>NC_064213.1:8598142-10066682 GCF_023101765.2 Spodoptera frugiperda | reverse complement strand
TGTTGCAGACGCAGTGTTGCCAATATGCATGGCTGCGTTCAGAAATTGAAGCTTTTAATCTTTAAAATTATGTGTGACGCCACGGACTAAAGCCAAGACTACAACTATTTTTCTAATCATAGAGGACAATGCAACCAACAAGTATAATTAAATAGTATAACGAACTTACCCGTAAGTGAAGTTCGACTGTAATTATTCTTGTTTTATTGTAACTTTCGTGAGACATACTAAATTAATTATTATGTTATCGGCTTACTCACGTATCGTTTTGACGAGGAACTCGACTAGTTTCAAGCCATGCTAGAGGCTCATATTCATGAGCAGCATTACGCAACACACGACGCGGCGATTGTCGCACTGCTACTGGCGATTCGAGCTACGCGCCCATCGCGCCCTCTGCCTGGAATCGCGCGTACTATCCGGCGCGCGCGACGATGTTGGCTCGTTAGACTCGCTCGCCGGCGGCTGCGCAGGTGTTGGGTTCGATTCTCGGGTCGACGCAAAAACGGTGTTACATACCGCGCTTACTGTGTCACACTCCAGACCCGCAACATTGTAGGCTGACGCAGATTGCAGACTTGGCTTCCAGGCAGGAGGTAATGCCCAGCCACCGTCTCTGTTGAAGTTGGGACGACGACTTATTTCGATGGCCTCACGTACTTTCCGTGGTACGAAGTATTTCTCCCTCGCTAGTACGGAGACCTTGTCGAAACGGAGGAAGTGAGTCGTGCCCGCGCTACAAGCATGCTCGGCTACTGCCGATGTATGAGTGTCCATGTTCTTCACACTGCGTATGTGTTCCTTGAGTCTGGTTGTGATGTTGCGGCGAGTTTCCCCGATGTAACTCGAGCCACAGTCGCACGGTATCATGTATACCCCGGGAACTGCCAGTGGATCCTTATCCTTAGGCGAGCGTAATAAGTTCCGTAATTGACCGGGTGGGCGGAAGATCGTCCTGATGCTGTATCTTCGGCGTAACAGGTGTCCGATGGTGTCGGTTACTCCTTTCACATATGGTAAGAATGCTGGAGTCCGCTCCGCAACTGCCGGTCGTCTTTTACATGATGAACTCGCCAGTCGAGTACATTGGCGCCAGTTGTACCCATTTGTTTCCAGTACCTGTTTAAGGTGATCAAGTTCCGCGTCAATGTACTGGGGATCACACAGGTTCAGTGCCCGGTTGATTAAAGTACGGGGAACAGAGGCAAGGTGGGAGGGATGATGGTGTGAGTCGGCTCGTAGGTACCGGTCTGTGTGTGTCGGTTTACGGTAAACCGTGTGTGACAGGCGGCCGTCTGTTTCACGTCTCACGAGCACGTCTAAGAACGGCAACATTCCTTCCTTTTCCTCCTCAGTGGTGAACTGAATGCTACCGTGCACCGAGTTTAGGTGTCCCACGAATTCAGCCACATGTTCCCGGTTGATGACGGCGAATACGTCATCAACATATCTCCACCAGTATCGCGGGCGCACCGGGGCGGATGTTAAGGCTTGACCCTCAAACCACTCCATATACATATTAGCAACCACTGGCGCTAGCGGCGAACCCATAGCAACTCCGTTCACTTGCTGGTAATAATCCCCTCTCCACAAGAAATAACCTGTTGTCAGGCAATGGCTTACACAGTCAATGTATCCAGTAGGTAAATCTGTCCCGCTCAAAGTTGTGGTGATAATATTTATTGCCTCATCTACTGGAACATTTGTAAAAAGTGATGTGATGTCGAAACTCATGATTATCTCTTTTTCTTGGAGTTGGATATCAGCCAATAGTGTGATGAAGTGACGGGAATCCTTCACATATGAGTTCGTTTTCCCAGTAAAAGGTTGTAATATAGTTGCCAGATGCCGCGACAGTTTGTAGGTTGGTGCATCAATCTGACTAACTATAGGTCTCAGGGGCCAGTTTGGTTTATGTATTTTGGGCAAACCGTAGATCTTGGGCGGTGTAGGGTTATGAGGGCGTAATTGTGCTACCAAGTCTTTGTCACCTAGGCCTTGCAATAACTTTACAGTTTTTGTAGTCACCCGGGCTGTCGGATCGTATGACAGTTTCTTGTAGACTGAGGTGTCACTCACCATTTGCGTGATTCTCTCTTCATACGCCTTGGTATCAACAACCACAGTCGCGTTGCCCTTATCAGCTGGTAGCACAAGAATGTCCGGATCGTTACGCAGATCGCGAAGTGCAAACATTTCTTCCCGCGGTATGTTACTCTTGGGGGTGTAGATCTACGTAACAACGATGATACATCTTGCCGTAGGCACTCGGCATCACTGCGAGGTATCCTATTCCGTATAATAGTATTTTCGATACTGCTGATGATATCCTCGACAGGTATTTTCCGAGGGGTTGGAGCATAATTTAGGCCTCGGGCTAACACATTGACGGCATCGCAAGATAGTTGTTTTGATGATAAATTGATAACCGTTTCCGATCCTTTGTGTGTGTCACAATTTATTTGTTTGTGCTGAGGGTAGTTTTCTGTTCGTGTCAGGTTCATCAATTTATCATTTTGCCTACGTGAAGTGCTTTCCCCGATGCCCTCTGTACGGTTGTACGTCATCGCATCCAAAACATTCCACAGCCCAACATCCAACGTCCGCGATAACTGTAGGTGTAACTTGTACACACGATCGTTAACAAACACTAGTTTGCGCCGGTAGTCCGAGATTGCGTGACGTAAAAGTTTCTCGCTCGCGACGCGGAAGAATTTTTCGTAACCCCGAATGCACTTTACAGGCCTGATTTGCGCGAACTTTGGCACTACACCACTATCACGGCACTGTATCATAAACCGCAAACCACACTCGAGTTTTTTACGTTTCACTCTCACACGCGTAAACTCCTTCACTTTTTCTAGCCATACCGCGCCGTAACGGTCAACTATGATTTTATTGTAACTTTCGTGAGACATACTAAATTAATTATTATGTTATCGGCTTACTCACGTATCGTTTTGACGAGGAACTCGACTAGTTTCAAGCCATGCTAGAGGCTCATATTCATGAGCAGCATTACGCAACACACGACGCGGCGATTGTCGCACTGCTACTGGCGATTCGAGCTACGCGCCCATCGCGCCCTCTGCCTGGAATCGCGCGTACTATCCGGCGCGCGCGACGATGTTGGCTCGTTAGACTCGCTCGCCGGCGGCTGCGCAGGTGTTGGGTTCGATTCTCGGGTCGACGCAAAAACGGTGTTACATACCGCGCTTACTGTGTCACACTCCAGACCCGCAACATTGTAGGCTGACGCAGATTGCAGACTTGGCTTCCAGGCAGGAGGTAATGCCCAGCCACCGTCTCTGTTGAAGTTGGGACGACGACTTATTTCGATGGCCTCACGTACTTTCCGTGGTACGAAGTATTTCTCCCTCGCTAGTACGGAGACCTTGTCGAAACGGAGGAAGTGAGTCGTGCCCGCGCTACAAGCATGCTCGGCTACTGCCGATGTATGAGTGTCCATGTTCTTCACACTGCGTATGTGTTCCTTGAGTCTGGTTGTGATGTTGCGGCGAGTTTCCCCGATGTAACTCGAGCCACAGTCGCACGGTATCATGTATACCCCGGGAACTGCCAGTGGATCCTTATCCTTAGGCGAGCGTAATAAGTTCCGTAATTGACCGGGTGGGCGGAAGATCGTCCTGATGCTGTATCTTCGGCGTAACAGGTGTCCGATGGTGTCGGTTACTCCTTTCACATATGGTAAGAATGCTGGAGTCCGCTCCGCAACTGCCGGTCGTCTTTTACATGATGAACTCGCCAGTCGAGTACATTGGCGCCAGTTGTACCCATTTGTTTCCAGTACCTGTTTAAGGTGATCAAGTTCCGCGTCAATGTACTGGGGATCACACAGGTTCAGTGCCCGGTTGATTAAAGTACGGGGAACAGAGGCAAGGTGGGAGGGATGATGGTGTGAGTCGGCTCGTAGGTACCGGTCTGTGTGTGTCGGTTTACGGTAAACCGTGTGTGACAGGCGGCCGTCTGTTTCACGTCTCACGAGCACGTCTAAGAACGGCAACATTCCTTCCTTTTCCTCCTCAGTGGTGAACTGAATGCTACCGTGCACCGTAGACCGGTACCTACGAGCCGACTCACACCATCATCCCTCCCACCTTGCCTCTGTTCCCCGTACTTTAATCAACCGGGCACTGAACCTGTGTGATCCCCAGTACATTGACGCGGAACTTGATCACCTTAAACAGGTACTGGAAACAAATGGGTACAACTGGCGCCAATGTACTCGACTGGCGAGTTCATCATGTAAAAGACGACCGGCAGTTGCGGAGCGGACTCCAGCATTCTTACCATATGTGAAAGGAGTAACCGACACCATCGGACACCTGTTACGCCGAAGATACAGCATCAGGACGATCTTCCGCCCACCCGGTCAATTACGGAACTTATTACGCTCGCCTAAGGATAAGGATCCACTGGCAGTTCCCGGGGTATACATGATACCGTGCGACTGTGGCTCGAGTTACATCGGGGAAACTCGCCGCAACATCACAACCAGACTCAAGGAACACATACGCAGTGTGAAGAACATGGACACTCATACATCGGCAGTAGCCGAGCATGCTTGTAGCGCGGGCACGACTCACTTCCTCCGTTTCGACAAGGTCTCCGTACTAGCGAGGGAGAAATACTTCGTACCACGGAAAGTACGTGAGGCCATCGAAATAAGTCGTCGTCCCAACTTCAACAGAGACGGTGGCTGGGCATTACCTCCTGCCTGGAAGCCAAGTCTGCAATCTGCGTCAGCCTACAATGTTGCGGGTCTGGAGTGTGACACAGTAAGCGCGGTATGTAACACCGTTTTTGCGTCGACCCGAGAATCGAACCCAACACCTGCGCAGCCGCCGGCGAGCGAGTCTAACGAGCCAACATCGTCGCGCGCGCCGGATAGTACGCGCGATTCCAGGCAGAGGGCGCGATGGGCGCGTAGCTCGAATCGCCAGTAGCAGTGCGACAATCGCCGCGTCGTGTGTTGCGTAATGCTGCTCATGAATATGAGCCTCTAGCATGGCTTGAAACTAGTCGAGTTCCTCGTCAAAACGATACGTGAGTAAGCCGATAACATAATAATTAATTATTCTTGTTGTTGCATTGTCCGAAGATGATTAGTCCCACCCTACCCAGACTCTTCATGCTATTTATATGAGCATGAACCCTATGTTTTAAAACCAATAAATAGCTATGAACTTAATGAAATTAGTGTTGCAGACGCAGTGTTGCCAATATGCATGGCTGCGTTCAGAAATTTAAGTTTTTAATCTTTAAAATTATGTGTGACGCCACGGACTAAAGCCGAGACTACAACTATTTTCAACTTTTGTATTTATAATGTCTTTAATACATTGAACCGACGTTAGTGGAGGCTTTGCCTTTAACAGTATTTGATTGGCAGTCAAAGACTTAAACAATTGTTTTCAGTGACGAAACGACGCATCGAGCGTATTTGTGAACTAGGTACACGCGTATGTTATGTTTATTAAACCTCACTACGCCGTACTCAGAGTCATTTAATGATTATAATGAATTGATAGCTTAAGTACTTAAGCATTAAAATTGTCACTGAGTGTGGCAGTTTGTTCTTAAATTGAATTAACGGCCCGGGATACTTCATTATTATAATCTTCAAACACAACACTCCCTCCTTTTAAAGTCCAAGCAGATAATTTTAGAACACCTTATACATATATGAGGAAAAATGAATCTACAAAATATATAAATATTAGCTATTGCTCGCCTTGACTTCTACTGAATTTGGGCTTCTGTTATTTTCTATGCACGTTTCTTATAAAAATTATGCAAATGGGAATACTAGATTTATTTATTTATTTAAATAGAACGGCTGAAGTCGATTACACTATTTATTTAACTTATAACTGATTTTAACTCAGTCATGCATCCTTCTCACAAAAATTCGAACATTCTGACATTATCATCTTCCATTCATCCACAAACACATCAAGATCTGTGTTTGAGTTCAGGAGAGCATTAATGGCGGCCACTGTGCGTGGAATAGGCGACTTGGAATGTGCTATAGTGCGGGAACTTGGACCAGCCAGCAAGCGATGTCTTCTGCCACGACAATAATTGTCTGGGATGAAGAGGTTGCATATTTCATTATGCAGATCCGGAGCATCAGTTATCCCCCTGAGAATTTTTAGGACAACTGCCATCTGATCGCGTGACCGTCTTACTTCTAGGAAGTTAAAATTTCCTAACAGGAATTTTGTAGGATACAAATATGGATAAAATCCGTACAAGTGCTTGTAAAGGTACCTGAGGAATGCTTTTTGCACTTTCTCCAAAGCTAAAACATACTGTTTCTCATACGGATTCCATACGCACGCACTAGACTCAAGCTTACTACGAACCAATGCCCCAAATACAAGCTTGATAACGTGGGGGTTGTGGAAGTCTCGACAGTTCCTTAAAACAAAGCCAAGACGCCTGAAGGACTCCTTAGCAGTACATGTGATATGGTCGTGAAAAGTGAGTTTGCGGTCGAACATTACTCCGAGGTCTTTCGTGGACTCAGTTCTTGTGATAACATCTTCATTTAGTTTGTACAGAAAGTTGACAGGGTGGCGCATCCGACCAAAAGACATCACGTAGCATTTTGATTTATTGAACTCCATTTTATTTTCTAAACTCCATTCAAATACAGCTGCAGTCGGATGCTGATACATCCGATTGCAGAGCCTGGCAATCGACCTCAGATTTAATTTCATAAAATAATTTTAGGTCATCAGCATATAAAAGTGATCTGACATTTGCAACCACACCAGGGAGGTCGTTTATCATCAGTATGAAGAGGAGAGGGCCGACTACTGAACCTTGACTTACACCCGAGCGAGTGTGGTATGGGAGTGATTCGTACAAACCCAACCTTACAAATTGTTGTCGGTCCCGCAGATAATCTGCAAGAAACCGTAGAAGTCCCGGAGCCACACCTATCGCACTGAGCTTTGATAGCAAGACGTCATTGTTTACTCGGTCGAACGCCTTTAGGAAATCAAAGTAAACAACGTCTACCTGATGCCTGCGATCAAGACTGGTGGAGATGTAATTTACCAGTGTAAGCAAGTTAGTATTGACGGATCTTTTTTCGCGAAAGCCGTGCTGCTCATTGCACAGATACTGTTTCACTTGCCTGTAAATTGCTTGATGAAGGACGTTTTCAAACACTTTTGCGGGAGAACATAGTATCGCTATTGGACGATACTCATCGACTGAGGTTTTATTTGAAGATTTCGGAATGGGAGTCACGCGTGAAATCTTCCAAGGCGATGGATAGACTCCAGATTTTAATGATGAATTAAAAATATGTAATAGGGGCCGCAAGAGAAATTCCTCGCCCTCTTTCAAGAACCAAGGAGGAATCTTGTCAGGACCAATCGAACTGTTGGGTTTGAGCTGCTTTATTCCAGTACATACATCACTTTCAGCGAGGCTCAGAATGTTTATGTAATTACTGATATTACTGTTGCTTGGATTGGCTATGTTACCGAGGTCTAATTTAGGTTTTTCAGCTTGGAAGACGCTCGCGAAGTATTCTGCGAACGCCTCAGCAGCTGCTACACCACTGTGCATTTTACCTTTGTGGGTAACGCTAGGCTCAAACCCACCTTTGATCTAAGGTTAGATATATGCTGCCAGAACTCTTGAGGGTTTTTTCTAATATTCCCTTCAATGCGCCTAATGTAGGTATTATAGGCAGTGGCTATACGAGATTTTAGACTAGACCTACAGTCAGAGAATTGCTTATATATTAATTTACATTTACTCTTTTTCCATGCAGAATGTAATTTGATTTTTATCCGGATATCCTGAATAATATCTGACGTAAACCAAATAGGGTATCTTCTAGTTACCTTTTTATTTCTTCGCTTTTTAGGGATACAAACGTCAAATAAGCTGTATACAATATCATAGAAAGCCCGAGTGCTAGTGCGAACGTCGTACGATGACAGAACTGCATCCCAGGACACCTCTGAAAGCAGTTCGTAAAGCATATTACGATTACATTTTTTGAAATTCCAGTCCCTACTGCCGTCCACATTACCAGGTTCAAGCCTTTCGTTTTCACCAGATGACTGTAAATTTACCTGGATGCCTAACGGCGGATGGTACGCATCAGGGGGTACTAAACTCTCAATCTCTGTTAAAGAAACATCATGTAGGCTTGCTCTTTCCTGAACTAAAACAACATCTAACATTCCCCCATGCATGTTCTCAACAATATTTCTTTCACACATGTTAGAAAACGTTAGAAAATAACAATAATAATTACAAATATTTAAGGAAGCACTGTTTAAGTTTAAATCACCTAAAATGATGACTGTTCCTTTTAAGTCGTTTATAAAACTCTCCACTTTTGTAAACCAAGACATGTAATCACTGTCAGTGGCACTTGGTTTGATATAAACAACGCACACTTAAACCGGGGAGACTTCACCACTGCTGGTCTCAAGTTCACGTCGA
This sequence comes from Spodoptera frugiperda, assembly GCF_023101765.2. NCBI lineage: Eukaryota > Metazoa > Arthropoda > Insecta > Lepidoptera > Noctuidae > Spodoptera > Spodoptera frugiperda. The sequence continues at coordinate 10,058,183 of NC_064213.1, read as the reverse complement.
CGACGAAGGACTATGGGGTTGCGTGCCATAAGTAGCACACCTCCAAAAGGCGTACCCCTGTCACGCCTAAGCACGTTCCATTCACCGTTGGTGAGTTCTGTATCCTCAACCGAGTTATCTAAAAACGTTTCTGTGGCGGCTATTAAATTTTGTTCGGCCAGGTGCAGATTATTTCGCCATATTCGGAGCTTAGATTTAATTCCACGAACATTTTGGTACATGCAATTTATTTCTGTTGTTCTGGGGTTTGTTTTGAAAATTGCTGTAGGGTCGGCCAAATTACTAACACTATGTTGCCTTGTCCTCCTCCGCAAGCTGTTCACGAAAGGGCTGCGATGCAACTACGCGTCTGCTGTCAGCCTGGATGGAAGACGGTTTTCTATAATTGATCCAGGGTTTAATTCTGGCATTCACCGGCCACACATCAGCGGAATAGCAGCGCTCATAGTATGCAGTGGGAAGGCCAATTTTGAATGACTTGTAGTTTCCTTTCGGAGTAAGTTCATCAACGGTACAAGTATCAACCCCACATAATGTATGAAGGTAGCTTCTTATTTCATCGGCTGTCGACTCCATGTTCCATAGGTGCCATCAAGAATAAATATAAATTAAAAAAATACATAAGTATGTTGTATCATGTGTATTTAAATCAACCAAGTAGGTCCCAAAGAAAAGTAAATCAAACCATGACATAAATCTTATCGAAAACTGAGAAAAACTTTTAACTTAAACTTTGTCATCTACTAACATAATTTGAAACTACCAATAGTTCAATTCCTTATTCTGCTGAAAAAAACTGTTACAAATCTTCAAATTTCTTTTTTCGTATGATCCCGATGTGTTATGTCATTGTAGACTCGTTCTTGGGATGTCGTACTTCGCTGCTACGCGTTTGACAGTTTTCCGTGACTCAGTCACATCTTGCTGAGACGAGAAAGAGCATGGCTCCACGTAAGCCCCGGGTCCGCGTTGCCCTGCCCTCTTTATCTTTTTCAACACGTTTTAAATTATAGTTACAACATTATAATCTCAAAACTTTAAGACAGTTTAAAGTGAATATGACCAAACGACAATCAGATATCCGCTTCAAATCGCTATCGCTATCAAAAGTGGTTTATCATTATGAATCATTATGAATCACTTTTGATAATATCATAGAAAATACGAAAATAAAGAAAACATAAGCGACATACTTTTTTTTAAGGGGAAAAATCATCCAATGACTTCTCCCGCCTTGGGTGAGACGAGATCTTACTGACTAAAAACCACCCCGTTCCTACTCCTGCGTTTCTAGTCGGAGCTCCGGTACACCCGCTAGATAGTCCGCAGCTAAACAGCAAACCACACTACCAAATTTCTCGTTTAAAAAATGAAAAATCGAAACACACCTAGCTTCACTGACAGACAGACTGACGGACAATTCAATTTGACGTTTGAAAAGTGCCTAATTTAGGATTAATTGAAGTAAATGCTTTGACTTTGACACTCAGAGGTTTTTACCCGAACCATAAAACAATTTCTTCATCCTTAATCTTGCGTTATTCAAAGAAACAGAAGTACCTGTTATCTCATATAAGTATTTATCAATGAAATATTTCATTTTATCAATGCACATACAAATGCATGTACATGATGTTTGTCTTATCTATCTGTCGCATCGGTCTATTGAAAGCAAACGTATACAGTCGGCTACCGTATTAAATAACTATTAGTATGCAGGTAAAAAATATTAAATGCCCAAAATCAAAACATTTCTTTCCTTTTAAAGACACAGAATTTTTTTAGTAAATCAAAATAGAATCATCCGTCAACGAGAGTAATCTTACTCCTTCCAAAATCCGTCGTTATTTAAAATACAAGCCAGAAACATCAAACACCCTTCCTTCACTCCAACTTGAAAAAATTTGGTGTCATTTCATAATGCACCCTTTAAATAAACATCGTACCGTATTATGTGTCTTTTACGTATGTATTGAAAAAACACCAGCCTGTATATTATGTTTTTAGAAATACAACAATCGCAGTACAAGTTAAGGAAGTCAATAACATATACAATTCATTTATACGCCGTTGTGAGTAGACGTGACTATGTACCGCGAGTGGATCTTATTCCCCTTACTCATTGTGTTCACTACAGCCAGCACCCCATACAGTTATATCAACAAATGCTGCCGAGAAAATTACTTCGTAAGCGTCAAGAAGTCATGCATCCCGGCGAACCGCACTACCACATTCCCCCCAGATTTGAGAGTGTATAACAAGAAAATTGAATATGTTGGCACCTTTAATGACGTATTTCATCTTAGACCGCAAATGTTCGCAGATCTGAATTTTGGTAGTGCAGCAGTAGATATTCAGCCGATGCCGAACATCGGCCTGTATATTATTGAGGTAAGATTTTGAACTGAATTAACTGCATCCTCTGTAACACATGCAAATTGGAACTGCAATTTTGATTCAAGATGTTCAACTTTATAATGTTGTTAAGCACAACTTTATTTCCTCCAATTTATACATTCTAAAATCAGTATTACATGAACGGTTTATTATGGACAATACTATATTATCGCGTTCATTATTTAGTTCCTTATCCTTATTTTGATAATTAACTTTGTTTAGTAAAGTGATTAGTGGAATAAAATTAATTGCATACGTCCAGAGATTGGGTGGACGTTCATCAAAATCCGTCTTATTATTGGTCATGTGTGACATAAAATGAAATAAATTAATATACTTTTAAAGTAAGATGCAGAGTTAAAATCATTATTTTTTTAACAATTTACAAGAAAAGCAATGGAGTCAAAACGATGCTGAAGAATTGTCAGTTATAATTAATAATAATCAAAAAGGAACATTAGGAATAATAGTTTAATCCTTCAGCCTTTTGGGCATTTAGAAATAGAAATGATGGGTATCTGAGAATTAGCACATCTGTTGTCAAATTAGTCATCAATTAATGAAAAAATATTAGACACGTATTTGTTTATCGTATAAGAAATCTATAGTACTTAAAAGAAGTGGTAGTTAGCTACGTTATTTCCCAAGTATAAAACGTACCATATGTATAAATACTTAGACATGACGTCACACGATAATACAAATCAATATACTTATCGTCGAAAGTATTTGTATCCTTAAGAAAATAAAAAATAGGTACTTTATTGTCGTGTTATATCTTATCTACCAGAGATAATGGATGAAGTTCTCTCTGATGATGAGCCTCCGGTAACCTGACTCACACGGCAACAACTATTAACGTTGTTTCACGCCGGTTTTATGAGACAACGTGGTGTCACTCTCTAGCACCTATCCCAAACCGATCGTCTATATTACAATACTGTCAAAGTTGAAATTGTATTGAAGAAAGTCAGTTTTAGGAATACATTTATTTGGAGGTGGCCGATGGCCGCATTCGTACCCAAGCTCTACCACATAAAAATTGCCTTTTCCAAGCCCATACAAATAAAGCCATTTTGTTTTTAAATATGGATTTATAAATTATTGTATTTCAGATTTTTTTATTCACACACTATTCTTGGTACCTAATCTAAGTTAGCGGTCAAAATGATAACCCATACTGATAAAATTCAATAACATACATTGTTATAAAAATGGTTTATTGTACGTAATCATTATTTTTGTTTAGTTTCTTTTCATTTGTTATATAATATCTGTAAATATGAGTATCTATGTACCGTATCGTAACTAAAATATCACTTAAAAAGTTCAAGTAAATCGCCTCAAAGAGTTATGATGAGAGACCACCACAGATGGGGCCCAGTAGGGCTGATGCCTGATCCGGAGCTGTGGATTACCTAGTGGGTTTACCGGGAATCCGGCTCGAAGGGCAGAAGTAGGAACGGGGTGGTTTTTAGTCAGTAAGAGTCTCTGACACTCCCTCCCGCCTCACCCAAGGCGAAAGAAGTCATTGAATGATTTTCCCCCCTCAAAAAAAAAGTATTTTTAGTTGATATCAATTATAATAGTGCGACGACTTAGATCGATCTATCACCAAAATATCAGATTTATTAGCAACAATGTCCTGTCTACAATAATAGTTCGATCCCAATACAGTGTGACTTCTCCATTTTCAAGAACTGGGTCGGGCTCGACCGACTCGGCAGATACTTATAATACGGCACTTCAGACTCAACAAGTTTGTATTTCAAAGCAAGTTGTTGATGAATAATTCTGGTTACAAGATTGTAGTACATACTATTATTTGTCTTAAAATATAGAATAACAAAATCACTATATAAGAAATATTTATGTCAGTTTAATTGTTGAAAAGGATGTGACGTCAACGTGAGCAACACTTTTATGGAGAAGTGTTATTGCGGAGTCTTTAAACCGTCAACATAATTGAGGCCAATACATATCAATTCAAACTTCAATTTAATTTAAATTGAGGTCAATACTTGAATATAACTAAGTAGGTGCGTAGCGACCCTGTAGATATATTTGAAAAAAAAACCTATAATATTCCACAAAACTCAGTCATGTCTTAAAACTAATTCAATGTAAACAAACGCTTTATATTAAAATCAATTCGCTCAAAATATGTATTCATCATCAAAATAACACAACACAAGTTCAATAGTTCTAAAAACAAATTGCTCGTCTCATTCTGAGTATCTACCTCTTTAAAATAGGAATACTTATTATGCCTAAATAATATCTAAGTAATACTTATCTATACTAATATACTAATATTATAAAGCTGAAGAGTTTGTTTGTTTGTTTGAACGCGCTAATCTCCGGAACTACTGGTCCGAGTTGAGTAATTCTTTTTGTGTTGGATAGTCCATTTATCGAGGAAGGTCATAGGCTATAAAACAACACGCTATGACCAATAGGAGCCAAGTAGAGCGAGTGAAACCGCGCGGAAGTAGCTAGTTTACAATATGTACGTGTGTCTGTTCCGTCTCTAACCGAACTCAAAACCGCTAGAGCGAAATTGATAAGGTTTGTGGTGTAGGTACATAGATACGGGTTGCGGATAGGTTGAAATGCTGGCGTGTGAATATGAAAATCAAATTATTAATAAAGCGAAGTATCACCAAGCGAATGATGAATGAAGATGATGAGAAAGTGTATTGTAACTTTCGTGAGACATACTAAATTAATTATTATGTTATCGGCTTACTCACGTACTGTTTTGACGAGGAACTCGACTAGTTTCAAGCCATGCTAGAGGCTCATATTCATGAGCAGCATTCCGCGACACACGACGCGGCGATTGTCGCGCTGCTACATGCTAAGTGATACTAAGTGTTATGGCACAACGTGTGATTTGGCAATCCATTGTCTTCACCTATGACATAGGTCATTAGGATAGCCTAATGGAAGACGTCTATCGACCTATTTTATATATACCCGGGACCACAACACCAAATACAGCTAATGATTTATTATTAAACCGCACATATCAATTGTTCTAAACCATAACTTCCTTTTACAATATATTGTATTCAAGGATATCGTAGCTCGTTATTATTTATTATTTAAATGCAAATGTTATATGCTTAGAATTAAATAAATGTATTTATTTTCCTACTAGATATTAATGTAAAATGAATATATTATTTTTCATACGAATAACCACAAAATATACGTCGTTGGAGTAAACAGGATAAATTTGTTATTAAATTAATTATTCCATCAGAATCTTGGTATGATTTAGATAGTATTGTTATTTATATAAATAAATGTAGGCCGTTAGGTCCAAGTGTAATCTCGCTGTAGAAACCTAGAGTACAAATAGAATACAATTATATAAGTGAAGAGTTTCTCTCAGAAGGTACATCGGTAATAAGCCTTTACGGAAAATAACAACTGTAAGGTGGTATTCACCGGGGAATACATTGTTCCAGTATATAATGCAATATTTTCCTGTACCTGTGAATTGTGTTTTTTTATGATTTTTTCTTGTCCCAGTTATCGAAAAATAATGTAATGTGTCATAAGTTTTTAAACTGACATGGTCACTAACACTAATATTAGAACTTAAGACGGGATATTTACCATGTTTATTTATGTCTCTGAGTTTCGAGTTTATCCTTGATCATGACGCTTGCAACAGTGCCGAAATATCGGAAAGTCATAGACATAAATAAACATGGTAAATATTCCGTCTTAAGTTCTAATATTAATGTAATGTGTCGGTTAAAATTATACCTTGGTGAAGAGGTGTAGTTGGTGTGGCCTCCCTAAAGGATGTCGCACGTTGACCTTCTTGCATTTGAGGACGAGACACAGATTTAATACCTACTGTACCTCAAAGAGCCATCAGACCACCACAGATGGGGCCCAGTAGGGCTGATGCCTGATCCGGAGCTGCGGACTACCTAGCGGGTTCACCGGGGCTCCGGCTCCAAAAGCAGGAGTAGGAACGGGGTGGTTTTTAGTCAGTCAGAGTCTAACACTCCCTCTCGCCTCGCCCAAGGCGGGAGAAGTCATAGGATGATTTTCCCCCCTCAAAAAAAAAACCTACTGTTGTGTTAAATACATTCTCGGAATCAGCTAATGTTACTCCATCAAATGTTGTGTATAACTCAATATCGCAAAAATTGCCGCTCATCCTCTTTTGGCAGGAAGATATCATGGTCTTGTACCACTAATGTCTCAGAATATATCTGTTTAAAACTGTTCTGCCTATGTTTGTAATGTTTGTAACTTCAAATTTGTTGCACGATATAAAATGTAACCCACTTTTCTCAAATTATTACTCCTATATATATAAACTACGGGACGATTTATTGCCATACATTAACTTCGTACTATGTCTGAGAATTTTCGAAAAGAAAAACGTTTAAAAATCCTTTGTTCAACACCGAAACCGAGAACTCTTGCTCAAAAGTCGTATTTGCCAGAACTACTTGTGTAGTCACAAACCATATGCAATAAATATATAATGGTGTATTTTTTGTGATTGTAGAATGGGGGACTTGAATGGGAGCTTCCAAATTCATACAAACGATGGAATGAGATACCTCCCTCGAACTTTTGCATCGACTATAGATTTAACCCGAGGACGAATAAAACAAGACTTGGTTACTGGATCACACTACCCCCCAGCCCAGACACACCAAAGAGCAGCATATACTTAACCAGTGGTGAGTACCTACTATCTATACTAATATTATAAAGCTGAAGAGTTTGTTTGTTTGTTTGTTTGTTTGTTTGAACGCGCTAATCTCCAGAACTACTGGTCCGATTTGAATAATTCTTTTTGCGTTGAATAGCGCATTTATCGAGGAAGGCTATGCTATAAAACATCACGCTAAGACCAATAGGAGCGGGTGAAACCGCGCGGAAGTAGCTAGTTTAGATATAATTCATATTATTTTAAATAACGCGTTTTCTTAACAAATGTATGAAAAGGACAATGATAGCAAGTATGTAATTCCTATCAGTACGTGGACATAACTTAGCATCTACAGCCTGTGGCAGTCCGCTGCTGGACTATATATAGCCTTCTCTACAGAAGGGTTGTTTATGACATTATGGATTAGTAAATGGATTGGAAACCAGCGACCCGGTCTCGGTCTGCTTAGCTCCTTAGTCAGCTTTTAAATATTATGAGTGGTTATCAAGTAACAAGTATATATTGTACAAGGCATATTTATTAAATAAAAAAAGATTTAAGCTTTTGTAACATACTAAAATAACTTATAAGATATTTAAATTGAAACTCTGGCGTGATTGTCGTAAGCCTTATTAAATCATATTTATTTTCATAAAGGTTTTTAATGAGTAATTGGTAATAATTTATATAAGTAAACAGTCCGATGCGGTCACGCATACTAGCAGTTGTGTTTAAACCTTTTTGCTTGGTAGTCATGATCGAAGACACGTAGGCAAAGCTCACAAATGTTTAGGTACGTTTGTGAGTATTGCCCACTCATTGCGATGGAACCTCTTAACTCAAATCAAATTTATATAACAAACAATCGATTCACACAACTCTTTCTATTTTTCCCCTCAACCTGTGGGCCGTGGTCGCAACAAAAGAGAAGTCGCAGAACCGTCTATTCCCACTAAGAACACCAGGATAGTTTATAACCACAATTATTAACAGACTTTAAAAAAAATGGAGTTTCTCCATTTGACCAGTGTGTATGTATGTTTGTGCGCGATTATCTCGCATTTGACTGAGCCAATTTTGATACGGATTTCAGCATCGTATTTTTCGGACTTAGGAGAAGGGTTGAGGTATATAATCCGACTTAAAAAATGGAGGCACTTTAACTATTGAAGGCGGTTCCCTTTTTTAAGTTTTATCAGCCATAAGACTGACAGTTTCTTTAGTCTTCCTTGGACAAAATAACTCCATTAGAATCTTCCACGTTGTTCATATTATGAACAGCTATTTCCTAAGCGGAATATTAGTTACCAAGAAAATTAATAGCGTAAAAACAATTGAATCATTAAATTAATAGAGCCCATGACCACAGAGAAAAATGAATCACACTCTGATATGGTTATTTCTGTATTAGTAAATTGTTAATTTGCAAATAAAATAAATGAAGATGCGTCAGTTACAATATAATAATTTAACGTCGTACAATTTATTCTTCGAAATAATTAACAGTACAGGATGTAGTAATTAATGAACGCACACACATTTTACTAATACACAGTAACTGAGTCTATTCCAGGTAAAGTCGGGTGTTCTACGTTTCTTGTTAATACCCCGTTACATGGATTTGTCGCGTGAACGAACTTATCACAACAAAGCAGAGGAAAACACTTTTGTCCCTATTACTATTTATAGGTGTATTAAGTGACTCCCCAGTCATGCTTCGCCACGAATAAGCCGGCTCGGCCAGCGATACCACGGCCTCACACAAAAATTACGTGAAACAACGCTTGCGTTGTGTTTCATTTTGCGAGTCAGGTTACCTGAGTGGGCCTCAGGTAACCTGATTACCGAATTACGCTCCCCAATCTTCACAATCCCCGATTCTCCAAACCCCCAAAAGGTCGGCAGCGCATTTGTAACGCCTCTGGTGTTTCGGGTCTTTTTCGCGAATCACGTACATAACTGCCTGAGTAAATATGATCATGTTTCTGCTACAATTAAATTACTTTCCAGTTCGCCAGACTAGGAAACAGAGAGGCTTTAACTATTTCTATTCTCGTAATTACCTAGCTATTCATCCTTTTACTTCCATTACAGTTACGAAATCCACAGACAAATATTTCGCAATAATTTCCTTTATTGTTTTTTCTTTGTTCAGTATAATTTTATGATAATGTCCAGTCATATGACATAACGTCACGTTAAAATTGAATAACTAAGAGTGTCGTAAGTAATCGTAACGTAATTGTTTGACGAGGAACTCGACTAGTTTCAAGTCATGCTAGAAGCTCATATTCATGAGCAGCATTCTGCGATACACGACGTGGCGATTGTCGCGCTGCTACCTCGACAAACAGTTACGTAGATAAGCCGATATAATAATAATAATTAATTTAATATGTATCACGAAAGTTATAATAAAATTATAATATTTAAACAATTTAATTTGTCAACAGCTACACTGGTATCCTGTTTCTTCATGCTGTTGGTGCTGATAGTATACTTCTTGTTGCCTGAACTCCAGAACTTATGTGGTCTAATCTTAATGGCCTACGTCGCCAGTCTCTTCATGGCTTTCCTACTTTTGGCCATCATTCAGATCAAAATTCATCCCGCGAATACTTGTATTGGATTGAGTAAGTAATCATATTATATGATTAACTTTGAAGAATTAGAAATGGAATTTCTAAATGTCAAAGTAGTCACTGTCAATGTCAAAGTAGAGTTAAAATTGATAACAATTTAACAGTCGGCGACGGTCAGTGCCCCAATCATGAATGAAAACAATATCATAAACCCGATCGTGAATGATAACAACATGTAATTCATTATCGGGGCGCCGACCTCCATGAAAATGATGAATATAGATTTATTATTCTTTACTGTATATATACATGTAAACAATTTTAGCATCACTGTATACAAGTCACAAGTCAATATTACAACTAGATGATGTAAACATGCTTAATTTTTTTCAGCATTTTCCATCTACTTCTTCTTTCTGGCAAGTTTCTGTTGGATGAGCGTGATGTCCTATGATATTTGGTGGACCTTCAGGTAAGGGTATTCGTTCACTTCGTGTAATATAATCGTATCAAAATCAATACAACCAATCGCGAGATAATAGTAGCCAAACTTTAATAAGTATAGTATATTATATTATCGGCTTACTCACGTAACTGTTTGACGAGGAGCTCGACTAGTTTCAAGCCATGCTAGAGGCTCATATTCATGAGCAGCAATCCGCAACATTCGACGCGTCAATTGTCACGCTGCTACGCTTACTGTAAAACTGTAGTATGTCTCACGAAAGTTCTAATAAAATTATAGTAGACAAACTTACATACATATATACATACATAGCAGGTTAAACTGAGAACCTCCTTAATTTTAAAGTCATTTAATAAGAATATTGTAATTTTGCAGAGGTTACGCTAAAGCCCGCCCCATCCATCGTCGCGGAGAACGTTTCAAGTTCATGATGTATTGTCTGTACGCGTGGGGCCTGCCGTTGGCCATGACTATAGCTCTAGCCGTCCTCAACTCGGTCGACATGAAGCATGTGCCTTGGTTTGTGACTCCCCATGTACCGAGCCATGGCTGTTTCCTTGAAGGTAAGCATAAGTATAACATTATAAAAAATAAACGCCCTTTCTTTCTTCTATGGGTAGACAGAGGTGCACACACGTACTATAAGTGCATATACTTCTACTTATAGTGATCAGCAGATACTTTATGACTCCCAAATTACAGGGGTTGAATTTAACCTCTTTATTATTACCATCAACAGCCTGTAAGCGTTCACAGCGCGACTAAGGGTTTGCCATATTCTCCACGTTTGGTATACGTGATCGTAAGAAATATTCGAAAAACTGAGTAATTTAGCCAATGTTAGACCTTATCCCACTTGGAAATCAAACCTCAATACTCTTAGCTTGACCAGCAGTCGCTCTTGTGGCCATTCGGCTACTGAGGCAGTCGTAGAATAATAATGCAAAGTGTATGTATAAGCCGTTATTGCTAAATTCTTTCAGGTGGTGAGAAACTGCTGTACTTGTACATGCCGATGCTGATTCTTATTCTTTGTAATTGGATGTTCTACCTCATGACTGCGTTCAACATTTGGAGATTAAGTCGCGGCACTGCTATGCTTGATACAGCCGCTGCTGGTACACCACAAGCACACCGCACTCACAGACAACGGTCAGTGTAATCAAAGTGATCTTTGAAACTCTAGGGTTACTACGTCGATATTGCATCTGCCATTCATCATTTTACAATAAAATATATTCTATCATTTTCATCATTACATTACATTTCCTTATCAAAATTATTTAAAATTGATAAATAAACAACATTAGCGCTTTTACAACTGTCCATACTATGAAGTACTACGAACGCTACGCCGTAGTATGCTACGCCATGCCGTAGTGTGCTACGGCGTAGCTGTATTATACATCCATATTATGTGCCGTAACTTTAAAATAACATCTGTTCCATGTTCTTTTCTGATTTGCAGTAGCTAATTTTATATTATTTTCTTCCCAGATTCATGGTATACCTCAAACTGTCGATAGTGATGGGATTGAATTGGTTATTGGAAATCATCAGCTTCTTGTATCCTGGCTTCAAGATGTGGTACATAACTGATGCGTATAACATTCTCATAGGACTGGCCATATTCTTGATATTTGTATGCAAGAAGAAAATACTTAAGAAATTGATAAAACGGTAAGTGTGAAGTGTAATTAAACAAAGTATTATTTTTAATACTAATAGTTGTAAAATAGAAATATTAAAAAGGATGACCCTGAAGCCTTATTATTCAATTTGACTGCACGGTGTCATGACGCGGATTCGATTCCTGCGCGAAACTTTGTATGATCCACTAATTATTGTTGCGTGTGGGTGTGATATGTATGTCAATTTATATGTTGGTTGACGCAGCCATGACATAGAAGAAAATCCAAATGTGGGGCAACAATGTATCTAAAAGAAAAGAAAAAGATGATTTACAATAACTTCGTCTATTTCAATTAAATTTACGGAATGTTTAATATTAGCAATGTCTAATTATACATCGAATAAGTATAACATGATTTCTGATTAGTGAAAGTGTAAGCTGCTTCAGATAAACAAGTATGTATGCTATATCATGATATTCATTTTGCTTTATTTTTCTTTTACCCAGTTACCTGCACTTCGAAAAGATGCACTGGAATCCATCTTCAAAGAGCTACACCAGCAGCATATCGGATTCCAACCAAGAATCAGTTACTTTGCAGAGTAAAGTCTCTTCCCAACCAAATGGCATTGTGTTACACAACAGGAGTAGAATGGATTAAACCAAAGATTAAAACTTACAATCCTCAAAAGTAAAATGGTTCTCAAATAATTTGCTCTATAGATCTTGTGATAACAGCTGACTAAGGCTGCTTTTCCACCAGAGATGTGCTATGGAAGCTGTGGATGCGTATGCGATATTTATTGGTACACATAACTTAGCACTGGTGGAAATGAACTCAGCTAAGCTATATTTTTTATATGAATAAATGCGTGCTATAGATGTGTGCTATAGATAGAAAGAAAGAAAAGCTGTTTATTTTCTGTTACAAAAATAATTAAGTAATTGGTCAATAGAAATAAAAAATTACATAGAGCTACACATATTCCTCGCACAGCTACATTGCTTAATATCAGTGAAAACGGTCACATAGTTTCACAGCTTAACTATTGCACCTTCGTAACACAGTTACTAGATGCATAATGAAATACGTGAAATACTTATAGCATAATATTGCATGGCATCGCATAATATGACCATTTGATCAGTCAGCTATTTCCACTGAACCTTTCTACCTTTATTAAATATCTTTATATTAGTTTTAAAAAAACATTAATACTCATTTGTTAAGCCATATCGACCGCACGTTTACCGAGGTGGCTGGACAACCAGCTGCCACGCAACGTGTAGTGGGTTCGATTCCCGCACTGAGCAATTCTTTATGTGAATCACAAATAATTGTTCTGGGTCTGGGTGTCATGTGTATGTGAAATTGTATGTTTGTAAACACATCCATGACACAGGAGAGAATCCTAGTGTGGAGCAACGTTATTTAAAAAGAGCTTCTTTTTGTATTGAAAAAAATTATGAACAGGGTACACAGAGGTACACAGATGGACGTTTGAAAAATTTGGGTCATGATGGAAAACCCACCTATAAAGTATTGTATTACGTATTATGATAATTAACCGTAGAACCACCAATACAATTAGTGTATTATAGGATTTAATTTACACTCTAGATTATCTTTGAAGTAATATATTGGAATGTATTATTTACATTCCAAACAACGTGAGGTCTCTCCTTCTCGGGTTTGACCCGGCGAAAATGAGCATTCATATACATTCCATAGAATTTATTAGGCTCAAAAATCTTATTACATACATACGTAGTTACATAGTATACTTAGAGGTACATTACATAGCAATGCAATGTAGATGTAGCATAAATAATATAGTAAGATATTAGAAAATAAGTGATTATTGTGATTTGAATTAAAAAAATATATATGTCGGAGAACAGTTCGTGAACACACTTAAGACGACCGCTGCCAGCCCCTTTTCCATGAATCACTTCAAAATCAATTGGTTTAGTTTTAAGTTCTCACCAAATTGTAAAGATAGTGTGATCGACACATGTTAAGTACGTAAGACAAAAAACAGTTAAGGGCTGCGACCCTGCAAAGAGTGTGGTTTTTTTAGGGACGCTATAGGACCCAGCCGATACGAGGAAGGGTCAGACACACATTCCTTCATGGGACACGGTTGCGCGATCACGCTCATCTCTTAAGACAATCCTAATTGTAAACTAGTGTAGTATTAACAACTTTTGTAAAAGCTTACTTTACGTTATTGACTGTTATCATTGCGAATACAATATTGTAATAAACATGGACAAACATTGTAGTTCTCATTACTACCGATTATTACCGCGACGACACCCCGACTCCGTCATCAGAAGTGGGATTACCTCGTTCGAGTGGACGCTGTGATCATGGACGCGAGAAAGTGCGAATGTTGTTGGAGATGCAAAATTCCCCGACGCTAGTACGCGCTTTCAATAGACTTTGGTGAGCTTTCGTGTAACCAAGAAATCGTTGAGCGGTACGAAGATATTTGGTGTGGACCACGAGGGGACGCTGCCGATCGTGACGCCTGTGCTTCGCGCGCATCATGCGCAGCGTTAGCAGCGCCGGTAGCGGCGGGTCCTGCGAGCTGTGGAGCCCGTGTTGCGGGTGTGCGCGGCGTGGGACGCTGTAAGAGCCGATGCGGGCCTCGGATGTCAGCAAGCCTGACTTGCTGGTGAACGACTTGTGGACGTCGGTGCCGCCACAGTCCTTGCCGGAGTTCTACAGCATATTGGTCAGTTCCTTTCATTCTGTTATAACTGTGGAACCGAGTTTATCCTCAAGAGTTCATTGCACAAGCGTAAATAATAGAGTTAAATTAGTGACATGGCTTTTGTAATTCTTTCACGAGCCCGTCTGGCGCCGGACTCTACAACTGGATGCCCAAGGCGCTCGAGCGGAGGAGCCCGAGCGTGTGGTACGCGCTGTATGACCGCAAGTTGTACGGTTGCGCGCCGGTATTGGTGGCGCGTCGCCGAACGGCTGTGTGCGAGCCCCGGCTGTGTGCGAGCTGCTGCGGCTCTGGCTGTGTGCGAGCTGCTGCGGCCCCGGCTGTGTGAGCTGCTGCGGTCCCGCTTGTATGCGAGCTGCTGCGGCTCCGGCTGTGTGCGAGCTGCTGCGGCCCCGGCTGTGTGCGAGCTGCTGCGGCCCCGGCTGTGTGCGAGCTGCTGCGGCCCCGGCTGTGTGCGAGCTGCTGCGGCCCCGGCTGTGTGCGAGCTGCTGCGGCCCCGGCTGTGTGCGAGCTGCTGCGGCCCCGGCTGTGTGCGAGCTGCTGCGGCCCCGGCTGTGTGCGAGCTGCTGCGGTCCCGCTTGTATGCGAGCTGCTGCGGCTGTGTGTGCGAGCTGCTGCGGCCCCGGCTGTGTGCGAGCTACTGCGGCCCCGGCTGTGTGCGAGCTGCTGCGGTCCCGCTTGTATGCGAGCTGCTGCGGCTCCGGCTGTGTGCGAGCTGCTGCGGCCCCGGCTGTGTGCGAGCTACTGCGGCCCCGGCTGTGTGCGAGCTGCTGCGGCCCCGGCTGTGTGCGAGCTGCTGCGGCCCCGGCTGTGTGTGAGCTGCTGCGGTCCCGCTTGTATGCGAGCTGCTGCGGGCTGTGTGAGCTGCTGCGGTCCCGCTTGTATGCGAGCTGCTGCGGCCCCGGCTGTGTGTGAGCTGATGCGAACTACTGCGGCCCCGGCTGTGTGAGCTGCTGCGGTCCCGCTTGTATGCGAGCTGCTGCGGCCCCGGCTGTGTGCGAATGCGAGCTGCTGCGGCCCCGGTGGGCGACTGCTAGCAAAGGTGGTGAACGAGAACGTGTGGACGTCAGTACCGTCGCAGTTCTCGCTGGAGGTCTACAACACTTTGGTGCGTTCTTTTCATTTTGTTACGACTCTGGAGCCGAGTTTTCCCTTATGAAGGAGTCAATATCGTCAAAGATTCATGCCCCAAGAGTAAATAATATAGTCAAAATGCAAGGCATTGGTGACAAAAGTTTATAGTACCTACTGTACAAATATCAGCTTTGGTTGAAATTGACGATATTGCTCTTAAAATTCTATTTCATGTTCTTCCTGACAAATACTTACGACGTGGTATTCTGATGGGTTACGACATTATATCTCATGCTCAGGGTATCAACATCTTAATTTCGTTTGACAAGCTGTCTTTTAACAAATCATTGTCAGTAAACGTTGCATCGTCTCTACCCTTGTTGCAATAGATTTTAACGAACAGGCCGAAGCAGGAAATATCAACCGGTCGTACAAATACGCGAACGATCTGTTACATCTCTCATTTACTATATCGCTGAGTTGCAATACGAGATTGCCTTGTAGATGAAAACTGCATTCATTTACCTCAATCACCTAATTCTATATCTGCAATAATTGACTATAAATGCTCATACTATTCTTAAATCAAGTGCAGTTTGTCAGAGTTTAGGCTCAGGGTGCTGATATAATTGTGATCTTCGGATCCGTCCCAACTTGTTGGTTTTCAGCTAAAATCCTTGCGCCTAACCGAGTCACTAGGGTTCACTAGGGTAACCGCGAAGTTGTGAGTGTAGTCCAGTTGAGGTACTTATTGTAAAATCTTAAAAGTTAAAGTGTAGTTTGTATAGTTAATAAAAATAAACTACTGTGTAACTCGAAGTGTGGTTTTTTATAACTGCCGAGTCGCTCAGTCTAACAGATCGCTTAAAAAAAAAAAAAAAATACGAATGAACATTTGGATGATTCGTCTAAGGAACATGAAATTGAATAACAAGTTTTCCAAAATATTGTGATTGAATAAAATCTGAACATGAATAGCAAGATGTTGAAAGCAAATGCAATTACTGAAATGTGTAAGGAACTGACGATTAAGATTTTATGACGATTTACTTACTAGATCAATCTAGTTTATTTATTTACTTTTATCGAGACTGGTTTTATAACTTCAAAATGCATGTGTTAGTGTGTAGTCGTAGCTCCGGTTTAGCCGAAGAGTGTGCGATGCGCATCTAACAATGCAGGTACTGGATGGTTGAGTGGATAATCGGTGTAATGCATGTGTTGGTTTGTAGTCGTAGCTCCGGTGTAGCCGAAGAGTGCGCGATGCGCATCCAACAATGTAGTTACTCGATGGTTAAGTGAAAAATCGGTAATGCATGTGTTGGTTTGTAGTCGTAGCTCCGGTGTAGCCGAAGAGTGCGCGATGCGCATCCAACAATGTAGTTACTCGATGGTTAAGTGAAAAATCGGTATTGCATGTGTTGGTTTGTAGTCGTAGCTCCGGTTTAGCCGAAGAGTGCGCGATGCGCATCCAACAATGTAGTTACTCGATGGTCAAGTGAAAAATCGGTATTGCATGTGTTGGTTTGTAGTCGTAGCTCCGGTTTAGCCGAAGAGTGCGCGATGCGCATCCAACAATGTAGTTACTCGATGGTTAAGTGAAAAATCGGTATTGCATGTGTTGGTTTGTAGTCGTAGCTCCGGTTTAGCCGAAGAGTGCGCGATGCGCATCCAACAATGTAGTTACTCGATGGTTAAGTGAAAAATCGGTAAAAAGCCGAAGAGTGCGCGATGCGCATCCAACAATGTAGTTACTCGATGTCAAGTTGGTATTGTGTTGGTTTGTAGTCGTAGCTCCGGTGTAGCCGAAGAGTGCGCGATGCGCATCCAACAATGTAGTTACTCGATGGTCAAGTGAAAAATCGGTATTGCATGTGTTGGTTTGTAGTCGTAGCTCCGGTGTAGCCGAAGAGTGCGCGATGCGCATCCAACAATGTAGTTACTCGATGGATAAGTTGTGACTGGCTGTAATGCATGTGTCAGTATGTAGTCGTAGCTCCGGTTTAGCCGAAGAGTGCGCGATGCGCATTTGACAATGTAGTTACAGCTGGTTAAGTGATATCAACATACGGTCGGCCCACTGGTCATGTGGTGCGACACAATTGAGGTTCTCAAACCAGGTCTCATTATCTTTTGTTATTTCTTACAGTAAAATTGTTGAGAATAAAATAAAATCCAAATTAGAGCAGTTTCTGCTTAACAAAATAATAATGTTAAGTTTGAATTCAAAATCTTGCTGTTTCAGTCAGGTATGACCGAGACAAAAGTCTACTGTGGTGAATGTTTCCACTTGCAGATTGAACACCACGCGAGGACGCGTGATAACGTCAGGATGGCCGTGTCGGAGAACAGTTCGTGAACACACTTAAGACGACCGCTGCCAGCCCCTTTTCCATGAATCACTTCAAAATCAATTGGTTTAGTTTTAAGTTCTCACCAAATTGTAAAGATAGTGTGATCGACACATGTTAAGTACGTAAGACAAAAAACAGTTAAGGGCTGCGACCCTGCAAAGAGTGTGGTTTTTTTAGGGACGCTATAGGACCCAGCCGATACGAGGAAGGGTCAGACACACATTCCTTCATGGGACACGGTTGCGCGATCACGCTCATCTCTTAAGACAATCCTAATTTGTAAACTAGTGTAGTATTAACTACTTTTGTAAAAGCTTACTTTACGTTATTGACTGTTATCATTGCGAATACAATATTGTAATAAACATGGACAAACATTGTAGTTCTCATTACTACCGATTATTACCGCGACGACACCCCGACTCCGTCATATAGTTATTAAGTTAGTTTGTAAAAAAATGCCGGGATTATTGTAACGTATGAACGAATTTAGAGAACGTATGTGTAAAGAGCTGCTGAACATAGCTTCACCACGGCTTCATAGAAAACCGAAGTGAAACAACACCGGGTAGGGGCCCAATTACCCCCCTTCCCAATCTTCCCAGTCCCCGATTCCCCAACAACCCTTTAATTCCTAACCCCAAAAGGCCGGCAACGCCTCTAATGTTTCGGGTGCCCCTGGGCGGCGATGCTTACCATCAGGTAAACGAGCAGACGGATCTGCTCGTTCAGCGGCTTATACCACAAAAAATAGCTAATGTTTATTGGCACCACACACACAAAAAAAAACATTAATAAATAATAGATCTTCCCAATGACTTCCAGAGAAGCCTATGTTCAGCAGTGGACGTCTTGTGGCTGATATGAGGTTGATGATGTGTAAGACATGACTGTGGAGTAATTCCTTAATAATGCTCACTTAAAATAGTTGTTTCTTTATATACTTAGTTTTTGAGTTCGTAGTACATTTTTGTAACGAGAACATTATAGTGTATTTTAATAATAACTATCGTGAGACATTCTAAATATAATAAAAACAACGGTTTACTCACGTAACTGTTTACTAGTTTCGAGTCACAGTGGGACTTCCTCGTGAGCAGCGTGCGGCGTGCGCATACATGGCGATGTTGCACAGCCTACTAGTGGTACGTTTTCCAGTATATTTACGTTCGTAAACCGTTGTTTTTAGTTAACAATATAAGTATGTGTTCATAAAACATGAAAAACAAGTTTTTTTATGTTTCTCTCTTATAGTTGTAGTGGTTTAGGGATTAAAGCCCGCTTCTCGTGCATGAGGGTGCATATATTCAGTAACATACGGTAACATATTGTAATACACGGTAACATACAGTAACACACACCGAAATGCAAGGCGTTGTTTCACGCCAGTTTTCTGTAAGGCTGTGGTATAACTCCACTAGCATAGAAAAGTAGCATCAGTAGCATCCAACTACTGTGCTAATAATTAATTAATTTTTAGTGCCATACTACTAATTAAAATACGTTTTAATTATATAAAAAATAAATAATTTTAGTTATAAAGTGTACTTGTACTTATAATTATTATTACCCTACATCACTTACATTTGTGTTGGAGCACCGTACGTGATTGGCCAAAAATGGAGAGGCTATATGTATAAGATTAAGATAAATAATACTTAATAGAATAGAATAAACATTGACAACGAATGTTATTAAGTTTTAGTTTTCTTATGGTTAATGAATTAAGTATTAGGCTACTCATGAGTGCTAAACAGAAATGACAATCAATACTCAATGTGTATTTCTTGTTTAAACATTATTTTTATAAATAAAGAAGATTTAAGCAAAACAGACATTTATACTCTGGGCTATTTATTATTCAATAAGTAAACATAATATACTTTCTGAGACTGAACAGAAAAAAGTACCTTATATTTTTACTGTCTCGATTCTTGTTCCAAGTTTGACTCCCAAGTAGAGGGCCTCCCGTGCCGTTCGGCGCGCACCACAAAGAGCCATCAGACCACAGATGGGGCCCAGTAGTCTTTAAAATTAAAGACTAATTTGTTTTGGCATAAATTTGATTCGCATAACGTTAATAGGCCTAATGACTTATGTAGGAAATGGTGGTGGTGAACTTGTAGTGCCCTATACACACATAATTCTGATCAAACTAATTTGCTATAGTTTCTGTAAAAATTAAGTAATAATGTTGGTTAAAAATTGTATATGCTGTGTAACCAAAGTTAGTGACAGAACCGAATTGCTACAAAACCGACTCCACGTAGTCTTGTTTGTCCTACCCCTAGAGTGTAATTTAAAATCGCGTAGCCGCGTAGAAGCGAGGCGGCCCGCGGGCTGAGGAGCAGGAGACTGCTAGCGAGCGATCTGCTGGTGAGCGAAAGCTGTCTGCGACGATTAGCACGCGTGGGGCCGCCGGAGGCCCGCAGCGCCAGAGCCATGACAGAAAACCTGCTACATGCTGCAATTTTGTTCGCATGCTGCTCGTTTTATTACATTATCCAAGTCGTCGAAGATATTATATAAAATTGCTAATTAAAGTGATTAATTTTGTGTAATTTATCACTTTATCTAAATTGAGTGGACATTATAAATAATTGCTAGACAGTATATATAATATCAAGATTTATTACTTTGGCTCTAACATATAGTCAGACCTAAATTCTTGAAGAGTTGATAGTTTCTTCATTAATTGAATAGCAAAATGTTTTATAGTTTGTAACCTTCCTCGATAAATGAACTATCTAACACAAAGCTAATTTTTCAGTTCAAACCAGTAGTTCCGGAAATTAACGTGTTTAAACAAACAAGTTCTTTAGCTTTAATATGAATAACAAAGTATAGATTAATAATAAATATGCTTATTATAATATAGTTATAAGTTATATAGACGTAATATGTATATCACGTTTGTAATGACTCATCTAAGTATATACAGCTAGAATCACATAAAGTATAAAACCGTCGTCAGTCACATCGAAGTAATCAAAATGAGACTACTTGTGTCATTTATTACGACAATCGTAATATTAATAACAATTTGTGATGTAGAATCATTCGATCATATGCAACGCCTGTACCAACTGATGCATGAAAAAAACATAACTGCGCCAAAAATTCGTGATTATGGAAATATTACCAAACATTGTAAAAATACAACGAAAAAGTGTTTATGGAAATGTTGCAACTTTGGAGAATCAGTCAGAAGAAGTAAATGTATTCCAAGCAAACTGGACAATATACTAAATGATGTTGTGATATATGATTCGGACCTACAGCAGACAGACAAAGATCTCCTAGACACATTCCACTTAGTTCCGAATCATTTTTCTCATAAACAGTTCAGGATATATAAATTTCGTTTAAATATTTTATTTGAAACTTATTTATCAGAGGTAAGTGTTTCTTTATTATATTTAAAATCAAAATTATTCATTTTTAAAAGCACTTTTAAACGTCATAGATAAAAATGTCTGTATGTCAGTCAGTGCTCTTGTGAAGCTATTTGCTCGTCCCAAAGTGTACATTCCTACGGAGAAGAACGAGTAAGAAACCCCATAGGTTACTCTTTTTCAATCAGGTTCACAATACAATTCTTGGTTAAATTGTTTCGTTAGTTCAATTGTGTGAGAACAATGTAACACTAATATTCCGTCAAATGGATCGAAAAGTCAGAATTATTTCAAAAAGGGGTATACATATCAATTGCACGGTTTCTAGACAACATAATAAACGATATGGGAAGGGCTTTTTAAACTCATGTTTTCATGGAACCAAGTTATGAATTTTTCAAATTGCGCCGCTGCGCGAATCAAAATTAGGTAGCCAGGTACTAGGCGATCAGATTGATAGAAGAAAAGTTTCGTAATATTAGCGAGTGATCCCTGTAGTGTTGTGACACGTTTGTATGATTTGAAATCAAGAACCATGCGATACAATTTTTTTTAAACGTATTTTAAGCTGAAACTTTGTGTAGAGGTTCTATTCAACCTGTATTCATCAGCGCTTGATATTGAAATGTACCTAAATCAATTGGACTATTTTCAGAATGGCATCGTAATCATCGAAATGTACAACGAGTTTTACCGATTTTATAAAATTGACGTGAACAGTTTCTGTATAGATGTAAATGTAATGACACAAAAAGTCGTAATCTATGGAGTTATTTATAATGAAAATGACGACATTCCGGAACTAAATACAGCTTCACACTATTACAGAATAATAGGTAATATATTTATATCTAGACTAATAAATAAAATTGAATTGCCGCTTGGAATACTGAAATAACCACTTTACTAAATACATACGATACATGCACCAAAATAATATTTTCTACAATTAGAGTCTGTCTGTCTGTTTGTTCTCATTAATTTAATAATAAAATACAACAATAAAATCTCCGACTTATGTAATGAAATAAAGATAAAATCTGTTTTTGTAAGAAGTAAAGTTAGGTTATGTATGTGTTTCAGCGCTGATACTGTGCACAATATTGCTGATATTTGTCATAGCAATATACTGCATCCATCCACATCTTCGGGACCTCCACGGCATGTTAGTGACGACTCTCCTCTGCTGCTACCTCGGCAAAACTACTATAGAAATCATACATCACATTAATATCATTCAACGCGAGTTTTATTCAATTCTGGGTAAGAAAGTCTACGTATTTCTTTTTATTTTATGTCTCCGTTGACACTGAATATATTACGAACATAATAAAATAACGTACGTAAGTTTTTTGTTATCGTTACGCCTTTTATCCCCGAAGAGGTAGACAGAGGTGTACATGTAATTCACTATGCACTGTACAATGTATACCCACTTTTCACAATTTATGTTATAAGTCCCATGTAATAGCAGGTAAGCCTGTGTTACGGGAAGAGTGTACGGAGTGTATAGTCTAGATACACACGTCATGTGCACGCTCTGACTCTCATATTAAAAATAAACTTGAAATGTCTAATCGTTCTAATTTCTGATCATTTGCAATTTCTTTTTTTCAGAATCATTGCATATTTTCTTTAATTTGACCATATTTTCATTCACCAATGTGATGTTTCATAATGTATGGGAATCAATAAGGTAAGTCCACATTTTATTGCACTCGGCTGTACCCGAACACACTTTGAGTCTATGACCAAGAGAATAAATATGATTGGACGGATTTTCTTGAATGTGTCGAGAGACGTCACATAATTATTTAAATCGAGATTAGCGCATATTAACAAACCAATAGGGATGATGACGGGGTAATAAATCTTAATATTACATATACTGAAGTGATAAATTACACAACATTAATCACTTTAACTAGCAATTTTATATAATATCTTCGACGACTTGGATAATGTAATAAAACGAGCAGCATGAAAACAAAATGCAGCATGCAGCAGACAGGGTTTCTGTGATGGCTCCGGCGCTGCGGGACTCCGGCGCCCCCACGCGTGCTAATCGCTCACCACCGCAGCTTCGACTTGTTGGCCGGATTCGCCGGCCAGCCTCAGCCACAGTGGCTCGCTAGCAGCCTTCTGCTCCTCAGCTCGCTGGCCGCCTCGCTCCTACGCATCTAGAGTGTAATTTTAAATTAATAAGGATAGTAATTTTAAATTACACTCTAGAGGTAGGTCAAACAAGACTACGTGGAGTCGGTTTTGTGGCAATTCGGTTCTGTCACTAACTTTTGTTACACAGCATATACAATTTTTAACCAACATTATTATTTAATTAAACAAAAAATACCTGTTAAATACTTTAAGACAGACAATAAATAAAAATTAGTCGACTACCCTATTCTTCAATTTGTTAATACTAAGTATACCTAGATATAAACAATAATTAATAAAAAAAATCCATAGATGAAAAATACATACAAATCTAAAATATACCTACAATAAATTTCCTCAAAGATGTATAAAACATTCATAAGTTTAAAGGTAAAAGTACTGATTAAAATACTGAATCACAAACTGATAAAAAAACAAAGAGTGCGTCTAATAATGTGGCAAGGGATTGTATATAGAGCACGGAAACATCTAACTGATCAATATTTATTTTTATTTTCAGATCAGAAAGAAACGCAGTGAATATGCGTCAAAATAAATTAAAACAATACTTCAAATACATCGCATATGGTTTTGGTCTTCCTCTGATTCTAACAATAACCATTTCAATTATTAATTTTATTGACATGACATCTATTCCATGGTTTATTACACCTAAATTTTATAGAAGACAGACTTGTATAGGTAAATATAAAAAGAAAAATGTGTTATTTCTTGATTTTCAACATTTCTATTTGACTCATGACGTTTATTAACAGCATACCTCGTTTCGAAATGCCGTAGGCGACGCCTACTTTATATAAATAATACCAAACAAAATCTTTCGTTATTGTAAATGCAAAGAGTCTTAGAAACAGTTAAAAAGATATTTCAAGTCTAGCCAACTATTGAAGACACATTCATAAATTTAAGAACAGATCCTCTTTTATTTCTTTTTATGGTATAAGCCGATAAACGAGCAGACGGATCACCTGATGGTAAGCAATCGCGGCCGCTCATGGACACTTGACACACCAGAAGCGTTACAAGTGCGTTGCCGGCATGGCTCTCTCACACTTCATTCATTCTTATCTCATTCCAGGAAAGGAGATGATCTTGTACATTTATATCCCCAGGCTGGTCATGTTCTTGTACAATATATGTCTATGTTGTTTAATTATACCAAAGGCGTACGAGGGATTTTTCGGAAGCCTTTCGATGACTTATACTACCAACGAAGCGATCAAATATGATAAAATAAGGTATAAATACTTCTTCTATTATATATTTCTTTCAAGTCGTTTCACTCTCGACAGAGTGGTCGTGGTCAATCAAGAATAGTTGGAGTGACAGGTTCTATTACACGACGCAATTTTTGTACACTTATGGACAACAGTTTGTTACCGCCTTTATTCGGTTAGTCCCTCTCATCGGGAATCTACTGCGCGCTCTGGTACCCTCAAACTTTCCCTGCACTGCCAGACGCTCTACGTACTCATTAAAGCGCCGTGATAGGCACATGGGCGATGGAAATAAAGGGGGCGTGAGTATCGTCGTTTGACGCCGAGTTCGTTAAATGTTGACAATTCTGTGCACGACATTCCAAGCATCCAGCACCACATCTCTTAACCGTCTATCTTTTTCTTATCGCTCTCACGTAAAGTCCATGTTTATGACGCGTACAGGTTTATAGAAAATATTAAGGAGCGAACCAGTCTGGTCGATTTCATTCACTATCTATTTTCCATTTCTTCAAGACATTACAAGCATGTTGTTATTTCGCAGATTCTCGCAATACATGAAACTTATGACGTTTATGACAATTTCGGAGGCTGCGAATGCTTATAATGTATGGTTCATGAAGCTGTACGGAATAGTATCAACTAATAAGTGGCTTTTAGGAGTCGTCATTGTTCTCATATTTCTACGTGGAAAAATAAAAGGGTGCTAAAAGAAAAAGTCCTTCAACTTCTGTACGCTAAAATATGATCAGCATGACAGAGATGCAATGAAAACAATAACAAAATACATATATCACGATAAGTGATATAATTTTCTATGGTAAGTGTTATAAAGTAACAACTTTCCACGATTTTCATTCATTCTGCAGAAGACAGAAGGTTACAAATTGCACAAACTAATTTAAGATCCTGAGGGGGAGGCCTTTGTCAGCAGTGGACGTCGTCTGGCTATTGTTGATGATGATGATTATGAATTTAAGATCTGTACAACAGAAACTAGTGTCAGTAATTATTTTTAAGTTTTTATGTTTTAACTGTAATAAATATGGACCATGAAATAAATTGTATTATTTTTTACCCCCGTCGAGAGATAGGCAGTAGCGTTCTTTATAATTTTAACTAGAGTATTTATAAGGGGAACTGGACACATTCATTTATTGGGGGCCGAGGAACTATGAGTAACGGTTTAAGGCAACAATCTTTATTTTTATGACTAAACCCACTACAATTTAATATCGGGTTACAAATATGTCCTCTATGCTGCGTATGCGCGCATTGTTCTATAAATCCAAATTCCAACATTTGGCTTTATAAAATTATAGTGCACGCTTAGGCTAATGGGGAAGGATAACTAGCAACCTTGAGGGATTTTTTTAGTGGGACAAGCCCGCCAAAACTTCCCAAAACTGCAACTTCTGTAAGCCAGGATATATATCCGATACAACCATAACAAACACCGAAACACTGTCAACACATAAATAACTAACTGTCTTGGATCCGACAACGAAATAAATCCGAAGATATTATTAGAGGAGAAGAAAAAAGCCTTGAAGTGGACCAAGATTCTCAAAGACGAGGAACAGACCTGTAAGAGTTTAAGTTCAATAAATAAAATAAAATAGACATTCTGTGTTCCGGACGGCCGGGATGCTCCGAGCTGAGCTCAGGTGTTGCCACGGTAACGGCAGGGCGAGGCTAAAGGGGCGCGGGGGCGCGGGCAGCGCAATGCACTGCGAAGTGCCACAGATCAATATTTTGCATACCTACCTAATTATAGACATCGGGTGCTAGTACTAAAGCAGCTGAATTAATGCGAGTAGGAAAATAGATTTACAAACTCAACTAATAAACTGAAAAGGAACAAACTTCAGAAGTATAGATAGTTACATTATACATAGGTACATACGTATATTATATTCTAGACTTAATGAAATATTCTCATCTCCCGACTCGGGGTTGTTCAAAATAAAGAGATCGTTATAATCGCGCCATTCCGTTTTTGAGTTACTTTCTATTCTGAATCTTCTGAAGTATTAGGGCCCAAACCTTTTTTGTACTTTTTAGTTTGATATCACAGTCGGGTCATTAGTTAATAAGAATTAATTTCACTTTATTATTACTGTGAAAGGGTGAGACAAGAAGTATGTAGCAATTTAAGCGTCTGTCTCATGTAGTTTGTTTGCAGAGTTTGTCATTCATCGAGCACAATACCATACTCGGTGAGAATTTCTGGAAATCGCAACTACGACTGGAGAATCGGTCGCGAAACTTATATATAATAAGCAAAGGCAGATGTGATCATTCAAACGAGGGGCTTATAAAAATATAGAAATAAAACAAAACATAATTAATTACGGTTTATTCACGTCGCGCAGCTTACTGACACTGTCACAAGATGTCGCCGCGTCTACGCACGCTGCTCATGATGAAGAGTCCCTCTGTGACTCGAAACTAGTGGAGCTTTTCTCCATTAATAGACGTGAATAAACCGTAATTTTTTTTCTAATTTAGTACGTCTCGCGATAGTTATTATAAAAAATA
Source organism: Spodoptera frugiperda (assembly GCF_023101765.2). Classification (NCBI taxonomy): domain Eukaryota; kingdom Metazoa; phylum Arthropoda; class Insecta; order Lepidoptera; family Noctuidae; genus Spodoptera; species Spodoptera frugiperda. The sequence continues at coordinate 10,030,918 of NC_064213.1, read as the reverse complement.
TTAATTACGGCATTAAGTAGTATGAAAGCAGAATTAATGCGGTGGAAATGAGAGCCTGGAAAGAGAGTAAAATTGTATGATCGAGTGAAAAATAGTGTTATTAGAGAAAGCCGTGGCTTGAAAGATGATGTAGTGACAAGGATTGGGAAAGGAATGTTACGATGGTTTAGACATGTAGAAAGGATGGATTAAAGCAGATTTACGAAAGAAATAATAGAAGTCGGATATGAATGGGGCAGTCGGTAGATGGCGCCACGCGGACATATAGCGTCCAGATTGGTGATATCTTAAACAATAGCCAAATAAATTAAAAGTATATTTAACCGACGACCATGAAAAGACCGGTGACAGTTGATGAAGCGAAAGAAGGGCGTAAGAATAGGAATTGCCGTTTCATTGTCTCTGCCTATTGGAGACAGGCGTGGGTTATTTATGTACTTATGCATGTAATTAATTACAATTTATAACATAACTGTTGCTTATTATGTACATACAGTCAACAAACTACTTATGTTAATCCAATTAAATTAAATGTAAAATAAAATTGTCTTGACGGTAAACAAATTAACAATAATATAGTTTTCCTCGTATATCCCATATGCCATAAAGTGTCAGGAAAATAACATTAATTCGTTAGTTAAGTACCTACTTACATTTACTACATAATTACCGGGATACCGACCCGCTCCTACTTTGTCGTCCTTCGAATTATACCGAACATGAGTTATATACGTTTACACAGACTATTTCATATAAATAGGTAATTGTTTTACTTCAAATTCATGATTTGAAGAAAATATGGAATTATTACCTACTATCATCATCAGCTAGAAGACGTCCACTACGCAACAAAGACCTCCTCCCAAGTCCTCCACACTATACGACAACTCTCCACTTGCATCCAATGGGTCAAATCGACTCTTCCTATATATCATGGTCTAAATAAATGTAGATAAATGTAAGTTTTGTCTCTCTATAAAAATTGTAGTATATGTTTACAATAAAGTATTATGTCTAGGAACTCAGTAAATTATTCCATAGCCACCCATACCCATATAAGACCCACCAGTTTATATCATACTAACTTCTGCCGGTGGCTTCGCACGCGTTCCTGTAGTGCTTAGCTAATGTATATTATTCCAAGTTATATTCTACTGCTGTTCCAAATTTTATCCCAAACCCTTCAGACATTTTGACGTGACTGAGTGACAAACATACCTACATACAAACTCAAACTTTAACATGTATGAGTATTGAGTGGTAAGATTTCGTAATAGTTCTCCATCAACCAGAAATTGAGGATAAATGCCGGTTGTTTTTTCCATTTTAACTACACTTATTAAAATAAGTATACATCAGGCCTCTGTGAGTCATCGGTCTGCATCCCACGTATGTACGCCTTCGGACGATCCTGTTTTTCTCTTTCTGTTCCAGCCATGTAGTCCTGTGAACAGAAAGAGAAAAAACATAATAAACGTACCCAGAACAAGAGACAAATAAACTTAAATGTAGTTTTAGTACTTGATCCTAAATTGGAGTAAAAACAAAATAATCTAATCAAATTACTTATTTTGTTCTAAACCGCGAAACAAACACGACGTTCGTCAATAAGTTAGGCAACAGGCAAATAATGTTTATTGTTATTTACAGGAAAACCATGTAACAACCACTATCGGAACAGTGTAAGTACGTACATATACGTCACGTACGTATTTTTTAACAGGAAACCAGACTGATGTCGTTGATGTGGTTGCCCATACAAGTTGACAGTATGTCTAGCGACTTACAACTTATCAGCTCTTGAAACTGTGTTGTGAGTTAAAATGCGTTTACTCAAAATCCTTCCGTTTTTATCAATATTGTGTATATCAAAGTGTACGGATGACTTTAACGAACAGTGTAAAGATAGGTTCAGAGATCCAACCAACTTGACTTCTATAGATGTGAATAAATATTGCTCCAACAAATGGTGTATACAAAAATGTTGCCCTCTTGATTATTGCATTAATGCTAAAGGTAAATGTGTAAAGATTGCATTTCTACGCGGAAAGCTCAATGCCAGATATAGTGAACTATTCGAGTTAATCGATAACAACATTACCTTTTATACAAATACGGAGCCCAAAAAGAAAATTGAAAAGCAATTTAATTACATTTACAACAACAAAAATATTACAAAGTGTGGGGAGTTTACATCATTGAAAAACAAATTCTATTTTACGGAAGTAAGTGAGCAAATTTATTTATTACATAACTGTTAAAACTAATATCTATGATTGTTATATAATTTTAACTATCTAATAATAATGGATCGGTTCAGGTACATCATTATTAGATAGCCAATAACGTACGACCAATAATAAAATACTAAAAGTTTTTTTTTTTCTTTCAGAACGCATCAGTTAAGATATATGATGCAAAATATTCCAAACAATGGTATACTCTTACTTCCTCAGAATATTGTACAGACTACAAACTCATACTAGGCAATAATATCACAATTTCGTTGGTCATCCAAGAATATTTCCAATTATCGGAAGACGATGGACTAAATGATACTCTACTTTTTATAGGTAAATACAAAAACCAATTTTATTATATATATTTTAATATATTATGGTTTGTTTTCCACGGACTCGATTCCGTGCCCTTGTCATACAATTGCTTACAGTTTTATACTCAAAAATACCTATTATAAAGATACTTACAACATGCTATACTAACCACTAATATTACTATACAAAGCACCTAATACCTACCACCTGCCCGGAGGACACGGTGGAGCATACAGTGACGGTGTGCCCTTTTTTTTTTTGAGGGGGAAAAATCATCCAATGACTTCTCTCGCCTTAGGTGAGGCGAGAGGGAGTGTCAGACTCTTACTGACTAAAAACCACCCCGTTCCTACTGCTGCTTTTCGAACCGAAGCTCCGGTAAACCCGCTAGGTAGTCCGCAACTCCGGAACAGGCATCACGCCTACTGGGCCTCATCTGTGGTGGTCTGATGGCTCTTTGAGGCGCGCACGGAAGGCAACGCGCCGCACGCACGGGTCTGGTTCTGGTCGGGCGGCGAGCTACCCTTGCTCGCGCAGGCGAGATTCCCGACGTTCGACGGTGTGCCCTACACCGTCGTGTCATCAGGGATGTGGCCGTCTCATCCTTCTGCGCCTCAACCGTCGCGAGGGACACTCCGGTCGTCGGGGATCGCGTTACGATCTCCGGCCATCATAAGTGCGGGTCTGAGGACGGAAGGCAAGCGTGCCACCACAAATGGGGCCCAGTAGGACTAATGCCTGTTCCGGAGCTGCGGACTACCAAGCGGGTTTACCGGGGCTCCGGCTCGAAAAGCAAGAGTAGGCACGGGGTGATTTGTAGACAGTAAGAGTCTGACACTCCCTCTCGCCTCGCCCAAAAGAGAAGCGGAGCTTTTCTGCAGTCCTCTTGGTTAATATTTCTCCGTTTTTCCGCTACCTCGTACTACTCATATTATAAAATAGTTTTGCTTTTTTCTGATTATTAAACATATTACAATATTTATTTACAAATGTTTTGTTAAATTCCAGGTTTGCTGACATCATCGGTGTTTCTGCTGCTCGTATTTGCAGTTCATTGTATGTTAAAAACTCTGCATTCATCTTTCACGGGACTTCTAATGATGGCTTACACCATAACAATCCTAGTAGCTTTCATAGTCAAAGTCATCATTCAAGCAACCATTTCATATATGACTAATTACAGCTGTAAAATAATAAGTAAGTATGAATATATAAGTTGTTCTTTCAAAATATCCTAGCCCTAGATCAATAACTATGCGATTACTTCTTTGCTTACGCTAATCTCTTTCTTTCTCTTGTCTTTCCAGCTCCTGTCCTATATTTTCTATTGATGTCAAGTTTCTTCTGGTTAAATGCTTTCTCGTTCTGTATATGGCGGGGTTTAAGGTGAATATGTCAATTTTCTCTTTATTTTTATTATTCTTCTACATATAATCAAATTCTGGATAGACAAGAAGTTTAAGGATCGAAAGGTTGGCCCAGGGTACACGTTCTTAGATCAATGAAGCTAAATGATTCTACTTTCAGCGTTATTACTGATTCGTACGAACTATTGTACATATTTATTGAGTTACCTACATTTGTAACGTCGGAGAGCCATGGAAGTGTTTACTACCAGGGCCTTACTAAAAGTTTTGTTTCCCAAAATCGCCGGTATCTAAATCGCCAAGAGATTGCCAACGCACTTGTGGCCCCTCTAATGTTGCGGATGGCGGCTCCCATTCTTTATCCTCAGGAGATCCGTCTGCTCATTTGCCAACCTATTCCAAAAAAAGAAACATTATTACATTATTATTACAACACAAAATAGCACCCTGCAGCCTGCAGAGCCATGACAATAAATTTGAATGTGCCTTTGTTACACAAATGAATAATATGGGTTTTAATTTTAAATGTGAATCATACTCAGTACATATTTTATAAGCGGGTTTACTTATGTTATCAAAGCTCGATGTTTAATAAGGAAAATATCCAATACATATAAAATTTTAAATATCCAGTATATTACATATAGAACGAAAATATGTAATGTACCTAATAAGTACTTATTACAAAGCTACACACATAGCTACCATACAAAAGTATTGCATGTATAATAAGTTCGCTGTCTATTATATTATGTATTACCTGCTAGTTCTAGGCAAGTGGTAAATATCAATTTGGTTTCCTCATTAACTCGAACAAATAATTGGTAATAACAACAAAATCATTATGAGTCAATCGCAACTCAATCGTATGTATTCGTCGGATTGTTCTAGTGCGATTTAATTAATAATATGTAGGTACTATATTTAGGTTCTACAATATTAAAAGATATCAAGAAGTATCTAGCAATATATCGTATGGCTAAATCGGTTAGGTGGTTTAGAAGAAACAAGGTAATTTATTACCTCTAATTACCTTAATATTATTTATAATATTACACTCATACACATATACATACATAAGTACCAACAAGATACGCGCGAAAAACAATACTTATCCTTCCTACAGTCGTTCCAAATCGGTATAGATGTTTCTAGCTCGTTTTTCTCCATATGAATCTACATAATATTTGAAACGAGCTTCGATCACAGACCATTATCGTTTGGCATTCCTAAAGTGCCTATACTTACCTATGTGCTTTAATAGAGTTGGTGACGGTGTATGAAAATATCTATTTAGTAATAAAATTTAGGTAATGAAAAAATATTAAACACGTAGGTAGTTTTGTCATATGGAAAACAATACTTAGATAAAACGAATCAAAGTTTAGGAGTAAATACATCATTTCTACATATAAAATGTACTCAGAAGTGACATCACGCGGTATTTCAAATTAATATATCTTCAAAAGTATTAGTTTCCAAAAGAAAATAAAAAATACGTGACTACTTAAAATGTTTTAAAATAATCTACAAAATCCACATTAAAATAAAAAAATGGAATCATCATCATCATCATCAGCCGAGAGACGTCTACTGCTGAACAAAGGCCTCCCCCTTAGTCCTGTAAAAATTGGAATAATTGCTTCGAATTTATCTCGTACCTTCTCTATTCAGCGCCTCAAAGAGCCATCAGACCACCACAGATGGGGCCCAGTAGGGCTGATGCCTGATCCGGAGCTGCGGACTACCTAGCTGGTTTACCGGGGCTCCGGCTCGAAAAGCAGGAGAAGGAACGGGGTGGTTTTTAGTCAGTAAGAGTCTGACACTCCCTCTCGCCTCGCCCAAGGCGGGAGAAGCCACTGGATGATTTTCCCCCCTCAAAAAAAAAACCTTCCCTATTCTGTATTAATTTCATAACTTTTACATTAACAGACATTTTGGAGTATTCCGATCAACACGGCGAGAGAAGCTGCTGAGTTTCTGCCGATACAGCTTGTATGCGTGGGGCGTGCCGCTGGTGATCACCGGAGTAGTCACCTGCTTGGACAACATCGACATCACGGACGTGCCTTATATTGTCAAACCGCCATTCGATGACTGTTTCAAAAATAGTAAGTAGTTATAAATAAATACGTATAATTAACTAGCTACTTCCGCGCGGTTTCACCCGCTCTGCTTGGCTCCTATTGGTCATAACGTGATGTTTTATAGCCTATAGCCTTCCTCGATAAATGATCTATTCAACACAAAAAGAATTATTCAAATCGGTCCAGTAGTTCTGGAGATTAGCGCGTTCAAACAAACAATCAAACAAACTCGTCAGCTTTATAATATTAGTATAGATTAGTATAGATAGCATAGATTAGGTGTACCATGAGTTAGTCCATAAACATGCGATTGGCCTGACGACTGAGTGTGAACGACTCTTGCTGGCTAAAAGTCGGGTGGCTTTTATGCCTTGTTCGCAATACGCTAGCCTTTTAGTCCAGTAGCGAGTACTTAGTAGCTCTCTTTCTCGCTTCTGTCCCAAAATCTAAGCGAGAGAGAACTACTAAATACTCGTTACTCAACTAAAATGCTAGCGTAGTACGAACAAGGCAATAATTAGTCAGTAAGAATCTGACACCAAAGACACCGCCTCACCCAATGTGAGCGAAGTCATTCGATGATTTTCTCCCCTTACAAGTAGGTAAGTACATAGACGTCGTTATTATTGTTTTTAAACCCAAAAACACGGCTACAGATACTCGTATAGCTAACCTACCTATAATTATGTGATATTGTGTTGTTCTACATATTCCTATTTTTATTTTCAGAATTTGGAATTCAAGAGTACTATTATAAACCACTGGGTGTAATAATGTTAATTAACATAGTGTTGTTCATAATGACGATTTACCATATAATGACGACTACAAACTCAACAACGAAAAATGCAGAGTTCAGACGAAGTGGCAGGGAAAACAGGTGCGTGTTTACCAAATACTAATAAAATAATTTCATACTTTATTAATGCCCTGGTTAAGGTACCTACGCTTGAAATACAACACAATCTTTCATCTATTACATATTGTTACGAGTCCCATCATCATATAGACGGTACCGACATAGAGGTGGATGATAAAATAAAACTGTTTAGGATACGGAAAAATATAATTATATTGAGTAAGACCTTATACACAACAACAGTCTTACCGCCAAAACGGAACAGAGAGTAAAACAAAGTTAACTTTTACAATTAGAATAAACTGAATAAAATAATAAAGGTTGCGTTCTCAAATACATACACTGATTATGCTGTCAAGCCAAACGAACAACATTTCCTCATCCGATTTATAACTGAAAACTTATTTAAAAATATACAACACTGCTTTTAAGTTAAACACCACCTTTGCCCGACAGTAACAAATGGTATCACTCTACATACAATTTAACCGTTGAATTAGTTAGATGTTTCCTTACTAAGTTACAACAACTAAGTATTTGGATCACGCAAAGAATTAACGACTTAATTGCTCAGTTTTGAAGGTTCATTTATGATTTTTATTACCATTTTCAGTTACAAGACTTACATGAAACTGTCACTTACAATGGGCATCAGTTGGATCCTGGAACTGATCCCTAACTCTGACAACACGTTCCTCTTCATCCTGAGCAACACATACAACAGTCTGATCGGAGTCATCATATTCTTCGTGTACATTTGCGATAAAAACGTTTTGAATGAGCTTTGCAAAAAGTAAGTGTATCTAGCAACACTACCTACCTACTTATTCTTAATTTTCTTTGTGCCTCAAATGTAATACATTATGACTTATTGGCACTCCTGTGCTGGGATAATTTGAAAAAAAAATCTTCAACCCAAAATAATGGCAGATTTACACAGGCTCAGTAATTGACTCCGAAATCGATAGTAGCGCCATAGATTACAAAACAACAATCAAGTGCGATATTATGCTATTCTTTGTAACTGATTTATTAAACATAAACTAATTTTCAGGTTCAACATACAAAATGGTTTCGTGACTAAACTGGCGCACCGCAAATCCTTGTTCCGGCTAGCGAGGTCAATGAAGGTGCAACGTGAAGAATTAACTAGTATGCAAACTGCTACCACCGGCCTTAGTTCGGAAGCTGAAAACAGTACTTCTTTACTTTAATTTTAAGCACACGTTAGGATTTATTTCTTAGTTTACCTAATGCCTATTAAATGAATGCATTTAAAATATTTTTTGCATGGCGTTGCTTGGTGGTAGTTACCTATTCAAACTTTGTATTATATAGTAAATTATGTAGGTATATTAGTTTTAGAAATATCATGTACGGCGTTAGTAATCGTAATTACCTACAGCAATTACTTGATCCGCCTATCTAAACTAGCCAGTACGCTCACATTCTTCAGCACAGTAAGAGCGTCCATTCCGTAATATTCGTTACCGTAGAAACGATATGAATAGAATTCAAATGGTGTATAGATGCTGGAAAGAGGTGATAGATGTTCGAATTTTCAAGATACAGAATTGGAGTGAACATAGATGTGAAATCATTTTCCGAACATTTATTCACCCCTTTTATGTATTTATCCACCCGTCTTCTGTATTTATCCACCCCTGAATTGTATTCACCCCGTTTTACCGTTACTTGAAAAATAAGTAAGGCCTTACGGCTCTGGGATCCCATTCCATAAACAATGCGCTCACTATTCTCCTCGCGCCTAGCCACGCCATTAGAGATAGGCGATTATAGGACCTAGGCGATTTTTTAGAGAATTTTTTTAGATAAGGTTTTTAGAGTATTTATCCGAAAAACCGCCCAGTTGTGTAAGTAAATGGAAATATGAGATTTTAATTATTAGGTACATTATTTATTATAAAAATTTTAAGGAAAGTCTTGCCTGCACTATTGGTACGGTGGCTGAGCAACCGGCTGCCGCGCAACGTGTAGCAGATTCGATACCCGCACTGAGCAACTCTTTGTGTGGTCCACAAATTGTTATTTCGGGTCTGGGTGTCATGTATATTATGTGAACTTGTAAGTTTGTAAACGCACCCACAACACAAGAGAAAATACTAGTTAGTAGTAGTAGGCAACGTTATTTAAAATATATTAAAAAAAAAACATGTTTTTTTTCTTATACCTACCTAAATATTCCTTTCTTCCGACAACGCACTTATAAAATTTCAGTTTAACCAGTCAGTACTTACCCATACAAAGGTAATATAATACAATACTGCATTAACATCAAGAAGACTTAATTCGTTTTAAGATTTAAGAATAGAATCCATGTTACATTAGATCCGGAGCTGCGGACAACGTAACAGGTTACCAAAGCAGGTCCTTCTCCTTCTCCGGGGTCGTTTTTAGTCAGTGGGAGAAGTCATTGGATGACTCACTGGGGGGTGACCTCCCGAAAATTCTATTTAATTTACACATCTATTAATTTTATTTTTATAACTAATGAAAGTAAAAAGGTAATTTAACTTTAATATCATTGATTATTATAACCATAATATAATACAAAATAGCGCTCCTTGCTATGTTGTTACGATGTCAAAGTTTATTGCAAAAAACTGACTAAAAACTGTAAACAATAAAAACCAAAAAATATTATTATACATTATACTGAGTACCTTCCCACAACACCCTCTAAAAGTAAATAAGAGGTATAAATAAATAAATAAATAAACAGTATAGACTTATTTTCTTCACATCAATTTGAATAACATTTTAGCTCTATCACAAATTGAGAAAGCAAGAATGCTGTTCATACTTCGAAAATTTTATTATAGAATCAATTGTAACCAACATGAAATAAAGATAAAAATATAATTTATTCTGTTGTTCTATGACTTCATCAGTAAAAATGTTTACGAGTAGAAACTAAAAAAATCGTTTTAATTCGTAATCGATTAAACTGTCAAAATTTAGTCGACTATTTAATATGAATCGGCCAACACTATGAGATACATAATCTGTGGCACTTGTGATTGATTTTCATCGCGAATTTACTGAAATCCCAGCTGTTTCGTTGCAATAGCTGCACTGCGCCTGCCTGAACTGAATGCACCCCAGATTCCCGGGCCTTCTAGCTCATAAAACATATCAGTATCAGTCGATATGTCGTCCATCATGGATGAAAGGTGTGTAATTGTTTAGTGGTTCCAGTACAGTGTTTTAAAAGGCAAAGTGATAGATTTTGAATTCTCTTTTTAGGGTGACTGACGAGATCGAGGCTCTAGAAGCAATATTAATGGACGATGTGGTAATTAAACGAGTGGGGGACGTTCCTCAAGTCATCGAGACCGTCCTCCACCCGTCTACGGGGGACGATGTGGAGCAACAGTACGTTTGTGTGACGCTTGTAGTAAAGTTGACGCCAGGCTACCCTGATAGCATACCTGAGGTAACGCTTAGGAATCCGCGAGGCTTGGACGATGACATCCTGGCAAACATCCATGTACAAATCAGGGAGAAAATAGCCGACTGTCTTGGTTCACCGGTCATTTTTGAACTGATTGAGGTAAGTCTTTATGTACAATTATATGTGTTTTTCTGGTCAAGGAGATTTTCTGTAATATACCAGTGTCGCTGTTCTATTACAGCTATGCAGTAACACAGATACTCTTTTTTTACATACTCAGTCTATTTCTTGTTTGTGGAAGATATATCTTGTTTTAATATATGCTTCGGGAAACTAAATTGATAAGCATAATTTTATTTATTCCTAGGAACATTGAATTACCCCATTTAAAATAATACATATAGGTAAATAATAAAACTATTGGGTCAGTGGGTCATTGTAGGGGCGGATTTATTGGGAATATGTTAGATCATCAAGGTTACTTCATTTTATCTGATTTGTATATTTGATGATAATACTATCTGCCATTATTTACACCAATCTGACCACACATATTAAGAGCTATACAAATTAATGTGCCTTAATGGATATTATTTGTTTCCATAATCATAAACGTACATAGTTATTTACTATCAACACAGTATTATATTTACCCAATCAGTTTTATTATTAGTATCCTTTTAATCATATCAATTTAAATTATGTTTTAAAATCATTGTTTTATTTAACATTCAAAATATAATGTGTCCTGAATTGTTACATAATTATTAATTAATCAACAAGCCATTTAAAAAGTAATTGTGTAGAATTTAGTTTAAAACATGGATATAATATTCAATATACTAAGCACTAAAATATAATATGAAAACAATAGGATTAAATGTCCAGGCCCCCAGAATGAAATCAGAACTAACTCCTTGTTCAATAAATAATAAGGTGGGGTAAGAATAAGCCAAAGCTTCATTATTAAATCAATTATAGTAACCCAAAAAATATAGTAATTAATTTAGTATGTCTCACGAAAGTTACAATATAAACAGGTACTGTACAAAATAAAAAAGTACTTACTTAACAGACAGATACATAAATCCAGGTCATAAAGCAATTATAACATATTTTTAATGTTAATAAAAACCCACTGCAACTCAAATCTCTATCACCCTATGCAAAGTATACGAGTATCTCAGGCAAGAGGAATGGGCATTGGTCACCACATTCAATCAAGAAAATAAGACTATCATATCGCCTTAGATAAATTATTATAAATATTTTTATTTTACTTTAGTATAAAATGATGCTTTAATAGTTTCAGTGTACAGTGTGTTTTGAAAACCTTGTGTTTAATTTCTACAGAAAAGAAGAAGCGATTAGATAATTGATGATTTCAATAATTTTCCAGCTTATTAGGGATTGTCTGACGGAGTGCAACTTGCCAAGCGGTCAGTGCATGATCTGCCTGTTCGGGTTCTGTAAGGGAGATCATTTCGTGAGGACTCAATGCTACCATTACTTCCATAGCCATTGCTTGGCTCTCCACTTGATTTCTGGTAGGCGTTATCATGAGGAGGAGAAATCGGTGCTGCCAGCTTGGCAACAGGCAACCAAAGATCCTTTCAAGGCAAGTTTTGTTAGCAAATATTTCTTTTTATTTGTCACTTTACACATTCGTTTTAGTGTCCCTATATTTACTATTTCAGAGAATTTCTCAGTCTGTAACCACTTGGTGTAAGATAATTGACTTGCAACATTTATGCTGTAGGAAATGTTGAAAAATAGGGTTTGCATTAAATAATATGCCTAGAGTTAAACTCATAATATTTTATATACATTGTGTATTGTAAAAATCATTCCTATTGAGATCCCCTAGCCTGCCAAGCAAGGGCTTTATGCCAAAGGCTTGTTATGCTCGCCGGATGATAATGTGTATGTGTATATGTGCAGGAGATGTGCCCTGTGTGCCGGGTCACCCTGACCAACATCGACGTGGACACAATGGCTAAGGCCCCGCCACCAATGGCTTCGTTCACTGCACCAGCATTCCACCTGACCGAGGAGTTACGGGTAAGCACAAAGTTTAGCTTACTCTTTTCTATAATAAATGATACTCATAGCATAATTGGTGAGATCATGAGATTTTATTTTACTGCATTTAATTTTATGTGTTCTTTATTTGGAAAAAAGATTTGTACTTCATTCATTCATTCATTCATATCTTCACACCTTTAATCCCCGAAGGGGTAGGCAGAGATGCTCATTATGGCATGTAATGCCACTACAATGTACACCCACTTTTCACAATTTATGTTGTAAGTCCCATGTAATAGGTGGTGAGCCTATTGCCATATACCAAGCACATTTTCAGACTTCTTACTTCTTATATTTTTATTATTTAATTTACAGACTAAATGTGTCTTTCCATTTCATGCCCTGTACACACCTACTAACTTTACTTATATTAATAAAATTAAATGATTATTTGGTTTGAAGACGCTGCAACGTGAGATGGCTAAGATGATGGCCTACCAGATGGCCAAGGGTGGCATCATTGGGTGCAATGACCCCGGCCCACCACCACTCACCATCACGACTCCCGAGGACAATGAGAATAATGTAAGTACCTCATTTGTTATTTTATAATCCGTTGGAATATTTGACAGAAACTGGCAGCAGTCTATGATAAAATCGAACCTTTTAAACTACAATCTCTAAGTTATTTTTCAGGAGTTAAAAGCAAACCTACTCTTACGTACAGAAGGTCTACAGTCCAGCAGTGGACTGTCACAATCTATTGATGATGATAACAAATAAATGCAACTAGCGATTCGATCTGACTGTTCTCAAGTAGTCACTTTAAAATCTTTTCAACAACTGAATTTGATCTTCAGTACAATAGGAGGATTTTAAGAGGATTATAAGAGATGGAGATTATAAGACGTGATGTTATTTGCAGTTAGTTTTCATAGTTTTATCTCTGCCTGCAGGTGAATAACAGCTCTCCGACTCCTGCCCCGGAGGTGGTGAAGGCTCCCAACAACAACGCCATCAACTGCGCCGCGCGCCAGACCGGCGGCAACTCCTCCAACGATAACTCCGCCCCCGGCTCCCCCGCCCGCCCTGCCTACCGCGGCCCCTACAGGTAACTATAGTGTACAGAACACAGCACCGTTGCCTAAGTAACGTCGCCTTTCTCAAAAAAAGGATAAACTACTAAAACGAATAAGTTTGACTCGGTATACAATATAATATCTTTATATATATATAATTATTCTGTAAGTGTGTATGTCACTGAACTTCTCTTAAACGACTGGACCGATTTTGATGAAATTTTTTGTGTGTTCAAGGGGATCTGAGAATGGTTTAGATTCACAATTTTGTCCACTGGACAATGTTTTTTTTAATTTATTAGTAGTTGTTGATTTTGGAATGTTTTACATTGGATCCGATAAATTTTCTAATTAGAGACGTGTAGACAGGACAACGTCTGTCGGGTCCGCTAGTACAGATATATTTTAGTATTTATTTACAACTATAGCATTCTCGCGTACCTACAATATAGTGTGTCGATTGCAGGGGCTTCAACCGTCGCGGCAAGCCGGGACGCCGCGGGCGCGGCGCTGCGCGGTGACCCCGCCCCGAGCGCCCGCACTCGCCCCCCGCATAGCTGCATCCCCGCCCCACTCGACCCCCGCGCTCCACTCGCACTCTGGACTCTGTAGCCTACATACTGGACCTCGGCCATACATCCCTGGACGTTCACACTACATCTGCCCGAGGATATAACTCTAACACACCTTTGCGCGTCGCCCGTACTAACACATCGCGCAAACTATCGGTCATACTAATGACTCGTATCACCATTGATACTCTGCTGTCACTATCCCATGTGACGAGGGTTATCGAGACTGCACTGGGGTCTGACACACTTTGTCTGAATACAGGGACTAATTTGCTAAAACGGACTGAACCGAACCTTTCGAGACTGACGATTTACCCTAGTTACTCCATTCTATTTATATTTTTGAAAGCGTTACAAGCGCTTCCTCCTGTGATTCTTAACCATATCGATTGGACCACACAACTCTATGATATATCCCTGCCAATATATTACGTATTATTTTGCAAACTAATTGTTTTCACATGTATTGTGTGATTATGGCCCCTTTCAGGCTGTCTATTCGCGAAGACGTCGTGAGCAGTCCGACATGTTAAACGTTTACGAGAATTAATAACTTATGCGGCAGTAATTCCTGTCAACTGCTCGAGTATGTCGGACGTAACACGACGTAATGATCCCTCCAACAAATTAAACGAATATAATCACTGCCATTGTGCCTAACACAATATAAATGTTCCTCTTTCTATCACTCGTTAAATCTTCGCGATATAGCACATCTGAAAGGAAGTCCCTTAATTGAATACCTACGTTATACTTTCTCACTAAGTACCTTCCAAACTTTCCCAAATATTATTAAGTCCGTTTAGTTGTTTTATTAAATTTTGTGTGTAAGGTAATCGTCAGTAGATGCTCGTTTTTTCACACTGTTCTTTCAAATCGACTCCAATCATTCTCAATGAATTCATTGAAAACCATTAAAATAGAATGTGGAAAATGTTTTACCCTGTTTACGTAAATAAAGTTCAGTCGCCAACCAGTAACAACGAAGTAAGTGCTGTTTCTGATAACAGTGAACATTTTGCTCATCAGAATCAAGGTGTGATCAGACTAAGCAATCTCCACACGTGAATCTCCATGGATGTATTAACCGGTCAGTATGCAAGATTAACAGATTCCAGAGCGCACATTATGACCTGACACGGCCATCATTGTTACACTAAGATACAAGATATAGAGCTATATTCACCATACAGCGTTGTATCAAGTCGTAGTGAAACAATTATGGTCGCAGTACCACATAATGTTGACTCCGAACACTTCGCGATTATGGCATTTGATGACGACACTGGTCATTCCCAACTACAGACTAGCGTTTAGAACATAGCAAATTCAAACTAAAGAAGAACGAAGATATAAAAGTATATTTATACTTTAACTTTGACAAATGTAATAAACAAATGTTTTACAGTATGAAAATCTTACTGTTTGGTAATAGAAATTTCAATAGAAATCTTGCCCTTTATGTTGTGTTCTCAACGCTAGTCGAATCGCAATCGAAGCTTTCGTTTTTGAGCTCGTCAATGGCGCCACTGGCGTATAAAGTCTGCTGTCGCTGGCCAAACAGAATTATTATTACCGCCGCACTCAAAGTCATATAATAGTCACTTAACCCAATCCTCAGCAATTATTCTTGTTACTAAGGAATAGTTTAAGTAATCCTAATATGTCTCTGATTACGGCAGTTAGACAATAAGTCTAAGGACTTCAAGCGATGATTTCAAACACGAAAGCCGTGATTAATTCAACAGCTAGTTGCCAAAGTGGGATGGCACAAAATAATAATAATAAATGTAATAGTCGTTCAATGTACTCTTAGCTTAAGGCACGTTACTGTGACGAGTCTAGTCATCATAAACTAGTATTCCACATATTAAATTAAATTCATAAATGTAACTACGTGTCAAATGTTTGCAATGTTCCGGTCGATTTAATGCAATGTACATAGGTGGTTTCTTCAACTTGAGAAATAGTTACATTTACTTTGAAATTACATGTAACTTACGCGTTAGATTATTATCTATTCTGAAATAAAAAATGCTTACCACATTTTTCGACTGGCTTAAATAATCCGAATATGAAGTACAACATAATTCACTAAAATAAATATTGTATAAATACTGACATTTGCAACAGATAATTGTAGCTATGTCTTCTACAAAATTAACTTAGTCTCGCAGATGACGGCTGAATTATTAAAGAAACACTATACACTTCAATACATATACCGTCTTCGATAAAAATTGACAGAACGTGGCCTGTACCTTTAATACGAGTTTACGTTGAACGAAAACAAAACGAGAGCGCGTTCGACGCTGTGATTAGCTGGCGCGAATGAACCATCCATACAGAGCGCCAAACGCGCTCACGTTTCGATTTTGTTAAACGTAAAGCAAACTCGTACTAAGGGTACAGTAAACCTTTATTGAAACAATGGAAGGGTGGATGAGGTACAACATACCAGAGTGTTACAGAAGACTCACGGAAAAGAGAACGAAATAGACCATTTTTGATGATTTGAATCTCCACCATATTTAACATACTTGAGTATGTCAATCTACCACAGTCTATACGGTGATAGTGCCGATGTTACATAATGTAGTATTGCATTAAATTGAACGAACAGTAAGTCATTATAATAAGAATTACATATAGCTAACCTGTCTTAGATTGAATAAGAATTTTCATGTCATTACATAAATTTCTTAATTTTCGTAAAGGGGCGAGAACCCGATTGTTTTGATATTTTTATTATTAATAATTTGTTAAATTAATTATATGTACAAAATAAGTTTTTAGATATGATTACGATATTTTTGTATGTGACAAATGAATTGTTATTTTAATTTGAATTATATTTATTTGGACAAGTTTATTGTGTAAGCGGATGGAAGAAAAGGGAACGCGTGTTTCGTGTGTTAAGTTAGATAAATAATTACACATAATTTTATTACATTTCCTTAAAAAGGTTGTGTTGTAATCTCTTAACGTTTTCTCTTTAGATCTCTATCATTATTAAGTCTCGCAATATTCTTAAAGAAACATATTTCCAATATACTGTTCCTTGTACTTTTACTCTAATGAAAATGGTTGAAAATCTCGTAAATTATAGCAAAAGTTTGGCAGCTACTTAGCTTCGTAAATACAATATTTTGAGTGTAATTTCACAATTAAATAATGGATTGACATCAAGTAATTGCAGGCAGGCGTGTAATACAACTTCAATATTGGAACAATATTCAATATGTCAATGATCTAAATCGTTATTTGCATAGAACATCTCTATATTCTCTCTAACATTACACTGTCAAACAAGCCATTATTAAAAGTAAACTTTATAGTAATCATAATAAAACTAAAATTCCCTTGCCATTTTCGCCCTAAGTTTATTTTAAGAACTTAACCTCACGTGGTTTATTTTTTTAAATTTTTTTTTATATAAAACATTCCAATAATGTTTCTGTATATAAATTGAGATTATTTAGTATAATTCTTCTAAACGTGTTTGGGAACGTGACAAGTTTGGGAATTGGAAAAGTACTTATCTGCACAAGTTCGTGTTTTGTTGTGAATTTCGAGAAAATTTTACAATATCGGTTATTTATTGTATTCGCGTATATATTGGAATAGTGTTAGTGCATGCATAGCATAATTTTGGCTTTTTATGGCGCTTATTAGCCATTAGACGTAAGGATTTGATAGGGTTGTCAGAAGCGTTGGATTTGCAAAAGCAATATTGCTTTCGAAGTGAAAATGAAAGCTAATTGTCTGAGTATAATTATCTACCTACTCAGAATAGCCCTAAAAGGGTACCTGCTGAAGAAATTGGAACGTAAAATAGCTTTTTCGAGCTTTTCGTGATATTTTACAACTTTATCTGGATAGCTTTTTATCAAGACTGACAGCCCTGCAAAATGGCGGTTGGCGGGTAATAGTTTGAATTTACCACACCAGTGTAATTTGGAGGTTGATAAGATCCGGTATATTGCAGTTTTATAATCGTAATTTTTATCTATATGTAATTTATGTGTAATAGTAATTAATTAATAAACTTACCAAAGATATTCGTGTTTCATTTCTACCATGATAATATACCCTCATCCGTATTTGTCTAGTAATAATTCAATCAATGTTCTGCGCATTTGATAATATGATATCACATATCTGCTCTTAAACTTAAGAAGGATCAGAATCCATACAAAATTACCCCTCGTCTTATAACAACGTGACATAATTACCTATCTCAAAAAAAAGATAAAAAATTATAAAATAAATGTGTCATAGGTACTTCCTAACTTACATTTTTACACCTTCATATGAAAAAACTTCAATGAAAATAGTTCAGGCGGTGTTAGAAAAAAAGTCGTCCGTATGAGTATTTATGGACCGATTTCAAAAATTCTAAGGGCACGCCTACCGTAGTCCCACAGCCCATAAAGTCCGGTCTCCGGACTCCAGGAACCTCAAAGTATCTTAGTAATATAATCTTTTAAAATTATACTTTTAAAAGATATTTTTTATAGGACGTGGCGCAATGTTGATCCATCTCCTTTACAAAACCCAGGCGATTAGTAGGTAGGTTACATTTTCTAGATTTCTACATGACTAAAGTTGAAATTAAATCTCTAAAGAACTCGTATAGGTACACATTTAATTTATTTTAGAATCAAGATCATATTTGACAGCGTGAAATGTCCGCTCCCAGATAAGGGCAAAGCCTTGAGTTGCTTCCGATAGAAGTAGGTATCTACTATCTACATATAGTTATTTGCATGTCTGACCTACACACTTATGGACACGACTGAGATGATTCCTGACTCGTTTGGTAGCTAACGACCTCGACAAACTTCGTATTTGCGTTTATAGGACTAATATAATTAATTAAGCGTCTTAACCAAATAACGAGCAAAAAAATAGATATACATATCTGAGTAAAAGCAAAGGTTAATAATTTTAACTCAACCGGAATGATACCACGGCCTCACAGAAAACCGACGTGACACAACGCTTGCGTTTTGTGAGTGAGGTTACTGGAGGCCTAATTACCCTCCTTCCCAATCCCCGGTTGCCCAACAACCCTTAAATTCCTAACCCCCAAAAGGCCGGCAACGCATTTGTAACACCTCTGGTGTTTCAAGTGTCCATGGGCGAAGTTGATTGCTTATCTACCATCAGGTGATCCGTCTACTCGTTTACCGGCTTACCTATATCATAAAATATAAAATAAAAAACAAAAATAGTCATCGAAGTAAAAGCAAAACCAATAAACGACTAGGATATAAAAAAAGCTTAAAATAACAATATTTATGGACTTACTTAAACGTTTTAATGAATCTGGATGATTCCCATTCAGAGCAATGTTGGCGAAGTAAGTAATATTTAAATGAGTCGTACGTCGTACCTACGTCCTTATGAGTCAGTGCCGGCGCGTGCGCACAGTTATGGTGAAAACATGCAAAGGCGAGTTTCTCAAGTGATGAGTAATGTAATTATCTGAGGGAGGCTGTGTTCACGAGATGTTCATGTTGATATGCAAAGAATCACGTTGTTTTTTTAAAATAAACGTCAACTGAAAGATGCGAATGGAAGGTATTTCTATGTTGGTACTATAGGAACTTTTTTTTTCAAGGGGGCAAAATCATCCGATAAATTCCGCATTCCTACTCCTGCTTTTCGAGCCGAAGCCCCGGTGAACCTGCTAGGTAGTCCGCAGCTCACTATAAGAACTTATACATCGGCCGAAACACCAGAAACGATACAAATGCCTTTTAAATATCAAGGATGGGGTAGAATTTCAAATTGGAAACTCCTTGTTTCATGCCAGTTTTCTTTGAGCTACGAGTATCACTCCGGTCGAGCGGGCCCATTCGTACCGAAAGGAAAAGTCTTTTTTTATATTGAGACACAAAAAATATATAATACATACAGGTAATATACGCCTAGAATAGATTAATTTCGCATTTTTACACCCGAGTAAAGGTCACCCTTATAAAGTTATAAAAATAAGCCTTTATTACGAAAAGGTCATCTTTTGTTGTGTGGGTAGAGGTGGGAGCTCCTGCCTATTAATGGTATAGGAAAAAATTGATTGCCGATTGTCTTGATTTGTGTTAACTTTGACTACTGCTACGTGCTGTAGGTATAATACTTAAAAAAAAATGAACAAAACGAAAATGAAAAGTAGCCTTGGTTTCGCGCGCGCCTCAAAGAGCCATCAGATTACTACAGATGGGGCCCAGTAACGCTGATGCTTGTTCCGGAGCTGCGGACTGCCTAGCGGGTTACCGGAGCTCAGGCTCGAAAAGAAGGAGTAGGAACAGGGTACATTCTAGTCAGTAAGAGCGGACTCTTACTGCTACTCTTGGGCGAGGCGAGAGGGAGTGTTCTGACAATCCCTGAAAAAGGCATTGGATTATTTTCCCCACTTAATATTAAGGTTTTGGTACTTAGGAGTAGGGACAGTGGAACGCCGTGAATATTTGTTTATTCAAATTACAAACGAATTCTCGCGCTTTCACTTCGTCCAATAGGTACTTAACTTAGTAAGTAAAATTGGTGTATGAAGTACCTATATTACACTACACCAATGCACACAATATACTTAGTTATTTTAATGAACACGCTTTTAAACAACAGATTTACGTGGCAAGCAAATTAATAGTCAATTAAGGTCGCTCACGTCTCACGTTTGTAGGGAAACCTAACATTTATAGGCATGTGGTACCTATAGGTATATGGTATACCTAGAGCTAGAAAATTCCCTGTTAGCTAAATAAACATACTAAGTAAGTACATGACACGCGTAGTGTAAGTACTACTGAGGCTTTTTTTAAGGTGGGAAAATCATCCCATGACTTCTCTCGTCTTAGGCGAGGCGAGAGGGAGTGTCAGACTCTTACTGACTAAAAACCACCCCGTTCCTACTCCTGCTTTTCGAGCCGGAGCCCCGGTAAACCCGCTAGGTAGTCCGCAGCTTCGGACTACTGGGGCTTTAGCATAGAATATTAGCCTTAGTACGAGTTTGCTTTACGTATAACGAGATCGAAACGAGAATGTCTTTGGCGTTGGATTCACAGAGTCGAAAGCGATCTCATTAAACGTAAAGCAAATTCGTACGAAGGCCTCGGACTCTAAACCTCTTTATTAAAAACTTTTTATTATTTAACTGACATAAAATTCAATCTGGTTGATTTCGACGACAAAATATTTCGTAGCCATTAAATGTATAGAAGAAAATAATAAAAAAAAAACACAAATGGCATTTCAAAATTTTTTGGTACATTTTGACCAGGTCCTTTATTTTTGTACATTAAAAAAGAGGTTTTATTGACCTAGCTGATTATTATTAAACAATAAAAATAATATTATTTTAATAAACATTAGTATTTTATTATCTTGTTTTAAACAATAAACAACCAAAATAATATTAATCTTTCTGTTATTGTATTTAATGAAATCCTGGCTGAGTTAGATAAAAAAAATATAATGGGAACGTTCCCCAATGACAGCGATGCGGACGAGTACTTCGACGCCTAACCACACCTAACCACGCCTATTGCCTTTATTTTAGTTTTAAGTTAGTTTTTATTCCTTATTTTTTTGGTATTTTTAAGTTGTAAATAATGTGTTAGTTTAGATTAATAATTGTTATGAATTAATTAAAAAAATATAATTATAGTAAATTAAAAAGAATAAAACACAAATGGCTTTTCAAAATTTTTTGACACAATAAGACCAGTTTTTTGTTACTTACCACGTAAAAAGGTTCTATTTTATGGTAAATGATTTGGATCGACCTTGGAATTTACCTAAATAATATCTTGTTTTACAAATCTAAGTATGAAAAGGCCTGTAAAACGTTCAACGTTAAAGGTCTTCGCGTCGGTCGTCGCACTTAATGCGCCCGATTATGGACCCCTATGGAGCTTGATACTCATCGAGCACCCTCCGTAACTGTCCTTGATCAGTTACTAAGTAACCTCTTAATTATTATAGGAATCTCATTATAGTCTCACCTATTTAAAAATGTAAAGATTATTCAACATACAGTACTTACTAAATTAAAATATTGAACCTACATAGTACTATTTCATTTATTTTCAGGATGAGTCTTAGTAGAATCAATCAAACATCGTTTATTGACAAAATATACAATTTACTGTTCGGTATTGATAAATGGTGATGGTGCAGTTATCGTGTTCCGTTCTCCCTCGGCCTCAGTTTCATTGCATTCATCAATGATTACCATACCTACATAATGTACGAAACAAGTAAACTTTGTCAGACGTGCTAGTTCCGTTCCGCGTGAGCCATTTCCTTTGACTTATCGCACTACGTTCGCCCAGTCTGGGTTTTAAGCGGGCCGAGGCAGAACGTGTGTCCTTCCTTTGCTTTTATCGCGCAGTGTAGCAAAAAGTATTCATTCTTAATATTTCGCGCGCTTTGCTTCATTTCAAAAATAGAACAGTGTATTTTGTGTTTCAAATCTTTACTTTTCAAATTAGATTTTTATTTAAAGGTAAAAATGTGTTTGTGTTATTAAATTGTTAGTTGTAAACTATTTTGTGGTGATTTTAAAATAATAGTGTTAAAAGAAAATGTCTACATTATTGAAGAACGTGACCAATTGCATCTGGCATGCCTTTGACTCGTTGCAAAGCAAAGACGTTGTTCACAAGTCAAAATTAAAGGTATGTTAATTATTATTTATCTAACATTTTCATTAGTTGTGGGTCCCGACTGATATAGACCAGGATTACTAAAAAGTTTCTAAAAAGAGAAATAAATAAAATAGTTAAATATTTAATTACATTTTAAAGACATTTTATATTGTTTGTAACTACGTATGTTTTTTTTAAAAAAAAGTATTGTAGAATGTTTGTCCTAGGTATACGTAGACATGTTTAATAAGTACTTGTTGGAGTCCTTAACTTTGTGGTGATAGCATTGTTGATCAAAAATGTGTGACGCCTGAACAACTGAAATACAAAATTCGAGTTAAGTCTAGGTTTTACATTTTGTTTTAAGTTTTATTAGGGACCTACGGGATTGTCAGTGTCTAGTACCCATTTCAACATAGGATTTGTAATGATAATATATGTATAAGTAAAATATATTATTATGTTACCAACGAAAAATAAATGTGTTCATTTATTAGAGTCATTACAGGATATTAGATGCTCTGAAAATATAGGAACAAACAAAGTTCATTAAAGCTTTTCCTGGCGTCGTGATTCATTATTTTAACTCTAATTGGATAGATATTATTAGGTATATTGACACGTCACACATTCCGTCAAGAGTAGCGTAACGTAATGTAGTATTCCCATGGAATTATTGAACTATTGTAATATTGAGCCGTTATGCATTATGATTGAATATAGTTAATACACGCGTTTTGTTATCCTAATTGAACCCGCGGCACAATGTGCAGCAGGCTGACATCTAAATAATGTTGAACAGATTTTATAAACAATAAAAATAACGATAAACCTTAAAGTTCAATAGCTAAATCATAAAAGAATTAAACATTAAATGCTGTAGGCAGAAGTGCTAAATTAAGCTTCCGAAAATACACACCTTCGTTTTAGAGTTTATCACCTTCATACAGACAGAAGCGAAGAGGGACTTTTTTCATAATATGTATTTATCTAAAGATCCTATCGCCATAAATTTTATTATTTGTAATTGATTTTACTATACCTAATTAATTATATCTACATATTATAGGTACCAACAACTACTATAAACTGCCTAGACAATTTTTACCCAAATTCGTAGTTATTGAATTTCAACATTAATCTAAGACCATTTGACAACTGAAGGTTATTTATTATACTTTTATCTGGATAACTATAAGTAATAATATTTGTTTATGATAGATAAACTCTATGATGTAGTTTATCTTTGAACATTGTATTGTAATGTTGATAAGAATTTTAAATACATATTGATTGACATGTGAACAACACAGCTTGACTAAACCTAATTCATTGATCTCACGAAGCGAGGCACAGTAGTAATAAATGGTTATTTGCTGGTGAGAAATTCCACAATTACAAAACATTTCATTCCATATTCGCTGTTGACACAGAAAATAGCTCTTCGAAGCGTCATAAACATAATATTGTTTCCCTCAATGACCGTACTAGGATGGTAATATAAAGTAAATAAAGTTTATTTGCATTTTTATTGCAAAGAGTGACTATCTAGCGATAACTAACTCGTATTGTAAGTGCCTGTGTGACCTGGTCAAGGGTAGGCAGGCACCCCGTCGTCATCATAAATATAAAGCGAAGGTCTGGTCTTCAAAGTCAAAGCGTTTATTTCAATTAGACCATTTACAGAGCTTTTGAATAGCCGAGAATGAATCTGTCACTTGTATAAAGATAGTATGTTAAAGAAGGATAAGAACGAGCAGGCAGCAGTTGAAACGTAAGGTAGGTCACCTAAGAACAGTTTTTATAGTTTTATAAACGTAATTTTCATATTTTTTTAGATATTAAACAAACTCAGGTGTAGACCTACAATATATAAATAGTGTACATTTAAAACTCGTAGGTATGCAAATGTTGTGCATCTCGTTAGGCACTTAAAAATAGCACCATTTTTTTATTATATGTCACGTTCTTACGTAAAGGTTCGCCATCTCTAGAATATAATATCAACCTATATCCGACTCTGCTAAGTTCGATCCGACGTTTAAACCCTAGATCAATGCAATACTAAATCCAACAAGATGACGACATTGCTGCCAATCTCCAGGAAGTTTGTCCAAGCTCTTTAGCATAATTGCTGCATAACAACGATCGGTAACTACTCATAGTCAATAAGCCATTGACTTTTTACAACCTACTTTTCGCCTACTTAGTTTGTAATTCACTTCGTAGACGACAAAAACAAGAAATGAATACAAATTAGGCAAGACTATGAATCATTTCCTTTTAAGATACTGAATTATTATCTAAGTTTGAGACAGTAACTAATTTATATTATGAAATGTAAGCCAAATATTGCTACATAATCCAAAACATGATATTGATTTTGACTTGTAGGTAGGTATTGTAGCTAAGTTATAATTTGAAACTATCTTAATAAGGTACTGACCTGCGCCTACACGCTTTGGTATTTGTTCATATCGTGTTACAGCAACTTTTGTTTTGATAAAAATTAGAGCAATGTCCATAACACAATAATACAGACAGAGCACTTTCAGACAGAGCTCCATAAACTTAGGTAAATTTTTAAATTTACCTTAATCATAAAATAACTTTTTGCTTATATCCGTAATGTTACCGAAAATTGCAAAACTCCAAGTCGGGAATAAGTACTTTGATCTTAATTTTAAATAATTTCTGAATTCCGTAAGAAATAAAAATATTTAACGGAGATAACTTGTTGAAGTTGTTGATAATGATTGTAATTAAAGTAATTTAACGGCAATTACAAGTTTTGTATGGACTTCGACATGGCATGTGCCGTGACAAGATTAAGTAGGTATGCGATATATTTTAACTGAAGGCTACTTAAGTGCATAGGTGTTGAGATAATGATCAAGTTTTAATAAGTGGTGAATTATTTTCGATTATTCTGCAATGTTGGTAAGTTCAGATTTCTTTACATTGAAATTTATTTATTTTCCACAATTAACTATATATATATTTTTTAATTCTGTCTTACCTTTACTGAACTACCAGTAGGTTATACCTATGCCGTTGGCATTTTCTACCTGTCTGACCCTTGGGTGGTGCAGAGAAAATAACCAGCGGAAAATCATAATGTTTTTGATTAAGTTTACGTATATTTCTTGAAAAGTAGGGCGATTTGGACACGCGCCTCGCTTACTGCGAATTATTTGTCTCATGAGAATAGACAAATGGAGCAATGCCTACCACCTACATAATATATTACACATAGCAAGTTATCCGTGTAAGGAAAAATGACAAAGAGGTGATTCAAAAGGTCAATAGCATGAAAGCGAATCATAACTCTTCTATACAAGGTACTTCCAGTTGAAACAAACTACACGACACTACACAAAGATTCCCGGGAATAAAATGCTTTTCAGAACTGAACAGAGGCAACGTTACCTTCCTTATTCCAACACGACGACGTTGTCCAGAGTATCTTTAGTACGAGTAAACCAAACTCATACTAAGGGTACAGACATCATTTCTAGCCGATCAAATATAGAAACGTTTTTTGTGAATAGGTATCTAATCCACCAACCTTAAATAGGTACTGTACCACAGAAATTTTATTCAATGTACTCTACCTTTAGATGATCTCATGAAATAAAATTGCAAAGTCTCCATCACAACAGAGTGTTGCAACACAACTATCGCAAGTCGCACATTTGCGTTCACGCTTCGTTAAAGGTAAGGACGACATTCCCCTTCGGCAGTGACAAGACAATTTCACTAACAGGGCTGTCGAATTGAAATGAAATACTCTGAACGATCAATTTATTTGGAGGACAAAGTGAATTGCTTTCTTGTCGCCTGAACTTATTTTTATTAGGTGACATTTAGACCTACTTTAGGATCAGTGTAAAAGTTCAGTATGTTCTTAAATATAAAGTTTGATAATTGTATTATTGAAATGCTACTTTTGAGCAGGTTCTAAGTTTAAGCGTGGGTTTAAGTTTTAGTTCTTAATTACTTCATTGAAATATTAATTCCATATTATGCAGCTTTAATAAGTCATAACTTATTTAATAATTACAACTGCACTTACGAAGGTATTATAGCGTTTAATTTCAATGCATTTAATTAAAAAAAGCTACTTTAAAGTATTTTAATTCCAATATTAAATGAAAGTTATATCTACGAATGTTAATGGTAGCAATTATATCGATTATAAAAAGTATCGAGATCAAGTTATAGGTAACCGTAATCGAATGCAATCGAGAATTTAATTATGAATTAAAAGTTAAGTTAAAAGTATGTGTAATTATGAGGTAACAACCCTGACATAACTCCTGAAAATGTCAACCGTACACGCCCACTTTCATGCGAAAAATGACATTTAAAAATCCCTTACGTGTATAATTATAGATTGGTATTTACAAGAGTGTTATAAAACATTATAATGCCACTTGTGGGTCTAGCGGTAATGTATTATGTCGAAAAGATTCAATTCATATTGGGTTATTTCAAAAGATCAAGAGACAAGCTGGTTTTATGTCGTCCATCTCTGTAGTTTATTAACCCAATAACTTAAAGCGTAACTGAAAGAAGACTTTCATAAAAATAAGTATTTAGGAAAAGTCTAGGGCACGTCATCATTGCCAAATTTCCGTCAGACAGCATAATATGAGCTGAACATAGTTCATTATCTATCTCTGACTTTATTTAATATCCACAAGTAGGAATGTCTTCCAATATGAATAATACTATTTGCATAGTAATTTCTGCAATAACTATTTATAAAAGTATGTCACAGTAGTTACTTTACTTGTAGCGGCGATAATAGCGGATATGTTGCCGACATTGCATTAAATTAAACAGTTTTCTTTATCTAGTTTAGTCTACCTTGAGTCTTGTAGGCTATAAATCTATGAATTTAAAAAGTCATGATTATAATCAAATTGTAGGTAATGATAATGGTGGCTGCTTACAAGTTATTTAATACGAAACTTTTAACACAGTGCAGTTGCAGGCTTTCGCATATATTTTGAAAAACAGATGTGATCAGAGCGCTATTATACCTAAAGCAAATTAGGCAAATGCCTAGGGCGCCAGTTTATAGCCGGGAGACGCGACACGTGCCCGTAGTGAGTGATTTCCGAGGGCGTTCTCTGGGTTTATTCCGCCTCTGGCTGTGATGATTAACCTGACATGACAAGAATGACATGAAATCCACTATCTTATAATTAATGTACAAATTCATACAATCTATTTAACACATTAACACTGAATAACAACGCTAATAAGAACATACCATAAAATAATTTAAATATATTTTACATGTTATAAAAGTAAAGGTTACATCCGGGTGACCATATTAGACCCTAAAGAGAACAGCTGTCCATATTAGTCAGTGTGACCCTGGCGTGACCCTACACTCCTATGACCAATGGCCACTTGAAAGCGACTGACTGGTGGGTACCTACTGTTTCGGATTATCTACATATATGCACATTTTATTTATAGCTGGATTTGAACACAAAAACTCGATGATTTATAATTTTTTGCAATTGATTCATAATCGTTTGTTAGAAATCCAATTTTAAGGAGACGTTATTCTAAAAAATGTTCTGTTAGCTATAAGGAACTACGATTGAAATAGTCATTCTCATTTCTTTTTTCAAATAATTCTTACTTTTCTGAGATATTCTTTAATAATGATATATCTAAGATGAAATTATGAATGTCCACCAATTCAAATTCAGTTAATAAAATAATACTTATCCCGCGAATTAGTGTTCACAGTTCACAACAATAACTTCCTCAATAAATTATACTTCATACAAGAGCACCATAAATTATTTATTTACAATAATATAGTCCATTACTAATCTGGCTTGAATACATCGTGCACCGTCTAGACTTTATGACACATTAACGCATTTATTGCTTGTTAGACGCTTCACATAACCCACATAATATATTTAAAAAAGACATTCTAATGTCTTTTTGTTACGAGTGCACACTTATTTTATGAGCCATAATTGAATTTATTGACTGCAATAGAGACCGTAAAATGTAATATTTTCCTCACTACCGAACCCGAGATCCCTTGCTTGACAACTCATGAACCACAGTGATCTTTCGACCAACTACTGGTTTTTCGGTGTTTCGAAAACTCTCAGTAGGTAATCAATAGCACGGAGTGTTGATTTATACAATTATTTACCCCCTATTATACATGTACGCCTCTACCTACTATTTCTAAGATCAAGAGGCATGACCTAATTATGTTATTATCTTTTACTTATGTACGGTATTTATAAAGGGTTGCCGTTGCGTCAATTAAATTGTATTAGATTGAATACAAACTACAATAGCACAAGTTCTTAGAGTATTGTGTTCTCCTTATACGGATATCGTCATTCCACTTGCATACGTCTGGAAATAATAAATCGTTTTTGTTATTAAAGTATTTATCCGACATGTGGTTCTGTTATTGTCAATATTATGCTCAATGCAAAACAATTCAGTCTTTATTCCAGTTCAGTTAGTCATATTTAAAATTGGTTGTGATTTGTATCGGTTCAAGTGTTGCTTTCAAGGTTAGGATATCTATCATATTTACATATATAGTACATATATACTTACTGGATTAATATTAGAAACTTTAAAATAGCCAATACACTGATGAATAGAATAAGCCACTTCTCCGTGAATAACTGGTGTCATTTTCATTTTTTTATTAATTTTACGTAAACACAGCTATTAATTTGCTATTAGCAGTTATAGATTTCTACAGTCTAAACGGAATACCTAAGTACTCAATCAAATTATAATAATTCGATCGTAATAGTTGCGCTTAGGAATTAACTTCAAGCCATGGTGTGGGTGTAAGGTCATTCGATTTCCCATAACCATGAGTATTTATGTGTAGTAATAGCTATGATTCATCCGATTGTGAGACGAACCATGATTACACCTACGAGATTTAAGCGTACACGATGCAGTAGACACGAATAATTATATTATCTAGTCAATCAAGTGATTTGGATTGCTACGTGCTACGCACTACGGGCTACGCACTACGTACTACGTGCTACGTATTTAATCGTATCCTAATTTTTTCGATACTTATTTCTTCACCAGAATCCGTGGCCCGATCATAAATTTCGGTATTCATCAGTATTCCTTTAGGATTATTAGAACTTACGCTTAAACAATTTGGAAGTAGCTACCTCCTCGTGTCTAATTTACTGAGTAAAAGTAAAGGTGTTCTATAGTTACAGGTGCGATTATATTCCATTATTGTTAAGTAAAGGAATGTATGAGCAACATGGAGTCTATGAGTCATTTCCACAAATAGAAAAATGAAATATGTTCTTAACAATTTTATACGGAGACAAAAATCAAAGACACAATGCCCATATTTATTATTGAAATGTTGAATTATCCTTCACCGACAAAGTCGATGTGAACAACAAAACATTGCATGAATCACTAAGTTATCGTCGGATATTGAACCCGATCAGGGTTACCATGATTTTACAGAAATGGCAACTAAACGACCTTATTAACCAACTATAAAGTCACCACAAAAATTATTTGTGAGCATATTTTTTCCTGTTTGTAATGCACTTTTCCTTTAGTTGCATTTTTTGCATTGGATAATAACTTCTTCCAAGAAATAGCAACTGATACCTAATGCTATTAACTGCCCAATTTTAAATCAATACAAATCCAAATAATAAATTGTATCGTCTTGTTGTTCTACTCGACAAACTACCGTGATGCTCAAATCAGAGAAAATTAGAGAATTTCTTTCTCTTATCTAAATATAGCATTTAATAGTGACACGTGTAGTGTAACTAATTATAGCATTTAATTGCCTCCTAAACAAAGAAATAACTTCGATAATGACAATGAATAATAGCGAAAACTTGTCTTTACTTAATATAGAGCTCATACGCATTCTCTACTTACTGGTAACCCTATACATGTGGGACAGACACCAAACAGGCATGTACAGTGTGTTTGAGTAATAAGCTTTTAAATAATAACGGATGCCGGCTCGATACGCTGGTTTGTAGCTGAGACAGAGATCTTCATTTACATCCTTTATTTTGTCGGTTTTTGTCCTTATTTGACGTCATCATCTGTTATTCCCAGATAGAGAACACCAGCCGATTAATCATCGTCTACTGCAGAAGCATATTGAACTTTTTTACTTATATTTTCGTAGTGTTCGAGTTTTCTTGTTAATATATTGCCCATTGTTCTATAACAATGGTTTTTCTTTCCGATATTTCTTTTCTTACTGTAAGCTAAAAGATTTTAATCCTCGTTATTGGCAGAAGTGTACTAATACAATGTAACACGCACTTTTTCCAGTTATAAGAGGAGGTCTTTTGTCCTACGTACTTTGATATCAAACCCGAGACCTTCACCTTGGTACTTAATTGGACGGAGTTTGTATTTTATCGTCCTAATGTTGGTACATTGAAAGTAAAAGTGAGTCCCTTAATCACCTAAGAATAGATTCAGAACTACGGTATCAACGAGGCATACAACTTTTTATTTTAACCAGCATTACTCAACACTTCGTCATTCTATTATCTCATGCAATGAATTATGAAATGTTGACTAAATCCCGTCGTCATGTATCATTGTAGAATCACGTTGCTAACTAATTTAAAAAATGTATACCAACAATAAACTATGATGACTATGACACATACTTATGTACCTAGTTATACATGGGCTAGACTGAGACTCACAAGAACACTCGCAAAAAGCGAATGTTACATTGAAAATATGCAAGTAAATATATGCTAGTTTACCTACCTCCTTAAATAATCTAACTTATATAGAGTGTATGTATCGTCGCGGCTTTTATCCCCGAAGGTAGGTAAGTCCCATGTAATAGGGAGTGAGCCTATTGCCATATATTGATCACGATTCCAGACTCCATGCTACAACTGAAAAAAACCCAGTGATTCTTTGCCCGACCCGGGAATCGAACTCGAACAACGAGGCAGTTTAACTAATATGTCTACTTTATTAAGCTTCGTCATCATGTTACTCTTTATATCATGACATGAATAACACGCAAACACTCCTCGCGAGCTTAGCAGACATATCCAGTTACTGAAGTGTCAATCATTCTAATGAGTTTGACAATCGGACAAATGAGGAATCGTCGATACGCCCAAAGTGACATAATACTACATTGTCTTTCTAAATCAATAGTCTAGTTCAAGGCCTCGCATTTTTCCATTGATTGTCCATGTCGAGTCTAGAACCTTCTGTATAGAGAGCAGAATGCAATGTTTCCTTCTTTATTGTTACTTTATGCTATAAACTTATAGGTTTCAAAATGTACACTGGTCAATAATTACTGAATATAGCTTATTAAGAAAATAACAGATGTAGGTATATCCGATAGTCAAACATGTAAAAAGTGTAGTGTGTGTATTATTTTTGTGTTGTGGAAGATTGTACTTCTCCCACCATGTTGTCCCAACAAATCATAATATTGTCGACATTGTTCTGTATAATAAATAACGTCATCAAACCACATAATGTCCTCTTTGTTTTTACCCGACTGCCAAGGAAGGGTTATGTTTTTATAAAACTAATTTGGCTACTATTAAGGCAGCTGATGACCACTCATTAGATAAGTCAACGTAACCCAAAACGAATTGGTTTACGTTGCGTTTCCAATTACTTGATGTGTGTGTGCTCATTAGACAAACTTGGGTGTCATAAAAAATGTGAAGAAGGTTTAGTACCAAGTACTTAGTAATTAGTATTATGAGTAGTATCCATCATTTAGATAGATATAGTGAGCAGGATGTAGGAAATTAATGAGATACGAACATTTAGATACCTACATTTTAGTTAAGATTTACCTCATCCTCCTTGGGAGAAGGTCAGGAAAAAGAACAAAAATAAATATTATTTTACTTTTGCCTTAAAAGGTCAAGTGATTAGGAATACCTAATCACTTGACCTTTTAAGGCAAAAGTGTATTAGACAATAGTCTAATACAAAATTCCAGTTTTTGAACAATCGATGCTATCGAATATTTTACAAGTATGTAGTTTCAAAAACCAATTATGAAGTGAACTTTCTGTACTATGTTTGTATTGATTGATGTTGAAACCCGAAACGTGTCAGTTTGCGTTTGAGTTAGCTGATAGCGAACAGAAACAATGAGTCAGCTTGTAACTTAGCTAGTGGTGATTTCATCTGTTTATACAGTGTTAGTGCTACTCCATACTAACTGTAATATTCTAGTATGTTTGAGTGCAGTAGTTTGTTTAACTTCTGAGGTAGTAAATACACAAAGACGTATGACTAAAGAAAAGCACGTACATAAATGAAAATAATATTTTAAATGCAAAGACTTATGTAAAGGTTAAACTATTGCTTGATAGGATGAAGAAACATCGTAATTAGATTAGTATGTGTGATGTTGCATCGAATGATTCATCTTAAAAGATTGTTGCTAATAAAAACTTCATAGATATAAATTGCAGGTCGAGTTTACGACAAAAATTACAATCATTAACGATATCACTGTTTATATTTTCTTATCTCTAATTATGATAAATCTGTCCAAATACACACATACCTCAAACATATTTATTTTTGTCATTCCAGGTTCTAACCGCAAACATTGGGACCTTACTGGACCTCTATGGTGTAGAAAAAGGGCTGGACCACTTCAAATCATCACAGGAGCTCACCTTCGATGAATTTCGGTACTACTTACAACATGAGGTCTTCAGCTCGCTGCCGAAGTCCGCCACCTTACCAATAGTCAGGGACTATGAGAAAAAGATCAGTGAGGTAGGTTTTACATCTTTTAATTTTACACATAGCGTGTTTTTAGACTTATATAACATTTATCATTCTCTGGTGCTGTTCAAAAAAAGTTAATTCAATTCCTTACTAACCTAATCTTCAAGGAATAAGGAAGAGTAGACGGAGCACACATTCCGTAATAAATATTGACTGTGGGCAGACGTTCCCTTAATACAAATATATTGGATTCGATTACGACGTACTACGAAGTCGGTGGAAAGGAAATAATTAGGTACTTATACATAGACATCTTATATATATTATGTGGATCAGTGTACCAAAATTTACGTAAATAGATATGAAAAAGAACAACAAAAATATTGACATTAAGATAATAAACCAGATTATTTAGACACACCAGATAAGTTATTGTTACGTCAGTATTTTCAAGAATATCAAATCTCTATATTTCACTTTTAAAACGTAATTAAATAAGTTACCTACTGAACCTTATCTATTTAAATTACTTACCTGTAATTAACGATCTCCCTGTGGACCTGATTCTTTTAGTATTCACATTAATCTAGAATGAGGTGACCTTCCTCCGTATACAAAACCTTGACAAGTCGAGGTCAGGTTATACTGGGAATGAGTAGTTCATTCTGCCCTATTGTAGACTTCGGATTGCGTGACCATATCCCCCGGATCAATTAGTGGGATGGACGCCATCAGTACTAAATACTGTCAGTTTAAACCACAAGGCTACTAATTTGACCTTTGTTTTACTTTCGAATTGCCCTCCTTTCTTTAAATCGTAAAATTCACAAAATTTATGATTCCATTATTGAACTGTGATAAGTAAAATAATACCTATGGAGTAATCAAAGGAAAATTAACTTTATTTATTTAACTAATTTAGACGCATACGCTACTTAACACTACGATTGGACGCAGACAACAATACTGGTAGTCAAATAAATTAAGTAGTTAGAAACTTACACGGATCTAGAAATAGCAATTTCTTAGACTTTCTGTTTATCGAACAAAAGTCAACGTCCTCTAACAGACAGATTATGACGAAAAGATAGCAAACAAGGAGTTATGAAGCCACTTACAAAATAATCTATTAGCTAATAACTTGGCTTACAATGTGATATCTCGATACACCAACTATAGATATTGTCCTCAATTTTGTCTCTTTTGTAGTATTCCAAATCGGATTTCCATGTTAATAAGAAACAATAAACAATTGATGGATTGATATGGTAGATTTTCCAGTTATTGTATTTACTATGCTACTACGCTAATGCTATACCCGGCGTAGAGCCCGTTTTTATTCAATACAAAAATAAATAACTAGGTACTTATGTAAGATATTTCCGAAATAATTTCCGACCTATGAAAAGGTGCTGTATTTTAGTCATCATTGAATCAGTTCTGGATCATTAAAACAATTTTAGAGTTCTCCATGATTTGATTACTTAACCTGTTATTTATTTCGATCGTGAAGTGGAAATTGCTAACTATTCTGAATCTTCATTTACTTCAAATTGGTATGATCTCTGTTCTTAAGTCAAAAAGCACAATCTAGAACCGTTTAAGCTAGCTAAGTCCACCCAGTCCACCCACAATGCAATCGTAGGTATACCTCAAGTGTCTGGATTCTTGGAACCGCGTCCACAGTATTGATTTCCACTAAACTCGTCTGGAGCGTGATATACTTTACTATAGTCGTCTGTTTACACAGAAAACACTTGCCCTTCCCAGTCCTCCCTAATGTAATCGCTCCCCTAGGCCGCAAAATTAATAAATCTTCTTAGCTGTGACCAAATATGGGCACATGTAATATGGGCAGATTATACCTACACACATCTTTTTAGAATGGACGTATACTTTTAAAAATCCGTCTGCGGTTTCTAGTGTTTACATCTCGCTTAAAGTAAATAATATTTTTATTTCAACCAAATCACTCATTCTTCAGACAGACTTGCATAAGTACCTATCTATTGCATTAGCAAGTCCTAGTTTATGTGTCTAATATTAATGATTTTAAAGTAGGAAACTTTATAATAACTTTAATAAAAACGACAAAAATCTCCAAAACATATATTGCGAAACGTTATTTAACATTGTCCAGACGGTTTGCTTTAGTATTCAGCCAAGTTTTTTCAGGTCACAAGCCATGGCTCTAACAATACATATTTTTATAGGCATCCTGCCAAACACTGCCATTGTGATAACATAACTTATTGAATCTACTTGGCTCCATGCTCCTTTACACAGCTGTGCAAGTAGGTCGAGACGAGTCAGTGCCTATCAAGTAAGTTTATAATTACATGCAACCTACTGCGTGCTTTATCTGTTTTGAGTATTGTTTAAAAACTATTGTGTTGAGAAATCGGGTGGCATTAATTAGTAACACTACGTATGTAGCCATGTGTTGTCTTAATGTATTTTTGATGACTTAGATAATTTAGAGGCTTTAGACTCCGTAATCCACTTGCATTATGACCTACTCTGCTTGAGTATGCATGTAGATTATGAACAGATATTTATGACTACTACGGAACAGCCAAAACTACTAGGCTATAAGATGACGAAAAGATAAAAAATTCTGGAGGTTTGGACCTCCGAACTGGGGTAATTGCCGCCCTTCCCAATCTTCCCAATCCCCGATCCCCCATTCAAATTCAGAAATTCAAAAGGTCAGCAACGCACTTGTAACGCCTTTGGTGTTTGAGGTGACCAATGTCCATGTGGTCCATCAGGTGATCTGTGTACTCATTCACTGGGTTATACCAAAAACTTTTTATCTCATTGGAAATGGAAAATATCGAAATGATGCTTGACTTAGATCAAGATGATATAAACAAATCCGTTATAAAAATATTAGAAGCGCTTGTTAGTCATAACATTATTACTTGTATTTTATTTCTTCGGAAAATATAGAGAAATAGGTACATATAAACCAATTTCCTTGCTTACTTGCACGTCAATCATGTCATAATTCTTGACTCGACACCGCAACGTGGAGAGGTCACCGCACGTCACTAGCCAGTCACCACAAATCCGTTTTTTATGTCACGGAACAGCACTAGAGGTAAATAAAGTGATTCATATGCAGATTTTATTGAAATAAATCTGTATTACAAAGTTTCTTTAGATAATCCTTTAAACTTTTAATTAAACAAGTATCTATTTTGGCAAAATGACTCATTTTTAAATTAGTAATGTTTGCCAATTCATTTGTCATGAGCACAGGTTAAGTTGGAATAGGTACTTGAGTGAATCTATCTTGGTACAAGGCTGACTGTGGTTTTAGATCCTCGGACCAGCGGATAACGTAACAGGTTACCGGTGCTCCGGTTCAAAGCAGGAGTAGGATCGGGGTGGTTTTTAGTCAGTTAGACGTGTAGTCACACTCAAGGCGAGAGAAGTCATAGGATGATTTACCTCTCTCAAACAATTAATCGTACCAAACAACTAGGACATCTTACTATCGAAATATCCGAGCCCGCCAGAAGACCTGTTTATATTTATTAAATCCGTTCGTAATTTTTTTCCCAGGTATGTTGGCTGATCTGCCGTAAAAGTCTACTGGGTCGGGATAAAAGTGTGTTCAGCGATGACTCCGTGTTCAAACTGTTCAGGATCTTCTGCCTGCTCGGAGATCTGGTGCAAGATGCTGATGACTCCAAGCATTATATGGTGAGTACAGAGTAAAAATACTTAATTACAAATGAGAAGCTAATGGTTTTTATGAAAGAGAATTAAGGGTTAATAAAGGTTTTGCTTTGATTTTTTTCTGTGTTTTCCCTGATGATCTTTCCAATTAAATATTTCACATAAGTCACCCTCAGGTCAGACTGACTGGTAGGTAATGCCTACGACATTGAGTCTACCTAATGTGCAACTATGTGCAAGAAGCTTCAATAAATAAATAAATAAATAACTATGACCCTTAAAGGCTACCGGCATTAGATTAATCCAATAACATAGAGTCGTCGAATGTGACACATCCATCCTTAAAAGTCTCTACGACATGATAATTCTGCATAAACGGTGATTTCCTTAAGATAAAATCAAATCTACGATCAGTAGGAGACGGCAAAGGGTTTATTTTATACCTATGTATGGGCAAATCGAATCTGAAGGTCCTTTTATCATTCACTTTAACCCAGAATACAGCAATAAAATGATCGTAAAAACCTACATCAGCTTTATTTAAAGGTACTTCGAATATTACTGGCGATTATTGGCGCTATAAAAATTTAATAAGTGTAATAAATGATCATTTTATGGCATATAGAAAGGAAAAGTCAAGTAATGCCGTGAGAATGAAGTTAAATGCTGATTTTAAAATAAATATTAATGTTATTCCTACTAGTAATTGTCTCGTTAAGCACTAAACTTTTTAATTTTAAGAATTTAAATATTAATTTCATCCTTGCTCTTAGGATTATTGTTGCATATCTGATTACTACATCATTATCTATTCTATATTTCAAAGACAATGTCCTCTCTCTCAAAGGCGTACAATCTGCCAGAATTTAATTTCACCCATCATTGAGTTCATATGCTGACCACATGTTTGTTATCGTGCGTTATCTTGGATTGGGTCGCTCTTTCATTAAAGAAGCGAGCGAGTTTCTGATTATCGATTTGTCTTCATCTTGCCCTCTCTACTCTCTGAGTTTAGTTTATTACTAACTTGACTTAATAGAAATATGTTTTCAGTAATCATAAAAGTTACTACTGCCATACTCAGACTCATTTAATGGATACTTAACCTCATCTTTATTGTTTTTGGAACTAAAATTGTTTCTAAAGAATAGTTTAAACAATCTTAAAAAGTCTCTGAGTACGGTAGTTCATCTTCTCTTAATCAAGTCTGTATTGCTGTCGTAAAAACAACTTAAATTCAATCGCTGCCGCTTATCGAGTATGACCGCGACCTTATAAGCACTTCTTCCTTCTCGCTGTTCAACAAATAGGTCATTGACACTTTGATTGTGTGTATTTATTAATTACTCTCAAACACGCCATGAGATCACTAAACTTCTAATGTCTGTGTGTAAACAGATTGAGGATTGTCATTATTAGATTGAAATAAAAATGATAAATACGAAGTACATATGTGATCACGATCACGTAGGTACATTTGTTAGACATTAATTTACAAATCAAATTACTTACTGCCATACTAGTTAGTCAACTGAGCATAAGGATTTGCACATTTGCACTATGGAGAATTATTAAGGTTACAGAATAAGATGTTTTCATTTAGATTTATTTCTAAGTTTTAGTCCTATTTAGATGTATTGTATGATTCAAGTAACTTTCACTTGTAGTAAGTTGTAGAGGTTAAATTAGTATTACGAGTAGGTCGCGTCCTACACGCAAAATTATGTAAATATGACAATATCTTGGCAATTAGTAAGCACTTAGACGCTAATTAGCAAACTCAACCTCCTGAAGCAGGCTCACTTTGTGTTGTATCACGAATATTATTTATGATCTCTATAAATGTGGTAATTATGGAGTTGTACAACACTGATCATAGGTATAAGACACAGACCATACTTGCCTAAAATCGTTTCAAAAGTCTATATTGAAAATGTCGAACTCTCTGTGTCCTTAAACAACAATAAAACTGCAGTTCCAAGACAACACATAAGTATGTTAGTTCCACGAGCTAATAATTAAGTCACGCCTTGCTTA
The DNA here is from genome assembly GCF_023101765.2 of Spodoptera frugiperda. NCBI lineage: Eukaryota > Metazoa > Arthropoda > Insecta > Lepidoptera > Noctuidae > Spodoptera > Spodoptera frugiperda. The sequence goes on along the minus strand of NC_064213.1, from coordinate 9,991,805 downwards.
TCTTTTGATCAGTTATTAAAGCCGACTCACTACGCCTACGTACCTATGCTTGAGTTTTAAAGTTCATGTGAGTTTAATTAGTTCCTACACTGTATTTGTAATGGCCTATTACTCACAAAGTTCTAAGAATTGGTAAAATGAGTAAAAAAAAGTAATTTGACTAGATGCCCAGTAGGTCTGATGCCTAATATAGAGCCGCAGAAGACTTAACGAGGTGTCGGGGCTCCATCTCGAAGCAGGTACAACGGGGTGTTTAGTCAGTAAGGGTCTGAGAATCCCACTCACCTCACCTAGCAGGAGAAGTCATTGTATGACTTTCATCGTTTAAAAAGGCTTTATAAATTACTAAGGTGCTTATTTCGGAATTCTTAACTTACTAAATTAACTAAAATAATTGTTATCTTTCTATAAGTTTATAATAAAGAAAAATCTGACATGAGTCGTGCAGTATGAAAAATAATTTATTTTCGGTATTTTTAAGTCCAGACATGTTTGCGTATAGAATTCAATTTCGCAATAGTTACCTAAGTTATACAACACTTGTCATTTACGTTCGGTTTCATAATATTGTAACTTTCTCTTTTTTTTCAGATAAAACATAAGTATGTTTGTCAAGTGTATTTGTATTTTGTAATCGTCGAACCACACCTTGTTTGGTTAAGTGCAATTTGTAGCTGAAGAATTTTTATTATCTTATTTTACTAATACATAATACAAGTTACTGATAACGTGGATACGTGATTGATTAATAAATAATTGAATTACGTTTAACATCTTATACGGCGATGTCTATTTTGAATACATTTCTTTCTACTTCGCTTTTTAATTTTCGTTCTTTATTCCCGACCTTATTTTTTGTTATTTTCTATTAACAATAGATTTAGGCTCCCTTATTTCATAAACATAAAATTTTCTTCATTCAGGTGGTACTCCAACCATCAGAAGCGGGTATAGTAGCTGAACAGCTAGTACATTGCCTTGGACTCCGATGGGACACAGCTGACTGGGAAGCCCTCGGTTCATCCATAGGACACTTCAAATGGGCAGCTTTCCTCGCCGTGTTGGAAGCTAAATATTGTGGAGACCAACAAGTGCACCCAGAGGCACTAGTCGAAGCCGTGGATGAGATATACGACGTCTTTATTGAAGATATTATAAAGAAGGTAAATATGAATAAACCAACAAAATGTTAGAATTGCGTTCAAAATTGATCCACTATAAATACTCACTCTAATCAACGATCAAATCATTTATTAATTTTATCTTCTAGTGATCTTTCTTCAAGGCCTTTAATTTCCTTTTAGTAATATCTTTTCATTCACCATTCCAGGGTTATCTATTCAAACGCGGTTATCTCCTACCCACAATGCGGGAGTATTGGTGTGTCCTCCAGCCTTGTGCTCTCACTTACTACAAGAGCTCTTCGCAGAAGGAGCAGTGTGGTCGAGTTCCTATCGACGAGTACTGCTCAGTAGAGGCAGCTGCAGGAGAAGGCAAGATACAACGGTTCCAACTCATCACACCTGATAGGACATTTGAATTTGGGACTCAAGATCATAAGTGAGTTGTGCTTTAGTTTCTGCTACCAGATAAATGATTTTTGATCATATGTCTCTGGGAATAGTTCACGTTGCGTCATTTGACAAATGTATGCAATTATGCATCCTTCAATAACATTAGGCGATTTAACTTTGCAACGAAATCGAAATCTAGAAGCAAACTATATTTGGATTAAGATCGATTTTTGACAGGCGATTTTTTTAGTTGTAAGGGATCAAAACCTTAGATCAATCCAAAGATTTTGGAATTTCAACCGAAAGACGATTATGGAGATTTTTTCAGAGTAATCTTCGGTACTAAAAATCCATGTATTGATAGTTGTTAAATTGTAAAAATGTTGACTTACTTAATATTTTTTTTCGTAATACCATAGGAGTCGTCTACAATGGATATCAGCTTTGCGGCAAGCGGCGGCAGTATCAGGTGGAGTAGAAGGCTACCAACGTCGAGCGCGGGCTATAAGACGGGGTGCTGGAGCGAGGAGAGAGCGAGAGGTCAGGGAGACACGGGCTCGGCTGCAGCACGAGGTGAAGGCCAGACTCGCTGCTGAGGCACAGGCACAGGTAGGAAAACATTTCGTGAATTACGTATATTTATTTTTGTACCGATACAAAAGCCTTTGAAAATTCTGAGTAAAAATGTTAATAATGTGCCTTTACACTTCAGGAACTGGTAGAACTAGCACAACAAGACAATAAGAAATTAGAAGAACTGAAAAATGCACAAGTGGAACTTGAAAAGCTTTTACAGGAAGAGACTCAAGCTAAACGAGACGAAGAAATTGTAAGAGCATTACAAGCTAGGTACGTTACGAAATAATCACTAGTTGTAGTAGATGTAGAAACTAAATAGTGGATAGACACTCATAATAAAATTACCTTTACTTTTAGAGTATTAGCAGAAGAATGGGAGAGACGTGAAGAATTGGAAAGACTTCAAGAAGAACAGAACAAAATGCTAGAAGAAGAAAGATTGAAACGACAGCAGTTTGAAAAATTACAAGCTGAGAAAGAAACACAATTTAGAGGTTAGCTATTTTAATTTATTATCCTACAGTATCCACTGACAACAACCATGCAAATTGCTTTAATAAAGAAGTAGAATATCATTAAATTCTTGTTTTGAAATGTTTTTGTAGAAGCAGAAAAGCGTCTAAAGGAGCTCGAAGAAGAGAAACAGCGGCTAGACGCTGAACTGAAAGCAGCTCAAGATAAAATATCTAAGACTGAGTACACGGCACAGGCGTTGCAGGTACAACTGAGAGTAAGTATAACACTTTAATTACCATTGTCGGGCCATTAGGCTACATTTGAATAACATAAGTAACGTAGGATAGATATTTGCAAAGTTCTTCATGAAACAATAGACTATTTAATGTAGAAAGTATTTAATGATTCTGGAACCAAATCTAATACATATAAACATACATTACCTCACGCCTGTCTCCCATAGGGGTAGGTAGAGGCAATGCGCTTTCTTCATCAACAGTATTTTTATGCATGTGCGTGAGTTTATTACAGAAGGGCCAAATTAAAAGTACCCTTAACCAAATCTAATCTTAAAGATAATTAAACTGCTGTTTGATCACGCTAAAAGGAGATCACTCGTTTAGGTTTATCATGTCTACTTATCATAATTAAAATTTAATTCCGTTTCCCCAGGACATCAACCCAGTATTCCGTAACGGAGAGAGAGCCCGCCGTGCATTGTCTTTCGTCCCGACCACGAAGAGTTCTTCCGACACACTCATCGACGTCCGAGCCATACGACATCTCAAGATCCTCGACGATGAGGAGAAATTATGATCTGATTCATAAAGAACATTAAAATTTATTAAATAAATAATGCAGCATTGCCCATGTTATATTCCATCTAGTTTAGCTTTTTAGGGAAACTTTTAATAAAGATTTTGTACACTACGATACGATACGATATTAGATCTGCTAAAGGAGTAGTTAGGAGTAAAGTTTCTTGTATGTGTTATTGTCTTATATATATTTTGAAACTATTCTTGATCAGTCAGAATCATAGTGCTATATAATATTGTTTATTAAAAAAAACGTGAATTATTGTATAGTCGATAAATTACCAAGTCCAGTTTTGTACTTCATTAAAATTTTAATACCCGACGTACCTATTTCTAAATTAAAGCAAGTGCTTTTAGTGAAATAAATAAAATATACTTCTTGCTTACTAAGACTTTTTATTCGCACAAAAGATGAACAATAATAGTTATCGTCACACCTTTTATCCCCGAAGACGTAGGCAGAGGTGCACATCATGCTACTGTACAATGTATACCGACTTTTTCACCAGTAACATACTTGTGTCTCCTCTGGTGTAGCGATCAGCGTTCCTGATAGCTAACCATCAGGTGATCCGTCTGCTCATTTCCTCTTATCCCATAAAATAAAAAGAAAAAAATTACCCATGTAATAATTCCAGACTCCGTGCGACTGAGAAATTTTTCGAAATACCGAAAATCCCAGCAGTACTTTCACAATAATAGTATAACAATTAAATATAAAAAATAAGTAACATAATTTAATTTAAGCAACCATGATTTGTATAAATCTAACCACTATTTCGGTTTTGGTTTTCCCTTGATTAAGTTCGTTGGGACTTGAGCTTCTTGCAACTTCCTTATTATCTTCCTTAGCTGAAAGAAGAAGGAAATCAGGAGTTCAGGACAGGAATTGGAAGGATTGCAGGTAAAGTATCGCTAGGGTGAGGAAAAACCAGTGTCAGTAAGACAGATATAAAGACAAGTTCTAAAATTACATTACAAAATCAAATTGTGAGAGTATTTAGGAAAGGACTAAGGATTAAATAGAAGGAAGTTCCCTTTATTACGCTTTCTTCTTTCCCTTTTTGGCTTTTCCTTTTAGCTGCATAAAATAAGACATTGAAATAGTTATTAATACAAACAACATAATTTTCAAACAATTTGCACCATTATGTATATAGCAAAATACATTTCTTCTACGAATTGACTCCTTAATGCAGAAGAATCTTAAACTACAAGAACTTTAAACGTACCTTCCTCTTCTCTGCTCGGTTGGCGAGTACTTCTCTCCAGGCGTGCTGTATGACCCTCGCGGCGTGGTCTATGAGGAACTTGTTCATCTTCTCCGTCATCTCCTGGTTGTATTCCGCCTCTCTTTCTGCCATCAGCGGGATGTACTCGATGTCTTGTTCCGCCAATTTTTTCTGTTGGTCACAGAATTATGATTTCTACATCCTAATCAATATTAAGAAAGAAATTGTTCTTAATATGAATACAAAAGGGTTTCTATAATTATCTTCATTAATAACTTAATGATATATATTCAATATCAACTGCGCAATTTTAATCTATAAAAATATTTAATTATATTCGTTTTTATTCCATTGTTTCTAAGAATTTTTATTTTAATGAATTAGACTTGTATCAATCACCTGACCAAATTATGAATGGTTTATTATTCACCAAAGGAAAAACCTGTGAGCTCTCTATTACCTCTAATTCCGCACACTTCTCAAGTTCCTCTTCATGTTTCTGCGTGAACTCGTCAAGTTCCACCTGCTTGTCACTCATCTCGAGGTCGTACTTCTGTAGCCAGGATAATAACTGCGTCTCCACTTTGAACCTTTGGAACATCAATAGTTTGATAAAAATAACTTTGGATTATTACTCCTTTATTAAAACGCAATAAAACAAAAAAATATATTACGTATTTCAAATTATGTAATTAATGAATAAACTGCCACATCTACATACATATACTATATTAATTTAAAATCTCAATTTGAAGGTGAGAAAAAAAAAATTAAAAAATTAAATCTCAATTTGAAGGTGAGAAAAAAAAAATTAAAAAATTAAATCTCAATTTGAAGGTAAAATCGTAAACGAAAGTGAAGTTCATTGTGACTATGACTAGTAACTATGTATTAAGTAGGTACCGTCGAGCCCTTTGATTCTTCTCTTCAATAAGATGCGACCTCAACAACTGCTCGTACCCTTCTCGAGTTTCTATCTCTTCTTCCTTTAACATTTCATTTTTAACCGTATGACTTCTAGTAGCTAGCACCATTTGGCGTTCTGAATCCAATCTATGCTTGGATAAATAAGAGTTATTAATGTAATATCAGATCTGCCAACACGTATAAAATAGGTACTTAAAGCTTACTCATAAATCACTCTACCCTTTATATTATCGTAAAAGGAATCGAAAATCTGTGCAATAACTAACTAATACCTATGCAAATAAATAAATGTGTATAAGAGTTGATTGCGTTATGTTTATAGCCCTGGCACATTGTTTATCAAAAGAATATTCATTACAATCTTAATCTTACATTTTCTTTTTAAGCTTAACCGTAGCATCGTGGCTGAGTAGAACCAGTTCATTTTCTAGCTTGGATATCATCTCCTCCTTCAAACTCATTGTTTGTTCAAAACGCTCGCTCTCTTCCTTCAGAGTCTTCGTATATTCTAAAATGAAAAGTACGTAGATCTACAATGACAAAGTCAAGGCAATGGATACAGTTTTCATCAATTATATTATTAGTCCCAAGTAGGTGAATTTCGATATCAAGAAACCTAAAACAAGTTTTCCGATCGAGTGTCAAAAAAATTATCACAATATAATACTTATCAGCTTCTTTTTTAAATCTAATTAAAATATGCTAGTTTATCTGTTAAACACCTACAAAATTTAGGGAAGACTGCTAAAATGCTGATGTACTGCACGGATAAAGAATTTATTATGATGAGGTTTTAGTGTAATTATACCTTTTATATGAGCAATGAGACTTTCATTAGATGCTTCCAGCTTCTTAGTACTGATTTTAGCAGATAGTTCCTCTGCCGCTGTCGTTTCCATCTGCCTTACCATAATATCTCGGAAATGTTCAAGTTCCATCAAAAACTCAAAAGCAGGCGTCAACAGCGTTTTCTAGAATATAACAAACATTTTGTAATAAAATTCTTTTAAATTAAATATTATAATTATGATTAACTTACGTCATTAGCTTGAATTTCTCTTTGCTGAAATGAAGAAAGTAATTAATTAGTTACAAACTAAAACATTATAAAGAGCAAACAGAACTAAAGAACTGAATGAAATTACGTTGGCCGAGTGGTCGCAATTGCGACTGCTGGACAAGGGGTCTCGGGTTCGATTCCCGGGTCGCACAAAGTATTACTGGGCTTTTTTCGGTATTTCGAATATTTCTCGGAATTAGCACGGCGTCTGAAATTATGTCCAGTATATGGCAATAGACTCACCACCCATTACATAGGACTTATAACACAAATGGTGAAAAGTGGATGTACATTGTGTAGCGGCATTACGAGTCATGTACAAAAATAAATAAAGTTAGGTACGAAAGATATAAAGACCCCAATATGGGAATGATATAAATATACCTTGGCGATAATCTCTTCAACTTTAGGCCGGAGATCAGGATAGCTGTTCATGATGTAAAGTAAGTGTCCTAACTCTGGATTCAAACGATTCTTTAGTGATAAATCACCCTGGAAATTAAACGAGAATAAAAATTATGCTCCAAATATTCCAAAGTTTAAGTCTAATATTTTGATACTTATTGAAAATAAGATTTATAGGCAGTGAATACTAATCTGCAGTTCCTACCAGTTATGTAATTAATTGTATTCTATAAGAACCTATTAAGAAGGTCGTTCGCCGAGAATTTCAAAATCAAACATATTTTATTAAACCAAAACTCGAGTGCTTTTGCACACCAATAAACCTAATACAAAATTCAAATAAGGTAGATTCTCGAAACTATGTAAGACCATATAATAACTTACAGCCTTCAAATCTTCCATAACAGCCATATTTAGGAGACTAGCAGAGAACAATGGATTGTCATATTGCTCGAAGATAAAAGTCAGGTCGTCCATATGAGGAGGTGACAACAGACTGTAAAGAGTCCGGTACTCCTGAACCAGCTCTGGTAGGCACAGGCATAACTTGCATTTATAGATGGCATCGTCCAGGATCTTGGTGATACGCTCGCATTGGATGTGGCATTCCAAGTCAATTGGTGATGCAGCTGGAATTTAAATGTTAAAGGTTTTATGAAATCTGTGAACTTTTTTGCGAAATCAGCTCTGTGGAGTCAGTAACGCCTATTGCGTTTTTATAAATACAAATTGCCTACTGGGTCAATTTATTTTAGCTTACTCCAGATAGTCCTATGTAACATAAAAAAATATAGAATTATACCTTTTGTTCTTCGAATCGAAAGGGCTGCACATACAATTCCAATCTTTTTTTTATTTATTAAAGACTAGACTTCGTCTCTCATAGTTAAAATCAGAATACCTTATAAAAAACAAAACTAAATAGCTACTAACGGTATAAGCAATTTTTATAATATTTTTGCCTTATCACAAATTGGGAAAGCAAGAATTCACAATTCCAATAGTGTAGAGTAGATTGTAACAAAACCACTCACTGTAACACTTTCATTCCGGACTCATACCATGAGGACATGAACAACATCATCTATCACGCCACATATATCACAATTTGGTGATGGAACCTCCAATCTTACTCACCGTTATCTTTTGTGAGATCCATTTCTCTTTCTTTCTCAGTACTTTGAGCAGATTTACTACTCGTCTTCGAGCTCTCTGAGTAAGTAGATGTGGACTGCAAGGTCCCCGTCATCGATGGAGGATCCATTTTTATTATTTCTTATAAATTCTTTTACTTACAAAAATGTTTATTTACGTTTATTCCACTCTGTTCCCTGACATGAAATGATAACAACTTTTGTCTGTTCGATGTTTGGTAACCATGGCAACGGTTGCTATAGTTATTCTTCTTTATTTATGGCCTTGTCGGTTTGTTTTTATTGTGTACATACCTGTTGCATAGCTAAATATTTTATTGAGTTAAGTCGTATTACTAATAAAAATAAAGTACCTAATAAAAAATATTCTGCACGCTACTTCGTTCATTATTTCAAAACAAAAAATAAATTTTAGTTAAGAAAAAACCATACCGAGACATTTTTATTTTACTACTGGCTGTAGATGTAATGTAATTCGTCTAAAATCCATAAAAACTTAAATATTTGGCATTTCTGTCTATTTGAATTTAGATTTATTGTAATATTATTAATATTTGATATATGAGTCTGTTGTTTTCTACAAAATTAACGTTAACCATTGTTTCTATATAGGTATCATATTAAGTAACACAACTTAAACTTTATTTCATGTCCTAACTAATTTCATTTTGAGGAATAAGTTAGTCGATAAGAAAGAAAAACATGGAGAACTGTGGGAGCATTGATTGGTGACTCCATAAGTACAGCAAGGTTACGCTTAACACCGTTGTTAGGAATATTTAATTAATCAATAGCACTAATGTCATGTTGCCGCGTTACCTGCATCTAGTTAGTTCAATAGCTGTATACGTAACAGTGTCTAGGAGTACAACTATCACCTTTTTGTCTCAAAATACGTTTTAACAAAGGTAAGTATTTGAATTTTAATTATAACGCATATTTTTTCTAAAAGATATCTATACATACAATAACAACAATTCGTCACGGCTTTTATTGCCCGAAGGGGTGAGCACACATCGTCGATGCGACTTAACATCTCTTATGTGATGAGAAAATCGATAAAAAGTCATCTACTAAAAACATTAAGATGCAACATGTTAATATTCAACATAAAGCTACCTAACAAAGGCTTGCATTGAGCCAATCGCCATAAACCAGACAAAATTCAGACTCGCTACTCCACCTCCAGACTTCATGCTGATACTGAACATTTTCACTTCGCCTGCCTCAAGAAACACAACCACCATAATTTAATTTAATGATTTTTTAAAGCAAGAGAATCTAAACAAGAAAAATGGGGAAGAAAGGCAAAGTGAACAAATTGGCGAAGATGTCAGATGAGGAGCGAGCGAGGTATCTGCAACACCGCGCCGACTTGGAGGAGGAGGCTCGCCGGAGGAAACAAGAACTTATCCACAGGTTTATAAAGGTCATATTCAATTTTATTGTGTTTACTTTACTTTACTTTTACAGTTCGCACTACGCTAGGTACCATATTTTAGTCTAGTAGCTCGCTCTCGCTTAGATTTTGGGACAAAAGCGAGAAAGAGATACTACATAGTCGCTACTCGACAAAAATACTAGCGATAACACGATATTTCCACCCCAAAAAAATAAGCCTCTAAATGAAACGCTTATGATATTGATGGTCTCTACTAAGGATCAGATTAAATTATCTACACAACACTTCATCATATCATCATATTAGGCATAAGACGGACGTCTTGCTGCTAACTACTGCTAATATAAACATGGCTTACCCCTATGACTTCCAGATAGGCCAGTTGGAAGCGACCTGCATCCAGCGGCTGACACAACACTTACCTAATGAAAATCAACATTATCATGTCATATTTGTAAAATTCATATATTTTTGTGTGTCTACAGAATAAATTAGACAAAGAAGAGGCCTACAGTCGTTTGAACACAGCGAAAATAAATCAGCAATGGAGGTTTATCCTGCGGAAAATAAAATGCAAACAAATGGCCATGGATATTCAGGTGAACAACATTATTTTTTTGCTTTTATATTTATTGTCTTTGTTGGAATTTTGTGGATTATCGCAACTGTATTATTTGAAATGGTAGTTATAAGAATAATGGTATTCGGACATGAAAATTGGGAATTAGGTACCTATATAATTTAAATGTTTAAAAAGTTGTCAAACGAATCAGGTGTATATTAATGATTTAAGGGTTGGGTTTTCAAAATATTGAACGTAAATTACCAACATAAATTACTGTTTTGAATAGGTATATCATGTAAACCTACATTAACTTAACAATCCGCAAAGCGATTATTCAAAATGTTAAGTTGATACATATTGCTGAGACAAATCCAACTTAATTTCCATAAGCTGTAGGTTCATTATTGCTTCTAGAACATGCTGGCCAGCTTCAACTTCCTAGTGGAGCGCAAGGATCGCCTGATAAAGACGCTGGTGAGGGCCACAGACGACTCTGATGAACAGCATCGAAGGGCTTTCCAGGCACACACTGAAAACGTCAGCTATTTCCTTAGTAAGAAATCATTCTCTAACGTTCGTCTTGTAGAAATACTTATATGTTAAAAAAAAGAAGTTTAACTTCGGAAGATTTAGTAGAGGCAGAGCACTTACCCTTATCGTTAGTTACGCTATTATTCTCAAACCTATTTTAAACCACAAGCTTGTGGTACAGAGTCTAGAATTGATTATTTTACACTACACTTCAAATCCAGTATCTCGGAATCATCTTTTTTTTTTTGATGACGGGGGAAACCTTTAAAAGGCGCCTAACTTTTTGGGGATAAAAGATTAGGGAGTGTGGGATTTTTACTTCACTGAAACCCCGGTGGCCACCCTCAACACCCGTAAGGGGCACCGGTTCCTCTTAATAGACCTGCTCCGGAGCCCCACGGTATCTCGGAATCATCTAGCACTAGGCCTTTTAAGTAAACTACACTACACACTACTAACTTTCTACGCACTACATACAACTTTTAACTTGATTGCAGATATAGGCACGCAACGCTTAGACAAGCTGCAAGCAGAATACGAACACCAGAAGAACGATCTCCTAGAGAACTGGGATAAAGAGGAAATGGAAATAATAGACTACCAGGACCGAGCGGAGTTCAAGCTAAAGCTGATCATGTATATACAGGACAGGGACTTCCAGATGTTGAGGAAGAGCATAGAGACGCAACGCGCTACGGAGAAGAATGATGCTAGACTTGAGGTGAGAAAAAGAAAGAAAGAAAGATTATTTGATTTCATCCTTGCCCGTGGCTTCGTTTGTTGTTGCTACTGCTGGACTATAAACCTCCTCTTCATGAGAGAGGTTTGCCATAATCTCAATACTTCATCAACGAATATCACAAGTTACACACTTTGTAATACTCTGTACCTAGAAATTACCTTTAATCAATGATCCAAGTTAATGGTCTTTTAAGAATAATGAAAGAAAAACAAGTGCTGATATAGCGTTTATTAACAATGTAAAATATAAAGTTGAATATCGCAAAATACATTTATAAGGCATAGGTATCTAAGTAGATAGATACATTACAAAATATAAATTAGAAACTTATTACTAGAACGTCAAGTCATCCTTCCAATCGTCACAGTTAGCTCTTCCCTTCTCTGACAGACAAATCAACAAGTTTTTCGAAAATTCGCATTTATCTTCGGTATTTTCTGGAACAAAAAAGTCCGTGTCATCAAGGCCTTTTACATTTCCCTAGCTTTTTTCTGTCTCTTTTTACGTAAAACCTCATATAAAGCCCATTATTTAGTGCTTAGTAGAAATACATACCGTTATCGAGAATCTGGAAGCACTCTTCAATGGACTCCTGGAGGAAATCCCTCAGGTCCTCATTCTTCACATCTTTCGTGATGGCATGAGTCACCAGATATCTGTCTGGCATGCCGTCCTCCCCTGTCTTAGGAATTAAGAAATTAATCTCAACAGCTGCGTAGCTCGTTGAACTAATCAAAATCAATTAGCATGAGAGAATTTTAACTAACAATTTCGTCGGTTCGTTTATTTCTTTAGATGAGTCTGATTACTAGAACTTTTTACATTAATAATTCAAGATGCGTTACTAGATCAGGAAATGCAGTGCATACTTTCATTCTGTCTCTTTTCTGTTCATCACCAAGCTATTCGTCAATGATGATCATGATTAACCAGTACATATTATCTACTTACAGTAATCTTGACCATCATTTAGGAAGGCTCACTAAAAGAAGGTAAATTTTATGAAAATGGACTAGACAAACTCTTCATCTCTATGCATATTTTAATTTTTTTATGAGTTACTCTTTTACCGTACTAACACAATACTTAGCTAATACTTACCATCTCCAAATTTTCCAAGAAACAATGTAACGCACACGACTTGTTGTCTGTCTCTTTGCTGGAATTATTTTCAGTAGTGTTTCTCTCATCTGATCGGAAATTATCTTCATATCCTGAGATTTTGTGGCTGTTCGGGTTGTACTGACTCCTTTGCCCCGAGTTACTAGGACGCCGCTCCCTTTTATATCTCCTGGAGGACTGTGTTGTGGAGTAGTAATTGTTGTTATATTGACCCATGTCCTGATAAACATAAATTAAGTGAAAAATGTGTTAAAAATACATCGCTAATTTATATTATTTTCTACAACTGGTAAACATGCATGGAAAAGATTACTTACACCTCCATATTCATCACTTTGTGGGAAATCTTCTCTTCCGTTGAAATAGTCATCTCTTCCAAATCTGTCGTCACGTCCTCCATTCATGTCATTCCTATTATTCTTATTCCCCATTCTACCCCTACCTCCTGACCTATCATTGTCATTACCCATTCGATCGTCAGTTCTATGTTTCCTATTATCATTTCTATCATCACCTCTACTCATCATATCTTCTCTGCGGCCCATCATGTCATTTCTGCTATCCCTCATACCACTATCTCCTTTTTTGTCTTTACCACCCGTTCTGCTATCATCCCTACCGTTCTTGTTTTCTTTACTCCCTACACGACCTCGGTCCCAGTCGTTTCTTTGTATTTGAACGCGTGGCTCCTTCCAGTCTTGAGCTGAGTTCCCTTTGCTTGAATTCTTGCCTTCTTGCATCTTCAGACATTTTTTATAAATATTCTTCAGCTCTGCCTCTTTAGGCCCTCCGCTTGATCGACAGTTTAAAGCCTGAATAAAATATTGCAATTAAAGTTCACTTGAAAGAACAATATGTTAATCTATGGAAAGGTTTAAAATATTCTGATTTCATATTAAAAATTGAGAAGCTTACTGGTAGCAGTTTGAAAACTGCATTTTTGACAGAAATTAATTAGTTTCTTCTTCATAAAAAGCAAAATCGACTTACATAACTCCCCACAAGTATCACACAGAGTACCAGCACATGGTACTTGAGGCACATGTTCACAGCGGCCCGAGCTCTAACAGTGTCACCGGTGGTCATGCTACACCATATTTATGATAACGGCTTCCACGCATCACTTCCCCCAGACACAAAAGGTGACAAGCCCCATCCAAATATGACTAATTGTTTCGTGACATTTGCTGTCCTTAATGCGTGTCCTTTTGAATTGGGCCACATTTTTGGGACTGTTAAGGTTCGATGTGGAAAAATTGCCATAGGTATTTTTCTGGCAAGATATTACTCGCTGTCACGCTGCGTGGAAGTAGGTATCACGATAATTAGATACTATCCGGAATACCTACTGTATTTAGCAATCTTATTTATACGGGAACAAGTCAATCCAAAATCTAATTTGCAGTTATCATTGAAAAGGACACTAATAACAGTTATGAGTTTTTGGATAATTTCTGTTTTAACCAACTCTCATTGTTTAAGAGAATTGTAATTGGATTAGGACGACCTGTGACCATCCAAATATCCAACTGCTAAAAACAGAGTGAGTACTTGCATACAACTGCCATACCTCCAAGAAATAGCAATCGAGATGATGTTACGTTACGATCATACCGTTTATTCTTGAAATCTCCATATTACATTGTGCAAGTTAATCTCTCATCATATCAAACAATGCTCATCATTCATCAGTCACAGCTGTCAGTCTGTCAGTCTACACGGTCGGATGTTGGGATCAGGGACCGTAATTACAGGAAACCATGTGGCCAATTGGAAATTGCGTGGTCAGTACTTAGCGTAACAAGTGTATCAGACATAAACGCTTGTTTTGATGCCCACGACTATAAATCATGACTATTTAGTCGTCTTGTTTAAGATTGTATCTTAAAGCCATGTAAATTAGGTAAAATCTCGTTTAACTTCCTGTAAATCATAGATAGAGACCTTGCTAGGACCTTGCAGCAGGTACCTGAAATATAATTGGCAAAGAATTTCGCATGGGTACCTTAGAACATACTTGTCAGTACCTACATTAATCTCGTGTTGGTGTTTTTCTTATGAGTAGATATAGTACCAGTATTAGTTGATGTTGACGTAATCGAGGTCCCTAATTCAATAGATTTCACGGTCCAAATATGTATGTCCATGGATGATTCCAATTTCCTGTGCTTTGACACCTCAGCCGCGATTAATTGATACATCATTTTACCGAAGGTCGGAATCTTGTTTTGATGAACGTAGCAAAACATGATTTTGTACGCTTTATTTTTATTACCCGTAGAAAATCATGAAAACTTCAAATCACTGATTTGAAGTCAACGACAACCTTATTTTTAATGGCTATTTAGTATATTCCTACGGAATTGACAAAAAGATAAAACTATGTAGGTTATTATTTTTCTGGTAAGAAACCACTGATAGCAGATTAAAGCTATAGAAGAAATTGTACCAATCCTCTTGTTATAAAGACTACTCATCTTCATTTTCACGGATCATGGGATGATTCAACAGATTAGGAGCCTCAAAACGCCCCTAGAAATATTTCATGAATTAACTAATTAGGTTCGTACTTTATAATTACTACAGCACGAAGAAGAACTGCGAAGTTTCTGCGCCCCAAAGCAGTTGGCGATAGAGATGTACTGGGGCAAGCTCCGTGAGGTGTACAACTCGTACCAGGAGGAACACAACCCCATCATGAGCCACTATCACAGCCTACGAGAGAAGGACGACTTCTATCAAAGGGAAATCGCCAGGAACGACTTCCAAATACAACTTGCGAGCGTAAGTATCACAGTATAATTTTGTTAATTGGAATTAAAATAGGGAACTGCAACATAATACGAGTATCTATATCCTTACCATCTTACCTAGTTAGTACCTACTAATGACTCTCAAAGATACAAGAGTCAGCAAATTGTTCACTAAGCCCAATACATTACATAGATGCAATATGCAGTAATCTCCGAACTAATTTATTTCTGGTTGTAGGATTGACATCTTACGTCTAATTAGCATTTAAAAAATACTTTACATTTTAATTCTGATGCATAACCCATGCCAACTTTAGTTCGGTCATTTGAGGGCAAATAGGTAGCATATACACCTTGTATAACAACCTTGTGCCTACAACTCTATACCTCATTTTCAGGAGACCCTAACGAACCTACAGCATGAATGGCAAAAGACGACCAGCACGATGACGGAGAAGTTGACGCGCATGGCCAATCGCAAAGAAGAACTGGCGCGCAAATACTTGCAGATGAAGAGGGACTCCAAGCTTGAGAGCAGCAAGGGAAACCAGCAGTTAGATGTCATGGTCAATGCCAGCCAGGATGCAATCAAGGTTTGTCTTCAATGTCGAATAGTTCTTCTGCTGTGCACAGGTATTACCTATTGATCACCACGATTGCACTACATGGATTGGCAAAACAGAATCGCATTGCAGAAATAAATCGAAGTTATATCAGTAGATATGTTTTCCTTCACCGTTTGTCAGTGATTTCTAAATTAATTCTAAAATACGAACTCAATACACAATTTTATCCATTTCTCACATTGAACATTTCAGTAAACAGCAACGAGTCATGTCCCATTATATGGACACCAAGTACCGGGGCTCCGGTTGTAAGATTCTGACACACTCTCTCTAGCCTCACCCAAGGCGGGAGAAGTCATTGAATGATTTTCCCCCATCAAAAAAAAGCGTTAGTTGTACTGCTAGGCATGGTTCATCATAGTCAAGGCCATTGTGCGGGTCTATGTAAGTACCTGCTTTATTTTGGTATTTTTTCAGCATCTAGAAGATTTGTACGAGAAACTAAACAAGGTGATACAACTATCGGAAATCTGCAGTAAATATGAACACGAAGGCGACGAGCTGACCAAAGATGTGGAATACGACATGGACTCCGTAGACTTTGAACATCTGGATAAGGATATGATTGTAAGTATGAACTTAGACTACCTCATTACCGGATCCCCAGCTGCGGACTATCTAACGGGTTTACTGGGGTTCCGGCTTGCAAAGCAATAGTTGAAACGCGGTGGTTTTCAGTCAGTAAGAGTCTGACACTGCCTCTCGCCGCGTCCAAGACGGGAGAAATCATTAGATTATCCCCGCTTAAATAATAAAAAAAACTAAGCATTAATGCCGTGGTCGCACTAGACAACTAGTGGGGGCGTAACAACGATTTGTTATAAACATGATTTAACTAAATTATACCAATCACCTACTAATTTCCAAAATTCTCTCCGAAAGGACGAATGCAAAGAATATCGCAAAATGGACAAATTCCTGCTGAAAGTGAACAGAGCCAAGGTGCAAACAATATGTCTGCGGACAGAGAAGGCCAAGCTGATGAGGGAAAATGTTCAGTTGAAGAATTACATCAAGCGGTACCTCACGGACTTGGCACTGAAGGGCAAAGACAGGCCCTTGAGCATGAAGATAAGGACGGACGCACCAAAGATTGACATCAAGGCGTAAGCGTTTATTACCTTTCTTGCTTTTTTTATGGGTCAGGGCAGCAAACTTATGGAGGATCACAGGAGGACTGATGATGAGTAATCAGCCCCACCCATGAACGCCCGCAACACCAGAGGAGTTACAAATGCGTTGCCAAGCTTTTTTGATTAGATTTTAGATAGATTAGATGTGGGTGGAGGGACGATGAGGTAAGTCCAGTTTCACGCCCGTTTTTTACGACGCCGTGGTATCACTCCGGAAGCATGGCTTGCCCACACTCACTTATGCTATTTAGTTACCTAAAGGGCATTATATCAGTAGACTTTCTAGGTATGGACTGAAAACAATACGTTATTTCTTTATAGGAATCGTCCAGTGACTTGCATAGAGGGTGCACTATCGAATGCCGTACAACATGAGGTGCGCATGCGCAACGTGGCTCGTCGCAACAAGGACAACGATATCAGGGCCTACCCTCGCGTGCAGTGCTGGATGCAGTCTGCTTAGTAACGAGACAATTTTGCCATCATGTTTAAGGAAATGAATTTAAACCTAAAAATAAGACAAATTTTGCTAAGGCTTTATTTTACACTAAGGGAAATAGACCATAAATGAATAAAGATAATAAAAAATAGAAATATTTAATGAATTGCTACGCAATGTGATGATCGCTGCTGATACCTAATGTATTTCTTATTTATTTACTTATATTTTAAATTTTAATAATATATGTTGTGTACCTCTTTAGATTTTTAATTATTAACTTAAGATGATTTATATTGCTTTTGTTGCACAGTAATTACCTTGGGCATTTTAGACAGTGAATTATTAGGTGATGGATAACAATAATATATAATTGTAGTTTAAATAAGTGGAATATCAAATTATTAAAATAAGTAAAATATTAGTATTGTAAGCCAAATATTGTGTCAATTAAACTAAGTATTTCTATGCGAGAATAAAAATGTTTAGTTTCATTTATAATAATGTACAGTAGAACTCCAATTATCCGAACTCCGACTATCCGAATCGCCGATTATCCGAATCACAAAAATTGACCAAAAAAGTCTAAGTGCGCTATTATTCTCGCCAGAAGCCAGTGTTTGCGCTTCAAGTCTTGACTTGACTTGTCTTAACTTGCCGTTGTGCCTACAACTTAAATTCAATTCAATAAAAAATAGTGCAATATCAAAAAGCTTTTATTCTCTTCAATGGCAATTTTTTAAAAAAAATCCGATTATCCGAATATTTGATTATCCGAATGGGTCCCGGTCCCCATTAATTCGGATAATTGAAGTTCTACTGTATTAAGTCCAGTGATAATTGTGAAATAATAAGACATGATTATGAAAAAATACCTTATATTAGAAAATGTACTATATACAATATACCAATTCAATTGGCAAAAACTTATATTAAACCAGTGGATACAAACAATCACATAACAATTTGAATGATTTTACAATCTTTACTGAATTAAAATTTATAGTATTTGGATGACAGCGATGTAGATTTTCATATACTAAGAAAGTAAGTTAAAAGTAACTTTAATTAAATACCATGGGTTCCTTCCTTATTCAAATGTATAATCAACAGTACACAAATATCTACATACTGATTGAATTCACAATGATTAAACATATTTATTTCAGTTATAATTTATTTAGATCAGACGGAGAATTCAGCTGGATCCATTTAATTTACTTTCACAATCTGACTATGTATTAGAATAAGAACTGTGGAATGTGTATAATACAACACTGTTACAAATACAAATCAAATGTTTCCTTATAAATTATCACTCAATAGAGGACACTTGAAATAAAACTCTTATCAACAGCCGGTAGTTTCATTCCATTGGTACAACTCCTGACATGGAACTTTTTACGGAAGTTTCTTCATCTCCCAACTTCCAAGGTTCGTCTATGGCCACTAACAACCTCGCCAGCGCTTTGTGGCCCTCGAGGTCGATGTTCTTCGTCATTTCTTCGTGGAATGGAATATATTCATCACACATCACCGCCTTCCCATGAACTACGCCATATATCTCGTACCAGCCTTCTAGCGGCTCATTCAAAGGATGCTTTAATTTGATAAGGACCTCCTGATCATCTACGGTTTTCACATAGAATCCTTCACTAGCAGTTACTTTCGTCACTTTGCCCCACAGCGTGACTTTCGCGCCATTTTTTCCCAGGTTACCGGCCGTCACATATGGCACAAACTCGTCGTTGTCTGGATATTGGCTATCTTCAAAATCGTCGTGGTCTGCCATTGTGTTATAATGTTATAGTTTAATTAAATTGGAATAATAAGTTCAAAAGTAAAGCACACAGAACGAAATTCAACAGGAACAAACTTGTTTCAAACAGTTTTGACATTGACAATTGTAAGTATTGTAACAGAACTTTTAAATGACAGTGACAATGAAGTTTCAGTTCAGAAATTGCCAAAATATTTATGGAAAACATCTTTAAGATGACTTCAAGGAATAAAAAGAAACAAATAAAACAACGGCATATAATTCGCATGATACTCCTAATTTGAAAAAAACTCGAGTGAATATCAGTTTTTATACAAACATCTACTTTGTTGGCCCATTGAGAGCAACGGGTCCCGGTACTTTCGATTCTTGAAAGATTTTTTAAGAATCGGTAATACAGAGTCGGTTATGGTCGCACTGGTCGTAGAGTTATTGCCAAACAAGGGAAGGGTAGCTACCTTTTTCGATACCCCTCGGTATAGTAATGGTATCCACGAGATCTGAAACCGTGACCAATCTTTTCATTCATAAATAAAGCACATAATATATAAGACTGGCGATATAATTATGTGCCTCTATCTACCTCTTTATAGGAACAACAGGATAAGGAGCGTGATGTTGTTACATAAACTCGTAACAAACGCGCAGTACCCTTTTATACTCGTTACCCTGTCCCTGTAGTCATTAGGTTATTATTTATTAAAATAGTTGGCGCGGTGGCTATTACCGCGTGACGTAGCGGGTTCGTCCGCGTAGACGTCCCACGGAGCAACTACATATTTGTGGAATCGACAAATTGTTGTTTGAGTCTGGGTGTCATGTATGTGTATAAATAAAATGCAGCATATCAAATTATTAAAAATTTATTTTTTCTTATTTACACTAATAAATCCCTTATTACTAATCATGTTAAAAGTCTATGCGAAGTGGTCTTCTCGGTCGGCGGCGAGTGTGGGTGCGGCGGCGTCTTCCATCGCAGCGAAGTTCATGAAATGCGCCGGACGATGCACCTCGTGGTAGAACTCGCGCGGGTTGCCGAGCTGGACGCCATACTTCATATTTGGATCGTGTCTCACACCTATGGACAAAGATTACTTGCTTTAGACTTGAGTAATGCGACAATAACGTAAAATCGCACGAATTTATCGCTATTTAGGGCATACGATTTCGCTTTTACTGAGAATTTCGAAGTTAAAATAAGTGGAAAAACTAGGTTCTCAAAACAAGAAGTGGAAAAGCAACATAATTTTGTATATAGAATAGTCAGTCTTTAATTTAATTTTGTGAGAAAGTTACATTTAAAATAATCATTAAATTAACATAAAAGTATAATTCCATCTTCAATACATACCCATAAAGTTGTAATTCCAGCTTCCTTGCGAAGGCACCATGAAGTATCCTAAGAATCTATCGGAGAGCAACATCTGGACTCGTTCGTAGTGGCTGGGCAAGTATCCCTTGGGGTTGTTCCCGCGGTCAGTGTTGCGTGCTCCCCACTCATACCCACTGGGCGTCAGTTTGTACGCCGTGAGCGAACAGGAGCCAGGTGTGAACGAACACGTGATTATGATCGTCTTCTCGCCATCCCAGGATGGGTTTTCTGCCATTATCTTTGCATGGGTTGTAATGTCCTGTGAATTATAAGTTGCTGATATAAATATCGGAATAGGTTATGTTGTAGTGTACAAAAAACAATAATATTTGAAAGACAGTTCACCAATAATGTAGATATAATGGTTACTTGCAATAGAAATTTGACTAATTTTTATAGAGCTTTAACCAAAATTTTGTCTCTATCTACCGCTAAATAGTAGGAATAAATATAGAAGTGTGTGTCCAGGTACCTGCGGCGAGAGTTGCGGCAGTTCGTTGGGCTGCGTGTGCATCCATCCGAGGGGCTGCAGATGCTGCAGCGCGGGGTGGCGCGGCAGGTGGCGCGGCAGGTGCACGGCCTGGTGCGTGCCCCACTGCGGCGGGACCACGCAGCACTGCACCTCGCGGACCATGGGGTTGTCCGCCGGGGACGTGCCGTACAGGTAGCACGCGATCTGGAAATCATTGTTCAAAGATTACATGATCAACCTTGATTGCAATAAAGTCTTAATTATTGGGTTCCCTTGGTCTCACAAA
This sequence comes from Spodoptera frugiperda, assembly GCF_023101765.2. Classification (NCBI taxonomy): domain Eukaryota; kingdom Metazoa; phylum Arthropoda; class Insecta; order Lepidoptera; family Noctuidae; genus Spodoptera; species Spodoptera frugiperda. Next base: position 9,970,437 of record NC_064213.1, on the reverse strand, counting down.
GTTTCGCCAAGCTCGCGATCGCCCTCGTTTAAATGAATGAAAAAAATGTTCGGAAATTCACATAATTTCAGATAATTTAGCAAGATCTATTGCAGTATATAAATAGAAATAAAAATATAATATCTTGTGTATAAATCATACCTGTGCTCTCAAATCAGAGATGGTGACGAATTTCTTGAGCAAGTTCTTGGGCAGAATGTAAGTGTAGCCACTTTCCTTGATGTCGTCCGAGCTCACGTAGATATGGTTCGTACGGAGATGCAAGTTTGTAGCTGATATAGCACGCACACGCCATTCCGTCTTTGAGCTGAAATAATTTTATTATTTAATTATAAAATACCAATATTCTACAACAGGCTTGGTTACCAAAATAAAATCTTAAGTTTGTATATGTGCAAGACTTGTGTAAGAACTGTTGACTACAGCTAGAACCTCACCTGAATGTCTGTGACTCATAATTGCTGGTAGTAGAAGTAATGATCTCGTCTCCATGTTTGTTGACGGTGCGAGTGGTGGTGGCAGTCAGTTGGCTCTGTTCCTTGCTCTGCTTCTCAATCTCGGCGATCTGTTGCCGCTGTGCTGAGGGCGCCGATATCTCCATACCCAGGATAATGTCTCGGATCTCAGATTGGGTGAGGGAAGCCACGTTGACGCTAGAAATAAAAGAATCATTTAATTTACAAGAAAATATAAATGTAAGATTCTCACTTCATTTCATCAGTATATGCATGAAAATATTTCAAACAATAAATAATATGCTTTATGTAACTCACTTGTTCTTCTTGCCGTAATCAGCAAGGATGAGGTCCTTGAGCTGTACTTCAACCTTGATCCAGTCATCATCGGAAAGAGTGGGCCAGATATGATGTGGCTCGGTCAGTGTGGTCTTATCTGGCTTCAGGAGTACCTTGGTACGTTCCGTGTTCACGTGGAGAGCACGTAGGATGAGGATCAGACGACTGAATGCCTACGAAAATATAAATGGCTATAAGTTATAAAATTTCATGGTTCTATTATTTTCTTTTATTCTTGTGCAATATGATCAGTTAGCGTTATATCAGCGCCGCCAGTAGTGACGTCAGTGCGATCAGCAAGCGTCACTCCCTGGCGACGCCCCAGAGCACAGGGACTCTCTGGTTTCAGGACCCCTACGCGATTCATCATTTCATATTGTCATAAAATTATAGATGGTACAATAAGACCACCATGATAACGAGTATTATCTTTATTATTAGCAAAGTGATGCTCTAGACAAGCAGGCAACATCTAACATTTAACATTGTGCAAAATTTGTGAAGTTATTTCAGGATAATGTTCTTTTACTTACAGTGTATGATGAGATTGTCTTGAGCCAGTCATCATATAAGTTGAATAACACCATCTGTGGCTCCGTGGCCTTTAGGATGAGGTCTCCGAACTTCTCCACCTTGAGACACGCTTGGAACGGAAGCTGGAGCTCCGAGCCTTTGATTACGATGTTAGGGAAGTCCAACAAGTGCACCTGTGTTAGAAATAGTAAGTTTTAGTTGAAGATTTATGCTCTAAATGATAAAAGTGATATTTCATTACCATCATATTGAAAATTGCTCTATATCGCGTGATGTTAGCTTCTACTCACCTCAAGAGGATCCAACATTCCCTTTCTGGTAACGATAATTTGTTTCGGCTGCTCCTCAACTGGTAGGGAACGAATCAAAGCTGCTACTTCCTCAGCAGTCTTCCATTTGGCGAGCTAAACAACACAAGGTAAGAAGTTAGTGTTGACTTTACCAACATAATTCTACATTTTTTCTACAGCTTAATCTTTCATTTTAACCCCTTGTCTGTTGGTATATAAGACACAATAGAAAACACATTGTGTCTCGCGTAGATCTGCGTTCCGACAGACAACGGGTTAAGTTTTAAATTCCTAATAAAATGTGTTACGCGTTACCTGTCCAAGACGTTTCTGTCCAGCCCATACACTAGTGTGAATGATCTTGAGGAAGAGTTGTCCAGTGCGCGGGTTGAAGATGAAGATGGCGCCGTTGATGGGCTTCGTTGTCAAGTTACCTTCGAACGTCTTGTGGATCGTCACACGGTATACGTTGGTGTCGTCGACGAACCTGGAGAGACAAGTTACAGATTTAATTTCAATTATATTTTTTTACATTTATATTATGGAACAAGAGAGTGATACATTACGCTCTTATACCAAAAAAGCTACAGATGTCAGACTTAATTACTTTGAAGTTAAATACTAATTTAATATTAACCAACTCATCTGTTGGGTTATTCACTTCTTTCTCTAAAATCTCGGTTTAAAGTAATGAGTATTTTCCACAGTAAAAGTGTAATGAGTACTTACCAAATGATCTGGTTAGAGAACAGCTCTCCGTAGTTCTGACTGGAGAGGTATGGCTCAGTAGGCTCTGAAGAGTACAGTTGCAGCGCCTTACGGATTCGCTCGCGAAGTACGTATAGAGCGGGGTTCGCCTTCATTATCTTAGCCATCGCCTGCTGGATTAGAGGCTTGCAACCCGGGAACCAGTTGCCGTATGCACTGCAAGTAATATGATTATTAGTATGACAGAAAAAACTAAAGTCTATATTTTACATGTCAATATTATTTTATGCATTAATTTCTATGTACAGTTATTTCACTGCTAGATTAAAATACTTTTAGGTGGAAATATAACAGACTGATTAGCTTTAGCATTAGTTTTTTAAATGCACTCACACTAAATTTTATTGCCAAAAAATGTATATTCTTACTATTTCTTACGTAGGTTTTAAATCTCAAAATGTTAGATTATATACCATATAACATCTTATAATAACTTCACTTAAATGTTGTCCTTTACCCTAATTATCATCTAAATTACAGAAACAAACCTGTGCAAGTTATAAGCCAAGTCGATGGCGATGAGCAGTCCAGTGGGCGACGGGTATATGGACATGTTGTCGGTGGTGTAGTCGAGGAACTTGGCGCGCGCGTATCTCTCCACGTCGTGGGAGTCGTAGTCTCCCCACCGGAGTTGTATGTCCAGCCAGTACTTCTGGGTTGTCGTGTTATCCATTGTGTCTCTGCAAGTGGAAGATATGGTGAGTTGTTTGTAATTTTGTTATTAATCTAATTATCTTTTTAAATCTCTGTAGAGAAAGGAGATGTTTTAAGAATATTTTTTGGCTATACCGTTATACGTTCTGCTCGAAAAATAAATTATAAGTAATGATATTTTTTGCAAGTAAACAATCTTGTGTACACAGTTAGAGCTTTTGTCCACGTTGCGACATTTGACGAATGCATGCATCCTTCAAATGATGCAGGCAAATTTTGTTATTAGATACGACGTGCTTATGCCACGCCGTGTGGTAACGTGGATAGTAAGTAGCCCTTACTGTGCAATGACATTAGAAATTCTATTTAGAAATGAAGCACTTCTAACAACGATAATTAATCGAAATTATGATGTATAGGTATAATGTAATTTGTCTTACTTTGTATCAGCCAGCAGCGATGGTCTGGACACGTTCCACTTGTACGCAGAGAACAGCAATATGTCGGCGCAGGAAGAGTTCATCTTGTACGACTTACGAGGGTGGATGGTCTCCTTCTGTACCGTCTCGATCTCTAGCGCGTCTAGCTCTTGGTCGAACACCTATGAACAAGATGGTTAGTTGGAAAATTAGATAAATAACATGGTCAGTAAGTAGTAGGAGTCAGAAAAGGACAAATAAAATTTAACAACCTTTTTGTATTTATAAACCCTAATTAAAAAGGGAGAAACCCAAATTCCATGCTATCGATGTAATCCGAAATACATACTTAATAGTATGTACTTTAGTTTTTCTTTTTTCAGATTCTAAAGAAAAGCTTCACAACGCAGACTACTCTGGCGCGACGAGGTTGACTAGCAGCCCATAGAAAAAAGAAATGTAGACTAAAATGTATTTACCTGACACAAGTCCATGACGATGGATTCGTGGACTTTCTGCCACAAGTGAGCTCTGAAGATCTGGATCAGCGAGATCTTCAGTGTGGGGATCTTACCGTGCATGAATATACCCGTCAAGTCCAGTTGTACCTGTCAATAAATTATTGTGTGTTAAAACCATATACATTTTATTCCAATGTGTGAAGAAAAAAAACTTTTTTACAAGTATGTAGTTTTTATTCTTACCTGGAAACCGACATACACGTTAGCTCTGTTGATGGTAGGCGACCACCAGAGCGTGAACCGACGGTTGGGGATCTGGTTCAAACCGGATCTTTGCGCATTGGTCAGCTTCTTGTACTTCATGGATTCTTCGAAACCTGATGCTTTCTCCCTACACAAGTCATAGCAGATTTCTAATTAGTTACAATCAAATGAGGACGAAATCGAAATTGGCGGAATCAGACTTGATATGGATCAGAATATTCGATACGTTTTTTATGCACATGCTATGCAAAGGGTTGGAGCACCCTATTGGTGTGACTTTTTCTATTGGAACCAAGTTCCTATGCACCGAATAAATTACACAAAAATGTTTAAAATGAGGGTCACTCACCAGAAGAGACCCTCCCACGTAGGGAAGTAAGTTCCCTTGAAGAGTGTGTGCTCGAGGATGCCCTCGACGCCTCCGAGTGCCTGTATCATGTCCGTGCGGTAGTTGTTCAGGTTCCACAGCTTGCCGTCGTGGCGCTGGTGTGTCCACCAGAACGGATTCTGTTTTAGGACCTGTGAGAAAAATATACTACTTTTAGTGTGATCTTGTATGAAAAAATATCTTCAGTGCGTAGTTATAGTATCAAAGACATGTGAAAAATCATTACAGAATAGGCTAGTTTCCTACTAGTCAAATTCAATACTTTTTTCGAAACGTCAAAAACGATATTTTCTATGAACTTTGTATGAAATAGTGCGTTATGACGTCATAAATTTTTGACGTCAAATAGCAGACTTATTTCTAGAAATTTAGCTAGAAAAAATCGAAAATTAAATAGTTCATCAAATTTATGAATGAGAGTGTGATTATTTTTTAATATTTTATTGTATTGAAAAGTTGTAATAATTTATTTTTGACTGAGGATTACCCAATTATAATATCATGAAGTAGACTTTTAACTAGATTTAAAATATATCAGAACAGCCACTAACCTGATACTGTTTGAACTCAGTACGAATACGCCATCCTTTGTCATACGCCAGCGTATGCCTATCTTTCTGGAACAGCGTATTGATACGCGGGATACCTCTGTCCCAGGAATCTTCCAGATCTTCTAACGTTAGACGCCTGAAACGAACATATTGCATTACTTACTATCTTTACTTGTAATATTAATAGGATTTTATTATTTGTGTGCAATATGATCAGTTAGCGTTATATCAGCGCCACCAGTAGTGACGTCAGTGCGATCAGCAAGCGTCACTCACTAGTGGCGCCCCAGAGCACAGGGACTCTCTGGTTTCAGGACCCCTACGCGGTTCATCATATCATATTGTACATAAGCACAGAATTGAGATGTCTTCTCGATCAAAAGTAAATAAATTCCACCTCTATATGAGCATTTAAAAACGATATCAGTACCTCATTTAAAACTTTTGTTACATATTCAGCTAGCTCATTCATGAACGCAACTTGACTCTAAAGTCATGACTTCCCGACATGCAATTTCATACAAATACCATAGAAAATTACCATGTATTACTTTCCGAAAAGAAATATTCAACTTGATTAGAAGAAAACATCCCAAAATACTAAATATCTTGACATCAAACCTGTTCTGAGCGTTGGCCTCCTGTCTCTTCAGCGCGTACTCGGCCCACACTCGCTGTGAGTCCACAAACTCGGCCTCCCACGGCTGTATGTAGCGGTACAAGTTGGGTATAAGCTGGTCCTCGTCGTGTGACATACCCGAGCGGAAGTGAGTGATGCCTACGTCTGTTTGTTTCGACCAACGGAGGTCAGACTGTTGGCGAGGTAAACAGTAATTTAGTATTTTGAAGATATACCACATTTTATACACTATTCGTACTAAGTTCATAGTCGCGTAGATATTTCAGGACTTGAGGTGATACTCAAGTCGGACATGTTTTATTTATAATAATTAAAAGTAAGATAAGATTTTTTTCGCGGCGCTCGTTAACTGATCAAGAGCTAAAGTTGTCAGCATCAGTCTGCTTATTTGTTTTTTATAAATACACAAGAAGAAAAAGAACATGTTCTTCACACAAATCTTACATTTTCTAACAATACAAAATTATACCAATAATAAAATCTTACCTGTGGAATGAGAACGTGTCCCATAGACAGCATACCAAGCCCGCCCAACTCTTTAGGCGTGTAGAACACGACGGGCGGGAAACGGGAAGGCATTTTGGAGTTGAGACCGATCTTAATACGAGTTTGAATCTTGTTCTCACATTTTACGAGTAAATCTAGGAGCTCCTGTGTGTTGACTACTGCCTCACGGAAGTATGTCATTAGACCTGTGAAGAGAAGATACATAGTTAAAAAAAATAATCTAACTAGAATCTATACTCATTTATGGTTTTATAAATAAATTTAATAAAGTCTGAATCTGTACGATTCTGTTCTCAACAGAGAATTAAGGTAGTTTTTTGTGGAAAATTGCAATTTACTCATGAAGAATTTAGTACCACAGACGAAACTACGTGTAGGAAAGGCAGTTAAATATTAATATTATTAATATCTCACCAATAAGCGCCGTGTTCCATTTATTGACGATCTTAGTGAAGGTAGTGGACCCTGACGCCATGAGTATCTGGCGCACCCTGTTGTGGAACCTTGCGAGCGACTCGTCGTCGACGCGCAGGTAGCACTGCGCCGTGCGCTCCTTCGTCACCTCGTTCTGCAGGTTCCACACTCCGTCGCGGTGGCACAGCTCCTCGTGTTGGCTGCGGCACTGGTGATGTGAAGATGAAGATAAGTATGATGTTCGTAGGGTGGTAAGTAGTCACTAGTACAACTTTGTACTGCATTTGTTCATTTTAAACATAGGCTTAGGTACTATTGATGTTTTATAAAGCGAAACATGAACGTCCCTAAACATTATTCTTGTATTTAAACTGTGAAGGATGGGATGGAATCAAATTATACAGGGTAATTCTTTGTACTTACTATTATTTCAATAATAATATTTAAGGCATAATATAACAGTTGCGTGTTTACAAAAAAAATCTAAAAGTCTCTTACCTTGGGCAAAATTCTGCACTCAAATCCAGCCATATTGAATAACAAGTTGGGATTATCCTTAGAGTATACAGAAACGAAGCTGTTTTCCCATTGGATGGTTGTAACTGAGCGAGGAAGTCGGTTCTTGATGTCCCAGAACACGGCGCGACCACTGGATAAAAATTAAATGATTTTTAACACTTCATAACACTCTCTATACTTCATAGTAATAATTATTTTATCGAATTAAAAAGTAACTGACTGTAATTTGGTTAGTCTAATGCACACTATAGACTTTACGATTTTTAGTGCAGTTTAAACTGTACAGTTTTTTTTCTATTCTTAATTTGATTCTGTTAAAACTGTATAGTTCAACTGTTTGCTCTACACACCTTACAATGTAACTGTACAGTCAGACTTTACAATACAAACGACTTAGTTAAACCATAAAGTTATGATGTGACCTATGGAAGTAGCTATAGAAAGTTTTACAGTTAATTACTCACAGATTAACATCATGCTTCATGAGTCGCATGCGCGCGTCCCTGGGCCAGCACTTCTTGTTGTTGTAGCCGACGATATTCTCGTTGTTGGGGTCCGGGTGCTCCGTCAGGTACCGCTGGATTAGGTCGCGAGCTTCCTCTGCTGTGAACCTACGGGACATACCATATATTTAGAGACTTTATTTTGATTTGTACTATAACTAGAACAATCTTATATTTAGTAACTAAAAAGACAGATAGAAGAAGAAAATGTTTAAAATATTAAGGGAAGAAAGGACTAAAAAGGAATTTTCAATAATTTAACCACAATAATACATTTATTATGATTATTTATCACATCATATTAATCAGAATCTTAGCATTAATTTTATTCTTTACATAGCATAACAAATGTAACATTACAAACCTGAAGAATATATGAATTCTATCCACATATCGGCAATACAATCTAATAGGGTGTGCAGTTTCCGTGGACCTGTCCTGGTAAGACAGGAAGTCATTGGGCAACTGTGGTGGGCCGGCCATCTCGCTGGCTCGCTGCAGACCAAGGACTAGCAGGTCCAGCACTAAACCGTAGTATTGCACTATGAAGGAAGCGAACTGGAGACCTCTGATGATACCGTAGGAGTTTGTGTGGTTCATGTCCTGGAAGAAAATGTGAGATTGTAAATGTGTGTGATAGATTTTAAAGATATTTTGTACTATACTTTGCAGCACTACTACTAGTTTTGTTACACTACCTCATGTTGATGTTACATATGTACCTAGTATTGATGTTAAATATGTTAGAATGTCACACTTGTGCTTGTAGCTTCAAAGGACAAAAGGCACGTTATTATATACGTAAGTAGTTTACACACCATTAATTGAAGTGTAACAAAATTATCCTGGAAAGTTTGTTATTTCTTTTAACTTAAAATCGAAACAGTTTATATACTAATTTAATTGCAATACAATACCTTATAATTGATGATAACGTTGTTCTTAGCGGTCATGTAGTCAGCGATATTGTGGTCGACGATCAGACGCAGCAGTCTGTTCAGTAGGGTCAGATCTATCTTCTCGTACAATTTCTCGAAACGAGACTCGAGCAGGACATTGCATTCACCCTCACCGACTTCCCATACGTCTTGTAGGTTGTTTATACCTAAAAGAAGTGTATAATGTAAGTATAAGTTCATTGAATAAATATGATTCAGATGTTAAGTGAAATAATGCAATAGCTTATGTTATACAATAGATTTTCAGATAATATGATTAAAAAATAGGAATTAACAGCTTCTACGTAACCCTTAAAGGATATCTTCTGTAAAAGTAGCTTACAAATACAAAATGAACACAATTATTGCAACCAAAGGTCTTCTTTTCTCTTCTGGAGCTGACGATAACGCGACCAACCAAGGTGAGGTTTGTAACAAGGGGATGATCGACTGAGCAGATCTCCTTTGCCACAACGCACACCTTGGGCAGTCACCAAGTTGAAAGTGGCGGTGTTTCTTCAAGTCGTATTTTATCAGATGATATATTCATATTTTAAATTACAATTAAGGAAAGGTATTTTAGGCAGACTTCTTAACAGTTACCTCAGTATCGAACAAAACATTATACAATCACAAAACACAATTCAAACACCAAATCTTAAACTAACTACTAGAGAATCTACTGGCAAATATTACATATTCCAGACTTAAAACTACAATAATAAATACCAATAATATCAAATTTGACTACATACCTTGACACCACTTGTACACCAGTAGTGGAGAAGGCTCAGTGTCCGCTGGTTTGACCCATGGAGGCAACAGTCTTCGTTTGTCAGCCTCGTACCATAAGTACTGGTCTAAGTATGCATCCGTGATCTTCTCCAGAGGCTCCACGTCGTAAACTGGGACTAGATGCGAGTAGAGGTCCATGAATTCTATGCCGACCTGGTAAAAGGAAGAAGTTTTAGTTTGTATGTTTATTTGTTACTACTTCACGTCAAAACAGCAAATGGATTGATATAAAATTTGGAACAGGTGTACGCGGAACGCGTGCGAAGCCCCTGATAGAAGTTAGTATTGCATATTTTTATCTTGGTAAAAGCAATTAAGCTTCTATTTACCACAAAGTTACATGACATAGTAGAAAATCATGTGGGAATCACCAAAAAAATCACACTTTCAAGTCATATTACATACCTCTCTAAAAGTCCTTTGGGTAAGCAAATGACGCTTGATTCTCGACAAGGCTTCGTGAGGATTATCATACGCCTGTTCAATGAGCCCCAATTCCTCTCTCTGACTTTGGTTCAACCTGGATTTGACACTGTAAGCCTCCTTTAGTCGCTCCAGTGCTAAAATAAGGAGTTTGGTGTCGTGTTTATAGGACAGAGGAGGGAATGGAATGGGAGCGAAGCGTCTGGACTCTAGCCAATGGACTGTCGTAGTGTAGATGGCTACAGCTTCTTCGGGTGAAATGTAGGGACCATCCTATGAAAGAATAAAGGATTAGTTTATATACAAATTTAATTAATAGACAGTTTACAGGCGAGAAATAAATCCCATTTTTACTCTCAGAAATTACATTATTACGAATACTTTAACAACTTTCATCACACTAGCAACTCTTTAGATGCAACATTACCACTCCACAAAATCCAGCTTACCTTCAAGTAATTATGCTGCCTCTCCTGCTCAGCCTTGAGGTACAGCCTAGTGAGTCGTCCGAGGTTCTTCTTGCAGACAGTCTTGTCAACGGTGGCACCACGTCGGATACGCTCCCTGTTGTAGTGTGCTGTGTTTGTCCACCAATCCGCCTTCATTTTCACGTAACGAAGGATCATGTTCTCAATTGGTGTTGGGAGTCCGGGTACCTGGGGAAAGATTATTGTGTTAATATTTTCTCTTCTTTACCGATTTGTTTAGGAGCTAGAGCTGAGTATTAACTGGTAGTGTTCTTTGTAAAGATAATTTTGAATCTAAAAGTTGCACTAGACTCCATTCTAATAATCTGATGATTGATGAAGATAATGATAATGATTTTTGAAATTAATATTACAAGTTTTGCAAAGAAATACCCAATGTCAAGTAGTGTACAATTTACCTATATATATTTTTTTATAAATTACAATCAAAAGGCTCAACTTGAAGTAACAAAGCACTACAAGTACCAAATTAAATATCTCTTCTTACCTTCCAAGGAATATTGGCCTTCCAGCACCTCCAGGCTTCGGACAGATGTTGCAGGATAGTCCTGGCCTTGTTCTGCTTGATACCTTCCGGCATCATGTCCACGATGTCGTGCATCACGGACGCGCGCAACTCCAAGTCGAAGTGAGACTCCACGCGCTGCTTCGTTACAGTCTTAGCAACACCTGTGTAGAAATAAAAGAAATTATTATTTGATTAACAAATGTTATGATCTTGATTTATTTGGTAAAGCTACTTGACTTATTAAATGCATTTTAGGTAAACCTGAATATGTAAACCAATATTGTACGCCGTGATGGTCAATGGTGACAGACGTCAGCGGAGGATTTGCCTAACAGTTTTCTATTGGCAGTCAAAGACTTAAAGTGACTCTCTAATAAGACACAGTAAGAGACAATTGATAACTTACCTTTGGAATGTCTGCCTTCGAATTGCCTGGACAGCAAGTTTCCGAGCCAGCGCTCTAACAGTGGCGTGATACCGCGCATGAAGAACAACCACACTCGCCAGCCTGGCGCCCAGAAACCGCAACCAGGACCCTTGGACACTGGGCCCTATGATGGAACAAATACAGTTTAAATTGAGTCATACTGCAAGTAATGCATAAGTAGGATGGGATTGAAATATTTCAAACATCCCAAGACCATTCAATTTCACCAGTAAGTTATACATTTTATGTATGTGATACTGCATCACTCATAATATTATAACGAACTTTATTTCAACATACACTTTTGGACGAACAAAAACAAAGCACAAACAGTAACCTTAGTATGAGTTTGCTTTACATTTAATTAAGGGTACAGTAATAAAATAATACTCACAGTATTAAACCTGTAGTAGATCAAATGTTTAAGATCCTTGCACATTCTGATCTGTCTCATCAACTTGTACTTGTAACGGTACATGCCTGTCAGCTGACCCACGTGGGCGAAGATGTATTGCAAGCCATCAGCCAGTTGGAACGAGTCCACATTGTTCAGTCTGTACTGGACGTGTGAGTCCACTATCAGCTTCGTCAGACGAAGGATCTCGCGACATAAGTGGAATGCTGAAAGAGAGGTTGGTTAGTAAACTGTAACTTAGGATTTCTAATAGGTTTTCTAATCTATCTATTTGTAAAATAAGTATTAATAATAACTTTGAATAAATGGAATTTAAGCCATAAGTAACTGTTTAAATAATCAGTCAAATGACTGCTGAGCTGATATCCAATGGCTCAAGAATGCAAGCCGCAATGTGTTATAGGTTATGTTAGAAGAGACCTCCAATAATACATTCATTATTTGTATAATTTTTAATCTCAATGAACTTTAAAATATTACACTATAGTATAAGACTGTACTCACCATTACCAAACCGGGACTTCTTTCTTTCCTTAGTGGTCAAGGTCTTGACAGGTTTCAAGTTAAAGTTGTAGTCCAAATGCAAGTAGTTCAAGTTCTTACGATGTATGAGCAGGTTCAACATATTGTAACCTTGGCGACACACCTGCAAGCCGGCTTCCACCCAGTCTAGGGTTGTGGTTTGGAAGAACTTCGTAGATTTGAAGGAGCGGAATAAATATCTAAAGAGGAAAATGTTTTAAATGAGTATACACACAAGCTTCATAAAAACAAACAAAATTAATCCAATCAAGTATAGTTATTACATGTTTTTAAGAACTTAAACAAATATTTACCTTTGTTATAATATATAAGTTTGGCAATAATAAAATGAAATGGCAACTTACCTCTTCTTCTGTGGCTTTGGTGGTCTATGTTTGAGAGCATTCAACACATAGTACTTGAGGAGTTTCTGGTAGGAAACCCTCACTTTGACAGGCTGTCCAGGTGGGCAGTGTTCTTTGTACCATGTCTTCACCAGAGGCACATCGATGGCGCGCCGAGTACGTCCTACAAAGGAATAGAGGTTTAAAAATACTAATTTATGTTTGAACAAAGTTACATAGTCAATTTGAGATTTAATATATGTACATTAATTAGACAATTATACATATATTAAAAGATCCAAGATAATAGTTGTACATCGTTAAATTATGTTACCTGATCTCATGTTGAAAGGTCTAGGTGCCCACAACAGAGCAATTCCGTTGGCCGTGTTATCTGTGTACAAAGCAGTTTCTTGCAGGAATGGAGACACGTCTTCAGGCAACAGGAACTCTTCCTCTTCAGGCAAAGGATCCAAGGACTTCACGGAATGGCGGTGAGAGATTGGGTTGATGAGGGGATCGAAATAGAAGGCGGGAAGGTCAGGATCTTCCGTCTTGATGTACACTACGTTCGGTGTGTGGTACCTATTAAGAAATTGTTCATTAGTACCTGATCTTAAATGACGATCTTTATAAAACTTAATAGTGTTTCATCAATACTTACCAAGAAAGTTGTACGAAATGCGGCAAGTTGTTGTACAGATACGGGAACGCGATTCTGTACTCAGTTCTGATTGGCTGACGGATAATGATCTTGTTGATGTCGTTAAACTCATTCCAGTCTTCATCGCCCGCAGAGTTATCTTTCACCAGCGGCTCAAACTTCGGCCCTCCAGGGATGGCCATGTTGAGCGCCTTCGCAGTGAAGAAACTCTTCGAATCGAAGAGATAGAAGTAGTTATCGTCTACCAAGTCAGTCAGTAACTGGTTACCGAGACGGTACAGTGTCGCCATTTGCGGCAAAGTCAGGTTCCACTTCCTGTATGTTGAGCCATTCACGTGTTTTGTACCTAACAACGGTTTGTGGTCATAGAACCATGACGCGACGGCTCCATCTTCCTCAGGATCCAGCTCAATTTGGATAGGCTCCAAAGGTTCTACATCCAAGATGTTGTCAGCGTAATCTAGAGGAGGTTCCTCATCATCGAACGGAGGGAACCTCATCCGCTTGAAGTGTCTACGATCACGCTTCTCACGACGCATCATGATCCACATGGTGCCCCATTGGGCGATGTAGACTGGCTCTATCACCCAGGGGATCTCATTGACGAAGGTGATGGCTCCAGTGATGTGGTAGAGGACTTTGACGTCGCGAATTTGTTCCCAGGGCATAGGCATGTTTTCCAGCAGCTTCATAACTGCATGAGGCATGTACTTCAAAGCTCCGAGGTAGACTCTCTTGTCGTGCCTATATTTGCGACTAGTCATGTCACCATGGTCCCTGATGATCTTACGTATATGCTCTGGAGGCATGTCCTCCTTCTGCGCATCTACGAAGCCGAACTTTCGTTTCTCCGCAAAACGCTTTGATTGGAGTTGCATCCATTTTTGGGCTAGACAGAAAAGAAATAAACAAAAAGTTCAATCAAAAATCAACTGCTTAACAACACATCCTACAGGTTAGCAGTGTCAAAAGAAAGAGTTCATTACCTTACAAGTCACACACACTACTAGTTAAAATACCTTGTTATCAAGAACCTTAAGAATTTTGAATTGCAAATAATTTATCTTTACCTTTTATCATAATTGAAAATAATGTGTTGTGAAATATTATGAAACATTGAAAAAGAAATGTTTGCAATAACAGCATTCTCCGCTAGTAATAGGATGGAGAAGAATATCAATTGCAGTTTTCAATTTTCCCCACAGGAAATTATTTTACTTTTATCTTAATAAGCAAAACTAGGTGTGTAATGGGGGTAACAACACTTTTTTTATGATGTTAGAGACATGCAGCTACAACATGCAATAAGAAAATACCTCAGCCTGACCATCAAATTAATACCAAAATCAGTTTCTAACAAAACAAACAAGCTTAAGTGAAACTAAAGCTGTTTTATATGTAACACATTTGTGTGTTCCACAAACTTAAAGAATAATATAAAAGAGAAAGGAGTTTCTGATAAGAAGATGTCACCATAGGAGGTGAGTAGCTTTGGATACTTGATACTAAGTTAATAATCCTTATTGCTTGACTATAGCAAAACTATCATTATCATGGGCATATTATGAACCTCAGATGAATATAGAATTCTTCAATCCTTCAACAGCTTCTTAATATGTGGGATGGATGGAAAACAAATGTTACTAGACTATGTTAGTAAATGTTAACAATGCTAAAGTTTGTATTTAGTATCAGAAATAGAGAAGTAATCAGCTCAGTTCACTTTATTGTTTCATATTAGTTATTACAGAACCATAGCTACTATTGGGGTGTTTATTAAATACACCTAATATAATACAGTAACCTTTGTCTATATTTTGGTCATTGTTTGGCTTAGTTAGGATAACAACCACAGATAGTTTAGAATTTCTTCAATCTAGATTCTACAACAAACGACAAACACAAAAATTGTAAAGAGAAAATCATCACAGTATCGGCATAATAAAAATAACCTATAAAAATGAAGATGTTTGTATTAACAGTACATACCTTTCTCCTTTATCTTCTCCTCCGGTATATGATGTGGTTTGGGTGGCTGGGCCGGGGGCACCGGTGGCGCAGCTGCAGCGGCGGCGGCGTGGGCCTGCAGAGCGGCCTGCTGAGCTGCCGCCAACTGCTGCTGCGCCATCATTGTGGCCCAGGGGTTGGGCCCCAGCAGATACGGCGGCAGCGACATGGCTGACCGCCTCCTAAATCAAACACATCGATTCACCGATTACCGTTACACAACTCACAAAAATTATTCACAAAATACATTTGATACAAGCTATGAGACAGCGTGGTAAACAGACGCCGGTTAACTAAAAATAAACATGTTTTTAGTTAATTTATACACTTACTTTGTTTATTTCAGCGCCAAATTTTGTATTACACTCACTTTACACTAGAAATACAATATTATAACGTTAAATTCACTAACGAAAAACTAAAATCACAGCGACTTTCGAAGCCATTTGCAATTTACGTTTTTTACTTTTTTTTAACCATAGAGTCAAGACATGTCATCGAATCTGTTTAGTCGATTATTTGCATAATAAATCGACTAAAAAAATTATATTTACAATACTGGCAGGTTCAATATTTTAATATAGCCATTAGGAATACCATCAAAATTAAAAATAAATAAATCTTTTTTTACAGATTTAATGGCATCCAAAATATTTTTTTACTAAGATTGTGCCAGTAATTATAATAAAAAAGAAATTGAAAAAAGAGTATAAAAATATAAAACCTTTTCTCCTTTAAAATTATATTATTTTTTACAGATGAAGTAAACTCATTTACGAAATAAACATTATGATAACATTTAAAATTGTCGCATGGGAGAACCATAACAAATGTCTGTATTGTGTGCGGTTTGCATAGTTCTACGAGTTGATAATAGATGGCGTTATATTTCGATTTCAGCCATGATCATCCCACTGCTGGGCAAAAGCCTCCCTACCCTCCTTCCACTCCTGTCTGTTTAAAGCTTTTTGCGGATGGCGTTACTAATATTTAATAAAAATAGATCATCTATGTTATTATTAAGTCCATACCAATGCCCAAGAGCTTGTAATAATGACGTTCCGCTTCCACTTTATATTTTACGAAGAATTATATTATAAATAAAGGGGCACAAATTAAAAGTAACTTAACGCATTTTTAGATGTCTTGATACTTTTAAATGTCCATATATACTGTAGTTGATTAAGAAGTAGTAATTCCAAGCTTATTGGTAAGAATGTAAAAAAAGTATACTTTGAGTGGAATCGAACCTCAGCCAACCTCAGCCTTGCGTCCCAGTGTGCCAGAAAACCATAGTAGTACGAGTTATTTTAGTTTATACCTATCCAAATATTTTCTTTTTTAAGAAATAGTCGTTTTCGTGTGAAACATTCGTGTGAACTAACTGAAGTTACAATCGTGCAATCCTCATATCGAAAACTAATAATTTGCCCAACACGGGAGTCGAATACAGAACCATGCATTCAAAGTCCAAGAGATGAAGCAATTTTCTTGATTTCAATATTAGATACCAAAATTACACGTTTATAAAAAACAAATACAAACAATAATTTATACATGCTTTATTGCCCATTTTACATATCACGAAAACTCAACGGCGGCGTAAGAATAATATTTTCTACGCTACTAGCTTCATTTGAAAGTTCTTCATTAATTTCATGAATGGTTTCATTTATTAAATCTTCATCGATAGACATGTCACTGCTTTTTTGAGAATGAGTTACATTTTTAGAAGAATATTCTTCAACTATTTGAGTCAGAGCTTCAGCAATGTCGGAATCTAAAGAACTGGTTTCTGTGGCATTCGTATCTTCCTCGTTCATATCAATATTGTTGCCTGGAGGTGTAGGATGATCATGCATTTCATTGTTAAAAGACTGTTGAAACTGATCATTGCTTTCTTCAACATAGTCATTAGCTTTGGCTACTTCATCATTATCGTATCGAACCATTTCTATATCTGATGTATTTCCATCATCTGCTTCAGCAGAGTCATCATTATGTATGACACTATTCAGTAATTGTTCTGAAGATTGTACTGAGGCGTAGTTCCTGTGTTGCACCTCATCAACCAGTTCCAAATGTTCGACTGGAAACTTAGGAATGGGCGTACGAATGTTTTTCGTTACTTTATTGGTATCGCTGTCTTCGTGAGATATTAAAGATTTTTCTTCAGCATATGGCACATAAGAACATTCCGCGCTCATATCAGTTTTATTATCACTTCTACTACATTGTAATTGAACTCTATTAATGATCTGTGGATTGTCTTCTTTGAATTTGTGTAATATTCTCTTCACAGTCTCAGTTGAATTGTTGTATTTCCTGCATTCTTGTTGAATGGTTGCATTGAGATTGTAAAGACTTTGAGCATCATTATTCTGTGGGGTTCTAATTTCTTGCACCTGAAACATACATACGAATAATGTTTATTAAATATATTAATTAATTAACGGCACGTGCCTAACATCAGAGTTTGATAAAAACATCGTTATTTGATCATTAAACTAAGATTCAAATCAATCATAATTAAGGCACAAATATGAATTTAATATGAAGGTATATCCATTTGGGGAATTCTATTTTTACATACATGTTACTGGCGAGATATAACTGTCAATTCTTTCTAACTTAGATCTACTTACAACGGTATTGCTTGAGATTAGTTCAGCTAACTCCATAGCCAATTTGACTGTATCTTCTGCGAGGTTCGTTTTAGCAGCCAGTGCCAGTCCGTAATGCTCTATTTTAGTGACACCTGGTTCAATTTTATGTTGATAAACCAATCGTTTTTGTGGATTTTCTGGAGTACCTACTTCTTCCTCTGTCACTGCGGTATGTCGACTGGAAAAGAAGGAAGTCTCTTTAATTTTTTTCTTTACAGCTGATGATGCACGACACATTACATAACTACTATTGATTATTTGTTATCTTACTTAACAACGTTAAAATAATGTTCTTGCAATCTCGTGAGGTACATAAAATGTGTTGTGAAGAATGTGAAGGCATTACTCATAATCAGTTCTTCACAGATAGCCCAGGCTACACTCGTCCCTTCTTCCACACAAGTGCCTCTGAAAGTAAGAGTAATCTTTTGACAAAATTACACAAGTATGACAATTATATAAAGGAAGTTTCAGTTGGAAATTACCTGCATAACTCATCAATTATTACTAAACTCGTTGGTGTCAATCCTTTCAGGATATGTTGAGTCTCTTTTATCTGGAATAATTCATGTTTTACAACTACATATTATGTCTTCCTTATAGGATTTTCATTGCCACTAAGATTTCTATTTGTAAGTTTACCTCAAACACATAAGTCGAAGCATTCAATTCAACGCTATCATTGAAGCCTATTCTTGAGAAAATTCTGTCACAAAGTCTTAAGATGGCATTTGTAGCGGGAAGGAAACAACCAATCTGTGGAAATGGTCTGTTTAATGCTATCAGCTAATAATTTACATTATTTCGTTAGTCATTGATAGAAGCGACAGACCTGTGCCATAACTTGCATAATGGCAACTTGTTTTATGTATATGCTCTTGCCTCCCATGTTTGGTCCGGTAATGATTGTGAAATTATGCTCAGGAGTTGCTAACTGTAACAAATTACATTCATTCAATACCAGAGCAAACACATGGGTGATTTAAATTTAGTAAGTTCACTTACAATATCGTTTGGTACAGGCAAGACTTGACTGTTGTAATCCAAAAGAGGGTGCACGCTATTCCTTACATCCATATAACTGTTGAATTCTGAACGAATGTAAGAGCCCACAGAACTGGCCTGGTGACACAAAGATAGACAAATCATCAATACAAGTAAAAAACATTTTGATGATGAAACAATTTTGGGAAAACAAATTATACCTACTTGAGCCAAAGCCAGTAGAACATCCAATTCTGCGACATTTTCACAAAGCGTGTACAAGCTCGGCATGAACGGACGAAGCTCTTTCAGTAAACTAGAAATTACTCTGGAAGGAAAACATTAATAAAAAATGCGTTTAGTCGATTTTTCGTTGAAATCAATAGTATTAAAAACTAGAGATGATCCTTTTTAGCAAGGGTCTTTCCCTAAATTGGTACACTGTTATTTTTTCAAAATAATTGGTAGGAAAAAATACGAACATGTTGCTCATTTTCTGTATTTCATTCAAAGACTCTTTGGCTTGTTGGTTCAGTACCACTAGTTCTTCTGTAGTCATTGTTACACTTGCACCACTGTGATGAACCTAGGTAATTACGAATCGACATGTTAGTAGGTATTTGTGTCTTGTAAGAAACTAATCAGAAAAGCCCACTAATGATCATTCATACGATTAGTCACTAAATGCAATCAATGAATGACGGTTATAGTTAGGGATTCCGGATCTCTCGTTACAACATGAATGAGTACGTAAGAATGGTATAAGTATTTCAGTAAGACTGAATAGTTTCAAATAGTGGCTAGCAAGCACCTACAATATAACCCTACCCTTTTGGGTAACAAGGTGACGTAAGTATCTAAATAAAGACGTAGGTGTAACTGTGGTATAACTATTGCACCTATAAGATTAAAAACAAGTATCAATTAACCTGTATGAATATAGGCGGCAGATCCTCTATGTTGAAGCACCTCCTACTCTTCGGGGCCAACGGCAGCACGATGTGAAACCCTTTCATCATATTCTGGTTCAACCGCAGAGTTAGGTCGTACGTCTCACTGAGCTGTTCCACGATCTTCTGTATATCTTCTATCAGCTCCGAATACGTTCTCCTGGCTACATCTAGAAGGCCGTTGATGTCTGGTTTGACTGCGAAACATCGTTGAAGACTACCCATAGCCCCCTTTTCTAAGTGAGCGTCATCCTGGATTATTCTTTTTATACGTTCCGCTATTTCATTGTAGTGTGGGTTCTCGAAGTCCTGGGTTGGAAGAGATTATTTAAGATCCGTATTCTTATGCCTGAGCAACGTGACAATTTAATTTACATAATTCAAGGAAAGTGACTAAATTAAAAAAGAGATAGTTTCCTTTTCCTTCATTCGCTCTACGTCTTTACGTCACTTACCATTTTAATTTTCCTCAGCCTCCCACTAGCAGCGCCATTCAGCGCCTCCACCAACTTGGGCACCAAGTCCATGGTAACTTTAAGCAACAGCGTCTGGTTCAGCTGAGCCTCTCCTACTTTGTCCATGTTCTGGTTAGCTGACTCCATGCAAAGCAGGAGGATCTTATCTACGTCTGATAGTTTCTTTATTACATCCTAAACAAATAATAGGTACTATTTTGTGAACGAAAATGAAAAATTATAAGAGATACGACTAGACGGAGTACATAAAAATACTTATACGAATCAATATACATAATATGTATGTATTTATATGTAGTTCAAGAATTACCTGTAAATCAACAATAAGTCCGGTGTCATTGTCAATCAGGTCTTGTACTGCATCGAGCCTAGATTCGATGTAGTCTTTGTTGCAGGAAGGTTGGAGTATCGACGCTCTCAGTGCCCGAATGCCTCCTATAGTGTAGGTGGGGCCGAGCACGCCGAGCAGACAACACGTGGGCCCGGCTGACGGGACTAACGGCTGTACCAGTTCCAGTTGAGTTGCTGTGCCCACATCTAAACATTAAGGAATGGTGGGGTTTTTAAGATGTCAAATCACGTGCAACCAGTAAATGCGTAATGGAAATTATTCTTATTGTAATTGCGTCAAGCCTATGACGATAACTACTATGTTTAGATAACTGATTACACAAAAAAAATTAACATAGAGTTTTCAGATTCAGAGATTTTTATGTGTTGAACCATTGACCACCACCTCTGCTTACTACACCGTGCAACAAAATGACATCATCGTGACGTTTCCGCAATGTATTTCCTACGAGTGACCCGGATGACCCGTTAAGCCGCTGATAGCGAGATAAACCTCGTGTGTAAGTAGAATGTGTGTGGAAATGTAGTGGACGACCCCCTGCATTTAATTACGTGTTATTTTCCTATTTTCAAACCACGCGACACAAGTCGCAGCTTAGCTACATATTTACCAAGTACCAACTGCATGTAGTGATATGAAACTCTAACAATAATATTCTATAATAATATTCTAGTATTTAATTAATAGCACTAATAACCGATCTAGGACACGAGTACTTATAATTTATTATAAGGAAAAAATAAGTTTATTGGTAGACATGAATTATGATAGTTTACTATGTTTAATAATTTTTTTATTGACGCACTCAACTCGGATGGCTTTTTTTTTTTTAGGGGGAAAATCATCCAATGACTTCTCCCGCCTTGGGCGAGGCGAGAGGGAGTGTCAGACTCTTACTGACTAAAAACCACCCCGTTCCTTCTCCTGCTTTTCGAGCCGGAGCCCCGGTAAACCCGCTAGGTAGTCCGCAGCTCCGGATCAGGCATCAGCCTTACTGGGCCCCATCTGTGGTGGTCTGATGGCTCTTTGAGGCACGCGCGGAACGCGACGCGCCGCACGCACGGGTCTGGTTCTGTTCGGGCGATGAGCTACCCTTGCTCGCCGTCCACAGGCCCGCACTTACGGTGGCCGGAGATCGTCCCGCGATCCCCGACGCCCAGAGTGTCTCTCGCGACGGCTGGGGCGTGAGGAGGTTTGTTCCCTCACGCGCCCCGCCTCCTCCTTAGCTAGCATGACTGCTTCGCAAAAGGAGGAGACGGCATCCCAATCCCTCTCGCTCCGCACCATGGCCTGAACCAGTGCCGGGCGCAACTCGGATGGCTACGCAATAAAAGTTTCTATAATACTTACCAATGATCATAGTATTTTCCGACGAATGATATTCAATTTTCAACGATTCTCTGGCAAACACGATACACTGGATGTATTCAACATACTTCAACACAGCCGCTGCAGCCGTTACGGCGTAAAATCTGCAAGATGAGATTTTAGAGTCTTGATTTACACTTAGATAACTTGAGCGTAGTCTAACGCGTAGGTACTAGGTTGGTATATGTGATAGTCTCACTTCAAACAAAGAAACTTATAGACAAAGAAATAGAGGGACATACTTGTGCACTACTTGCAGATAAACCCCACTGTACTGTGGAGCGCACAGAGTTTGTATATTCTGTCTGCCTGCGGCATCGTTGAAGTGTCTCCGTTGGACTGTCACCAAGTTGACTAGCGGGTACCGGTCCCTGATCAATTGGTATAATTGATTCGGTTGTACGCCTTCACAGAATGTGTGGGGCACTATGATCTGTGAAGAGAATTGGCGTCTGAAGCAATTTTCCAAAATCGTCAACGATGAAATAAGTTATATAGCTCCTAACATTATGTTCGTTCAGGTTCCAAGTCTGTTGCGTATGGTTAAATATTTAGCTTTAAAATATTCACGAACCCATCGGCGTTAGGTATCTAAATAATTAAATTTAACAGAAAAAAGAACAAGCTCAACTATTATTTTACTTTTGATTATTAAAAAGGCTTATTATAGGTAAATAGGTTTCACTCTGACAAAACCCGATGTACATTATTAGCGTTACGACTATATCTTTACAAAGACGTGTGCAAACGTTTATCTGCAACTTATTCATGCGCTGTCATCGGGAAATTTCAGTTGTTACATAACATAATTGAATGTATTTCTTTTAAGATCAGCAAACAGTCTATGTATCCACAAAGATAGGTAAATGTAATCCAGTAGGTCTAACTTACTCACCTCAATAGGGTTGAAGAAATTGATTTTGGTTAGGGTATGTGTGTAGAGCAGAGTATCACTGAATTGACAGAGCACTAGATGAGGATGTCTTAAATCTATTGCAGCTATTCCGATCTCTCCACGAGCCATGCCCCTCCCTTCAGATATAGCTGAAACGGCATGTTGTAAGTTAAAAATATTTTTGTGAGCCTTTTGCCCACTTACTTTTAACTTTTCCATGATGCAGTCAGCGTTTTAAATAGAGCGACTGGTACTACCATCTGCTATCGCGGCTCGGTAAGGGTAATACCCTGGTACTGGTTGGTTAGTTATTAGGATTTTAAGGGTTCTAATTAGCAGTAAACGACTAAGCTCGGCAGGAGTGATCAAATCGGTTAAAACGTTTCCAGACTTAGGCTACACCACAATCCGCTATAATTGATATTATCAAAAAAATGGGATGTTCATATGTTAACTTTCCTAGACATACAGATATTTATTTATCATATTAAGATTAATTTACGTAACACAGTCAGCTGCCGGACAGATATTACTAAGTTTTAGCGTGTGCAAAATTATCTGCGTACTTACCTAAGATGACACTGGCGTCGGCGGCTGACACGCTCGTGGATCTTGCTGAACGAGTTCCACTGTATCCAGCTGAAAATGTGAAAGAATGTGTACATATGTTTAAATTGTGATCTGCATCATGTGTTCTTTTGTCTGCAAGCTACTCTTTTATAAAACGGGTTGTAGAGGAAAATATATCACAGCCATAACTGCCTTTACATTTACATTCACTTATTGTTTATTCCCCACGACGGATAGGCACCTACAGTTTAAGTAGGGCTAGGGACAGTAAGTTTGAACTACTTGTCAACTCAGAATAACTTAGTATGTATTTACTTAAAGTGAAAACATTAACACATCAGACCAAACCATATTCAATACCCTGTAGACTAAACGATTGTTTATTTTTAACCGACTCCTAAGAACAGGGGTTTCACTATAATATGATTCAATATTGTTATATGTTCTTATTGTTACATACATTGGTATGATACTTTCTTATTTCCGGTAACGATGGTGGACCTAGCAGAGTCCGTTTAAAACTTCATAGGTAAGTCGATGAAGAATTCAGTTGAATGATTTTGAAACATAATTATATTGTGCTGCAGTCCGTGGCTTTAGAAGACTCAATTAGTTTTTCTTTACGAAAAATAATATTTTGCAGGTTGCCCAAAATTTGTTTAACCGGACCTTACCGGGCTAATTAGAGCGACGAAGTATTACTGACGTTATTGACGGGTGGTGTGTAAAACACTTGAAAATAATACAGCTGCGCATAAAGTTGTAGTGTGCAAAAGTTACATAAGTCGACCAACAGTAGGCAAGTGTTTAAAAACTGCCACGTAATTCCGATAACCCCATCTGTAACTAGCTTCCAATTGGTGTACAAACTGTTGTTGTTATCTCTTCTTAACTTTCAGCCAATCGGATTGTACTTTTTAAGAATAGGCAACTCTTTCTTTGAATTATCTACTGGTGTCAACCGTATCAAAAATATGACTTTGTATAGGACCACTAAATGTTTTTGATAAGAGAGTACCTAATAAGAGGTGCAGTTTTGAAATAGGTAACTGTAGAGATAACCTACGTTACAGGACTCTAATTCCCTTGGATTAGAGTCTTCTGCTGCTGCTCCTTAGCAGAAGAGTATATTAGTTTAATTCTAAAGGTATTTTCATTCTATGCGCGTAGCAAATTAGACTCTACGTTAATGTAATATAGATACTTTCCCGACCGAGGAATCGTTTCCTAGTTCTTCGCCAGTCAAGCATAATGTCTACTTCATTTTTATTATGCCTCGATAACGTACAATACATTATTACGAAACTTTTATATATTACCTCTTAGAAGTTCATTAATATTCTCGGGACTATCCCGGTCCCCACCGAGGGTGCCATGTTTATCTTCAACACATTATATATTTATCTACTGCCTATCCGAGGTTTTGGTATTTTCCCTTTTACGTTAGTATCGGTTACTTACATAAATTCACACCAAATGTCTACCTATTAAAGAACACCTAATTACCTACTTTAATATTTGTGTGATAACAAGAAGTCCCGGTAATAATATGTCGTCTGTATCTGATAAAAAAGTTCCTGAGACCCAGAGATTTTTAATTAGAAGTTTTATCTTTCTATTTTCACTTTTTGTAAGCCACTTTATGATTCTAGAACCGTCGCCATTTAGTAAGTGAGCTTCATTTGCCATGCCTACCTTTTATTCGTGTTATCTTAATTAATCGAAGTTCCTTGGAGTTAGAAAAATATTCATTTATTTGTGTCTTTCTTTCATATGTATCGCTCGTCACACAATTCAACCCTTCGTTAATATATGTATATAAAATAATTTCATTTACGGATGACATGGATGAGTTTATGACATGCCCGTTAGTTAAATGGTGCAACCGCTGAATAAAATGTCATATTTGTTAAGGCTACTTAAGAAACATTATCTAAAGTAAATAAAAAACATTTCGTTCTTTTTAGGATGTCGATAAAATTTTCTAGGCCAGATGTACTGCAGTGGGCACCTATCAGCACATGGCCCACATTATTGGAGCAACCGATAACTCTACACAGTATTAACTGCTTACAACTAGTTTGGAGCAAGGGTTGTGCAGGTCAGATGTTGTTACCTACTCCGCTTAGAACCAGAAACAAGCCACAATACGATACTATATCAAACAGCGTTCCAATTAGTTTCCTAGTCAGAATTTTTGTAAATAGATATTAGTCCCTTTAGGTACGTTCATTATTAGATATTTTTTTCTTATAACTAGGTAAGTACTTACAAACATAGAAGAGATAAGTGGTTTTCATAGCCTACCTAAGATTTTCCTCAAGGAAAACTGTCCTTTATCTGATGGAATTTGAAGTATTTAACCACATGTGTTTCTCCTACCTAGATACTATTGTGTTACGTTACGGTTCCTGTTTAGCATATCAGTCCTACTGGATCGAAATATCTAAAGAAAAATCCGCCCCTAAAATGACCCACTAACCAAAAAATTTATAAATAGTAAGAGTCAGAAGAGTCTAAACCTGTGACCTTAGCCAAAAGCATCCTTCACTAGTACCTACGGAAAATATTTCCTGCCTTAGTGACACGTTATTCCTTAGTCAGTGGTGCATTTATGTTATTCAACGCTCTACGCCGGCGGCGGCACCGCCACCACCCTGCTTCATTCGTCAGGTCATGGGGCGGGGCTAGAGAGCGGATATCATCAGGTGCAAGCAAACATTAACTTAGTGGTGGTCAGGCGGATGTGACCACCATTGTACAATATATGAGGCAAAATGATACTTGTTGCTCACCTCTGCTGCTACTGCTAATGTACCGGAGAGCAGTGGGTCTATTCTTCGGCGTGCACATATCGTGCGACGTGTCTGCTGCCGCTGAGTCGTTGGCCAGCACCCTCGGATGAGGCCTACCGCTGGATGACGACTCTAGGTGTGATGAGGCCGAGTGTATAATCCTAGAGATTTCGTAAGTAAGTAAGAAAGGTGCGTAATTACCTAGTTGCATCAGGGGTTAAAACAGAAAAATAATATTAAGTATATCCTGCCGCTACCGCGCCGCCGCCGCCGCCGCCCCGCTGCCCGCAAAATTCGAGGCAGAGGCCTAAGTTATTCTAAACAAGTCTAGTTAGTAGGTAGTCGAGTAGGTTATTATATAGATTAATAATCTCAACATTAGCACGTGGGATCACTTGTAACATGTTGCGGAGTTTAATGGCATAACACAAATAGTTATTTCAATGCATAAAGATAGGAATTCTTTACTCACTTGCGTTTGAAACTTTTGGGTGGCCCCGATGGTGGACCCATAGCAGGCCTTCTAGTTGATCCAGAGGGTGCATCATCTTTATCAAACTGATATTTTGGTGCTTTGTTTGATGTTGAAGTAACTTTGGGAGCACTAAACGGGTGTAATGGTACCAACGAAGTGGCTCCTCGTATGCCTGGGAAATTGGAAAAGATTAGGTACTTACCTATCTACATTGATCAGGTTACACCTCAGGTAATGATTATTTTAGACCTTTAGTTTACATTATATTAAAAGAATGACCAACCTAGAGATGTATCTTTTCTTATGAAATCGTTGTTAAATTTTGATTTCATTGTAGGTTTCACACGTTTTACTCGTGGCACGACATTCATTTTGTTATAACTTATTCTTATTTACACTTATATGAAAGTAAGTAACTTTAAAAAATATTTCGATTTATTTTTAATCCTAAACTTCATCCATCGAATTTCAACAAAATTTTCGCGGTTAGCTGATTTTTCCCGCCTATTGTTATCCATGGCACATTCAAAAATTCTTTCTAGCAAACGAACCATTTGTCTAAATCATATTTTTTAAATATTTCGTATAGTTTAATTATTTTTCGAAATCCTCAATATTTCGCACAAAAATATATAGTAAAATTTATGAAAAAACCTTTATCTATTAATATTTAGAAATTAAAATTATGCGATTGTTGAAATAAAATAATTTTATTGAAGCACTTTTTGATCGTCGACAGCAAGTAACATTTTGACAAATGTCAATGTCATGTGTGGCTGTCAGCGCTCAAACGTCAAAACAGTATTTTTTCGTTTGGTGCGTAATTTAAAATTATCTTTTGAATATAAAATTAAAACTATGTATATTTCATTATTGTGGCGCTTTCAAACGACCAAGCATTTTACTAAATTAATCCATAATATTGTTGCCAGATACCTGTGATCATAAATATAAACATGCTTTTGATAACCTTGAACTAGGAATTTTCTAACTAAATCACCGGTTTTTCACAAACAAAAACAATTTATGACTCATAACTAACTAAAATACGGCTGTACTTCGAAGAGGGCACCTTCGAGAACAGTCTAGAAGCTTACCGGTGTGAGTATGACTTGCCATTTAGAATTTATTGACCTTCAGTAGTAAGGTCATTCCATAGCATGTTGTTATCGTTGTAACCATAATCGGTCGATGTTTCTTTGCGTGACAATTTATCTATATTATAAATGCCAGGTAATTTATCATAGATTTGCAATAGAGAAGGTGTGTGGGGCAGGCTGGTTCTTATAAGTGTTTAGATTGCAGTTTCTTATTAGTGTAACTTAGAGGACCTAATAGTAAGTAAACAGTGTTTTATTATTTTGTATTTAAATATGAAATACAGTGATGTGAACTAGTCTGAAATTTGGGACAATTTATTTAATTTTTAGAATGGTATTGGAAAAATGGATAAAATAAAACTATAATATTATACTGATCAATTGCTGTTGTAATTGCAATTCTTTGTTAACTATATTAAGATAATTTGGCCTTATTGCATTAATTACTGTATAACATTTCTATGTGGCTTTAACTGAGAAAGCTAACAAACAAAATCACTGCCTTTGTGTGCATAGTTTATCAGCACATAAAGTGTTATATTTGGAAATTATTATATTAGTTACAATCAAATATTTAATTTTAATTAACTTCTTTGTAGATAGCACATATTGCAGTTTTAAAAGACCAGTACAATCCGGTTTCATCAATCTTGGTTATAAGCTGATAATGCATTTGCAAGTCCTCAACATCAATCAAATTTAGATAAAATCATATGACATTATTTATTTGATTGTACTAAATCCATGAATGATAATATTTTATGACACAAAGCTAAAATGGAAATGTTGATGACCCACTATCAAAAAGTAAATTTCCAAGTCTATTTTGTTTACAAATTCATAGACATTTTTTGTTATGATACAAAAACAATAATATTTTTATTTACTTTGTTACGAGATGAGGGATATTTAACTATTAAAATATTGTAATATGTTGATTACATAATCACAATAGTTAAAACTATATTCTATGCATCTATAGCAGATAACTCCTAAGTAATAAATAGGATCTATTTCAAGACATGTACTGTGCGTAAGAAGATTCAAAATTACATGTTGTCTTATTTATCTTAAGTTCAATAATTTATGTTATCAATGAGCAATGTAAATAGTCATGCGCTGAAGGCGTGTGAGACACAAGATAATTATTGCGATAACCTTGTGAGTAAATGTTGGACTTAAAGAAATAATAACAATAATCAGGTAAAATAAAAATAAAATATTTATGCTAATTAAATATATGTCATGTGCTAACAGGTGGTTGTACCCTAGATACCTCTGATTCAGATATTTAAGGCTTATAAAAATTTTTGGTTTAAATGGAACAGTAAATAAGTTTTAGATAGCACTACAAGAACATTCAACATTATTTCTAATTATTACTTCAACAATAATTCTATAAAATAAGACTCATTAACTTACTCTTTAATAAGCACTATAATCACCCCTACACTCTAAATAAAAGTTAAAATAATCCTGAAAAATTTGGCACTTTGGGAAAGTATAAGATATAGTTGCTAGGTCAGGTACCAAAATGTGTCTGGGAATGTCTATCTTAATGTCAATAAGTCTGCGTAACAAGTGGCACTTGTATGTGATAACACTAGACACACCCACGTCGCGTCACTAAAAGTACCACGCCGCGTCATAACAAAGTACCACTTTATAAGACTGATTCAAGAAGTACCACACAAGTGCAGGTCAGGTTTTCGTTACGATATTTATGTGAATTTATTTTTATGATATTAAAAATGATATTATTTATTTTAATGAAATAGATCCTAGGACCTAGGCTATTTTTAAATGCTTAGTAATTCGAATAGAATTTAGTACACTTCTAAAGAAAATTGTTTGAAAAATTTTATGATAGCCAAAATACATTTTTAGTGTAAATAAAAAATTAGACATATACATAATATGCCTAATTCTTAGTCATACTTAACTACAGTTGTGATATAAAAAAATAGTGCAAATATGGTTGGTTTTCTATATTTTATGTCTTATTATTATGTCTCATACTTTCAAACGTAAATATTTATTCGGTATTATCGTTTACGCAGTCGCATTTCCTTTGTATTTTTAGTTTGGTGTAAATAACAAAATATATTTTTTTTATCATTAAAGTTTATCGCTTTTGCACTCGACGCAATTTGCAAAACAAGTGGTTCCACAAAATATTCCATACTCTTCTATTGCGCGGGAGCGAGATAGCTATCGTTCCACTGTTGCTTTTCGAAGCGAATATCTCGTCTGGCCGTATGTCTTTGAACGAAGACAGTGTTGTGACGTCGTTCATAGTACGTAGCTCTCAGATGGTAGTGCTGTAGCTCGCCTTACAGTTTATCTCGGCGAGTCTTGTGGATATAAGTCGATAAACGCGTCAATGTGCCGTATTCGGTGATATCACACTCGACGGAGGCGTGTTCTCGGTGTATCCCGCCAAGTGGGTCTTATTGCTCTATTAACCTTTAACGGAAGATAAGTAAATAAAGATCGATAGAAATCGATACTAGTGCATCAGCTCACTGTAATTTTGTTAAAAAAGTAAAAGAAGACAACGAAGATGGCCCTCTACAGGTATATTTTTTAAAACGGGTTTTGTGCATGCGCATGATTGAAATTACTGCTAGTAATTTCATGTTGCCAACCATTTTTAATTATTTTTTTAAGTCAAGCCTAAAATTAATATTAATTATGTATTGTTTTTCCGAGACCCTTAATTAAACAATACAATATATTCATTAATTATATGTCCCACGAAAGTTATAAAATATATATTTTCATTACTAAATTACCCAATTAACGTACCCATGTAATAAATTCCTAAGAATTTCTTGCTTGTCGCTTTCTGCCTATTTAAACAATACAACACGAGTTCTTATAATAAACAACTGTAGTTCGTAGAACTATTCAATATATTTCTTTATATGTATTTATGTATGCTAACACAGCACTCCCTATGTTAAACATTATAGTAGGGCTGGGTAAACGAATGAGATAGTTTTCATGCATTTTTATCGATTTATTTTGCGAGAAAAGAAATAAAATTGCCATTTCTATAAAATAAATTGCTCCGATATTTTTCTTTGTTACAATAAATCAGTGCATGTTTAAATATTTTTTTTATTTCCCAAATAATTTACTTCTGCTTCCTTCTACTATTAAATAATTACATGATTTTTATGAGTTTCTTTATTTGAAAGCACATTAAAACGCTAGTAGGTCAGCCAACCGCAGTTTGTACTCGATCGTACCATTACTCGCATGATAGTCGTATCAGATGGTGTCCTGTTTTTGTGGTTTCCAGTGTATAAAAGCGAGTTAATTAGGAAATAATGAATTACTTCAATACATGTTGCGTAAACTGTTTCATATTGTTAACATTGTGTTGTTTTGTTTATGGGACAAGGTACAGTACCAACCAGCGTTTTTGGTTTCGGTGTAGTTAAAAAACCGTCAAAACTATGCCCAAAACTAATTATTAAAAAATGTTGATAAAAGGATATAGTAAAATGTCACACCATAAGTTGTTCTTAAAATTTTTGATGAATCCTTACCAACTTTTTAGTAGGTGTAACTAACACACGGCACTTTAAAACGATAACATTACACCTTCCAACCGTTTTGCACACCAACTATTACAGACTTCATCTTCGCACGGCCGCCGACCGAGCCGCCGTGCGCAACGTTGTTATTGAACTTCACCTTTTTGATAAAATTAGAATTGTCAATTATCTTATGACAACATCATGTGATGACAGACACTAAACAATATTTGTAAACAAAAGATCCTTTGCTCTCAACCTTGTGTACACAAATATTTCGTGCGCAAAGTTTTTATATAAGGAGCTGAATGTTAGGAAGGTGTTCCATACTGTTTTGTGCGCCCACCATGGTGGGACTTATCCGATGGTGATTGATCTAATTTTCTAACGGTGTAGTAAAAAATCCATCAGCAGTTTTGAGACCGCGTACATAAAAAACAAAGTAAATATGTATTTCAATAACTACTGCTCAGTATAGCACTTTCGTGTCATAACAATTCCATTTTTCCAAAGACCTAACAAACATTTTTGTCAACAGTTTGAAGACCAACATCCAGTACGCGACCCTGAAGACCCTGTCGCTGGTTTCCATCAGCGTAATGTCGCCCCAGCAGTCCATTAAAGACCTGTTCCGTACTGCGGACTGTGTGTGCTTCGATGTCGACTCCACCGTCATCAAAGACGAGGGCATTGACGAGCTGGCCAAGTTCTGCGGAAAGGGAGATGAAGTCAAGAGATTGTAAGTACCTAGGTGTTAAATATATTTTGCGGAATATAAAATCAAGTTCGCAAAACGTTTTATTTGTTTTCCTCTTTTGAAATCTTCCATAACAATCGATAATACGAAGGTTGTAGGTATTATTCTACTTCCTCATAATTGGAAGGTGCAGTTTTGAAGATAATAGAAAAAAAAATCGCACAAACAAGTACTGTATCAGTACCTTGTGTACCTTGGAATTTAATTCGTTCACATTTGGCATTAGTAATCAAAGAATTAACCTTGCGTATATCTTTTGCGTTGTTTTCGATTAACGAACCTATACCTACTTGACGCACCTTTGTTATTTTCAGTAGCTAAATATGTACATTATTAATAGTGTGATAACAACAACTATCACTTTATATTTATTTAACAGTAGACAATGACGCTAATTGAAAGATAAGACTCCCTTTAAGTTAAGGGATTTTCGGGAAACCCAATGACTAGGTGATTCAGAAAAACTAAATAGTAATGGACAATAAAAAAAAAAAACAATAAACAATTACCTAAATGTTTAATGTTAGTATAGTTTTAGTAATGCAACAAGTCCTAACAATCATTTAATTGGTTTACTTACAATAAGTAAATTCAGCCTTAGCATTCTTATAAAACTAGGACACTGACAATCTACGCATTTCTTTGAAATGACGCATTGGCTTCGTTTAGGAAATATTTGGGCTACGGAAAACGTGGTATCGCATGTGCATTAACAATTTGACAAGCCCAATCAGCTGGGCCGCTGCTGTAAACTGGTGATAGTAACGATGTTTACCTTGTAACGTCTCTGTTATCGTGCGACAATCTTTCGATAATACTTTTCGAGAATTTATCTCTATTTAATTCGCCAAATTAGTTCCGCACTGTCGATAGTCAGGTAATCGAATTGGCGCTTGGTCATAAACATGATAAATTATAAATAGTGGCCTATGGAGTAATGGAAATGTTTTGCAAAAAATATGACTGGCAAATCAAGCCTTATAGTAATGCTTGGATAAGATGGTCCATAGAACGGATTACTTGTAAGATATAACTTGCAATAGTGACATTGCACAACTTACGTTGCCCAAGACCATCATCTGCAGCCTTGTTTTTCACGATTGCAGACTTTAATAGCTCTTGAATTGTAATGCCCTCATATGCATTTAAAACATTTATCATTTCTCCCAATAAGGACTTTTTATAAATAGTTTCTGCGTCTATGCTACGTAAGTTGTCTGTAGGTCAGGTCGTTGTTCTAGTCGCTGCAGTAATGTTAAAAGGTTGATGGTCGACGTCACGAACTTGACTTTGTTTTCCCACAATCTATTTATAATTTTGGTAATATTTGTGTTGTTTCTTTACTTTTGTTTATTTTACAGTTCTTTTTTGGTCTGATAAAGTAATTTTGTTTACACTCTTTATGAGATTATTTGGTTTCATAAGAAGCACGTATTTTCCCAATAAATATCTAGAGCATAGTAAATAAATAACATATTTGCTAAAATACTTATGTTTTTTCTTAGGACGGCGGAAGCCATGGGCGGTGGTATGACCTTCCAAGAGGCTCTGAAAAAGAGGTTGGACATCATCAGGCCCAGTGTCTCACAGATCAGAGAGTTCATTGAGACTTTCCCCATTCATCTCACTCCGGGAGTAGCGTAAGTTGACATCTTTAACTTGAATATTATAATTAAAAATCTCTACCATGTTCCAACTTATGTATATTAATCAATTAATTTCATAAAAAATACATGCATATAGTCAGCCAAGTTATTTGACATGCAACCTGTTCAGTACAGAGACAGTGAATCTTTATTTGCTTACCTACTTGGCAAATAACTTTGCTGATTGGACATTACATTCTTCGTGGCAACAAATTGCTGTACCCACCTGAAAGTATTTTGTCATTGATTCAAGATAGTACACCCTTTGAAGTGTGATAGCAACAGATATCGACTTTTCAAGTACTTAGCAACTGATAGTGTCCACTGAAGTATAGCCATTAAAACTATTATTTCATACTAATACTGATTACAAGAATGTGTGTAATACTTTCATCATAAAATTATTATTTAAAACTCGTGACCTGATAATCTGTCTGTCCCCTTGTTTGAAGTTTATTTTTAGCCCTAAGTAATAATACTATGACGCAAAGAGTAATCTTTTAAGACCTTGTTTTGGTTATATGGATAGTATATGCTGTTTTGGTTGCTAATTGCGTATGTTGTTATCATGCATGTAGGTGGTTATTGGTAAAAGATATAAAAGTGACCAACGGTTTTCCCCACATTTAGGTATACCTAGAACTAAAATTATCTATTAAAAATAACCCTTCAAGTAACCCTCAAACCTACGTATGTCACGTAGGTTTTGTTAATTTTATGCCAATAATTATAAACGGTCGTTCGATATTTGAACACATAAAAAAGAATGAAAACAAAAATCAATAAAATATGTATAAAACAAAGATTGCGCCCGGCCAGTGTTTTCCACGTGATCCGTAAAATAAATAAGATCGGTGAACTGGTTCCCTCCGCTTCTCAAGCTAACGTTATCACAGATTTCCTGACCTCAATACTCTGGTTACTCCCAACTCAGCTGATATTTCGTGATGGTTTCGCGTGCGTAATTGACCCCTGTATTATTTGTTTATTTTTCGATTATTTTGTATCTTAGTTTTTTTGTTCTGGAAACACTTATTTCGATTTTAATCTAGCTTGAAAAAAGCGTAACGTTTTTTTTATTACATTTTGTGTTTCTAGAAAGGAGGTCTTGTGACCGGAAGCTTTATTGTCAATTACTAAAAATAATAGAAGCTTTGTGTTTAAGATAGATACTTATTTAATCGGATAAATATGCGGTCGTTATGCAATATTCATGTAGACTGTTTAACAATTATGTAACAACAAACTTTGTGCTCTTTGTGTGATTATCTTCTTTTTATCAACTGATGAAAGACAATGGGAAGATTCTCACTTTAAAATATTTTCCCCAATCTAATTAAACCAAGGATCGTAGCGTCAGCGAAAGCGAAATTATTTCACTGTCAAATGACTCATAAATACAGAATTCGGTTTAATAGATCTTTGGTTTTTGTACATTAGATCAAGGTTCGTCAACAGCTACTATTTTGTACAGGACCTTTATAGTATATCGTCTAACTTCACCTAATATTTCCAGGGAGCTAGTGAAAGAGCTGCACGAGCGAGGAGTACAGGTGTACCTGGTCTCCGGCGGGTTCCGGAGTCTCATCGAGCCGGTCGCTGAGCTGCTGGGCATTCCTCTTACCAACATCTTCGCTAATAGACTTAAATTCTATTTTAATGGTGAGTACCTTCAAAATCTTGTAGTATTCTACAATCATCATCATCATTATTATTCAGCTCATTTCTGTCCACTGGTAGACATACACTTTAATGAGATCAGATATTTATAAGTCACTGAAATATAGATTTTGTTATCACATTACATGAAGATGTTCCGAAATTCTGTCTTCTTCTGGCGGCTTTGAAATTCTTCGAGGATATCCCTCTGTATAAAGTATAACTCTATGTTATAACTATTTAGCCATTTCACCGTGACCTATGTATGATAGACTAACCACTTATGACTATTTCTCCATATCGGAGATACCGCACACGTGTGACGGAAGATATAACTGCGGTAGTTCTATCGAGTCATTGTCTAGTTGATAAGGCCATTCGCCACTATCTCTGCTAAAAGTCACTCTCTCGTCATTTAACGAAATCAATATGATGTAATTATAACACATACACACGGAGATATCTATAGGAGTTAAGAAAGAAGTAATTGAATGAAACCCGTGTAGCTTAGTACATGAGGTTACATGAATCCAGAAAGTTCTGGAATGATAAGGTCATGTAGCTGTGTCGTGGTCTGTTCAAAGTACTATGTGTGGCAGTATCAGTAAGTCTCAAACGGCTGCCGACCCGTCGGTAGTTAGGTTAATTGGAGTAAAAATTATTACACTGTACACTGTTTAATGATTATCAAGACACAATCGAGAGATAATATAGTAATGTTAAGGACCAAGGTGTCATTTTGTTTATAACTTAGAAATGCGAAGAAGTAGAGTCGTGTTTACCGTTGTAGAAGAAACATCGGAAAATAACCTTTCTGCGATCAGAATACGGATGTAAATCCTTTCATTGATATTAAATAATTGTGTTCCTTTTGTGAGATGACGTTATCACGTGGTAAGTGAAGTGGACGCGCCCCTGAATCGAAGTGGGTCAGTCCGCAATCGTATCGGCTTGCCACTTTATAAAACAATTGTTTCAAGAACATTTACAAGTTAACATTGGCTACTTTTACTTAATACCAGTTGAGGATAATGCCATTGACGAGCTTTATTCTTGAAGATTTGCGTACCTTTTAAGAGAAGGTCTTCTGAATGTATTACTCGTAAAATTGATTGCTGTTGTTTACTAGGCTATAATATAGAAGAGTCTAACTCTAGGTCATTCGATGCGCTAACTCTTTCTAGCACTCTCGAGAAACTTGTTTTGTTACTCGTTAGAACATTGCAGGCATTGTCTTGTTTCATACTGTGTCGATGATTCAATATCGATCGTAGAAACTGAGGTTTGATTATAAGGATCCGGTTATCCAGAACTTTTTATCTTAGAAGATGCATTTTGCAGCCATACAGTCATCATTTATCTTGTTAAGCCCTCCCCTAATTATCTTATTTATATAGTCAGTTATTGATTCATTCCGTGGGCGGGTCTGATAAGTTATTTATACTTACAGATACAGCGGATAAAGCGATAAAGGCTGAAATGATTTAAGTAATACGTTTCTGATTGATGGCATTTGTTACTAACCACGATTTCTATAAGATAAAGACACAAGAGACAATTTGAATATTGCTCATTATTTTTGCCCATAAACAAACGAAGTGGTTTTCAGAAGCTCTCAATCCTCTTAAAAGGGTCTAGAATATTCGTACAATCGAAAATATTCGTCGTTGAAATTGGCCAATCATCTATAACAAGTGGCGAATTGAGTCAATCAGTCAATTGACCATCTGCGCTATAACAGAGATTCGCAACGTAACGAAGGATCGAGTACATATTGTATGATTTATTACTCTGTTTATGGGTTCAATATGTTCGCAAATCTCGTTGGAACTCAATAACAGACCTTATTTTACTAGTGATAGAATCTAATTTATCTAATTCGATTCGTAATAGAGTCATCGACAGCAGTACTGCTTCAAAAATTCCAATTTTAAATAATAATTATATTTTTGATATGAATCAAGAAGTACTTCGTGATCAGATTACTAGTCTTCTAGCAAACAAAGCTATAGAAAATAGGCAGGTGTGGTATTAACACATTCGTCCTTATCAACATAGCATAGCTGTACTGTAAGTATAGCCGTGTATTGTCTTATATCTTTAAAACGCACAGACCAAGAAACTCGTGGAACACATTACACAGTAAATAAGGTAATCTTGTCACGTGCAAACCGGTAGTGCAACCTACTGCAGAAAGAATCGATTTCTCGCAGGTAAAGGAAGCGTGCTCACATGTACTTGAATGTCTCTCAGAAAAGAAATTAAGTGTTGACATAACATTGTGACTGTTTTACTCGAATTCTAGCTTGCTTTATACTAAGCTTTCTAGCATCTTTTCCAAAATGCTCAATGTGTTACAAACATTAAATTAAACAATAGATAAATAAGGAATTAACGCGTCATGTTTGTGCTATTGCTAAATCTATTTACTTAGTATAATAGATAATTTTCATCAAAACATCTATGATTATGATATCGTTTTATCTGACATGTGTGCTAGATTGATAAATAAAATGAGAGTCCTCATATTATTTGTACGAGAATTCAATTTGCCAAGTACTTAATTCGTACAATAGAATATTAATTATCGTGTAGATTGAGTCATAGCAACAATGGTCAAATATTTGTATTCATGAATTGGCTAGCGACATGTTATCGTAATCACGCTATCATAAAGACAGTGAGAAAAACATTGATAAAATCGCGAAAATTTTCCTATTTGTGAGAAATAGGAAAAAACAAAAGATAATCAGCTGATATGATTAATTAACCTTCCGAAGGCAGGGGGTACTTATCTTTATTGCTTACTGTTACTAAGCTCAGTACTCTTGCGCAACATTTGTAGCTATCGCGCACGTATTTCGTCTTAGGTCGTAGTTGTAGATACTGGTAAGTATTCTGGAAAAGGAACTCGAACATCATCATTGCAACTGCAGGAAAATGCAATATAATAATTGTCAATTTTTCCTTTATTTTTCCTAGAAGGAATATTTTATAAAGAATAAACAGCAGGAAAATCTTATGCGTAATTTAGCAGGTGTTGTTTTTTTCTTGTGTAGGAAATGATAATAATTATAAGTAATAGATACGTTTGATATGTCCTGTTGTTATTGTCGTCAGACCC
The DNA here is from genome assembly GCF_023101765.2 of Spodoptera frugiperda. Taxonomy (NCBI): domain Eukaryota; kingdom Metazoa; phylum Arthropoda; class Insecta; order Lepidoptera; family Noctuidae; genus Spodoptera; species Spodoptera frugiperda. Next base: position 9,931,838 of record NC_064213.1, on the reverse strand, counting down.
CTAGTAGAGCGCGTGATACAATTATTATTAACAACATTGTTGTAATAAACAATATAACGCCTTCTGACGTAATTGTTCCCGGCCTCGCTCCAGCAAGGAGTCATTAGTGTCATCGGCAGCACCACTCCAATAGATAATAACTTCACTTTTTAATACTAACAGTCTAATAAAATGTACTCTATATGTTGAGCAGTAAAGTTTGTTTTTATTAAGTTGTGAGAACTGCATCGCAGCATCGTTGACGCAAACCAGATTTTCTCTTGTGCAAGATTTTACAACGTTATTTATTCTAAAAGTTATTCTATAATCAATTTCTATTGTTTCGGTTTCATTGACAACAAATGTTGATCTAGATCATGGTTTATCTCTATTTCAAATTTTATCTTGATTTCGTGAATTCATACTTCTTAAGTTATTACACAAGCTTAATAAACATATTTTTCCTTATTTTATATTTCTGTGGTGATACGAGTATTAAAATAAAAAAGATTAGGCATATATTTTGGTATCTTAATACGGTCGCTATTTGCGGATCAATAAAATATCAATAAAACTGATAGCACATAAGTTTCCATTACTCAGTGTTTTATCATTATGATAGCTAAAAAATTTAAACTGATTTGACGAAGACGCAATTTCGGAACATACCTACATCTTTGTAATTGTTAATTTAAAGTTGAGTCATAAACGCTTTTATGCAGTTAGCTGCATTAAAATATGCTACAGATATTTTCAGTAAGCGTTACTTTACGTAACTTGGGAATCGTGCTTAGTGATCACGCTTGCAAATACACCCAAGGTAAAGTCGCCAATTAATTAAAATAATAGAAGTTCAATTTAGTAATGTCAACGGAATACTCGATAACAAGGTTAATGTTAGTTCTAGATAGTTTCCCCAAGACTTCTGATCTTGCTTGGTCTCTGACACGGCGCACGCGCTCACCGCGTGCGTTCTGACGGGCGCGCGCGCAGTTGTTGCGTTCCGTGTTGTTTGTAGCAACTAGGGCACTGATGACATTATGTTTTTGTAAAGATTGTCCCGTTTGCGTATCTCTGCCGATTGATACGAAAATAAATCGCGTGTTATTGTAGCTACATATACATATTTATCGTTCTTATTACGTTGGTTACGATTTTATTGTTATGAATGGCGCATAAGTCAGTTTTGGGGTTTGTACCACCGAGTTGGAAATTATTAATATTTTTATGTTGCCTATTTTCAATGAAATAATCCTGCCATATCTTTGATTGCTTTGTTTATCCAATGTATGTGACTAAGACTTAAGTAGCAAACACTTATACGTTGACCGATTGTAATCTAGTATTTATTACCTTCTATCTAGTACATATTAATAATCTTTAATTACCGATCAGTATGTATAATGGCAATATTATTGTATTTTTCCAAATCCATTTACCTTGATAAACTTGCACAATATTATTTCACATCAACATTCTGACAATAGAATGATAACAAATTAACTATTAATTAGGTACACTTAAAATCTTTCCTATGACATTCTACTTAAAGTTTAATTTGACTTGCTGGGTGTATAATAAAGTCAAAGGCGTCAGTTCACCATTCCCTTTTATCATTGCATAAATTAACCAATGATTTTTCTTGTTTCAGGTGAATATGCGGGTTTCGATGAAAACGAACCAACTTCTCGGTCTGGCGGCAAGGGGCTGGTGGTCAGACGGCTGAAGGAACAGTATGGCTACCAGAGGCTCTTCATGATTGGTGATGGAGCCACCGACGCTGAGGCTAGTCCACCCGCTGACGGTTTTATTGGTAAGTTCAGAATTAACATTTAACTTGTCTTCTGAAGATAGTTTCTCCACGACATATATTTTTTTTGTAAATTAAGAATACTTATACCTAAATTAACATGAAATTATTATGTTACAGGTTTCGGAGGCAACGTAGTTCGTGAAGAGGTCAAGAAGCGAGCTCTGTGGTACGTCACCGACTTCCAAGAGCTCATCACCACCCTCACTCTGCAGACCAAGTGAACCAGCAAGTCTTAGAACAAATTGATTGTGCGCTGAAAAACGTACTTTGTTACGTTGACGTAGAGCCCAGATTGCATTCTTATATTAACAAACGTAAGACTAGGATGTAAGTGATAGTGTAATTAGTCAAAAATGACGTATTAAGGAATTCAAGTGTTAACTAGTCGAATGGTATATTGAGAGAATTTATACAAAATGTCAGGCGATATTTTGTGCGAGTTGTAACTTCGTGCTCGAAAAAGTCTCGTCAACATTCGGCATCGTTCGGCGATGTTCGTATTATTGAAGATTGTAAATTGAATCTTTGTATTGTTGTGATATATGATTGCCAATTTGTGCCTTATTGTTCGTCGCACAGATTAGAATTTAAGGCGTATTTCGATTGTGCATTTAATTTTACAATATGATTGTATGGTGTTGTGATTGTACTCTGAGTACACGATGAATGGTTACGCTTGAGTATTTACGGGACCTAGTCCCGTTGTTTTAATTGTTGATTTGACGTGAAATGTAGTTTAAAGTTTTGAATAATTTAACTGTATTGTAAGTAGTAAGTACTCATTTGATCTGACTTGTACTTTATGTTTCGTCGTTTCGTCCTTTAGTAGTACATGTAATGTTTAGTGACGTGAACGGCTCGAAGTGGCAAGTTGTGTCAACGGAGTCAGTTTAAACATAAATTATAAGTAGTTCGTGTATAACATATGCTGGAGGGTACCAGGACCATTGTATTAACATTACTGAACTGATTGCTCATTGACAAAAGTTTTATCAGACTTGCACGAAATAAGAATTATTAGATCATTTGTCATTTAAAATCCCGTGAATGGTACCTCTCTAGCTTTATTTTAATGTAAAGTTTAATTTTAATCATTATAAATATTGTTGATAGTTATTTATTTAATTGATTATTGCCATAATGTAAGTGATTATAATTATTAGTGTAAAAATATGAAAAGTTCATTTTTTAAAAACGGCTGTGTACTTCTTATGAATAGATAATAAAATTATTATTTGTAAGTTATATTTCCTTTTATTTATTCTTCTCCTTTTATAGTCAACAATTCTGACAGAATTATATCTGTCTTAGCAGACGAAATAACCAGCACCAGCACCACTCTAGCAGTTAAATACCTAAATATCAGATTACTATAAATACTTAAATAAAAAAAATATTTGAATTATAGGTGGCTTACAAATGACAAATGCTTGCAAATTGCTTAGAAACAATGAAGACTTTCGATGAAGCGGCAACAACAAATCTGTTTGGACAGTAGGCCTTAGTAAAACATTCGAATTTCGACAATGTTACTATCTAAATAGCGACTACCGAGGGTAGTTCACAAATATTTCGTTAGTCATTGTTATTCATGTTTACCCTCCAACTACCCAGTACTGCGATATTTGTTATTGACGTAGTTAATTTTGTTCTGTGAAGAAAAATAGTGTTACTTAGTTAAAATGGGGTGCGATCCAATGGAAAGGTAAGTGGATGGTTTTATAAATAACTGTTTAATTACCTTTGACCAGCAGAGCCACTTATAAACTAAAATGTATGCACCGCGATCTTGATTGGGGTGACATGATTTGACACATAATGTCGCAAAACTATTGATAAATAAACAGCATTGTTTTGTTTTTTTCAATCGTTAATAAGGGTAATTTTAAGCCACCGATTTACACTAAATATATCCCTGTACAGTATCTCGTGACATGACGACGTGATATTAAATAATTTTGCGAAATCTGAGACTGTTGTTTCACAATAAATATAACTTCTATTGGGATTAGACACAGTTAAGTAAATAAAAATTAATATAATACGTACGAGTACCCAGCGTTTCAGGGTAGTTACAAATCTGTCACTTCGTTAAGTGACTTTTTGATGTGAATATATTAGCAGGCGCTTAAGATTATGAGAATGTGAGTTGCAAATGCCTAATGAAGGTATTGCCTTATTTTATGTCCAGGCGCTTGTTATTTGTATACAAAGCGTACTTATGTTGTATCAAATATTTCTTTTAATTCTTTCTGATTTACTTTAATTTTTTCTAAGACGTCGTGTAATAACTATATAATGAGGTAGGTCAGTAACACTGATGTTTGATCAGGGAGAGCCACGCTTCGGCACGAATGGCTTGTCACCACATCTCCAAACTCTAAAAGGCCGGTAACGCATTCACACTGTCACTAATGGATGATGCAATTGATCACAAAGGGTCCACACACGTATTTTACCTAGATACCTTAAAATCTTTCTTTGGACATCTAGACACTAGTGTGAGTGCACTTTAATTCTCTAGTGGTCTTTTGATAAGAGAAGAACAGCATTTTAACTGAACTTTTCACGCATGTATGTAACATGCTCTCAATCAAATTCTCAGTGTCCTGAAGAATAAGTATATGTACCATTTGGTCTTTGGGTTTTGAACTACAAATCCGTGTACATTTTCTCAGTAGCTATGGTAACCCAGTTTCCATTTATCAAGACAACGATTCGTTCTTCGTATGTGATGTGACATCACTTTTATCCTATACGTTGCGTACCAACGCGCGCGAATATTCAGAGAGTTTTATGAAAGTGACCCAATTCGTTTGGTTTTGATCAAGTAATATTGCTTTTAAATACAGTGGCGCCCCGGATGATGTCGCCAAAATAGCCCACCGTTGACCTGTCGCCGTTACATGCGCACACGCTTCCAATGCCGGCTAATTCCCTTTACAATGACGTAAACATTTTTGGCGGAATTTTTGTAATTTTTTGATCGAGTTTTTGAAAAATTTATTTTATGAAATGTTTTTTTATCTATTTGAGATTTTTTGTACTCTACATTCCCTAATTTACCTAATTAATCACAGTAAAGACAGCGCGAAGTTTACTGTTTTGTTTATTAAGTCTAACTTTTAGACGTCTACTCTCATTTAGACTAATTAAAATTTATTATCCTAAAACATAAGATCACACCGTCCTGAAAAACTGTCTCTACTAGATTAAATTTTTTCTCTACTTTTTTACTAACGTCAGGTAGATAAGAGCATCAAATATTTTTTTCTTAATAATTTTAAATAAGTCTATTTTTTAAGGAATGCAGAGAGATGATTATCGTGTGAGTTTAATCTATTTCCAATAAGTAACGCGATCATGTACGGAAGCTCACGCGGTCGGTCATCGCGTCTTCAAACAGTCGTATTTTGAACTTTAAACTCTAAAAATAAATCGTTGGTGACCCCGCGCGACTCAGGCGCAGTCTCGCTGACTTCTGAAAGGTCAAGCCACGCTCAACGTGTCGCGCCCTATTGTCTAAACAATAGTAAAATGGATAATTAATTGAAATACATCACATACACCAGTTGCAGTTGTGTGAAAAATTAAAGGAATTGCGGTGCAGTGTCTGATAGTTTTTCAGTTTTCAGTGATAATACGCTTTGTGGAAACAAAATTTTGAAATGTTACGTGTGTTTATTAGTTGTGTGGTTTGTTACTGAAAAATGTTTGTGAAGTGCGTGCTGTATTACTTATATTTCACGACGTATTAGATGTGAGTACTTATATAGTTACATGTACGGTAATCTTTTCAGTTATAATTTAACTCTTGGAGTTATTTTGTGTTACTAATGTATGTGAATTGAGCTCTTTGTTATTGCTGTATGTTATATTGGATATTTTTATTGAAATTATTCAATGCTCATTGAAAAACACAATGAACCTTTACCAATAATTTATTTATTTATTTGCTAATGTAACTGCAAATGTTAGTTTGAATGTTTACAAAAATGTGCGAGGTATAATAATAGATGTACTGTATTAGTACTGTTATTGATAGTGAATTGAAAATTATCTTATTAAACATTTTACTAGTACCTATAGCTAATAGTTTTGCAAAACATTCCTATCGACATTGACCTGCCGCCTATATTGGTTTTTCCTATGACCATCCCTCATTTGCTCCATCAATCTGATCGCCAGTTTCTCCGGTATGGGCACGATTCCATACTTAGGCAGTCTATCCCTGAACTTGGGCGGTCGTATGTCGTTGTTTCCCATATTTCTCCTCCTTTTGTCCGCTACGATTCGAAAGCGTTTTGGCTGATTTCTAACGAAGAAGACAGCTGTGGATTTTGTCTCAGCCGTGGTGGTAGTTGTTAAAGTCGTTGTGCTAATTGTAAGGGGCGTCGTGGATGTGTGTGTCGTAGCTTGCTCGGTAGTCGTAGCACGGGTTGCAGACTGATTCAGCGGACTGACTACAAAAGGTACTGGATACGGTACCACAAATATGTTGTTTTGCATAGAACACTGCTGCAGGCAGAAGTCCTTGCAGCACGGCTTTGGTTTAGGTTTCCTGCACTTGACACAGCTGCACCTACATGCCATTTTGTAGTGGTGCTCTGAGTCAGAGTAATCAGAGTTGTCTTTGAACCGATGGTACCTGTTCCTGTGTGAACGCACCACCAAGCTCTCACTGTCGTAGTCTTCATAATGTGGGTAGTGGTTGTACATGCCCAGACCATAGATGTGCGGGTGTGGGAAATGAAAGTTCCTCATGCAAATACTCACTTGTAACAATAAAGATATTAATAGGACACTGAATACCTGAAATGCATTAAGATAATTAACTATTAATGTTACGAATTTCTGGTTGCAGATATTGTTGGTAGTAATTACTTACCAAAGCCATAATTAAACTGGTTTATCTTTTTCTGTAATTCATAAGTCAAAACCCAGTCCCGTTGCCATTAATATTGACCATTACCGAATCAATTATGTATTTCAAATTGTTAAATTGATTTATCTCAAAAAGTTAATTCTCAAAATAATTTCGCTATCAGCATGTATGCATTTTCTTTATCGTGGAAATGTTATAAAAACTTGAATGCAGGCACAACGAGTAAGTAATTCAACGAATAGTAAAACTATTTCCTTTCAATATTTCATACTTTTATGTTCTGAACAATTTGTTTACACGTATAAAAATGAGTACAGCTATTTTACGTAACTTCCTTCACTGTCAATAAATATTTTCACGTAACATGAATGAGAGACTTGAAGTAACAAAGTAACGCAGTAAGAAGTAACAGCTACCGTGTGATGTTAGGGCTGCACTTTCATTACTGGGTCATGTATGGGCCTTTGCTGTGTGCGGGCGGGGTACCGAGCTCTAAGTTGTGACATTATTTTCACGGCCATATCATCGGAGATGGGGACTATCCCGAACTTGGGCATCCATGTAGGCTTTGTCCGGCGCAGAGACGTCAGCATGTACCTGTTGTTGCCACTCCTTGACTTCTCCGGCGTCTTAACGATTATGTTTGTGTAATCGTCTACTACGCTCTTGAGCACCGAATCCAATACATTATCGTTGTTCTGGGATTTGAGATATAGTGCATTTGATGGTTCCATGTCGAAACTGTTGCTGGTGGTGGTTGAGCTCGTAGAAGTAATAGTGGTAGTGGTTTCGGTGGTAGTGGTGATGGTGGCAGGAGTGGTGGTTGATAACGCAGTGGATTGTGTGTTGGGTGCACGTGCGACGTGGTGTGCGAGCATTGTCGGGTGCTGGTTCATGCTCTTCATCATTGGACTGGCCACCATTAAAGGGTATGGGTAGGGCACGAACACTACGCTGGCTTGGCTCTGCCCGCTCAGTGCGCTCGCCTGTTGCTGGTACATGTTGCTGGCGCAGCTGTTACACACGTTCTTGCAGCACTCAGAGGGCGCGGCACACTTACTGCACGAGCAGTCGCAGTCGTCGTAATCGTCATCGTTATCATCATGTGAATGCCCCTTCCTGTGGTGATGCCCAGCTCTCAGGTGGTGGTGATGATGAGAATGCTTCAGCTCTTTCTGCTCTGACCCAGAATCGTCCAGCTCGAGGGTGTCGTCCATGTCCTGTATGGAGTCCTCGAAGCTCGAGTGCACATCGTTGAGGTGGCAGATCAGTTGGAACAGTACAATCTGTAAGAGGGAAAAGTTTGCATGGAGTTATGTATTTGATGTCATGCCACTTCAGGAGATCGTTATTACAAATTTTCAGTGAGGAGTAAAATTAAACAACTGTTAGCAGACAGCACAGACAACAGAGCACAAAACTTTTAACATAAATAAAACATGCCTGAAAGTATCTTAACAATTAAACAATTAAAACATTTATAAGAAAATTCTCAATTAATTTGTTACTTGAGTTTGCTTGAGTTAGTTTTTTGAATACCAGGTACTTTCAGAAGTAAAAAAGTTTACAGGTCACCTAACTGAATAGACAACTCTATCACTAATTAATCACTCACAATTAGAAACTATTACCATACCAATGAGATTTCGTCTAAGATTTTCATAATTTAGGTGAACGTGTGACGGGATTTCACTCAGCACTGCGCTAATTACTGGCCGGCGCCATTACACAAACACTGCTCAGGTGGCTGCTGGTTTTTTTCTTAAAGACATTGTTCGTAGTTACGTTAAGTAGTGACTTTTTGGTTTTATTTCCTGCATTTGATTATGACATTGGTATTGTGTGTGAATGATGCTTAGGTATAGGTAGGTGGTTTGTTTGTAGGTACTGTTATGGGCAGCAATAGAGGTATTTTTACACCTAAGTTCACTGACAGACAGACTGACAGACAATGCAATTTGACGTTTCAAAAGTGCCTAATTTAGGATTAATTGAAATAAATGCTTTGACTTTGACTTTGGTGCAATGTCATTGTATCTGGTTATGTTATTTAGACAGGAAGTAACGTCCCTTGTACAAGCATTGTTTAATTTTTTTTCCTAATACATAATTGAGTTTGCAATTGAAAAACATATTTATATAAGGAAAGGTTACTCAACACTTTTTAACGTAAGGCTGAATTTGTTCTCCATGTGCATGTATAGGTATATGCCCATTGCACAGTTTTCTTCTTTCTTATTGTGTTTTCTTGCATATTTCATAATAAATTTTCACATTTTGCGACTAATTTAGCCAAATGAATGATTGACGTAAATAAATTAGTAACCTGAGAAATTCGTAGAAAAAGTTCAAGTTGACATTTTGAAAAAAGTGTTGAATATGAATGGTTGTTGACATTTCTATTTTGGTACATTTTAGCATTAGTTAGGTGGAGTAGCGTCACGCTAGGGCAACGGGAATGAAGGTGGACAGGTCACATCCTTACCGCGTCTATTTCTGGTGTAGGCACATATCGCCAACTACTGTGGAACAGTGCCAGCGTTTGGTTATGAGACGCGATAACAAACAATAACTAATAATATAAAATTTTTATTTTATTTCATTTTTATATTTATATTTTGATCTGAAATTATTAAACAACATTAATTGTAATCCTTCATGGAGATCTGGTGTTTATGTTTCCTATAGTTCTAGTAAACCATCGAATCAAAATGAAAGTATTTAAATATTCGCACTAGAGTAGTATCGAATAAATAAAATCATTTATCGATAAACCTTATGTTTTGTAAGTAGGAATATCGGCAATTACTCAAATGTTTTATTGATTTCCAGTATCTAGTGAAAAGTTCAGAATAGAATTCAGTAGTTATAGAAACATTTCCTGAATTTCTTACCTTTTAAAATTAAATAAAAGAAGTACGAGTATTTTCTGATAGTTCTGATCAAATTCATATGACTTGTTTTTTTTTATTATTATTGTTTTATAATGCAATCTGTCGCCATTGGGTCATTAAGCAGTAGTTTTGTTTATTTAATAAAGGTGTGCACATCTTGAGGAGTCTTTCGTTTCAGCCGTCTCTTTGATTCTTTGTTGTCCATCAACTGTGGTGCCAGCATAATTGGATGATTAGTGATCCCATCTTTGTAGGACTTGGTGTGTCTGACTTATAAGTGTACATAGATGTATCAGTAGGTACCTATGAACCTCGAGCTTACATGAAAGACATATAGGTATACAGCATATACTGTATGTGTATACATTGAAAACTGCTACAGATAACCACACCTGCTACTGTGAACGTTAATACATGACGTGGATGTATCGTGCCAAATCTGATACTTAGATACCATACTATGACTAATAGGAGACTCTTTGGTTCGATGCTAACTAAACTGCTGAATGGGGAAGTGATAACTATATTCAGTTTTCATGATTACTTTTATTTATTTTTCGAATGAAAAGGCATGCTAATTATTATACTTTTGGATTAATAACATAAAGAGTAAAGTGGGTGTAGTAGTTTTCCACTTTATAACTTTTTAGTTCACAGAAGAAGAAGAAGCCGGGCACAGTTTTACAGGTTAGGTAGCTATATGTAAAAAGTTTGGGTTAAAAAGTTGTAGGGCCTATTTTTTTTGTATAATATTTAGTTATTTGTAAACTACATAGTAAACATTATTGTAATAAAAAAAATATGTAGACTATCCTCGCGCAAGCACTTCAGATTTTCAGGAGTATTTTTTATAATTGTTTATTATAATTATAGTTAAAATACGCATTACTGCCATAAACCGCACCAAAAAGACAACAAAACAACTGAACCCATTGTAAATAGTTCAATAAGACACGGCACAAAATCGTAGTCTTACGTATTTTCGGGTGGCAGTGCACGGTGCGCACGTGTGTGTGTGTGTGCGTGTGCGCAGGGCGTCGGGTCACGACCTCGTCTCGCCGGAATTAGCTCGTGACGTCACAGCCAGGTGCCTGCCAACTGCCAGTACACACACGACGTAGATGACAAGTCCAAATATACTCGATGTACAGCTTCCACAGAATGCTGATTAAACCACATCTGGTATAGTTCGGAGACCACTTCATACTCGCTAAGAGGTTTATTAATGTGGCATAAATATTTATCCGCTTTATTATATAAAGTGTAGAGCAATATAGGGATTATGTGTGGATAGCGATAATGGACATAATTGGGTATAAGTTACTGAAAGAAGTGGGTAAAATTTAAGATGTTTTGATTGTCCACCATATTGTTGATATAAAATATATTTTTCAGGAACTTTCAATTAAATATTTGTCAAGAAGTTTGAGGAGTTTAAAATCAAAACTCTGAAGATATTTACGAGAGAAGAACATGAATATGGGGAAAGAAGAAGTAAATCTTCTCACTCTGAAACATTTTACTTTCTCTTGTCTTTATTTCCTATTATGTAGTTTTGGGTAGGCGCTGAATGTTAACCAGATTTGACAAAGGGAGACAAGACACCTCAATTCAGATTGGGCTCGTTGTTAGATTTAGAAGCTGCTGACTAGCTGTCGACTGTCATTAATATTTGTAAAACAATTGGGGTCAAAGAAATGTAAATTACAGGAGAAGTTGACAGGTTGGTTCACACTGAAACATTTCAAGATTATATTACATGTCCATATGTTTCTCTTTCTGTTTCTATCACTAATATGCACAAGGTACGTCTGTACGTCAATACTCGAAGGGTGCACTCAAGTGCTACAAATAACGTTATCAACTGATTTTCCTCAGAACTGATATGAGTTTCCTTTGTCCGTAGATGTGTGTGTCATATCGGGGCTTATCTATTGTCTACATGACCGGTCGTGACTTGCCGACGTTTATTGCTGCACATTATTTGCGGTGCTAACCGTACAAATACAAACTAACATAGTATACGATATATGTTTGCTAAGATTAATGTACGGTACTAGACTAGGTATGGAAACTGTTATGTGTTTAATATGAAGGTTTATTATTGTTTTTGTGGCACGGATGGAGCAATTGTAGATAAATGGATGAATTGTGCTTAGGTATGGAGAAGAATCTTTCAATATACATATGCACTATCCTAAGGATGACTGGTTGAAATGCTGTTAGCATTAAGTCCTTATGCAATCCATTATTACTTTAATCAGGCCAGTTCTCATTCAGAATGTGTTTCCTGATTGTGCACATTGTCCACAGACCACAAATAGTTTTGTTTCTTATTACTTGAATTTCCTTTTTCACGACAAGACTACAAGCTATCTACGAAACGGTACTATGTATGTGTATACCTCTTGAATAGGATAAATACGGTTTAGGAAAATACATGCTTTCTACAATAATATTCGACACCAAAAACAAGGTAAAATTAGTGTTAAGTACCTATTTATGTTATACCTACGTAAAAATGTGGCAAGTTGAACATTTATTTAATTAAAACATTTATCTATCATAATGTAGGTATGTACATGAACTTTGTCAGAGTTCAGGTGAGAATTAATTACATTCGTATGTGAATTACCGCTCGAGTAGATAGCTGATAAGAAACGTCTTCGTCACCTTTTCGATAATTGTGCAAAACAAGGCGTGAAATTAACGCAGACATGTATAATTGGTTAGACGTTTTAGAAATATATGAAGCATTGAAGTGCATTGAGGGAATCCCCTTATTTGTATTTCAGGGTATAGGAATGATTTTGTACGTTTATTTCAAGTTTAACATTCTAATATCTTTCTTAGGTCTATGTGGTTCTTATGACTAAACTGAGTGTATAAAAGAGTCTGATATCTAACGGGACAAAATATTAGACACCATAGTTACTGAGTACTAATAAAGGTCCTAATACTTGATTAAAGCCCTTATGCTCGGCAGCCGAGCACCAACAGCGGATTTATAAGTTTCATGACCTCTGCAAAATTGTAGGGGAGACAGACGTCTTGATGTAAATATACTACACTATACTAACTATACCTATATTCATAATTATGTTTGTGTGTCTTGTATAGTTACACAGAGCAGGGGCAAATGTCACATTTTATAATAAAACAATACTTTTGTAAAATCGCACACACTTGTACCAATATTATGTGAGTTAATGAACTATGATATATTATATGCAAAAAAAAAACAATCGAAATGCAGTAATGACAATTAATTTATAACGTAACATAGCACAAGTAGTAATGTTTTATTGAATCTTGATTTAAAAAGTATTTAATATAAGAATGCACTTATTTTCTTTAGGGAGTAGACCGATAGACTTATTGTTTGATTACTTCTCGTTACATACGTGACACCGATAAGAGAATCCAGAGCTTAGGATGTGTCGCTGTATTTCCATATAAAGGAGCTGTTTGGCTATCTGTAAAGCAATCTCTGAACTTCAGCTAAGTGGAAACATATGATTACGGCATTAGATCAACGATGCAATGATCCGTGTACAATAAAGATGTGTAACACAATACACATATGTATTATCAGTCACATAAGTGTTTGTACCATGGCACATTGATGACACCGTTTCAACTAGAGTACAGTCAGAAGGTTAAGAGCCCGTTATCAAATGTTATCAGGCGTACCTTGGTGACGCCCCATTTGTTCGTTTGACCTGACACAAGTTATCAGTTTCACGGCGATAACCGCACCACCGTCACGGTCTACCTGTTGTTATATTCCAACTCTTGTTTTTAAATTGTTTTTCTTTTTACATATAATTTTCCGATAATCCTTTCAATATACTTTAAACTTTTTTACAGTTGGAACATAGTTATTGTTTCTGTAGTTGGTTGTAGAAGTGGTTCAAGTGTTTCCTTATGGTTAATTCTATAGTGTTATAGTATGGTTAGGTTGTGTAAAGGTTATGTGAACTATTGAACGTTTGACTTGCGTGAACCGGAGTCGGTGTGGGATTTCAGTTGTAGGTAAACGATAAACTGTTCTTGTATGTGTTTCGTTTCGTTGTTTACACAAGTAGATATTGTATGTGTAGTTTTGATTGCATATAGCAGTTATTTATTTGAGTCTGTCTGTTCTAAAAAGACATTTTCACGCGTTATTTGCGTGCCGTCTACAAAACAATGACGAGAAAAAGTATAGGTATTTTATTGCTTATAGAAAAGTGGTTTTCTAAAGCAAGTTGAATTGCTTCAGTGAATAAACCTTTCTAAGCACTCCCGTTTTCAGCACAACGGTCGCTGGCAGTGTAAAAGATTTCAGAGGGTTCGTTTGTCTGGAAAAGCTATTTACATTCCTATATTAGGTACTCATCGCGTGAAAAGATAAGGCATGTTTTCGCTCAACAGTCTGTAAACGGTATACCTAATCTGTCTAGCAATTTCTGCTCATTCATTTATAGGAATCTATATATTAATACGTGAAGCAAAAACTTTGTAACAGTTTTTACGAAAATTGCGCGGACGTTGGAGCATAAAATTTGGTACACTTATAGTTTATGTGTAGGAGAATTGCGGAACGTTAATATTTTTCAAAAATAATGCTTATAAAGTACATTAAATCAATAAATAAAATATTACACACACATGCATAGTATCTGATCGTATTTGACAAAACGTCAAAATCAATAGACATTGCGATGGTATTCTCACGTCTCATATGAAAAGAGGTTTCTAATTGAAGGAGGTTCGGTTATTCATGATGCGCCGGAATATATTAATTTGAATTTTACAAAACTAATAGCAAGCAATTCGTTAAATACAAATTATCCTTGAACGTATGTTAAGAGGTATTGTAAATTAAATCGTATATGGTCGAATTTCGACCACTAGGCGACCACTAGTATGACGTTTAATGACAATAATAGAAAGTTTGTTTTGTTTTGTTATGATAAAGTAATTCGATGAATCTTTACATTTTGCATAGGTACACTTCCCTGTCACGATCAGAACTAAAAACAGCGTGATATGAATTTGACGATAACAATGAAACATGATGCAACTAGGAACCTCTTTTGTTTTCTTTTCCACTATGAGACCCTCCGTAGTACTCTTTATTCAGTAAAGTATATGTCTTCAATTAGTTCTCCTGCATTTAAATTATATAGAAGATTCAAGAACTCATTTCGTAGCGACTATTTTTTACAATATTTTGTAGGCAACCCTATGGATACTTACATATCCTTATTTTAGGGTTACCTACCTGTAATATCCTTTAACAGAATTTGACAAGCAAAGATTGCTTAGTGCACGCAAACATGAACTTGTTTAAACACGCTTAAATATGAAGTATTGTTTATGTATATGATTATAATGATTAAACACAAGTAGGACAATTGTTTTTAAATATCAATAAATTATTGATATCTCAGTAGACTTTGTAACTGATGTGTGTTTTCAGCAATTCATGTTCAAAGCAACTAGTTTTACAGGTAGAGGTCACGGCAAGAATTTAATATAATCTTGTTTCGTCAAGGCTATTTACGACTTTAATGTCAAGAAAATATTATCTAAAATATTTCGTTATCAAATTGAACTGTTGTAATGACGAATTCTTTGGAATTTGTTGTTTATTTCAGTGAACAATATTGGTAGAACACTCCAGATGTATTTCGTATAGCAACGTTGCATTCAACTTGAACTTATTAGTATTTGAAACTACAAGGCACAGTGCAACTCGTAAGTGGTCACACGTAACTTAGGTTTACTCGCTTAGTTACAGATTACCTACTACTTTAAATATTATGAAGCATACATAAATACGCTATTCATTACTTAAAATTATTTGTATAATTAATCAACGATTTTATAACAAAGAACATACCTTACATAAATACCTAAAACCCATGCAAAATGAGCATTAATTAAAAATATATATATATTTATAAAAACACATGTATGTCCAAAGATTTTATAAATCCTAGTTAATATCACTATGTAAATATACCAAAACACGCTATTTAACACACAATAATCTATTCCTACAGTCCATTTCTGCTTGTAGCGCTATGACAAACGCAAAAATATATGTATTGAAGTAAAAATGTGATTGATCGTACTCGTCAGACGGTGTGATAGTGTTATCACGGTGTGTACAGAGTAAGTGTTGCACTATCGCGCCCATTGACGTGCACACGTTACTCCCGGGACGAACCTAATCGGTATATCGTGGAACCACAATGTGCATAGTTACAAGTATGATTGTCTTATACTCTCACACAATTCGGCAATAAACTAGGTATCATTAGTTTGTCGGATAATAATATAACATGAAATAGAAATATAACATAGAAATCTGGTGTGAAAAAGCGTGTGTTTCCTACCATATTTATGTGCTATACACACAGAATACTTTAGTGACCCATTCCAGCCATGCAATGATTCCTCCTCCAAACGGTTGGCAACGTATTGCCAACTTCTTTGGTGTTACAGGTATAAGATATAGCAAGATTTAGGAACGTATCGATATTTTCTTGATTAGAAATCAAAATCTTGTCGTCTGTAGGAATTGTAACACAATAAATTACAAAATGTAGCTAATCATAAATAACAAAACTTATTTGTTTGTTTCAGTGACGGCGAAACGTGTATTCAACTACAGTGCGATTTATATTTATGTAAAATGGAGGCGATTCAGTCAAGTGTTCAGTCTCAGGAAGTGAAGTGCAGTGAGGAGGTGGGTGAAGTGAAAAGTGACGTGTTGGTGAAAGTGGAGGATGACGGCGACGAGGCGATGAGTAAGGGCAGCCAGCGGGAGAACAGGCTGACCAGCATCATTGACCAACTGCGGTGCCAGAGCAAGCTGAAAGGTAATCACGCTAACTTAATAATACGTACCTATGTCTTCTTTAAGATAGATTCTAAATAATATGATACGCTTAGGCATGAAAGCTTTATACAGAAAATCGGGCATTACAAACCTCTCGTTTAAAGTTTTGGAATTCAATTAATAAGATTATCAAAATTAACTTAATTTTCACCACAACTTTAAAAGTTCCAGAATACCGTGTGTAGACACAGTAACCATCAGGTAAAATCAGGTTGCACGCTAAAGTCTAAAGCACATAAACAACTCTAGGTCTTCAACCGTGACGAGAACAAACCTAACCTTTACGATGTTATCGTGTTGATGTAAATCGCTTAGTAGATTTATAAAAGTAATTACATAAGACAAAGGGCACGCGTACGGTTCGCTACAATTAGTGGCATCGGCGGTGTACGGCTTAAATCTTAAACAATAGCGCTGATTACTGATAACGTATCGCCGCATCTGTGTTTCGAACTGCTCTGAATTAGTTTGGTTAAGGCCCGGCTGCCGGCAGGCTCTGATTATGATGTGGGCCGCCGGGAAATATATTTAATCATACTTATTTTACTGTTATATTATGTGGTAATTGGCACCTTTTATTAGTTGCAAAAATTCACCCTAATTTTGAGGATGTAACGTAAAGATATGACAGGTGTTTCATGCGAAGCAAAATGACCAAATATATGAGAATTTTGAAACCGAGTACCAACCACAAATTCTGTGTTTCCAGGTATACAATAGATATTTTGTTATATTACCAGAAAGCTGTAGAGATTTGTGTGGGATGTGAAAAATTAATTTGTTTTTAATTGCAATTTGAAGCTAATATTTTTCCTTGCAATGAAGTATTGCAATGCAGCGTCACCATGCCGTGTCTTGTGTCTTTCATTTCAATTTAAAGCCGGAGAATTGATGTGAAATAATTAGGTGAACAGTTAAATTGTAAGACGATTAGTGTGTTTTCTTCTGGTGGTAAAGTAGGAGGCGTCGGTCGTCTCTTTAACTAGCACCAGAAGTGTAACACGCCGCGCGTGTCAGATGCAGGGTTGCCTCTAAACAATAGCTTATTTTTGTTTGGATTTTTTTCACTCATCGTGTCAGCTTACAATATATCCAGAGAAAATATGATTGTGTGGCTTATGATTAACAATTTAATAAAAAATGTCGATACATAGGTACAATGCAAGTATTTACATTTCTTTACATATACAGGCATTTATTACAGTAATAAATAGATATTTATGAGTTGTCATTTCCTCAAAAAATGTATAATCTAAATCACAAATTAACCTAAACAGGTTATTTGTCAACCCTATTCTTTGCACTACAAACTGAGCGACGGTGCTGCCACCGGCGCGCGCGCAATGCCGCTGAACTAATCAGCGCAATCATCTCACTGGCTCTATTAATGATCATTTGTCTTATTTTTTGTCATTACACAAGTTGAATATATGTAATTTAGCGAATAATTGAATGTTACAATACTCTGGGGCTGATGAGTGCCTTTCGTATGCAGCAGTATAAATTAAAACATAAAGAGAATCATTACCCTATTGCGGATGAAGCAAAATTGTGTTATCTGAAATTACAGATATTGATATCCGACACCTCAATTTTATGTCACTCAAATCCTTATTCGAACTAGTGTACTAGTGTAGGTTAGATTTTCAAAACAATTTATCATATCGTGATGTTGGTCAATGTAAAGCTACGATAAAACTATCAACAATTTCTAATAACATTCGCCTCACGATAAGATATTCTCCTTAAAATGTCCGCAAACTTTCACATAAAACGGTTTAAAACAGAAGCGGTATTGCAAGTCGGCCTAATTAATCCATCGGTTAGGGGTCGTTTAGTTAATGAATGAATAAATCGCCGTCACCCTTCCCCCCGCGGCCCGCCTCCTCCCACAACCAGATAACGTTAATCGGCGCTCTCGATTTATGTACCTTCCGCGCTGAAATACGGCAAATGGTACTCAACTGCGACCACATCTTGAAAAAAATATCCTCACCTGCTTTCCACTGAAATATAAACTGTAAGATTATTTAGTAAGGTTGGTTCTTCCATGTGTGCTTGTCTGGCGATAATTTCTATCGGTCGTGAGCAAATATAGAGAGCAAGCGCAGTGATGTATAGACGGCGCGCGCGCAGCTATCGCCGCAGCGTAAACCTGACATAGATGAGATAGGACGCAGACTGTTACACGGACATGTGTTATTTAAGTAAATGGACTTACGTGATTTAATTAATCTACAAATTTAATTACTAGAGTATTTTCTGAAGGCTAGTTTAAGATTATCTCGTTGGTCTAATGATCACAAGCCTGACTATTACGTATGAGGCTCCAGATATGGCTTTAGATTGGGCTAACGTTTTCGTAGGAAAAATCACACAGTAAATAAGATTTAATCTAGAGTTGTGTTAGATATTAGGTACTACAACACCTATTCAAAATAGGTAGAAACTTTTAAGGCAATGGTACAAAAATGTTCCTGCGTAAAACTGTCTGGTCCTTCATCGCTATATCTTTAGCTGTCATAACACTCAGAGTGTAGATTAGTGCAGTTTCATTATCTGATACACTAAGTAAACAGTTCTGTAAAAGCACTTAATGATATACTTAACTCTATACATGTCTAAAACCTGTGACTAGTCATCGCATAAAACCTCAAGTATGGAGGAAGGGGATGATTGTGCCATGGTGATTGTTATCAATTCGATATATTGTGTGGGGAATAATATGAAAGGAAAGAGTTAGTGAGATGTGAGATTTGGAGAAGAAGATATATTATTATATTGTGTGACTTAGCTAAAGAGCGAAGATATCTTTTTCACCAGAATAATATTCATACACCAGAGTCCTTCGAAATTTTCAGTAACATGAAAATGAAAATCCCTTAATGGAAAACCATTGTACCTAACTATCTTGGCTGATGATGATAGTGCCACCACCAGCCCCAGTCTCCTCTACACTTAAGGTTGAGCAAATCACATTAATGTACGATATGAGTGCAATTGATAACGTTAAATGCTCAGTCCGTGACAGTTCGTTTATCAAAACTGACGTATACGCGACAACGCCCGATTGTGAGAATTCGGCGTATTTTTTAATCATTTTCCATTGCTACATCCTATTAAGTTTGGCCTTTCATTGATGAGTTCCGTCAGCTAGTGTCGGGAAAAATTCACAAACTCGTAATACTGTAACTCCTTATACAACTGCCAAAAATTTAAAATTCTTAGCCGACACATCGTCCATATCTGTTATTCAATCATGTGATCAGTGATATATAAAAAAAAAATCAAATAATTTATTATAAATAATAAATATAACAAGTCTAGTATTTCTGCGTAGAATGGTATAGTCTTTGCAGCAGGTCGCGTGCGCGAGCGCCGTTACCGCGCGCCTGCAAATTTATAATGATCGATATTCGCCGGACCAATGGACCTTGCTCTGGTTACGAGGGTCGCGGGTTCCTGGCTTCGGTCAATATTCTTTTGTTGAGGAAACTAGCATTATTGATACCTGATTACTAGCTTTTTAGGATTTCTTCTGTGATTTAATCCTCATTTTAGGAGGTACGTTTCGCTACGAATCTGTAGCACATCTATTACTGGTCGCTGTTATAAAAGTCTGAAATAACTGTGATACTACTGGGATAATGGATTTACCATTTTTATAATTATACGATAAACTTGTAATTAAGTATAGTGTTAATAATGTAATATTGCTAAACATCCGGTCAATTGCAGACTCCATTAAAATTTTACAGGAGTAAAGAGGGGAGAAGGAGAAAAATATAATAATGATGATGAATAAACATCTGTATTACTACAAGTTATGTTATGTAGCTGTTAGATAACCATGTGAACGAATTTCGCCAGAAATTTTCTCCCTGCACGATTTTCACGAATATTACGAATGTATTTTACGAAAGTTTCAGTGTTGCGTAAAGGTGCGAAACGTCATTTTTGAAGTTTATTGCATCGCCGCGGCCGGCGCTGGATCGAGGCTGCAAGACGTTAGACTACTGCTGCTAATCAGTGCGCGGCAATCCTTATGAGATGGTCTAATTATTCGTTAGTAGGGTTGTCCCGTTTCACCATAAGGCACCAGGATTTAAAACGTTCAGAATTACCTCAACAGTTTTCTGTAAAGTAAGATGCCAAGTCGACTATCGAAAGGGCTTCAATGTTTTTTGTATTCATGTAGTAATGATGACAAAATTTTTGACTGCCTTACACTTTTCTTTTTGGGTCATCTTCTGTCACCAAATAGGGTCTCTTTTGGTAATAATATTATTTGGTTCCTTTTGTGTAAGAATGCAACCAGAGCCAGAGCCAGATAGATCCAATGAACGACATTTTACACATCACGGTAGATAACCTCAATATTTTGTGCAGCTTCTACTAATTACAAGGTGTTATTTTATTTTGTATGGTCAGAAAACTACAAATTGCTACAGATAATTACCCTCCGTGTTACGCAAAATTATTCCATATACTGCTATCTAGTGGACCTTTAGGATCTCATCGTTTAATTTACATTTTAATCAATAGATCATCATGTCTAGTTCTAGTCTCAGAATATAGGCAAAGTCGGCAGCCCTGTATAGTCTGTGGTATCTCCTCGATCTTTACTTAAGTAAATTAATTTGCCTCACCTCATACGATGAGAGATCTCCAGATAGTAATTACATTATTATGTACTGGCCAGTTTAATATAGCTAAAATATATTTTGTGCAATTACACTAGTTCATCGTCAGTATAGTAGGTACTTTAATTGTGTAGAATTAGTGTCGTGCAATTTTGAACTTTGTGTTTATTAATTAATCGTTTGTATTTCGTATCGCAGTGTATTCAATTATTGTTGTTTGTTACGGATTCATGTTTTATTGTTGTGGAGATTTTTGATATTGAGATTTGTGCTTAAATTATGTATGTTCTATTGTGAATCAAAATCTGTAGTTCAATTGATACTAAACAGGACTATTTCAACAACACCTAATCATGTCTGCAGTATCCATACATTTTCAAAATTCAAACAGTACGACAATACGAACCTTAATATTGTTGGAACTATAGATATGCATCTGAAAGTCCACAATCACGCATTGAAACTTGGTACAGCATTGCTCTGATTACTGAGAGCTTAAATCAACACTTTGTCAGTGTTGAGGTGGTTGGGTCAAGGATTTGATCCTTACAAGTATCCTTGGCAGTATGTCATTATCTAGATTCTAGGAATTAGTGATATATTCGCACACTACTTGAGATGCTTTCAGGAAGTTGGTAGACCACCTATTAAGACCCATTGCTATCTAGAAGACTTAATTTTACTCTACTGGAAAATAAAAAAAAACAAAATAACTTGCGTGATGCATACTAAAACTTAATTATCAGTTTTCGGCACCCTCATGTAACTATTTGACGAGGAACTGGACTAGTTTCAAGCCATACTAGAAGGCTCATATTCATGAGCATATTCATGTCACACGATGCGGCGACTGTCACACTGCTGTTGTCGTTTTTTAGCGTTGATAAGTCTGCGTTTGACCACCAAACCGCTTAAGTTGTGAGGTTGAAACTATAATAATTAAAAAAACAACCATTTTCCCGCTGTTGAAAATTCTCCACGTCATGTTACGTATTACCTGACTTAGATGTATTTTTCATCATGACGTGTAGATGACTTAGATTAGTTTTCGATGTAGAACCAATTGAAATTGTTCACGTACGGTACATCGGGTTAGCGTGGACGGAGCCGCGGTGGAATGCAATACGTCAGTGCGCGCGACGAGGCTGGCCGCCATCCGAGTCATGTAGTGACACACGTAGCAGAAAGCGTGACCGCTTGTTACAATTAGCCATATCTCCTCGCCGAGGTGTCCACGTGCCATCTTGATAGCTTAGGTGAAATGCTATCGTTTGTATTGCACACAATAGACTTAGGGTGCGCTCATTGTTTGCGTTTTGAAGATGGGCTTCAGGATTTTGTTGTTATGTGGTCGACTGTTGCCAAATTCGCGATGTGGGATGTTTATGTTTTTGTAATGGAAAACTTAACTTATTAGGGTAGGACCTATGTACAGCATTAGACGTTTTGTGGCTGATGATGGGCTCATGATGATACTGATTGGAAATCTTGTAGAATTTTGTAAGTTTTTGGAAGTAGTGACTTAATAAATAGGTATCTTGGACTTAAACAAAAATGGAATCACAATGACAATAAATAAAACCTCTACTCTGCGGATAGTTTTGGGATTGTGAGCATTCTAAATCTATAAACTGAACAATCGTGATGAAGAATGAAGGTCGAACCCCATTACTAAAGGAGTTAAATAAAAAGTAGATGCTCTCATATGAACAGTGTCTAACTGCAGTTGCAGTTAAAGTTTACCTTATCTGTGCACTTTGTTTACTGCGGTGCGCCGTTACGGAGCGGAGAGCGCCAAAACGACGAGCACTATCGCCACTCCTATGTCACTTACTTTATCGATCTTTATAACCGCAGCTGCTCTCTTACTAAAGGATGGTTCTATAAGGTTTCGATAAAACATGGGTATAATAGGGTCTGCTGTTTTGATTCTATCTTCATAATATTTTTTAACCATGAAACCACTTTAATCTCCAACACTCTGGTCGAGCGTGGAAATCATCGTAAATCTTTTTATTTAGAGGAGACTGCTACGGACTGTCGATGTATGATCTTATTAAATTATTCAGAAGCAGATAATTCAGTTCAGAGAGCATATCGTGATATCCTGTTATTACCTCCTGGTGCAGTTCCGGTCGGTTGGTACAAGTTGCTCGATGGAGTGCATCATCAGTTTTTGCAACAACGTTAATTATTGCATGGTACGCTACATCTCTGCTGGTACTGTTATGGGCGGGTCGCTCGCGTCGTGAATGAGAGCGTGCGCGCCGCTTTTTATTGATCTGCTTATTCATCTTAGAATTTAGATACTGATTTGTTTTGCGTGTGTGTCTGTTGAAATATTGTGGGTGTGGCGATGATGTCAGGTTGAGTTGAAGTAGTATGAACTCGGCAGTCCGGTCTGACATCTTTGGCCACTACCTAGCTGGAAAGAAATTATAGATTATTTTACTTAGAATAACAAATATTGAATCTAGAATAGCAAAAAATAACGTGCCTTATATCATTTGTTCAAAATGCAACCCTTACAAAATAAAACCTTGTGGAATTTGGAGTCTGTAAATAAAACAATCGTCATAAAACGTTCAAAGTCAAAATTATGTATGTGATTTTAGTGATTGAAAGAATCATGTGCAAAACAAATATTACATTTAACCCACAAAAGCGCGAAACCTCCATAAGGGATAAAAGACATCATTCTCTTAGCCTTTCTCTGAGCAAGCACGGATAATACAGATACTTTGCAGCCTAACGATCTCAAGAATGCTAAGCAGCTACATTGTTACAGCGGGGAATGTGAACTGATTAGAAATTAGTTCGATCTGCAACCAACCACAACACATGGGGTTTTCCGGCAGGAAATTCTTGAAGGCCATGTATGGAATATCTGTCTCTTTATCTGTATTGTGGTGTAAAGCTTATCAGCACTGTCTTGTCTTGTATTGATATGAGGACGGACACGAATCCTATTGATACCTCTATCTGAACTGTTTTACTAGCCATATTTGGCAGCTGCGGCCTGCATAGCGGGTTACCAGCGGCTAAAAGCAGGAGTAGGAACGGGGTGGTTTTTAGTCAGTAAGATTGTGACACTCGCTCTCGCCTAGCTCAAGGCAGAAGAAGTCATTAGATCCCCCCTTCTTAAAAAAGTTATATTTGGTTATTCAAATTGATCAACTGCTTGATTATGACGAAATGTTTACGAGACTATAAGCTGCCGTAAACTTTTTTGCATGACTGCTGGTATTTCAGTGCATCTATTAGTAGATACTTTTTATTCTACGTAACTTTTCTGACTATCATTTCAAAGTTTGAACCTGTTGACCACTGTGGAATATTTTAGTTTGTTTGTTTAGTTTTCAATTGGAATACAAAAGCCGAATACTCATAATAATAACGAACACTGAACAGAATTTACGACGCGCTAACCGTCTTGATAGTTGTTGAGTAAAAGCTCACATTCCTAGTGTTGTGCTGCGACAATGCGACTGTCATCGGTCGATATATTACACCCGCTACCGCTCGGCACGCGGCTAATATTTTATATGGGCGGTCTTCATTGCAATCGGGACCTGTTGATGTAGGGACGGTGTGCACGTTATCGATAGATTTGTATTTTTACTAGGATTTGGTCATACCATTTCCATTTTATTTTCATACTAGCGGACCCGACAGACGTTGTCCTGTCTACACGTTAATTTGAAAATTTTAAACTTTTTTAATAAGCTAAAACATTCTGGACCTTTTTGATGAAAATAAATGTTATGACAATATCTAACGTCATTAATATTTGACACTGCGATGGTAGGCCGTCCGTCGGATCCGATGTAAAACATTCCAAAATCAACAACTACTAATAAATTAAAAATTAATTAAAAAAACTTTGTCCAGCGGACAAAATTGTGAATATAAACCATTCTCAGATCCTCTTGAACACACACAAAAAGTTTCATCAAAATCCGTCTAGTCGTTTAAGAGGAGTTCAGTGACATACACACGTACAGAAGAATTATATATATAAAGATGACGAACCAATTCACCATAATGCTTTCAATAGATAAAAGTTTGAATAGATTGGAAAAAGGAGACTCCATCTTTTTTAGACATGTTGGGAAAATTGTAGTTTTAAGATTTGTTGCTTGCCTTATCAGTACTATTTTCACAGTTGATTTGGAATTATTAGGTGTAGGTTTGACCAACGGGCCTAATCTAGCATGTGATATATTACTGTCTTAGCGTGTTGTGGAGCTTCTGCACTGCTGACTACTAGTCAGAACACTGCCAGTTTTATATAACATTCTAATATGCAGCATTCCTGAAGAAAAACTAACATTTAACGACTCAATGACTGCATCGAGCTGTCAAGCAATTAACCAGAAACTTTATACCTGGAAGAATATTGAAACTGAGGAAATGTTCTAACTTATAACAAATAGTATCGATGCGTTTGCATCCCAGCCCTAGTGGTCGAGTGAAAGAGGCGTGCACTGGTTGCTCTCATTAATCTTTCATTTCTACGTTATATTATTAGAGGAACGGGTTTGCACGGATGCTGCGGGGTCGCGGGGTGCGGTGCGCGGGCGCGCGGGGGGCAGGGCGTGAACCCGAGTGAACCCTCAGTAGCACCTGCCGCGTCCGGTCGGCCCGGCTGCTCCACGCAACTCTAAGGTTGCCAGGGAAACATTCTCATCTTGTAAATTGACAGGATTCCTTCGTTATGATCTAGCATGTCAAGCCGCTCTTAGCCTCACACTTCCTGGAAGTGAGAAATTGTTGGAAGAATGTTGCGTTATTATGATTTCATTCAACCATTGTACAGTGGCGTTGTAGCGGGTCGTTTTCAGTTGTATGGAGCCTTTTCTTCTATTGATATGCGAATTTTATTATACAGGTTGTGAAATGCTTTTTTATTGCGACTTTTCCTTTTTAAAGTATTTCTAAATAGTGTAACAGCGAAAACATGCCATTAAACCTTAAGAAAATTGTACCGAAACTGTATTAATTTAATTAGATCCGTAACCACAAAGACAGTCAATGACAGACAGAATAATGAACTCGGTCTTTATATATAATTGCATGTTTGATTTATCTGTTTGTCATTAGATCTGGAGCAGAGCATTGCGCAATGTATATTTGATACACATTACGGGGAAGTTGAAGATCAATTTAATGAGATGTTTGTGGACACGGGAGCGTCTTGTTTCCCCTAATGAGAAATCAGGGCATACCCATGCAAGTCTATTCGTTGAGTTGTTCAGGATAACTAGTTTTGCTACTTAATGTTTAGTAGTTTATTATTGCGAACTGAAAAATCTGACTTAATCGTCATTTCTTGTTCCTTTCAACCTTTTTATTTTCCTGATCAATAAAATCGTGGTTTTCATAATTGATTTTAGTTAATATCATTCTTTGTAATAATACCCCATCCCGACAATATTCTCTCGCCAACCCTAAACTGTCTTTGAAGGTTGTAAAAGTTGGTTTTTAATCGCTGTCACAATATGTAATCGTATTGAGAGATAACGTGTGAGGTGCATGCCCCCTTATTTCGGCTGTCGGGCCGAACAGCATTAACCTTCCTATACTCGCGCATTGGTCTGTGAGACCGACGAAACATTTTTTCATATTTTTTTTTGTTTTTGGTAACCCCACCGACTCCATTTTTTTAGTAGCTGCCGGATTCGTTGCCAACTTCATTTTAGTGCACACAGTGCGTTTGTGCGAAACGCACATGTTGGTGTGTTTGGCGCCAATCGGTCCGTCAGACCGACGCGAGTATAGGCGTAACTTTTATCGTTAGTATAAAAGTAGTACATGATTGTTACTGTGAAACTGATAACCAAGTGAATCTGTGATTTACATATCTTATAGCTATTGTTTTTTAAAATAATAAAGTTTATTTGAGTTTTTTTTTTGAAGAAATATGTTTTAGTTCTGTTTACTTAGTACATAAGAAAAATATGTCAATTTTGAAGGCTGTTTTGTATGAGACTGATAGTCAAGTTAAATATATAATTAACAAGTTATAACATGATATGATTGTTTCATTATATCCTCTATTTTGAAAACAAAATATAATCTTTATAGGTTTTCATAGAAAAAAAAAAAATAACAGCAGTTCAAACTATCGGTCTGTGAGACCGCGCGCGAGTATAGCTGTAACAAAAAATCACGCGAGTATAGGAAGGTTAAGCACTGGATTATACCCACCGTCCTGACGTGACAGCTCGAGTGAGATACATTTTTATTATTTAAATACAGTTACATTTGACTCATGTTTGTGATCAGAATTTATAAATAAATAGTTGGTTTTTTAAGTTGTACTTAGAATTTTTCCCTTCATACAAACATACATAATCATTCAAATCTTAGCTTTGTTTACAAAAGTGTTAAGTAAATTCAGAGAGTTTGTGTTTTGAGCCGAGAATTGTCCCAGTGTTTCAGGCATGTTTGCAACCAATAAAATAATAACAAAATTTACATCCTATAAATCAGTTTTAATAATTGACAGTTAACCTTTTTAGGCCATTGAGTAACTACAATACGACAAAATTAATTATACTTATGCCGTTAAAACCCGGATATTCAAATAGAACAAGTAGTAATGGTAGTGTGTTGATTTCCTATGATTAGGAGCCGCTCGGTAAATTCTCAAGGTAATGCCTAAGGCTATACACCTTGTTGGGAGTGTAAGCGTGAAAATGCTGCGTTATTTTGACCTCTATTGTATTTAGTGTTCTGAAGATGAATAAATCCTTCATTAGATTAAACCTTACTCTCTAGGTGTCTGCCTTGCCTTGTGGCGAATTGCGTATGGTTTCAGCTAAAGCTTTTTTTATGGAATACAGAGCAAACGATCAGATGGTAAGCGATCAGCACCGTCGATGAACACCCGTAACACCAGTGGAGTCATAGCTGCGTTACCGGCCTTTAAATCTGCTGCAGTATATAAGCTGCATCTGGAAACACGAAACGCTTTTGATCTTGCCCAAAACTTACGCTAAGTTTACCGTGCGGTTTCGCACGCAATATTTCATCAAAATATTTGGCAACAAAGTGTTATGTGGTGTTATAGTTAAACAATGTTACGTTACATAAGCGTATGTCGTTATAGGGTTACATAACTCCTTTGTGTGAGTTTTATTAACAGATTTGCTTGTCTTCTTTATCAACGTCTGTATTTTGTTGTTGTTGATATATATGTTGCGTCTAATGACAATAGAGTCCATTTTTCTTTGTCAGATATTCAATAGATATTGCCTTGTTGATCTAGTTTTGAGCTATTGTTAGGCTTTTATTTTGTTATTAGAATATCCACTTCTGTTTAAGTATAAGTGCTTTGGAAATGAATGTTAACTTAACAGTCTAAAAATACGAATGTCCTAAAATATATAGAGAGTTCTAATTCTCCATTCAGTTATTAAGTTGGGAGCCCCAATAAGGATCGCGAAATGGTTCAAAGTCGTTCATTTAATAAACATAAGCTCCATGAATAGCAACATTGTTGATTTACTTCGTGTGTGCCGATTTCTGAACGTTGGCTAGTGCGAAATCGTTAACCAATGGTCACTATAATTCAAGCACTATCCGGTAAGGGTAGCCACGATTTGATACAGTTCCACTTTTCATTAAATGTGTTCAAAGCAAAAAGGACATGCTTAAGTTTACGGTTACGCGATTATAATAAGTGGAATGTAGAAAGAATTAGATCAGTGTGGCTTAGCATTTTTTTTAAATGGTGTTAATTTAGAATTTGCAGTTTCCTTCGTGTGACGTAGAGATGGTGCTGTACGCAACTGAATAGCTATTGGCAGCTTGATAACACAGACGTTATTTCTATCGATAATAATTGGTTTGGATACCTATACAAAACTTTTCAAGTTTTTACTAAACCAATGTAAGTTGCCATTACTTTGAAATAAAAGTGTAGCCCGGAACCCAGTAATGCATGCTCGCCCTAACAGTATCGTAAGTGTTGAAGCACTCTCCAATTACCAAGTGTGATGATAATTGAATATATGCTTTATAGAACCGGCACGCTGCTGTGGCCTAGCCGCACTATGAATACGCCTACCCATTTGCACTCTTTATAGAGTATGCAAAATCGATAGACGGAATCAATTTAATTAATATTTTGTAGCTATTCTTGAAATTGTTAGGCTTACCAACATAATTGTGTAATTAAATGTAACTTTTTCAGTTAAGTTGACAGCATGATTGCACAGTTAGTTAAGAAAAACTGCAAAAAAAATCTGTATACCTACCTATAATTAATTAGTCGAATCGAATAGAATTAAAAAACTAAAAAATATGTTCGTTTATTAGTATTTAGGTATTAATCAGCATGTGATGCTAGTCTATTGCTAAAGATTGCTATCCTTCAGTAAAGTAAAATTACCCGAGTCTTCGCAATAAAATGTTGCTCTTGCGGTCATAAGGAAGACAATAATACTTTATTTATTTTACTGTAATTTACAGCTACATTTAAGCATTAAAAGCAAAGATATTTAACTGTTCCCAATAAAAAACAATTCATAACAATCCAGTTAGAAACAATAAAGAGATCTAATAAAATATATCGTTCATCGTGAAAGCGACGGAGCGGAGCGGCGCGTGCGCAGCCAACAATTGCAAGCACTAACAACCTTTGCACTGAGAAGAAAGCCTTTATTGGATGCAATAATTAGTTTTATTGTTTGTTTCTGTGTTTATTTCGTGTACTAGTTTCTTTTAGAGTATATAATTGTAGGTGAGACGACTTTTGTGACTTTACTCAAGTTTACGTGTGATTTTGCTGCTTTGAAAACACTTCTGAAGTGTTTCTCCGTCATAATTAAACAACCCTGTAAAATCAGAGTAATAGTTTGTCTTGCCTTGTTTTTAAAAAGATCGTTGCTCCACATTAGGATTTTTTCGTGTGTCGTGGGTGAGTTTACAAACATAGAAGTTCACATACAACAACAATACACAAAGATTTGCTCCGTGCGAGAATCTAACCCGCAACACGTTGCGTAGCAGGTTATCAAGCCACCGCACCAACCGTGCAGTCGAAAGTTTAAAGAAACGAGTTGTGTAATGAAGTTTAGATTACAACAAAACGTTAAATTGTAGGATTTTTCAAGTAAATCAATTTAATTTACTGTTACGACTCGGACCTTCCCCCTTCCCTGTTAATAAACAGAGCGCGGTGATATGATCCGCTGCTCGTTGCATGTAAAGAAATGATAACATCTTGTTACAACAAGCCTGTAATCACTGCCTTTTTGACAGAAACTCATTTCGTCAATGATTGATCGAGTCAAACGGGTTCTGTTGTGATGATGTCTGCTGATGAACAGCGAATGCCTATAAAACTGTATCGCATTATCTTCAATGTTCTATAAAAATAATTAAAATAGTAGGGACTTGTAAGTGGAAGATCCATGCTTCGACCTGAATGGGCCGGCTAGACAGTAGTAGTAGCACGGCCTCACAGAAAACTGACGTGAAGCAACGCTTGCGTTGTCTTTCGTTGTGTGACTGAGGTTACCTAAAATCCTAAAATTCCTATCCACGGCAAGGCACTTGTAACGCGACTGGTGTTTTGGGGTGTCCATGAGCGGTGGCGATTGCTTATCATCAGGTCATCCGTTTGCTCGTTTACCGGCTTAAACCATAAAAAAAACACACTTGTTAAATGAAGTCAAGTTAACAGACAGTTAAGTTTATATCTAATTATACTATGTACCTATATTTTTAAATAACTATGTTATAGACAATTAAAAACGTGACTAGCGCCGTCTTTGTTTTTAGCGGTAAAGATTGTATTGTATTGTATTTATTTAAAAATATTTAAAGATGTATATAATTTTAAGGTAAATGCGACGAGTATTCCTGAACATCTTGTCTAATATAAAGTTGTTAAACTATGACCTTGTTTCTGAAAGTTGCACATAAACTGTTTAACTTTGTGAAGAATGCCTGACAGGTATCGTTACGCTCTTTTAACAGGAATGTAAACTGCGTTGATAACTGAATAACTCATGTTAGTTTATTACCTAGAACAATTACTCAAACCCTGTATCGAATTATATAATCTTAAATCGAGGAAAGAGGTTTAGAGTGCGAAATAGAAAAAGTTGGAGAGAAATCTCAAGGGCAGCACTAAGGACATTCTATGGTCACAACCACACACTCAAGAGCGAACGATTAAAAAGAAATATCGCATGGTCTCTGTAAATTTAAAGTCTCAAAGCGTTAAAGAAAATTAACCTTTCTATTTTCATAATTTCCGTATTACTTAACAGCTCCTATAAAATTCAATAAAACCTCTACAAACACGTAATTTATGTCTTCCGCTACCATAAACCACATTCCAGCAAATCGATGATGGTAAAAACTCCCTTGTTCCTAAGTGAACTTTTGCCTGCATACAATTCTTCCGGGATAGATGTAGAAGAGGTAAAAACCGTGGGTAGGTAAAAAGTGGTGGAATAAAAAGTGGGATCGCGATAGGTGAGGCGCGGCGGCGCGAGCGCAGCGCGTGGCGGGCGCGTGCCTACCGACCAATTACACATCTTCGCCTTTATTACAAGAACGCTCATTAGACTTGAGTGTGGAGTTACGAAGTATTGAATACGGTGGTTTAGCTAAAGAATTTTTGTTACGTATGTTGATTACTGTGTGATTTTCTGGTTGTTTTTTTTATATGATTGGATGATAACTATACATAATCTATTACCCACAAAATCTATTAAAACGTACCTACTGATTAGCCCGATAACTTCTGAAAAAAGCTCCACTAGTTTCAAGCTACACTGGAACTCACGAAATGACATGAATGTTTTAGATCAGATTTTGTTAAATTCAGGCATATTAAGGTGCATTATGAATTTTGTGAATAGTAAGTAAAATAAAAGAAAATAAAATAAAAAAGGTAATTTAAAAAATTAAAAAACCCGACTGCGTTTCTTTATAACATGAAAATGAAAAAACCCTAAAACAAGAATACAAGAAAAATTTAAGTAGTCGGGACCCATTCTAGAAAGCCATAATTCATAATATTTAGATATATCTAGTGTCACTATAGGGGTCGTTTTATTACTTATTTATTATTTATTATATTTTGATATATCTAGTGTCACTCTCACAGTAATTACGAATCAAACGACCCCTATCAAGCTGAAATCCATTGAGTCGTTCAGGCTAGAGAGTGGGCAATATTCGAATTTGGCGCCAAAAATCCGCCATTTTGATTTTTTTATTATTTTTATATATCCAGTGTCACTCTCACAGTAAATACGAATCTAACGACACCTCTCAAGCCAAAATCCATCGAGTCGTTTAGGCTAGAGAGTGAGCAATATTCGAATTTGGCGCCAAAAATCCGCCATTTTGTTTTTTTAAACATTTTGATATATCCAGTGTCACTCTCACAGTAAATACGAATCTAACGACACCTCTCATGTCAAAATCCATTAAGCCGTTTAGGCTGCAGAGCGTGCCAAACAATTATACATACATACATACATACTCTCGAAAAAAAAACATAACCCTCCTTCTGGCGCAGTCGGGTAAATAGCACTTAATATTAATTGTGTTTACGTCACGTAATAAGGTGCTTGAGAAAGGGAGACACACTTTACTTTTTAATGCAAATATGTTAATTATGAATTAGCCACATTTTCTTACAAATCACAGTCAACAACCCCAAGAAAACTTCTGAAATAAAATCTCAATTGGAAACAACCGCATCCACTTTGTTTCTTCGATGTGAGGTCACGATTGAGTATGCGCAGCCGAGTGTATCGCCTGCCAGGTCAACATGGTTAGTTTTTACTCGCGAACTAGGCGCGCCTAGCGGCTCAGCTTGCATTTTTTAACCTAACTGATGGTTACAGATCGGTCGGCTGACCGCAACCACTGCTTCTTGAAATAGCCCCATATGTCTTCAGCTGTCAGTTTTTGTATCATAATGTATCTAACGCAGTTTCAACGCTTTTTATGTTTTCGTTTTGTTGCGTCTGAAAAAATAAATGCTCGTACAATGTTAGTTAGGTAGTTAAAACTTAATTAAGTTTTTGATCGAAAAAGTTTACAAGCTTCGGAAATGAATTTTAGGCTATGTTGATTCTATTCTATTGCTCTTATGCACTCTTGTTTAAATTGGGGTAAGGTACAACATTATTACACAGTGGTTGGACATAGGTATAATCGATACACAGTTCCAAATTCATCCTCAGTTTAGTTCTTTTGGTTTCTGCGCAAATACCAGTGATACGAACGACGTTGAACAGTTCGACAAACATTCCAATGTATAGTGATGTCAAGACACATAGGGTCGTATGGTTGCTATGATTGGCGGTTGACAAAAAATTACCAGTTAGGTGACTAGCGACCCGAAGGCGGTGGTGAGGCCGCATCCGGTGTAACCGACTTACAGCGGGGTGATTTATTATAATTGATGCTATTTTAATAGGAGCGAGCCAAGTGGAAAGCATCTAGTTGGAAAGTAAATCCTGGTTATTAATAAAAGATTCAGAATAATTGAAAATTATTTAATTTTTATGTTAAGAATGTGATATTTTGATCAGATTATCCGTGCAGTCGCTTTCAGTATGAGGTTTAGCCAATCACTCAATTTTAGTTTCTACAACACGCAGGCAAGATCGGGGAAATCTCCACTTTTAGTACCAACTCATTATCGGCAATGTTATAACGCATCTAATAAACACGTCCAACAAACAGCTCCTAAATTGAATTTCTGAGATCAAAGACCGGTTGTTATATTACCATATGAAAGATATGTGTAGGTAATATAATAAATTAACCTCACATAGTTACTGGTAACGAACAGTTAGGCGTTAAAACGATTAGTTAGTGAATGCACACGAGCGGTTCAACCGTTGTGTAGTACAAACCATAGTTATTAACTTATTATTCTGTGTACCAATTAGAAGAGGGCTTTCTAATGGCGCCGCGTTCTTTTTAACTAGATTGTGTTTACATGCTTGTTTATATTTTGCGGGAGATTTTTGTCGAAGAGATTTCTTCCCTATTAAGCTGCATAGCACTTAGCATCAGATTCGGTTAAATGTCAATATTTACATCTGTTCACATACACACTGTAAGATACGATAACATTGGTTGACAAACATTTTGATCACATTTCTTATGACTGCTTACTGTTAAGATAGTTTTCCTCATTCCCTATTTTTTTTATTATTTGAAGGGGGAATATCGTTCCAAGACTTCGGTGAGGTGAGGTCCTTGGGTGAGGCGAAATGGGGGAGTCAGACTCTAAAAGCCACACAATTCCTACTCCTGCTCTTCGAGCCGGAGCCCTGGTAACCCACTAGGTAGTTCGCAGCTCCGGTTCCGTATTCCCTAAGATCAACATTACAAATGAATGGCAAAAACTACGTGACAGCTTAAATATGAACATTTGACAATCACGCTACAAAATTCAAATAGACTCTTAAACCTAGATTAATGGTCCCATACGACACTACACCTACAATCCATTCTTAAAACAATAATAATAAATCTAGATAGAATCTGAGTGAATAGTAATAGAGTGACTATTAAGAACAACAGTGGACTCAACGACTCTATTAAATAGGAACAGCGGACGGTTGGCGACCATATTATTTTGACACATCATGATGTATCGCGTTGTATACCTAGTGTCGCATTGTTTCGGAATGACACATGGTCTAAAATGTTATGAATGAATACAAATTCAGATCAATTTGGTGTGATTAATATGAGTGGAAGAGTCGATAGTATTATTGCAGCTCAC
Organism: Spodoptera frugiperda; assembly: GCF_023101765.2. Taxonomy (NCBI): domain Eukaryota; kingdom Metazoa; phylum Arthropoda; class Insecta; order Lepidoptera; family Noctuidae; genus Spodoptera; species Spodoptera frugiperda. Next base: position 9,896,949 of record NC_064213.1, on the reverse strand, counting down.
ATATAGTTACAATCCAGGTGCTTGGCGACTGGGCCCATACAGTCAGCAATCTATTTTGAGTCTTTAGGCTTAATTCATTCTGTCTCCTGCATTAAATTCACCAAGGAAAGTGGAAACTATCATTTTCTTCTCCTCTAATAATATCGTCCGATTTATTTCGTTGCGGGACAACGAAAAAGTCAGTTATTCATGTCTCTCGGATGCGCCAGACTTCAGTATTTCGGGGTATTCATAATTGTATCTACTATAGATCCCGGCTTGGAGGAGTTGGAGCGGTTTCGTATTACCTTTAGCTATAGACTTCTTTGAAAACTTACATACACAATATGTGATGTTATTATATGATTTCGAATTAATGAATATGCTAAAGTATGGGCATAAAAACATGATATATTTTCATTAATGATACTATGTTCACGAACAACAAAATCATCAAATAGTGCAAAGTCTATAAAAATCCTCAATTAGCCGACCATCACATTGCGGCGTCACTTAAACCGTAGTCAGAGCAATCGTCGCAATCTATACAACGGTGATTGTCTACGGTAGCTAGCTGTCAGCAATTTGGGCAATCACATAGTTACCTCATGAGTGATGTTCCGTGCTTAAGTGGAAGCTTGGAGCTATAGCCACTTTATTAGAGAACCAGTGGCCGTAACAATAACAGTACCGAACCGAGAATTGAATCGTTATATTAGTGTCAAAAGAAACTACGGTTCAAGTAAGTAATCTCGTTTTGACTTGATAATGCTCTTGTTTGTGACTTGCCGTTATACTTGGAGGTTAGATGGTGTTTATGTCAATTGAGCGTCAGTTCTTTCATGCTTCAGACACTACAGACATCTATATCTATGACTTTAAATTATTTCACCATTAGTAAGATTGCTAGCGTAGCATTTATGCATTTCCCTGGTTTAACGTGTCGCCCAAAAGGGGTGCATTAATGTCAAATGTCAAAATTTTCCTTTAAGTTTTTTTTTTATTCTTAGAAGACATGTTTTGAGACAAGTAGTAAGAGTAACTGTTTATTTAGAGTAGGAGTAGATAGTAGTAGTAGAGTACTTAGATAGTAGGTAGGTTGATAATATAGCACAACGCAGTAAGAATTTAGTAGGAACCAACTTAGAAATTTTTCACACAAGTAAAGGAACCATTCCGATGCAAACGGTGTATAATTTGTTTAAGTACAGGGCGATGTGAAATGAAAACGCATATCGTTCCCCGGGAAGAGGCTCATTTTTACAAATACAGTCCTCACGAGCAATTACACAGTAAATGCATATATCACGGGGACACTAAAGTGAGTGCTTTCCATAATGTCCGACTATCACATTACATGAGTAGAAAGAACACTTGTAACGAATGCTGAAGACGTTTGGTAAAGATACAGGTGTCTATAGTTTATAATCTGCTCAAAATATCTTAATAATATTCATAAACCGATGCAATTTATAACTCCAAATGGGTACAATTTGGTTAAAAGTACTTAATTAAGTCCTATAGGTACTTTTGTTACTTAGACTCTGTAACTTATTATTCTAATCCTTTATCTATATAGAGCTGTGTAGGCGTGTTAAATATTTTCTACAGTATCTCTTAGATAATAAAGTATAATAGCTGCTTTATCAAGCCACTAACACCAATGCACTAGACTCGTTAATACGAGATTATGTTAATTCAAACCATTTATATTCGTAATCTAATTATTACACCACGTGTCGTAAATTAACATAGATACTTATTATTCGAGATAAATACATAAATAATAGAGATTATGTTATGCGTTTTAAAACACCGATTAACATTTGCATAAAACTGCCTCGTTACACACAATAAACATTGATTAATATGAAGTTGCATCTTACAAAATTGTCAGATAGAACTACTATATATTTTGTGAATCTTCAAGGATAACATTATGTTTTATTTATATTATTTTCTTTCATCATACTTATTTAATTCAAAATCCTAAAAAGTTTACTAAAATATAGATATGTAGAAATCTGTATGTAGATTTTGGCTTTAGTGCAAAGGTTAGGTGAAAGAAGTGCGTAAAATTTCCTTCCCTGTGTCGATTGCTGTGGAAAACGCGTCCCCTCGTGAGAACGCTTCACCGTCCGGTTTTCTCAAGCGCGCCACAAGAACGCACTGATTGCCATTTGTTTGCAAATATAACGTCTGTTGTAATTTTTGCAAACAAAGTTGATTTGTGAATGGAGCTGAGATATGTGCTTATTTTTCATCTACTTGAATCAGTTTCGTGATGTCAAATAACCAGATATCAGCGTGTGAATGCAAAGAGCATCATAACATGTCGTACTGTTCTTTTTGTTGAGTAATTGATAAAACTGGGAAAACTAAATACTCATCCACTAGTATACAAGAGTATAATAATAGGGGAATATATTGGATAGAAATGTGGAGTACTTAAATCGTACAAAACAAACATAAAGGAAAAATATGAAATACTACACATTTCCTTGCCAACTGTAACATCTATTTAAAGTGGCCATTACAATAGTAACGTTTTCCCGCCCAAATGTCCAAGATGGCGTCATGGGAGAGCGCGCATGCGCCGGGGCACGGGAGCATAAACCACAACTAACAATAACGCACAGGGACAGTAAATATTAACGATGGGAGTTGGTACTTTAAATAATTAATATGTCCACATTCCTGTGTTGTCAGTACTTTAATAAAATCAAGATAATTATGTAACTAGCGGGAGTATTTAGACGCAATTAATAGGTGTCATAAGGAACCTCTGAACGGAATGATTTCGCCACATGCGTGATTTTAAAAATAATCGTAACAGCATTTTGGGTATACTGCATACCTACCTAGTTTTTTTAGGAAACTTTGTGATTTATTTAAAACTTAAAGATCAAATTTGCAAAGGGGATTGACCAATTTGTATGGGACTTTGGCTATTTTTGAACAAGCACTTCAGCTAATAATATATGTTTGATTTAATAGTTCATATCAGTAAGAATGAAGATACAAACTTAGTTTTGTATCAAGATTTATATTTAGATATTTTTTTACATTTTATTGAAACTGGTTATGCATGAAATAAAACATTTTTTTCTATTAAAATGCATTATTAATCCGATTCATATGTAATTAAAATATGGTCAAGGAACTCGGCAGGTGGATTCATAATTTTCTGGTACCTTGCCCAGCTTAAAAACCAAATAATAGTTATTATATGTGCACATCAACCTACTGTTCTATGACCCACCATGCAGTTGCAGCAATAATGTTTTATGGCTGTCCTGCCTTTAGTGTTATTTTCATATAATATATATACAAAATATGTTTTCCTACTAATGTGTCTACTTTGTATTTTCCCACGCAATAAATTGGAGTTTCAACACTCACAATGCAAAAGAACAAAGCGAATAATATCTGTCATTTTGACGAAAAACACAACAGATTGACAGCAGATTGGCAGCACTAAAGTCAAATTCAAAGCCAACTACTACAAATACTTGGTCTTATCATAACAAATACCAATAAAAATCGATTTTTTTAAAGTACAAATTGATACAAATTTATTAGCGTCAGACATTTACTAAAATATAAATAAAATTATTGGTAAATTACATTTTTGTTGAGCAGCCTGTTCAAAAATAGCCAGATTTGGACAATCTCCTTTCTCTTTTGGATCTAAGTGCAATATGAATTTACAATTAGTTGTTATAAATTAAGTCAAAAGTTACCTGTCCCTTCAGGCATTATGGTATTACATAGAGTTGTCTTCATAAAAACAATTAAATAAATTAATAGTCTTTCAGCCTTTCACTCATCAATTAATAACAATACACAGTTTGTCATTGGACGGAAATTGGCTGCGGGCAGTTTATTGTTGCGCGGGTTATAGGCTAACAGCCTGTCGCCATATTTGTATAGTCGTGATGTATGGCGGGACTTGCCAATGCTATTAGTGAAACCGCTTGCAGACCAGTTGCCAATCTAGTGACAAAATTGTATTGAACAGGAGAATAAACGATTAGATTCTTCTCTAAAGACACCTAATACTACATGTTTTGATTTGAAGAGATTATCACAGGCACTTTCATTTGCCAATTATTGTTTTGTGAGTTTCCCCTTAAATGCTGTGAATTTTTATTTCTTCCTTGAAGTTTGAACCACTCCAACAACGAATATGGGCCTTCAATTTTGTTCCGAATATGAATGTTGTAAAGAGTTCAATCCGGTACCTTTTTAAATGTCTTTTCAATATAATATTGATCGCCCTGATACTGGAAACAAATATTTAGTAGTGTCGTGTCGGAGACATTCAAAACGACTAACAATCGAATTTTGAATGGCTATCCTTTCTGGGTAATTACTAGTCAGTATTCGGGTAATTAAAGTATAATGTTGTCAGGAAAAATGCTGCTCTCACGTGAAAAATAGTACAAAAACTGCTCGAGTTTATTAGCAAGTTTAGATCACACACGCAGAGTGTAGCCACCCAATGAAATCGATACACGGACAGACGAATCGATTAAAATAAATTATACTGTCTGGTATTTAGGTGATCTTTGATTAATCGATCAGATTGTTACATTTCTATTCGTGAGTCATTCCTCTCATTCTTCGCTTCGTATTATTAAGAAATTATAAAACAACTATGATAAGTGGTCTATTAATGATGGAGGTAATGGCTAGTTTAGTTTCGAGCGTAACTACTGGGATTAATGTAAAGAATTGATTTCTAAATCAACTAGAATAATGTCGTTTTCAGAAATTGGGAAAGGAGTAAGACGCTGTTAATCTACGATCAATATGTATACGTATGTCTATAGATTTTATTTTCAGTTGCAGTTCAGTAATAGATTAGTATTTTGGTCTTGATAGTTGATATAATATTATTACAATTGTCTTCCATGACAACCATGGTAAATATACGTTAGCATCTTATTTCCTAAATTCCTAATATTCCTAATACAAAATGAAACTGGTAGGAAAAAAATACATAATTCGGAAATTAAGTTAATGTCTGAAAATGGACAAATTTCCTCAAATTATGATGTAGCACAGGAATTTGAAAATTTTTTTACTAATATTCCTATTAAAATAACTAGAGATTTAAATTCTTCAGCCGCACTCTCAACTAGTTTGCTTAAAAAAAATGTAAAAACATGTCAAGATGATTTCAGTTTTCAATATACGAATCCTCTAGAGATCGTTAAAGTTTTTAAAGAAATTAAGATAAAATCAACTGAGGATCTTTGGGGACTATCGGTGAAAGTCTGTAAAACAATTATTCATACTATAGCGCCCTATCTGGCTATGATTTTTAATAAAAGTATAGATGACGGGGTTTTCCCTGACCTTATGAAATATAGCAAAGTTATCCCACTATTTAAAAGCGGTGAAACCACAGAACCTAATAATTATAGGCCTGTATCTATTCTGCCAGTCCTCAGCAAGGTGTTTGAAAAGTTGATATTGTCTCAGATGCTTCATCATTTTAATAAAAACTCTATCTTCCACCATCAGCAATATGGTTTCACTAAAGGTCGTTGTACAACTGACGCCGGTGTTACTTTAATGAAAGAAATATTTGGTGCCTGGGAGGAAGCACAAGATGCCATAGGTGTTTTTTGCGACCTCTCAAAAGCATTTGATTGCGTTGATCATGAGACACTTTTGCTGAAATTAAATCATTACGGGATTAGAATACACTGCGCTCCGTTTATTGAAATCATATTTAGAGGATAGGCAGCTGAAAGTTCATATAAACGGGGTTAATTCACAAGGGTCTGAGATAAAAATGGGCGTTCCTCAGGGTTCAATATTGGGTCCTTTTCTTTTTTTAGTATACATTAACGATTTGCCACTCATATTCGAAAATGAACCAAAAATGGTGCTGTTTGCAGATGATACATCATTGATTTTTAAGATAGGTCGACGTATGAATAATTTTGACGACGTAAACAGCTCCATTCTTCAAGTCTATAATTGGTTTACTATTAATAACTTGGCGCTTAATGAGAAAAAAACCAAATGTATTAAATTTTGCTTGCCAAACGTACAAAATAACGAATGTTATGTTGCTTTGAACGGACAAAAGTTGGAATTTGTTAAGGAGACTATATTTTTGGGGATCACACTAGATGACAGATTACAATGGGGGCCCCACATAAAAGCACTTTCGGGGAGACTAAGCTCCGCTGCTTATGCAGTCAGACAAATTAGGCAGCTAACGGATGTAAATACAGCAAGGCTTGTTTATTTTAGATTTCCACAGCATAATGTCTTACGGCATTTTGCTGTGGGGTCGGGCCGCGGATGTAGAATCAATTTTTATTTTGCAAAAGCGAGCTATGAGCCATATATAACTTGCCCCGTCAATCTTTGAAGAACTTTTTAAAACTATAAATATTCTTACAGTGCCTTCTCAATTCATTTACGAAAATATTATGTACGTAAGAAAAAATCAACAATTGTTTGAAAAAAGAAGCGACAGACACAATTTTAATACGAAGGTAAAAATAAGTTGGCTATACCGCAATTCCGATTGTAAAGTGCAGAAATCCTTCATGGGTTTTTGTGTTAAATGTTATAATAAACTGCCAACTAGTGAATCTGAACGAGAAAAAATTTAAATCTTGTATAAAGCGTGAACTGTGTAAACAGGCATATTATAAACTGTCAGATTATATTGAGGATAAAAATGCGTGGCAGCATGTTGGTACGGCTCCACTGGACACTCGCTCACACTAGACAATGCTCAAATACGATCACTAGTTACACGTTAACTTAAAGTATTAATTTATTCCAATGCAGTCTAGGGATCCTGTGGCATCAAGCAGATATTTTTTTTTATGTGAAAGATTAAATTATATATTATTATTATTTGTATAGAAGCATTATTTCAAAATTGTAAGTGTACATATGTGGGCACTATGTTTGAAATAACCCGCTATTTTATTTTCTTTACAAATTGGTTTTATTGTCCCGTTAGTTTTGACGTATTGTAGTTACATTGTTCCTACATATACATATATACAATAGATAAATAGTGTATCAGAGAAATTGTAAAAAACTTCTTTTTTAAAAGAGTAACGATGGAGTTTCTTGCTCGTTCTTCTCCATTCGAAGCTACACTTTGGAACGAGCGCCTAGCTTCACTGACAGACAGACTGACGGACAATTCAATTTGACGTTTCAAAAGTGCCTTATTTAGGATTAATTGAAATAAATGCTTTGACTTTGACTTTGACTTTGACTTTGACTAACAAAGGAATTTTATACCCATTTCAAGAAAACATACTCACAACACAATTAAGTTTCAAACATGGACACAACAGACCCATACCCTACCCGGTACTTAAACCTATGGCCATATGTCACATGAACCCTAAGAATTCAATTGTCGTGAGCAGTGACCATGTCAAATGATACGGTTGTAGTGTACCGACCTGCTAGTGACCCGCCCCCTGTATCTCTGCTTCCTTCGGTCTGTTTACGCACACTGAACTACGTAACTGCTACTTAGAATGTGATGTATTGTTTGTGAGGATAGGTTGTGGTTGAAGTGATTGAATTGCTGTTGTTTCTTTATTATTATTTTATTGATAGTTTTGACTGGTGTCAGGTAATCAGAAAAAGCATGAAGTCTGTTGCTCGGTGCTATTGCTGATTGTCTAATTTTAGTAAAGAAGTTCAATAAAATCTAGTTTTGTTTTATTGGGGATTACGATATCATATCGATGCCTTCCTGCCAAATGAGAGTAGACATTTTTTGCAACATTGAGCTAATTTGCTGATTCCGAATAGGTATATAACTCAAACTCAAAATAAAAAAAAAATGTCGCTGACCCGCTTTTGGCCGGAAGGTATCGATATGATCGGCTTTGGTATACCAGTATGAAGTGGCAGTGCACATGCATCTACTCTACCAAAGGAATAATTAAATGAATAGTAATAGGAATTACAAAAAGGAAATTAAAGGAATGTAACATACATTATTATGTTAATGTATATAATAATTCAGATTATTGAATTACTGCGTTAATCGACTACATTACTCAGGCTGCCCGTTCAACAGTTACGAGTGAACACGTAATGTACTTCCATTTTTACGTAATGCAGAAAAAGTATACGTTTTGATGACAGATATGTGGAGTGGTACATTACCGTCACGCATTTCATGACAGCCGATCATTTGTCTCACATACCTACCTATATACCTGTAACCATAACGATAGCTCAATAGAATAACAATAATGAATAAAATGTTAATTTCGATTCATTTAAAAGTCTCCTTGGAAATACGTATTGGATACTTGTTTTCATGTAGATTTATTGTTTGATTTGATTTGAAAGTTCGGGATATATATTTATAAAGATATAGATACATAGATTATCTGACAAGATGGGGCCAAACTTTAATGTTTTTCACATAACAGAGAGTCGGACTCATTCACCACATATTTTTTTTCTCTTCTATTACTGATGTCGGCAGTTACTGTTTGCGAAACCCGGAATACAATAAGAGGCGTGCGTTTCGCAGTCGTAGTAACCGTAGGGGGGACAAGCAAAGAGAGTAATACGTCGGTAGTGGTGAGGATGCGCCTGCGCAAGGCCTGTGCAACTCAGCCCATGACGATGACGCCCCGCTGTCGTCGTGTCACTTAACGTACGAATGATGTGTTTGTACACAAGTTTTTTATTTCATTTAGTTGTAGACATGTTAGTACGTTTTTGTAGGATAAGCGTTGACTGTTGTTTATTAAGATGTTTGCAACAATAATAGGCTTAAAAGTAATATGTAGGATTGCATTAGCAGGTTATGGAGAGATTAAATGTCGTATAGAAGTTATTTTGCATTGCTTTTCTAAAGAATAGACAGTGGTTTCTGTCTTAATTTTGATGATTACTATAATATTTTTTTCTGCAGCGCATGAGTGATGTTTCCGGATAAACTGAGCACTTCAAAATATGAGATACTCGTATAATTTTTTTTTACATATAAATAAACAAGTAAGTGCTGATAAAATTGGAATTAATTCTTGAATGTACCACGTAGTAAAGCAAAAACAAGATCCGAAAGTTTGGAAATAAAGTTCAAAACGGAGCACCGGTACAAAAAACAGTATGGCTCACTCCATCATCTACTTAATCGCTGTCACCATCGTTTCCACACAACTTCAAGTAAAAACAAGAGGAAACGTCCATCAGTGCCTCCAAACAGCAATTATTACACCTCGCCGGATAACCGACAAAAACTGGATGCCACCTAACCTGTTAATGGGCCGGTATGAAAGCAGGCCTTCTCAAGCTGGTCGGGTGTCACTCCAGACGTTTAAGTAAAACTTTTATTATAGGCACTCTATTGTCGAACTAATTTCCGTTCTAAGATTTGTATTAGAAAGTGTCGGATAAGTGGAAACTCTTGTTAATGTTTGTCGGATGTCCTCGTGAAAATTATTGACGGTTAAAGATAAACGAGAAATTATGTCTTTGGACAGAAATGATTAACGGTTCCACGTAAAGATGTGTATTTAAGATGAAATAGTTATTTACAAATTGACATCTTTGGTACTGGTTAATTTGATATTCTAACATATGCTGACGTCAAAATCTTTGATTTATCCGATAAAAATAAACATCGCAAGCAAACGACTCTGAACTTTAAGCGATTTTCTATAGAAATACAAGAAAAAGATCTTATTAGAGAGTTTACAAATTCATTTTAAAATGGCGATACTTTACGAACATGTAGCTACATAGTACGTTAAGAAATGTGGTCAGTTGATACAGCTGTTAACTTTTAATATGGGCATGGACTAACTAAGCTGACTCGGTGCTATTAGACCAAAAGGGACACGCAAGGGATACTCTGGTTCCAACACGATGGACTGGACTCGCAATGGAATATTAGTTGTTGAGTATATTACCTAGTATACATAGTAACCATGTACCTATAGTTTAATGATGATGATAACCTAAGATGAATTATAGTTTTTTTTTTAACTACTGCCGCATGGCAAGGCGTCTCGAGTTTGTATCCCGAGTCGGGCAGAGTATTACTGGGGATTTTCGGTGTTTGGAAAATTTCACGGTTATAGTACGGAGTCTGGAATTGTGTCATCTGGCTCATCACCTATTGAAACTTGGGATTTATAGCTATAAAAATGGTAAAAGACCACTTTTTACCATGAAGTGGAATTACGTGCCGTAATGTGCACCTCTACCTACCCCTTCGGGGATAAAGAGCGTGATGTTGCGTCAAACTTAACATAATGTCTCTCGAATCTCCGATTCTGAATTCACCAATCGTCCTTTATACTTCCTGAGCAAATCACGAAGTTATCTCAATGAAGCGAATAAATTAACCGAGCTTGAATGACCAATACTATTAAATAACGTTATCAAATGCGATAGTATTGCAGTCGGGGCTTATCTCAAAAACCTTGCAAGCGGAACTAGCACTAATCTGGTCTATGACCTGATTGAACAGGGCGTGGTCCAACCTTACAGCTTAAAAGTCAAAAGGTATACACGTATATAAATTGCACGTATTAGTCAAAAGATGACCTGATAAGCGATAGGTCGAGAATTACATGTCGATATATTGCGTATGAAGCAAAGCAGTATGAACCCTGAGGTTTAGTAACTTAATAGGTATTTATTTGATGTTCTAAAAGTAAAGTTTAAATCCAGCCACCGGGCGAAAGGCAACATCATTCTTGAACACCAGGGGGACAATATGTGTTCCAAGCGGAAGAAATGTTCTCAAAAGTTTTCTATCGGCAATCAAAACCTTAAATTGTTGTGTATGGAGATTCTTTGTTCACAACAGGTCCATGTCTAAACTGGCATGTATTAGACTCCAGGCAATGAAATTTAAGGCGATTAATTATTAGAAATGTTATTGAAAGGTTTTACAAGTAAGATGCAAATATAATGGGTCTTGCGATTTGTTCGTTGGACTGTGAAAAAGTTATGCGTGTGCGCAGCGCGTAATGACCTGCGTTCTGATTTCAAATTCAAATTGCGAGCAGGGACGTTAGTTCTGACTCGGTGTTCCACCTGACTCCTCCTGGGTTGATGGAGCGTTTAATTTTTTAGATCACCAAGTCGTGCAACATAGTTTATTTCATTTTAAATTATAAGTAAACATATATTTATTAATCGTTTTAGTAACAAAAAGGTAAAAAACTTAAAATTAGACAGTTAATTCGAACCACTAAGTTTCTACGATATATATTTTAGTGCTTTTGGTATTTAACCACCAATTTCATATAGCTGAAATCATCAATATGGCAATGTTATGATCAGCAAATTAATAAGACTTGCTGTATTTTAACAGCTTCAACTATAAAAGCATTTGATTTTAATTTCCCAAGAAATTGAATATCCAATTTCACTTAACAACATTTAATTTGACAAGATGGAGTTATGAGTTAGCAAATTGATAAGACTTGCTGTATTTTAACAACTAATCAACTATAAAAGCATTTCTTTTAATTTCCCAAGAAACAGCAAACTAGTGTTGCCCAAATTCAGTCTTGGTCTTGCAGTCTTGGTCTTGTTCTTGCGTTTTTGCAAGACCAAGACCAAGAACAAGACCGCTGCTATTTGTTAGTAAGACCAAGACCAAGACTGACCGTGCAAGACTTGAGCAAGAACAAGACTTAGCCTGCAAGACTCTTGCGTCTTGCAGCTAGGACTTCGCGCTATTTCACTGAGTAGTTAGGTGTAACAGTTCGGTGTATAGGTAGGTACGCTTAGGAATTCTATGAGACGCAAAAAACTGTATCAAAGCGAATATGAAAAACTGGACCTATGCGCATTACGACTAATACTATAAACATAGCGAATAAAAAAATATCTATTAAAATCAAACTGAGTGCATGCATAGTTATGTTTTAACCATCGGCACTTTGATAATGCGGCATCAAAGGTTTTGTACTTACTTCTCAAAGAAATTTGCCGCTTTTCGGAAGTACATGGTTATGATACACGCGCCGGCTTCTTTTGAAATCTAAAACAATCGTTGCCGCCACGCCGAAATCATAACATTTGACACTATTTGATTGCCGCTATAGGGCGTAGGTATACTCATGCAAAATAATTTCGAATTTTAAGAGTACCTACAGCTGTTCCAAGAATAAATAAGTTTCAGAGTGCTTAGAATGAAAATGAATACATTATACTGAACACGCAAGTAGTATTATGATTAGGATAAAATGGTAAGGATGGGTAGTAGATGTCATATTAATTCATTCGAGTAAGTATATATTATAATATTGATTACTTATATGGTTTTTTTACATGTTTTAGCAAATGTAAGCTTATAAATCTTAAATGTTTATTAAGAAACAGTTACTTCCATGGAAAACGACATATAGGTCAGTTGATTTTTCGAATTTCTTATCAAATCTTCAGTTATTTATTAATCTGCTTGATCTTTACTATGGCTATGTTAATTCAAGCTCACAGTGTTCCAATTCTAATACGTTATTCTAAGATTTAAAGTAAACTTTAATAAATAGTAATAGACTAATAGGTAATTGCAAGACTTGCAAGACTCTTGCTGCAAGACCAAGACCAAGACCAAGACTGGGAGCGCAAGACCAAGACCAAGACCAAGACCAGGTGTATTGGCGCAAGACCAAGACCAAGACTGGCTAAGTCTCGTCTTGTTCTTGCATTTGGGCAACACTACAGCAAACGGACATACAAATCAACTGATCGATTTGAATACTACTGTGTAAAATATCTTTACATAATATGTTAGTCCAATTAAGCAAACGGACTATTAGATGTTGCTATTAATATTCGCAGCAGTTGATATCAATGTTAATTGTGTAAAGAGTTGAAATCCTATATTTTATGGAATGACAAGAGAAAGCCGAGTAAAGGTGAATAGGACATGTTCTATTAAGATTTTGTTCATTTAGATTACTACTTAGTTTATGAAGGTTTTTAATGAATAAATTAAGAAAATATTCTAAGAGATATATTGTACAAATGTATGTATTACAATACACACTTACTCTTGTATCAATTGATAATCGTGTGGCAATTGTGGTAAGCCCTTATTCGTAGAAGAGGCAAATTTCTGACTGTGGACTCTTACAGACTCGTGATAATAATGTATCAATAAGTAACAAGAGCCAGATCCATTAAATTGAGAAAGCTCCACTACATGTTAAGCTTCTATAAAAACATAGGAAATAAGTTTTAATTTAAGTTAATGCTATGTTAATTGATTATAAAGCTCTTTAATTACACAGTAATCTCATTCAAATTGTATATTATCGTGATGTATGAAGTAGAATTCAAATGTGTGAATTATTCAATACGATGATTGCTACGTGAATTATATAGGCTTGGCACGCAACGGAATACTGAAGATCAAGTATGCTCATTATGGAGTAAATATGTTTTATATATTAACGTCTTACAACAAATACTATCGTATCGTCGGCGTACAATTACAATGTCGTCGAAATATGAAAATAAATGGACTATTCTTTGAAAATGGTGTCTAGAGGCTAAAGCAACAGAAATAACTAGTTTGTATAATTTCAAGTCAAGGTTGTGTATGTTTTGTTGCATATAGGTATTAATATTTTAACAATATCATGACCTAAAAGAAGTTCAGATGAGATTTAATATAACCCCCGTTCTTAAGCCACCGGCAACGAATAAAGATACAGGACATTTTATCTGAGATGTGAACTGGATCCATGTTGAGCCTATACAGAGAAACAACAATGAAAGAAACTACAACCTTATAACATTACATATTAGTATAATAGGTTATCTCTGATGTTAGTATAGTTCAAGATAATTTAATATAAAGTAAGTAAGACAGCAGCAATCAGTCTGAAAGTGTATCGCTTGTGTTTGCTAATGGCCGCGGCGGCCGATAAATATTCATCGCGGCAAAAAAGCAGCGCACGCGCGATGCCCGGCGCGCTTTCTTCTCTACGATCTAGGAAATAGATTAGAGGTGGCTTATTAATACTCTAGTATTATTTCTATTAAAGTTTACCAAGAAATCTTAAAAATATATCTTAGTAATCCAAAACTATTCTTTAAGATTTTAATTTTCGGTTCGATTCAGTTTGGTACGGACAACTCTTTGTGTTTTTATTGTAACTTTCTGAGACATACTAAATTAATTATTATGTTATCGGCTTACACACGTACTGTCCATTGACGAGGAACTGACTAGTTTCAAGCCATGCTAGGGCTCATATTCATGAGCAGTATTCCACTGCACTACTACTCGCGACACAGACGCGGCGACAATCGCCGCGTCTGGTCGAGTTCCTCGTCAAAACAGTACGTGAGTAAGCCGATAACATACTGATAATTAACTCCTTGTGCGATTCACAAATTGTTGTTTCGTTTGGGAGTCACACAGGAGAAAATCCTAATGTGGGGCTGTTGAAAAAAAAATAGAAAAAAATTAAGAAAATCTACAAATGGTGCCCACAGATTTTCATTCTAAAAAATAAACTTTAGTAATGATTAGTAACCAATAAAAATATTTAGTTTGGTACAGCAATGAAACAACTTGTAATGTACTTGTAACTCCTCTGATGTTATTTTTGTCCATGGAAGGATAGCATTGATCGCATCCCATCAAATATCCGTTTACTCGATGGCCCCCTAAAAATGTGGAATAAAAGTACTTAATTTCTGCCATATCCACTCTACACCTATTCTCAGTTCCTACCGTACGGTTGTTGGTAGGAATGCTCGAGCTCGTCTCAGGTCAGCTGCTAGAAAAACGTTGAACCAACCGGGCAGCCGGCGGTGCTGGTGTGAGCGAGTGAAAACTATCAGACCTACTCCGCTCCCGACACTTCGAGATAACGGCTATCACTAATTCTAGGTCCGAGTATATGACTACCTGACTGATAAATGATAAATGCGATGAACGCGAGGTCTTCAGGTTAAGATTTGTGTCGAATATAATTTTGGGTGAGTTTACGGGAACTATAAGTAATTTTACTCCTTCTAGAAAAAGAAATACATTTTTATAAAATTACATATTAAGTAAAAAAGGCTCGTGTAAATGTTGATTAATGACTGAAGTTTATAAGTATTTTATCGAATAAATATATGACGTCATCATTTTCTTATGTTAAAATATTTACATGCAATATTGTGAACGATTTTTTTTATGGAGTAGGTGGTAAACGAGCAGACGAGTCACCTGATGGTAAGCGATCAGCGCCCCCATGGACACCCGCAACACCAGAGGAAATGCGACCTTTTGTCAGCTTTATATGCTCTCTAAGCTCTCTTGAGGTGTATGGTAGTTAAAAATAATCTTAGAGACATTGCCCATTTTCAGATTGCGGGCTAGCATTCATTAGCAATACTAGTCAAATGCCTAGACACATTTTGCACATAAGTCAGTTACCTAATCAATGCGTCAACCGCATATATCAATCGTTTTCTGCTAGACTGACTGAAAAAAGTGCTGAAAAACTTCTGAAAGTTTATGTTTCTGACATTTCCGTGTTAATTAGAAGGTAAATAATGGATTCTCTTGTGCATGGTGGCAGAATTAGATTAATATTATAATTCATTTTTAATAAATAAACATAATTAAAAGTTTATTTTGGCCTTACAAGTCCATTGTCCCAACACATCCGTGTTTGAAATGGAAAATCTAGTAGGATACTTTTTCTATCCAGCACCCGACCACAGGTACCCCTTGTCTAGCAGTCATACTAGTAACCATTAAACCAAAGAATTTGTAGCAGTCGATTGTCATTCATACTGTACATAGTTAACAAAAATGTGATTTAAACGAATGTTAAAGGAAACAATCATACATTTCTTGCATATAAAATGCCAACGAACCGATTATCAATGAATATTGAACCCGCATTCGTACGAAAACACCTAATCTATTCAAGTGGCTAGTCGTATAAGGGTCGTGACACCGCAGACAAGGACACACATACACATATAACAGACGATAAAAAAGGACAGAGAACCACCGATGCTCGGGTCATATGTCGACCGATATGTCGTAACCTGTTTGAATGAAACGGCAATATTAAAAAGTTGATGTGTGTGAAAAGGATAGTGATGACAATGACGTGAAGGGTTAAAAGTCAAGCAAAGTGTCGCGGCCTGTGTGAGAGGGATAGAGGTAGAATATTGTAGTATGTCAGTGAAGGACGGATATATGAGGGTCAAAAGACGAGCGTCGGCAACCCTGACCTCTCCAGACGACTCGTGGGCCGTACTTGGGACTTACAAAAAATTGTTATATTGACTTGAATTTGTACAGTTTTGTTTAATTTATTATTTTTTATATATTTTAAAGAAAAATGTAATTTGACTTGTAATTATCTGCCCTATCTGTTTGTTGCTTGTTTTATGCATTCTTTGACAATGTTGATGCCATAAAATATCAGATGCGTTATCTTTTCAACGATGCGATATGAATTTGCGTTGAGATTTTTTAAATGTTTTAATTAATATTTTTGAAGTAAATGCTTTGACTTATTTAAATAATAATTAGATAAGTGCAAGTGCAAGAATTAAACTTAAAAAAGATTTTGTCTGTGCACATATTTATACCTTAACAAACATTGAATTCAAATCTGTCAATTGATTGAAATAATTATTTTACAAAGCTTTAGTATAATGTCACCCTCCATAATGCTGTAAACGCTTAGTACAAAATTGAAGAAAGATAAAAAATCGTACAGAAGCCGTCCCTGAAGCCATAGTGCACTAATGAATCGGGACAGTCGGCATAATTAAACAGTTGGCGACAATCAGTCGTTCCATGTTACACTAATATTTCGTTTGACATAACACAAGTGACGTCACCCACGTAACTCTGATTTCAAAATTCAAATCGTAAAACACGCGGCAATTTTTCGCAAAATTCGAACATAAAAATTTTGTGTTTGACATTAGTGACAAGCCTGAAAGGTTCCAAATTTAAAAATTGTTTCATTTAGTCAAAGTGCCAGTGTCTTTTTATTTATTTTTTTATTTTTGTTAGATTTTATGTGTAAAGAAATGTTTCGACCGGAGTTTCATTTTTCAAGCAAACTACTCGAGTTGCTGACTAGAGGTAATTTTATTCAGCTGTGTCGCAGTTATTGTCGATAACACCTAATTGTTTATGAACATGCTTTCAAAGTTTACAATAATGATTAGTAATTATTGATAAGAGTTGATTAACGTAAGTCGTAGTACTAGCGTAATTCATGTAAGTAGGTACCTATTTGTAAGTTTACGAGGATACATACTATATTGAATCAAACACATCTAGTTTGTGTTGTTTCTTGCCAATTGGTCAACTTTGCCAATCTTGCCAATTTAATTTGGCCTAATCAGTTCTTAATTGGCTGAATTGTCCCTAAGGTTCTTTCTTGTTTTTTCTTTGGTTCCAATATCAATGTTTTGGGTATTTTTTTCTCAAATGACTTATTAAAAAATGTATTCCAGAGTTATATCATATAAGTAGTGAATTTGTCTACATTTTGGTACGAGTACCTAAATACTTTCTTTAAGGAACTCTCAGACTTTGAAAAATGGTGTATAGGCTTAACAGAAATTAGTTGATTGAACTTTTTTTGTCTTTAAGTAAAAGGTTTAAAATGTAATTTTCCATTTTTCAGGAAACGTACAACGGGATGCATTTGCCTTTACTTCAAATAACGGTAAGTTATAGTGAGGTACTCAATTATTAATATTTTTTCTCCACGAACATAAAATACAATAAAAAGTAAAACCAACAGAACATCAATTATCAAAATACCCTTCCGAATTAAACAAACATGATGTTGGCACTCGTGCGCAGGCCTGTTCGTCGGTCCGCGCCGGCGCATGACACCACAATGAAACCTTTCACCCGCCGCTACCTGCTCGCCAAGCTGTAATCTACATCTTTCATACATTTCCTCGTTCTGTGTAGATATGGAGCTGTTCTAGATTAGTATTAGGCTGGAAATCTAATTTGGTAGTCTGTCTTGGTATCTCTAAGTATGTTGTAATTGGCTACCGGATAATTTGGGTTGTAAACATTGTCCTGGTTAAGATAATTTTGGTTAGATACTTATGTACTCTGTTTTGGCTTGTGAAAATTGTTGTCTGTAGTACCTACTCTAATCGACTTCTCTGCCGTAATTTATTTTTAGTTGCAACTTTATTGTATAGGTGGGTTTAATACCGTAGGCATTCTTGCTAGCCAACTTTAAGAATGATCAGGTATGATTTAGTCTATCTAACTTTGGTTAACTGCCTAAGCTTCGATCTATTACTGTTTAGTTTTTTAAGTTCTATTCGAATTAGATTCATTGTCAGTCAACTTTATTTTTAAAAACTTCCATCTTCTGAACTATACTTATACGAAAAAGTGGAACATATACAGCAGCACAAAGAGTAGAGACAGTAGCCTAAATGTAGGTATTTTTTTAATTTATTTAATTCGTTGTTTAAAAGTACGTGTTAACAAGAAGCCGTTTGGTATAATTACCGGTAATCGGCCGGTCTCATCTCGTGCGGGACATTGTTCCGCCCGGCTACCTTTCAACCGGTCCAAGCGGCTATTTATTGGAAAACCTTTTTTATATAATGCTATATGTATGATGGGTTTAGTTGCCTTATTTATTACTTAACGTGTAGTGTAGTGAAGGTATGTATGAAATCTGGTAAGTAGTGAGATTTGTGTGCAGTATGCAATGTGCATTAACCTAAGCTACATTATCAAGCACGTGAAAAGTCAGGAGTAATTAATAATGATTTGAGCATTTAATTATACCTTTGTGGTTCTTCATGGAATTCTTCACGTTTTTCATATTCTCATTCACGAAATAAACAGCGTAATGGTAAGATATTTGATTATAATGTAAGATGACTTGACATTTAATAATATTAACTTTTATTATAATATTCTTAATCTGTGTGACACTTTAATCACCCCACCACCAGTGACTCGGACATACCCTCAACCTTTGACTTCACTTTTTAACTAACAACTTGCTGATAATAAGAGATTCATTATGCAGAGAATATTATTCAAGTTTTATAAATTCAGTTTGAAATGCTGACAAATATAGATGACCCACATTGTACAACTTTTTCTCAAAATTAATATCACACAAGACTTTACTTTTATTGGATGAAATAACCCTTTACCCCATTAAAAATAAACTTGATTAACATTTTTATAAGTATGCTGCTCCATTTACACCAGCACTGAAAAAAGTGCGGACGTCATTACACAAAACCGCCCATTAAAAATACAGCTTCATAATTTTTTAATCTGTGAAAGATTATCTATTCAAAATTTCGAATGGCGATAACATCGTTCCGAGATACTGGCAGCTAAGACAGTTTCGCACAGACCATCATGCAGCCTCTTACATTGCATTTCCCAGAAACTCAACTCTTTGGATCTGAACTCGGGAGCTCTTCTCGTGTTTTTTATGGGCTTAGAGGTCGCATACAGACTCAATGTCGCGAATTAATCCGAGTGTCCTATCTTCATTGGGAATCTTAATGTGAAAAGTTAAAAGACCCGTTTTTAACAAGAAAGCATTGTTGTAATGTTGAAGTTTTCTCAGATTTTTAACTAGCTTATCTGTTTATGTTTCAGATTGTTGCTAGATAAGATTTTTTCTTGATGGTGCTAGGTAATTTTTTATGTGTACTTGAAAATACTAGGTCTAGGAGTAATGCAATTTACATACTAGAAGTCTACGTTCCCAGATTTTTGTATTTATCATCGTACTTAGAATGATTTTTATATTTTTCCATTATTTGATTCCATTGACTATTGGGTTAAGATTGACGTAAATAAATGGCCGTCATATTATGAAACATAAACCGTAAGTAAGTTAAGTATTTTGGGTTGTTATGTCTACCTTTATTTAAAATAATGCCAAAGTTTATTTTAAATTTACCATTCTATAACTAATCTTACTACACAAATCCGATGCTATAAAATATTTCCTCATAAAAATACTAAAACAAATATCTACATTCTCAAAATTCGTTCAGCAGTTCTCGAGTTATAAACGCATAAAACGCGTTCGTATTTTATATGGTAATGCAAGATGGACTAGATATGACTATCAACCGTATTATGAAGCTATTTAGAAGCAGGAGGGCCGGCAGATGCAGTGCTATTATGTCACTTTATGTGCTTTTTATTGCTGCGTAAATTTATTCTTGTTTGGAGGCCAAGTGATATGCAGTGGACAGTGGCTACGGTGTTCAGATTTTTTTAATACCTTTTTTTGTGGGGAAGTTCCTCTAGATTCTAGAGTCAATTTCTTAAAATTGCGATTGTAATGTTCTAGCATTCTAGGAATGTAGGCAGACGTTTAGTGTTTGTATTTCAGCTTAAGTTCAATGTTGAGGCTTTTGTATTTGCAAAATAAGTACTCAAACTCGAAGGCAAAGATCACAGATGAACTTATTAAAAAAAATAGAGTGCCATAATTAGGGTAACGATGCTATTTAATTATTTTTTATAAGAAATCTTGAAAGACCATTTAAGCGGGGATACTATGGGCTTCAGACTTAGTGCATCTGAAATTGTGTAATGAAGAGAATTGAGGCTACCTATAAAAGGTACCTTGCTGAAGAAGAGTTATAAGTGGTTTAAGAGTAATCAGCCATCCATTGGCCAAGAGTGGTTGGACTTTTAGTAGTAAATATAGATGTGGGTTAATAACTGTTCATGTAGGACCTATAAGACTTCTATTGAATAGGGTCACATGAGAACATGGCGTGCTAAACAGTCATTGGTCAGCTCCTTATATGTCCATTTATTATTTTTCAGCGAGCAACTAAATCCAATTTCCTACATTCACACCGATACAATTCGAATAGTATCAGCAGGCTCCATCTCCAGCCCCGGACTATTTACGCGTTTCTCACACCATTGACGCGATGAATCGCTCCCATTAGCGGCCGAGAACATGCTACAAGAAAACTATAAGGTTAACTATGCCCAAAAGTAGTAGTAGATATGCCATACAATTTGTATGGAACGACCTGCGGGCCGCAGTTACTAGCTCCCAGATCGAGATAACGCGACCGCTGCCGCAGCTCGACTGGCGCGATTTTATCTCATCCACCAGTATATACTGTGCGTTGGACTCTACAGCGCATGCGCCTGCGATTGATGGACCAATAAGAACAATGCGAATTAGGGAATTATACGATAGTGCGCATGACTGTTTAGAGGTCTTATTTCACGATGACAGATCAGATAATATTCTGGTTTCAAATTGATATTCGTGCTAGGTGGGAATGATCTGCGAAATGTTCTGTCACCCTTTTATGGAACTAGATTTTACGACGTCCGGGCTTTTGCAGTGTACGCACTTGAAGCAATTCAGATATCGTACGGATTCTGTACTTTATATAAACCATCAGAGAGAGCTTTTAGCGCCTAATTTTTGGATTTCGGAAGACATTACTTATTCACATTTTATTAAACAGGAAATGTAAATACCGTTAATTGGATCGAACTTTAATGCCTTAAAAAGTTAGCAGTGTGTTACGTCACGTGATATTTTGACATAGCCCACTTGTCACGATTAAGACATTTCCCAAGCGAGCCGTCAAATTATCGATATAATCGATCCGTACTCCGGTCGTGATCTCATTTCCCTGCATTCGACGGTTGCTGCGACCTGTACTCGGAGTTTAATTTTAGCTATAAATCATGGTCGGCCTTTCCCCGAAGTTGCGCGGAGGCGGCCGATCGCCCCCGACCGGTTCAACTCCCGCGCAGCCTCATTTAAACTGTAGCACATTCCTTCGCTTGTCGCGTATCTGTAGTCAGGCGCGATAAATTGTTATAATTAATTGTTTATAGGTTATGAGAGTGTAGTAAGGTTGGAGCCGCTGACCGGTCGCGACGGGAGGAAATGAAAGGTGAATGGCTAGGCTGTACGTAAAATGCAAGTGCAGTAATTATATTTCATTAAAGTGGAAAACAGAACTTCGGATGCGGGAAGTCGATGCTTGCTCAGTTGCACAAAAGAAGGAAGCTATTCACTTTTAGAGTTTGATTAAAGTAATTATTAGAACTGTGATTAAGATATTAAATATCTCATGAAACTGACAATATTATATCTTAATGGCTAGCTGAATGTTGATTTACGCGACTACTAAAATGCTGTTATGTATTTTGCTATAAACATGATAAATAAATACCAGATTTGTTAAGT
Source organism: Spodoptera frugiperda (assembly GCF_023101765.2). NCBI lineage: Eukaryota > Metazoa > Arthropoda > Insecta > Lepidoptera > Noctuidae > Spodoptera > Spodoptera frugiperda. The sequence goes on along the minus strand of NC_064213.1, from coordinate 9,874,741 downwards.
TTCAACTAGGCAATTATCTATCCAAACATATCTGGTTGTCTGTATTATTTTACACCCTTAGGTTAATACGATTATTTGAAAAGATCACAATTAAGTTTTTAAAGCGCCTTGTAGACATATTTTTCTATTGCTATTGGTCAAGTTTTTCGAAGCAGGCTGTCTTGAAACCATAACATAACATAAATATTTTGGAATTTTTACTATTCCCTTAGGTCTAATGGAAAAGCGGAAACAAAAAAAGCACAGTACATAAAATTTTAAGTTTCATATGCATAATCTGTGTATGTGTTGTAGCAAAGTAAGGTCGAGACTACACATATGAGTCGCGTAAGTGCAGATCCTCTTTTATCTCGGCCGGCCGCGCCGCCGCGCTCTCTGTCATATTTTATATGTTTTTATCAATAAATATCGTTGCAAGTAATTACATTTTTGTGCAATAACAATAATTATGCATGTACCGTTAACATTTGGACTATAGCCTTTTAAGATTTGAGAGCAGATCATGTCTCTTTGCCAAGTAATGGATGGTCAGATGCAGATAAGTTTATAATTTCGAGATATCCTTTATGGCGTTTATTATTTTTGTTTCGTGATAGAAAGTCGGGCACTTTGTTTAACTGTGATAGATTTAATGTTTGATTTAATACATGCTTCTGGGTTAGATGGTGATCAATTAGAAAAGGTTTGTTGTATAAATAAATTTGTCGTAGTTACGTATAGAAATGGCCTCAATGGTGTAAGGATTTCATAGTAGTCTGTAATTTACCTATACGAACAAGTGACACTAACAATTCTAAGAAAAGGATATGTTTAACATCAATGATGACTTTAATGTTAACAAAAGTCTATCTTTTCTAACAAAAACGAGAATTAAGACTTTTCAGGAAATTCCCATATAGTACCGTACAGTATGTATTAGAAGATAAATACGATTTGAAATCTAAACAGTACAAAGTACAGATTTAGTCAGTCCAAGGTGACTTCCTTATGAACGACCTTTGGATGGACTTCAAAGATAGCAGAAAGATAGCTACGAGTGTTGACGTCAGAATATGGAATATAATACATATATCTGAAATAATATCAAATAAGAAATCTAACAAATAATACACGATTGACGTCTTACCTTTTAACCCCCGATTGTGCAGGTAACACACATATGCAGTGCAGCACTTTTTCAGTTACTTATGATATAATTATGTTCCATGTATTAGGGGTGACCATTACGATTTTCCCGACAGTTCAAAGTCGATGTTTCTGAGAGTTTCCTAAATCGAAAAAATATAAATCTTTTTGCCTGATCTGGGAATCAAATGTAGATCTCTTGCTGGGCAATCCCACATGCGGCCTGTGATTATTGATGGAATAATACCCCTTGTATTATAGTTACCAATACGATATATAAAATGGGTATATAAATAAAACTCCGTCTTGTATGACATAATCACACTGTCTGCCCTTCCGGAGTAATTCGAAATACCTATAAAAGGTATTATATGCCATAAACACTTAAATATAAAGTACATAACTGTTTGAACATTATTAATTTATCGGCAACGTATCGTGAACTTATCAATTTCATTCGATGCGGTTAATTAAGGCCGGAATCCTGCTCTGGATATGTCGACGTAACTTAAAGAATAACTGTCTTTTTGTATGTATGTTTGTTTATATGTATGTATGTATGTATCTTTGGAATAATTAAGAACGTTTAAAATAAAGCTGCTGGTATTACGTTGATATTTTGTGAGAGTTTATTGTAACCTTTTTAAAAAGTTACAATATTGTTGTTCAGATTAATAACTTTGATTTTATTAACCTTCTTTTATGAACCTTAAGGACATAGTGAAGGTTAATTAGATATTATGTAAGGACAAAAATAAGGTATTATATTATTTGAAATCGATAGATGGCGCCGATGGAATTTTCACACTTAATTAAGTAACTATAAATAAATATAAATGAAAAAGTGTAAAGGTAAAGTAGGTAAGTATTAGTATTTATAAACAAAAGCACTATTTTCAGGGTTTAAAAGCCTCTCGATTCATTGTAATCTTAGATTTAGAAGTGGGTGTTATATCGCTAACGCCTTCCAACCGAGTTGACAATCGATTGTATCGTAATCGATTGAACCGATAAACATTGTGTTGATTACTATCTAACTACAGGTTTCTTACTTATCTTTATATAATATAAAATGTTAAAGTTTCTATGACTGCAAAAAATAATAGCCCATTTTTTTATTGTTAAATTTCGATTCTGGGATACTACTCGTAAAATTGGTAAATACAAGCTATTGGTGTGATTTTTCATTACACGTATATTTAACATGTGAGTAGTAATATGTAGTAATTCTAGGTACATATAGAAAGGTGTAATACATTTGAATATACATATTATAATTATTAAAAACCTGCTTACTGCTAGGTCAATAAGTTAACTATAGACAAGTATATACACAAAGAAATCATTGCAAAAGACATTCGTTTAATCTCAACAAACATAAATACGGAGGTGTGAAGGTGTGTACTCGTACAATGCGAGACTGTATCGGAGTATTATATATTTCTCTTACATATTAAATAATATCTAACGGGCTGAAACAATGGGATTTATACGCGGCCGCGCGGGGTCAGCCTACCTGTCGGCTGCCTGTGTCCTGTACACACGGTGTATCGGACAGCGATGCTTAATGTTTACACAAAATATCTTCTAAATGTTTTATTTTATAACTTTTGTATGTATGTAATTTATAATTCTGTTTATCGTATTATTATCAGATTTTTTAAAGTCTCATTACTGCTACTACTAACAATTTACGCCTTTTTATTCTCTTATCAATTAATTCTATAAAACAGTTCGTTTTCCAATTTTGCATTTCAGATTTTAGACGAAAAAGAGTACACTGAGCTTTCAGCAAACTACGATGACAGCATGAACAAGGGTTTACGAAACAAGCTCTTATAGCAACTTTCTTTCACAAAATCTTTGATAAGACTATACTTTGAGAATCACTGACTGAAAATGTACGATATTCGGTTCCCTTACAATAGTTCCTAAGATTTCGACCTCTGGAGGCACGATTTCAGGAAGCTTGTGATATGGGAATGAGATGAATCAATTTATATTGTTTGCAGGGCTGTGTGTTCATGGAATACACTTGTAGAGGATACAGAGAAATAAATGTAGTTGTAGGTATTTAATAGAAGTAAGGACATTTGATCTTATTTATATTAACTTTAGGTATATTTTATGGTGTAGTTTAATAGCTCGTATCAAAATATTTGACTAAGATTTTGTTTTCGTGTTTGGTAGATGTTTTTTTTTGTATATATTATACTAATAGTGTAAAGTTAATCAGTTTAGGCTCAAATATATGTATTACAACCCTACTTACAGTCAACCATAATTGCATTTGAGGCGTTGCAGTTCTTCGGTACAACAAATAGGCGCCTATTAGTTAAAATACGAGCTAAGAAACAAGATTCAATTGCAGCTAATTTCTAGTTTAGTACAGAAACAGAAACACGTATTATTATTTATAGTTTACGACATAATTATGTAGGTAATATGTTTTATGTCCCTTAGTAAGTATTTAAAATGCTAACGAGGTTGTTTTATAACTCCTGGTTTTGCATCTTCTTACGATCCATGCAAGTGGTTATTTATTTTAGTGCAAGATAAATAATTGTACGTACTTAATCATATTAATGTATAATTAAAACGAATGACATTATAAATAGTATGTTTGTACTAATAAAACTTTCTGTCATCTGTACATCGCTCGAAGATCGTTTGATCAAACATTATTTTTCTTGCTAAGGTTATTATTTATGATATTCATGAAAATTTTCGGAAAACGCAAGGAAGCAAGGTTGTAATCGATAGTATTAGTATATGTCTACTTTATTCTTCTTATTCCCAGTCCTATTATACGAATGACGATAAGTTTTTTACAAAAGATTAAAGAAAATTCATCAGATGTGTCGGAAAATATTGTCAGAGCGAAGTCAGAATGAATCGCTAGTCTGCTTTAAAAATCTGAATATTATCGCTATAATTTCAAAGTGAACTACATAAGTTCTATATAATAAAGGGCTTTAAGATAACGGTAACAGGCAGTGGGACAAGCAATAACTCGGAGGTCTGCCCACGCGCACCACCCCGGCGCATGCGCACGCTATACGTAATATCTGCATGTCGGTTCGCCTGTCACTTGCTCGGATACACTCCCTGATAACACGGGTTCAGATATTACGATCAGCTTTAGGTTCATAACTTCATGTTTTTTAAAGATTTGTACAGTCTGTGTTTTGATTGTCTTGAGTTTTAGAGACAGGGAATTAAAATTGAAGACCACGCTCTACAATAATGATGTATTAAAGTAATTTGATTTGGGATATTGAACGTTTGTGATGGTTAAACTCTAATCAAAGTGTAATTGGCATTATGTATTTATTTCCTAAAATTTTTATTTCGACAATTGGCTTAAATAAATTAGGGTATCGTGTTTTTTGGTACGAAGTTGGCGCTATCAAATATTGGAATTTTTAACTATTGCTGAAAGGGGATTGACCAACTTGTATGGGACTTTGGCTATTTTTGAACAAGCACTTCAGCTAATAATATATGTTTGATTTATTAGTTCATATCAGTAAGAATGAAGATACAAACTTAGTTTTGTATCAAGATTTATATTTAGATATTTTTTTACATTTTATTGAAACTGATTATGCATGAAATAAAACATTTTTTTCTATTAAATTGCATTATTAATCCGATTCATATGTAATTAAAATATGGTCAAGGAACTCGGCAGGTGGATTAATAATTTTCTGGTACCTTGCCCAGCTTAAAAACCAAATAATAGTTATTATATGTGCACATCAACCTACTGTTCTATGACCCACCATGCAGTTGCAGCAATAATGTTTTATGGCTGTCCTGCCTTAAGTGTTGTTTTCATATAATATATATACAAAATATGTTTTCCTACTAATGTGTCTACTTTGTATTTTCCCACGCAATAAATTGGAGTTTCAACACTCACAATGCAAAAGAACAAAGCGAATAATATCTGTCATTTTGACGAAAAACACAACAGATTGACAGCAGATTGGCAGCACTAAAGTCAAATTCAAAGCCAACTACTACAAATACTTGGTCTTATCATAACAAATACCAATAAAAATCGATTTTTTTAAAGTACAAATTGATACAAAGTTATTAGCGTCAGACATTTACTAAAATATAAATAAAATTATTGGTAAATTACATTTTTGCTGAGCAGCCTGTTCAAAAATAGCCAGATTTGGACAATCTCCTTTACCTATTTATATCGATTATACAACTCTGCATTATCCATGAAAATTATACATGAATTTTCATTTAATGGCTACAACAAACAAAAACCGTTTAGAGGTGCTGATATCACAACAGTACAGGAGTAGTTATCTTATAGAGAGTGGAAAGCCAACTACACTGTTTGGTTTTCAAGTCGCCCATTTTAATAGTTTCAATCAGGGTAAGTGTCGGACAGGGCAGCCGCGATTGGGCGGGGCTTAGGTGCGACCGAGAATAGTACAGGCGCACGAAAGTATCGTTGTTTTAGGTTAACTTTTGAAAAAATTGTAACGTTAGATTTTTTTGTAAAGTAGTGAATAATTTTATCGATGAAAACAGTCATTTTGTAGCTCTGGCTGGACTCGTGTAACCTTTTGGGGCTATGTTTGGTATCGAATGTAATCGGTCTCGATTACATGTAAGCATGACAATGTGTAATGTATCCAGTTGGTCTCTAAATTTTGTATTTCATTTTGATATATTTTAACAATAAACAATGGTTTTAATAGGTACTTTCGTTGATTAAGTAGATTAGGATCAATTTTAAAATTGGAGCACGCATACAACAATCTCCTGTACTTTCTTCCAGCTGAACCTGACGACCCACACAGAAGCGGCGTGAGATTAGATTTTCTAATGGTCAGCCAAGTTCAGCGCTCTCGGGTCGAAACAGCCGGCCTATTTCAGATGTCGCCTTGACCGCTTGTACAGTGACTTGACACCTAGCTCCCTCAATTAGCCGGGTTATACACACTTGCCTTGCTTCCTTTACGCGTAATAGCCGATCGAATTAAAGTGGTTTGCTTTCTTTATATTATCATTGGTGGTGTCAGGGGAAATGCTTAGAAAGGTTTGTTTATTTTCTCGATGAATTTCTGTTTAAAATGGAATAGCGATGTTTACTTTATAGTCGTCTTAAATGGATTTTATAGGCCATATAAATGTCTGAGAAAATTAACACTAAGATTGATGGTAGGACATAAGCTAGATAAAAAACGTATCGATTAGATTCAGATGTAGTGTAAGTTTTATAGTGTCTATAAAAGGTGTCGTTGATTAGACACAGTTAATCAAAACGGTTCGTAACTATTTTAATGTGACGTGTGATGTGTATTTGATGTTAGCGATGTCTGCATATCTTTTTTCATCCTTTGATTGTAATCAAAGGATGTCAACTAAGTGCTACCTTACTTACGGTAGTAAAGAATTTATTTTTAAAGATCTTAACATTTTGCTCTTAATTATATTAGACCACAAAACAAAATGCATTTTTGACAACACGAGTTCAGATGCCTTTGTATACTCTATCTCATGTGAAATAAGTGGCTGATTCGAATTATATCATTTGAAGAATAAGAAATAATAGTAATATCAGTAAATATATTTAACAAACCAACCCTTACACTAAATATGACAGACGACCAGGAAGCCTTGCCAACCAAACCAGCCTGCCTTGTACAATGTACATATCTTGTACAGTTTTATTTAATAAGTTGGTTGCACAAAAAACCGTAAAGGCAGGTAAACCGCGACCATTACGATATGGTGGACGAGGATATTCTAATGGCTACCGTGTCACAGCCTGGCTAATGTATCATGTACAGCAGGGATGTTACAGGTGTCACATTTCGGATCTGGATACGGATTCAGAGAAGATACTTAACTATAGTTTTTATGTCTCTTAAAAGAGTGACTTTTCAGCTGGGAAGTGTCCACTGTTGAATAAAGTATTCCCCTTTAAGAGTTTTGTTTTGTTAGGTTTCTTTAGATACCATAATTATAATCCCCATCTTTCCTTAGTAAATCTTTTGAGGAATCATGTTTTGTTTTGTTACAGGCGATTTCGTTGGCAGATCAAATTATTTCTTGATCAGAAATCAATCGTAGCCACTTTTATTTAAGTGCCAGCCATCTCCTAAATGATCTGAATCGTTAATATCGCTTACGGTTTATTTATCGGATACTCGATAGGTACATTTCGGTTACGGATACCGAAGTTTATAACATCCCTAAAGCGCAGGGTAACGGGAGCCGGTATCTCAACGTAAAAGTAATGGGGTTGCTCCGAGATTACCTCTATTTATGTACTCTGCACACTGATATGGAATTACTAGACTGGTTTACGTAGTTACGCTTTAGATGTTAGGGTCTTTTTGCTACTGCAGAAAAAACGGTAACGTATCTTTAGGAAGATATTAATTTATAGGACTACTTCCTACATGAATGAAAAGAAAATGTTTGTTTTTAATTGAAAAATGTACTGTTAATTTTAGAATAAAGTGGGACACAATATTTTGGAGTTATTCATATTGCTTGATACCTTAAATTTTGTTACGAATAAAAACAAGTAATACTAACTTTGCCTGAAATAGAGGTATAAGAATCAGAAGTTCTTCATGCTTACAACCAGTTGACTAGCAATACCTGCAACTGTTCCTGGCTTATGAAACAATAACAACAACTACAACTGCAATATCCACCAACAAAAACACATTACACTTAATACTTTGACATTTAAATCTCGACTTGTTCTCACAACTTTTCGAAACCATTTCCTTGAAGTGACGTATACTCGGAAGGATGTGGAGTGAAATAAGGCGTTGCCACACTGACCGGACGGCGGGACGATAGGCTGGTGTGGATCCGGCCTTATTAATCATGTATTCGATTAAGCGTGTAAGCTTGCAAGTTATGATGTTTAAACAACGGATTTAGGCAATCATTTTTTGTCGGTGCAAGATTAGATTTATTGAAAGTTTTAGTCAGTTATATTTAGGCTTAAATACAGGTATAAAGGATATATTAGTTACAAGATTATTTCTTATCCGTCTCATTACATATAGCGGTTGTACACACACATGGTATGATTTCATCTCGGGCATTTCGCGCGGGCAATAGTAAGCGCGCTGTTCATGAGATGTGTGTGTTCACGCCAGATATTTGAAAAAAATTATAGTAAGAGGAAATTTTAAATTGTTGTCCAAATCTCTCCAGTATAATTACCATACCTATCTATATTCCTGCTTTCATATTTTGATTTATTAATGAAGTAAACAGTATAAATATTAATATCGTCTGCTGTAACGCTGCGCCTACGCAATCTTGCATTACAGCACTACCTAAAGGAAATGACACAGATTTATCTATGTGACAAGTAACACTCGTTGTATTTACAGTTACTTTAATATTTCCTTCAAGAAAAGTGTGAACTCCTTTTTAAAGGCCGGCAATGCATTTGTAACTATTCTGAAGATGCGGATGTCCAGTACTCCAGTTCATAGGTGGGAGTAGTTGTTTACCACCAGTCACCACGTCTGCTCGCTTGATGCCATCTAAACCACATATTCACAGGGTTTAATATTCGTATTTATTGTGTTAACACCACAACTCACGTTAAAACCAACAAATAATTACATTAGAATCCTTGTATCAACAGTTGTAAAAAACACAATAAAACAAATTTTACCATTTATTGTTTAATATTCCAGTACAACAATTATGTAAAACATAATCTGTGCATCTTAATGACAGCTTTCATTTTTACTGTACCGGTAATGACAGTTGAACAATAAAACTATTTCATACAACATTAAATGGCTTTCGTCACTTAGAAAAAGCCGCGTGTGCGCACAATTTCCTGCGGTAGCGCGCAATGAGAGTAAAACAATGATGTAGGGATGTGATGAATTAGTGTTGTCGTGATACACGTATTAAAGGTAGTCAGTGGGTATTTTAATTGCGGTTTTTATAACGTCTAGGGGAGATTATGAAGCATGAACTTGGAAGTGGTGTTTGATACGAAAAATTAGTTATATATATTGTACATGCTACTTATGTAATAGGCATTTATACTATACTTAACGAACATTGTGAAATATCTTGATACAAAAAACATAACAAAAATAAGATCAATAAGCATTCCAAATCTGAAAAATCGATTCAACTAGATCGAACACATGCATTCTATCGAGCAACTTATCGTTAAAGCATCACCCGTCATCGTCACTTCGAACCTCGATATCGACATCCACAATTAGTGTTGCGCTATCGATAATTACGATCGGCGAGTGAACCTATCGAGCAATCGATACAAGTTTACGAGGGCGAGAAGCTTGGCTCTTGTCTTAGTATTAATTGGAAGTGTAGATTGGTATTTACCGTGAAGATATGGTGGGCAGGCATTATCTCACTGTTACAGTGCACCTATTGGTGGGTAATCATTGTGTTGGCTGCTGTAAGTATAGGGTGCTGCAGTTTGAAGTTGTCGCTGGAAACAGCTGCTGTGTAAAGCTGTTGTTGTTGTTTATTTGGTGTTTTGTTATATTCGGTTGTATTCTAGTTTAGGCATGGGATGTTAGAGCGTTATTTAAATTTTATTTTTAATGTATCAACTGTGGGTAAACTTAGTCATGGTTAACTAAATGAATTAATTTATTTCATTTTTAACTGGAATATTGTTACAGTCTCGCCTTTATAGCACTTCTTAGCTTTACAGGTAGATAATGGGATTATTGACTGTGATTTTCCTGAAAGAAAAAAATGTAAAGCCATGTCCAAAAATATTACCATCAACACCCGCAAAGCAATTTTCGAGATAGATGCAACCAAACACTAGTTTCTTTGACATACCACAGCACATTACAATACCGATGCTGCAATATTCAAATGGCTGATTACCATGTAATTAGCATTTTACTAGGAATGCGCTTGGACCAGCCTCTGAAGGTAGCTCTGAAGGTCTCGGAGTCGATGCCTTGAATGATTGTTGTTGATCGCCGATAACTTCGTATCTGGGTTATTGTTACATTGCAAAATGTTTCACTTGAATTAATTAATTAGTTTAGTTATCTCGGTTCGAGAACGGGTTCACCGGCCCACCTGATTGAAGTTTACATTGTATGGCGTTATACCTATTACAGTAAGTTAATACATAGTCATATTTGTTCTGTTGGTTCAACAATCGGATGGTAAGCATATGTCCAGTGATCTGGAGCTGAGGTCTACCTAACGATTACCAGGGCTTCGACTTGAAAAGCAGGAGTAGGAACGGGATGGTTTTTAGTCAGTAAGAGTGTGACACTCCCACTCATTTCGCCCAAGGCGTGAGAAGTTGATTGGATGATTTTTCCGCCTTAAAAAAGCATTCGTCCAGTCACTTGATTTAGACTTCTGAGTTTCCTAATCCTTTCCCGTTTTGATCTACAGAAATTCAGTATTCACTCTTCTTCTAGTTACTATTTCAAAAGTATAATATTAAATAGAGAAACTAACTCAGCCGTTTATTAGTAATATAACTTAGCGCTCTGTTAAAATGACAGTCGTACAACGCGACAGCGAAATCGTGCTTCGTTTAACAACTGCTTGAACTTATATCACTACCGTTTTCATTCAGAGACACCTACTTATAGGTTCTTCTTGTAGATTACATAGAATACGAGATAAATTTAATCGTGATTGTGAATTTGCGTGATTAATTTTAGTGTAAGATTTTTTCCATAAAATATTTATAATCACCTGTTGGTGCAAAAAAATGTACATAATACAAAAATTAATACACTCCATAACCTAATTATTTTCCGGAGCTGCGGACTACCTACCGGGGCTCCGGCTTGAAAAGAAGAAGAAGGAACGGGGTGATTTTTAGTAAGTAAGAGTCTAACGCCTCGCCCAAGTTGAGAGAAGTCATTGGATGATTTTACCCCTTAAAAATAAGCTAATTATGTAGGTACATAATATGTACAATAAGCCATTAAATAATCTCCGTACACATTCAGTAGCTATAGGACGTTATTTGCAAGCGATTCAGCGATCTATTTCCACGGAAAATCCTAAGGATTGCTCCTGCTATTCAACGTGTACTGGGTGTAATGTGCATTACATTTCCTCGTATTCACATAAACCAGCACAGCATTAGTACATTAGTTACAATCATTGCTTTCTCTGTTTGTAGAGGTGCAGTTAATCGGCCAGAATGAGTGTAACTAATACGGAAGAGTGGTGAAATCAGACGTCAATTTTATAAAATTACTTCGAGCGACATAACTTTATAATATTATTGTCGTAATGTATACTTAGCTTATGCTGCAGGATGTGTGTTGGCGGCCATGTCTTTGGGTTATGCTTATTTCCTCGTGTATTTAGTTAAGTTTGGTTTTCCTTCTGGTGGACGCTTTTTTTTGCTATGCACGTAAATAGAGCTGAAACAAAATATAATAAGTGTACCCATAAAAATTGCTCTGAGATGTTCGTTGTATTAGGTAAATAAATATAATAGCTTTTAAAATTATTAACGGATTCAAAAAGTGCAAGTTATCAATGAAGTATTTCACTTTATTTATCTTCGTTTCTTCTATGGCTTCAACCCCTCTAAGGCTGTCTTCAAGCACTCCAAGTTGAGTGTTGTGACAGCACGTAATCTCAGTATGTTGGCATTAACTCATTGTAACACGTAACTGGGTATGTCGAGCGGCGATGTGTTTATAATTCGGCAGCACGTAACGTCATTGTTTTATAACTGTATGACCACTATTACGCAATAACCCAACTGATCATTTGTTTATTATGATCTAGTTTAGCTGTCAATGAGACCACTTCAAGGTACACAGCTGGATTGTCTGGTTTTGAACATTTTTAGGCTACTTGCAACTATTTAGAAGAGTTTATAGCTGTGTCCAGCAATCGATCACTGGCTCATGATGATGATACCTTGCAGACCAATTAAATTTCTTTCAATGCAGACATACGGGCGTTTTTCACTGGCATTGTTCTGATTCAAGTTCTATCTAAGAAGAGGTTAGGTCTATACATCAGATCAGTCCTTCCAGGACTAGGATTTTTTACAAAATTAAATGAATAGAGACATGAACAGTTTTCATAGTAACTTAAAAAGCCTCCATTATCTCAAACACTGCATCATTTATATTTACTTTCGAAACCACACAAGACAATATCCTCTTACAACCAGCCTTAGTTTATATTTAGTCAGAAATATTAATCATGCACCTTTATAAAAGAAATGTTAGCTGAACTCTGAATAGATCTCACTACCAGGTCAGACAAACTGTTATTAGCCTAGAAAACTATGAATAGCCAATAATTTAAGTAATAAATTAAATTAAAACAATAATAAACTACAATCTGAACGTGGTCGTGATATTTTTTAATCAATGGTAATTCTATTAGGGCACAGTTCAAATATACAGTACGTATGGAAGATAAAACAAAAGGTCAATTGAAACAGACGAACAAATATACCGTATTTGGTTTGAATTTAACTGTTTAATAAAGATTATTATCATATATAATAACGTTATTTCAAAAATAATTCATAGATTTTTCAGTACCAAAGTTTTTTCTAATCACACGTATTATACAAATATTGTATGTTATTGGCTGACAAGCTTTAATATTTCGCTAGATTATAAAGCTTCATTCAAAGAATGCCTAAAAGATCTCACTTTGTGCGATAAGACCACCCATTGTACACTTAATTTTTGTAAGTCTTACAAAACTAAAGTACCTATATACCAACTATTATTTTTTTTGTTTTATTAAGCACAAGAAACAGAATTATATTAAACATAAAATATGAATTAAATAGTAAAATAATAGATTTAACAAATACACTACTCACAACGTTGTCGCAGATTACCATAGACATACTTAGCAGTAACAATAACAATTTTGTACTTCTCTTTTCACTGGATCACAACAAACTATGATTAATAGTCTCGCTAAACAAATAAACTTCCTACTCTTCATAATACAGTTACCCACAGAATTACGAGCCGATATTATACCAACTTACTATTATATTTAGAAATCATCGGTTCACAGGCGAAATTACATATATTTGATGCGTATGAGCGTGTCGAAATTAAGATTCGAGTACTTTTGTTAAGTTAATAGATGTTGTGTATAATAAAGTTTTAAAATTAGGTATCTGTATTGTTGTTATTGGCAGATGGATTACCGTTGTCAGTTTGTTTGTGTGATTAGACATTGATACTATGAGGATAAAGACAGGTATTGTCTGTGTTGTCGGAAGTCTGTTCATTAATCTGTCTTAAAAAAGTATTTTCTTTTTAAATGTATTTTACTTTTTTCTGTGAATGTACACTGATTTCGTCGAGTTTTATGGATCGGATCCCGTAATTATTTGTTGGTTCGACGAGAATTAGCTGAAATTTGGTCCAATAGAATTTAAAAACGCTTGTATATGATTTCTGGCAATAGGCTCGTACTAATATGGAAGAATTGGAGTAGAGTAGAGATAATATGTATGTATGCCGGTATGATTGTTTTAATAAAACATATATGTACACCGAATATATTGGAATTACGGATTTTTTTTTAATTATCACAAGTTCGACGCGGATTAGCATTTTCGAAGTTTAAGACAGCATACAAATATAAAAACAATTGTATATGATTTTTCCTTCACACCTTTTGGCAATAGACTCGTAGGTACTATTATATCGAAAAATTGGAGTAGAGGTGTGAGAGGGGAGGTAATAGTCATTTCTTTTTCTCTAATGCAGAGGAGACACTATTGTAACTATTTATCTGTATTTTTTTTAAGTTCTCAATATTCTTTCAGTTATGAAGAAGCACATAGAAGAGATTGTTTTAAACGTTATCACAAGGACTTTTTTCGTTTTAACTAACATTTATATTATTTCTCCACTAGCATGTAAAGAGTTGCTCCGTGCGGGAATGACCTTTAAGACAGCGGGTCAACACATACACCTGTATGCAGTCAGGTCAAATTATTAGATACACAGTAATGCATAATTTTTCCTTCACACCTAATCTTGCAAACAGTCTCCTATTGTAGAAAAAAACGTTAGTAATTAAAATATCTATCTAATTACTGTAGGAAATTCTGTACATGAAATTTTCCGGGTAATGAAAACTATCACTTTTTTTTCTAAGGAAATAATGAAAATTATTTTATTACTAGATATAGGAAGATGTCTTGGTTAAATCAAGGTTAGTGATCGATACTGACGCCAAAAATTGTTTATTTTTGTCTGTCTGTCTGTCTGTCTATCTGTCTAGTCTGTATTTCTTTATAGAAATAAAAACCACTCGACCGATTTCAACGAAGTTCTTCATACAATATTCTTTTCATCAGTTATGAAGAAGCACCTAGAAGAGGAGAACTTACTTTTTTTAAACGTTGCCCCACACTCATGTATTTTCTCTTAAAATTGTGGGTACGTTTATCAAACATACACGTTCACTCCCGATACACATGAGCTTTCTGATTACTACAGACCCAATTAATTAACAATTTGTGGATCATGTAAAGAGTTGCTCCGTGCGGGAATCGAACCCACTACGTTGCACGGCAGCGGGTTGCCCAGGCATCGCACCTGCTGTGCAGTCAAGTTGATTAAATTATTTATTGTAGTACACAGTAAATGCATAGTCGCTATACCTTCACAATAATTAGTTGCAAACAGTGCAAGCAGATACCTATTGTAGAAAAAAACGTTTAGAAGCACCTTTACAGAGTCGCGGGCGGAAGCTAGTTTATTGAATAAAATGAAGTGCAAGTTTTACGCAAGATTGGACGAAATTCATAATGGTATCTAGCCCGCTCGTGCCGTAGTATCGTTACATTAAAAGCACATTTATAATGGCGACTTAGAGCTAAATCAGGGCCACTAAGATGACGCTAGTAGTTCTTAAATAGGGGAACGAGATACCTAACTGAAATATTAGAAATGCATATTTGTTGTTATGCATTTTAATGTGTCATTTTTATGTTTTTACTCTATTTACGCTTGTGCCATATTTATTGGGTAAATATTTCGTCTATAAGCCGAAAGGTAGTACTTGATAGTCAGATACCGAAACTATAAATAGTTGAAATTCTAGCGACTTTTGTGTTATAAATAGCATGTGTATTAACTGTTAACTATTATTTAATTACTTTATTTTGACTTCGGTATTTATCTAAATACCTAACAATAATTAGCAAAAACTGGACACTCGAGCCTTACTACGGTTGAAAACCTTGTACTTAATCTTAGTTAAGAATTGCACAAAGTATTTATTAAAGAATGCCAAACAATCTACGAACTGAATAGATATTTTAGTAACCAATTTTACGGCGTAACAAATAAATTAGTGTGGGCAACATTTTATCGCTCCAGCTAAGTTACTGCGGCCACTGCGCACGCGCCGCTCCCGCCATCTTGTTTAATCTAGTGCCGTTGATCGCGGAAAAGCGCGCCAACCTTCAACGACCTTCGCTCTCCGACCGTTCTAACGAAGTACACACGCTATAATCAGCTCTATAGCTTTCATAATTCGAATATTTTGCATTGTTTTACTTTGAATATCAATGTGGTCGTTGTGTCGTTTTGTTTGTAATGTAAACGACCCTGCCCCATGTTTTGTGGTCTACAAACACAGGATTTAAATTCTAGCCTGGGCCTATAAATTTATTGCAGGTAGATTTATTCTGAAGTGATATTTTGTCACATTTATTGGAATAATTCTCTGGTGACATTGTTTTATGATCGCGATTATGCTAATTTAGAAGCGTATTGTTTTGTTTGCCTTGTTTTTGTTATAATTGCGTTTGTGTATTGTTAATTGGTTTTAAATACTTTTTGTTCTGTCTACAATTAATTAAACTGTTGAACGCGACTAAAGAAGTTCAGATTGTGTTTTGCTGATTTTTTCCTTTAAATATAAATTGTGTTTAATTTCCTCTAACTTATCAGTACTTACATGCATGTGCTTGTTTAATATACGTTGGGTATTAATAGTTTTTAAAATTAAAAGCGTTTAGTGTACCTACTAAATTAATGGAGCAGGCAAACGAATTGTCGGTACTTGTATACCTAACCGTAGCAATTCTTCCTGTAAATGCTATGAAAATCTCACTTAGTATTTAGCTAAGTACACCCTACGACCGGTTATCGGCCGGCAAGTAATAAATCGTCGGGCGCGATCCACACGTATCATCACGCTTACCTTCGGAGGAGCTGCCAGAGCATTTTTCATCGTCCACCCGCTTCCTGTACTTTGATTTACTAGCAGTAAGATAAAGCAATCTTTTGCTAAGCTGTAGCTACTCGTACTACCTAGTTTGTGCCGTACTACTTAAGATTCTATGATGTCGACTCACATTTTCTATGGTTTTGATATATTTCTTGATTATGGTATAATTGAGTTTTGAATACACTACTTATTTTGTATCTGACCTTTCGGATGCCGTATATAAGACAACACATGGGGTACCGCGTGGATCCGCGTAAAATAAATTTGAGTTATTTTACGCGGATCCACACCACAATATTTCAGAAGCTCAAGTCAGTTTCATATACTTTGATTGATATGAAACGACTACAAATACAAAACACACTGGTAAATCTCCAGGTCATTGAGGAGTTCCATCCATCTGTATTAGAGATAGCATTATGCTGCAGATCCTGATTTCCCGAGGGCTTGGGAAGGTCAGGTTGTGCGTAGAAACATGCTGTGTCATACTAGAACTGGTCTCAG
Organism: Spodoptera frugiperda; assembly: GCF_023101765.2. NCBI lineage: Eukaryota > Metazoa > Arthropoda > Insecta > Lepidoptera > Noctuidae > Spodoptera > Spodoptera frugiperda. The sequence continues at coordinate 9,857,875 of NC_064213.1, read as the reverse complement.
AGATAGTGAGGTCGAGGGTACCGTACAGTAAATTGTGTTTGGACTGTTTGTTTGATGATGAGGTGTTATATTGATGGCTGACTCTTTGACAGTGCAGTTGTCTGCCGGCTGCAAACTTGGTCGGTTTACGATTAGTTTTGGGAAAGTTTTTTTTCCTTTTCAGTTTAGAAGTTGAGCTGAATCTACGGAATGAAAATTTGGCAATAAGATTAATTGTTCAGCTTATATTGATAAATGAAGCGTAACATTAACTAATGAAATTATAAGAAGCAACAGTATCTACCGCTCCATTTACTTCGTTAAAGACAAACAGCGAATAAAACCACAATAAATAAACAATAAACCTCGAATCGGTTCACTGAAAACATTGTAAACCAGTTTTACTCCAGTGTATCGCTAAGCCGAGGCTACACTTACGCATCTACCAATGTACACACGTTTTAATCTCCCCCAAAACAGGCTGTGTATCGAGAACGCAGGCGACCCGATGCCGATAGCCCGGTTTGCACACAATTGTCGCATCTGACCAGCTATTGTACTATGGGAACACAGCCTTAATTGCCACTCCGAATAAATTAAAACAAGAATGCTATCGCACACAGCTTGTACCGCTTAGGGCTACTAATGTTTGTATGTATTTGTACACGTAGTTTGGCTCCAGATAATGTAGTCTGCTTTCGTCGTATGCGCGTATACACAAGCTGCTCATTTAGTTCCTGGTTAAATTTTGTGTGGGAATCTAAAGTGTGTGGGATCTTTATACAAAGTCTTAGGATATAGGAATATAATGTAATTATTGATACTAGTGGTCGCCTAGTGGTCGAAATTCAACCATATACGATTTAATTTACAATACCACTTAACATACGTTCAAGGATAATTTTTATTTAACTCAAACACAAATAAACTCTTTTATAAAACTCTATTCATATAAGAACGTGAGAATATCATCGCAATGTCTGTCGGTTTTGACGTTTTGTCAAGTATGATACTATGCATGTGTGTAATGTTTTATTTATTGATTTAATGTACTTTATAAGCATTATTTTTGAAAAATATTAGCGTATTGCACTCATCCTACACATAAACTATAAGTGTACCAAATTTTATGCTCCTACGTCCGCGCAATTTTCGTAAAAAGCGGTCCAAAGTTTTTGCATCACGTATTAATATATAGATGAATACATTGATACAGATTATGGGTCATTTTTAACTAGCAAAAGTTCTTTAAATGATTTCTTGCGAGCTTAAGTGATGATTTCAGAAAAGTACTTTCCAATAACTGTACATTTCGTAATGAGACACCCGCAAATTGGTTTAAAACATGGTTATAACAGAAACAATGGTTGTCCCTGGCAATCTGTAGAAGAACAAGAAAGACAAGTTTGAATGTAGTTCAAAAATTAAGAAAAAAGTGGATGTATATAGAGGTACTGCGTGAAAGGACGGTAACCATAGCAACCTCCTTTCTAAATAAGTTACAGGAGTCATAATTTGTGTTTAGTCTCGTAACACTTTACTATGAAACTTATTGACTTCCCACTTTATATTCCTACACGATCGTAGCTCTGCCACTGATCCTGTACACACGCAGTTCTATGTGCTGCAGAAAAATAACAGAAGACTCAGGGTTAAGAGGTCTAAATATTAAAGTAAGAATGTATATCAAAAAAGTAAAGAGAAGACAATACAGAAAAAATTAGAAAACCGCATGAAAATAGGATTACTTAGTAAAAAATACGCATTCATTGTCCCATTGATACTACTATAGTTAGTATGTTTCTTCTACGAGTAATTTAAGTACAAACCAAACCTTCTGTACTTAACATTTTCAGTGGTTTGTTGTTGTTTAAAGTTGCTAGTTAATTGAAATGCGTGTAAATATTCGCTGCGTTTGCTTATGAAACAGCCTTATTAAGAGCAGTGTAGCTTGTCTGCGAGAATTCTGCGTTTGTTTTATAATACGCGTAATAGTTAATGTTTAGTTAAACTTGTTGGTTAACTTGTGGTTTAGTTAAGTGAGTTAGTAGTCACATGGAACTGGGAACGAAATTACTGTATTTTCGTCTCCGTGTTTTGTACTTACACGTAGAAGTTTAGAGAGAGTGTACACTAGTATTCTCTATGCTAATATAGAAAAAGGTATTGAAGATTAAGAAATGTTCTACTTATATTAGTGAAGCTTACGTTACAAACAAATAAATAGGTAAATTTCAATAAAAATAATTAAAGTAATAAAATAAAATTTAACTTAAATAAAACAGAAAATGTAATAGATGGATAATTATAATACTTTTGTAATAAGTATTTATTTCAATTAAATTTGATAGTGAACAGACCACACTGCCAGTATTTGAGACAGAACTTACTCAGTGAACTGAATATGGTCTGATATCTGATTATTTTCGCGATTACTAGTCCAATTACAAACGTAAACTTAAGGCATGTGCTGTGATTAAATTAAAATCAAACTGATATAATACAAGATATTATTTATTTTCTATGAAAGTGAAGTATTAGATTAGGTATAAACACGATGTCGTCAGAATCTATTTCGGGAGAAATATAAGAATAATCTTTATTTCTCAGTCAGTCTTCAAAACAGGCTTTTTGGTAGATTAATTATCTGTCTAATTGTTCGCGTTCGTTAAGCAAGGTTTCTTGATATCTCCATATATTAACGTCACGCCTTTTATCCCCAAAGAGGTAGGCAGAAGTGCACCTGCACATTATGGCACTTAATGCCACTGTACAATGTACACTCACTTTTCACTATTTGTGTTATAAGTCCCATGTAATAGGGGGTGAGTCTATTGCCACATAGTGGGCAGACTTCCAGACTTCGTGCTAAGTGTGGGAGAGCCATGCTTCGGCACGAATGGGTCGGTACAACTGGAGTGATACCACGGCCTTACCGAAAATTGACATGAAACAACGTATCTTGTATTTTGTTGTGTGACTGACCTCACTTAACCTAACCTCATGACAGGCCTAATTACCACTCTCCCCAATTTTTCCAATCCCCGATTCCCCAACAACTCTTAAATTCCTAATCCCCAAAAGACGCCTCTGGTGTTTCTGGTGTCCATGAGCGACGGCTGGTACAACGTAACTAATAGCTAGCAAAATAAACGTCTGTCGACACTAAAGGTTAAAAAAGCCGTTACGATGTTATGCATTTTGAATAACATCCTAAATTGCAATCACAAGTAGATAAACAAAATCCACCGAAATTTTCCTCATGTTTGTTCGATTGACCTAACTGACCACTCATGATCAAGAAACCTAACCAAACGGATCCCAGGGTAAAACCCACCTAAAACGAATGTCAACTACTCACGCGTAACCTTTAATTCAAATCAATACATAAAAAGCAACCGGACGGACAAAAAATGTCACAAGTAGGCGTAATAAAATGAATCGCTGCTCAAACAATAGTAATGAACCTGTCTACAATACTCGAATTGTCACACAAAATAACAAAAGAACAACAATCCACTCTAAGTATCCAGCACTACGATAATCAATCTAGTTTTACATCTGATTAGGTGCAAATTACAATACAAATAGACCAGTCACGATCTAAATGTTTCACGGAAAAAATGACTTAACTTTTTCATGTTTAGTTGGGAAAAATATGCTTAGATTCTTCATCAATACGAGCTAGAGTTGTTTGAAATAGGAATGTAATTCAAACGTTTTGCCCTAAATAGACGTTTTTACTTAAAACGTTTTATAAGTCATGTAATGCTTACATAATTAAGATAACTAAATCTTAAGCAGTAGGGTTCAAAAAGGCTTAATTGTTACTGAGTGTTACGTTCCTTTGGCTCGCGTAACAACAGTGTCTTTGCGCTTACGTCAAGGTGACATGAGATGTTAATACCTATTGTATTGGTGCTAAACATCCGTGACCTTACGATGTACAAAGTTCACTAAGTGCAGGAGGCACGATTCACCCACACAGGTTCACATTATAACGCTAACGAATTAAATCGTCGGAAAATTGTTGGAAAATTCGCCACGCGCTTGATCATCAGCACTGTACTGTGTAAACATGTAATGACTGTTACATCTGTGTGAGTACGAAATAACATAATTAACCTGTAAAGGTCAGATTTGGTTAATAATAAAACGAATGACTGTACCTCCGCTCTGTCAAAACAATGGCGAAGATGGACGTTTTTAAAGGCAATACATTTTGTGAACATCCCTAAAAGAGCAAAAGCAATAAGTTGCGGGGGCACAACAGGTAGGAGCATACATACGCACATGACATGTGACCAAGTGTGATTACTGATAAACACAAAAGAGTATCACCTGTAGAGCGGTGCACACAGGCGCACTCGCGGTAATAAATCTGAACAACACGAACAAAATGGTGCACGCACACATGTGGCGCGGTTCACCTGACTAACCTCCACATAGGGTCGCGTGCGAGATCATTTGTAGCACACTGTTGCGTTTTCACCTGTTGAGCGGCGCGCGTGTGTGGGTGAGTGCGCGTAGTGTTTCAGTTGGCCGGTCTGTTTGGCGCGCTTTGGTCGCATCGACTCGCTGCGGACAATCCGCGGCCCGGACCCACGTGTGCGCACTGAATGCTAATTGACTGTGCTGATAAGTGCGCGCTGACATTTGACTGGCGATAACATTGTGCCTATGTCCTGGTGAAACCATTGTTTAGCCAATTTTTGTTCTTTTTGCTCTTATTGAATGACAGAATTTTCGTTAAGTGGACAGTGATAGAAAGTGTTTACAGTGACTTTGGACGTTTCGTTATCCAAACTGAGGAATATTTCGACCGAAGAATACATTTGGAAATACATAAAAGGTATGTTTTTGACATATGGGTTGTTTGTTAGTGAATTCGGTCCAAGTTACATATTTACGTTTGTGTACTACGGAGGTATGTAAGATACATAGTTGCGGTAACTCATCTTAATTCACACTCGAGTGAATATGATTAACATGTAATCCTGTACAATTTATACCACGATATGGCAAGTAATTACGTCCATATTTCATTCAAATAAATCTAATGTCATATTTATGTGACATTAATAGTTTTAATTAATAAGCAGTAAGTACGTTGGGTCACAACACTGTGACAAGGATAGGGTTTTAATGGACTTTCAGTGGTTTTTATGGAGCAATAAACGTGTTAATTTATCAATTAACCTTCAGAAACGAGTGATTTTTTTATTTGATCTATTTATTTGCCATTTATCCTTGGTGCATCCTTATATGGCAGTTGTTTTGCTAAAGAATTCATCGGTTTATTTATCTTTGCTTATAACAAATGTTATGTAATATAATAAAATCTCGTATATTACGAAATACGATAGTTAAAAAAACGTGTGATTAATTATTTGTTTAGACAGTAGTGTACGTTATCTTTGAAAATAATCGAATTATTATTATATTTATTTTGTTTGAATAATAATGTTTTAAAAGTTCACGTCCTTATACATACACTATTTATTTATTCAGACTTATTTACTTTTCTCTAATATTTCTTAAGTATTGTAAATAACCACAAGGTGAAGCGTAGTCTACGTAGCTTAGACTACGCGGCGTAGTCGTCGTAGCAGAGTTGGCGTAGCGAATTTTTCGTAGCATCTTAAGTTTTTTTTATTTTTGCAAATTTAGCGTATCTTGTGAAACATTTATAGGTTTCTGATACAAGAAAGAAATGAATAAATTACAAATTCTAATTTCTATACAATGTTGCATGATTATGACTCAAACTTGTATTGCTACGGCAGCGCGATTATTACTAGGATAATGTATTATTTAACGTTGTTTTTGCGGCTAAACGGGAGCATGTTTACCATGACTTAGTGTTTATGAAAATTGTTAATGATATTTATGATTTACCGTTAAAACATATAAAAGTACGTTATAACATGTTTAATCTTACGTAATATTATTAACAGGAGTGAAGTTAGTACTTTTAAACATCTTTTTTGTGAAGCAATTTACTAAGATAGGAGCCAGTTATGCTATATTATTATAGCAGTTACTATAAACAAATAACAAACAACTACACATATTAAATACAACTTTCATAGAATTAAACAAAGGCTTTTTCATAACAAATAGGTTCCAAGTACACCATCTTTATCCTTCTAAAGAGAACAGTATGAAAACGCTTTAGAACTACGTAACACCGCAGCAATTACGTGGAATTAATATATCTTATATGTATTATAATATGACTACTTATATATTTTCCTCGGTATATTATGTAGGTATTTCTTTTACGTCATCTATCGATTACAATTGTAATTGGCTGTAATTGGTGGGCTACTGCAGTGGCTCGGCGTGAGAACTGTTATAATTATATTATTAACAGGTGATGCGATAGAGCTGATCGGTTGTTTACAGGATAGCTTGTCATCCTGTAATGTTATACTATTTTAATTTAATTAATTAGAAATAATCCTGTTAGTTTAGTATACTGGTCGAGTCCTCTCACAGTAATGAGAGTTTTTGCAATAGATTACTTAATCAGAATTGTGTCTGATTACTTAAAGTTGATGAAAAGGGATGTTGAGATCAGAATTATTATCCTTTGGGCGACTTCCTTCAATAACTCTACCTTCCGTTGTGGATATGTTAGAGAAAATATAGGCAAAGCTAAAATAATAAACACATCCGAAACTTTCTTGCAGATTATTTACATTCTGTACATAAAACCCAGCCACTATGGCAACCATGAAATCAGACATCTTAAGTAGGCTTTTTCGGAAGCTATTTTGACTTGAACATCTAATACAGTTATTATTATTGGTAATCGACTCATAATAACGTATGGGAACCGAATTGAGCTCCCTATCATTAAAACCCCAATCGATGTTTAATTCAAAAGATTTTTTTTTGAATGGAACCGAATTACGACCAGTGTGGAGCATTGTGTGGAGGTATCATTACCTGTTAATTAGTAAGACTCGAGTGTCAAAATGTAAGTTAAAATGTCGAGTATTTTTTGTATACAAGATAAATGTATGATGAATTACTTTCAGAACGTCAAAAGTTTTGTTTACTACGTACGAAGCTGAGTGAGAGTCTTGTAGGTACAAGGCTTCCATGTTTTTTTTTTAAGAATACTGACATTATAGTGTCTAAAGAATAAATATTAAAGAACATTTTAATTTTGTCCAAAACAAACCCGATCCGTTACTTTACATATATTTTTCAATTGCATTTATTTAGCTACCAATTACAGTCAGTATGTATATAATAATTTTCCTTCCCATTCTCTATAGGAAACGATGCTGATTATAATATACATATTTAATTAACTAAAATATAGAATTAAATGTTAGGATACCTACTTATTAAAATTTCCTACGTTTATGTAATCGGAATTTCCATTAAAAATGTATTAATGTAATAATACCAACCCACAGTTTGTACGTACATATTTATCACCTTTCTGCCTTTAGCTCGCGATATTTGGGGTCAATGTTATATGTTTTCCATTTTCGCTTTCTTACAATATTCATATCATTAATTCATATCACTCAATCACTTCAATTCCCTTCTCTTTCATATCACATTTTCCTACGTTTGTAAGTGCACCATATTTTAAGACGAAGGCCCAGCTCGACCGTAGAGATACTACAGCTTCACAGGAAACCAACATGCAACAACGGTTGCGTAGTAGTGTTTTGCAGTGTTAGTGAGGTTACCAGGAGTCCAATCCTCCCTTATAATCGTAAATCCCCCAAAAGGCTATCAAAGCACTTATTTATAACTCTTCTAATGTTGCGGGTGTCATCATCAGGTGATCCGTCTACTCGTTTGTCGATCTAATCCATAAAATATCACTCTTCAGACAAAATACTGACTATTCAATATTTCTTCGTAATTAAAATTATCATTACTATTCCTTTTAAGGGAAAATAATATCGAAATGATTCACTGCAAACGTTTGACGTTGCATGGTAACGTTTTATACGTATACGTCACTGGGCTTTCAAGGAAAGTCGTGGTTAGCGGTAATTGATAGAAAAAACTTCCCCGACACTCAAAGGTACTACATAAAGAATATTATGCACTGTCACTGGAATAAAAAAATATTGCGATCCCGGCCTTGGTCTATCCGCGTGTTGAGTTCCATTTAAATACATTCAGCGGTTTTCGAGTTACGACTTAACAAAGACGTAGCTACCTATGTATCCATGTCTGGCATTGTCTTTTTATCACCAGTTGAGAGGTAAGAGGTAACCGCTCAACTGCAGATAAAATTCCTCCTTTAAGCGTATTAACTAAAACTGCCACACATCCCATGTGGTTTGGGGATCATAAAAATATTGAGTATATTGTTGCTCATTCTTCGTATAACATAAATCGTTTATTTTAAATAAGATTTTAAACATGAAACATAATTTAATTCCAATATGTAAAGCATTAATTCCTATTTATTTAAAACATCCCCACTTATTAAAAGTACAGTCGTTTCCATAAATACTTACAAGACATTAATAGGCCGTACGTCGATGATCGTTGCTTATTACCATCAGGGCCGGTCACGCATCGTCCCGGAAGTGACAACACTAGCTGCTCATTGACACGCTGAGCGCGGGAGTGACACGCGTGTCACCTCACTAGCATGTATTAAATATTCAATGTTAAGGGCTCGTCTTATTGGCCGTTGAAATTAAATAAAAATGTTTTTTGGTTTCATGATAATTGTAATCGGTTCTTATTTTGGTTTGTATAGTTTTTGTTTTCGTTAAGAAATTGTATTTATGAATTATCTTAAAACATTTCCTTAAACATATCTTTTAAATAGAGATTAAAATTATTGTTCAGACTGATCATCCCTCTTTTTTTATTCACAAAAAAAACATACTTTTACAACAAAAATCACTAAACTGTTGAACAGTTTGTTGGCTGTAGAGGCTACCTCGATGAAAGTGTTTAGCTGTTGATCCTACATGTTCTTTTACTTCTTTGATTTTTACAATCACAAATCAAATTGAATTTTGTTATCACTCATTTTCCAGTTCTTTAAACGCTACCCACCAACTTTTCCATGACCATTTGACATTTAAACTCATCACTGCAAAATAGATGAACGAGAAATACCAAAGTAGTTCTAGCAGCTAATTCATACTTGCCGTAGGTACAGTAAAACCTATTGTTTAGTTACTAATGTACATATTAACTGGACACCTGATTTAAATTAACGTCTAAACCGAATAGTTTTTGCGTGACTGTAATGTAAATAAACTAACAACGTCGGGAAAGACGTTGGCAAAACTAAGTACATTTTATCTTTAAATACAGACATACAATTTGTCACTTATTTATAAGTATAGTAATGTAAGTAGTAACTTCTGTGGTTATCCAGTAAATTCTAGGTCTTTTTTTGGTGTTTCTGGAAGGGCTATATATATTTTTTACAATAATATGTAGGTGCAATAAAGTGGCCAGCAACATTGTGTTAAAATTAGTTCAGTTACATAATATTGTACACAGATATTGCAACTTATTGCTGATATTGACATACAGATTATTTACTTTAGTTTTCTTAAGTATTTATTTTGTTAGGGCACAATAAACAATATTGGGTTTCGTTCAATGTTTATTTAAACTGGTGATTGTTACTGTGACTGGCTTGCGTGCAATTCATTTTAGTACGACCAATGTGATTAAGATCTCGTATTATCTTTCAAGGGATAGTCAAAAGTGAGCATAATATAGTTATACTAATACTTATGATAAGTCCTAGATACGACACTAAGCTATAAAATAATTTAAAATTTATAAAAAAGTGGGTGAAAATCTGCCTAATCATTTTATTACTATTTATGTTAAAGATATATAAAACGAATGAATACTAAAAATATTTTTATAAGAGTTAATAACTACATAATAATTCCTTTGCATAGAAACGTCCCCTTAAGTCGTGCTCAAACAATGATGTCTCAGTTCGGATGTGGGCCGCGTCCGCATAATGTTCCATCCTCTTGTATTATTTCTAAACGTTTAGTCTTATGGTAAACAGAAGGCTTGTTTTACTATCTAATGTATTACTCTCAATATCAACAACCTGTACTTAACACATTGAACGCCGTGGCGGTCACCGGTGACCGACGTTAGCGGAGGATTTGCTTTCAACAGTTTTCTATTGGCAGTCAAAGACTTAAAGGCCTCTGGCTATCATCTCCAATGTTATTGGGGATCGCACCTAAAAAGGTTCAGGTTTATCAGAGAGCGCTGCTGCCCGGTCTTTGTCCAATGCATAGTCCTGTTTTAAATCACCTGCGGGAAAGTTATTTAAAAAAATAGTGAACGTGTTTTTGCTGATGATGATTCGATTTGCTTTGTTTTGTCTTTTGAATTTCATTTACTTAAACTGTCCTGAAAATCGGCACGTACGGACCAGCTCGACCGGAGTGATTACACGGCCTTACAAAAAACCGACGTAAAACAAACGCTTGTGTTTCGTTTCGTTGTGTGAGTGAGGTTACCAAAGGCCCAATTGCAGCCCTCCCCAATTTTCCCAATTTCCGATTCCATTATTCCATAAAACAACTTTATCACACACACACAACGTCACGCCTTTTATCCCCGAAGGGGTAGGCAGAGGTGCACATTACGGCACGTAATGCCGCTATTCAATGTACACCCACTTTTCACCATTTGTGTTATAAGTCGCATGTAATATGGCCTATTGCCACATACTTACTGGGCTCAATTCCAGACTCTGAGCAACCACTGAGAATTTTTCAAAAAACCAAAAAAGCCCAGTAATACATTGCCCGACCCGGGAATCGAACCCGAGACCTCTTGTCCGGCAGTCGACCACTCGACAAACGAGGCAGTCCAAAAAAACTTTATTTAACTTAAAATTTCATAGAACGCAGGTATATAGTATTTTGTAAAGTCCAAAAGTTATGAGAATATGTATGAAACTTACAGTTCCTTCTGCAACTGTTTTCTGAAGAAAGGAACATTGTGTCCATTGATATATTTGACATTCAGTCTCCGGTTCCCTATTCGCTAACAATATATGTACCTACAGGTGAAGATTTATGGTTCGAACTATTTTCATCATGTGACGACAGATGTCGCTACAACACCATTTAAACATTTAAACTGATAATGTTTATTATATGACAGTTTAAATAATTGCTTATACTTTACAGTGTTCAATAAAATTCAAGATATATGGGATAAGCATACATATTATATACGTGTATGACAGTTGCATGTGTTAGGTTCAAACCAACAAGTGTCAGATTATACCTCCGTGCGTGTAAGATGTAAGCAGTAGTACTTCGTCTGTGTTCTTTAAAGTAGAAACTTAAATATACAGCTTTGCAAAGTATCCTAGTGGTATTGGTTATATTTTTATTATAGGTACTTATCATAGATTTCTACACTATTTTATGATAGTATGTCTTTATTTTCTTTTTCAAAGCACAATGAGCAAATCTAGTAATAACAGAAAGAAGGAAGGACATTTGTCATGTTTGCACGGAAATGCACTAAAAGGTATGCATAAAATAATGTTTAAATCTATTTCAACACTAGGAAGCTCGAATCAGAACATCATCACAGTATCTAATGATATTGCAGAACATTAAAAATATCATCTTCACCACATTCCTATGTACACAACACATATACCATACCACTATCTACATATAATTATTACACGCATATAACAGCGGTCGTATGTCCCGGGTTCAAACCGCGAGGTGTCGAGTTGCACCGCAACTTAAAGCCTCAAGTAAAGACATAACTTTAATAATATCGCGTTTTCGCTACTGCACCGCGAAACGCACTTGTTGTGGTGACATTTGATATTTTATTTATTACAAAAAATAAAAATAAAGTTGTCCAGTGAAGTGGGAGTTTTTTGAGAGAATGGTAACATTGTTGCAAGAATTAACAATCATAATTGTTGGGGTTAAGTTTCATGTCTTATGGACTGATAAGGGCTAAAGGTGTCTCTATTCCGTTTATTCAGAAAAGAGTACTATAATCACAAAGATGATGTACCTACACCGTAAGTAAGAGGATTTGGTGAAAAATGGCCTTAAGAGTATCTACTTCGTGAAAGAATAAATAGAGTTATGTGTTACACAATGTTTTCAAAAAACATTTACAAAAACATTGTAAAAATCAGACGATTTGACAAAAAAGAAAAACAGCTCCTTCCACATTGATTCGTGGCCGATAAGTAATGTAAAGTAAAACATTCCTGGACGCGACCTCGGGCGTCGTTTGCGCAGTCTGCGCACGCGCCGCCACGGCATCCGCATAACCTTAGACGACTGCACTGTGACTAGTGTGACTGAATGACCTTACTGGAATGTCCAACGAAATATATTGTCACAGGAACCTGGCTCTTTAATGAAAACTAAACTAAACTACATTGAAATATGCACGGATACATTAGTATTGATCTTTGCAGTAAACAATGTATGTTACAAATTGATATTGTAAATAACGTATTCCATGAACTAAGCTCACAGCACGTGGTTTTAATACCAAAGAGTTTTCCTTTACTTCTTAAGAACGATTGTTAAAGTGTTATCTATAAAAGGCAGCAATAAATATTTTTTGTAAAGATGAGTGAAATTAACGCGTTACGTGACGTTCGGTTCCCAAAAAATCCCGTTCATCGATTTAGGAAATTAGGTATTATGTTTTTCTCAACGCAAAAACCGATTATTATGTAACTTTTTTCTCTAATGCTTAGGAAGTATTTCGTCAATTTCCAGCCTCCCTGTTTTTCTGACCACAACTACTCACTAAACAACATCAAACAAGATTTTAAGAATTCTAACGCAATTTTTTGTTGAACCGTAGCGTTCGATTGAGAAAAAGAAAAAAAAAGTTAAGTTGGACTTGATGAACTATCTCGAAATAAGAGCAAAATGTCTGTTGAGTGGTAACATGATAGGTTTTTTACGAGTCGTTCCGGCCGGCCGGTCGCCAGGTCAGGACGGTGGTCCGGCCCAACGACCGCACGGCGACCACACGACGTGACCGAGCGCTGGGAACTCTTGCTACGGTGCACCTGATGATCGCTTCCTGGTTGCGCAACCAATCCAGGACCAACATTTGAGGTTTTAGGCTTTTTGTTACAAACAAATATTACGATTGAGATTAGCTGTTTATTTGAGGTGGATATAGGTAATAGAAATCATTCAAGGTTCAAAGAACTTCAGACTCGCGGTTTCAAGAATGAAAGAAGGAAGTTTGTTTCTGTACGTAAACATCTATGAACTCAAATTAAATGTTCTTAGGCAGTGACTACGTGAGCATTGTAATGACTAAAAACTCTCCCATTTTAAATGACATTAACCTCAAAAAAAAGCACAAGGTCGACACTTGTTGATGTTTTACTATATTTTGACGAAGAAAATCAAAAACGTGACACAGTAACAATTGGGGAGTTTTTGTCCTTTGGCCAGTTTTTGTCGTTCGCGTCATATTTTGGTGTCCCATGGCAGGTGCGGGTCACGTTCTCCCGTCACGAAGAGCTGCGTCATCATTGACAAGTGCCATCGGATCGCGTTTTTGTGCAGTGAAAAGACATTTTTATGCGATTAGTCGCGGCTACAGGTGGAGGTCGCGACAAGTGCACGAAGTCACGAGCAACAAATCGTTGATGTGCGCTTTGACGCGCTAGGGTTATTCGGGGTGTAATCGATTCACAATTCCAGTAACGAGTATTCGATTTTAAATCGTTTCTTGTTTTTTATGTGTATACGTGAGTTATTTAAATGTTGTGTCGTTTAGAATTCGGAAAATGTTTGTTTCTTTTTTGTTTTTGCTCGTACTGTGCTGATTTGTGTTTGTAGACAATTCGATACATTTGAAAGTTTTTCCTTCTCTATTCGGAGTGAATGCTTTTTGTTATTACGTTAATGTTCTTTCACCTAATTTAACTTAATTAAACAATCTCCTATGAGCATAAACCCAACCAACTCCACAACTCAGAAAGTATCACCGTCACGTAAAAAAAACTCCACATTTCTTTGAAATCCCCGATTAATTCACTTCGTTTTTTGTAAGTACTGAACCAAACAAAAGCGGACTTCGTTAAATATAAATACTTTTTACGATCTCAAGTTTCGTGTGCTCTTTGAACTGGTTTGATGGAAACTCGGTAAAAAATAAACCGAGACATACCTACGACTGCGGACCGATCGCATGACACGAATCAATGGGCCGTGCTCTATTTCATTTATTACACCTCTAGTTTTGAGGTATTTATTGAAACACTGCTTGCCTTTACTGGGTATTTTAAGCGTGTCAATCATGTGATAAGGTGTTTTTGTTTGTCGATTTTAGATAAAAGGGAATATACCATAGTAGAGCATAACACCACTCCTATGATGTTTTCAGAAGCAAATCTATGGAGTTTATATTTATGTTATAAATTCAATAAATTCAGAAGCATTTTTCAGACGCGAAAATATAAATGAGTTTTTATTTCCGTACATTTTAATTTTTAGATTGACCAATACTCAATGTCGACGTAAATAAGATACATAATGTTATGTACTGATAATAGCAGATTTACTGATAAAATAATATCTAGTCTAGACACAGTAAGTATTAGATCAATATCTAAATTACGAAATACCTAAGAACAATACAACGTCATCAACAAATGACAGTTGACAAGATCAATCTCATAAAAAAGGAACTTAAAGCAACAGACTGACTTGGAACACATAATGAAAGGTTACATAAAGTATTAAAATATCAACGAAAACTGGAAACCGACTTGATACAGTTTGTTTTTGAAAGTTACCGGCGGTCAAAACAAGAGTATTATGACTGCAAGACGTATGTATAGAGGTCGAGAAAAATTACAAGCGAAAGTAGCATGGACTTGTGATTGGCGGAACACGGTCTGTCGAAGGTCTCGAAGAAATCAGTCCAAAAATGGATGAGATATGGACGAATGAACATTACTGTACATTGCTCAAATGTTACGTCATACCACTTACAAATTAATAATAATATGCATTAATGATTACTGCTTTCAATGATTGTTTAATGACACGGTGTATAAACTGACATCTGTTAATTTTATTGCATAAAGTGCTGAATAGATTTAGATGCAATTTGCCGTTCAAATAGATGACTATCTATTTTTTTTTTATTAATTACTCGTATTTATTTAATACAAATAGTATCTACGGTATGTATGATCGAACGTAGTTAGTTGCTACAAGACAGTTAATGATATAATTGCTACGTCGTTCACAACCGTTGTAACTGAGCACGAGGGTCAAAGTTCAATTTCCGGGTTACACATTGTATCACAGGGTTTTATGACTTTTAATTCATTATTGGATCATTCATTAACTCATGCTCATTAGTATTTTGGCTTATTCCCCAAACTAGGTAAGACAAATTAACATTACGAAGCATAAATACATTGCAGTCGTTCATTCTACAGATACCTATTGACCTCTATTTCCCATTCGTTAAACAAAATCACGATACAAGAAAATAATAACGTTATTTTAAAAGCGTGCTCCAATTATCTCAAGCTATTTGTCGTTCATTTTAATTTGTTCAGCATAAGACACGTTTAGATTGACCGATAAGCCTTCTATGTTCTGATCGCCTAAATATAGAGCGGTTGTCTAAGTCAGCTGACTCTAAAATTGCTCGGTTTGCTCGATAAAATTTATTATAGCTTCAAGTGATATTGAGATTTTAATTAAAGGTCACCGTTTTCCTTAAAAGTTTAGCAGTTGTTGCGGATAATTGTTTTGACGTAAAACGTCGATTATAGTTTATAATATACAGTATATTTAGAACAGAATTATTGTGATGAATAAAATGAATGATATCTGTTTAAGATAAGTAGTTATTGTTGATAATTTAATATATTTATTTGTTAAAAAATATGTGATTTCTAGGTATTATTTACTTCTTTTTTCCTTATATTTCCTTATTGCAATTATACAATTTTAGACATTAAATACCAATATTACCTTTTATTACTTAACCGGGAAAAATACACATTTTATACCCTCATCAGCTTCAAAAGCAGTCACGAAAACAGAAGCCAATCTAAAACATAACCAGCCCTCAATGAACTCGACAAACGGTCGTGAGCCTAGTAGAAAGTATTTAAAAAAATGCAATTTCATGGAGACTTGGCTGGAAACCGCCCAATTCTATTGTCAGCCAGTAATAGCTCGTAATTACACACACATGGCTCATGTCGCCGTCTCCAGACCGCGACTGTAATGGTACGGCCACGAGAACTGGCTGCAGCGACAGCGATTCATAGTACTGAGTAATAATAAGTCCTACCATCTACCAAACATCGACTGAATTACAATATGACCTAGCATCAGCTTATTTAAGGAATAGGGGCAAACGCGCAGGCGGATCACCTGATGGTAAGCAATCAGTGCCACCCTTAGACACTTAGAAAACCAGTGAAGTCACAAATGTGTTGCTGGCCTTAGAAATATCTCTTATTTTGACGATTCCGTATGATTTATCATTGTAATGGGTCATGATTGAAATTGGTCGATAGTACATTTCTATTTACTTGTTTCTGCCGCTTATCGCTAGCACCGTGGGTTTCCATGGCCAGGCTGTTATGTTATGTCGGCAGGACTGGCAGCAATGGATGCATCGTTTTATAAAGGTAATCGTTTGAAACGTTGCGATTTTGTAAAACTAGAAACCGTGCTGTATTGTCATTGTTGGGATTTGTATTCTTGTTTACTGGGAAATACTAAGGCTAATATTAAGGCACTTACTTGCTTCTTTTACCCCGAAGGAGTGGATATGGACACAGAATACATGATTTCAGTAGGTAAATAGATGAACTGATTGAAGTTTTTAAAGTATGCAGCATTTTCTTTTCTCTTTTCAATTTGATATTTTTTTAGTAGTTGGTCTTGATTGCCAATAGGTATCCGGTTTGATGTTAATTAAGTTTGCTGTGTCAACAGAACACCGTTTATTTCTATTGTGACATTTAAGTAGATAAAATATAATACACAAACCGTTTGATTTTACGATTCAAATAATAAAGTGATCAAGTTAAATCTTTACGTTTTATGTCCCCGTCATAAAGTTGATCTCATCAAAACATTTGAAGAGAAAATCCGATTACCACCAACGTTTATGACTTCATGGCGTCAATCCATCATGTGACGTCACACTTAGAAAACAAAGTGGACGTGTTAAAACTGACATAACTTCTCTTTCCTAATTACTAAGGGTCACTTAGTATTAGCCATTTTACTACCTCGTTTGCCATAGCCGTCTGTAGGAGGCTTGATTCCCGCACGGAAAAACTCTTTGTGTAATCTACAAATTGTTGTTTCGGGTCTGGGATGTCATGTGTATGTAAAATTGTATGTTTGTAAACGCACCCACGGCACAGAAGAAAATCTTAGTGTGAGGTAACGTTTACAATATCCTAAATCCTAAGTGATCATCAGTTCTTTTCTGTCTAATAATAGAAATAATCTTCTCCCATAGTAGATATGTGATCGACTCAATTTTCAGTTGTTCGCATCCAACTACAGTCAGCCACTATGATGTAGTTGCAAGACCGAAATGTTGAGAGTTTGTAAACAAATGACAACAGAAACACAACATCTTATCGTACCTTCAACTGATTGATTCATTTGGTGAAAAATGTAACTGTACACTGTTGAATATAGGGCAATCATGTTTCATGTATGCCAATATTATTAGGCTAAATAGTTTGTTTGTTTAAGTGTGCTAGTCTCCGAAACTACTGCTTCGATTTAATCCTTCGTGTGCCGGAACGCGAGACACAATTTGTTTTAGATTAATATTTAATTTTGTGTAAGATAGTCCATTTATCGAGAAAGGCTATAAGTTAATACGCTACGCTCAATAGTAGGTAAGCAGCAGGAGACACCGCGCGGGAGTTACTTCAAAATCTCTGAGGAAGAGCTAATTATCAAATTTCTGACACAATTCTACACTTTGTGCTATAACTGAAAATAATACACAATATCATAATATTCAACATCTAAATCTATTTGTAGAACACCAGCGTCTGTACAGTCATTACTCAATTTGGCTGATCATCAAGAAAATTGAAAACTGAGACAAATATCTAAACGAGCGACGTTAAGAATGTCCTTATTGCGATAATGCTCTATATAGTCGGTCGTTTACCTAGCACAGGTCAGATCGAGGTCGCCATGTCACCGACGCAAGCGCAACTGACCAGAATACCTAAGCAACTTTTGCTCGCATTGCACAAAACTGCGTACGGTCGTTGAACTGACGTAGTTTCTCTTACGCTCTGTCTTCATTTCGTATAGTATTTTAAGTAGTTTTTTTATTGGCTTTTATTTGAATCGATATTATGAATCATACGCATGTTTCTAAACCTACTTGCGTTATGAAGCTGAAGAGCTTGTATAAACAATGTTTTGAAGTTGAGCTAGCAGATTTAATTTATGTGCTTGTATTTTTTACCTCATTGTAAAAGACGATTTTATACTTATATGCTTACTATATATATTAATATATAATACTTTTATACTTGGAAATTACGTGGTTAGCTCCCACTTCTAAACTTTGATTAGTTTTATCTAAGTATTGTTTTCTTATACAACAAAATAAAAAAACACGTGTCTAATATTTTTTCATTACCTAACTGACGGACTAAATAGATTTTTAATTTTCATACTCCGTCATCATCCCTATTGTGCACGCTTTTCAACGAAGGAGTAGGCTTTTGCCAGTTACATTATTGGTCGCATGTCTTAGAAAGGCGAGATCAACATGTTTATTTTTATTTTTTATTACATTATGTCTACACTCCGTGTCATAACATAAGGTGTTTACAGCAATATTTATTAAGTTTATGACATAAATGGCTCTGAACCAAATATTTCTTTCGCTATAAAAGTTTTATAGCGAATTTATAGGTTTTAGGCTAAATTCAACAACAGAAATAACCTTTAAACTTTTACATTTAGAAGTTTGATCAGTGCAATAATTTAGTTTCTTCTTTTTGCTTATTTTATAGCCAATAAGGTTTACGATGTTCTTATTTTGCCTAACGATTATCTTATCTTATATTTTGAATGTTTAGTTTTTATTGGGAATTTATAATGGGTTTATGTGTACCGTTGGAATATGTAGGCTGATGTTCATAGATATTTTTGATACGATGGATTCGTGTACATTTAAAAAAAAAAGAAAATATTGTTAAGTATTGTATTTTATTTCTCAGCGGTAGGCGTAACTTATTTTTCTGTTATTACAAGATAGTAAATATGTCAATTGTTTATAGATTACCTTTCAAACTGGAACAACAATGATGAACTAGTAAAACAATTTACCTAATTATTCAACAACATTAAACGTAACGATAACAAGACCGTGGAACCAAGCGCAGCACAAAATCTATTCCGCCATTTCAGACAATCCATCAACCGGGCCACTCCTATAAAGGTTGTCGCATTCCGTCCTAAAACAATGCGCTTAATTTAGTCACAGTTCAATTTATTTTTCGAGTACCAAGTAAATGAGACAGCAGTTCGTCGCTAAAGGACGCCGAGTGTCACTGGTGTCGGATACGAAGTCGTTAACGCGAGCAAACTCAACTAGATTGAACCAGATTGAACCGGATTGCAGCGGATTGACTGTTAGGTTATTTATGAGGGGATCGTGCGACAATGGGTCTAATTGACGTTTAATCGCGATTGCTCGGTAACGAAGCGACTAGTCGTGTCACCTGGATGCGGACGTGGGGCATGGAGTGCGTTGCACCAGTTCTTGTTCTTGATTACACTGTGATAGCAACTGATGATTGCAAGCAGGCAATTCAATGAGGATCGAATATTCTTTCATGAGCTTCACACTTTACATCTGCTGTAAAAGGCATGGCATGTAAAAGGCGAGGCAAATTGACACCATATCTATTAAGTAATTCTTTTCAGGTAATGTAACAAGATGAAAATTGTCTTACAACTCAAGTGGAATTAATTTCAATTCAGACATTACAGTAGTGAAATCATTAAACAAATATGATCTCTAATCCGAAATTAAGATAATAAGATAAGAATCATACACATCTCTAATCGATGTTCAGTGATTTCTTATGATCGATTATCTTAAATCGATTAAAATCATCGTTACTAATAGTGTTTGGTAATGTTCTGCTCTTGTATCTTTAATGAATTTGTCTAATACGTAATTTGCTTAGCGGAAACCATTAGGTACAGGACACATAAAATATATTTTATTGCATTTTTGACATCTATACATTTATGTGTAGAAAACTTGTTTGATCGCATGTATTCTCATGGTTGTATGTAAAATGTTTGTGTACGCGTTTGTAAGTTGTTCTTCGAAACTGATACACCGATTTCGATGTTACTTCTGTGTATTTTATAGTGATATATACGGAGACTGCTGTGGAGTTTGACCGAGTTAATGTAAATGTGAAAAAATAAAATAAAACAACAGTAATAATTATAAGCAATACAAAAATATTTTACCTCCACAGACACAACCATGACTCCTTCAAGCATATTATTTTAGTAGTTCCTCAATAATTATTTTATTCTACACAAACAGATAATATCTAGGCAAAGTAGGTAAGTAAACTCATAATAAGTGTCAAGGTGTTTGAGACCTTTAACCCATGTTCAATAGATTTTATAATTATTACCTGTTAGCATGTTTTACTGCATAATTATAATATACTCTAGCGAAACATAAACTCGGTACTTACTGGTTAATATTCACACTTAAACTGATACCATCATAACATTGGAATGGGGAAAAGATGTCACGGAGTATAGAATTGATAAAGAAATCAGCATATAGGATCCATTCGATGGAATAAAGGATGATTCTCTTTCAGATTCTGTTTATGCGAAATGACATGAATGACATCGGTAGCCGCACCTTCAGATGAGCGAGACGGACGATAAAAATATATGTTAGATTATCAAAGATATATTTTGTAAGAATACTTGTCTTCAAACCTGTCACTTAATTCATCGAGCCTTCTAAACAAGTCACAAAATCTTCGATACAAGAGAAATTCTTTAACACACAATGACGCAGTTTTTACTGCAATTTCTGCGTCAATCCGCAAAATTCTGTATTCGACATCAGCACCATTTATCTTTGCGCGTTATGCTCGACGCTTACGAGAGAAAACGTAACATTCCAAGCTGTGCGCGTGCGCTGTTTAACAAACGGAACGCAGATCGTGTGGTGACCTTAACGGATATTTAGGCTCGGGTTACGTGTGACCGGTGAAAGGGCACTGTTCATACAGTTGACAGTTGCTTTGACACTGCCTGAGCTGAATCGGTAATTAAGACATGAGTTTAGCAGCTCGGCTGTACAAACTGTAATGTGACCTTACATTTACGGCGAGGCTTTCTTGAAAAAATGCCGCTGTTTAGCATTATAACCACGCATGTATTTCACGCCTTGTAGAAAACATAAGTGTATTTTTGGCTTTATTTTTAGATAGATAGATAGATAGATAGATAAAACATTTATTCAGTACAAACAATAACAGACACAAAAAATTTGACAGACACCAAAAAAAATTGAATAAAAAATAAGTGGGTACACTATACAATTTACAGTACGGTAGAAGCAATACAAAGAAAAAGGAGAAAATAAAAAAATAAAAATAAAAATTACGGCGCGGTTCAGTGTGTCATAGTTTGCACTGAATGGGAGTCCAGCTCAGCATGTGTCAGGTACAATACCTGACGCTGGTATTCTGCTGGATCCCTGCGATGACGTACCTACCTTGATTTTGGCAACATTTTTTTCACATACGAAATCTACATCATACCATTTTTCACATTGGGCTAACAAATCTGAAATCTTAGAATTAAAAATATACTGCAATTTAAATCAACAAAATGTTAATTTATAAATAGTTTTGTATTCTACAGCGACTTCTGGTTAGCATACAAGTAAGTACTACGGCCCTACGAGACAAGTAGCAGTAGTAGGGCTGTCACGCGTACACTATAATCACGGAGTTGCCTACAAAGTGCTGATAGTAGACTACCGCCAGGATCTATCGCATTAGCAAAATACTGCTTATATCGGAGAAAGTGAAGCGCTGATGGTGTAGGTACAAATGGTAGCTCTAGGGTTGACTCTAGTCAACTCTGAGATTACATTAATTTTAACAATTTCCTCAACAAAAGTTTGTATGACCTTAAAAAGAAAAATGATCAGTTGGTGTTTTGATTGTTTTTAGCATACAAGTAAGTACTACGAGACAAGTAGCAGTAGTAGGGCTGTCACGCGCACACTATAATCACGGAGCTGCCTACAAAGTGCTGATAGTAGACTACCGCCAGGATCTCTCGCATTAGTAAAATACTGCTTATATCGGTGAAAGTGAAGCGCTGATGGTGTACAAATGGTAGCTATAGGGTTGACTCTAGTGAATTCAAGACTATACATATACATTTTAACAATTAAAGAAAAGTTTGTATGACCTTAAAAAGAAAAATGATCAGTTGGTGTTTGGATTTTTTTCTGTAATACGAATGAGAAGAAATATTTTTTAAGCTGAATCATACCTCTAGATTTTAGACATAGACATTATTGATTAGCGTAAATATCAATTTGAATAGCTAGCTTGCAGACTATAAAAATTAGCACTGTCAGTTTTTATAACATACCTAAAAACAAAACGAACACCAAAAGAAAATAAATTAAAAAAAACCCAATTCTAATTAACCCAACCAGCAAAAAGAAAACAAACACAAAACGTATTTAGCAAACAACTTTAATTTATATAAGTACCATTATTCTAGTGAGCACTAAAACTCGGAGTGTAAAGTGGGGCATAAAACGTAAAGTAGCCTCTAAACCGAACCATTACTTATTAGACTTATTACCAACTTATACTGCGAAACTTAATTAGGTAAAAGTGTACTTTAACTTTAAGTACAAGTGATAACTTAGCGAGTGATCTGTTAAAGGAAGATTGATCGCTAGTTATACAGATGGAATTGATCCATTCGTAGTATCACCTACGGGTGCTAAGGATTATTCACACTCTATGTAACTAAAAGGAATAAGTTTTAAAGCCGAAGGTGTTAAAGTTACTGGGTAGGTTTGTGAATTTTATAGAGGGCTAATTTAAGTTCTTAAACAAAAATATAGAATTCGTAAATTTTATTTTTATTTATAGTGTCTTTCTTCAGTACCTACAAAGTAGTAACTGGTGTTTAGCATTTGCCGAAAAAAAGAGCAAAAGCAAGCTTTGATTGTCAACTTTATTAAACTGTTAAAATTCAGATTAAATTCCATTTCCTAGATAGTTTTTAGGTTCTAGTCAGTCGTTATTAGATGATTTATACGCCTATCAAAGTTGTTCGGTTGTCTGTTCACGCTCTTTTCCTTCGCGGTATTCTGAACTGTGATTCATGATATTTTTACGTGAAGCGATAACGTTTAGAACGCAGTAAATTTTACTCTTGAAGATAATTATTAGGAGTTGTAATTACACCCCCTGTAATTTAAGGAGCATTATGCATCTCTTAAAAGTTGGCTAGCAAGAATGCTCATGGCATTAAGCCCACCTTTGTACAATAAAGTTGCAAAAATTTAAATAAATAAAAAAATGCATGTGGTAATATTTTTATGTTTAATTCGTATTATGCATGCGCAATACAAACATGTTTCCACATCCGAAATTACCTATCATCGGAAGTTACAACCAATGTAGATTTTGTAAATTTCTCAAAATAATTTCTCGAAACTTCTATAAAATAATAGAAGACATATTTTTATTCACATACAAAAGTTAAGCGCACAAAAGCAAGTTTGCTTATATTTTTGTTAATAGTTCGCGTGGGTTGGAGCAGGATTATTTATTTCTAGAAGTCGGTTAAAAAGGTCAGCGTATAATATAGAGATAAGATAATTGATTAATAAATATAGATTGGAATAACTCAGCAAATGAACTTGGCGAAAATTATAGCTGTCATAATTATATTATAACATCGATTAATTCAGATACGTAAGTGAAACTTTGATTGCTTTTATTACGACTTTGTTGTCGGTCTTTTTACTAGTTATAATCAATGTTCATTATAAGTTCTTGGGCATAATTTCTAATTAAAACAACTTATAACAGCAATTTTCCAAGCTTAAATCCGTTATAATTATAGAACACAGTCCAGTATCGGATATGTGGTTAATCATTTTCTACGACAAAAATAATTACTTCAATAATCAATATTAACTTTTTAAATCCATAGAGAAAGCCAGTAGTGCACCAGCCTCTTTAATGTCACCTCATTTAATTATGGCCATTAATTCGCCATCTTGCCACGCTGACAGGTAATTATCTGTGCGCAGTTTGACAAATGACAGTCAACACCTTTGTGTAGTGACCTTGTCAACGGTAACCCTGCTCTCTCACTTCGGGTCAAATGTACAAACTAATAAAAAATGTACCACTTATTATTGTACGTACCTATTGGTAATGGGTTCACGTTTACAACCATAAGATACGAACCTACTTAAATTTATTTGAAAGCGAAACTCGAGCACGATTTCCCGATTTACCTTTAAATATTCGACCATGTTAATCATTCGATTTGCATTCTAGTAACTTTATTTGTTTATGCAAATATTAAAAACTGAAAAGTAAAAGCAGTGCAATTTGATTTCAAATTACACTTAATACGCACGATATTTGACGTATCATGATATTGAATATCGTGATTCGTGATAAAGCAATATTATTAACATTTTTAGAAACTAAACGATGAATGATTACAAAGATAAACAAATAAAATTACTTGTAATTAGCATAAAAGTCTTAGTTGATCCGTGATTCCGCGGTAAAAATATATACCTGTGATATAAAATATACAATTATGATATTACCGCCATAAATAATGATAGACCACGTGTGAAGCGAGTAGGAGCTAAATTGATACTGGCATTAATGCCTGGCAATTGATTGTAAATGAAAATTATTATTGATTTATTTGTGATATAAATCGAATGCAAGTTTTTGTAGTGAGCCTGCTTGCTGGTCGCTGATATATCTATCTCATATCTGTCATTTAGTTGGTGTTTATTTCATATTTTATTGTTGCTTTTTAATTATTATTTATACTTTTAATTGTTGTATCTATATACGTTTATATGAAAACTTCTCAAATATTTGACTACAAAGTTTTCAACTTGCTGCAATGTCAATGTTTTAGATTAAACTAGATTATACGATTAACGGCTTACTCACATAACTGTACGACGAGTTTGCTCGTCTGATTTCAAGCCCAATGGGGACTCATGTGTGACAACGGACATGGCTAATTAGCTTT
The DNA here is from genome assembly GCF_023101765.2 of Spodoptera frugiperda. Classification (NCBI taxonomy): domain Eukaryota; kingdom Metazoa; phylum Arthropoda; class Insecta; order Lepidoptera; family Noctuidae; genus Spodoptera; species Spodoptera frugiperda. Next base: position 9,832,526 of record NC_064213.1, on the reverse strand, counting down.
CCCACTCGTCATAGTGTAACTACATCGAATGTAGTTTAACATTCTACGAGTACAATATAAAATCAAATAATTTATGCCACTCGTCCGTCATGGCGTAGCAGAACGCGTCACGTTTTTTCTTTACACACTCATTCGACCTCAGTGACTCCTATAACCTTAGCCACTGAACTAATAACTCGCCGTGTCCTTTTGACAGTACGTTTCGCTAATTTATGATTCTTTAAAAAGGTATTACGTTGAATAATGCCGGCCAGAGCTATATTATTGTCTCGTATCATTGTAGCCAATTGATCTTGTAGTGTTTGTGATTTTGGAACTTGCAATTGTGTGTTGAAATAGTTGACAGCTGTTGTTGAGACTGAAGTTTCAAGTTTATCATTGAATCGAGTAAAATAGGATTTGGTTTGCTATTACTGTTATTTACACTAAGAACGGGCAATTTTGATATTATCCTGCCATCGTGTGGGTAGACAGACTTGTCTTTTTATCATACGTCTAATTTTAAGATAACATACTCTTTACACACGTGATTATTATTTTTACACTCTTGTCGGAACGTTTCTTATGCCACAATATCATCATCATGCATGGATTCTGATACAAAGTGAACGATATAATCAAGTAATGGATTTATTTTACTACGTCATTAATATAGGTACAAATAACTTAAAGTCAAACAGGTCACGCTTATATTGTTAGTAGGGCTATCACAGGCAATATTTATACAATAGTTACCAAACTAATTTTTATTTGTGATTTTTTTGTTCATCTCGGATAGATAAGGTTTTTGTCAATCATATTATACTAATGTTCATAGAAACAGAAGTTTTACTTTTTTGTTATTACTTAGAACATTCTTTTTATTTATTTCATGTTTACAATCGTCCATAGGATAGGTAGCTGTACCAAGATATTATAATATTCCTATCTAAACAAATAACTACTTTAACGCTTTAAACCGATTATAAAAATAAAATTTAAAGGCAAATACTAAACTTGGAACGTTAAGCAACATAAACATCTAAACCTACGACACTTTACTTACATGTCACGAGGTGTAAGGTGACTCGTGCGCCGCCAATTTGAGCCGACCTGTCAATCTGGTTGACACTGACATTTAGTACCCCTGTCAAACGAATGTCATACTAATTTTCAAAGATTAAATTCTCAAATCTGTCGTAACATCCGCTGACCGCACATTATCGACGAATATATGTTTAATTAATATATTAATTAGTTGTTATAAATGTCAGAATTGGTTCAAGTTGATCTATTAGCTCAATCTGTTGTATAGTAAAGCTTAATATAGATAGTTAAAGATTTTGTTTGTTTGTTTGAACGCGCTAATTCCTGAACTACTAGTCCGAATTGAATGATTATATGTGTTGGATAGTTAATTTATCGAGGAAGACAATAGGGTATAAAACATTAGGCTAATAGGCTATAAAGGTAGAATACGCTGCAGTCAACAGGGACCAAGCAGAGCGGGTGCAACCACGCGGGAGTAACTAGTATGTTTATAAAATGGTTGGTATATACTATATGTGGTCAAGTCTAGTTCATTTCCATATCCGTGCTGTTGTGACCTCTAGTCATCTCCTGGGAATATTAAACTACGTTGATGTCGTTTTATTATAACATGAAGTCGATAATATATTGTTTAATTGCGACCTGATTGGTTGACCTTATTGTTAACAATGTTGCTTTATTTATTATTTTTCTTGTGTATTTCAAACCAATATGATGCTTTTCTGTTATTCGTAACACTTAAGTTGCTCATTTTCCGCCAAAACTAGGTCGCAAGTTAGGACAGTATTTTTGTATTATATAAAATTAATTATTTTTTCATCTAATAAAACAATGACAACATGATACATACTCTGGAGCTGCGGACTACCTAGTGAGTTTACCGGGGTTCTGGCTCGAAAAGCAGGAGTAGAAACGGGGTGGTTTTCAGTCAGTAAGAGTCTGACACTGTCCCTCTTGCTTCGCCCAAGGCGGAAGAAGTTACTGGTTATTGATTTTCTCCACTTAAAAAACATGATACACAATGCACACATAAAAGTTGAGTAGTTAGCAAAATAATAATATTGAATAATTAAATCAATACAGTGTGTCACATCCTGTACAGATTTTGCTCACGACCCGGTAGTGTGAATTTGCCCTAAATAAGGTGAGCACACGAAGGCTGATCTCGTTTCATAATTTAATATATTTATTGTTGATATGTATCAAAATAACCGGAAACTTGAATAAAGCCTTGATACTGTCATTCTGATTATGTTATTGTTATTTATGATTTATTTACGGTTCATGAAAATTTAAGGAATACGATTGAGCCTAATTAGCATTTTTTTGTTGATCTCGTTATGAATAATAGCAACTACTTAGCAGTTACACGCTAAAACATTTATTTGGGACTAGTGTATATCTTACCTTTATATTATACAATCGTATGTTAAAAGACTCTTACTTAATCTTTCTTAAACTAAACAACCACCGTCGAAAACACATTTAACAAATAATTACATGTCTATTACCGACTAATCAACATGAGCTACGTCAATCTAACTTAATTATTATGGCAAGCCATCACTTTACACTTCCAACCCAACAAACAGCACAATAAAGTACACCAAAACAAAATTTCGACTTTATCACAAAACAATAAAGTTCACAATTAATTAAAGACACTTGACAAGTAAGGATAGCTTGACAGGCGGTTGTAGAATAGGTTGTGACATTGTGACGTCACGCTCTGACCTTGCTCTCACGCCGAAGGCTGCGAACCTCATCTGAGTTAATATTTGTCTTAATTCGTGCTAAACAGGTGATGTAGTGCCGCATCTATTTTTATAATGATTTGCCTTACAACTGTCATTTTTAGTTTACTTGTAGTTGTAGTGTTGATGCTGGAAAAATATAGAACATTTTTATGGTTGCTTTGTATTGTTTATACTTCCTCTCGCCTCGCCCAAGGCGAATTGGATGATTTCTCCCCCTTAAAAAAATGGGAGTGTCAAACTCTTACAGACTAAAAACTAACCCGTTCCTACTCTGCCTCAAGGATTATTTGGTTGTTGAAATTCAAATGAGAAAGAAATAGCCAATACCATTGACGCAGGTTTTTATCAGGTGTGTGTACTAACACATATAGAACGAATTTACACACATTAATAATTACAAGCGGTTTGTGAAAAATCTTAGCATCATCAAGAAAAACATTTCAGTAAACAATTTAATTATAAAAAAAGTAAAACAACACAACATACAATTCATTTCAGAAAAAATAGTATGTTGTCTGTAAATACTATATCGACAATGTTTGTAGTGTATAAACTATTTATATTTACACACATTACAATATCTTCACAAATACTTTAACATGCGTACCCTACTTATATAAAGCTGTATACAGGCTGTATTCTTTTGTCGCACACCGGCCCATTGTCTAAAATTGACATTGGTGGAGGCCGATGGCAGTCCAAACGACGTCCCTGTAACTAATTGATCAAGTATTTTATTATTAAAAATATAATACTTGTGTGCTATGTATATTTTGTTTTGATTTTCCTTTTATATAGCACTTCTAGTGACGACACATCGCTGTCTCTGATACAAAGGTTTCTGGTTGGCGTGGTAACTTAATTTATATTTTAAGGATATACTCTCCGATATTCGTTTCTCAATTAGGTATGTACCATCCTTATTCGGTAGTGCTAAGCGATAATTAATATAAGTAATAATATTGAATGTGAACAAATCCTTTAATTTTATGGTTTAGTAAGTCGGTCATCTATAAATATACAACAGTATAACTATTATTAAATAAAATTGCTTCAATGCAGGTCATGACACGTGGATCAATAATTTCAAAAGTCATCTCTGCCTAAATCCATCCAAATTATCATTTTCATTTACTTAATACTAGCTACAGCGGCTTTACTCGCGGTCCCATGTGATTAAAGTCCTATGTGTTATTCCAGTGTTGGAAGTTATGAACGCAACTGAAAAAATGTCAACACTTGTCTATGTCAATTATTGTTTTTAAATTTTTATCTCTGGTTGATTTACCCTTCAAAATGTCTGTCACGTATTTTTATTTTTCCTTACTTAGAATAAATGTTTAATTAATTTAAATCTATCTTTGGGCTTTCATTTCAGACCACAACCTACCCCTGTTCCAAACACCTCGATCTCTTCAGCCATTTTGACGTGCTTGAGTAACAAACACATAAACACACAAACTTACAAACATTCAGATTTATAATATTAGTAAGATTTATACGTTATACAGTAATAAACATCCATCTGTCCGCACAAACTACGTTCACAAATACAAAGGATTAAATAGATCAGAAAACAAATTTCTCCCAACCTACTTAGCTCTGAAACAACGCTATAAAATACGCTACAAAATGTGTTAATATTATGATTTCACCGTTGGTAAGTTGACGTGTAACGTGCAAATAATATTTTAGTGTCAAACCGTGTTGATGGATGGGATGGCGTGTCACAGATACAATCGTGGGAAACTATCAACACGCTGTAGTTGATAGATCTATAGATACATAGATAACGTTACAATCTTGTCACCTACTTTAATTTTATTTTTATGCATTTTTAATTCACAAATTGGTTTACATCTGTTATGAAAAACACGAGTCGATACGGCCTTCAAAAAAAGAGCGTAAGTCTTCCTTTTAAAAGGGTATATTAATCATCATTAATGGGTGAGTATGAAATATGAATAAAGGAATACCAATACCTACTTTTCGAATAAATGAATAAGTACTACTATATTTTTCTTGTTTATGTAATTTGAGAATTTAGGTCAACAAAAACAATAATAAAATGTTATCCTTTATAGGAGTTTACCAAATATGTATAATATATATGTATGTACATTTTGCTAATTATTTCATATATTTTGTTCTTTTCCACAAATTCTGGCCTACCTATGGCAAACTATACCTTTGAATTTGGCTCTTATCATATGACCTCTTTACCGACCTTTGCGAATTGAAATGACATGTGTACCAAAGAATTTCATGGAAATATCAACTTTAACTGTTGAATTCTGAAGTTGAAAGGACATGGCTAAACCAAAGTATGGACGTCGTAACCCGTACAAATAAATATTGTATAAATATGGTACCTAGCAATAAATAAAGCCGCATAATTAAAGATTGATATTTTGTAGTTAAGAAGGTCCAGAAACTTGGCATATCTGCGCAATCCTGAAAATAAAGTATCGCTCCTACGTCAAACAACGTTACAAAAACTTCAAAATATAACATTGCTCTGAACTTTTACCAAGGCGTTTTGAGGTACCTGAGCCGAAAGTTATTTATATATGAGGTAGATAGGTAAACAATTCTGCTTATACTAAATAATGAACACAAAGTAACCAAGGACAGACACAAAATATATAGTAAGATTGTGCAATCTTATACAAAATATATATTTTGTGTCGATCAAAACATTAACAATTATTTGGTTTCAGAAAAAAGTCATTATATTACCGTTATTAAAAATTGATGTTCGTTTAATTATTTCGATTTGATTTTCGGGGAAAACTAATGTCCTAATAATAGCTTGCAGTACCTACTTCCGTGTTGTCATGTCAAACCACAACAGAAAAAAATCAATTATGAAACTTATTTTTTGTTAATTTTTGTTCACCAAGTTATAAGAATTAGTTAAACACAAAATAATTCATAAGTGAATATTTAAATGATACGGGTTAGCGTGAAATTCGTATTCTTGTTATTATGCCTGGGTCAGTCATTTAGCCATCTCCTTTCATTGAGATATCTTCTTCTTCCCCCTTAAAAAGGGAGGGCTTAGTACGAGATTGTTTTACGTTTAACGAGATTGAAATTAGAGCGCGTTCAGCTGATTGGTTGGTTTATTCGAGCCGGCCAATCACGGTAGTGTTCGGGGAAGAACAGATGTGTTAAAGATTACGTTATTTTCCATGTTTTCTTCACCTACCTTTTATGGAAACATTAACTATGATAATTGATCACAGATGAATCACTATTGTAGCAAGAGGTGAGAAATTGCATACGAAGTTTACTCACGTTACTTATAGGTATGTATGTAAAACGTATATCATGTACTATGTTTGTTTATCTAACTAATAAATTATGATTCATATATTATTTGTATAGGTAACTATATAACTCTTATGGTACTGCATGTTATTTTATTTTTGTTTTCCTCTATGAAACGACTACATTTCGATAATTTAAAGATTATAAAAATCTGAATAAAGGATTATGTTAATTTGTTTTAGAAGGCAATAGGTATACACAGTCTTAAATATATTTATGTCTAGTTTTAAAGTTAAATAAGCAGTACCAGTCACTTGACTTGACTTCAACATAAAATATTGACATATTTACAAACAAGAAAGCATAATCTAACAATAAATTCACACATTCCCTTCACCTTACACCTTAATCCCTCGATTCAGAACGTTAAATTCAATTGAAATCGATCCAGCCGTTCTGGAGATACAATTGGGCTAGACAGACACGCATACACTACTTATTTTAAAGCTTGGCTCACACGTAGGTCGACAATACGCGTCTCAATATCAATATTAAGTATTACTTATACGAAACTTTATAAATAAGAACCTTCATAGAGTTTGGATGAATTTAGATTACTATATTAGTATTGTTTATGGTATTTGTGTTGGGAACTCTTTGGTGGTCCAAGATAAGATTGTCTATGCAATTTGACACTTGGGTGATTTTTGTAAGCGTGGGTGATGACGACTCAATAGAGTGAAAAGTGTAGGCTTCGCCATTGTTTGAGCTCTTATGGATGGTAAAATGGTGTAGCAGATAAGATTCCTATTGTTATTTTACGCTTTTTATTGAAGTGTCCGGTAAAAAGTTTGTTAACAACTTTATTTAGTTTCTTTGTGTCTGATTTCTGAATTACTTAAACATAATAATGGTCAATTTTGTGTGGAACTTTATTCTTGTTGCATAACTGTAGAAAATTATTTGATTTTTATGGATACAAATCTATGATAATTAATCACAGATAATAACCGAGGCTGAATATAATTGAAATGTCAGATTTACATTATTTAAGCTACTACTAAAACAAAGAAAAATCTCACAATTGTATGATAAAGATTCGATTTGACATTAGGTTCCATTTTTAGAATATAAGTTGTTAATTCAATCTGGAAAACCATTAAATCTAGAAAAGCTCTAGAAACTATCTAACATCATTTAAGGAAAAAGGTGCAATCGAACTGACGGATCACCTGATGGAAATCAGCGCCTCAACACTATAGGAGTCACAAGTATATTGCTGGTCTTTTAAGAAGAAATACGTTCTTTTTTTAAGTTTTGAAGGCCGTATCCCTCTTTTGACTTACACCACAGGTCGGCACGAGCCACGCGTGGGGTAAATCGTAGGCGTCCGAATAAACATATCTTTGTAACGAGTTACTCGTAAACATCGCCAAGCTATCGCCTAACCCACCTATGTGAGGCATTTGTCGCGACAGTCGCTAGACTTGTGGCACGACTTGTCGTTCGTGTGTCGCCCGTTGACGTGTACATGTATAAAGCTTGCAGATTCACATTTAAAAAGGTTGACAATAAACAGATGTCGCAGAAAAATATGTTTACTGTCTTGTATGAAACTTTGAATGCATTCACCTATGTCATTCATTACATGAATTTAGATTGTATTTTTATTTTTTTTTTTAGTTGGGGGTGTAATACAGTTGACTTCTCCCGTCTTGGGCGAAGCGTGAGGGGTCTCAGACTCTTACTGACTAAAAGCCAACCGGTGTACTCCTGCCTTTCAAGCCAGAGCTCCGATAAACCCGCTGGCAGTAGCTCCGTATGTCTATAGTACAAGGAGCTTTGGTAGTTGAATTCTTAGTAATGGCTGTCTATGTCCAATTGATGGTGGTTTGAAGTATTTACTGTAACTATGTAACGATCAATTCTATCTGCATCCTAGATTTAAGTATGCTAACTTTGATCTAACATCGAATAGGTCGAGGAGTGCCAGCTATTTCCTTTAACAGTTCTTAACATTTTCTTTTGTGTGGGCATGACATTCGTTAGTTGTAAACACATGCACATGATGCTACACCACACAGTCGAATTTCTCCAATTGAAATTAAACTTTATTGCAATATATTTTAAGGTTGAAAATGAATTAGTTTTTTGCGGTTAGGTCTAGCTTAATGTGCTTGACGTCTGTATAAACAGTAAATAGGTATTAGTTAACCTCTAGGTCAAGAGCTACATGAATAGTCTTCATCCTGTACTTAGATTTTATTGCAAAATGCGTTGAGTTAAATAAATCTGATAAAAAATATGATTACAATGTAACCAATTAAGTAAGTATTTTTTAAAGGCCAGTAATATATTTGTAACTACTCTGGTGTTGCGGGTGTCCATGGATGGCACTGATGTGATCCGTGTGCCTATATACCAATGTACAAGGATATAACTGAAACATTTTCTACATAAAGTTTCATAACCAAAATTTTTTTGAATTTCGAATTACTCTGTAAGTCGCAAATATGAAATCTTTCACTAAATTATATAATAGATAGCATTTAAAATTAGCGAGACACTATCATTGCTAAAATGTTTACCTACTACTTTGTTGGAACTGGCATGATGGTAGATCGAATAATTGTAAATTTACTTAAGAAGTCCCATACAGGAATTAGCTACAATAGTTTGCATCACATGTAAATCTTACAACTACACGAACTAAAAGAGACACAGTGATGCAAAATACCCAATAAAAAAAGGTAATTTAAAAAACTAAAAAACCCGACTGCTTTCTTTATAACATGAAAATGAAAAAACCCTAAAACAAGAATACAAGAAAAATTTAAGCAGTCGGGACCCATTCATATTATGAAGACTTAGTGAGGGCATATAGGTACGGCTGGCTTTCTAAAATGGGTCCCGACTGCTTAAATTTTTCTTGTATTCTTGTTTTAGGGTTTTTTCATTTTCATGTTATATTGAAACGCAGTCGGGTTTTTTAAATCTTTTAAATTACCTTTTTTTATTTTATTTTTTTTAGTTTTATTATTTAATATTTTGATATATCTAGTGTCACTCTCACAGTAAATACTCAAACGACCCCTACCAAGCTGAAATCTCTAGTCGTTCAAGCTAGAGTGGGCAATCGAATTTTAAATTTGGCGCCAAAAATCCGATATATTGTTTTGATATATTCAGTGTCACTCTCAAGAAATACGAATTTCATACAGGAGTTACCTACATTGGTTTGCCTCACATATAAATCTTACAACTACACGAACTAAAAGAAACACAGTGATGCAAAATACCCAATAAAAACTCAGTAACTTAGTGCAGTGCTAATCTCAAATACTGAAGCACTAACAGTAAATATTTTCCTCAAGGCAGAGGTGACCACGGCTGACCTTGTATGACTGATAAATAAGCCATTATCCATTAAAACGATTGATAAGGACACTCCCATACATTTTTTATGAGAAAATGAGGTCATACCTGCAATAACCTCTGGTAATGATAAATTATTTTTAGATAGATGTCCTAGGAACTGAGGAGAATGATTCTATCTCTAGGCAACTGCTGTTAAGCACTGTGTTAATTGAGTTGTCTACACGCATTAAGAGGGTTTGATCTGTAAATTGATGGACAGGAAAAGAAAAGAAACACGCTTATAGACCACGTGCAGGAAAAATCTATAGAAGATAAATAAGTACTACCAAATCGGCGACTGGTAACAAAATACGAGCTAAAATAATAACTCCAAACATTTTTAAACCCACAGATGTCAAATACATCTAACTAATGAAGCCGTAATCAACGCTAAGTAAAATAAAAACAAATCTCTCAGCCATTAATTAAAAATTATCGGATACTTACCAGTGTGAAATATGCATAAACTACTGCTCAAACCGAGTACCCTCGATATTGACAAGTAACAGATAAAATCTCTAGTATGTACAACATTTAATATAAGCGTAAAATGAAACGGGTCTAGTAAGTAATGTTTAATGCTTAATGGTTAGTGCACACGACCCGGTCGGGTTAAGGACGAGTACACACGATGCGACTGCAAACACCATTGACATATTTTACTGCGTTACATAATCGCGGTGCATCGTAAGCGCATCCGCAGTTTTGTGAGTTATAAGCGATTGGATTGTAGCTACTGGAAGATTATAACTAGTTTATAAACAATAACTATTTATATTAAAACGAAAGTGGCCATTTTGAAAAAGTAAATCAGAGTTGGCATGAGTAATGATGTTTACGTACTAAATGGGAGTATGAGTCAAAATATTGTTAATCTGAGAATACCGACGAATGAGCCATAAGTTCGTACAAACTATGAAATGAATTGACAAAATAGTGGAAGAATATTAGTCTGGAAATTAACAAGCACAAAAAGTCAATATAAAATATCTTTTATTAATGTATGTGAAACATATTATTGCATTTGGACCACTCTACAACCTCTAACCACAACCTCTAACACTAATAAGGGTAAATACTTTTAAATAAATATCCACAACAATATTAAAGTCTAGCCAGACCAAAAATAAATAAACTACCAGCCATTACGATTATGTCTGGCACATTACCAAGCTAATACATATTTACAGTAGGTGTGGTTCAACAGTTCAACTACGCAAGCTACGAACCCGTGACCTTTCGATCCAATCAACACTAGCCTAGTTTCGGTGGAACACGAACTATTATGTACATATATTAATGGATTGATTTAGTTTATATTCTAATTTTGTGACGGTTGCTTGCATTAATATGGATAGAAAGAGTCAAGGTATTTGTTCCTACATTTTTCTATGAATGTTCTCGATTCCTACCTGTTCTTATTCTGTAGGAAAACAACAAATGCTATAATTACTCATTTATTTCATTACTAGTTTCTGCCAGCGGTTTCACCCTCGTTCCCGTGGGTTAAAATAAAAAGTATGCTATCCTCCAAGTCATGTCATACCCTGTCTGTTTACCAAATTTCATCAAAATCAATTCAGTAATTTCAGCGTGATTGACGGAGAAACATCAAAACAAACAAACAAACTTTTACATTTATAATATTAATATAGTGTGATAATGTGATTACTTTTAGGGATGTGTATAAGAGATGTGTTTTGTTTTAACCAAGCTAATAACCAAATTGTGCGTAAATATAAACTAGATTTTAATATGCAGTAGTATTTATGCGGTTTGTGTGAAATGTGTTACATTCTACGTTAGCTGACGCAAATGAGGTTAAATTGACCTTCCTTAATAAAATGCAAAACATCATCTATTGGTTGTCAGGCGAAGTAATAGGTACCTATTATAAATATGTTATGGAAATTGGGGCTGATGAAATTACACATCCAGCTGTACGCGTATAAAACTGCTATATAGGTAAAATTGTTTTTATTAGTTGTCCTCCTTCGTCTCTAGATTAAACATTTTCCATAAACATATCATAGTTGTGCCATTACAAACGTGCGAACTCTCACGTCAAAAGAATGTGACTATCCTGCACAACTTGCATATGTGTAAACGAGAGATCTGATTAGAATGACTTATGAGAGTTCGCACGTTTAGATAGGCCAATCTATAAGCTCACAGTTTCAACTTCATCCCGCTACCAGCTCCTGCCTTGCACCGCTCACCACCCGACCTTCGCCCACACTTCGGGTCGTCAGGTCGCACATTTTCCTCTACCACTTATCAATACCACCTATACCAGTTACACTACTACGGTTCACGGACAATCGTGAAACCGTACTTAGGAGGCCCTATGTAACACGACCAACTGACTAGTGACGTCATGAGGTTTTTATCAATGTGCGTAGTTTTGTTTGTGATCTAGTTGTTTTGGTATTGAGCTGGGTTGGCTCTAAAATGGTGTTTAGAGATATATTTCGTTGATTTATTTTTCTTGTTTATTTTTATGAGTATGAGCAATCACGAGTGCGTGGCCTATCATATCAAATACGGTACTATTTAGCCGGGAGATCTCGTGAAAAGGGCACCTTGACATTGGTGACACAATTACCCTTGATGCACAAATTGAACAGTTACCCCTATTAAACATTATTAAACTGACATACATATTAAATTGTATAAACCTGAAAATATTCCTGCTCTAAGATTGAATTAAAATGCAGCAATTATTTATACCTATATATTAATTGCTCAGTCACTATGTATTGATTGTTCCCCGTAAAGCCCATTTCTCAGGAGGCCACAGGAAAATATAGGGCGTTGCCTTTTGTTACTGCTCCTATAAATACGTTACTGCTTATCATTTGTAAGTAAATAGCTCATCATGGACGTTTGTTAGTATTTTTCATAATAAATCAGACATAATGCAGGTGAAACAGTAAATAAACTATGAAAAAATGTTTTGGCTGTTGGATATGGTCGATTGATTTTTGTTTCCTAACTAAACTATTTTTTATTGAAAAATAGTCTTTATATACAGCGCACTGCTGCAACTAATTTAGTAGTATTTTATTCGATTTTTAAGTCTCAATTTATCATTCATTCCTCTTTCATAAAAACAATATAAGAAAGTAGCATTTTCTTAACATTTCACCATTTTCCTTTCACAATTATATTTCATAGAGCAGTAACGCAATAAAACGTTATTAAGTTATTATTTACGACTACAATAAATATTGCACATCTGAGTCACCCTGTAGTTTGCTGAGGAGAGCAAGGTTGCAACACTCATGCCTGCCACGTAATGTTGCATGGTACGGAACTTTATTTAATTCTAATAGTAACTGCATATTAAAACGTACTAAGTTAAGTAATTCTGTTTTTTATACTTATATTAAGCATGCAATCATATTACATGCACGTAGAAATCATGGCTTTTTTTTATAACTCATATAGCATCACATCTTTTAATGACTTCGTGACGATTGGGACACAAAAGTTTCGACACTGTGTCCCAAACGACAACTTACAATTTTAATATTTTTTTAGTGACGTTTGGGACACCATCAAAATATTTCATTTATTTGGTATAATCTGGTGAAAAGTTTTAAATTATAAAACGTATCTAGCAAAAAGCGTTTCTGGCTTATTCGTGATCGGTAAAGGCGAGGCACGATGTACAAATCCATACAAACATGTAATAATACGGTCAAAAATATTTAATTTAGTAATATAATATTATTCAGCCTGTCGATGTCGCTCTCTTATTCTTTAAATGCATCCGAACTAATGTTTTTGTCTAGTTCTAATTGATAGAATAAAGAATTATAGATTTTTTTTCAATATTTTATATGTTATAGTAGGTACTTTAGAACTAAATCTTGTTTTTGTAATACACTAACAGACTGATCTGGCTTTGCACGGGTGAATCTATTGAAATAATATTATATTACTAAATTAAATATTTTTGACCGTATTATTACATGTTTGTATGGATTTGTACATCGTGCCTCGCCTTTACCGATCACGAATAAGCCAGAAACGCTTTTTGCTAGATACGTTTTATAATTTAAAACTTTTTCACCAGATTATACCAAATAAATGAAATATTTTGATGGTGTCCCAAACGTCACTAAAAAAATATTAAAATTGTAAGTTGTCGTTTGGGACACAGTGTCCGAAACTTTCTCACTGTCCCAATCGTCACGAAGTCCTTATAATCCCTAAGGGGGCAGGCAGAGCCTGAAGTGCACACTGCACATATACCACTAACACTAATTTTACACCAGTCATGTTATGAGTCCCATGTACATAATAAGATTAAACTTATTAAGTACCAAAACTGTTTACCGTGCACCTATACCAAAATTCTGGGCTTAATACTGGGAAACTTTCAAAACACCGAATATCCACAATATTCTTTGCGCGACCCAGAACCAAAATCGTTCCTTTGTTGAGTGAAATGAGAGACAAAAAACCTTAAGAAATGTAGATGGAACTTCTGCAACCCTACCTGTACACTGGCTTGTTGCCGGTCGCCGCCCGTTCACAAGGTCGCACTTCGTGTTTGACACGTAATGCATCTAGTTTCTGTGCATTGTTTGTACATAAGTATGTTATTATTTTTAAATGCCTTTGTATATGTGTGTGGTAGAACTAAAACATCATGTTTTTCCACTTGTTTTGTAAGCTGTTGGTTCAGCTGACAGCCGGAGGCTTTGATTTCTGTTACGATTTTTGTTTTTGTTTGTCATCACGTCATTATAGACCATCGTACGTATTTTTTTCTATGCATATTGGAGTGTTGACAAATAAAGTTTTATACGGATTACACTAATTTTATATCAACATTCTATACATATTTTTAGAGGTTATATCAGACTTTATCGGGATTTTATCAGGTAATATTTAGATGATGTTGCAACTATAAAAACATTCTTCGATATCCCAAATCCTATCCTGGATAGCAACAAAACCGCTCCCAAATATCACATAACCAGCAAACGCAATACAACAATGATAATAAACAATCTACTTTCATGGAGCTGGTAGACCCCTGGACCTCTGGGCCCAGCACAACACAATACGTTACTCTGATGGAGTGTTTCCGTCGCCATGCCCTCGACGCACTCCGCCTGACCTGAGGGGCTTCGATAAATGATATGATGCAATAAACTTGTATTAATTTAATATGGACACGCTCGTAAAATTGAAGCAGATGGCAGCACTGTCGAAAATTGCTTATTAGGTGTTTTTGTAGATCATTGTTTTAGACTTTTGGGTGTAAGTTATAACTTGGCACGAAATTAGAAAATCTTATTTTTGTAATAAATGCCAGGGCATCCACAATTCATGTAAATTACATATTTGCCATGATTTGGGTTGGTATCTCCTATATCTACCTAAAACCAGGAGAACCTGATCATTATTGGGGATATTGAATATCCACAATTGTGGACATTTTGTTGAATTCGACAGAAAATGCGAAGTAAATCCTACAATACATTAATCCGATGAAGAGTTTCCGTTGCTTTGCCCTCTTTGGCACCTGACTCCCGACCTCAGAGGTCTGCAGGTGATATGGCGCAATAAACATGTACGCGTTAATTTCTGGCTGCTATTTCAATGTAGATGTTGTTAGTAGGTAACGTGATACCAGACGTATCGTTAGCTAAAGGTGGTGTAATGTTTCACCGTTTTTGGATCTTAGATATATAGGTAGTTGTTGGTACCTTGATCTGCGAATGAACTCTGTGTATGTATGTGTGCAAAATATAGTTAATCTATGAGAATACTTATTAATGTAATCTATTATAGCTTGGTAAATTTTCTTTAAAGTAATTACTGAAGCAATCTGTTTGCACTGCAACTAATACCATGAGAGTAACTATGTGAAGTAGGGGTGGTTTTCAGTGCTGCAGCTATGAAGATCATTCTATACTTTGCAGAAGGGTTGCACCAAATTACATCAATGTCTACAATTAGAGTATTTTATAACTATAAAATAAATAATAAAATAAAAAATATCTTCTGGCAGTTCATATTCTTCATTTTGTAACAATGTCAATAGGCTACTAACGTAGCGGCAAGTCACGATCTCGTCTGGAATTACAGACACATCATACACATGTTCTGCACAGACAAAAGACAAAATAATATCATGCGATTGTAACACTATTAAATGACTAGATGGCCATAATAGTCTTGAAATTTTAGATTTTTCTAAAATTCTACTAGATTTTGTACCTCTGATTCGATTTTTCTAGATTTAATGACCATTTTTCATCCATTTCATCTTTTAGAAACGCAATGGTCGGTTTTTCCGTGAGGTTGTCGTAACCATAACATTGTTTCGACCGAGAAATCTGAACTGAGCCAAAAGTGTCGCGTTTGCATGATAAAGGCAGCCGATTCACAATGGCGCCGCTAAAATGATGCACGGAGAATATCAAGCGTGATTATCATTATTAAGTGGATTTTTTGTGGTAAAAATGCTGGAAGTAATGTTGTTGAATACTAATGACTCACTCGTACAAAGAAAGAAATGTAAATATTATACATTTTGACAAGATTGCGTGATTTTTTTTTACAGCTTTTTAATAATTATTATGTTTAACGACTTACTCACGTAACAGTTTGGCGAGGACTTTTTTATTTTTGTTGCAATAACATCTTTAAGGTTTATTTTGATTCCTGGTTGAAATAGGCACAGCTTTATCTATTAACATAGTCCATTTTTTAACAAACTTATTCAAGGAACTTATTATTAGATACTTGCTCAAATTTAAACAAATATCCAGCTTGTAGCAACCATTTTTTCTGCAATTTGTCAATGAAGAATATCAAGATACTTTAGCTTGTAAAATAAATTGCATCCCCACATACCATTCTACATTGTAGACTGAAACTTATCTACTTTGTTGGTTCACGTGGTAGAGTCTGACATCAGGGAGAAGTAATTCGATGATATTCTTCCTTAACAAAAAAATATTACGTTATTATTAAGCAAAGTTACATATAACTGGCAGCATTTTACCGCTCACAGACTGCCGTGCGTCAAGTGTTCTTATTCATTGCGGAGGCTTTGTCTCTATGCTAATAGTGGATGGCCGGTCACCGTCGCGACCTGTCAGGATCGAAGGTCGAATGTAGGACGGAACGCGCCGACGATTCGCAAACGATTGTCGCTCGAACGTGACGTTATGTGCAAGGGAATTTCAGCCTTATTGACGGTGGTTTAGTTGGGTGGTTAGGTCGTATGCAACCGTTGTTTCAGCTATGTGCTGTGTTTAGATAATATATTTTTAGAGTCATATCCAATTATCCATATCTGGTTCATAATTCAAGGGGAGCATTGTTCCTTGGGTTTAGTGAAAACATCTTTGTCAGTAGTTTCGTTAGATACTTGCTAAAAATCCATCATCAACAATCCATCCATCCAATCTCCAACTGCATGAAATAAATCAGCCCTTTCATTTTAACATATAGCTCTGATTATTCACTTATTTAAATTAGACCACCTCACATTAGCCATATCTACTACACACAAGCAAAATCCTTCAACCAGTCCGCCGTTAGCAATAAACTAAGAATTCATAAACAGCTCACAGCCACTGCCATTTGCCATGAAACATGAAAACAATAAACTGAAGCGTTTTCATGTCTAACCTACATAGCTGTGAGGAACAAAAGGCATCGGCCGGCGTCGAACCTTGGCCCGACCTCCGCGCATCCTCGCTCTACATCACTATTGTTCGTTCCGGTTATGTGTGGGTGGTTAATTATTAATAATTCATAAATATATATATCATCTTCTTTTGTTCTTACGTTTGAACTAAAGATGTGTTTTTCTTTAATATGTTTGCGTTGTTTTTAGTACTAGGTAATTGGGTAATTTCTGAAGTATTTCTGAGGAAAGGAAGATGAGTAGAGTCTGAAGACTCAGTAGCAATATTGTGAATAATGATAATTGCAAGAGGGACTCAGAAATCTGTTCTCAAGAAGAAGAGATTGAAAACGATTATTTCAACCAAGAACAAATATGAAGTTATAACATACTAAGTATCTAAATACCGGTGCTCCGGCTCAAAGTCAAAGCATTTTTAAATTAATTCTAAATTAGGCACTTTTGAAACGTCAATAAAAAGCAGGAGTAGGAACGGGGTGGTTTTTAGTCAGTACGAGTCTGACACTCCCCTCGCCTCACCTAGGGCGGGAGAAGCCTTTGGATGATATAAAAAATAACTTTACGTTTTATTACAAGTTTTAATACTCCATAATGAATATCTAAGCGAAATCTCGAGGTTATTGTGTAATATTACTATGAGCATGACATACACACCTGTAGCACGATAATTGTACGACCGTGTCTCAGATCTCCACCCGCAAGACTAACATGAATGACACAGTAAATGAAGTGCGCACGATTTTCTCTAGACAATGGAAAGCTGAGGTGTTTAAAGTAGTTTAAACTGTAATTGGTTCCTAACTTTAAGACCCATTCTTAAATATTTATAGTTCTCATTGCATATGACAGAAAAGTATTTGATTTAATTCAACTTTAACAAATTGTAAAAAGTAGCATTTTTGGGTATAATTCGACAAAGAATTTTGACTTAAACAATTTTTTGGGACATCCAATTATTTCACACTTATACGTATAGAAATAAATCAACAATTGCACACGAGCCGCGATAAACGGCATGTCTGCAGCTTCCGTTGTTAGCTGTCACGGCGACAAAAGCAGTGTTTGTGATGTCTAGCGCACACGTTCGTTGCATTAGCATTCCATTTGTTCTCTCCTCCGTGTCTGCTAATTTGAATAAACTCGGAATATATTATATTATGACTGTAAACAAACTATTAGCGGGATGTGCCTGTCTGTGTGTACACTCGTATTTGACCTAGCACCTTGTAACTATTGACATAAGAAAACGGCAGGTGTACCCGTTGTACCGTGTTATACACTTTAGAAGTGCTGCCAAAAGTTTGTACCAGATATAAATGAATGTTTGATCAGATGGTTATAATTAGGGTTTTTAAATACAAAGATGAAAGTGTAACGAAAGGTTCGACTGTTACTATAAAAGACAAATGATGAATAGTAACAAGAAATGGTTTGAATTTTATCGATTTTTAGTTTCATCATGTGAAAAGTAATGTCGTCTTCGTCTGGTTTTAATTACGTAACTAAGAGTTTTAGCCTCAATTTACTATCTGAATTATTTCTCAAACAAACCTACAGTTTACTAACAAATACAACCAACGAACAAGGTACCAAACCAAAGATTACTTTCTTAACATTAATGATAGATTACAAATATTATTAATTGGGTTAAGAAACGTGATTAAAGTCGGCACAGTCATAGTTGATCAACATCAATCATGGACAAACAGCTTTGGAACTGCGGCGACTCATCGAGCTACACAACCAGTTTATCAAGACCTCGCTTGGTATGACCTTTTCGCATATACAAGGGTCAGTTTGTACTGGTTGTATATGTTGATATGTAGCTCTATATACAATGCGCGTAACTAAAAATACTTAATTAGGTGTAATGGGGTATAATGAAACGGTTACTTTGATTCATGATGCCTTTAAGCTAACTTGATGTCTGATTGATGTAATTTTTTCTTGTTTTGAAATTATATTGTTGGAATGGTATGAGTGATATGATACTAGCTTGGGTCATGGTTTCTCTTGCTGTGTTTTAAGCGTAGTTTAGTATGTAGTACGTAACCCGTAAGTATATTTCCATAAGTGGTGATTTCTATTGCTGCCAGAGAAATGCGTACATATCTGTGTCTTCAATCATTGTCGTTGATAAATATAGCGCATTTTTTAAGTGTTATCACACTTAAAAAATGAACTAAATATCCATATCGATTACGAGTAGTGTGTTTTCAAACCTTACCTTATTCTACACACCTTTATTCTGCCCTTCTACTTCATGCCGTCTTTGCATGAGTGGTATTCTTTACATAGAATGCAGTGGACAAGCAGTTCACGGTGTACTAAGCTGGTTATATTTCTATTAGCTGCAATATCCCCTCAACACCCGCTACGAGGTGGTCCAGACCAATCGCAAACCAGGAACCATTCCAGTTTGTATACCTAGTACAAGAACAGGGGTACTAAACATAAAACGGTTATGCAAACAACATATTTTTCAGAATGTTTCTATTTTGAATGAATATTCTTAGGTTAATTTATGTTTTTCGGCTTACTCACGTAACTGTTTGATGAGGAACTCGACTAGTTTCAAACCATTCTAGAGGTTCATATCCATGAGCAGCATTCCGCGATACACGACGCAGTGACTGTCACGCTGTTACTGATAGGGTTCTGTGGCTAATTTAATTTGATGTTTTCTCTTTTTTTCTCCATTAATCATAGTGCCTTTTACATTGCGACTCATGCCAACTAGAAAAGATGCTAGCTAGTGAAGATGGTAACATTTCTTTTCTAATTCAAAATTAAAAAAGAAAAAAAATTGTAGATTTCTAGTAGTGCTAAAAATGGTGGGTAAAAAAATATTAAGTGTAGTAATGATATCTATAAAATCTTCTTATACAGGGCTTAATAGAACTTATCACAGAACAATGAACCTAAAACAAACAGTTGACGATCCCTACTTCATCTCGCTGCTCCATCACACGTGCGGAGTGGACGGCGACCACCTGCCGTCTGACCTGCTTTGATTCCTGCCGGCATTACCTTCGACCCGACCATTAATCTCAGTACAACCTTAATGAATTGCTCGCGCTCGTACTCCGATCCCATGTTACATGTACGATTAGTGAGCTCAGACCACACTGAATGAGATTACATCGTGTCATTAAAAATGTTATTTAGATATAAATTGATAGATTGCAATGCAAGTCTGATTATTTCTGTGACTACCGATCTTGATATACCTGCATTTCCCGAAAGCTTTAAGCATCACCAACAGAAGAGTTTCTCTGTCATTCCACTTAGAAAAATAAATATGCATTACTTAGATTATTTGTAAAATTTTTAGTAACGTTTCGTACTTACTAAGCTTCTCATTTGAAAATGAAAATCATATAAAACAGAACAGATATATGAAGAAAAAAATTACGTTTTATGATTCTTTACATTAAGTGGCAGTGTTTACAAGTGCTAAAAGCTTAATAACAAGTCCTGTAACTCTACAACATTACTTTGTAGTGTATGTACCTTCCTCTCTCCTGTTAGATAGGTAATGTAATGTAGATTAAGATCCTAACAACCCGCGATAGTTTTAGTAGCAACCACTTGTGAGGGCTCATAGAGATGCGACACACATGTTAATCTTCGAATAAATTAATCGATGTCACAGATTAGCAAATCATATAAAATATTTAAAAAAATGTAAATGATTTCATACAAACGGTTTGTTTCTCATTCAAAGTTAAAATATTAAGAATAGTGCTAAGCTGAATTTAATGTTTATGTTTTTGCAAATGAATAAATCACGGTATTTTGAATAATATTTATTCTCTAAAATGAAATAAGAAAAATGCACAGTAAAAATGACAATAGTTAGATGTCTAAATTAAAATAAGAAATGATTTATGACGCCAATAAAATATTTTTGAAGACGTTTGGACGTTAAAACATCTTTATTAGCAATCTTAACTGTTTAATACCTACTAGTAAACGTAGACCACCCGGTTTCGCAGCTGCAAAACGAATATCGATATTTATTCCACGAAATCGCAGCACTATTTACTTAATGTTAGTCGAACGTACCACGATGGAGGTCTCATTCATAAATCTCGTTGGCTAGGAACAACACCGTTACATCCCTAGCAGATATCGACTGTCGACCGACTGATTTAGTCGTGAGCTCTACTTACATTTTATACCTGTTACATTATTTAAAACATTACTGATGTATATTTGCGTACTGTCAATCTGTAATATTATTTGTATGTAGGTAGAGAAGTCATACAGAAAAAACAAATATGAGAAAAAGAAAAAGACCTTGTGAGGTTGCAATATTAGCGGAAACCAACACGAAATAAAATCAACTAAAATCTAAATCATTTTGAAAATGTTTCCTGCCAAACTTGGGACTCTTAACTCAGCTAGAAAACAATTAATACACATTACATTGTAAACCTCTATCCAAGGAAATAACAGCCCGGACCTGCGGATTACCTAGCGTGCTTAGCGGGGCTCCGGTTCCGGCAGTAGGAACGGGCTGGTTTTTAGTCAGTAAGAGTCTGACACTTCCCTCGCCGAGGAAAGTCATAGAATTATTTTTCCATGTTAAAAAAGGAATAACTACAGTATTTGTTACACTTATTACACAACTTCAGTCGAACAACACCCAACCCAAGAATTTTTCAGACATAACAATTTTCACTTAAGTGTGAATCCTTGCATAACGTATTAAGCAAACTATGAACATACCTACCTACCTACATACATACCGTACATAGATGAATCTGTAAATAAGACAGATGTGAATATAGAGATACACGACGATATAGACAGGATGCTACAGTTGGCGGCGGTGGTGTGTCAGCACAGCAGTGCCACGTAATTGGCACCACTTTCTACTTATACACTTACACGCGGACTGTGTACAGCGTGCTGTTTTTATTTTCTGTGTTAGAAAAGTCCCTACTCATGTTGTACCTAAAGGAAAAAATCTATGCTCTCAAACTTTTGCATTTTTATATGCATGTCTAAATATACTCTTTTATGTAAAAAATATCAAATGAATCTGATGACGCTGCTTGCAACATTTAAAAAATGTTATAAATGTATTGAAGAACTCTGATTTGTCGAATGCTAAGAGTGTATGCTTACGACGTGATATCTCTTTAACAAATGATCTCGTTCAGTTAAAAAAATATTAGAGACAAAACGTAAAAACCCCGAAACCCAACAATCTTTTTTAACCCAACCAACAAAAATACCCATTATTCAATCCTCTTTCAATCTAATATTGCTAAAAAATCAGAACAAACAAATAAAAACACGCTGTACATGTAGTGTCACCTAGCTCGCGTGTCCACTGTAATGGCGGCTCGGAAAAAAGCCTCAATTGAACGCAATTGACGGCACCGAGTTACTAGCGATCTGCGCACGACGCAAACACCTGGCGCACGCCCAGGGTTCACATGTATTAGGAAAATTCTTTTCTTTTTATTGTACAGTTATATTTTTATCTTGGTAGTTTCAGGATTAAAATGTGTAAGGAGAGGTTTTCTGATGTTGCTGTTGTCTTTTGATCAGCGTAGGTAATTGAAAGACTTAATTTTTAGTCCCTAATTATGTTCGTGAAAAAATAGAGACAAGCAACGTTGCTAGGAGACTTAATTCTGAATAATGCAGTACTAACACAAACCAAGAAAAGAGAAACAATAAAATAAAATAAAACAATAAAGTACAAATCGTAAAATCGGAATAATCTCATGAAATCAGTATTTACAGCTAGCAAAACTCATAAAATGAAGTACATAATAACAAACAACCGTGACCTACTCCTGTATCTATCAGTAAAGTAGGAAAGTACCAAGAAAATCGCAACTGGCAGCCCTACAAACAGCTCGCGGGCACAGCGCGCATGCGCGGAGCGGGCGCGGCGCGTGCGTCGAACACGCCCCGCAGAAACTAGACCGACGCCATTTAAATTTGACCATTGTCACGGAAACAGAGGCCACGAACCAAACGAAAGTCGTTTTTGTATTCATTCTGATATGAACTACTAAGATTTTGTAGGTTATACGTACAGACAGATGGACCCATTTGGTAATATTTGAGGAGTTAGGAAAGTCCACGTCTATTAAGGCATTTTATGACTGAGTTTGTCATGTGCCTACTTATTTACTTACATAATTACGCGTGGGCAGGTTAAAAAGTGGAGGAATCTGAAGATGTATTTGGAAGACCAAATATTTAAAAAAGAATAAGTCTATTTATTTATTTTAATTTGTGTTTAATAATAATATTGTAAACTAATCATATGCACGGTTAAGCATGAAGTTTTAGGTTGGCGTCTAAGGTCATAATACTATTAATGTTTATCTATCCAATATTAAAATTTGCAAAAGGTAGTTTTTCATGGTCATGGAGCACGAGTTAAAAACAACAATATACGTATAATAGTTATGTATAACTATTAAAACTAAAATCACTGAAACAAACTGTTCAAAACATCGGTTGTTAAGAATGCAGAAGTCTAATTCGTTTCACTCCAATTTAGATGAGAGGTCAGTCACCCAAGTTCATCTTACCAACACCCCTTAATAAGCAAAAACCGTAAAGTTACTGCAGCAAAAAACACTTGAACTTAAACATTGAAGCTGCCAAACTAGTCTAGGAGTCACCTTTTTGCAGTAGACCAGTCATAATCGAAAATAATGGAGTGTCTCTACCTCGATGAAGTATCGCCGCCAAAGAATTTATCGGAACCCATTAATGATCGATTTTTTACGCATTCCTATCGAGCCACTGTTGTCTGTGATGCCGTTTTTCTATCGGAGAAAACCTGAAAAACTTATGTTATGTATTCTATTTTAGTATATAGCTAGTTTTTTTATGTAAATGTGAAAAAAATATATTTTTTAATTAAAATTTTAAAATAGGCGTAAAAATTATTTAGTTTAATACGCATTCAAAGATTTTCATAGAATTGTAAAAACAGTTAGCAACTGGTCATTAAACACGAATCTTTGAATATCATGTTGAAAAAACTGACTTTTGTTTTAACCCATTAGGAACACTAGAAATAGATTTAGGTAAATAAATCAAAGTGTCGAGTAAATGAATAATAAACATTAATTGTATTCATACAAAATTGTTTAGTCTAAATAACTGCACTTATTTTTATTCCGCTGACCGTTTTTGTGGCTGCGATCTATCGTACGGTAGCTCAGTAGCTTGCGCTTGCGCACGTCGGAATCTTAATGAACTTGGACCGAATTCGTTGTACATAAGTAGTTTTTAATGTGTAACTAGCGTGTGTAAGTAGTGGTGTCGATTACATGTGTTTTTGTTATAGGACATTAACTAGACACTAATTTATGTTTGTATATTCAATAAGTCATATCATCCTGTGTTTTTACGTGTTTTTTAAACTTTAAAACCAATGAGCCTTGTCATCGTCTACTTGAAAACAGTTAATGACTTAATACTTTGTGTTTTCTTGCAGCCTATTCTGACTATTAAACTAATTTGACTAGACTAGATATTTCTTTGTGACAATAACAACACTTATAATTCAAAGGGCCTTCTAGTTTAAAACAACACCATGTATCTGACCAAACCACAGATGTATAAACACTTCTCTCTTCTAATTTCAAACGTTCAAATAACGTCTTCTAAACAAGGGACCAATCACAGTACGTTAAGATGACGTGATGCACATGTGCTAATATGACGTAGGTACCGTGCTAACGAGCGAATATTTGGTGAATATATAGTAGGTGGGGTTGTATAGTCAAGACGAGTGTATGATATCAATTTGTAGGGTGTTGCGATGTCGGGGCGCGCTGGCGGCTGATATGCAGCACTGATGATCGCCTCGCTCTCAGCCCGCCGCGACGTGGACGCAGAAACGCCGGTCGTCTGGCCCTCATGGTGTTACTCAGGTATTACACGGTGAATAACCAGATAGGGATACCTAATAACATTCTATGTTGACAAAGATTGAAATGTAAACGTGTCATTATTTCTTTTGAGCAGTGCTAAGTCCATGAGTAGACGAAAGATTCCAAAAAAGTATTCGTTATTCAATAAAATTTAGTATTTTCACTGTTACATAATTATAGAACAATTTTATAGAAAAATTGCAACACCATTTTGCACTAAATAAAACACATCTTACTACAAAATCTATTACCGTCCCTCAAATACCAAACTTAAGCCAGGAGGCGTATTTAAAAAACAATTTCATAAACCCATTTCACTTAGTTTCCCTCAGTTTACACCCAGTTTCAAGTCAGTAATATGGATAACGTACAACCTATGCCTCATTACAACGCTCAGGAAACAACTAGAGCCATCAAAGCACCATAACTCATCTAAATGTTTCTTGAAACGGTAGCGGATGTTAGGAAAAAATGGTAGGCAATCTGCTGTAAGAGGTAGTTAGTAACTAGGAGGCTGGGCGTAAGACAGGAGAGAGGGAGAAGGTCCAATGTGTTAGGAACTTTTTTGTATTGATCTGAAAGCCTTATTAGACAAGCCATAATTATTTAGCTGATGGAAAGAAGTCGAAATAGCACTGATTATTATTTTTAAATCTATTAATGCTATGTTCCACACATGACTTAAAGATTACATATAATAAATTCATGTGTGTAATACATGTTCATGATTTAGGAATCATGGTAACTTCTTAAGATAACTTTAGTAAGAAGTTTATCTATTCTTTCTTGTTTGTAACCAGAAGATCTTCTGGATCTATACTGTTGAAAGACTACACCACGAAACGAATGTTTCAATTATTGACAGTTATTTTTTAATTACTTTTAACATATTTTTTCTTTAGATATTATCAACCAAGAAAACTTTTGTAAGTCAGACTTCTGTATCTGCACGTTGAGTGCTGTAAAGTGAGGCTGGTTTATGCGCGCAGTGGGTGGCGGAGTGGCAGGTGCGCGCGCATTTCCATACGTCTTCCGTACTCGTGCGCACGCCCAAACGACGCGTAAAGCGGTGCTTGAGGTTTTTTCAGAACTTTTAGAAAATCTTGTTTGTTGAAAGAGTTTATTTGGTTTCCTTGGTTTTTTGGTGTCCCTAGTGTGTGGAGTGAGGTTATTAAAGAAACATAGAGATTCGTTCATTAAAAACTATTAAGTATCTACATATTTATTGGAGTGGAAGGAGGGTAGGGAGGCCTTTGTCATGCAGTGGGACGATCAAGGCTAAAAATAAATGAATTAATCTATTTATTGATATATTGCTCTTTATGTATTAAGCTGACGGTGTCTAGTAAAATAAAATGACGTGCAAAATTATATCTCACGTTCCCATACATTTCACCAATAAATACAATGTTCTTGAAGCAAAGTATCTAATCGTGAGACTTTCCATCAAATTATCAAATTCCTACCAACTAGCTTGTTGTTCCTACTTACAAGCCATTGTCGATAGATTACGAGCAATCACCAATTATGGTACTAAGTGGGCACCAAAAGTACCACCTTCTAGTCACTTTAGGTAGCTAATTGAACACTTTAAACTTGTAACTTCTCACACATTTTTTGGAAAGTCATCGTGACTTTTGTTTTATATAAGTCACGTATACTATGAGTCCAAAATACTCAGGATTTGTTGTGTACAAATATATGTTTGTAGGAAAAAAATGGCAGACGTAAGTTAACAAAAAATACTCCAGCTCCTAATTGCCTGTCAGTTAGATTAGAATAATAGCAATTATTGCGAGTTATGCTTCGTGGTTTTCGCCTCATAATAAAATTGTTATTGCTCTCGTTTGTAATTTAACAGTCTCTGGCTACTTATTTGTGAATGAAAAATAGTAGAGTTTATTTCTTAAGTATCTAACCTCAGTGACTTTTTTATGTGGGGAGTGTCAGGCTTTTACTGACTAAAAACAGCCTGCTCCTACTACTGCTTTTTGAGCCGGAGCCCCGGTAACCTGCTAGACCGTGCCCAGTGCCTACAATGTATTAAAACAATACAACTGTATTTTTTGATATTCTTTGGCCTTAATCTGGACTTGTCGAAAATATTATGAATTTTAAGATACTACAAAAAAGGTTGACAATTGCTTGTGACGACTAGATAATAAACTCACGAGGCTGTCTCAATATTTATTATTATTACGTTATATTTATTACATTTCCAATTTTACATTATTCGTGTACCAACAGAATTAGTGCAGTCAAATTTACTGGCAACTTTATTTATTTGTTACCAGTGTTGCCACACCTGTATTGTTATTTATTACTTTTTCAACACGTTCCACATTTAAAATATTAACCGTTAGAATAATAAATTCGAATTCTCACTTGATTTTATTTGAATTTAGAATCGAATTTATTACAATTGTAATGTCGGCCATTTGCAAAAATAATTGGAAAAGAAAATACAAAACTCTCATAATTATGAATCTCGTGTAGTTAAATTAATATAAAATATTTAAAATTAGTATATTTATCAATAAAATAGTCAAGTATAAACCAGCAATTTTCTAAAGGCCAGAACAGCTAATTCATTATTTATGAGATCTTCATCTTGTTCTACTTTAGCGTGGCTGCAATGTCGGGTTATATTCAACTATTCATAGATTTATGAACGACTCGCCTCACACGATTTTAATCTTTATGATTAGCAAAGATTATAAAGATGTTTAGTTGTAATAGTAGCTTGTGATTGATGATTGGAAGTTTATATGGAGACATCTATAAATTGATTCGAATTTGTTGATAGAATAGAAAAATACGTAGCCATTTGTTTTTATTTCTTTACCTTTTTAAAAGTGTTCTTGTGTCTAACTTCTTTCAACAGCATCGATAATGTATGAATGAATGAGATGTCATTCAATTCGGTTTTTATTCGAGTTCGAAAATACAATTAATAGAAAAAATTTTGTTTGAATTTAAAATAGAATAAAATTAATTGTCGAATAAATACAACGTCACGCCTTTTATCTCCGAAGCGGTAGACAGAGGTGCACCTGCACGGCACGTAATGCTACTGTATAACGTACACCTACTTTTCTATAAGTCCCATGTAATATAGGATAAGCCTATTGCCATATACTGAGCACAATTAAAGACTCCATGCCACTACTGAGAAATATTAATAAAACCAAAAAACGGGAATACCGACCCGGGAATCGTACCATTCGACCAACGAGGCAGTTGAATTCTTGAATTATGTCCAAAATTACGACTGAACTAATAAAACAACTTAAAAAGTGACACCCACTCACTTCCCTCCGCGCGCGCGCACGGTGCAGTGGTGCTTTTATTGCTGCTAATTATTATTTTTTTGTTCTCTGTTATCTACGTGATCTATTCCGGTTTGTGTTGTTTTTGTTGTGCGCCCTGTGTCTGAGTGTGGTATAAGTAAGTAGTTAGGTGAATTAATCCACGTAATTACGTTATATTCAGCACACTTTCGGTAAGTCCATTTATTTCTTTTATTGCGGGTGACAGGATATAAATTTGTGTGTGATTTTTTACAGTTTATTTCTTTATAGTCGTACTAAGCTGTGTTGTTTTCATTTATTGTTACCGGGAATTCAATCGTAGTATAATAAACAATGTCGTCGCACAATGACCCGCCCGATCGCGATGGCTTTCGAAAAAGTCGACTAACTCCGCGATCGCCGCCGTGTAGCTCGAAGCGACTATTCAGTGAGATTGAATCTCCAACGTACGCGACTCCCGAGGATAGGTCGTCCAAGCGTGTACAAACGTGCGTTTCGCCGAATTTGACATCCCCGGCGAGTGAGAGTAATAAGGGCTACACGGACCTTATGACTGAGGCAACACAATTATTGTCGAAAATAAATGAAATCGTGCTCGATTCGCGTCTAGCCACAGGCAGCAAAACCACGATAGTTGAGCTAACCCAGCGAGTCACGGGTATTGTCGCGATTTTGGCGGTGAAATCGTCCTGCGTCGAGACCAAATTGTCTAATGCGGAACGTGAGTTAGACAGGTGTAAGTCGTCGTCTTGCATGACAGCGGAAAAAAAACGGTCGATAATAAAATGTCATATGCCGAATCTTTGAAACTGCGTTTGCCCAGCAAGATCGCGCCCGCGATGGAATCCCGCGCCCCGCTTCCGTGTGTTGTCGCCTACCCGACAACCGAGCGCTCAGCTGATTTTGCGTCGTCATCGGCGACTAAACAGGCGCTCATGAAGGCGATCAAACCCTGCGACGACGGTTTCCAAATTGTAGGAGTGAAAAAAACCGCGAAGTCGGGTGTCGTATTGCGTGTTGCTAACGAGCGGCAAATAAAGAAACTCGAGTCCGTAGCAGCTATTCGTACCGCCGGTTTGCGTTTAGAAAAGCCAAAAGGTCGTAGGCCGCGTATCCTTGTCAAGGACGTCCCTGGTTCTATGGAGGACGCCGCGTTTTTGACCTCACTGTATCGTCAAAATATAAGTGGGGAAATCGAAGTAAAGGAGCAAGATTTTATAAAATCTTGTAAAATTACCCGCCGGCGTACTTTGCAAAACGGTCGCAAGTGGGTTGGCATTGAAATAGACGCGAATATTCGGAAACATCTGGTTACAACCAAAGACAAACTTTTTATAGACTGGGCTACTTGCCGTTTCATCGATGATGTTGAGATTGTAAAGTGTCATTTGTGTCAGCATTTCGGTCACGTTAGAAAGCATTGTACTGTAAAAACACCCACCTGCGCTAATTGTGCCGAGTCGCATGAGACCGACACCTGCCCTCATACAAATAATAAAAATTTTGTACCGACATGCGTGGCGTGTAAACGCTTTAAAAAACCTCACGACCACCGTTGTGGTTCGCCCGAGTGTGGTACCTACAAAGCGAAACTTGAACAACTTATCTTAACTACAACTTATTAAATAACAACATGGATAGGTTGACTATAGGACAGTTAAATCTCCACAATGATAGGGTTGCGACGTCCGAGTTAGACAAACTAATAGTCGACTATCAACTTGACATAGTACTTGTTCAAGAACAATATCAAAATGCCCACTTAAGGCACAGGGTAGTGCAGCTGAACAGTAGGTCACGAGCTGGAATTTACGTCACGAGATCACCTAATTTTACAGTAACATCAATAACTAATTTAATGACGTCACACTGTGCCGTGGCGGAGATTGCTTCGGGAAACTATAAACTTTACGCTGTGAGCTGTTACTTTCAATATTCTGACTCAGTTACTCCTCACATTCATCACCTCCGTAACGTCTTGCAGTCACTTTCTGGCTCCAAAGTTATCATTGGCGCCGACGTCAATGCGTCTTCATCTTTATGGTATGGCAAGGTTAGGGCTACTGACATGGAACGGCGTTGTGCCGTTGAGGAATTCATTGCCGAAATGAATCTCTCCATACATAACACCCCTGATGCACCACCTACTTTTTGCAGCCAAATGGGCGAATCTTGTATTGACGTCACACTCTCTAGTTCGGACGTTAGCTTGGATAGGTGGCGTGTCCTACCGGATGCGTCATGTAGTGACCATCGCCTGATCGTGTACGAATTTGTTTCGGGATTACCCCAGGGTCCAACACTTTGCAGTAGTGGCTTTAGATATAAAACTAAGGGCGCGGACTGGAACTTCTTTAGCTTATTATTTGCATCTCAGGCCACAGACTTCACTCGCGGAGACCTTTCGGCCGAAGAAGGTGCTGAAATCATGTCGGATACTTTTACTTACTGTGCCGACATTGCGTTTGGTCGGGGATCCTTGACCAGTACGCGCAGATGTGACTGGTGGAATAATTATCTGGTTGAACAGCGTAAATGCTTCCGTAGAGCGCGTAAACAGTTAAATAAATTAAAGAAACGTAAAGTCACAGGTTTTGCATTTGATGAAGCATTGATTGCGTTTAGAGTTGCCAGGTCACGCTATAGGGCTTCAGTGGAGAAAGCCAAGGGTAACCTGTTGCGGAGAGTAGTGCAGAGGCTGGATAGCGAGGGTCCGTGGTCGCCTCTGTACCATGAGTTCAAAGCCAACAGATCCGTCGATCTGGCGTTCGTACAGAACATAAAAGTCAACAATGTTCACACCACTGGTATTGAGGAGACAACGGAAGTTCTACTCGATGAACTCATCCCTGACGATATATCCGAGACAGACAATGATTATCATCAGCAGATTAGGTCGTGGGCAGCTATACCGCCCGATTCACCGGTGTCTGATCTACCTTCCGTCAGCGAGCTCGTAACTGTTGTTAAAACCTTGCCTTTGAATAAATCGTCTGGTGAGGATAAGGTTTCAAATAAAATGATAATAGAAGCGTGTAAATCTGCGGCTGATGCGATCCTGACCGTGTTTAATCGTTGTATAGCGGAGGGCGTCTTTCCTCGTATATGGCGACGTGGATTCATTCGCATAATACCTAAGAATGGAAATAAACCACCCGATGACCCTAAGTCATACCGGCCTATTACGCTTTTACCATCATTAGGAAAACTCCTTGAGCGGCTTATCGTTCCTCGTTTAATGCCCGGTGGACCGAAATTTCACAATAATCAATTTGGCTTCACTGTAGGTAAATCTACTGTAGACGCGGCTCTCTCTGTCCGAACCACGGTGAATTCATCTGAGCACAAATATGTAGTAGGCATTTTTCTAGACATTTCCGGTGCCTTTGATAACGCGTGGTGGCCAATGTTACTCCTAAAACTTAAAGGGCGTGGCTGTTTTAGTAACATATACAAAGTAATATACACGTATTTTCTTCACGGTTCTGTAAAACTGAAACTTGGTCATTGTTCGCGGTCGAAGTCTTTGTCAATGGGATGTCCTCAGGGCTCGGTTATTGGCCCGTATTTATGGAATCTAGGGTTTGATGATTTGCTCGCGATCCCCCTTCCTTCTGGTTGTACATTAACTGGATATGCGGATGATGGCCTTTTGTTAATACAGTCAAATACCCGCGCCGGACTGGAGAATCTAGCTAAGGACTGCCTCGGTGGGATCTCGCGTTGGGGCGAACGTAATCGATTAACTTTTGCACCACATAAAACCTACCAGCTATTGCTTAAAGGAAACTTGAAATCTTGGCCGTCCATTAAATTCCAAAACGTTCCCGTAAAACGAAAGGAGTCGGTTTGCTATCTCGGTCTAGTCTTAGAAAAAAACTTTTCTTTTATTGAACATATTAAGACTATTAGTGAGAAAGCTAAAAATAATTTCTATGCACTCACGCGAATTTCGAAGGCGACCTGGGGTCTCTCTTTTCTTACGCTCAAAACCATATATGGAGCAACCTACCTGGGATGCGTGTGCTACGGGGCACCAGTATGGGCTGATAGGGCCACAATAGGCGCGGTACGGCGGAAGCTTCTTCAAGGTCAGCGTCTAGCCTTGATCTTTCTGTGTAAGGCTTATAGG
The DNA here is from genome assembly GCF_023101765.2 of Spodoptera frugiperda. NCBI lineage: Eukaryota > Metazoa > Arthropoda > Insecta > Lepidoptera > Noctuidae > Spodoptera > Spodoptera frugiperda. Next base: position 9,800,004 of record NC_064213.1, on the reverse strand, counting down.
ACGGTTAGCACAGAGGCCCTACCTGTGCTCGCGGGACTACTTCCAGTCGATCTTGAGGTGCAGCGACGTGCTGCTATGTATTACAATGCGAGACCTAACTTTTCCGCAAACTTTCTAGCACAACGTGATCGAAACAAAATTGCTAGACTGCTTAAGCCATTAACGGACGTCTGGGATGAGCTTCTAATTGAATGGCAGTGCAGATGGGAATCTTCTACCAAGGGCCGTCACCTTTACCAGTTCTTTCCATCCGTGCATGAGCGACTGGAGAGGACATGGCTGGAGGTGGATCACTGTGTTGCCCAGTTTCTTACTGGCCATGGCAACTTTAAAAGCAAATTGTTCTCATTTAAACTCGTTGATTCACCATGGTGCCAATGTTCGACAGCGGAGTTGCAACATGAGCAATCCGCCCATCACATACTCTGGGAGTGTGGTCTCTGGCAATCTGAGCGTAACACTATGTTGGATAATTTAACTGTTTCATCAGGTGTAGTCTATTATACGGACCTTGTGGAGTCTAGAACGAATTTCCGTGCGTTTAGGCGTTTTTGCCATACCTATTATTGGAAGCAAGTATAACAGCTCACACATAGGACCCACTTAGTTTTAAGTCAAATTTCCGTGGTGCTTGGCGACTGGGCTTCTCCCAGTTGTGGAGTCTCTTTGTGCCTTAAGGCTTAAGTCATTCTGTCTCCTGCATTAAATTCACCGAGGGAAGTGGAAACTATCGTTTTCTTTTCTTCTCCTCTAATAATATCTTCTGATTTATTTCGTTGCGGGATCCAAGACAGTCATTCATTTCCCTGGGACGCGCCGGACTTCAGTGTTCCGGTGTTTTCATGGTTGTATCTACTGTAGATCCTGGCTTACAGGAGTTGCAGCGGTATGGGAGGTTGTGGCGGGCTTGTCCCATAAAAAAAAAAAAAAAAAGACACCCACTCCCCTCTATAAAGAATCTGGTAGTAGGTAACAAAATACAAGATTTTTACGAATTCCACCATTTATTATTTTACTTTTATAGTAAAACTTCTTTTAAACTTTGATTTATTGTTTCCAGTAGTAACACCTACTTTAAAATAGGTCACTTGTTTTACTAAAGTTGCGTAATTTTTCACGTCAGATTATCTGTCTGTCTGACAGACTTCCTGTGTTAAGTTAAATGTCAAAATTTACCAGAAGGAATTAAAAATACTGGTTTTGGTATTAGATATAGGTCAGTAGTCCTTGTCTTATGAGAAAAGCTTAAAAGAAAAAAAAATGCTTATGATCTGTAAATACTTACAATATCTTTATTATGACAAAACTGCTCGAGTCACCTCGAACAATGAGTTCTGGATAACTCCTTTACAACACTCAATTTTCGCCACTAACGCTATGGTAACTGGTGAAAATTGGGTCCAGGAATCAACCCTTAAACGGCATTAACTAAAAATCACAGTTTAATCACGTAATTAATGGAGAAAACTTTTACTAGTTTCGAGTCACAGAGGGGACTCTTCATCATAAGCCGCGTGATCAGACGCGAGGACGTCGCGCAGTCTACGACAGCCTTATACGGCAGTTTAGCTTTCGATCATTGACTGACGAACCAACCCCAATAGAAGCCGACCAATATTAATCAATTAACTATGATACCAATTATCACAAACCATTTGTTCTCCATATCAAAACATTTATGTTTGTGCAAACTAATGCAAAACGTGAATTATATTAAGTTATTGTCATATTTAGCCAATTTATAGCGCGTTTAATTTACTAAAATATCCGTAGCAATCTAAACTGTACGAGTTTTAGAACGAAGTTGGGGCCGCAAGCGTTTTGTCCAGTAAACAGTAATTAAGTTATTATTTAATGAGGTTCCTGTTCTGTTATTTCTGTATAAAGTTATATTTAATAGTCATAGAAAATTACGCGAATTAAAAATAACTGTAGGGAGAATTTTACGTGACTACTTTTCACTATAGATGCTAAAACACTGAATTTTCTGATAAAGAGATTCATTACCTGTTCTTATTTTTTATACGAAAATGAAAACCTTGTTAAGAACAGATGTGGAATTTATTTATTAAGGTTACCTGAAGCCCAGCCTATGTAACTACTAAACAAATCAACTAAAAAGAAACATCGTTTACTGACCTTTCCTGAAAAAAAAACATACACTCCTTTACAAAGAAACGAGGAAATCACAAACCACTTGAAATACCGTACACCCATCAAGTTTAGAAAACATTAAGTGTTAATACAGTAGTAGAATAGTGAAAATAAATCTATAATACATGAACGTTTCCACTCGTTTACTGACTTAAATGCGACAAGCTTCACATAGGGGTTTCACTCATTGTTTTCAATGGGATCTCATGTTGTCCATCTTACTTTAAAATGGCCGACGTAAATATTGATGTAGCGAGGAATTAAATGGATGATTCTGTAAGTGGTTTTGTAATTAGAAGTTTTTAGTGAGAGCTGTAGACTTTTTAGAAATGTGTCTTGAATACGGAAATAGGATCTATGATTTTTATAATAGCTATCATGAGACATAATAAATTAACTAAAAATCACGGTTTACTTTACGCAGGTCATAATAAAGAGACCGAAACTGATAAGCAAAATATGAAAGGATGACTCGAAACTAATAGAGCTTTTCTTCATCAATTACGTGAGTAAATCGTGATTTTTAGTTAATGAAATCTATGGTAGTACCAATTGAACAAGTATGAGATTCGATTCGTTTATACATATTTTTTTATTGTTACGAATATCTGCATACCAAAAGATACAAAGATAAAATCAGTTGATCCATTCTGTCTCCGAAATGTGCAGGTGCATTAAGTATGACAATTTTAAATAACCAAGAAAGCTAAAAATTATAAAAAAGTATTCAAACACTACAAAACTGATTGCTCATGCTTACATCAGGTAGCTAGGAAGTTAATCAAGCTTTCTATTTCTATATTATGATAATGAAGGTGAGGATTAGCCACCAATGGAAGTAATAACACTGCAATAAGTGGAGGTCCTGGCAGGCGTGTTAATTACACCCATATTTCAGCAGGATCGATCATTGCTGCCTTCGGGCTTGTGTTCTCTCATGATTTACGAGCTCCCGTAATGAAAACTTAGATTACGGAGCTTGTGGCTAAGAAGCTGATGGTGACCAGAGAATTTGTTTAGTTGGAAATTGGTTAGGTTCTTCGTTCACGATGAATTATCATAAAGTAAGCAAAATTTTCACTGTAACAGAGTACTTAAAAAAAAAATTTTCGTTACTCCTGTATCCTTTCAAAGGGTTGTGAGAATGAGAGAAAAATAATTCAAGACATCTTAAAGACTATAGTTGCTCTACTTTTTTTTTTTTTTTTTTTAATGTAATATAGTTCAATCTCCACGGACTCGAGTCCGTGCCCTTGTTATTCAATTTTCTATAATTATACTAATACTAAAACTTATGACAATAATGTTACATGCTACAACAACACTATTCATTATACAATACATAAGATCTTATAACATTACTTGCATTACACTGGACCTGCAGGATCAACCCACCAGCACGGTGAGCGAGCCGACCTGCTCCAGCAGAAGGCACCCGTTCACGAGCATGACTTGTGGGCCAGCAATCGGTCCGATCGACCATTTTGTAGGGAACGGAGCGACCCAACCCACATCGCCACCAACTGTAGAGCATTTAGGAATGCATGACGTCTCCGCTCACGCGGCAGTAAGCCGATTCCAGCAGTGCCAGTGCAATTTGTCAGTCTTATAAGTAGAGTTACATCTACAATAATTATTGTTAGAGATTTTACTCAATATCAATATAAATATAATTAATAATTTTATAATAATTACGTTGATTTGCAACACAGTTGCAAATCAACGTAATTAAGTTGCAGTTAAGTTGCTCTACTTTGAACTAATTATAGTTTACTGTATAATTGTAACAATAGACTGACAACACTGTTCAAAAACTACGTTCCAGGTAGACTACTACCTTAACACCAATATGAACGTATATGTACTCAAAATGGATTCCTCCCATCCACCATATTTATTTACCATCAAAAATTCCAGCCAAGCCATCTAAAGCAAAAAACGAACTTATAAAAACTCGTCGTAATTTTTTCCTGCCGCTTTATGAATTGCTATGATATTTACATTGGTAATGTGTGCGTGGGCAGCGCACGCGCCACACCTTACCTCTATTATTTATTGAGTGACAGTGTCAATGGAAAAGCCAAATAGTTCCTTATATCGTGTTCAGGTTTTTGGAGTTCCTCGATAAGAGATAGAATTTTGAAAATGTTTAGTCTTTTGTAGAAAATTATACATCACTAGCCCGTCCCGGCTCGGCAAACTTCGTACCGCCTCAAACATATTTTTCTCACCATTTTAAATCTTTCCCGGATTTAAAAACAATTAATACAATACTAAAATTTGCCTAATCGGTCCAGCCGTTCTTGAGTTTTAGCGAGCCCAATGATTTGAACAACTGATTCTTATATTAGAAATTATCAGGATGTATTCTTTAATTTATCGTTTTTTTTTTGCAGAAGTGATAAAACCCTTCTTCACAAATATTATGAATCCATTTTATTCCCCAAACTTAAAAATGAAAAACTGCTTCAGTATTTTATTCATCCCGCTTAATAGGGACCAGGCTTTAATACTGCTGCGCTTACGACCACTTAATCAAGAGGCAGTTAACGATAAATAAACGAATCATTTATTTAAATTGAATATAAATTAATATTTATACGGAACCCGACATAAACGGCAACCGACAATATATCACGCTGTCATTGACACTCGAAATATGAATGAGTGGACTGTTATGAAATAACAGATGCGCGCACGCATCGGGTCACTTGGCTAGAACATGTCGAGTCATATTGAACCTTCTTGTTAAACAACTACTTCAGCCAAGGGTCAAGTCCATGGCTTTTAGGTTAATTGAAGTCGCACTTTTTCTATGTTTGCGTATAGTTGTAAAGTACAGACAATTTGGTGTTTTATTTTAGTTGTAATAGAGGACATTTTAGATTTGAGATTTATGCTGTGGTTAAAATATTGTTATCCTAAATCGCTTTTAATAATCCAGCATTATGGTGTGTATGTGTGTGTTAAAAATAAATCTGCATTTAAGGAAGACAATTGTGATTTTAATAAATTGGAATCATAACATAACAAGAGCTTGCATGAAAAGACTGATAATTGCTGATGAAGCGAAAGAGGTATGTAAGATTCGTAGCAATTGGCGGTCAATTGTCTCAGCTTACCCCCACGGGAGACAGACGTGAAGCTATGTGTATGTATGTAGAGTCATACGCGACTTTTCGCAACTGTTGACATCTTATTCTTAACTTATAACAATATAATAAAAATGATATGACAATATCTTACCTACCTACCTACATATCCAGGTGTCAATCTTGTATATCTTGAATACATGACATTCCATATACGGCACATATTTTAAGTACACAAGTCACATTCTCCTTTAAAAAGTACAAACAAAATCAATAACAAAGAACAAATAATAAAATCGAAGGCTCTCACTAACCCGATAAGGTTAATCGAGGTCATTTCGATTACGATAACAAATAACTTACTCGCAATTCTCGAGAAAAATTGATAACTCATACATTCCCCTTCCCTCCCGGACTCTGCGGGGTGCAGACGTGTTTGTCGCACCACCGTATTTAAAATTTTAAAGTAAAAATTAAATAAAATACGAAAATAAATTCAGTGCAAATATTCGGCGCCCAGTAACAGCAAGGAGGTCATCCAAATAGCGTACTTACCGCAAATTACGTGAGTGCAACACACAAACACTAACGCACTACGGTTCAACTTATAGTGGACGGACAACAGATTAGTACAGGATTCTCGATCGTCGACCAGTCTAGCTGACCCATGCGTTTCGACTACTTCTCCTAATAATAAGCTACGGTTCAACTTATAGTGGACGGACAACAAATTAGTACGAAATACTCGATCGACGACCAGTCTGGCTGACCCCCGAACTTCTACCGAACTTCTACTGTTTCTATCTCACCCTATGATTTATGATATCCTGGTACCTGCGTATACAAAATGCCGTTGCGTCACACGCCCCCGCCCCCCGCCGCCGCCCCTTCAACTCGCTCGAAATCTTCACTTCAAGGACAAAAATGCACACAAAGTGCTTCGAATACTGACTCAAGTGAAACTTCCATTGATGTTGTTACTCCGATATATGATGATGGACAAAAGCTCTTCATGTCGGAAATGAAACAAATATTCCAATCTCACACATCCAAATGCGAAGAACGCAGCAACAAAACTCACTCCGCCCTTGATACACTACAAAATATGATGAACGAGTTGTTGAAACAGAACTCTGAAATCAAAGAATCCATTGCATTTGTATCAAAACAGTATGATGACATGAAAAATAAAGTGGATATCTTGGAATCTGAAAAGAAAGCAGATCGCCTATATATTCAACAACTTGAAGATAGAGTTGACAGCTTAGAACGCACGCTCAACACCAAGAAAATTGAAATTCGTAACATACCATTATCACCCACTGTGAAGGAGGAAGATCTTTGTAAGATTGTGCAAAATGCGACAAATGTCATTGGTGCTCATATTGAAAAATCGGAGATCAGAGAGGTATACTGTACAAACAAAAAGGATAAAGCTTCACGCATAATTGTCGAGTTAACTAGTGCTTCTACAAAGGACAATATTATCAAGAAAGCCCGGTACTTCAACTCTACAAACAAACAAAACAAGCTAAATTCTACACACCTCAACATGGACGGCCCTGCAACTCCGATCTACCTCAGTGAGTACTTGCCCCCACAAACCCAGCATTTATATTATCTTGCTAGAAAATTTGCCAAAGAGCAAAACTATATGTACTGCTGGACATCTTTTGGTAAAATTTTCTTAAAGAAAAATGATAAGGTTAAGGCTAGTATTATTAAGAGAGAAACAGACTTAGAGAATATTATTAAGAGAGAAATAGACTTAGAGAATGTAGTGTCTATGTCAAACATATGACTATATTACTGTTCCAAAAACCTATGTTACATTGTTTTTTATCTTTATTTTATTTTGTATTACTTGTACCAATTAAACAACACACGCACACTAAACTACACTGTTGTCCTTTATACACACATACACACTTACACAAAACTTACACTTTCAACCTTCAACTTACACTCAACACTCTCTCCACTTATTAAGCGCTATAATAGATATCTCACGCAATTCACACTTTATTATATCACATACAATTATATACTTTACAATATAAACCTGTTACATTTTTACATTGTACTACCAATTTATAAACATACTTGCAACACAAAAATACCTTTGAATGTCAAATCAAAACGACACCGGTTTATAATAATCAAAATTCGCTGACTTAAACAATATAGACAGTATCGACAGTTTCCACTTAACGGAACTGCATACTTGCGACCCTGAGCTATGTAAAAATGTATTATCTAATCCAAACCTATATCTAAAAATCCTACAACAAAACATTAGAAGTCTTAACAAAAACTTTCTCAGCTTAAATGTATTACTAAACAGATTACAGTTCAACTGTGATGTAATAATTTTATCTGAATGCTGGCTCTCATCCGTCAACAGTCTTCCCGTATTACCCGGGTACTCCAGCTTTTCAACGTCACGCAATTATAATCAAAATGATGGTGTAGTTATTTACATAAATAGTGATATTAATTGCAAAATAGAAGAACCAGATGTACTGGAAGCAAACTGTCTCCTCTTAAAGATAAATAATGAAACCGCCATTATTGCAATCTATAGGCCACCTAGTTTTCTTTCATTGGACAATTTCCTAAGCTCTTTACAGCAATTACTCACAAGTCTTTCAAATTTTAAAAATATTATTCTCGTGGGAGACCTTAATATAAATATAAAAGAAATTAATCTAAATACTTCTAATTATCTCGACATTCTTGCTTTCTTCGGTATGATACCTGCCCATTATGAACAAACTAGAGGAAACAGTTGCCTCGACCATGTTATTATTAAAACAAAAATATACTCACACACTTTTATCCTACAGACCGCTATCACTGATCATGAGCCTGTTCTTTTTTGTATGTACTCCGGTAACCAACATAAACTTAACAAGTGCAAAATAATAAATAAAATAAATTATGAACAATTGTTGAATGACTGTGAGGAAATAGATTTTAACCATGTATACAACAAGAATATCACTGCAGATGGATCGATGAACTATTTAGTAGAAAGCATACAACATATTATAACTAAAAATACAACAAGCCGGAAAGTCCCCAGAAATAAAGTAACTTTGAAACCCTGGATAACGCCTGGTCTCTTAAGATGCATTAGAACTAGAGATAAAATGCACTACAAACTAAAGCAAAATCCCGACAATAACATACTAAAAATATCATATACTAGATACAGAAATTTTTGTAATGATATATTAAAAAAATGTAAAAGACAATATGATAGTAATCTACTTAAATCAGCAGGAAATAACAATAAAAAGATTTGGACTGCCATAAAAACTATAACCAACTTACAAAAACCTAATAATCAGCCGTTAGAACTCTTAAATATTAAAACCTCACCAGTAGACTCCTTAAATGAAGTAAACAATTATTTTTCGAACATAGGTTCTGAACTAGCCAAAAAAATTCCTTCCGGTCTTAGTCCACTTCCAAACAATGTCTCAAATACCGACTCTATCTCTAACTCTCTTGTTCTCCTCGAGACAACTGAAGAAGAAGTTGAGAAGATTATTATTAATTTACGTCCTGACTGTGGTTCGGGCTGGGACAACATTTCTCCAGTTGTGTTAAAGTATTTAAAAAATATCATAGTTCCTCCTCTTACTTTTATCATAAATAGATGCCTGGCAGAAGGTGTCTTTCCAAAATGTCTAAAGAAGTCTGTAATCGTGCCTATATTTAAAAGTGGGAATAAAGAAGATGCCTCTAATTACCGACCTATAGCTATGCTTCCAATCTTGTCAAAAATATTTGAAAGGATAATAAATAATAATCTCATAAAATTTTTAGAAGACAAAAATATCCTTTCCAAAAACCAATATGGCTTTAGGAAAGGTATCTCAACCACTGATTGTTTACATAGTTTCAGCGAATTCATTGTTGACAAATTGGATAATAAGAAAAAATGTTTGACTATATTTTTAGATCTGCAAAAGGCTTTTGATACAGTCTGTCCACGACTCTTGGTAGATAAATTAGAAAAACTGGGTATTAGGAATAATCAACTAGCTCTTTTTCAAAATTATTTAGAAGATCGCACCCAAATAGTTCGAATAGGAAACACGTTAAGTACAGAAAATGACATTAACATGGGTGTGCCTCAAGGCAGTATTTTAGGCCCAACTCTATTTCTTTGTTATATTAATGACTTATGTAATCTAAATATTAACAACTGTCAAATACTATCATATGCAGATGACACCACACTAACCTTTTTCGGAGACACTTGGGACGAGACATTTAGCTCTGCTCAAAATGGCTTTAATATAGTTACTCACTGGCTCGCTATCAATAAGTTAACATTAAATGCAGCCAAAACTAAGTACATCACTTACTCAATACACAATTTCTCAACCATCCCTAATAACTTTAATATTTACGCTCATTCTTGTCATTCCGCTGTTTTTAATTGTTCCACTTGTCCAAATATATCCAAAACTGAGACAATAAAATACTTAGGCATAACAATCGATCAAAATTTAACTTTCAAAAAACACATTTTTAACTTAACGCAAAAGACTAGAAAACTTATTCATATTTTTAAAAATCTTAGACATGTTACATGCTGGAAAATAATAAAAACTGTGTATAAATCACTCTGTCAATCTATTCTCTGTTATGGCATTTCTATTTGGGGTGGCTCCCATAAATCTCACTTCCTTACAGTCGAAAGAGGCCAACGATTAATTCTAAAAGTAGCACTATCCAAACCCAGACTCTACCCAACTACTTCATTGTATAAAGACAGCAACGTCCTTACAGTTAGACAACTCTATATACTTGACATCATCCTCAAAAAGCACGCATCTATTGATCTCCCTTCAATCCAAAACAAACAAAACAAAAGAAGATACTTTGATGTTTGTAATCCAGTTCCAGTCCACACATCCTTCGCCCAGAAATTCCTCAACTATAGAAGCAATAATTTATACAATAAAGTAAACAAAAAACTTGAAATCGTTAAACTGTCCAAATTAGAATGTAAAAAAAAAGTTACTCAATGGCTTTTAGAACTAGATTACGAACAAACAGAACAACTACTCACTACTTTATGCTAGCGCATGTCAATCACACATTCTCACAACATGGTATACATGCATGCGTACATCACTTCACACACAAATATGTATTACTTCTCACCACACACACACACACACACACACACACACACACACACACACACACACACACACACACACACACACACACACACACACACACACACACACATACACATACAGATTGGTACTTTTTAAATTTTATTACAAATATTTTTTTTTTTTATCTCTTTGTTTAGAAGAAGTTTTAGTTTTGTTTATTGAAGTTCTTTTCATATAAATTTATATAATTTGTAAATTAATAGCTCATATCCGTCCGTCCGAGGGAAAGGCCAGGAGCCCATAGTACAGGTTTTCCTAGTTTGGGTTCCTGAATCCCACCACTTGTCATTTAAATTGTTTTAAACCTGGTCGTGTAACTTGCTACAGAATTTATTATATTATTAATTATTATTATATAAGCTTAGTTTTAAGACCAATGTCTGTATTAATATGGTGGAAAATAAATAAATTTTATTATTATTATTATTATTTATTATTCATAAATACGTAACCTATATTAAATTAAAACCGGACGATTTTACCGAATATCATTAAATTCTTCGAAGAGTAGTTAAAAAATTCGGAATCGTTAATAAAAATTACGGCACAATTAAGATTTTTTCTTAATTTTGTAGGTTATACGGGATACTAAACTAGCTACAAGGTTAGGTATGCATATAATATGTTTTGAATTCTGAATCATAAACCAACTAACAGTTCGTTTGACTATTTACAACACCTAAATCAAATCATATTTTTGGCAATGTCTTTGTACAAAATCATTCCCGATCGAGTTCAAGATACACTTGCTTATTACTTTTTTATTATATCTTTCATTTCAATATTTTTGATACACTTATTTGATGTTCTGAACGTCTCCATTCCAATTGATAGCCCGGTTTACGATGGAATTTACTTGAACATTGAAGCATTTTGATTGTGAGATACGCGGTTACGAGAAAACATTATATTTGTGCCGTTTTTACGAACCGATATTTTTAATTTTAGTACAAGTTTTTGTTTTCGATGCCATAAGGAGTATTTTTGTAAATGGTTGTGATTGGAAAGGTCTCACGGTTGTGTACATATATAATTTTAATCTCAATTAGGTGCAAAATCATAATTAGACGTAATAAAACTAGAAAACCTGATATGACACATACTTAACTGTATGTATATAGCTGAACTTTTTGAAGCCTGAAGAAGTTTTATTTTATAACTTTAATCTGTAAATATCTATTACAAATTGACCTCACATTACATTACCTTTCTTAGCACTTACAGGTCAATTTATACTAGAAAGTTTAGCATGATATGCTGCTGTGTAAAGTGACGGAAACCCGAATATAACCTTAATGACCTCGACAGAACCCGTTTGCCAATATGGACGGTCGGGGGCATTCCTTTTACTTGACAAAAAACCCACTGTTTCACACAGACACGCAGTAGCTGTTGTTTTTGCAACGATAAACGCCGATAAGTGCTGTCCCTTTGTTTTATAGTAATTATGTGTTGAAATTGTTACTTTTTAATAAAAATGTTCATCGATAAAAGTTCATAATACTTCATAGCGCCTGGCAGTATATTGTTTGTTATGGCTCTGCAATTTTTATTATAGGCAAAATTATTATAAAAGATACTACTATAAATACTCTGTCTTCTCTTAAAGAATTATAATTAATATTTTCTGAGATTCAGCAAATTTTCCACGATAACTTAAAAGTTATACTGGACATGCCACTACACTGTACTCTTCAAACGACAAACATCAAATCCATCCGTTTTTAAATTAAATAAAACAAACTTAATAAAGAAAACAAATTGCAAGTTGTTTAAATTTTGTCTTTAGGGCCTAAGAGAAAACATAGACAGTGGTTAACGGCTTCCAATAATTATAATCAGTACACAACACCAGTCAATTTATCTCCTTTTGACTACAACTGCAACTGCAACTACTCGATTCTGCAACTTTGTATGCAACATACTGCCTTCTGCCTCCGGACATCCCTAAGAGAGTGTAATCATCATTTATTGTATGATATCAACTTTGTAGCGTCGTAAAAAGTTTTAGCGACACATCAATTAATATTCAGCATCTGATAATATAATAATTTTGTTGAGGTTTCTTCTTTAAAGCTGTCATTGTAACATATACATTATGTAAATATTTATATTTGGTAGTACTCTAGCCTTAATTGTATAGAATCGGACGAAATTTAAAAAAATTGTGAACATAATAGTAATATTATTTTTTTAATTGAATATTTAAAAATGTAAATATCAAGTAAAGTAAATAAATAAATGAAAAAAAAATATTTTTAGTAATCAACTATTATTCCCTTGGGATGATTATTGATGTATTATTGTAATCAGACGTAAAATAATTTGCGTTGTGGTTATAATGTAATGCAATGGAAAACTAGAGCAAAGCTCGTAAGTTATACAACAAAACTAAAGTTTAATGATTGAAACTTTCACCTAATTTTATTTATATCGAGTATCGTAACAAATAAAATCGATTTAATGAGAAAATTACTGTACATTCGATTAAATTACTTGTTCTAATTAGGAAATATGGGAACAGTTGAGTAATAAACCACGATAGTAAAACTGTTACAATGGAAATTAGTGAATGTTAACAGTACCTATTTCATAAATATTATGTAGGTGGATAATTAGGTAATTTGTAAATATCGTTAATTTACTAACTTTTTTTATTGAACCTCTTAAAATATTCAACTTAATTACTTTCAATTCGGTGAACTGTACTCTTTAAGATATTCTTATTCCAAAGTTTAAAAGTGACATTCAGTATCAACGAGCATTTTGAGTTAATTACCGAATTCGCTCGACAAGGCTGGTGCCATAATAAAAACAAACTGGTTCAAACTCGGAGACACCCGATATAACTCGATACTTATTTTATGAAAATGAAGAAATTATCGATGCAGTAACGAGCCGCGGATTGCAGGTATCGATAAAAACGCGTTTATATCGACTTTTATGTCAAGCCCTAACGGTTGTCGTAAATTCGACGTGTTATTGCTGGCCGTCGGCTGAGTACAGCTTTATTAACGCATAGAGAAGTGCTTTGTTTACTCACTTACGATTATTCCTAGTGTCGTATTATGTAACCCGTGTAATCGTAACACCACGCGATGTGTCGTCGACGTAAATCTAAGTTGACTATACAGATTGTTCCGTATTCTCCTGACACGCGAACCGTTAACTTTTATACGACACTGCGTGTTTGTTTTAATGGCTACACTGTTACCGTAAAGTTTTATAGAATGTTAACACAAATGAAGTTTACAATTGCGGACATATTAAATTAGAGATAGGACACTAACGTGGCGAAGTTAACAAGCAATTAACTGTGCTATATGCAAAGTGATGCAGTAATTGTCGATAGTGATTTTATCGATAAAGTTGTTGCTTTTCATAAGTACCAGCTATTTGTTGTTGTGTTGAATTGTTTGTAAAAGTTTTTATACTGCTAGTATGATAGCAAGGGCTCCAGTAGGGATGTCTCTTTAATCGTTTACGATGCAAATAAACTGTGAAAGCTGGCCTGGGCGTCCTGCCCGCAACCTTCCCATGTCGCATCGATACTTTTATTGCTGTTTTAAAGTGTTCGTCGACGATAAGTGTGGACATCAAAACACCTCTATATATGCGTTTTCTTTACTCCATTCATGTAGCTAGACTATACTTGCTCATAAAATGTCTTCATAAATTAACTCTTCACTCTATAAATTAATTTAAGATCTTCCAATTTGTAAACACCTGTTTAATTTCTGTTCACATGTAAAGAACCTTTACAAAGTGTAAACTGTTTATGTTTGGTAGGATTTTATTATTTGTAACGGTAGTTTGTTTCAATCAGAATGCCGTATTATTTATTTATTGAAAAGCATACATATAAGAGTTAAAATTTGTAATATTTTACACGTGGGAACTGACCACATTGTATAATGAAAATTATTTCATAAGTAATTAATACAGGAAACCGGGGGTAACTAAAAGCTTAGTGGGTTTAATGTATTGCACTTTATTGAGTAACGGTGTGAGTGCAATATATTAAGAAAAATAAGAACTTGTTAACAGTAAAACTCGATGGAGAAACGTAATAAACATCATTTTTTTAATTGAAACGTAAAGATGAGTTTTATGAACTGCATTTTATTGTTTACATGGCGATTCTCATACAGTTAAGTCAACTTACTTTAGATTATTTTTTTAATACCTTTGAGAACGTATTATTACAAAGTTTAGTTGGAACTGGACATAATATTTAATAAAGTACCGTACCTACCTATTCAATTACTTTACTTGTACCTAAAACTTAATTATCCATTTAAGATCAAACTGTCATAAAAAATACTTCTGAACGCTTCAGTTTTAAATGATTTTTAATTAATATAGCTTGAATATCTTGGGGATAAAAGATAAGATATCTTCATTCTTGCTCCCCTGGTAACCACATCGTTAGTGTACATTAATATCTCTGCATTTTAGTGTATATTTCTAACAAAATAGAAACAAAGACGCGTGCCATAGAAATCTAGACTTCCGCATTAAAAATGATTGACGATACAATACAAAATAACTTCATAGTCCATAAAAGCCATTTTTGTTTTACGCGAACAAGATGCATCGGGCACGCATGATTATGACGCACGCGCGGTTAACGTCGCTCAATGGTTCGTTCTTGCGATTTATTCGAAATTGCTCTTTCACCGTGGTCCGTAGCATAACAAATATATTGGTATTAGAATTAATGGAACATGCATTATTTACCCTTTATTAGAATTTGTTCCTTCATGTACTGAAGATTTATATTGTTAAACAAATAAAAAAGTTTACAATAATGCCAACAAAATACCATCTGTGTTATAATAAAAGCTAATTTTTGTTTTGCGCTGTCACAGCTATTTAGTTCCGCGTGATTAGGATCGGCGCACGCGTGACAACAGTCCGTGTCCGCTAAAGCCCTTATAACCGATTTGTTTGAGGAGCCGTGGCTGATGGATTTGTAGCCACACAATGTTTATCAAATTGCACCTCATTATAATGTAACTAAGGTAATATTCTTAACGTGCGTTAGCACATATACTTATTTTCCATAATCGAGAAGGTTAATAATGAGATTGACCTCAGTTATAAATGAGCGTTCTTACTCTATCTTTATAAATTATGCTAACATATTTGCAGATATCAACTTATTATAATTATAATAATAAAATTAAACGTAGACGAATTAAACATTGACAAAATTAGACATAAAACAAGAACATGTCTATTAATTAATGACAAACAGCTACCGCACGATGTATTTATTACTAGAAAATGGGTAAATTATGCATATTATAAAATCAATAAACAGAAACAAGTCTATCGTGTAATTTTAGGAGGTATGAGAAACTTATTTGAAGCATTAAAATCAAAGTTGGAGTAACATTCTGTTGTCACAATAAATGTGATTCACGCGCGCTCAAATGTCGCGATGAGGCGCGACTAATCCGCGATAACGAGCCGTACCGCCAACGCGCCAGTGTGTCCGCGCCTTTATTGCATTACTTCGTAAATTGTAGTGCTTCGGTTATTATATGTACAGCAATATGAAATCGCTGATCGTTATTTTTATGGCTTATTTTGTTAATTTCCTGGAAAAGTATTGACTTTAATTGTTACAGTTTTTCTTGAATTACAATTTCAATTCAATCTTACACAGTGCTGCACCGAATCAAGCCAAAATTAGAAACATCTATACCTAGTCTACCGAAATGTATAAAGCGCTCAATTACACAAACGTATAAACTTCTTAAAACAATTTCGACCACTAATTTCTTTTCCACAACCAAACCTACATAGCCTACATATCTATGCCGACATTTTAATGTCAAAATACAGATTGCAATCGACCTGAATTGAGTACCAGGTGTTATTTTATTTAACCCTGTTCCAGTAGTCCTCTCACTAAAATCACTATCATTAGTGATAATCATTCCTACTGACCGTACGTGTGCCTCTTATATTATTATCTAGTGTTTTTGCCGACCTAAAGCTGAGAGCACAACGTTTTCCTACTAGGCGAAGTAGCCTTAGGCGACAATTTGTTTTTGTTGCCTACTTCACTTAAATTATATGCACTAAATTCTAAATTTTATTATTGTTTTCTCTGTGTATATTGTAGATTATTATTTTATTCCTTATTTTTATGTAAGTGTTATTCTTAATCGTAATTCAAATCTTAGTAAATATTACATAATCAGTTGTAGACGAAAGTAAGCGTAAATTCAATTAATATTCAAGTTAATATAATTAATACGTTAATCGAGATTCGCATTGAGATCTGAGATAGATAGTGATAAATCTTAATGTTCCGTGTACTTTTAAGGAGCTTTCAATGGTCGGCCAATAATTTTAATTAAGTAATTCCAAATGCCATTCCATATATTTAGTAGAATAAGGAAATAATTTTATGTGGTTTCTCCTGACGGATATTTTAATATACGCGCACGTAATTTAGTTATCACTAAGGTAAATGATGAATTAAATTACCGTTTAATTTTATTATTATTCTTAGTATGTACCTATATTTTATAAGATAAATGCTATGAATATTACAATACTTTTAAGTTTCGTTACTGGATATTTTAGTAAGAATATTATTTCTGTTTCAATATACCATACTTATACGTTTTCTTTGAGTGTTATAGACTCATATTAGATAGCTTATAATATTGACAATAGGACAGTCATATGCAGATAGTACTGGTACTCGTATGTAGTTCCAGAAACATGCATGAAACATTTCATTTTTATTGTTTTATATTCAGTAATAGAAAACTCTCCCGATAAGGGTACTCGAAACCAGATATAGACAGTATCATAAAGCTTATTTACAAGACACAAAATGTCTATTGTGGTGCGGACGAGCACCTACTACAAAATTCTTACGGAACCAAAAAGAAATATATACATAGTTTGTATGCATACAAATAGCTAAAAAACAAGATATTTATATAAAACAACAACAATAGTAACTTTATTTTTTTATATCAGTTTTAAAATCGAATACAAACCTTCAATGTGTCCCCAGCTTTACAATAATAAGTACAGTAATCACCTAATTGCCGCCACTCGCTGCCGTGTCGCGACTTTCGACACAATGAATTGTTTTTAACAATGAGCGACACCGGCTCCGTCCGCAAGTGTAGCCTTAGGCTAAAAATGTAGACTTGACATGATGTATATAAAAATACAGCTCTTTTATTTGTTTGTTTGTTGCATACAGGTAATTACTAGCTGTTGTTTCAATTGTGTGTCCTTAATTGTTTAGTTCTTTTTAATGATACGATCTTTGAGTTCGGGGATTAATTTTAGTCATTTTTTAAAATGAGATTTTGTAAACTTTAACAATTTATATGTTTATTCTGAAGTTATCATGTTTTAACAATTTTTAATGTTATTTAACCCAGTGTTGTTTTCCATTCGTTACTAAAGAATAGTTTAAGTAAGCATATGACTTTTAGTATTTTTTCAGAAGATTTCTCATACTCTTTGATTGTTTAGACACTTTAGGAGGGCAAGACACCAACGTTAGGAACCGATTCACAAAACCCATGAAAATATTTCGACTGACCCGAGAATCAAAAGCGAAACCTCTATCTTAGCAATGAGTCGATCATTGTTACTGCAGTCGTACCTACTACACATTGCGTGACGGAATAAAAATTATAAATGTCCAAGAAAGTGCACTCAAAAACGTTTCGAAAGTGCACGATCCAGATTAAAAGCATCACATTCGGACACTTAATGTTTGATTTCAAAAGTCGTGAGAAATTTTTGTACCGATCCGCTTTTTCAGACAAGAATTTTGGAAATTATAAAACCTAAATATAAAGTATATTTATTTACTCAACCTAAGATTTGATGCAGAGATCTCTTGTTATAGTCATTCTTGTTTATATTATACTATTATAGTATATTATACTTAGCTTCACTGATGGACAATTCAATATTGTTGATTCAAAATTGCCTAATTTAAGGATTTATTGAAATAAGTTTTTAGATTGGCCTCACCATTAACGAGATAGGAAATATACTTACATAACCCTGAGGGTAAGCATGGATTGCTACGAATCTTACATACCTTTTCCGTTTCACCAACAATTTTTTCTTTCATGCATGCTCGTCGTTTAAGGGTACTTTTAATTTGGCCCCCCGTTAATATATCACCAATTTGGTCGCTATATGTCCGTCTAGTATAGTCAACATCTATCTGACTTTAAAGAAAAAAGTAGCCTACATCACTCTCTTGTCATGTTTGCCTTCACATAAAATAGTATCATAAAAATGTCCCGTTGTAACATGAGAGAATGACAAACAAACATACTTTGATTGCAATACACAGTTCTACATAAGCTTTCAGATATAAAAGTTTTAATTGTAACTCTCTCTTGTTAAATGCAATATTAATCGGTTTATTACTGTTATAATCTGCAATGGGAAGTATTGAGTTGTTGCAGATTAATGTGCAGTGATATTAAAGTATGTACTGTACATAGTATGAGTCAGATCTGTATTTCATAACGTATGGGATATATTAGATGCTTATTGAGTTATAAGCTGCTATTTCGTCTTTATAAGGGTCATTAGTCATAACAGCACGGAGACGGCACGGCTACGGAACGGCATTTGTTTTTACTTTGGAAACAATATGAAGAAGCTGTTAGTGTGCAGTCAGCGCGTGGACCGCGCGCTTGCAGTATTTTTGTATTGACCTTATGAAATATATCAAACGACATAACATGTTTAAATTTAAATGCTGGGTTGAAACGGTGCCGTTAAAGTGCGATATGTATATACGATAGCTTTATTGCTTGCTCGAAAAGCAGGAGTAGGAACAGAGTGAATTTTATTTTAGTCAGTAAGAGTCTGACACTCATATACACTAGTAGATTTATGTATTGTAATACTACATATGTGTTGTGACTAATTATTTTAATATTTTTGTTTACAGGTAAGCATTTACAATCAACATGGCATCTTTCGTAAGTAAAAAAAAAAAACAAAACCAACAATTTTCTACCATCAAACAAAATATTAAACCCCAATTTCTTTAAAAAAACAACATAAATATAATTATGCGAAAGCCATAACTAACTTTGTTTCTAATCTAAATCTAAAACGTATATTAAAGAATAATAAAACGACATCAAATATATACATAGGACATTTTAATACTCTATGATAACATATTTATGTAGATTAGAGAACAAAGTACCGCATCCATTTACATATTATCTCTAGTCCAATTAATTTTACAATATATTGGTATTAATTGTAGAAGATTTATGCAAACCCACCTTTGAATTTTAAGTAAGTATTCTGCCTAGTTCGTGTTTAGTTAAGAGTGGGTCTGAGAATATGTAGATTGACTGCCTCGTTGGTCAAGTGACCACAAGGGCGGCTACTGAAATAGAAGTCTCAGAATTCTGCGTCATTTCTGTTTAAAATTGACTCTTTGACTGTCTATGTTGGGTGTAAAGAAGGATCAAACCCTTACCGATTAAAAACTGCCCCATTCCTACTTCTGATCCAAGCCAGGACCATGATATTATGCAGACTTTGCCCGCAAGTAGTAATAGCCTAGGAATACACGCAAATCCCTAGGCCTGCCTAGGTCCTGTGAGTTTCCACCGTCTGATTTATGATTTGTGAGAGAACACAGAGTCCATCTCTATTTGCATATACACTGCCACCATGACGTGCACTACATATCGTCTGTGTAGTACATAAGTCTAGTAGACAAACTGGCCATCATGATAAAATTAGCAAATCGTTACTACTTCTAAAGTGATTAAAAATAAATTTTATTAGCAATTACAAGCGAAACAATAGCTAGACTATCCTAAGTATGGATAAAAGCCTTATTTCCTACAAATTATTGTCTCTCAACTAAATCAAAATAACATAGGAGTCGCCTAAAGTAAACACGAAACTCATTACCATAACTTTACTGACGAAATTATGGTGAAGTAGGTAATATAGTACCTATACAAATCGAGCTATACATAACCAATTTACCATGGCCTCGCTTCGTATGATCTTTATGCACATTTAAAGGTCAGTTTATACTGGTATAGCATAGCTTGATGTGTGACCTACCTTAGCACTTAAGAAAAAATTACGTTCATACCAGTATTATAAGTTTGCTGGTAGAATTAAAGTCTAATTTGGCATGGCTGTTAGTTTACCGGCCATATTAGTCCAATGACTGTGTTTAAAGTACTGTAAAGTTGTTAGAAGTTCACACATAGAC
Organism: Spodoptera frugiperda; assembly: GCF_023101765.2. Classification (NCBI taxonomy): domain Eukaryota; kingdom Metazoa; phylum Arthropoda; class Insecta; order Lepidoptera; family Noctuidae; genus Spodoptera; species Spodoptera frugiperda. The sequence goes on along the minus strand of NC_064213.1, from coordinate 9,779,284 downwards.
GTTATTATGTGTATAATTAAATGATGCTGTTTATTGACTTTGCGATCCATGTGGTCCCATGCATAGTACCTTTACTATTTTATTATTATTTTTACAATGATACTTCATGCATTACACTTCAATAGGTAGGTATTTGATATGAATGCTGATAGCCATAAATATGTCTAATTGGATCACATCACAATTGCAAATGCATTACAATGACAACCTACATGTTCTTGACTCTTTAACTATCTTAGGTATAAACTAAAATTCAATGGTTGATCGCACCATACAATGTGAATAAAAACTAAACCTCTGAACAATTAACCTCTCTTAGAGAGGCCTTTGTAAACTCTCTCCATAGACAAAATTCTCTATCAAACGTTCACAAGGAGAACACTTATCTCCCGCCCCTCTTGCAATTAAACCTAGCCTCACAAAATCCTTCCCAATGCACACAGCATTTAAAACTAAACCTTAAAACAACAGCATAAAGTTTAATAACAGACGAGCACAGTATTTAAACTATCCACATAATTCAGGTCTAACAAAACGGACAGCACAGGAATACTTGGGTTCTCAATAAAATTGCAACAGTTTCTTTGTCGCTAAATACATTAGTGTTTGTTGTAAGTAATTGGACTTTCACCTAGCAATGAATGGAACTATTAATGTGTAAGGTACAGTATACTGTACAATCTGGATAACTTGCGGGCACAAGTATGCGTATCTTTGAATACCTGGAAATAATGATAAGCAAAAATGTTTTGAATGGTGCGAAATAGAATGGTTTGGAGAGGAAATAAAAGCTTCGATTGCCACAGTGGCAGGGTGGGCAACGTGTCGTGAATTCCCTTCGGAACAACTTTTTGTGGAATCTACAAATTATTGTTCGAGGTGTAGGCATGATGTGTTTGTGTGTTTGTAAACGCAACTACGACACAGAAGTAAAACACAAGGAAACGCCAGTGACTGAGGACACATTTTAAAATCCATATGAAGTAAAAAAATCTATAATAAACACGTGAAAATATTTTTTTTCTGATGATTTAAAAATGTAATAACAAATAAGATAAATAAATAAATAAAATAAAACACGTGAAATAAATTAAATAATCTAAATCATTGCTTAAGGCTAAATCAACTTTGTACCGTTATTTACATACTTTAAACATAAAATTACAAAATAAATAAACGAATAATTATAACTGACCTGCAATTTGTTACGCAACACATTAATTTATCAATTATTGCATTAAGACGGAAATATTGCGCAACAAACAACCTTATAACTGCACTTAAGCCGAAGAAAGCGTAGATTTATAATGATTGCAAAATATTTGCATTATTTATCTTAATTCCAGATATAATTAGAGCTTTGATTAATATTCCGTGACGCCGTGTTGAATAAATTATATTATTATGCAGATTTTCGTAATTTGTTTGATAGTAGAAACTGGTAAGTGATATTGGATTGATATTGCTTGGAATGCAAGTGGTGATTTTACCCTACATTAATATATTACTAATGTACAGCGCCTCTAGCCAAATATCACTTTAGCGCTTGTTTACAGAATAGAAAACTCAATGAGATGTAATAGTATAACTCTGACAAGTATCAAAATTTACGTCAATCCTATACAATTTACTTTTCTACTCTACAAGTGGACAAGCCCTGGCATTTGGCTAGAGGCTCAGATTGTATGAAGAATAAACATGCAAGAGAAAGGAGTTTGAGATGGGATGACGTCTGATAATGAAGGATATAAAAAGATATGTATTTGACAAAAATTAAGAATAAAACAAGAAGGGAATTAAATGACTATGTTGGAAACAGTTGGCGGATGTGAGATGCGGGTGTAAGAAGTTAATATATACTATGTCGGTATATTATATGGGTAGGTATATAAGTGTTAAAGGAAACTATCGTTTCCGCTGGGCCAATTTATATTATGCTTATCCTATAAGCCCTTTGGTATTAGGGCTGCACGTGCTACATAAAAACAAAAATGTTTATTTGAGACTTTCACCTGCTTTTTTTGCAGTTTTTGGACTTTTTGTTTACAAACATCGTAGAGCCGTGTTTCTTGTAAAAAACATATGTGATTTTACAATTCCTAAATCAAATCAAAGAATACGTATCTTCTCCACAATTATGTAAATCACACGAGTTAAAAACTCCAAAAACACATTTCACACATTGTATAGCGGCATTACGTGCCGTAATGTGCACCTCTGCCTACCCCTTCGGGGATAAAAGGCGTGAAGTTGTGAGTGAGTGAGACATTTCACACACAAAAATAAACAAAACTCCCAAAGAGATTTCCAAAAAATATTTACTTCAAAATACATATAATACAATTCCATCTACTTCACGCAAGTGGTAACCCTACAGCGGCAATCATTGAAAGTAGTTAGATGTCTATGATCGCCATAAAATTAGGCATTTCCTTAGCACCTGCTACCGAGAGCCGCCACAATTATATATCGGCTCGCACCTATTACAGATACTTATCGATCCTCTATTTATTTATATTATGTACTTACGAGTATTCCATTCAGGGCCTAGATAGGAAGATTGCTTTTATGTGAGTGTAAACTTTCAATTCATTGTGTGTAGAATTTCAAATGTACGGCTTGTAATCAAATGATTTTCCGTCGGTCAGTTATGCAGTCTCTTTTGTGCCTTTAGGCTTAAGTTCTATAAATTCTGTCTCCTGCATTAAATTCACCGAGAAAAGTGGAAACTTTATTTTCCTTCTCCTCTAATAATATCTTCTGATTTATTTCGTTGTGGGATCCGAAACAGTCATCGTCAGTCAATCACGAATTGATCATATTATATGCGTACGCATTCATCAGGTGCATCCACATCTAGTGTATCCACACTACACAAAGTTTTAAATACAACTGGAACCTTCTTTCACTCCTGATGTGACAAAGAGATACGCCAGTCCTCTTGACAATCCGCAAGTCTGAACTGGCCTTTACCAGCTTCATATACATAACTGACATCTCCCTAAAAATCAAAGAAAACCAAATGATTATTCAGACGTGTTACCAGCGTGTAACCGTAGGCTTCAGATCATCGCGTCACCGTATGCCGTAGACGGCAAGTTCTAAGCCAAGCTAATAAGACACTCACGCGCAGACCGGAAAGCGTCCGTCCCCGTCTGATGAATATCTGCCATCCTGCGCACTTGAGACGTGCCTCCGGTAGCGACATCTTGTGCCACCGCGTTGAACTAATTTACTGCACATTTTCAGACTACTTGATAATTATAATTATGATTAGTGAAATGAAACATATTCATGACCTTTTTTTCGCCGTATTTGGGTGAAAAATGGCGATAGAAAGAGCATTTCCCTTAATTTTCCTGAGATAGTTATCAAAGTTATATTGAATTTTGTTAAATGTCTATAAATATTGTGACTAATCAGATCTTAGATAACGTTTGAATATTAATATTGAATTTCAACACCGTGATCGTAAAAATCAAGGCCCATACATTAGCTTAGAAAGAGAATAAAATTGATTTATTTTATGCCAATATTAATATTAAATAATCATTTAACAAATCTAATTAAGTTTCACAGCAAAAGTAACAAAACATTTCTCTTTAATCTTGCTATCAATCAAAATCTAATTGTTGAACAGCCTCCAAATGGCCAATCACCTAGACAATCGTGCAGCTTCGCCAAAACATAATTAATTACAAACAAAAAGTGCTTTGCGCAGGCGCAGGGGGCGTCACTGGGCTGCGCGGGGGCAGGGCAACGCACCTGCGGTAGCTCCCTACCAAACGCGCACTAAAAATACGTTATTAACACAACTACTTTTATTTTTATATGCGATAGCCGCGAGCTAAAGGTTAACACAGAGACGGATTCCAAATTAATTCCATCTCAGAATATTTTGATTTTTTGGTCAGTTTTGTCTTCAATAATAAAGGTTTTACACTGACTGAGATTAGATGAATGACATTTGTCATTGTTGATACTTATTCTCCAATCTCATGAAACCTCAAAAATGATTTGCTTCTACATAGATAAAAAAAAATACCTTGAATTGCCGAATGTAAAGAAAACACACGAGTAACTTACCTCTAGCTAGTCCATAATAAGTCAGGTTTCTTTCAGTAGCTAATAGATATTCTTAAAATTTTACCAAACCTGTTACTAAATCAGTATTTTAATGTTTAATGTTAATGAACTGTATAATCCGACGACCGACCTGACCTTATGCACCTTGTTGTTTATCGACAGATTCACACTCAACTGACAACTTCGTACAATAAATAATTAAAAACGAAATAAAAGATCGAAACATGACTTTAAATTGGATCATTTCTTATGTTCTGAAGTATTTATCTTAGATAAAATGTAAAATATACAGAATTAACATTAATATTGCCTACATCACTTAAAGCCGCATCTAATTAATACTTTTATTAGTATTGTTGATATTTTATTGTTTCAAGAATTGCCTTTCAAGTATTATGTTTTCTTTTTGTCAATAGAGATAAAATGGCTTTTAGAAGTTATTTTATATCAGATATAGTGTTATTGATACTAATTTAAATAGATAAATAAGATAGCGTGGTTTAGTCAATCTATGTAGTTTTAGGGCTACAAACCTTTAAATTTGTACCGGATAGGATGTCTACGACACGAGATTTGTACAACAAAGTTGCATTTAAAAATTGATAATTACCAACACGATTTACCAGCACTGTCAGGAATTTCTTATAATACAACACAATTTTATTATTAACTAGCTTCTGCCCGCGACTCCGTCCGCGCGGATGTCGGTCTTCGCGTGGAAGTTTTATTTCTCAATTTTGAGTAACTCTGACAATGACATCTTATAAATATCTATTGGACCCAAATACGGCGAGGCCCATAATAATTAAGGAGATCCCTCTATTGAGCTACTGCTGTTGAGCAGAATAAAACAGAAAAAAAAAAAATTAATGATAAAAAGTAACCTATTTTATGTCCAGGATAATAAGACATAATTATACCAAGTTTCATCGAAATCAAACCGTTAGTTTTCACGTGATGCCTGAACATATATAGACAGACAGACAAAAAAATTATAATCACATATTTGGGTTTGGTATCGATCCAGTAACACCCTGCTACTTATTTTTTCTATATTTTTAATGAGCAGAATTGACCCTTCTACAGATTTATTATAGCCCGCGACTTCGTTCGCGTGGAATAGTGACTTCCGGCAAATTTTTGGTTTTAACAACATAGTTCCCGATCTCGCGGAATCTCTTCAAAAATGAGATGTAGAAGATATTCCAGGGAACTCTTCAAAAATCAACATAATGAGCTCTGCGTTTGAATTTAATAGACGTATACTCACTTAGGGCATTGAAAAAAATAGTTTAAAAACGGACTTAAACTAAAGAAATATTATAATCTTTCCGAACTTAAGATGAAAACTAACTTAAAATTAAGAAAGCTACGAATTACGAATTTATAACAATAGGGTAGATGACTAATTTTTAATTTAATGTCCGTCTTGTAGATTATTTTAAAATATTAGACACGTATTTTTTATTTTCTTACAGAAACAAATACTTTCGAAGATACTTATATCGATTTGAAATATCGCGTGACGTCACTTTAGAGTACGTTTTATACTGAAAAGTGACGTAGTTAGCTCCCACTCCTAAACTTTGATTCGTTTTATCTAAGTATTGTAATGTTATATGACAAAATAAAAAAATACGTATCTAATATTTTTTCATTACCTAACTGACGGACTAATTAGATTTTTAATTTTCATACTCCGTCATCATCCCTATTAAAACCGGCCAAGTGCGAGTCGGACTCGCCCATGAAGGGTTCCGTAGCAGCAAGTAGATGACATAATATAAAAGTTGTAAAATAACTTGGTTTTACATAGTGTTTGTATGAACGACAAAGTTATATTTGCGGTTTTTGAAAATGTTTTATTTCTTAAAAACTAATAATGATATCTTGTTCAAACAAATTTTCGTTGTTAGTTTCTATTGAAATCTACAGCATATATATTTTTTTAGTTTTCTCACTCTCTTATTTTAAAAGTTAGAGGGGGGGGGATACTCATTTTTCCACTTTGGAAGCGAAGAGCCAACGATTGATTTTTACGAAAAGTGGTTTTTGGAACCTTAATGTCTTTTTTAAAGACCTATCCATAGACACCCATCACGGATATGTTAGCTGAAAAAAAATTTTTTTTTAATCAGTTCCATGTATGGAGTGCCCCCCTTTAATTTTTAAATTTATTCATTTTTATTCAAAATTCGAATAGCGGTTAACGATTATACATCATCATACAAAGTTGCAACTATGTAGGCCCAACAGTTTCGGAAATAAATGGCTGTGACATACGGACGGACGGACAGACAGACAGACAGACAGACATGACGAATCTATAAGGGTTCCGTTTTTTGCCATTTGGCTACGGAACCCTAAAAAAAGAAATTATATAAATTATATCTAATTAATTAATAAATTAGACTTACAATTTTATTAAAAAAACTAACTACAGTAACTACTAATAATCGATATCAAACTAAACCTACGTTAAATAATTTAACCAGAAAACCAGGAAAACCCAACAAATAAACTTATTAATTGACAAATACAACGAAACCAATTTATTTAGAATAGGTATACGAAACAGCAGGACCACTACAGACAAATAATCATACGACTGATAATACACTTCTTTTACGATAGTACCGAAGCGCTCGGCCGATACCCAATCTAATGAATGTAACTATCCTATGTCCTTTCTAAGGTTCTAAACTATATCTGTACCAAATTTCAACCAAATCCGTCAAATAGTTGCGGAGATTAATGGTATAAGCATAGAATGTTCGACGTGATTCTTTAATTTGACATAACTTTTTTATTTATGAACCGATTGACATGAAACAAACACTAAATGTAAATTTAAGCATCCCACAATATATTCGTGAAAACCGCATCCAACTCGGATCAGCCGTTTCTGAGATTAGCGCGCACAGACGAACAGACAAACAGACAAACAGACAAACAGACAAACAGACAAAAAAAAAGTTAATTACATTTTTGGGTTCGACATCGACATAACAATAACCCCTGCTAAGAATTTCTTATAATACAACACAATTTTATTATTAATCAAAAAGAAGATCAACTACCGAGTCCGTGTCTGGCTGACATCTTTCGGCATCTGGCCGGTCGGAGGCTGCGATCTCGAGATAGCTCGGGTCACTGTCCCCGGCACTCACACCACTACACCGTCACACGCACACAGCTTGTGACACAGGCTCGGGAAACTGGAGCGGTTGTGTTTTGTAACATTCGTAATTACACTTCATTGAGCAGATACATAAGTACCAGTGGAAATGGATACCTCATTCGTGAGGTGTGGCATGCATGCCCATGTGAGGTCGCCTTTAAAACAGATAAATTACCGAATGGCCGGAATTTTATGATGAATTCGAAATTTTGAAGCAACCTTTTTGGCGGTTAAGTTTCAAATTTGGAACGTTTTATTGAGTGTCAGTAAAGTGATACTGGTTGGTTTTTTTGTTTGTTGTTTATTTGATTTTAATTGGTCGTTCCAAATTCAATTTGTTAATAGATTGAATGATTGGGTAATGTTCACTTGAAATATTGGTTTGATGTTGTCACTTCACTTATTAAACTAAAATAATACGCTATTTACCTACATTTTAGGTATTTCAGCTCAAAAAATTGTCCTTGCATTGTATAGACAGTTGCAGCCTAAATAATCAAAATTATTCGCTTGTATATTTTATTCATACAAGCACATATTGATTCACTTCATAATATTGCAAACACACGTGTTATTGTGTCCTTAACAAACATGTATGACGCGTGTCTTACGTACAGTTGGTCCTAGATCCATAAACATGAACAGACTGTATACACATAAATAACATCATCATGTTTAAGGGTAAGCACCTTCGGTGACGTCACCAAGATAAACATAGTAAATAAAATAGACTATATTTTTTATACAGACTACTCCTCTATGGTAGTTTTAAAATTATCGTTTTTAAATCTAGAACAATAAATTCAACAATCAATTTCACGGCACCTAATGTCGCTATACAATACAATGCACACCCTCTTTTCACCATTTGTGTTATAAGTCCCATGTAATAGGGGGTGAGCCTATTGCCATGTACTGAGCACAATTCCAGACTCCGTGCTACTACTGAGAAATTTTCGAAAACCCGAAAAAGGCCCAGTAAAATTTTCACCAAAACAATCAATTTCCACCTTGAGATTGAATTTTGGTCATTCAGAGCAGGAGCCAATCGCTGAACCACTGTAGGAACCAGTCATCAACAAATTATGTTAATTTCCATAGCCAGAGGTGTTTTGACAAAGTTCCCACACTCCCACGTAATGAAGAAGTACATTTTTATAATGCGTTATATTTAATCAAAGTGACAGAATGTCTTAATTAAAGCTCGCCATGTTTCACACTTCACTTTATCGATAAATATTATCGACTAGTAGTTTAATAGGTATAAACTAGTCTTTACCTGCGTCTTTCAATCATTTCAAATTTACAAGGCTTCTCTTGGGAATACATTTTGGCCTAGTATTCTTACTTAAAACACTCCACTCTAATATATTTTTTTCTGTGCCGTGTGTGTGTTTACAACTTCACATACACATTCATCATCAATCAGTGTTCGCAATAATCTCCACGCTTGGCAAATTTTGAGGATGCTATTGTCCACTCATCAGTAGCTGGCCGGAGTATATTACAAACTAGGTATCTGGTTTTTTAAATAAGTTCAGCTCAAAATATAAACAAACCAATCTCTTCTTATAGGAATATTAGTAGATATGAATAAACATAAGCTCTCTTGATAAAGATATTAGCATGCGTAATTATTATCTGCCTGTCCGTATGTATTGAGATATTAAAGGTATGTACCTAATTGGTATATAAGGGCAATCAATATATTTCAATATAGTGCTATTCGGTGTAGTGAATATTAAGTGTATCTTTATAGCGTGTATCATAGTTGTAACTTTTTTTTTTTTTTTTTTTAAAAAAACGTTGCCCCACACTAGGATTTTCTCCTGTGTCGTGGGTGCGTTTACAAACATACAAGTTCACATACACATGACACCCAGACTCGAAACAACAATTTGTGGATCACACAAAGAGTTGCTCCGTGCGGGAATCGAACCCGCTACCCGTTGCGCGGCAGCCAGTTGCCTAGCCACCGCACCAACCGTGCAGTCAAGCAAACCGTATTTAAATATCTTGTTTTTATTTAAAATTCATTGACTATTTTGTTGGTAAATTGGAAAGTGTGAATTCCGAGTAAGTGGACTCAAAATCTTAACTGAATCAAGTCAATATTAATAAAAGGCAATAATCAATAATAATGAAATTATACTAACCTCCATCCCTTCTTTTTGAGGGGGAAAATTATACAATGCCTTCTCCCGCTATGGGTGAGGCCAGATAGAGTATCTAACTCTTACTGGCGAAAGAGTGTCATACTCTTACTGACAAAAAACCACCCCGTTTCTACTCCTGTTTCGAGCCGGTGCTCCGGTAACTTGTTAGGTTGTTCGCAGCTCCGGGTTCGTCTACCCCTTCCAAGATTATCAGGAGCGACGTTAAGTCCAAAATAACTCAATCAGATCAAAAAATATAAACAGCTGCTCTAGTTTTTTGTCGCCATTGAATCATCAGACTATTTAGTAAGTCCTCCCAACATCAAAGGTATGCGAGCTAATTTATTTTGAATATTATTCTTTATTCTTATCTCAGAATATGTCTAGAATACAATGTAACCGATAGTGTGGGTAAAAAAATCCAATTGACCATTGGCTATTGCTTGTAGGCATAACTTGTAAAAACTATATGAGTAATGCTGTAATGTGACCACATATTTTTATATTATACGAGCTTGACCGGTAAAATATGTCGTTGGTATATCAATCGTAGATCAATGAGCACTATGATGTATTTAGTTTGATACTCGTTCGATTGGGTAAACGTTTTTAATTTTGATATTATCATAAAATTTCTCCTCCCAATTCTTATAATCTTCCAGTAGTTATTATCACATATAACTAAAAAAAAATAATACGTGTTTTGAACAAACAAACATCATATTATATTAGCATAATTAGCAGAACTTCAATAAATAAATCTCCACGCCGTTCAAAACATGTGTCACCTACATATTATTAAAATTAATCTGTAGTTTTTGCGACATCCTCGCGACACGGGCGAGGTTCGGCTCGCATAACTTAATATACTTAATAACAGGTGATAAAAACTAATATCGCTACATTTCTGTACCTGTCATCATATTTGATCCAATTTTAATGAAGAACGATCATTTACAGACGTATTTACAACCTACATGACCGGATCTCATTATTATGAGATCATTTTCTGCTTAGGATGTTCTTTTGATGCCTAACCTATACCTATGTGTATTATAAATACTAGGTACCTATGTGTTATCGAGCTCGTTGATATCAAGTGTTAAATGTTTTTACGAAATGCAGCATAGATATACTAAAGCTCCTCTTTCATCTAAAATGGCAGTAAAACCATCATATAATATCTCATGGTATTAAAACAACAAGTAAAACTATAACGACAAAACATGGCCGTACGAAATTCAGCTGCATTGACTTTGCTTATTAATAGGCCATAAAACGGTTAATATATTGACCTCAGACAGCTAAACCCAGAGGCTGTGCATGTCAATTCTTGCTGACCAGTGCTAAGTCTTACCACCTGCAGATTTCGCCCATAAGACATAATACATTACAGTCCATTTTAGCATAACGAGGCCTACTGACCATTAAATGGGATTGCTTTGGGCACCATGACATAAACTTCTCTTGATAGCAAAATTTTAGCTGCCATTCATAAACTAACTTTAACTCGTACTAACATGGTTGACATTTAGAATGTTTCATCACCCGTGCTCAAATAATGTTTCATTTATTTATTGAAGAAAAATCAACTTGATATTTTGGCTATGACATAAGTATAAAGTTCTGTTTATCTACGAGTACCGCAATCACCAAACCGCAAAATACATTGTCCCATAGGTTTGTGATAGTGATGTAATTCGGCAAAAAATATTGGTAAAGTCAAGCATCTACCTTTTGATGATATTTTATACTTATGAATAAAGAATGCCATTTTCTCTATTCAAATTAGAGGTATATTGGAAAATCATTCCCCAAATTCAGATTTACTTTATCTATATAATACTTATACAATAATGTTCCTTCCTAATCCCCATAAAAGATAATAGTCCCTCATAAACTATTACCAAAAAGTGCCCATTCATCATCACCAGCCTACATGTATCCACTGCTGAGCAAAAGCCTCCTTACCTCATGTTCACCACTATCAACTACTCAATACACTTACACAATCAAACAACAAATAGTTGAAAACAACAAACGAACCACCACCTACATAATATTTGAACTTTAAAGTAGCAAAATAGACCAGTAGCCGCACGACTTAAGATTTATAACCTGTTGAACACTAGTCTTAAAACGAAGGTCTAATAAATATTAACGGCCAAAAGAGACACATAGGTATATAATATATATGATATTATACATAGTGGTTTACAAAGGAAGAGATTTAATTAGATCAATATATACGCATGACATTCACTGAGCAATGCATTAATCACTGAAACAGGTTTTCTAGCGACGAATATATCCATCATAGAAACTGTATCGGAATTGAAGTCGGCAATTGAATGGCGGTTCCGTAGTAAAATAGACTTGATTTTTATTATGAATGTTATCCTACAACGATTTAAATTGTCAAGGTAAATAACTATTTTTGTAGCGTTTTGTGAGACTCAAAATTAGTTTTACTATAAGACGGTTTATTTATGGATTTATTTCTAAATCAATTCTACAACATAGGTAATATTTACAACTAAATTAAAAACTTAAAAATTACTTGTCATGTATTTATTTTCATCATCATCATCATCAGCCGAAAGACGTCCACCGTTTGAAAAGGCCTCATAAGTCCTCCACGTAGAATGACGAGCAGCCACCTGCATCCACTAGCTCTATTTACTACCTATTCACAAATCATCAAAAAAATCGTCCACATCGACGTCAAAAAATTGATTACACAAATATTGAACAAATCAACCAATGTTTTATGAAAGTTATTGTAGCCTTACAGCCTTTATTTTTATGTTTTTGCTTACTTTATGTTCTCGCTGTTCCAAACCCACAACTAACACCACTAGAATTCCACCCCAAGGTTATAACTACTAAATAACCTAAACCCTATCGGCTACACATACCCAAGTCTCCGCAGTTGGTCCATAACCTGTGTCTTGCTGGCCACGGGGCGGCCAACTGAACAATTAATAGAACTAGGTCGCTGAAGTGTTTGCGGGCTTAAACTAATAACCTGTCGCCGTCTGTTTTATTATTGTCCTTAAACTCGATTTACTATTCCTTCGGGGGTACAACGTTTGGTATAATATTAGATTTCTCTGCCATCTGGGTTTATAATATTATATGAGGTGGACTGCACTAAGTTACGATTGTATATTTCTTTTGCAATATAGGTGTATAATTTTGTCCCTAAAGACCAATGGGGAGTAAATACCTAAATGATGCCTGATTGAGAAGGATATAACAAAAGACATACAATGTGCCTATGAATGATGCCGATAGCAAAATTAGTTATAGTTGAATGGACTGACATAAAACAACTACCCATATGCCGTATGCCCAGTTTACCACAATTGTGACTGGCACCTATTGTAACACGTGGACAACAATATTTAACTATTACATCCGTCTTGTGTAAACAAAAAATATACTTGTACAGTTGTACCAAATACTTGTGGGACCCCAATAACCTACTTAGGAAGGCCCACACCCACAAATAATAATTAGACGTGTGCCGGTCGGTAATGTCAAATGTCGAGTAAATGCCAACACATAAAAAGTCATCGGTCATGCGCATGCGCACACAAGGACCTACTTCCGTAACTAAACTATGACAGTTGTCTCTGGCATCGTGGCTACTCTATGACGATTTACCACTTTAATGTAATGTATGAGTGTACAACTTTTTTATGAGTATTAAAACCAGTATAAATTACATTAAATTGTAGGATATGATGTTTAATGCAATAAATTTTATGTATATGTGACAAGACTTGTACTAACAGCAGTTAATCATAAATGCAATTCAGTACATACATAAGTAACAGACGCATCGCGAAATTATTGTTTAGTATTTAAATGTAACCAATTTGTAAGGTTAATGATTAGGCATTGTTTAACGTACTCGATGAGATGCTATTAGTCATCCATAAACGCGTATAACACGACCCATCAGTATCGTGACTGCAATAACTAAATATGCAAATTGCAATAAAATAATTAAGGCATAAGAAGCACTTAACGATTTTGTTACAGCACAACATTGTAGCCGGCAATCCGCCACGGATTACACAACCGGGTGCATTCACTGGAGAACTCGTAAGAAGCACGAAAATATAAATAACGAACATCAAACAACAATCAGATAAACGATTACGATCGGCATTACGGGCAGGTTGATATAGTTTTATGGCATCAAATAAAGGACTATTACATGAGCGTTACGGCACGAGCGTGCGTTCGCGACGGCGTCCGAGCAGGAAGTGACACTGAGCGGTCCGTGCGTCGATTTCTCCTGTGAGCGCGCTGGCGATAAATAACCGCGGGTAGTTCTAATTCTGCGCCATATTTACGCGGCGAGCTGCGACAGGCGTGGGTGGCAACACCGCAGAGTAAGCAAAACAGTTGCACTAAGATATCGTTTGCATACGACCTTCTTGGTTGATTCAATAAATCTGCTACCTGTTTGTAAATTGAAAATCAATTGATTTCATTACAATATTTGATTGAATGGAATATTAAAATGTATGATCTTTAATCGCTTCAAAGCAACAATTACCTGTACCTAAGTGGACATTTAAAATTATTGCTTTTCTGTTACAACGTGTTTTGTCATTTGCAATTATACTATAATGACCTTTCGCTAAACAACATAACAAAGAGTAAAACCAACAATAAATTATGAACAAGTACAAAGAAAAAAAAACTCATACAAAAAATCTCCTCTAAATAACCTAGTCGCACAATGCAAGCCATTAAATTCTAATTGCAACGTCCATTGTACGCTAAAATGCATAGATAAGTTACAGACCAGAAATCATTGGCGCGACAACCGTGGAATCAATGAAATAAGTCCGCAGTGCGCTCTCTGTGCGTACATTAATCTGTGCACCGTTCCTAAGACCTTTATCTAAGAGACAGGGCTTGCTATTGTAGAATCAAGTGCTAAATTATGATAGGACCAACTTAGATTTCACGGGAGAGATCATTTTCTGTTACTTTCCCTCCGCACGGATAACGATCAAACTGATTATAAATACTTCGATTTGAAATTCAAAATGTCTGCGGTTTTAGCCGGGTGCAAATTATTGTGCTTCTCGTTACAAACTGGAGGGACCTGCTACAATGCAGCCAGTTATGTAAGCGAGGGAAATGTTCGCAGAAATTGTAATCATCATATTATTATCGGTTTATTATGGGGTGAAAAATGTGCAAACAGTGTACTTGCTATATACTTTTTAGATACAACTTATAATAGTGATAATATAGATACGAATTACCCACCTCCTCTATCCCTCCAATGCCTGAACCCTCTAACATATCTCAAATTCCTAACCCCTTAACGGGCAATTGTAATGCCTCTAGTGTTTTGTTTTGATAGGCGGCGTCGATTGCTTACCATCAGGTGATCCGTCTGCTAGTTTACCAGCTTTTCCCACAAAATTTAATTATTATGGAACGTTCCATCTATGACTTGTTATTATTAAGCTCAACCTTAACACCCTGACTAGGGAGGGTACGCCAACAGGGGTTCTATGATCCCTCTGTAAGTTACTTGAATTATGTCATGACGATACAACGTATCCTTGACATATAAAAATTAACATCATACAATTACATGGGACTTACTTACAACAGACAAACAATGAATGTTCTATTCAACATTACATGATATTTGAATGCTATCTATATTCAGATGGACTATTAGATACGATTCCGATCAATATAAGGAGGGCATCGTCTCTTTCGAGAGCAAAACAATCTATCTCCCTAAACTCCAGCCAATAGATCAGCCGTAGAGCTGCACCCATAAATCGATGGTGTTATCGATGTGTTCCCACTATCGGTTCTTGTTATCACGTCGATATTTAGCGATACAAATCACTACTGCTACTGTTCAACACTGCTGTTGTACAATACTTTGGATTGTACAATGTACAATGT
Source organism: Spodoptera frugiperda (assembly GCF_023101765.2). Lineage (NCBI taxonomy): Eukaryota > Metazoa > Arthropoda > Insecta > Lepidoptera > Noctuidae > Spodoptera > Spodoptera frugiperda. Next base: position 9,763,903 of record NC_064213.1, on the reverse strand, counting down.
ACACCCAGTTGCGGATAGACGGAGATTTATAACCAACAGGTGATACTATGGTTGAAGGCGATTTGTTCTTTACTTTGTTTTATTCAAATTGGTATTTAGTAGCTGGTTAGTGTTGTATAGTTTAGTGTGATTAAAGGTATGTAGTCGGAATTGCGTGTACTGATAACAATTGTAAGTTAGTCGATACATATCGACACATTTTATTGGATGTTGAATAAAAAAAATATAGTTTAGTTCTTCTAGAAGTCTACTATGTTGTAAGGTACACTATGCTATGTATTGTATATCGTTCAACAAAGTTCAATAATTATCTTTTAATTCTCATCAATGCCCATACTATCAACCACACGCAAATAAACAGCCAAACTAACAGTCTCAATTACTCCAAACGCTTATGAAATGTAGTAAAAAGGCACCTTCCGCGTCCCAGGCTGTTTTCGAACAATTTTATTGTTAAACATATTACCCTGGGGTCGGATGTGCAGAGTTCTGGGTCAGGATCGGAGATCACATGTTACATGAGTAATGCGCTGACCGGAGGCTGCACACCTTGTGCGCAGTGCGCGTGGGCGGGGCGTACGATCCTGTGCAGTGTCGAACTGCACGGAACTTGCGGTGCAGTAAATTATGCTAAGCCGATGATCGGGAAAATTAATTTTCTTTAATTTGCGTGGGTGTGACTGCTAGACAGGGTAACGCTTGTGCGAATTGTAAAATGTTGTGTTTGGATTATTTATGATATTTCGATTTTAGTAAGTGTGTGTATAAGTCGGGACTGACTGGTTGAATGTTAAGTCATTTTGGATTTGTCAAATGAGTTTTTTTATGGATACAGGATCCAATACATTGTATTTTGTTTTAATAAAAAGTAGATGCCTGTTTGTATCTTAATGTTGTTATTATTTATGTAGTCTTATTATATGACTTATTCAAACATGTTATAAAATTGATACTTTAGTAGTTAGAAGCTTGTCATAAAATATGTAAAATTGTATTATAAAGCAACAAACTTTTACTCTCTTTTGGCGAGAATATTAATAAACGGGGAAATCTCCTTCGGTAACCTTTCACTTTAAACTATTTTATTATAAGTTCAAACGTTGTTAGTGGCGAGGCGATATAAAGTGCTAACTTACTGGCCGCTTGTTACTAACCCTAGTCTACACCACCGATATCTAAACTAAACTAGATAGTGTAACTAAAAGCTATACTAATATTAAAAGCTGAAGAGTTTGTTTGTTTGAACGTGCTAATCTCCGGAACTACTGGTCCGATTTGAATTATTCCTTTTGTGTTGGGTAGTGAATTTATCGAGGAAGACTATAGGCTATAAAACATCACGCTATGACTAATAGGAGCCAAGCAAAGCGGGTAAAACGGCGCGGAAGTAACTAGTGTAACATGTTTGGATAATGTAATACTCGTATAGTAGTTAAAGTTTTACTTTATCTCATTGTTGTAAGATTCATTTTAACAAATTTTTACAATCTACCTGAATAGTGGCATCATTATCGTTTTTTGTATAATCATGTATCTGTTTGTTTAAATGGTAAATAAATTAAAAAATAAATATTAACATTTGTATGGTAATGTGTTAGCGTACTTGACTCTTGACCCTTTATTGTACTTTTGAGGTCAATCATTATTACAAAGTTGCTTAACGTAAAAACTATGATTTTTTTTGTACATATGCGGATCCAAATATCACACCAATTCTTGTATAGAGATGGAACCTCCAATCCAATTTGTTTTGTGTTGCCATACTAGGATTTTCTTCTGTATTGTGCAGTGCATTTACAAACAAACAATTTCACATACACAGACCCGTAACAACAATTTGTGGATCACACAAAGAGTTGCTCCGTGCGGGGATCAAACTCCCGTCACGTTGCGGGGTAGCCGATTGCCAACGCAACCACCGTGCAGTGAAATTGATTATTAAAAAAATTACAGATATTAATATCATTCTTAATGTGAGCGCACTAATAAAAGAGTCACATCTAGCCATTTTAACATCAAAGTTAAACACCTTCTTATATTTATTTGCAAATTATACTTGTTAAGGATAAATGGGAAATAGCAATGTTGTTGTTATACACTATATGTAGTGTGAAACTGGAGGTAATTGAATGTGTTTTATACGATCTCGCAGTTTTACACCGTCCGCCTAGTATGGTACGGAAAAAGGTTTACAAACAAACTTGACTTACACATGTTTCTACGATATAATTGAGACTGTCGTGCGTTTATTGGACGTAGTAATAAGATGTGGGGAAGATAACAAGGTTATGTTTATGTATAAAAAAAACGATTTAAGTATAATTCATTGGTTGTGATTGGTTACTGAGAGTGAAGTTGGATGCTAGAGAGGTGGGAAATGGGCTCAATATTAATCGCCAAGAATGATACAAATCGGTAAATCGTGAGTTTGGTAGTAAAAGTAGTAATATGATGCAAGATCTAAAATCCTGGAAATATCATAACTCAAACTACCACTTAACGTCTTTAAACTGAACAAAACATTATCATAATTCGAAGTATTGATGCTTAAACAATTCAAAATATCAGTTTCGACTATCTATGCAATATAATTGAATTATTGACTTTGATATTCATCGATTCGGAACAATGGACACAATCGAATAACTTTATCGATTCGAGAACTCACCAGACTTGACTTAATAATCGAATCGAGTCTTATAAAGGACGTGACAACTGACAGTTTAGACCACTTTTGTATGGCTGTCGAAAAAACTATAACAATGAGTATATACCTACCTATTTCATTGATAACTCTGAATGGTTATATTGTGAGAAAATTGCTATTGTTAATAATAGGAACTTGTATTTTATTTTGCGCATATTTTAGGTTGCTGTGCGGTCTGCGGTATAAAAAATACGTGTCTCATAAACGGCGTAGCGGAAATATTTACTGCTAATATTTGCTGTTTTATTTTGAAAAACGTATCATGAGACGCTTTACTACTATGTTTATTTATTTTGCTCCGTTTGTCTTAATATTATATTCATGTCCTTAATTACTTCTGTTGCATTGTAAGAAAAGGAATTTATACTGGTATAGACAACCAAATATAGCAAACAATTCATGCACTAACGACCATCTAGTCTTCTTACTTAGTTTAAACACCCTCTATAAATCACACGACAATTTCGCAACACCCTTTCGTCACTGAGCTACTTTTACGACACCATCCAATCGCTCATGAACCGACATTTTGACGACAATACCGATCTGTATCTTCAATCCATCGCGACCAAGGCTAGGCAGAGTGGCCTGTAAAGGTCTAACGATTACTTTCTTGTCTCGGATTACGCTCCAAAATGTCAGTAGCAGTGACATTTTTATATCTGTACGACATTTTGAAGGCAGATACGATCGTGCCAATTAAATATTAATTTGTTTGGGCGACCATCGTGGGATTAGACGCAACCATGTGTGTGTGTGTGTCGGTGTTGGTGTTGGTTCGACATATTTTTAATAGGATATGTTGTACTGGTTGATGGATGTAGCTCGCATGCTCTTCTGGTTTCTCTTCAGATGTTTGACATATCATATTTAATTTATAAATAGATATAATTCGAAAATAATGAACCTTGGATTTTGTTCCTGAAGTCTAAACTCCTTATCGGCATTGTTATTTCTCATGTAGGTCCTGAATATTAATTTCCAACTCGGGCAAAACAATTTTGAATCCTAATCTATTAACAATTAGAACTTCTGTGAAAGCTCACGATCTATTACGATACGAAGAACTAAAAAAAGCGAAACCACCCTGAACACTCCAAACGACGTAACTATACCGTCACACAACACAACACAACACCATTTTAAAAAACCGTACAAAACCAATTATCAACTCTTTTCACCTCTTCATCAACAACTCCCCCACATATAAATCCACTTAGACCTTTATAACTCGAACATTTATCAGCACCCCGAGCTGAGACCACAAACTATTGGTACACACTACACATCAAGCCATACAAAACCAGTTTATCATGGTCTAACTATATAAGATCTTTCCATACATTCTACGGCCAGCTTATACTGGTTGTATAGGTTGATGTGCAGCCGTATATCCAGTTCGCCTACAATCCCATTGTTTTGTCTAAGCGCTCGTACATTCCATTTGTCCTCAGATAGGAAACGAGTCTGGGACTTAACACCATCAGTTTATGGGATACAGAGTTACATATGTTGATTGTAATAGACCTGTAGTTGTGGATTGGTATGTGTTTTGTATGTTGGATGGTTGTGTGTAGCGTGTGTTCTATGGTTTTGTGATAGAATAGAATGGGTAAGTTCTGCGGAAGCTGAAAGTCTTGGGGAAACCCAACTATATTTTGCAGTATGTGTTTCTATAATTTTGTCCAATAGTTTTTTTCCTCAGAGTCGCGGAAAGTAAACGATAACAAAAAGGTTTATTTTCATGTGTAGGTAAAGTCCTGAATGCCATTACAATACTCATTTTTAACAATTGTAGTTTAGGACATCCCATTTATTTATGTTTAGGAATCTCTTCACTAAATATGTATGCAACAAATATCTATAACATTATCAAAAAATAATCCTAACAACTAAAATAACACTTGCACAACAATACACTTACAAATCCGCCAACTCAGAAATCAGCATCAACACTACAGCACCTACTCTAATTTAGTATCAGCCATCAAAGTTCAAAGTCCCTCTCGGTTCGAAGGCGACCTTTGGCTAACAAACCGTGAACGTATTTTAAGATGAACGGGCATTGGTCTCTTTCATCTCAATTTCACAGTAAATCTACAGGGCGATTAAAATGGGTAACGGATTCAGTAAGCTAAGCCGAAAATAGCTACGTACATTGAGACAGATTGAGGATTTCGTTCGTTTTGGTAATGTTAAACTAGGTGGTAATAGTTTTTTTTTTTTTTATAATGTAAAATTTATTTTTTCTGACCTTTAAGTTCGTTCTGGTGTTGCCCTCAGACTAGCCAGTTAGGAAATGCAGCCTCATTGTGTTGATATTAAAAATTTGGGCGTACCTAAAAGTACCATTGACTAAGCTTAGTTGACTAACCTTGTGCAATTCATAAAATTATCATTATTACAAATTACATTTCAATCATTTACTTACAGCTACTGCTCAAACGTATCAAAAAAAAAATAAAATGATGATAGATACATACAATATTCTCTAAAGTCACAAATTAAAAGCGAAAGTTTGAATATCAAAATCTATAATTAAAAACAATGTAGCGTTATTACAGGTAGCTAAAACCTTTTTTAGCAAAACATAAGAAACCACATGAGTTACGGCAATATGTGCCACATATACATAAGTATACGATGGTTATTAAAAAAACAGCTGGCCGAAACCGCAGCGTCCACTTACTGGCCAGCTACATCAGTACAAGAGTTGATATAATGAAGTACTGTCGGATAAAACGATGTTTTAAGCAGCAATTATTTTTCTATTAGGCTATCACAACCAAGATTCTATAATACTAAGAACTAATCTACGTAACTAAAGTGTCTAAAATTTAATATCAAGTTATAAACATAAAACTTCTAATACATTTTTAATCAAACTCTTCAAGAATGTTAGCGGATCGATTTATTTTGAATTTTTCAAATAAGAACACATTTTTGAGGGTGAGCCAATCCGTTTTGCTGAAATATATTAAAAATCACATATTAACAGAAGTTAGTTGCATATCGCTTAAATCTTATTCTTTTTAAAAACTTACAAAATAAAATTCCAATATAACCTGTGCACCAATCTCTCAGTTCGACTGTACCAAGACAAAGACGGTCGAAAGTACCAAGATACCATCGCCACCTTTCACCGGCCGATCGGTTTTGCTCCAAATAAGTGAAACCTTGCCATTATGTCGCATTAAAACTGATAACCGCTCTATATGACGTAAATACTTCTGCACTTTATGTAAGCCTGGTAAAAATCAATGGTGCCCACCGTATTGCGTGTTTTATAAATGATATTACGACAATATATATCACTGATATTAACTTCGACATTTACCTAAATGTCTATAGATTTAGTCATGATAAATTCTCGCTTGTCAACTTTCGCATTTCCTAGTAATTTTCTAGAAAACACAAACTTGGTTATTCATTTCTTCCGTCAGCTTCATGCCTATGTTTTAGTTTCAAGAACAATTTCTAAAGGAAAATCGTCGCCTATTATCGTTGCTTCCTTGTAAAAAGATTGTCTATTCATTATAAGTTTTCCCGTAATTTCTAAGTTTTAAGATCATAATAAATCTTTCAAATAAATGTATAATGAACTTTATTAAGACTTGACTTTCTAACAACGACCAAAAGTATCTATACCCCGATTATTCCATGCCAACCAAACCGATTTAGCATCAAAAGGTATGTGACGGTAATCCAACACCATCCAAACATGAATACAAGACAAAAATCGGAGACCACCAAACACTACCAAACTTATATCCAATACAAGAAATGTCGGAGAACAACGTATGTACGGGCTCGCGACAAATGTCTTCATTATTCTACCCACGCGCTAAGCAGCGCTTATTACCAAAGAACAGACTTTATTAGCGCAGATACGACACATGAATTTATTACCGCAACGACTCACTCCGTAGGTATTGGGCGTCCATGTTGATTTGATAGTGTTTACTTTTTGTTTATGAGCCGGATTTGTGATAAATTAACCACTTAAGGAAGTTTAGTACTATGTGGCGATAGAACGAAAATGTGCGGAATGTTTTATGTGATTTGATTTTATGGCTCTAGTAAGTAATGCCTTATGTATTAGTAACACCTAATATACACAATTGTAGAATTGGTATTATTAGGGTTAATGGAGTCCTCTATCTATAATAGGTATAAAAATCAATTGCTAATTGTTTTACTAAGCGCTAATCTCGTGAACAGTTCAGTTCTTACGTAAGAAAAACTGACTAAATATACGCAAAAAAATTGCCAAAGCGAAACAAAGTTATCTGAATCCATTAGTTTACTTTATATAATTTATTCTTGGAAATAAACCAAAAGCTGAAAAGGTTAAGGAAAACTAAGCACATTGGGCAGAATCTCTATTTATCTACTAAAGATAAAAAATCTGAATTTTACAAAACTTGGTATTTTATTCACTAGATTTTGTTATTCTGCAATCTTATTAGTGCTTACTGCCTGGAAGTAATATAAACCGACCCCCGATGACACAGAGCAACTAACACAACACACCACAAGTGGGTGTACACTGTATACAGAACAGACACGTCTACAAATCCTGCGGCGCACAAACTTGTTGATGTTATTACTAACCTTTAGACGACAGTACAAAGCTCCCTAATTTCCATAGGCAGAAACAAGTTCCCGCACCCACTTGATCTATGTCCAGGTCACGCCCAGGGCGGGAGTCGGCCCACGCACCGTCCCAAAGGTTACACCTATAATGTATTTGCTGAACAATGGAGGTGCAATGATCGAAGGCTTGTCACTCGGAGCTAAGGTCGTTCTCCTTTAATTCATTACTTATGTAAGATGCAGTGCTTGCGTTGTGTGATACTACAGCGATAGATTTGATGAAGCGGTTCTGGTGTTGGACATGACGTTGCTACACGTAAATGTTTTGATACGATGTTACAGCTGATAGGTAAGGTGTACGGATTGTAAACCGAGTTTTTACTAGTTTTGTTATTAATTAGTCTCATAACAATAAATTATAAAAAGTCACAAAAGTAGGCTCTTAAACAAATTGAACCTATCCGACCAATCATCAGATAACACAGTAACCAGCAGATGCTTCTCTTTGTCATATTGTCATGATTCGACATGATAGAAAATCTTTTGCTAAATATCCTCAAATTTTCCAGACATCGTACTCAAAAATTCAGAAAAATAAAGTATCTAATACTTTATCCAAGTGTAAAATCTCACCAAAATCAAAGTAACACTTCCACACTACCAAATTGACCTCAGCATGTTACATCAATTACGATGACGTAGCGTATTTACAAACAGCTTTTGGCCACAACGTGTGATCATTGTTATGTACTGCATCTCTATTACCTCACTTTGTTTGTTATCTTATTCGGTAACATGTTTTGGCATCTCAGCTCTTCGGATCCGACACGGTAGGAATTATGTCAATAATTTTAGTCAGAGCCAAACATGTGCGAAATTTGTTTACACACAAACTGTATCTTGAATCATGTCTACATAGCTCCAGTAGTATTTTGTATTTACGTTAAAGCTAGGATTCTTTTTTGGACACTGGAATGATACATTTACAGCTGAAATTAACAACCGATCTTAATTTTAAATATTTAGACTTTTGCCACCGCCCTCAGAGTAATTTAATGATTACTTAACCCAGTCCTTAGCAATTGTTTTACAAATTCGTTACTAAGTAATAGTTTTGGTTATCATTAAATGTCTCTAATATTAAAACATCACTATCAAAGCAAACCAATCATATACTACACTATGTTACATTTCTTATATTCAAAGATACTTTAAAAGGTCATAAAAAGATGCCTTCAATACACACACAGCTTCTAGCGTTTATAAAACAAACGAGAACTAACCTGGTACTGCTACCAAAGCGCCATACTTGATAACTCAATACATAGGGTGACCACACAATGTGTGCATTGAAACAATCGCACTAACACTGCTGTACAGAACTGGTGGCTGTATGGGTAGGGTGGATATGAAGCTAGGTTTTAGAAGAAATTGCTAGTTTAACCTCGTTGCTTATTTCATTGTATTGATTCGTCTTAGAAACTAAACGCACTAGTGCAGCTTAAGCTTTTTACCATTACAATATTTGCTAATGTCAAGTTATTGGTCAGTAAACTTATGACGGCTAAGCTGATTGGACTAATAGAATCTTAACCAAGTACGAGTGCTATATACTTATAAGTGACAAATTCACAGTAAATTGGTGTAAAAATATAATGTGTCCAATCTAGTCAATAAGTTGTTGTTGTATCTTTAAATAAATAAATATGTTAACCCAAACTAGCGATTTTCCGTGAACAGAGCATGAATACTTATTAGAAAAATTATGAATTTAAACTTAAAAAGCAAAATTCAATGAAAATTATCCTATAAACCATTTTATCATGGAGTTAGTAAAAGCACGGCAGCCATATATCGCGACTGCTCAACACCACGTAACCCCAGTCTGCTGAACTAATTTACAATAGCTCATTGAATACCCAGGGAGTTAACCAACAGCTGATAACTATCTCTGTATTTATTTTATTGTAGGTATTCAGTGGAGGACTAAGGGGAGGCCTTTTTTCAGCAGTGGACGTCTTATGGCTGATGATGATGATGATTCGGTGATTTGAATATCAACAGTTTAACTATGAAACCTCTACATTAGAGAGCTTACCGTAATGTCTACACTTGACAGGCGAATTGAAAATCGTATTTTAAAAGGTTAATCAGAAACCTACATTTTTTATAACATGTATAGTCTCTTAGTAATCTTATGATATTAGCGGGAAGAGAAGGATTGGTGAGAAATGTATTCTTCTCTGCTGCTACTGTGGTTCCTCGCTTTATTTAAGCCCTAGCGCCTAGCTTCACTGACAGACAGACTGACGGACAATTCAATTTGACGTTTCAAAAGTGCCTTATTTAGGATTAATAGAAATAAATGCTTTGACTTTGCCCATTATTCGTCATAAAATTAAAGAAAATTAAAGTGCAATAAATGTATGAAAATTATAAATCTTTGAAGTCGTGTATATTCATTATTCCTACAACTTTAGTACTATATTAACTATAGCTCAAAATGGCTAGTTCTACCGATACGTAGCATTTTTTTTTTTTCGTTGGCCGTCAACTTTAAGGAAAGGTCCTAAAATGTATGAAGGCGTAATGATCTCATTTCAGTACGGTAACTATTTAGAACTTAGATTATAACAAATAAATCATTCTACCTGCTTAGTTATTAATAACATAAGCATTAATAAAGTGTTCTTAAGAATTATAAAAACGAGTTCACCTTTTGAATGAACTTCAAACAACTACCTAACTAAATATTAAATTTAAATGCAGTTAAAAAATCTAGATACGGCAAATATTAAATGTGCCGAAATTAGCATACATTACAATTTGTCAGCAAGTATCTTAAAAGTTTGACCTTTTCAAAGTGCATAGCGATTGAGAGATAGTGCACGTAAACTGTACACGTTTTAGATTTTAAGTTCTGGCATCTGACTAGAATTTTTAATTTTTATTTACAAACTAGATTTCATACACGTGCAACGTTTTATGTTGTCCAATTTCACAATTAAAATGATCAATTTTCTCCCATCCCTTTTCAATAATCCTGCATGAAACCTGTTTCTTTTTTTTTTATAAAACTCGTTGCCCCACACTAGGATTTTCTCCTGTGTCGTTTCATTTCATTTTACATGCACGTGACACCCAGACCCGACAACAATTTCAAAATCGTTACTAAGGAATAATTTAAGTAATCATTAAATGTCTCTGAGCCCAGCAGTATATCAATAACTAATAGACTTCAAAAACTCACCAAAATAATTATATCATGCCGTTTACGTAATTAAATAGCATTTAGCATGCGTTTGCAATAACATCTTAAATTACTTTTAATTGGTTCGAAATTCTCGACTTGCCTCGACCAGCCTGCAGGCTATTATTCTGATACAGTTATGCCGTATTTGGATGAGGAAAATTATTTATAGGTATCAAAGATTAAGGAAATGTAAGAGCCAAAATATTAAACTGACTCAGATATATGTCATCATTCATAATGCTCAATTTTATGTTAATCTCACGAATTTATAGTCATATCAAATAGCAAAGAGGAAAGACGTTACGTTTATGTAGCTCCAGGTATAAAAAAATATAACATGACAACGGTTTTCAGACCAAAAGCCTAATTGCCTTTAAGCATCAAAAGAAAGATAAGTAAATAACATGTTTACAGATGTCCAATAAAGTTTTATTACCGACAATTGACGTATTTATCCCACAGACATCTCGCCGCCCGCCATCAACATAATCTTCAGTCTTAAAATGTCAAATGTCAGAAAGCTTCACACTCGGTCTTAACTCCGACCAGAGACGTATCGAAAGTAAAAAAAATCAAAATAAATACTCAATAATCTGTGGTGAACTATCACGCATGGGGTCATTGGCCGGTTGACATTTGACATGCGAATGTCAAGGTGCGCTCGCACAGTTCCGAGAACGGTAGGGCGCATGCGTCAGGAGATTGAGATTGTAATGTGTGTTATGCGTCGTGACATTTTTCATCAGAAATGTCAATGTGTTTGTTAGCGTTGGTTATGATCGATTTAAGTGTCTCATATTTTTTATTTGCCCTTACACAGTGTGAGCATAATTTATATTAAATAATGAAAGAAAACATTTCCTCGTATTAAGAGCCTTGGTATCAATCTTCGCCATCATCTCATAACTTAAACTCGAGAAGAGGTAACCAATATTTAACAAGAACTGTATCCACATACCATCAGCAAAGAATGCAGACTATTACCTTATGTACCTACACCTCAGCTAGTACATTTAATTGCACAGACTTATTTGGTAATGTCAGTGTATTAATGACTACACGCTGTAGGCAAATAATTACTCATAACGGCAAACAAGTCAGGAGCTGCAGTGAAGTGATCACGATTTTATTCAGAATACATTTTTGATTACTCAGAACAGCGAGTCTAATTTTAGCCGAAAAGAGTTCGGTAATTCGAGAAAGCGTAAAAAATGGTATTTTTTTTTTATCTAGAAAGTGTAAGTGATACACATGCCTGTCTAGATTTGTGAATCGAGATCTTAATTTTGTAGTTTGTTCGCTGCAATTTCTCCGTCATGCTACCTTTTAAGATATTCATACATGGATCTAGTTGTATTGCTATTCACTTTGTATCGTATAGAAAAAATGTACGAAGCGTTCAAAATTCTTTGTTATGACTCTTTTAACTAGGCAGGACCAACGTCTTTGTGTCGTTCGGGATGAAAAGAAATCTCGTTCTTCATTATTTCGTCCACATAGTGACAACTGAGATAAGACTGACCATTCATATTATAGGTAAGATGCCACAATGTACTAAAATGCTAAAGACCTTCTTTTTTAAATCCGTCAAACCTACCTAAAATCAAGTTCATTGCACTCAAATCGAAATAACCTTTAAAGGATATCTATCTAACAATAATATCACGTCATCTGACATCATGTTAACTGTGAAAATGACTCAAAAATAAAAAGCTTAAGGAAATCAATAGAAACAACACGTGAGTCACAAAACAAGAAACATCTCAATTTCCATCCTTGCGTCCCACACAAATATCTTTTATGGACTTTTGGGTATTTTTTAAGGGTTGACACTAAGTGATTAGTTATCAAACCCATATCTACAACTTCTACAACATTTATTTGGTACCTCTACAAAATTAATCATTTTTTTAAATAAAACAATTATTTTCATTTCTTCTATTACATTTTTCGTCTTTCTTTTATTACTATGCTGCAGCATGTAATTGAAATCATTTAATTTATTAATTATTAATGCCTGACTACTTAATAAAAAACTAAATTAAATCTCATTTAACCTACAACTACAACAAACAAACCCACGTACAACCCACCTGCTATTATAATAAAAAAAGAAAAAATAAACACGAGCATGACAACCCTGGGTGCGCCGGCGCACGTCAGGGCGCGCACGTGGGCCGCGGGCGTGACATTTGCCCCGTGGAGTGCAGCGTGACGTCATCGCGTGCACTGTTTACTTACGAACATAGTGCAGTACATGCCTTCTTATATATTGGACTTGTAGGCGATATTGTAAGGAGTTTATTCGAAATCCCTATAAAGGCAAAACGTGGCTGATGTCAGCTAATGTCGCGACGATTAAGTAAGCTTTGTGTATACAGCAGAGGATCAACTAATATCCTCGTATCAGATGAACTTTACGCGTGAAATGTTTATTTGTCTGTTTGAATTTAGTGTCGGCGTAAATATCGAACTACCACGTTAGACTCTGATCCATAAATGTTTTGCCAAAAACCTATAAATTGGAGATGCAACCAGTCACACCTAGTGTTAATATATTTTATTTTATTGCTATTGCGTGTATAGTTCCTAAATGTCATGGGTTTATGGACTACAAATATTTTTGAAAATCAACAGCTAAGTTTTAGTGTTTCAAGATTTCGAAAAAACTCGACTTTACGATAATGGTGCAGATATCATATGTATCTGCGACAATAAATCTGCAATACGTATCCTATAACACGACATTTTTATCGTCAATAATTATCATATTCTTAGACAAACACATAAAAATTTATAGCATTTGACACATATCACAAATCTTGTTAATGCTTAGTTTAAGCTGGCGTCGACGGAAAGGTTGAAAGGCTACACAGTTTAGGCGACATTAAGATCTGAATAGGTTGGCTGTCCGCAATGCGTCCGCCTACGGCCCGCGACGGGCGACTGCGACTAGTAAATTATAATTGTCGACGATTTGTCGCAAAACCGCGCCTGCCCTCGACAATATGTTGTTATTCGCTTAAATTGTATGCGGACTGTAAATTTCAAGATTAATTTGTAAATTACTTGAGACATGTATCAGGATCTTGTGTGGAATGTATTTAATCCTTGTTTTATCTTTAAGATAGGTGGTTAAGCAAGTTAAGGTTTATTTCATTTTGATTTTGATGTTCGGTGTTGCTCTATTTAATTCTTGTCTCACGTAGTACACACTGGTAAATCAAATTATGCAGAGAGACATGTCAACATTATTAAACTAAGATAACAAAAAAATTATGTTGACATACATGCATAATCTCATGCCTGTCGCCCATAGGGGTAGGCAGAGACAATAGAACGTCATTTGCTACGAATCTTACACACCTCTTTCGCTTCATTAACAATTATGTTGAGTCCTATCAATTCAACAGCTAGACTATGGGCCTTTTCTACATAACCTCAACACTTGGGAAGCGGGGTTATCCATTCATAATTTAAATGTTCAGATTTATCAGAGAGCGTAAAATGTAGAGTCCCTTTGTCAGCTCTTACGATGACCACTGCTACATATCTACTAAAATATTTCATATACTAATTTTTCCGTATTTTAGAACCCCTAAAACCTGTTACTAAAAACTGTCATCGTGCAATCAGCCTAACCCGAGCCATGCAACCCGACCGTGTCTAAACACGTCCGCGGCTGCGTGGGCGCAGGTCACCGCGTTAGCGGCTTATTATGTCTGTCGCGAATAAACTATGCAGAATTATGCGCCACGATATTATATGCCTTTTTGATTGTTACCACAATGTTAGATTTTAAGGTTAACGGTTTAGTGGAATATTATTTATGTATTTATTTCTGTAATAATTTTAGCATTGGGGTTAATCTTATCTCCGGTCAACATAAACAAAATAATGCGGGATGCAATGAACCATTCCTTGCTTAAATTATGAAGGAAAGGAATCGTATTTCAATATGTAACATGTATTAATATTATGCCACAGAGCTACTATTATTTTTTTAATAATCGTAAAACTTTCCTTATTCCAAAGAACAGGCTGTATCGTATACTATTTTACCTTAATTTTGAAACCCTAAACACCACTCTATAGTTCCTATGTACATGATTGTTTACCCTACCTGCTGAAACCGGGTAAACTCTGCCATGACCTTGCCTATTCTGCCTACTAACTAACTACAACCTACACATGTAAATAAATTCATAAAAAGTGTAATTATAACAATTGTTAATTAATAAATAGATACTTATTATTGGATCATAGATGGTTAACAAAATACGTAACACTGTTACTAAAAAACCACTTAAACTTTTCAATATTAGCTTTAATAACAAAATTGAAGTAATTCAGTACATTTAGGGTCATCATGAGAAAGAGGCCCAGGAGTGGGTGATGGTGACGTAACCCGGTGTCAAACCTGAGACCGTAGGATCCCACGCGTCCGCGACTTTTGACCGCTGCGCCTACGTGCAAATCGCTTTAAGTTTTGTAAATATAATTTACGATATTGCAACGTCTCTCCTCTGTGTGTATTTTAGAATATATATTTAAATTAGTCACGAACTTTGATATTTTAAATGGAGACTAATCATTAAATAGTGCTAAGTAAAAAAACTATGAAGAGGACAGATTCCCCTTTGTTCTCACTATAGATCCCCAAAAATGATAAGATGCGCCATTATTCTCAAAGAGCTAAATGAAATACGTAATTACTCATAAATGTGTTCTGCGATATATCAGAGCTTGAATTACATAATCTGATGTCTGTATAAGCAACTTGTAATGTTAGTTACGAAGATTAAAATTGATATCTTTATACTCATTCCCTATTAAGTCCAAAAATCTATAAATCTCATTAAATCACAACTAAATTACAGATGTATGGCACATGAATTACACACTTACCATATCAAATATAAATAAAGCGATAAATTAATTTAACTTACAAACCTCTAATGATTTATAGGCAATAATTTAACAATCATCGTGTCCAAGTAAGCCATTTCAATCACTTTTATTCATTTCAATTTACATTTAAATGTACTTTGGCATCTCTCTTCATTTAAGTTGGCTGACTAAAGGGCAATCTATCGTTACATTTCATACCAGGCTCTAGCATTAACGATACATTACCATACACCACAATACAGATTTACAACGTGTTATTGATATGGAAATCACAAATTATTATGTTTACCGTTCACATAAAAACCTTTTTGTACCTTAGATAACCAAAGGAAATTGAATTTTAAATCGTAATAGCTTGAAAGCTCATTTTACACTGATTACCTCCGTTTGCAGAAGACCATAATACTTTGATTGAATAGAATATAGTTGGTAGCAAAGATGTTAGGTTTTCTTTAATATGATCCCTTTTCTACATGAAGTAGTTAGTCAAAATCGGTGTAATTACTGCTATTAACGTTTTATAAACGGAAACATGTGTAATATAAATAATAACCCTGTTAACGTTTATTGAGATCCATCACCATTTCAGTTTGTTTACGTACAAGTCTTTTAAGAAAGCTGAGATTGCATAGAAATGTGTATTTACTAAGAAATAGAAGTGCTCCGATTATAAATCCACATTAAATAGAATACTGCTACTTTATCATTACGTTTTACGTTGATATAATTATATGTACTAATATTAAATATCCTAAAGGAGATTAATAAATCCTCATTCTTCTATCTCTTTAACAAAACCGTCTCTATGCAAAATGTTTGCTTTCTCTCAAAACTTTAGATCGATCCAGATGTTTCAACTACTATCGATTTCCAGGATTCGGGTGTGTAACAAAGTTCATATACGTTAGCGACAGTAAGGACCAAACAGTCCCACGGTATGCAATGGACCGTTCAGCTACCGTACCACCGAGCCAGGAAAGATGACCATGGCTTATTAACCACCAAAGCAACCGCTCTGACCGCGGCCATTAATCTACACCAATTCGCTACACTCCATCCTATTGTTAACTAACGGTTAAAATAAAGTTCAAATCCTGCTAAGACCAGGATTTTAGATAATTAATACTCCCGTGAAAGTAATCTTGCGCTTAATTTAATATCAGAAGGTTCTAGAATTCTGTAATAGAATATTATGTTCAATAAACGTAGTGTAACGGTAGATAATTGATTGGAGAAGTGTTTTGAATCGGTCGAATGCTTTTATGGGCAATAATCCATATTGTGAATTTATTGAAATATATTGTGTGGGACTGTGGGTGGGATGTCCTGACTTGTGACTCGGATTATTTTATTCACAGGTCGTGGGTTCGATGAAAGGTGGGTTTTAATTTACAAATCCTTATGCTTTCCGTCTCATGAGTCATCATTACCATTAAAAATTGGTGTTAACGCTTATTTGTGGGGTATTGTTTATCACGTTTTACAAAAACATACACATTGTTCTCAAACCGTCTTCTCAAATTCCTATTACGAAAAATATTCTAATTTATTTTGAAAGCCCTGAAACAGACAAATAATAATTAACTGATCAGGATAAATAATTCGAACTCAAAATAATAATTTAATATTTCCATTTGCTGTCGTAACTCCTACCAGATTAAATATTAAGTAATAGAACCCGCTATAATGTCATGTACCCACAAACGAAAAAAAAAACATCAAACCTTAATCCCTCCTTTTAGAGTAACAATAGAAAACCAATTGGCAGTCAGACGTCGACTCACATTTTTCTAAGAAGTGAACCGACGCGCACTGCATCTCATTAACCTTTGGAACTGGACAGTGGACAGATTTGCATGTGTCCAACTGTCCAGTACTTGCAATAAACGAGGTTGAAATTTAACGAATAGAAATCGAAAACGAAGGCACTGCTGTGTAATAAATTTTGTTCGTTATCTGTGGCAAGTTGTTTTGACCTGTTCATTTGAATACCTATTCATCAGTTTGTGAATTAAGCTTTATTCTGGATTTTTGCGTTGCCTAGGTGGCGCGACTTTCGACAAATGCTAGAACGCTTAATTTGAACTAGCTTGTTCTGTTTTATCATATTTTTCATAAAACTGCAATTACAAACAAAGAACAAACCTTTATAGATTATTAAAATACGAGTTAGAACTTAAATATAAGAGCTTAAAAAGATAAAACGTACCTAAATAATGCAAAAAGCAGAACTACAGTAATCCAAACCTAAACACCGCCAAGCGACCAGGAAAATAAACTTCGACACAATAAAACCGAACCAATCCATTGCCGGCCACCGTTTCAAATGTGACCTTTACTTATCAAACGGCTAATGGACGGCCATCAGCAGATTATCAACGTTCACATTAACATAATCCTTACAGCCTCACAGCCGACCTGTCTAATATACTTTCACTTCGATATTTGTCAAGTAGTGTAGTACAAAAAATAGACGAAACGTTGACCTCTTCGTTGCGAAAGTAAATAGGTATGAAGCGGCCTCTCAATGTTTGATTTATTTCCATTTTATAACATAGTCAATTAAAACAAATAAAAAGAGAACATATTACTATCGTAAAAAAGGTAATTTTATTCTGTTCTTTAGCTATGCAGACTGTATTGTTTGTTTTCAATAAGGGCGTCGACACACGAACTGGCAGTTCTGTTAGGTTGCGACTGGCAGGTACAAAAGTCTTCGATTTCTTACTAAACAATGTCGGCGTAGGAACCACAAAAGGTCCAGATGTTCCCCAATATTATGACTCTTCTGCACGTGAGGTGTTTCCATGGTGGTTTAACAATGATGGTTTGAAAAAAACATAGCTAGTTACTTTTACTTGATTACTTTTTTTGGGTTTTAAAATGTTATTGTAACAAATTACTAATTACTGTAATTGTATTGTTTCAGGTAATTTTCTGCTGCAATCAACAACATTACAAGAGATGAAAGGACACCGTTAAACAAGCAAAATAGTTCAGGTCTAGATAAAAGCGTAGTGCCCAATGCCCATACACGTAGAACATACAGGCATTCCTGTGCTAAGTGTAGGCGTATTTATATTTATTTGTGGGCGTAGAACTTCATAAGCACTACACCGAAGTGATTACTTTCTCATAACTAAACAAATGACAATCGGCGCGGGGTGTAAACAGGATAACGGGCTAAATCACATATAACCAGTCAGCCGAAATGCCACGAAGCGCGCTCGGCATTCCTCGGCGCGCCTAGCCTACGCACCCTGCGACCTTCTCAATGCTAATCGGCGCCCGCGCAGCTTTACAATACGACATGCACGGGTACCACTGCACCCGGAAATTATGGTGACCTTATTCTTTATAGTTTCGAGTTTAAAAGCTGTTGGGTGGTGATACATTTTATTTATTGCGAGATAAGTATTGGCCGGTGTAATTATTATTATCTGTAGTAGGTTTTTATGACATTTATAGTTCACTTATTCATTTATATCCTGATAGAAACGCAAATTCCAGTTTAGTCAGTCTAATCGCCTGGTTGAAATAATTAAATTTGAATAGTGCGTTCATTTTGGTTCTGATCAAACGTATAACGTCATCAAATACTATTCTATTCATTATAGTGTTCTTCCGCCAAATTTACTCCCCCTATAATAGTCACATACACCAGAACACAAGCACAAATTGCTTCAGTTTTGATTCTCTCTTCCACACCCATAAACAAATCCAAAAACCAAACAAAATCCATACAAAGCTCCACACAAATGAAGTCCATACAAAATCCTTTTCAGCAACAATCCTTTATTATCCCGCCATTAATATATAACTTATATCACCCAGTTCTTCCATATTGGTTGTAAACTAAACTAGAATTGAGTAAAGGAACAATTCTATTGGGTTTGGGATATAGAAATGTAGGCGCAAGTCGATGAACAATGAGTGTGCTGCCATTTGGTGCAGGCCATATCGATAGAGACCTTCTAGTGGCTGCTGTATTTGGTGCCGCGTAATGTATACTGACGTATGAATCGATAAATGGTGATTGCTTTTCATAATACAACATCACACTGTTCTGTGAAAGGCTATGTGCACATTTCACTGGCTGGTTTTGTTGTGTGTTGTGATTAAACTAATTTCTAGTGATATGTTACAATTACTAAATCATCATGATTTGAAATGCGCTGTTTATGTCGCTTGCTTCGTGTTCTCATCGCTTCAGGTCATAGAAGGCATGTCTGTAAACGGTAAAAGCACAAAAACAGCAGAAGTATCATTTAGACTTACAACCTAATCAATCACAAAATGAGAAGACACTAAAATTCCACCGAACAGATGTATAAATAACCTTACTCTATCATACTTCATGAAACGGATGAAATGCAACAATAAATAAAATCTCCTGATGATACCGATAAAAAAACATAATTTTCATACCGAATAAATCATACGACACACGACGTAGATTTACACAAGCTAAATATTCACAATGCTCAATAATATTTCTGTCTAAATCTGCGATAACTGTTGCAAAGCATTGACTTAACGCACATAATACATTCTCACTTGTTTGTCAACTGTAAGGCGTTAGGTAACTAAGATTGTGTGGAGAATTACATTCCTAGCAAAAATTACGTTAGGTATTTCCGAAATTTTGTCTTATGCTTTAGATTTAGTAATAGGAATAGGAAGGAGTGAAGAGAAATAAAATTGAGAGTTGAAAGAAAACATCAATCTGAATAGTTTCAGTTAGTCAAATTAAACTCAAACAAAGCTCTTAGTTGGTACCCATAAAATAGTCAACCGATAATCTTTTGAACAAAATACCTATTTTACGCTTTATAATATTTGTCTTTAAATTGATAACAACAAAGTTATAGGCATTAGAAGGAATAAATAGATTGCTTGACAGTCCTGGCGTAAAGTAAATAAATGATTGCTTTGACGATGATAATCTTGAAGTATTTTACACTTTAGACAATTGTGGCTATAGCCTGTGTATTAGTTGCTGTGTAAAGTTTATGGAGAAATGATTTGCGGGCTAAGATTAATGTAATCAGCGACGTTTTATGCAAAGTCCACGCCTGGGTGTTGTGTTGATTCAAGATCAAAACTGTGCATGCTTATGAGTACTTGTGAATGATTTCCTGCGAACTATTATCAAGATTGAACATAAATATTTTCTTGGACGTCGACTTTTGTCGACGTCCAAGAAAAGTCTTCTAAATCTTCACTACACTTTCTTGAAGCATCTTCGATTGATACCGTTTGTCATTGATCAACCGATTAGCAAGAAAAAGCTTAGAATGCGTGACAAGTTTTAAATAAAATTTTCGAAATCTTAAAATCTTCTGTAAAAAGAAATACTTATATAACTGGCTCACTGAGATTTGCATTTTTATCTATTTGAAATGAAATCCTTAAACAATTTTAAATGTCTGATTATTTTTAGTATTTTAGATTTATGACCATATTTATTCTAAAGCAATGCAGTTAATCTTATTTTTGAATATTTTAAATTTGCAATAATATTTCAATCTTATTTTCGCTGAGTTAATCTGATGATATCGGAGATAAAAGCTGATTTGAAATATACTTAAAATTGAAATAACTTATTAGATTTTTTCAACATACATTTATTTTTACTTGATGTCTTAACTTGAATTTACAATAATTTTGTAAACATTAGTTTTCTTTTTTGAGGGGGGAAAATCAATCTTTCGCCTCACCCTTGCATTTTATTGACTAAAAACCACCCCGTTCCTACTCCTTTTTTTTCGAGCCGGAGCCACGGTTACTTGCTAGGCATTCCGCAGCTACGGGTCGAAATTCTAGGCTATGATGGATTTTATATAAACTTTCTAGTTGTTATTGTAAATGCTTTAAATTCCACATAATATAGGCGGATACGTAAACCTACTATAGAGAATGTTGAAAGTGAAGAATTTCCTACATCGAACTTTAACTGCAAATACTAAGCATTACCGTCTTTACTATATCTATGGGTTTGTCTTGGAACAACTAAAATAAGAAAGAAATATTTAACTCATTTAAAATGCGTTTACGTTTTTCTCGCAAAGTACGCATTTCTAAAGTAATTTCCTTTTTTATTTCCAAAATGCTAAACAAACATTATTCAATTTCTTGTTCTTGCTTGTTTATTCCGTATATAAAACTTAGTATAAACTAGAACTCTAACGTTGGAGAAAATTCACATAATACTATTAAAATTTTCTCACTACATCGTAAACATTGATAGTGTTGGTCATCATCTATGTAAAACACTTTCTACATTGCGACGCGACGCCTCCGCCAAATTTGACATAAATGACCTAATACCGACCACTTGCGTCTATGTGGCTCGTTAACGTGTGGGCCATAAAACCAGTGACTTTGTGAAGAGAATCCACACCTGTTATAAAACTGAAGTGTTTGTTTGTTTGTTTATGCTTATAGAAAGTTTTAAGTCTCTAATATTTATAATGTTGTAAAAATTATAATATATAGGAATATCTTATATATCACCTCTCAATATAATTATTACATTACAATAGAACATTTTTTTAATCATACACTTATTATAATGCTTGCGGAACTATGTGTTTATATATATGTGTTTGATTGTTTGGTTATTCATTTGGAAATTTTTTTGGATCATTATTATTATTGTATAATTTTATGTGATTTAATTTAATTTAATTTAATGCAATTTAATTTAATTTGATTTGATTTCAGACATTGTTATTTGTTTAAGTTAATAATTATTTTTCTGATATTATTTTGACTGTGATTGCATTTGTCCGATTATGTTTTTTTTTTGATGTGCCATATTTCACATTATTTTGTTCTATGAAAGTACTTTTCTGTGTTGTATTTTTTTAGTTTTCGATATTGTGTATGTTTTTATATATATTTTTTTGCATGATGTGGCCTCCTATAATTGAGGAAGCACATAGTTTTAATATTGATTGTATTGTTATTCGTGTTTTCAATGTGTATTCCTTGTTGGAGACCCTTATAATAAATAAAATAAAAATAAACTACGAGTAGTTGACAGCACGCGTTAAACTTTTAAAAGTTCACTTGTCTTTTGTTTCAATAATTGAACAATTATTGTTCACGATATCTCGGGGTTGGTCATCAATCAGCACTGTGTAAACTCATACGCGTTGCAAGCAGTAGGCAAACCCCCTCCTCACCCCTGTTAGCCACCTAAGGAGCGGTCCACTAGTACCGCGCGCATTATAGACAGATATTACACCTAAATTCAAATGCTTTTAAAACAAAACGACACTACACCTATAATATTTACCTACTACATTGAACACCTACTGCATTGAATTCTAAAAGCGGATCGTAATCCCTGATTTAGGGGCCGCTCCGCATTTTTGACAGGTCATAAATAACCTGACGATCTCTCAGAAGGTGGACGAGTCAATTAGGTTGGAATTCACGCAATTATGCGGTTTATTTATTTGAAAAACCAAAGAATTTAGAGTAACTTTAATAGTACCATAATTTTGTTTGGTAACACTTAAAATGTTTTAAAAGAATAACAATATAAGACGTAGGCGTATTGATATCAATGGGTCGATGACTGCATCGATTACAATATTCAAAAAACTAAGTAATATTATTTTGATTGTGATGTTTTCATAAAAGAACTAGGTTTTCAGTTAAATTAGATACTACAAGAGATTATTAATAGCCTGAAAAGATACTATGTGTATAAAAGAAAATAGATTCGTAGATAGCAGCGCCATCTACATTATAAAGAAACATTACAGAAGTAATTACAATTATCATAAAATATGCAATTATAATATAAACAAGCCTATCCCCGAAGTATGTAGTTTCGCCATACTAGTTCTAGGGCTGCAGTTTTGAACCCGCGACCCCTCGGTCGCCAGCCAAGCACGTCGTTAGCCTATTGTCGTGTTAAGTGTTGGAAAATGTGGTCTTACCATCTCTGGTCGAATATATTATCTAGACACACGGCAGTGTGTCCGCCAAGTTCGAGCAAAAAAACCGACACACCGGCCGTGGGTTATATTACACGAACCATTTCGGGCCAAGTTCGACCCACCTATAACTCAAAATCTATTTTATCTACGCATATGAAATTTCTAGTATCTGTCGAGATCTACTTACTTATCTAAAATACAAAATTTCATTAATGTACCTATTGTAGGTCTTGAGATATTGACGTCAGAAAATCGCTATTTTTACTATACACTCACTGACTGACTGACTCACTCACTCATCAAAAACCTAGACCACTTCCAATGGTCGTATTGACTTGAAATTTGGCATGGAGGTAGGTCTTTAGGTCAAGGTAAAGGAAAAAATCTGAAAATGGCCAAGTGTGAGTCGGTTTTAAAAATAATGAAGGTGTAAATTCATACCCCTAAGGAACTAAAACAAAAAAAATATCTATATCTTCCAATGGTCGTACCGACCTAAAATTCGTTACGAAGGTTTGTATTTAGTCAAAGTAAAGTAAAATAAAAAAAAAGAAAATAAACCTTACAAAAATAAATGAAATCCCACCCAAAACATAAATGTGAAAGGCTGCCAAGTTCGATAATATTGGAATGCTTCGCCTATAAAAGAAGTGAGATCTAAATAAGTACCAAGTTCCATACACAGACCTCAGTTAAAAATGATATAACTTGGCAAGTTTTAATAGAAAATTATATACTTGACTCATTGCGTTTAGTAGGTTTATAACAAAGTGTGTGAAAACTTGCCAAGTTTGTTTTACTTTCTATGTACAAGTATAATTTTCTATTAAAACTTGCCAAGTTATATCATTTTTAACTGAGGTCTGTGTATGGAACTTGGTACTTATTTAGATCTCACTTCTTTTATAGGCGAAGCATTCCAATATTATCGAACTTGGCAGCCTTTCACATTTATGTTTTGGGTGGGATAATTGATTTTCATATAAATGGTCAAGCTAAAGTTTTACGTTAGTTATAGAAGATGTATGTAGGATGTATGATTATTTATTACAAGTACATATATACCTATATAATATCATCATCATCATCATCATCAGCCGAGAGACGTCCACTGCTGAACAAAAGCCTCCCCCTTAGTCCTCCGCGTAGAACAACAAGCCGCCACCTGTATCCACTAGCTCCCCGCCACTCTGACGATGTCGTCGGTCCACCTAGTGGAAGGTCTGCCCACGCTGCGTCTTCCGGTCCGCGGTCGCCACTCAGTCACCTTCCTGGCCCAGCGGCCATCAGTCCTCCGAGCGACGTGGCCTGCCCATTGCCACTTCAGCCTGCATATTTTGAGAGCTATGTCTGTAACTCTTGTTCTTTGGCGAATTTCCATATTTCGGATTTTGTCGCGCAAAGATACTCCGAGCATAGCTCTCTCCATCGCGCGCTGGGCGACTCTGAGCCTTTCTAAAAGGCCAGCAGTTAGGGACCATGTCTCGGCACCGTACGTCATCACTGGCAACACACACTGGTTGTACATCCTGGTCTTCAGACACTGCGGGATTTTTGACGAGAAGACTTCATGCAACTTCCCAAATGCTGCCCATCCGAGTTGGATTCTTCGGGCGACCTCTTTCTCGAAGTTGGACCTACCTAGCTGGATGATCTGACCCAGGTATGTGTAGTGGTCTACAACTTCGAGTGTATCGTTCCCAACGACAACCGGTATAGGTGCAACATGGACATTTGACATGATTTTCGTCTTGTCCATGTTCATTTTAAGGCCCACCTGTTGGGAAACGGTATTGAGGTCGCTGAGCATGGTGCTCAGCTCTTCCAGCGACTCTGCCATTACGACTATGTCATCGGCGAAACGGAGATGAGTGATGTATTCGCCATTAATGTTGATGCCGCGTCCGCTCCAGTCCAAGAGCTTAAAAACTTCCTACATTGCGTTCGTGAACAGTTTCGGAGATATAACGTCTCCCTGTCTCACGCCCTTCCGCAACTGGATTGGCCTCGTAGTCTCTTCCTGGAGTCGGATGCGCATGGTGGCGTTGTTATACAAACACTTCAAAACCTCGATGTATCTATAGTCGATGTGGCACCGCTGGAGAGACTGCAGCACCGCCCAGGTTTCGATTGAATCGAAGGCTTTCTCATAGTCCACAAACGCCAAGCATAGTGGCAAGTTATACTCCTCGGTCTTCTGTATAACCTGCCGCAGCGTATGAATGTGGTCTATGGTACTGAAACCTTTTCGGAATCCGGCTTGTTCGGGAGGCTGGAAGTCATCAAGCCTGCGTTCGAGACGGTTCGTAATGACCCTCGAAAACAGCTTATACACATGGCTCAGAAGTGAGATAGGTCTGTAGTTCTTTAGCAGACAGTTGTCGCCTTTTTTAAAGAACAGAACCACCACACTCCGTTGCCATGCTGCCGGCGTGGTTCCCTCGAGTATGACGGAATTGAATAGCTTCTGGAGGACTAAAAGTATCGGTTTTCCACCCGCTCGCAGAAGTTCCGACGTGATTCCGTCATCGCCCGGCGCCTTGTTGTTTTTAAGCTGTTTGAGAGCCATCCTAATCTCGTACAGGCTGATGTCTGGGATATCCTCAGTGTAGTGCCGCGTCAGTTTAGCTCTTGGGTCCCGAGCTGTACCGACGATGGGTTGCCGTGTTGAGGTGTATAACTGTCCGTAAAACCTCTCGAGCTCTCCGAGGATCTCGGACTTCGACGAGATGACGCTGCCATCCTCGGTCTTCAGCCTCGTCATTTGGCTTTGCCCAACAGACGAATTCTTTGCGAAGACTTTTGAGCCCTTGTTTCGCTCAATTAAGTCTCTGACTCTTGCGGCGTTATAGGCCCGCAGGTCACGTCGCATGTATTTCGAGATTCGTCTATTGAGCTTGCCGTATTCAGACATATCGTCTGAAGACTGCAGCCTCATCTCGCTACGATCCTTAAGAAGTTTTAAGGTTCCGTCGGAGAGCTTTTGGGGCCTGTTTCGGCGGGGGGTCTTGAAGAAGTCTGACCCCACTGCTCGGACAGTTTCCACCAACCCATTATTTATCTCGTCCACGTTTCCACAATCGGCTAGACACTGGAAGCGATTTTGCAGTTGGAGTTGGAACTGCTCGGGGTTTTGGATCTGGGCACGTCCAGGGCGGAGCGTGGACTTCACCAGGCGTGACCGCTCTAGTTTTACATTGATGTTCAGTGTGCCCCTGACAATACGGTGATCGCTACCGGTTTTCACCTTCGCTATCACAGAGACATCACTGAATATACGTCTTTCGGTCGCCATGATGAAGTCGATCTCATTTTTGGTAGAACCATCAGGGCTTATCCATGTCCACTTCTTGGCCGGTCGCTTCTGGAAGAAGGAGTTCATCAAATAGAGTCTCTCCCTCTCCATAAAGTCGACCAGCCGCTGGCCCCGATGGTTTCGCTGCCCATATCCAAATGGCCCTATTCTCAACTCATCGCTATTCCGTGTGCCCACCTTTGCGTTGAAATCCCCCATCACAACGGTGAAGTGTGTTTCGGAGGAGTGTATGGCTTTTGAAATTTCCTCATACAGAGCCTCTACTTCGTCGTCACAATGTGTCGAGGTCGGCGCATATACCTGTATGACCTTCAGCGAATACCGGTTAGATATTCTGAGTATAAGGTACGCTACCCTGTTCGACACACTGTCGACCTCACACACGTTGTTGACGAGAGACTTGCGGACGAGAAATCCGACACCACCCTGGGATTTACGGTCTCCTTCCCGGAAGAAGAGCAAGTTGCCGGAATCTAGGATTATCGTATCCTGACCCTCTCTTCGGATTTCAGATAGTCCCAAGATGTCCCACCGCATTTTGCTCAATTCTTCCTCCAGCTCGACAATCTTCTCATCAGTCCGCAGTGTGCGGATGTTGTGCGTTGCCAGGGCCAAAGTTCGTCGGGGGTGGTAGCGCTTTCTCTGCCGGGGATTCTTAGCACCCCTGCTCCGCCGTTACCTGATCCGCTACCTAGATCAGGAATAGCGGAGCTGCCGGGGACTGGGGGCCGTGTAATTTTGTTGTCGCTCATAGTGAAAGGGGGGGGGTGCCATAATCCCCACGCTTGGCAGGCGGCTTGGGGATCGCAGTTAGGTCACCGATACATTTTGAGAATGCTGCTGCCCATTCCTCGGTGGCTGGTCGCAGTTTTAGGACGTACCCGGGTCACAGGACGTACCCGGGTCAGATATAATATAAAAATGTTATATTACCAACTTTGGTAGTTTTTTTGGGGAATGGTAATGATTTAAGGTGATCATTGATTTTTTGCGTAAGAAAAATCTTAAATACACTTGTACATTACTCAGACTTAAACAGAATTTTATTTACATATATGTATAATTTATATGTCTATGAAATATAAGAATTCATCAGTTTTTGACCAAACCAAATATAAGAACAAATTAAAATCACCAGCTAGCTTCGACCTTTAAAACTAACCAATCTGAACTTTACACAAAAGCAATTATTCATGGTAAATTCCAACTAAAAGATATGATTTATCATTAGTCACATTTTGTTATTGCATTTTAATAATATCAAAAGTTAGCATATTCGCCACTATTGGTCCGAATTTGGTAAAAATCGATTTGAATTTGTTTCCTTGAGAAGTGGTAGAATGTGTCACGGCGCCCACGCGACAACCTATTGTGATTATTCCATAAGGTGGAGATATAGAGCCTTCGACATACTTAGGATACGTTGGAGGAAATACGAGAAGGATATCAAAGTAATATATTTAGGTGTTTTTTGAGTAAAATTAAATCATTGTTTTATTTTGGTTTACATTATTGTTTGGTGTTCGATAAAGGTTAAAGTCTGTTTTCATAAATAACTTAATAGGAATTAAGAGAATTATGCTATTGCACATAATTTTGTACAAAATAATCTCATAATTTAAAAAAGCATTAGGCATTTTGAAAATTGAACGTGTTGAACGTAAGAATCTATATAGTTGTACATATGTATATGCATATGTATTGTCTTGAATGCTATTTGTTATTGCAGATGTTTGATAAGACTTGTACCTTTTAGAAAGTTCACTTTCAGATTTGTATACATATTCTAATATAGTTAATAAGTCACGAAGCCACAGCATACATATGTAAATTTCCATTTTTTGTCCCATGAATCGATATCGAAACGACTGATCGATAGAAACTCGTTAATTTATTCGATTCCAGATCGATACCATTGGCGTAAGCTCAGTATGTTATCTCTTATAAATCTATAATAGCGGTAACACGGTAGCTCGAACTACGAATCAATGCATAATTTATAAACGAATAACTTAATAGAATATCGACCTTATTATGTTATATATTATTACAATGAAATAAATAATAATAAACGATCGCTTAGTGTTGCCCGGACAATAATGGGTTTATAATAATATAAATTTATAATAATAGGATTATTAATTTAATCTCGATTAAAATTGACAATCATATTACTAGATTCAGTGTGAATATAGTGTGATATATGTATATGGGAGATACCCCGTGGAGATGATTTTCATTTTTATAACCTTGCCTTATTATCAGCACGTGTTATGCTTTACCGGCAAAATTCTTAAACTTTTCATTTCATCTCAGTTAAAATAGTGTAATTTTACTTGTACAATAATACATTAGGTATATTCTACATCAATAACGCTACATAATATCATATATACTAACTAGACTATCTTATCCATTATTTCCTCAGCTAAACATCTAACTTTAAAGTTAGATTGTCTAGGAATAGATAAATATCAGAAAAACCCCGCTGAACATTTTTGTCATGTAATATTTTCCTCATACAGAACTGTAGATAAAAAGATCAGTTTAAATGTCATATTTAATGATTTACTGAAAACATTGTCCAGTCAACAAGTTTTATACTTAATTCAATTTTGTTTAAGTTTTCAACAAAAACATGACAAAATTTGATGGTAGGTACAACATTTGTTAATTATGTAATAGAATTTATTTTATAGGTAACATTTAATAATTTATCAAACATTCCTAATGTTCCAAAGAAGTGTAATGTGTGTATAAAATATGTATTCATAAACCCATAAAACAAGAGTTAATGTAGTTTAAGGTTATTTAAACAAACTACGTAGATTTTCTGCTATTTTATTTATTAAAAATAGTTTTACAAAGACATTCATTCAATCAAAACATGAATAAAAAATAAAAGTAATATCATTTGATTCAATAACCGTCAAAACTAACGCAAAAAATCAGCAAAACAAACAATAATTCTCTTTACACAACTCGATGCACTACAAAAATGGACTCGCCCATCAATTAAAAGCGTCGCCAACTTCGCAAACAAAACACCACGTGAACTTGGGTGCAAACGTTGGCTGTATACAGCAAAGGCTACCCAATATTGTGTATAATCTATGGTAAAGGCTCTGTTGCTTGCAAGCCCCGGCCACTACCTACCTGTGTGCTTTTTTTGTCAAAGGTCCGATTCGTCGGGTGATGCGGGTCGTCAGTGTTAGCGCGCACCTCGGTCGGCTCGGTTGCGCGTACCGGTTCAATTTAAAATACACGGCGCTAGTTCCCGACCACCCTAAACATATAGGGTGGTGATATTATTTGTGACTCTTTTTTATACATGTGTGTATAGTGTGGAGACAATTTTGTGATAAACATTTATTTTTTTAAGTTAAGGACGTAAGGTTGTGACCTGTGATGTCATTGGTCAGTGATTATTATTTTGACATTCCTTTTTTAAATACTTTGTTTATGTGTGTGCGCAGTTTTTAAATTATAATTTTAACTTTTTTGGACAACTTTAGTGTTGATAAGTGATATCGGTTTGTACCTGCTTTTGATTTGAAAAACAAAGTGGTTTATACCTGTGACTATAACAATAACAGCGGATGTTATATATCGTACTATATATATGTGTGTACTGTGATTAGTTATGTACCTGAAAATGTATATAAAATCGGAAAGATTTTACCAACAACCTGATAATCAGAATCTGAAAGAAGACAAATGCTTTTCTGATTATGAGGAGGAATTGGATGACCGTAAGTATTTTCATTTAAAAGATTCTTCTAGTAACTAATTCTCAATTAGCTGAGAATAATTACAATTTTATTAATTCAATTAATATGTGGTACAATAATTTATGACAGCATTAATTTTCCTGTAGATAATAAAATTATATTCCTTCCGTACTTAGTCACTAATAGCAATTACAAAAGTATTATACCTATCTATAAAAGAGATTTAGTGTATTAACTATAAAGTAAATAAATAATATTAATTTTAATGGAAATTATTAATTTCTGGCAATAAAATGTTGTTGCTAAATCGGTGCACTAACATGTACGCGCGTTGATGTCTTTTGTAAACACGAAACGAAATTGCCGACGGAACAAGATACTTTTAGAATTGAAACATTTTGTTTTATCTTTTAATTATTATAGCGTGATAATAAGTAGCGCTGCTCAAACATACATGATTAATAATAATAGTAACATTATTTAAAAAAACATTTCAAGGATTTTTCGATCCTGTAAAAATTTGATCTTCTCGCTTTATAAAATCGGAACCATATAAAACAGCACAAAAGTTATTAATCAAAAGTATTACAATACACCATAAACCACTAAATGATTATATCCTAGAAAAAAGGAACATGGACCTAGGAACATAATAAAATAATAGTTCCTCTTTATCCTCACAAAAAATGCACAAAGCAATAATCCCTTACTTTCTTCAAACAGGTAAATGTGAAACTAAATCCCTTATGGTCAACCCTTGTGCTGCGAAAGGTACAAAGGGTCCCTTCGACCAGACCAATTAGGGACAAAGAAAGGTACAGGTACAAAGGACCGGGAGATTAGTTCAAGGGTTTTGCTAAACAATAGGGTCAATTGTTTGCAAGATTTCGGTTTCCTGTCCGAACTTTTGGACCCACCGCGCTGTAACTGATTTTAGGATTCGTTGCAAAAAATCTTTCTTTAACTGATATGCATTTTTGATTATTGAACTGCGTAAAAGCATTTAAATTACCTGAAAGATGTTAAAAAAATATTAGATATTAGCTTTTCGCTTGATATCTGTTCAGCGGAGTCTGTACAGCGGTTCCACGGAAGAAACTGTTTTCAAGCACAAAAATCATTCGATAAAATGACTCAGTTATGACGTAAAAGAAAGACAAACCCAAACTAAATAGGAAAATAAGAATGAAGTTCGGCTACAACTTCAACATAAATAACTTTTCTACCTCAAACCAAAGTAGAGAAACATTAAATCGTCTTGTTTTTATTTAAACGGTTTTATTTGGCTTAACCTGTTTGTTTGTTGGGGTTAAATTTAGTAATTGGAGTTTCTCCCCATTGTAATGACAATCTAATTTTTGGTACACACTTTTATTCTTAATGGCCATACATATTAAAACCGTTTAACATAAAAAAATAAGAATTACTTGTTTAAGAATTTTTATTCCTTCCTTTTGACTGTCTCTTCGGTAGCGTTGTTTCAAGTGCGACTGCCAAGCAAGGGTCTCGGATTCTATTCTCGGGTTTTCAAACATTCTTAGTAGTAGCATGGATTCATGGTCATTTGTGTACTTTGCCCGGTTTATGATACTGTGGCAGGAACCTTAACAAAAATTGATCAAAAGTTAATATTATATTGTACATGTGTACCTCTGCTTATTCATTCAAGGATTAAAAAACATGATAGCGATGTTATATTCTTTCTTCATCAAAAACTACTTAAGATGTCACTAAGAAGGTTTCTTCGGTTAACTATAGCCTTATCGACATCCAATCTATAGACAACTGTACACATTTTTTTCAAAATCCCGTTCGCTCACCTAGCCGCGCATACGCATAATTTACTTAACATTCCCACATTGCACCCTCTAAACGTCCCATAAATATCCAAAAACATACCAAAACTGGACCTTACGCCACTGACATAAGCACAAAATAAATGACGGTGAAATTACCCTATTTTTTTTTTTGCAAAATTCTAAGAAACAAGTACCTGCTAGCAAAAAAATTGTACCTGACCTTACCTGAATATTGTTCTTTTTTGAAAACGGGCAGGAAATCGCGACAATACGGGCGAAACGGTCAGAGTTTGGGATAAGTGCGCACGAGTGTAACAATAGGACTGGGGTCTATTGTAAAGTGCGATTGAATCGTAAAACGCCTTTTTGGAAAATGAGTCACGCGTTGTAGGAGTGCGCGTATATTGTGCGCGTTACAGAATGGTATTTAGAAACTTCTGTTCTTTGTGGGATTCTATATGCTTGCAAGTACAGTACAGGTTAAAACTTGTTTGGGGTATAACATTTAATGTTGTCTCCGTACCTCATTGGCAGCAAGATTGACTGCAAAGTGAAGGTGCTTGCTTTCGATTCTCAGGTTGGTCACTTGTGACTTCTTGACCAATGAGGTACACTAAACTATGTTATTGCCTGTCTATCAAAATAAAAATACAGTAGAGCCTCGATAATCCGAACTACCAAAAAATTACCCCTGTTCGGACTCACGGAGCGTTCGGATTATAATATGTACTATAGAAATAAATAATACAGTATAGAAAAAAATTTAGTTATATTTTGATATAAATATCTCTGATATTGAGGTTTAGTAAAATACACATTTAAACCACATTTTACACAAGTTACTTATTAATAAAGTCGTCAATTTTAGTTTGGCGAGTTCTATTTACTGACCAAACAAAGGCTTTGTCCCTCAAATTACGCAGCATCATCTTTTCGGGTAAGGACAAGTCATTTTCATCAGCCCAATCTAAACATGTATTCAGTGCTGATATAGCTTGTGAATGAGAAAGTTTCTTGACATTCAAAGCAGAGATATTGTCAACAAAAGACTCATCATTCCCAGTCTCGTCAATCTCTTGCGTAAGTTGGGCTATGATCTCGTCATCAGTTATGGGTTCTGTGCAATTCTCTTCTTCTCCGAGACAGCGGCAGTTCGGATTACAGCGGCGTTCGGATTAGCTTGAGTACGGATTATCGAGGCTCTACTGTATAATTAAATTTTATAGCATATTTTATTGATTGAATAGAAGAATGTCTTAATTAAATTATTAAACTTAAACATCAATAACTTAAATGCACTCTTCAGCTTGAGATGAGTTCATAAACCTTATGACCTTTACAAATATTGTTTCACACTTAAAACTTTATTAAATTAATAATACTTAAAATAATATGACTGCCACGTGAGTCTAGTGGACGTACGTGACTAACTTGCAAATGTCTCGGGTTCGATTCCCAGTAAGGATATTGTAATGTGAGGTTTTAAAAAAAATCCTCAGTAAAAGCACGCAATAAGTAAACCAATAGGCATCTCTTTTACAACCCCTTCTACAATACAAGGGACTCATAATATAACTAGTTGAAAATTCGTTTTTAACATCTAACGTGCCTACCCCTTTAGTGATTACAAGGCGTGATGTTATCACTCCGTGACTTAGTTTAAAGTATGAAGCAGAATGATAACATCACGCTTTAAACGATAACATCATTTTACGTCAACAATACTTTAAGTCGAAATAATAATACTAAACAGAATAACATTCAATAAAATAAAATTAAAAAGACATTAAAAATAAAACACGAATTATCTATAGAATCAATTTATTGGTAACAAGATGTTTTGTCGCGTATAACTGTTCAGGTGTTGCAAGCCTCCCGCAATAAAAGATGAATACATGAAAGACAAGTTTTTACGAGAAATGAATTAACAAGCGATAAAATTATACATAAACCTTATTATAAAGTAATTGGTCACATTACCGCTATTTTTGAAGTTTTATTGATACAAATTATATTAATGTATGTCTGTCTGTATGTGTTGAGAAACTTAGTAGGTTTATTGACGTCATATAAATCGGAGTGAAGTAAAAACAGTTTTGATTTATTACTCGTAAAGTTGATATTCAATTGCAAAGGATCTTGTTAGCATTTTTTCCCATATCGTAGAGTCGTGCTTTGGCATAAAACGGCTCGAATGATAACCATGGCCTTATACTAAATTGATGTAAAACATTGCTTGTAGTGGTTGGTTTCCACCACATTCAGTTGAAATGCTAGGCAACTAGCTGCCATGGAACGTGCCGCGGGTTTGATTCCCGCACGGAACTCCATGTGTGATCCACAAATAGTTGTTCCGGGTCTAGGTGTCATGTGTATGTGAAATTGTATGTTTGTAAACGCTCACACGATACAGGAGAAAATCCTAGTGTGAAGCAACGAAAAAAAAACGTGCAGACGGATCACTTGATGGTAAGCAATCGCCGCCGCTCCTAGACACCAGAAGCACAAGAGGCGTTACAAGTGCGTTGCCGGCCTCTGTATACGTGTTACAACTAACATAATTAACCATTGCTGCCTAACACTCCAGCAACAATAAAAACTGAGATATTATGCCTGCATGGTTATATCAAACACAATAATACAAAACACACAAATGTATTAAATCTACGACATCCATTACGTGGGTGTCATAAAGAATGATGACTATTATCAACAAAATGATGGTAATTCGAATAAAATACAATCTGCACCATCTTTGACATCATTCAGTCAAGGTTGAGGTCGGTGTAGGACAAAAGGTCGTTGGAAGAACTGCAGATGATACTATGACGCATCCTTCTTATTAAATGACGTTATGCGAATCATTTGATATTATTACCGTGTATTTTTCGTTAATCATTTGATATTGACTGCGTAATCGGTCGAATGTAAATGCCGTATAGCAGTTCTAGAGTAAGGAAAATGATTATCGAGTCTTCGTCAACGTCAAGCCTTTTATCCCTGAAGGTGCAGGAAGAGTTGCACATTACGGCACGAAATGCCGCAAATACTTAAAAAGAATAACTTAAAATGTTTCGTCATTTTAATAAAAATAATTAAATTGGACAATAGCAAATGCAAATACAGTTGGCAACGAAAGTAGTAAAATAAGTCATATTTATAATATTTTTACTCTCTTACAAATTCAAAAATCTTCTGATGAAACTATTTCAAATAGTTTGAAGAATGATGTACAATTAAAAAAATATTCCTATTGTATAATAATTCGATCGCAACTGGTGATGATGAACAGCACACGAAAAAACGTAAAAAACTAAAATGTTCACAAAACTACGTCAAAACATTGTCACAAACTTACTACTGACGTCTTCCACTGTACTTACGTATGTAAATTGTTGAAAACGTAAAAATATTGTTCGGAGGTCAAGGTGAAATGTCAGGGGCAGGGGTCGTGAGATGAGCGCTGAATCACTCCGGCCAAAGGTTGGGCACCTCTGACATTTCCACGTAATCGCTTAACGGAACATCCACAGACAATGTTGAACATAAATGTTACTTGTCAATACTGTATTGGTTACAAATATTTACAATACAATGTTAGGTTTAAGTTTTGAGGAGTTACTACGAGTATAGCAATTAGCATGACTTCTGTTGTCTGTTTTGCTAATGTAAACCGTGTATGTCGATTGTTTTAGCTGGCATTCTTCTAAAATAGATTTTTTGGTTTTGATGATTTGAATACTCAATAAAATTGTGCAGATGAAAATCAATGTATAAATAAATTGTAATCACTAGACACCAACAAATAAAATATGACTAGCTACTCAGTTTAATAATTCACCAATAACAAAATACACATAACTACAATTTTTACCTACTCAAACTCTTAATAAAACTTTATATTTACACAAAATCTTCAACATTTCAAGGTCACGTCCAAGGTCAGGTTCAAGGTCACAGGGGTCGTGAGACGAGGGTTCGACGCCTGTTGATTCACTGCCGGTCGAAGGTTGCCAACCTCTGACATTTTCACGCAAAACGTCAAGCTGTTCTGCAAACGAGTTGAATGCAGTAAACATGTATACGTACATCAATAAAATTAATGAAAGAAGTCAAAGTTTATACGAAGATGACTGTTTGTCTTGATTTAGGTTTAAATGGTAAAAATTGGATAATGTAAAGTGTATATCATCACATCTGTATTTCATTCGAGTAGATCGGGACGTCCTAGCTTCACTGATGGACAAACCGATAGATTATTATATATTTACTTATTTATTTGTTAACATTTCAAAAGTGCCTATTTATGGTTTAATAGGAATCAATGAATTGACTTTTTTGAGGTTACGCTTAGCTAGCTCTACCTTCTTCTAAAATGTGATTTTCACTAAAATAACGAAATGGTGCTCTTGCTTCCTAAAATACGGATAAAAATATACGCTACCTCCCATAACAATTATGAGAAAACTTTCCCAAATTCACTAGCAAGCAGGAATTCAATTTAGTTCCCGCAACGAAAGTCATAGGTAAAGCGTAAGTTGCAGTTTAAAATACAAGCTAAACAGATAAACCCCGTGACATATCAACATTTTAAATGTAAATCAATATGATTATTTAGTTAATGCCCATCACGGTAAGCGTTCAAATGTAAATATTTACATTTATTTGTTTAAACACAGTTTAATTTACGTAGAGATGGTTTTTTCAATGGTCATTTAAGTAAATGAGAGGTAGACACAGGTAACGTGTAACCATTTTGTTATTTATAATTTATTTTTATACATTTGACCTTCTGATGTTTCTCACGATGTGGCTGTTTTATTCAAACAGGTCGTTCGAAGTTCAAAAGTTTATTTGATGTAAAAAAAAACTTAAGATTTATAATTATGGTCGTTATCATCAGCCAGTCTCATGACTTGTTTGTTTACCTATAACACTTTTTTGTTGATTATTTTATTGACGTTTTAAGAGAATTTTGCTCATTTGCTTGCTCACATGCGACCAAGATAATAATTAATTATACTGGTCATTAGAAATTAAAATGCTTGGGTAATATTAAATAATTAATCATCTTCTTAATTACTCATCTACTTAAAAGTTAATAATTAATTTTATAACAGTAATTTCTTCGCGATTATCTTTTACAAAACAAACCGAGAATTAATTTTATATGTAGGAAACGATAAATTCATTAAGAAGCCATAATACATTTTTTACACACCCTAGGTGGCATCAACCGGTATTGTCGCTGCACTGGTAAATAAGCCTTTTTTCTCCAACGCACTGAATAAAACCTTATTCGGATTCAATGCGCATCCAAAACATTCTTTATTTAAAAAAAATACCAACAGATCTCGAAATAATTCGAATTTCAAACATGTTGTGGCCGCACACCGCTATTGGCGGTAAGAAGGTTTTATATATTTAAAAATAACATATAATCTCTGTAAAATAAGAATTTTGTACATGAAATAAGTAGTTTTTTCAGGTTCAGGTTCTTGGGTACATTAGATCTATTTATTAGACCTACATTTTGCTCCTTGTACTTTAAGTAGTCTAAAGTTAGAAGCTTAAATATCTAGGAACACTGTCGCTAAACCCTAAAGCCCTTTACTAAACATCGATTACTAGAACCTCATTCAATTTGTTTCGTATCTAATCAGGGAACGGTATGCCCAGCAGTAGTGAGAATCACCGGCTTAGCTGGGGTCGTCAGTTCGAATGCAAATACAGGTTAATTGCAGATTCACAACGACCCCCGCCTTTAGAAGTGCGCCTGAGTGGAATTTTAAGTTATTGAAAATGTTTTTTTTTTTTCGAGTTCGGTTTAATGGTGATGCAGCCATATATTGTCCTGTTCAATAAGTTAATTGCTAAGGTATTTTTTTTTCTAACGGTTAGGCTCGATGCAATATTGAGTAAAAGTTTTTAATTTTAATAGATTGCGTTTAATGTTTTCTGAGGTCTGCAATTGTAGTTGGAACTTTATTAGTTCATTTTGCACTTACCATAACATATGAATTTCACTTTACCGTCAAAAATTACTTCGCTATCATTATACATAACTCCTACCCCTGATTATGAGTTAATGATCTACATTACTTCATATTCGTATCGCTAGCTACCCTTCAACGTTCAGAAATCGTCAACCATTCAACTCCAAACAATTTCTTTCACAACATGTTCTTTCAAAACAATATTCCCGTCCAAAACCCAACATGTTACCTACTTAAGTACACGTAAACGTCTCGTAACCCTTACACAAGCTACCACACAGGTGCTCTCTCGTCCGGTCGAGAGGTTGGTCCTCAAACTTGGAGCAAATGTTTTGCTTTGGCCACAAACGTTTGACCACACGTCAAGGGCACTCCTTGTTAAAGGGCCTAGTGATGGGACGTGACTGGAATAATTGTCGGCGTTTTTTGGGTGTCTTTATAATGATTATAATGTGTTACCGTATGAATTTTATTGGTTGTTTGTTAATGTAAGGTTTTAGTTAGTGTTGTGTAAGCGATTTCGGTTCTGATATTGACATGAAAATATTAATGTGTTTTAGTAAAACGGCTTATTTAAATCTGGTCTTATTTAAAAATGTGAAAATCTACCCAACTCTCCTTGTTCAAAAACCTTTCGTGTTTACTAGAAGATACTGTAACGTCAACAATAAAAAATCGTTAATATTAAATCAATCATTACAATCAACGCAGCTTCCTCACTTATGAAAGTCTTCACTTTCTAAACCAACCTTCCTAACAGTAATCAGACCCACCGCGCAAACCAACAAAAAGTCAAAAAGAAACATAACCTAACCTCAAAATTTTCAGTAGCCCACTCGATAGTTATAGAGATAATCGAGTGAGCACATCACTAAACGCGAGGGCCGTTCCTCGGAATCTTAACGATGCTAACAGTTTAGCGTTAAGCAGGTGACGTAGTGAGTCAATGTTTGTATAAGTGTTACATTAGTTTGTGTAGCCCAGCGGTGGGATGCCATCGTGGGCTGTAAGTACATACGTACCTACTTACTTTGTTTTTGGAGCGGTCTCGAGAGGACACAGTTTGTTTAAGGTGTTTTAAAACAATGGTTCTTATGGGTTAAGATAAAATGGGATTGGATGTTTTTCTGTCTATAATTCGGTTTTAATTATATTGATTACTTATGACATAAAAACAGAAGTTAAAATTCTAATCTTTTATACAATTTCATAATTAGCTTTGACAAACAAGTAAAGCTTTCATATCGTAAAGTAACATGATTTAAGATACTGTTATCTTATCGTTTTAAAAATGAAACTATCTCAAAACTAAAAAATCAAACGCAACTGAAACTATTTACAAATATAAACCAATTTTTACAAATAAAAATCAATTCAACAAACTTCACAACAATAAAATTTAATCTATTACAAAATACGATTACTGCAAACGCTATCTCATTTAATTCTAATCTTAATCTAAATATTTCGTATCTTAAACTAAGTTAAGGTTGTCACAAACAAAAGCATGCAACGTTTGGTTGCTTGCCTTACAAGGCCGCCTGACTAGTAACTAGTAACTACTGGGTAGTGACTACTGCCGGCAATGCAGGTGGCTGATTGGCCAGTCATGAGCTCTTAGAATGTACTTAAATACGTAGAAACCTAAATATTTCATTATTGATCTTACATTGTTGGCAATCTAGATTAATTTATTTGTAGCTCCAATCTGTGGACTGTAGACAATTAGTTGTATACAATGTGTTTTATAACATTATCACATCAACAGCCTATTTATAAATGGCCATTACTGACCAGAGACCTTTTCTCGCATTGAGAAGGTTTGAGCATTAATCACCAGGCTTGCTCAATGCGGGTTGGCAATTTCAGACTTATAATTAAAAATAATAAGCTTCCAGGTTTCCTCACGATGTTTTCCTTCGCCGTTTGTCAATTGTGTCTACAACAATCTTATAAAATTACAGTTGTCATATTTTTTATCATGTCATCATACGAATTATTACATTACACAGAAATGTACCATTCTCATCCAATTAAACTATATAGGGTGATAATATAATATAATACCAAACATGCCAGACAGCTAGAAACCCAATTCCAGACTCAATAAAAAATAAATACTGAAATTATACCTTCTATACAATGATCAATACATTCACAACACTAAAAGCAACGCTCTGTTTAAAATCACTTCCTAAAATTAACCACCCAATCGCCACCATGGTCGCTTCGACCTACAAGGTCACACGGACCCGGCACTACCGGCAACGTGCAGGTGGTTGATTGGCAAACACAAACAATATTGTTTGAACATCGGCCCGCCCTCGGCTCGGCAAACAACAGGTGAGACGTGCTCACAGATAGAGAGTGCTCGTAGAAAATATAATTTATTCCCAGGTGGTAATTTATTTGGTCATTTCTTTGGACAGAATTGTTGATGATTGTGTTCTTTTACATGACACGGATTTATAAATATTTCCCTCATAATACGTATGTATATGTTATTTATTAGTTATTTATTTATTTTATTAAATTAAAGATTATTTTTTATTTGTATAGAAGCATTATTTCAAAATTGTAAGTGTACATATGTGGGCACTATGTTTGAAACAACCCTCTTTTTTAATTTTAATTCTTTACAAATTGGTTTTATTGTCCCATAGTTTTGACGTCGTATTGTCGTTACATTGTTCCTACATATATATACAATAGGTAAATGATCAAATAATGTATCAGAGATATTGTAAAAAACATTTTTTGAAAAGAGTAACGATGGAGTTTCTTGCTCGTTCTTCTCCATTCGAAGCAACACTTTGGAACGAGCGCCTAGCTTCACTGACAGACAGACTGACGGACAATTCAATTTGACGTTTCAAAAGTGCCTAATTTAGGATTAATTGAAATAAATGCTTTGACTTTGACTTTGACTTTATGACAGCAGTTGAATTAAACTATATAAAAAATGCATTTTTTTAAGTACAATCCTGAATAAACTGGCTTTTTATCAGCATATGTATTTTAAAATAAAATGATGTTCCATATCAATCATCTTTATTGCTTAATTTGTAAAATAAAATATCCGTCCATTTTATATTATTTATCATATTTGTCGTATTAATTGAGACATTTCGTAAATCCTCTAAAATTAATATTTTACATGTGTTTTAAGGACAGTTACATAATTATAATGCACTATCAAATATCTGCGGGATCTTGAACCCAATGTCAACTTGATTATACATCATTTTATTACTTAATATTTGTTTAATATTTAATAATTTTGATTTGAGTCTGGCTAAGTTTCAGTGCCAGATTCTTACTGCAACCGTGGCCAGACACACGACTCAAACAATTTTCAAAGCCATATCAAATCTATTATATCAACAAATTGACGCATTGAATCGTCAATCGATATTAAATTTATAACTAATATTTCAAATCATCGAATGAATCGATTTTTATGAGGTAAACTGCACGACTAAACAAGTCACATCATATTATGGGTTTTGAAACGTGACGTCCCTATCTCACGGGAGGTCAGACCGCTACCCCACCCACGCTGCGGCAGACACAGGGTTGACCCGTGACAGACACATCTTCGCAATGGTGAAACAAACATTCTATTAGACTAGACTTTAGTATGGGCTTACGATCGATGTGTAGTTATTCAATCGCCATTTGTTGCTTAAAACTATTAACTACTGGTATCTGCTACTTGTCAGATTTCTGCCTATATTTTCAAGGAGAGGTTTCAAACCTGACCGTAGAACCTCTGCTCTCCCTCCTCACCGATCGCACTTGCAACGACTTACGCCCGAATACTCAAACGCTACTCAATTTTAAGTTGTATTTAAATATCGTGCTATCTCTGTCATTTTATAAAAAAACTAGCAAACCTGGCGAACTCCGTTTCGCCACCATGTCTTTTTTCCTAAATTTTTTTTTGCTATAAACCTCACGGAACCCGAGACCTATCCAACGAATGCAAAACCGTGGAAATCGGTTCGTGCGTTCTGGAGTTATAGCGTCAGGAAGGAAAACCCGACTTATGTTTATATGATAGACTAGCAAACTCGGCGAACTCCGTGTCGCCACCAATGATTTTCCCTTTCTCTTAATTTATTTTCTGTTTTTTTTTTTGCTATAAACCTCGCGGCTCCTGGGCCCTTTCCAACGAATGCAAAACCGTGGAAATCGATTCGCGCGTTCTGGAGTTATAGCGTCAGGAAGGAAAACCCGACTTATTTTTATATAATAGATGATAGTGACAGAACTACATTTAAGAGCGTCTTAAAATGGAGTTTATTTTTTAGTCAAATTATTTATTGGGTAGCCTTTTATTTAATGTTATTTTAATACCAGTCCAATAAGGATAAATTATAATCATATAAATGACGTGATAAGATAATTAGAGTATAATCAATAAATAAACAATCATTAAAAGCGTAATATTTACCTTACAAACAAAATCAATTAAATATGAGTCACGATATTAATTGAGGAACTTGATGTTATTTATACATTTTCAAGTACAAATATCATGTCGATCGACGATCAACGGATTAATTTAGTTGACAGGCCAGAAGAGGATTTTACATTCGACCCTTCAAAATTATAAGACATTTCTTCAAATAAAAAATAAAGGATGACAAGAGATGCAGC
This sequence comes from Spodoptera frugiperda, assembly GCF_023101765.2. Classification (NCBI taxonomy): domain Eukaryota; kingdom Metazoa; phylum Arthropoda; class Insecta; order Lepidoptera; family Noctuidae; genus Spodoptera; species Spodoptera frugiperda. The sequence continues at coordinate 9,720,977 of NC_064213.1, read as the reverse complement.
GTTTGATAATATGTTCTCTTGATTATTTATACGCAAACCTTTAAGTTCATAAGTTATTGGTATAATAAAATACTTAATAATTTACTCCAATTACGAAAGTGGCTTTATGATTCATTCATCAATTTATAATTTTTCGACATTATAAAAAACATTAAGTGTCTGGAATCGGTCATATACAGACTGACTTCACTAGTAAATTCTTCAAAAGGTCAGCTATTGGATGGCATCGATAGTAATGTACGTATTAATTGTATGTACTTATGTATATCCTTCAAAACATAGCAGCCATAATACAATAAGCATATAATTACCGTTAATATCATCACAGTCCTCCCAAGCAGGTCCTCAATTACCAGTCGAGTCAATATTACTCCGAGGTCCGAAAGCCCAAAGTTTGTCGTCTTAAACCTCTTCATTTCCACGAAGTACCACGGTTCAGTGCGCAGGCGCACAGCCTCTCGACCAATGCTCAGTCAACAAATCGTTTGATGGCTCTTTCTGTTTGATCAACATAAAACATCTTGAACGCATGCAGGAGTGGATGAGGTATTACAATATAGATATGACGATAGTATTTTTTTTTATTTTGGAGAATAAATGGTAAGCTATTATGATAAATTAAAAATATTTTTGAGCTGTTTAAAAATGACATGATTACGATAGAAACTAAATTCATGAGGAATTTCCTTTCCTTTTTATAAAAAAACGTTGCTCTACATTAGGATTTTCTCCTGTGTGGGTGCGTTTACAAACATACAAGTTCATACGCATGACACTCAGATCCAAAACAGCAATTAGTGGATCACACAAAAGTTTGCTCCGTGCGGGAATCGGTTGCCCAGCCACCGCGTCAACCGTAAAATAGATAATAACATTTTACGTCCCCACGAGCCTTACTTCTCACTATACTTAAAGACCAGCCTCATCAGCTGAATACCGCATCCAGGCAGTAAAAAAGTACCGCACGGTAACGACGCGGTGCCGAGCACATATTTGTGAACGGTACCGATCACTTAGGCAGTCTGTTTGGTGGACGGACCGTCATTCGTGTCAGGTGCGCTGCCAACGGTACATTGTTTGACGACGGTGCTGACCCTACGTGTGATGGTGTAATATATCAGCGGGGACGGTGATGATACACGTGGTAAATTTAATTAAATAAATCAGAAGGAATATTTTTTCTGAGAAAATTCTCTTTTCCAGACACACTTTTCATGGAATTTCAAGTTGCTTTGTGAGCATCGCATGCACTTATCTACATAGCGGTCTGTTTCTGTCATTCGTAATTTTAAAATAAGATTTTAATTAAAATCCATTATACTGGACATAAAAACTTATTTTAAAGTAGTAAATAAATATTTGATTTTCCTTGATCATTTAATTGTTTAGTTCAACTGATGAGGCTAGTCATTACGTGTCATAATGTGCACCACTGATACCCCTTCGGCGATAAAAATGCGTGAAGATATAATAATAAATATTTGATTTTCCAATTATCATCACCTACACATCGCCGTCGGCTGTCACTTGGACCACACACGGCTACTAAGGTGTCAAGTCAAACGCTGCGGCCGGTAACAATGTAGTGTTACACGGTGCATTACCATCAGTTATTCCGAACCAAAGGTTAATTGAACCCTGTTCCACTGTTATTGGTTAACTAGCTAGTTACACTATTGTTCCGTTTCTACTTCTACTTTGTCCATACGATTGTTTAGTTCATTGACGGTTTTTACAGATTTAAACTTAAACTCTATGTAGTCATAATAAGGGTGTTGATATTTCTTAATCTAACATTCTTTGCTTAATATCTCTGTTAACACGCCATGAGTAGGTTCATATATAAAATGCACAAAAACAAAAATACAGAGATATGTTCTCAATTTTATAAATTTCTGCCAAAAATCAAAGCGGCTATTTACCTATTTATTTTGAACCATGTTTCTTAAAGCTAGTGTTTGGATAATGGGTTGACATGACCACATGCCACTGTCCACAGCTGGGCAGGCCACACAAGGCTGCTACTCTAACGGCACATTTCCTCTCATTATAGACCTCACCTCGCCGGAAACAAGCGCTCAATGCGCGCCATCGTAAATACCGATCACTTCCTGCAAATTTTCAACATTTAATATTTTTTGATAAATATCTCTTGAGATTTTATGTGTGTTTTATGATTGTGGGAATTTGATTTTGCTGTCGTTTACTTTGAGATAGAGGATAACTACTCCACTAACTGTACTCCAACGCAATTGCAAATATGCATATTTTGAATTGCAAAATGTTAACATTACACAATATAAATTAATAAATACTACATATTTAGGTATTGTATCGAAAAAATACTCTTAAGAGAAATAATAATAGACAACGAAAAATGGCTAGACTTTTAAAAACTAAAAAACAATCTTCATTGTCATGGTCTAAACTATTGAAGAATTTAAATGGAAATCCCCACATTATTGCTAAGAGGTGAGACCTCATAAAAACGTTTTTAAATCCTTCGCCAAATTCGGAATCGATTGTTAATTCAGATATTCCCCAACGTTTACACCCACACTATGTTTAAAATATGCATAAATCTGCCAAAAAACCAGAGCAATAACAAACCTTATTATATCATATAAAAGTACATTTCTCGTTGACACATTCACAAAGATCTTTATTATCTTTAATTTTCCTCTTAAACCTGATAAATTGATACTAGTTTCTATTGTACTGACCGACGCGACGTGTAATATAGATCAATGTTTCGAACCCATATATCTAGCCCACGGAACTCCCACTTTGACACACAACTCCGAAATATAGAAAATATAACCCGGATCTCTCCATATATTGTAAACTTCGTTATTCTTCGTATGTGGTCCATAATCTGTTTATAAATATTATGTTATCATTACACTTGTGTATATCATTCTTTAACAAAAATGTCTGCCGCCCACGCTCGGCGCTTCTTTTCATAAAAAACACCAATTTATTATAATTTTCTTATAACATAATACGCTATGGTAGCTGCGTGTTCAATAGGAGTTAATATTATTATTTAGTCGACAAAAGAACATTTAAATTGTGTATTACTATTACTTAATAAGAAGTCAGTTACATTTGTAATGTGATAGAGGAATATAATTTAAGATTACATTAGATATTTTATGTTTCCGTCCAAACCACTACGCTTACCTGGCCAGTGACCATATTTTGAGTTATAATTTATTCTGTTCTGGATTGTCCGAACCAAATCGCACAACAAGCAAGCCGTTCACTATCTCAGCTTCTGACATCTCTATTCAGAACTGACATATTTTATGAACTCCTAAACTAACAGGTATAAATAACAGTTACAAGTCGACGGAACGATATATAAACTAAACCTTCTCTCACATAAACTCTTGTCACTTTCTTCTTGACCTTCCAAAAGTTTCACATGCAAATCTTGATATAAATCAAAATTAATAATGTCATTATAATTATCATAATTGCTATCAACGAATAACCTGTTAAAAATACGCGTTACTAAATATAACGCGTATACGCGTAACAAGAGTGAAAACTGTGTTAAGAAGTTGTTATTAATAACACTTATTTCACTGTGACAAGTCGCAGGTCATTCTCACAATGAATCATTTGTGATTTATAGCCAACATCTGGAACTGACTACCTCGCATAATTACTGCGACATTCTAAATTATGTTTGTTGCTGTAATTAAGAAAAGATCTGTTTGTTTGTTATAATAAAGTGATTTTAATTATTTCTTCCTTTCACTGGTAGATTTGAAGTCGAGAGAAAATTAAATAAATCATTCATTATAACTTAACACGTAGGTATACACACCTTCTTTTAGTCAAATGATAATCAGGTGAAACTCAAATAAAAACAAATCCAGCACAGAAAGTAGACAGAACCAAGTCTTTAGACGATAAAATAATCAAAATAATAAAATTAATATTACACACAAACCAAAGCCCAACAGCGAAAATCGTGCAAAAATGCAACGTTATTTATCAAAATCAGAGAAGAATTTGGAAAAGGTGTGCGGAGTACTCGCTACCCGGTACAGGCGACACTTCACACCTCGATCCTCATTAATTCCGTAGATCGCAGAGATCAGAGACGAAAGTCTTTGAGTTTCGCGCACTCCAGTTTACGTTCAAACGAGCCGACAGATTCTATCGGGGAGCCAAGATGGCCGGCCACTAAGCTTTTGACACCTCCCGGAGATGCGTGCCGGTGTCCGAATAAATATGAGAGATAAACTTTAAGGTCCGCCCTTGAAATGCCGCGAGAGAGGATGTCAAGTTAAAGTACTACGTGAAAATGGGTGGATAAACCTACAATTTGAGGAACGTGTTTCGATATATCAGTAAGATATTTTGCTTCTGAACAAATCACTCCTCTTTTATTTGGCCCAGAATCGTCTTCGTAGTTACGGTCAACTGTAATTATATTTTGACTTTACTAAATTTCCGTATTGTTTAGCTAAGATTTTGCTCTCTCTACTACTAAAACTTGCGTAGCAACTGTAGCAAGATAGTAACGAGCGATTTTATTATTGTACCGTACCTCTTTCCTTACCAGAAATTTGAATTCTCACGACAGATTTTTGGAAAATTGCCAATGTTAAGTTACAATAACAAAGAGAGTTGTGGCATCGTTTGTGAATACTAATATTTTGTTTAAGTTAGCAGAAAACAATATGCACAATATCTTTCTGTACAGGAAAAATCTTAAACTGTCACATACTTACTGTAATTTTTCACAAACCTTTAACACAATTATACCAAGAGATCTCAACTAGAATCTGTTTAAAATAAAAATCAATCCTTGTTAATTGATTTCTTCGTATTATGTATTTGATTTCTTACAAATGCCTCATTGTATTCTCTATTCCAAATAAATTAAAATGTATTTTGTTTTTGTTTGACAGGTGAAGGCGGCGGCGGCGGCGGGGGAGCGCGGCGGTGCGCGCGCGACGCGGCGTCGCCCGCGCACGCACCGCCGCCGACGCCAACCCCTGCGCCGCACGCGCCGGTCAAGAGCGAGCGGCTCAGCCCGCACGACTCCAACGCTTCCAGGTAATTACCATATATTTCGAAGATCTAGTCACGACTACATGATAAAACTTTTGCCTTCTTGTCCCTTTCAATGAATGGTTGAGCATACATTTTTATTTTAGATCCCTTGATCGGGAAGCCTTAACATAGTGTATTCTAAACTAGACATTTTTAGATCCAAGTACAAATTCTACAGAAGCCCAGCCATTACTCAACTTGTGCTACTTGTCCTTGCGAATCCGCAAACAAATTCTTTCCAAAATAAAAGCGAAAACGCAACCGTCTTCACATGTTGGCAGTCCATCTCTTACACGCGGCAGTAAAAGATAAGCATCGTATATTCGTATCCATCACATGTGATGTTATCCACAGCAAGCGAGGTAGTTGTTACAACACTGGTAGGTAGTGCTGAACGTGTGGTGTTTTGTCATAGATACGTAACACTTGATAACACCACGCAGAAGTAAAGGGTAGCTTCCACGAGTATTCACATCATATCTTCTCTGTTGTTCCTAATAGGAAACAAGTTTATGTTGACTACAGTGATATTCTTGATGTGAGTAAGAATTTAAAACAGAAGAAATGTATTGGAACTTTTATCAGACCTTTGGCACTGGAAGAAGATATTCAGCTTAATAGACTCAATTAGCCTTAGTAGTAGTATTAGTTCATCCCTGTCAAGTTTCAAGTTATATTCTGTTAAAGTTAAACAAGTGTAATCTCTAACACCAATTAATAAACTCTTCTATTCCCCAACCAGGTCTCGTAGCGTGACCCCGTCGACGTCATCGTACCCCGGCACGCCGCCGGAGCGCGGCAGCCCGCACGCGCCTGCGCCGCCTGCGTCCGCGCACCCGCCGCGCAACTACTCCGACATCATGCGCTCCCTCGCCGCGCGGTACAACACACATAACAACAATGAGTGAGTAGCCTTACTAATATGACAAATGTACCGCCGAAATTATTAATAACTCTCAATCCAAAATCTATGGATTAAGATCGATTTCTGATATTAGTTGCATTGAAATTCCAGCAATATGGTACATTCAATAGAGTTGTGTTGCACACAGAATGTCATGTCACAGAAATTAAAAAAGAACCAAATAGAGGATTCTAGAAATACATTACCAAGAACTTCTAGGATTCCCCTGTTAAAATTCTAAAAGAAAATGCCTATTTAAAAGGCCTACAGTAAACAGCAACTGTTTAGAAATATTTTAATCATGTTTAAGTCAGGTAGTCCACCGCAAAACTTACCTTAATCAATTAGCTATACTAATTCTCAACACTAACAATGATTCATCTGAATACAACATTTGAATTGTTCACAAGTTCATCAAATACAGAGGACTCAGTATAAACATTTGAATAATAAAAACCCCTAATTATACAACGCAACTGACATAAGAAGCTAAATACAATTAAAACGCCCTAATTATATACGCTGAAGTTAATTGCAGACGAATACAAATAAAACCATAAACCACTACCTACCTACCTACCTACCTACTAATGCATTTCGGTTACTGTCGGATAAACTCAAAACATATTAAACCAAATTACACTCCTCGTTTGTAGTTCAAAATTACAATATTAACCTTGCTTCCATTTCAGATTATCTTAGCTTTAAATATACCTAAAGACATGTTTAAAATTCCTAAACGAATACGCTGTCGTTATCGAATAATCCATTTCCGATTAATTATCAATACTCAATTCGATACTCGCATTCATCAATCATTTTTCACACGGTCGGTGTCACAATAGTATGCGACCCGCGGTTCACCGACCGACGCTAGTGATGCCCAACATCGATTAGCATATTAATCGATTTGAAAACTTACGTTTAGTCGACAAAATTTACATGATTCGTGAGAACCGATGCTGTCCGTGTGAACTTATGTTATATTAATGAATTGGTCATCTGGGGTCGCCGAACTTTGTCTATTTTAATTACCAAATACGACAACGTGAGCGCCGACTGTGGCATCTATTTGCATTCGTTGAACGGAATCTCTAACCGACGACATGTTTGCATCGTATCTTGTAGAGATAAAATTTCAAAAAACTGTGAGATGTTTTATTTCTCTCGCCTGCAATAACTTAAAATGAGATGTTTATGTCTTTCTTTTATTTATAGTTTTTTCAAATTAATAAAAATGTCGCGATCATTTGTCAATTTAGCTCTGTGGTATAAGCGCAGTTGTGAGTATTAACGTTATTTAAACAAAGTGTAAGATTGGGTAATAAATTCTTATATTTTATTATAACAAACTGACATTAGTTTCTAAACAGAAACTCGTTAATTTTCATCAAATAACATCGGAATTGTTTTGATATCGAGATACTTAATTATCACTGACCTCTTTAATTTATTCCTCTTGATTTGTATTGCTATAAATGTTTTGATTGTCGTTTATCATTCTTGTAAAAATATATTTGGCGAACAATTTAGTGTATTTTTATAAAAAGAGGTTCATTTAAAATGCAAATCGAAGTCAATTAAAATCATTTTAATTTTCTTTTAAGCTTATTTTTCCTTATCCTTACAATAGAATCTTACATAGATATGATAGAGATTACACCAGTGTTCGTCTATGTCTACAGACTACAATTACTCACCAATACAAATGAATTCTATTTATACAATATACACTAGAATATAAACCCAAACAAATACTAATAATTTTCCACATTTCAGCTATTTCCACCGCATGAACGGTTTCGGCGAGGTACGCACATCGGCGCCCGCGCAGGACGCGACAGACGCGCCCCTCGGCGGACTGTTCACGAGACTGGCATGCAAACAGGGTGGACCTCCACGACTACCTGCCTTCCCTGTCATGCTGGATATGAGTTCCACTAAGGTAAGCTAAATATTTTGACTTTTGATTAAATGGATAGGCAGAGACACCTACTTTTAATCACCTTTTGGAGACTATGTCACCAGTTATTAAGATAGTCCCATGCCATGAGGAAATTGAGCTGGAGAAGGAAAGTAAATAATGATATTAGCCTACCATTGAAAGAGACACAGTTTCAGACTCCCTAAGAGAGTAAAAATGACTCGATCTATCGAATTCCAGGCTCAATATAAAATAATAGAAAAAGTACAATGTCGATATTTCTTGATCCCACGAAAGTAATGCGAACAGGAAACCAATCTAATTTTCCAATTTCTAAATTAAATGAATAAAAATAAATTGTGCTACCGACATCGACAATGGTTTATTAGAAATTATATCTAATTTGAAATAGTATTGTGGTTTCCATTGCTATGGTCAGTATCTAATGTACCTGTATAAAACGTAACTTTCTTTAATTTAGGATAATAGGAAGCAATTTGTCGTTTTTTTTTCAAAATGTCTTTGATTTCAAGCACCCGAACACAAACAGGAAATACCAAATCAAAAACAATTTTAAAGATATGAGTTACACATATCCCTATAATTATTTCCAAACAATTTCTTAAGGTAATTATATTTTGAGAGAAAAAATACAGTTTCGTATTTATTACTTCATAATGTACATTACTTAAGACAAGGCCACTGCCCCTATGAAATAATTTACGCTCAGATGAGTTTTCATTTCAAAAGCGCACATTTGTAATTCATATTAATTATATACACAAGTGCCCACTGACCTTCCTGTTTTAATTACACATCATACACCGTTTCATAGTTCACGGCTGTGATTAAAATGTCTCGTAAAATTCATAAAGCGTTATCGAGCGAAGCATCTCCATCGAGCGAGGCTCGTTTATGTTAATTTGAACCTCTTTAAAATCATAATGCGCGGTGAGCACCTCGCTTCCTTTCCACTAATAATGGACGCAATTAAATCTGATAAGGCCCACGACCTTTACACTTCCTCCGGTGTTGCATAGACATAGTAGAGAGAGTGTTAATTGCCGGTCGTCTGCAGAGCGTGCGGTGCGCTCACAATCGGCAGGGTAATAGTGTTGCCCCGCCCCCTGCTCGCCAGCGAACCGTCTCGACTCGACTCTCCACTGTAAAAGGAACTGGAGCTGCACTAATTGGCCGCGGCACGCGCCGCGCATGCGCACCGGCTCGCCCCGCGACACGCTAGTGATGGGATGTGAAATCGAAACACAACTCGACTTTAAAATTAGTTGACTTTTTGCACACGAGTGCAATAAGAGACACGATAAAATTGCAGCGTGGAATCATAACAGTTATTCGATTTCGACTTTCTAGCTAAATTGCAAGCGACATAAAGCGATCATCACGTGTTTTTTCGTAATTTCATATGATACGCAGCCGAGACCAAATTGCTGCCGGGGCATGATTTGTTACATTTCTCTTTACGGTTAAAGCGATCTATAAATAGTAGTTTAAATTTATTTTCACCTATAAAGAGAAACAGGGGCGAAGCGGAAATAAATCGGTAAGATTTATGTCGGATGCTCGGCTTCAGCACGTAGCCGGCAGGCGCGCGGCGCGGCGCGGCGTGCACGCGCGCCCACTATAACAGCCGTGTTCATTTCACGCGCGCGCGCCTCTGTCTGAATTTTATTCAGAATTACCCTGCATTCGCCTTTTTTAGTACGCGTGGCAATTAAAAAAGATAGATTGCAATTTGACCCGCGGGCGCGGAGCGTGACGTTCGGAACGTTATTATGATGAATGCTCGCCACTTACGATACGAGAGCGCTCTCGATCAGATAATAGCCTACTGGCTCGCCTTTCGTGTTTGCTTAGCATTGAACTGTATGCGCCGCTTGATGGACTTCTGAGTAATTGAGTTTTTTATTACAAAACCGGCTTATTGATCAAGTTCATTATTGATTGCTTGAACTTTGAAACATGAAAAAAAATGCTATCTACTTCTAAATTGCCTACTTTCGATCAGCAATTTCGTTGTCTGCCATCAATTTTGTCGAAATTCGGTGGATAGCCAAACGTTTACGATTATCTGCAGACATTGCTGGCGATATCGCGGGTGGGTCGAAGTGGGAGGTCGCGGCGCAAGCGCAACGGCGCGGGCGCACCCGAGCACTCACCGCTCGACCTGTCCGCGGCGGGCGAGAGCGCCGCCAAGCGCGCGCGGCTCTCTGCCAGCCCCAGCACCAGGAGCGACAGCGACGACAGAGACCGAGTCTCCAATGATGGTAAGTGACAATATTCAGGACACAATTACCTATGAATACTTATCAACAAAACATATAGAGAAAAACATAGGTTTGACTTTAGAGTCTCAATGTACCAAATTCAATGTAAAGTTATATACAATTGACATACGAATGATTTTCTATTCAGTATTTTATCTTTATTGTCATTAACAATTCATTGTAGAAAGATACACATGAAACTTTTACGATCGCCCACGAGTATAAACCTCGTCGAATATTCGATCACTTAACTTGATAGTCTTAATTTGTGTTTAAATCGTTTCCAATGTGATTTAAAGTGGTGATAAATTAAATTTATATGACGTTAATTTTTCCCTTAGAACGTAGTGATGCGCGTGGCGAGTGCCTGTGCGCAGAAGCCCGTGCCCGCCTCTCCGCTTGGTCAGTCGATGAAGTTTGTGACTTCATAAACTCAATCGATATCTGTGCCGAATACGCAACGGTAAGTGCACATCACTATTATTTTTAAATTCCGAATATGGTTGATTGGTTGACAGATATTATGTAGAACAGAAAATTAAATTGATGTGTAGTAAAACGTAAAATATCGATACAATCTAGTAGATTATTTTATAAGCAGGAAATTGCATCTATAAATTTTATAACACGATGATCTATAACTGGTTGATGCCTCGTAAATATTGAGAGAGTCGAGCTGAGGGCGTCAATCAGGTGCTTCAATTAATTGCAGAGAAATGAAGCTCTATTACGACAATAATAAGACTCTGCCTGATTTAAGTACTTTCGTCGGATCGAATCAGTATTAAAGTGCTACGAGTTGATACAAATTCGTTCACGGAGCCCGATAGGGTCGATTTACACGCCAACGGATCTTTGAAGAAGCGTGCTGAGATAAAATCAAACGTGCACTCTGAGTTATATTGAACTATAATATAAATTGACGGAATAAAAACCTTTGTAACAGTGTTACGCTACTTGCTGTATCATCAGCTCCTTCTATAACACCTAAGTATTGTCCTTACAACTCTGTATAGATCAAAATCGACAAAACCCAAATAGGTACTTATCAAACTTTTAAACTAATAAAATATTCTCACTACAAGATTCCATTATACATTTTTATACATTTTCAATTGTAACACTTTACAGTAAGGTCGAAAATCAATTAAAAACAAACCGGGTAGCTTTACATGCAATAGTAACTATATGTGCAGCATGCAGTAGTACTAACAATAGTACACGTCATTCCATCACCTCTACAACTATGATTACCAATAATAGTAATAATAATTGACCGGTCCGCGTCAAACAACCATTTTAAAATGTACTATTCCATCAATAGGTCCCATACTATATTCATTGATCTATGAAAATAACTCCTATCGATGCGTAATAAAGTTGAATTTCATATGTCTTATTTTTTTCTGAATATTTTAATTGCGTATAGTGAAAGGGACAAAATAAAACAAGAAGTATTGAAAATGAATCATAATAGCGTTCGGTTTAATTATTCGGAGGCTCATATTATGTAAGTACATCTTTGTTAACATAGCTTTCTACATAGACAAACGGCTACCGGGTTTCATCATTAAAAAAAAAAGAATTTGATTCTCATTTGTTTTATAGTTTTTTTTATTGCGCCTGTGTTTTTGTACAAGAAAGTTGTGTTTTATATGCGGTAGGAATTTTGTTTTAAAATTAGATTTGGTATGCAAGTGATGGTATAAGTAGTCTGAAACTTTGATTGTGTAGGGAATTAGGTATATACACTTCCCAAAACTTAATTAATTCACTTGGTGGACCCGAAGATTCAGTTATATTATTTTATTTGGGAAATAGACAGAATTATATACAAAAAATACACACAAATTAAATAATACATAGTCCAAAGCAATTTCCACATGAAAGATACACATTAATGCCAAATCGAATACAATCAACATGAGTGAAAATGATAATGATATATTATGATCAGTATTTCACTATTCAATATTTGCACAAAACTTTTAATAAGTTAATAGTTAATGTTCCTATCTTCTTTACCAATAAACAACTTCCACTAACAACATAAAATTAAAGACACCGCCATCACTTGCAGTATTTATTGTTACTTCATTGTAACATTAAATCCATGTCAAATTCATTATGAACGTTCCCTGAATGGCAATAAAGTTTAAACTCTATTGGCAATTACTTAGGTTTACAGCCTTAAGTAGGCTTATTGTCACGTTGCTACGTCAACTCTACTACGGTATTAGGGAAGGTTTGTTAATCTTAACCTATGTACTAAGTATTTTAATATCTAATATATCTATATTAAATGGATATATCTATGTCAATATGTAATGGATACATCTTCAATTAAGTGTGTATATTTTTATACCACTTAAGAATTAAAGCTTACGGTCCGACTGAAAAGCAGTCATAAACTGCAACACTAAAACTGTAAAATCCATCATCTCATAAAATAATGAGTGCACATCATAAAACTTTGTAATTCTACTTACCGCCCTACTCAGAGTCATGTAATGGTAACTTAACCCAGTCCTTAGAATTTTTTTTTTGGAACTAAATTGTTTCTCAGGAATAGTTTAAGTAATCTTTAAATATCTCTGTGTATGTACTTTCATTCATAATAGTTAAATAAAAAATTGTAAACAACAAACAAAATCACAAACTGCGCCAATAAACAAAAGTCCGCCATTAAAACAGTGTGTAAGTTAACAAGCATATTGTTATAAACATTTCTATTAACTGATTGAGTAATAAAATAAACAACGCGCTCTGTGCGCAGGCGCACAATGAGTGCCGTGACGCGAATCATACCATAATGCCGCCCTATTTAGGGCTGAGCTACATAACACAAGATTAAGCTTACTTTTAAGATTAACCGACTTCGTAAGTGTTTTTGATGATAAAAAAACTGTTTTTAATATCATGTGTGTTTTATATAAATATCAATCAGACTAACCAATTAATATCAAACCAAATAATTGTAGAGTTATGCGTTTAAGTATCGTCTTAAATGTCTTGCATATAACAGTTGTAGGTGAGTATATTAGTAGTTAACAATATTCCCTACACAATAACAACTAACAAAATCATTGAATACAATCTTTCAATTTTTCCGCTGAAGTATATTTCAGCAAAAAAATAAGAAAGAATCGTAACCAAATTTCTTAGAATCATAAATTCTATTCTTGTCTCCGTCAGAATAAGTTTCCTTGGACACGACAGCCCTGTGCATGCATCACATTACACAACAAGGTATAATGCACAAAGCGTCGAGCATGGCATCGCATGCATTATGTCAATGTGAGGCAACGCAGACGTGGGAAACGGCGGAAGATTTTAAATTTCCATAATATTTGTATCGCGAAATTGCACAATGTCGGTGAACGGGCGAAGACATTTGATTTTGTTACATACGGGCGCGGAGAAATGACAATACTTACTGCAACCTTGTAAAAACGTCATGTAGAGATATGTATCTTACTCTATTGACTGTATGTTAAATAGTAAAGACATAATACCATTTTTCGGATACTCGAAAATTATTATCTGGAACATAGCACAACTAAAATTTACATAGACAACCCAAACATAAATTTATCTGTCCCAAAATATCTTAAATTTACAATGATGTTTAACCAAAAAAAAACTGCGGTTTTCCTACAATTTCGTGATCAGTTTACACAAGTTTAACATGTCTTTGAACTCTAAAAATACCATTTATAATATAGGCATTTTTAAGTATTTAAGCTAAAGTATGTAAATAATAAAATAGCTAGTACAAACACTTGGAATTATGTTAATAAATGGCAGGGTCAATAAATTCACATACATGATAACATGCGCTAAGGAGGTACCACACAATGTAATTGTAATTTTAAAACAAGACTCCCCACGCGGCCGGTCGTGGCATAAAATTGTAGAAATGACACTTTGTCCACCCATGGAAATTTATAACCTGTGGCCTGTGATGCCTTTCAAATAGGGAAGTGAATGACAGAACACATTATAACTTCTCCATGTCGATGTTTTTGTTGTAATCTTTTTACGTTATACCAAAATAAATTCTTTATTTCTTTCGTGTTATAGAAACTCAATTTCATTTCCATTAAAAGGTTAAAAAAATATTGCGTTTAAAATTCCACAATTGTGATTAGGTTTGCCAAAATTACGTATGAATTCGTAGACCATATACATTAATAATTCTTCAATGTCTATATGTTTTTCTAACACATCAAATGTGCAATATCCCTGAGCCAATCGCTCGCTATATCGCGAAGCAATACGGTAGCAATATCGAATTACCGAGTGATTTATACACAGAAGTGTCGTGCCGAATTGAGGCAAGTAAATTAATTGTTCTCCCGATAATAATATCGTTTAACGTTTAACTACAAAATGATTTATGTTTTAGTTATAACGTTACTCGGATCCTGGTTCAGTGATGTATTTATGAATTGCTATAACTGTCTTTGGATAGTACTCTGTTTTAATTTTAGAACAATATTGGTTTAATGAGATTTAGTTGTTCGTTGATGGTGGATCTATTTATTTGTGAAAGGTAAAACAAATGCGCATTGTATTTCGAATTTAGTTTTTTAGAAGTTTAGAAGTTAGTGTGGAAATTATTCATATTTTTATATTTATATTATACTTTGCTACTTTCCCAAAAACTCAAAAGAAAGTTCTAAAACTAGTTATGTTTAGTAAAATTTAAAAGTGTTTAACAAGAACAATAATAAAATTATTCAATATTTACATAGGCCCGGTGTTTTGATGATTCTGATCAATTTCCACTAATTTGAATAATAGTTATGGGACATAAATAAATATTTTTACGACTTTAACAACTAATAAAATAAAAATTAAGAATCTCCCGCAGTTTGGCACTAAAATTTTTAATTTTTGTCCCCCAAGGCGTGAAACACGAGTAAATACAAAATAAATTATAATTACGTGAAATAAAATTATACATCGAATCATAATTATTGAATAAAGCCGCATGATATCTCAATTATAATAATTGTAGTAACTCTGGCACTGGTTTTACGACTATCGATAATTCTTCGTGGAGTACCACAGATTCAGATAACTTAGCAATATAAACAGCAGGATACTCCTGCCGCCCACACTAACCTACTCCCTAAAATTTTAATACTAATAATAAAGTCAATTGAAATTGAAGCTTTTCATTTAGTGAATGGTCGTGAGTAATAAACAAACAGACACGCAAACTAACCTGCCCCACGAATTTGTAGATGGCATCGCTTTGCGCCCGCGCACTGAACGTCAAACCGTGCGTTTGCGCAAGACGTCGTGCGGGACGAGCCGCTCACACCATCAGTAACTGGAGTTGACACCGCACCTATCTCGTGGATCTTAATAAAACCGAAATAATTGAATCCTGCGAGTCCTTGTAACGATTTTATTGATCAACTATTAATAGCATCCACAATCTCTTAATATTATCGAAACTGAAGTATGGCGTAAACACAAACATAAATATAATCTAATACTACTTAACTATTATAGGTACCGTACTAATCCTTTACCGAATAATCAAATCATCTACGAATCTACACTGTACCATCGTACATTCCTAATCCTTGCTCAAACGATTAGTCCACTCACCTCACGCACCCGCAAGTAATCTCGATCACAAATCACGCCGTCCTCTAATATGACATGAACTACTTTGATCCAGATATTCTAGATGAGCGTAATCCTAATTGCGCATTGTCACCTGCAAGCGCAGCGACGGATGCTCGTGCGATCGTGACGTTGTGTCGCAAAGAACCGTGATTTATACAAATTACTAGTATATATGCGAAATATACAGTATATATAAGGTTTAAATTATAGCGATATTCGATCGGGATCGCTTGCGCAGGTCGCTGTGTAATAAAGCTGTAGGTAATATTGTTTTCATAATGGTGGTAAATGATGCTCTTTGTTGCACCTTCTAGTGTTGTGTTGGTAAGTCGTGCTACCTCATGCCTGTTCTAATGTGGTGTTTGGTACATCGATGTTGTAGTGCGGTTACAGAACATTATAACTCCTAATAATGTACTTTTGATTGTAAGTTCTGGAATTGACTGACTAACTTAAAGGATATTTTTTATGTCATCGAAATATATAAAAGAAAGTCCAGTAAATATTTTATCAACTTCAATATTTTTAACGCAAATCAATATCCAAGACTCATTAAGAAATAAAAAATGTTTTTAAAATAATTATTATTTTCTGCAAAAATATACAGAGCAGGAAATAATAATCATAATATTTTTAATTTGTTGCGGACGGAAATATCTCGTTATGGTCGGCAACCGGACGACATTCAGATTTCAGAACACTAACGGAAGATATCTTTGGCACTGGATTTAGTTCGATGCCTTACCATTTAATGTTATCAATCTTTAAGAGTTTTAATGAGATTAGTAAAACGGAAAGGGCGGCCTGTGACTCTTTAAAAACTTAATTAAAATAAAGAGAAGATTCGCAAGTCAAACAAGACTAGTTTCCCTCGAAATCATCAAGTTCTCAAACTTCCTGAGATAACATTCGATGCTAGAATCCAGCTTACGTATGGCATGTCAGATAGCTAAAATACTTGTAAATTACACACTTTACTTCTCAGCAATACATATCGGTGACTTGGAATTCCGTATGAAAATAAATGAGACCCGAAGCATGCGCGCGCGCAATTAGCGGCGAAGCTTAAGTGTTTGTGCACGAACCCACCGCGCGACAGAGGGCGCTGATAAATGACGCATTTGTAACACTATGATAAATATTGTAAGCTTGATTGAGATGAAAGGAGCCCATTAATATGGTGTCGATGGAAGTGCCTTTGATAATTCTGGTTTCGTAACATCGAAGGGAACAGTCTAGGATGTGGTTCAGTACTCGACTTAAATCATTGCACTGTCAGTACTCTCTCCTCGGGAAAATGTTACATCGAGTCGAACTAATTTAATCCTCTAGCAGTTGTACATACAATGTCGTTTCGAAACCTCGGACAAGGAAATGTATGGCACCGACAATTACTTAAGAAACATTTCAATGTATGTACGGTTTCAGAATGTTACCAACAAAGAGAAAGGACCTCCACTAACATATTTCACTTGGAGCCCTTCTAAGTCGCGGATCACGTCCACAAAATGCCACACACACAGACAATCCATCAGTGCTATTCATAATCACGTTATTACATCCGTTACTAGCATTAATATCACCCAAAACAAACAATGTTCATCACCCGAAGCCATACACGACTCATACGGCAAAAGCTTCAACTATTGTTAAACAGAGTACAAACTTACAAATTCGTCCGATGAAACTGGACGTTGAAGAAAGTTGGTCCACACTTCGCTGTAAAGACACGTGATCTCGACTGCACAGAAAACTTGGTACTGGTTGAGATGTAATTACTATAATGGGCTTTGTATCGTGATCAGTCGACGTATATTGTTATGATTTTAGACATGAAATCGAAAATGGTCACGGGTCATCTCCATGTGAGTATTCGTTGCGCAAAATGATCGGGGCTAACACGATTTCACTTAGAGGTGGGCGCTCAAATGATTCATTTCGATTATACATAGTCGATTAATCGATCGCCGAAATTAGACTGGCGGATTGAATGGTGCTTGATCGTTTTTGTGAATGAGTTTTTATAATGAATGGAGTTGTAACATGAATAATGTGCTATGCTCTGAAGGAATTGTCATTTATCAAGATATATCTGTCGCTTATTCACAAATCACCTCTCAATCAAAAATTTTTGTGTCAGTTGTGAACCGATTAATCGGATCAGAATCAGAATTACTCGAATGACATAATGATTCGGTTGTCACCTGTCGCAACATTTTTGAACTCGTAAAGATTTTATCAATCGATGTTTGTCAGGAAACTTGGCAAAACATAACTCGACATCCTTACCGACATATACTTACTTTCATTAGCAACAGATTTAAAAATATATCGATATGTTTATGGACAGTTTATTTTCGTTTACACTCTATTTCCTGATTAATAATGTCAAAGTGTCAATGAAGTGAATATTTTATGTATTTTACTTATTTACCTTTGGCTCCAAGGTTTGTCCTGATTTATATTAAGAAAACTAGTTCTTATTATCTGATGCAATTTCTTAAACATATTCACATATCACATTCCCATTTAAAAACGAAGTTATTCTAGAGGATTAAACAAATTAATCAATTTCATCAACTTTCTAGCTTGAATCCCAATTTTAACTACATCTGCGATATTTTTTCTTGTACTATCTAATGTTATCATCAAGTTATCGATGATAAATCTGTTCTACAGACTACAGACTAAAGTAACACTTTCTATCTTGAAGATGAAATTATTAATTACTTGGCTGTAAACATTTCATTAGATTCCGTTTACATAACACAAAACTACTGCTACTTATCGCACCCGCACTCGTGAGGTGTAAATGGGTCCAATTTATAACGCGTCGTGTCAAAAGAAGCGACGATTGCGATGCTCTTGCGCATACGACGGCACTATTAAAACTATTAAGTGAATTTCTACGATTGTTGTAAAAGTAAATTAAGTTTGTTACTACTGCAATGTCTAAAAAAAGCAATTATAGCTACAAGTGAGTTTAAATTAGGTTTAAATTTGTGTGAAGAGGAAATTAGGAGAAAAATTTGGTCGACTTTCGATTATTTTTCCTAAATTTAATAAAAAGCTTTAATGGTAAAATAAATTAAATGATGATGTTTATTTTTTTACATTACTCACATTGAACGTTACGTTTTCGTAAAATTACTCTGTACAGTGTAAAGTAAAATTTCTCCGCGACACTAATAAATTTACCGCAACTTCGCTCATCTTGTTTTTTTCTGTCTCACTCTAATGATGTTTTCGATTTATTGCAATCTATTAAATTAGGTGCGGGAGGTGAGGTCGCCGTCTTTAATGTTTAGGTTCCGTAGCTGGTTACCAAAAATATTTTTTAAGATTAATATTTCCTTGAAACAGAAATAATATTATTAAATATGTTCTGTAGCTTGAAACTAGTAGTACTTTTCTTGAACAGATAAAGCGATAAGTCGCAAAATTTAAGTAATTAAGATTTAATATTACGAATAGTTACAAAGATTTTTAAATTACCAACCACATTATTAATTAGCTTAAGTATCTTAAATAATCAGCAAAATCTTTTTACCTTTGCTAATTACTATTTCTGCTGAACCCAAACACCGACTTCCTAAGACCTACAAATTGATTAGTCCCAATCGGTCAAATGTGATTAAATACAAACTAAACAGAATTAAATCATGACAGCTTTCTCCCACCAATGACAGCTGACGAGATGATGACATTAACGTTGGCCGCACACCCGCGATCATCGCAGCACTTGACATTGTGCAACAGATCTGTACCATTAATATAAGTTTGCTTTACGTTTAAAGTAATCGAAACGAGAACGCATCCGACACTCTGATTGGCCGGCTCGAAAAAATCAACCAATTAGAACGCCGAACGCGCTCTCGTTTCTAATACTTTAAACGTAAAACAAACTCGTACTAAGGGTACTGTATTAAAAAGATGTTTGTTGCTCACTTTCCATATTTGCATATCGCGTTTTCGTTAAGTAGATTCATGTTTGGCCACTTAAGTGTTACAGTTATTAGAACGTTAGATAAGATCGAATTAGTTTCCGTAATGTGTTATTAATTGTATTATAGACGTCGTTAATGATATGTCTGTGTCAGTAACTGATGGTAGATTTTAAGATCGTAACCAGTTTTTTTAAAGTCAATCTTGATTGTAACAACATATTGTTTATATATTCTATTAAGAGTTCATTTAGCAATACGGCATCGCAGAATACAAATAATCTTTCACTTCATCTTTTAATTAGCATCCCAAACAAAAATTATAAAAAAATAATTTCCAATCAAAATACAACCAGAAACATTGTCTACATTGTCTCGGATGTAAATTCTGAAGCCATTGCTCTTTGGCTTTACAAATGTAAATGTATTAACAGCTCATACAATCAAGTGACACTTGAGTCAGTTGACGTAGTGACGACAACTTGCCCTTTAAACAACGACAAAGGGCAGAAGGCAAAGATCAAGTGAAGCAAAACATTAGCAAATTGAAATCAGTCACTTTAAAACTGAAGTATATGAAACACTTCATTTAACGATCGTCTAAGACCATAAAACGTTTATCCGAAATTCTACCACAAAATAATGAAACCTCATCTACTTTTTAATGACACAAAAACCCCAACCGTTTGAGTTTTTAGCCCGACACAGACATCGTACAACAAAACTAATGAAGCAACTGAACCGAATCATTAACCTTAAAACGAAAGTAAATAAGACATAAAGCTAGCTATCGTACCTTATTTGCCTCCAATTTCTCCATAGATAACTTCTTCACAAGTCTCTAGTACTGATCAAAAGCCTGACGTATAAGTAAACAGAATTAAATTACCAATCATTTGCTTCCACAGAACCGCATAGTTCAGTAGACCAAACACGGGCAAGTCGTAAACAGTTCAGGAATCAATCAGTGTTTATTGTATGCATTATACGTAACAAGAGCACTATATCCATTAGTACTGTTTCTCTAGTCACTGTCCTGCCGTTAACCAGTTTAGACAGTTGGATTACTGTAGAGATATTGACTGTGCGAGCCAGACAGAAGTTCAGAGTATTAGGGCTCGATGTGTTTATTGAGTTTACAGAGGATCTAGAGTTTATTCAAACTGTCATAAAATTAACTAAAACAGGCATAAACAACTAAAATTATAAACGTAGACGTTTCATTAATGATGAATTTAAAATATACTTTTATTTAAGAATACCCTTTTATATAGTAACTTTAGGTACATAATGTATTTTCTATATTACAACTGCTACAAGGAAAATCACCGATGACTCAGTAATATTTCAACAAAAACATAAAAATTCACTAGAAGCAGGTCGTTCTGCACGACACTAAACTACCGTTGACAATCTTCTTGATAGTCCAGACGTCTATATCACCCCGAGCGTATCGTCCGACCCCTGACCTCAATTAAATGCCCCAGTCCGACCCGAACCGACGTAACTCAGCAACGATTTTACAGAAACTATTTATTCGCTCATTTAATCGACTTGCCAACATCGAGTAACTCCTGAGCTATTACCGATATTCACCGTCAATTAAAATAATCGATTAATTAACTATTTTACTTACAATCGATTTTATCGTCCGATCCATATTTATTGAACGTGTAATTTGTTAAATTGGGTCCAATTAATTGTATGTATTTTAAACTGAGTATATTGATATTGGTTAATTTTATCTGCTAGTGTAATTACTGTATTATTAGGCGTTATTCGACAAATTATATATAATTAAATTATGCAGTGTCTGTCAAATTGAATGGGTTCGCAATATTTGCTTGTAGATTGCTTTAATTAAAGCGCCATCCATCAAGGTCTGCCACAGGGTGGTATATTGGGGCCATCCTTGTATAATGACCTGATATTACAGGAGATTACGGGCCAATAACCAACAAGAGTAGACACAATACAAGACCTTGTTGGTCGCTGACATGTGACAAGTCTGTGAAGAATGCAATAACTCAAGCGTGATTAATGACAGCTCTCCATAGTCCCTTCTAACACCTGTCCCTGCGTATGAATGAAAGTAGATTGACGGACACTACCGGCTGGTTTAATAAGGACAATATGTCAATCATTGTTATTGATTGGCTTTATAGGAATTTTGTAGTAGGTAGTAGTTTGTTTGCGTTTTAGTTTTTTATATAGGAAACGCACGTTGAGTAAATTGAACTCTTAGTTAAAGAAAAGTTTTAAAAATTTCAAATATTTTGTCACGGCAGTTAAGGTGCTTAACCGTTTTTATTCTAATTTCGCTCATTTACTAAGTTAAGATTTTAATTTTGATCAGATCCATAAGATAAATGATATTTCAACAATGTATAACATCCATGCAGACCTAAATAGCACATATACCACTACCATAAAAAACCGATCCCGAAACCCCTCGAGTCCTAACATCGTAATAAAAGTTGCAAAAGTGAACGTCTCCTGAACGTGTGTGTCCGTCTGATGTCGGATAAGAGCCAGCTAATAGGAGACCACCAATAAAGTTGACTCGACGACCACTACGACACGATATCGCAACTCGGATGTGTATTAGAATCGCAATTTATAAATGCTACTTCTATTTTATAAATGGTACTTCTATTTTATGGTCGACAGGATCGCGTTTTGTGTTTAATACTGTTACCTTGTCCTTCCGGTTGGAATTTAATTTAGATACGGTCAATTTTCTCTGTTAGGTTATAAGTCTCCGGTCTTCTATTGGTGGTTATTTGATTTCATGATCTTGAGTTGTCTAGTAGAAGCTGGTTTTCTATTAACTAAGCTATGTAGCCAAGAGAAATTGAGGTTGGGGTTGCACCCCATAAAATACATTGTATGAACAAATTAAACATGTCACATTATAGTATCTACCGACTCTTAATTATCGTCTAACCATAGAAGTCTAAAATTAAAAAAGAAACTGCATGACTCAGCATTCTAGACACTATCTACATAATCATATTTTAAGACTAGATTCTTAAAATATGATGATGATAATATATGATTATGTAGATTCGGATTACTCACAGAACTATAAATACTAATGAAATAATAAATAAAAATTAATTTATAAAAACCTTTTCAAATTGTATTGTAATTTACATATTGACAACATTAGCTAGTCGATATTTATTTCATACGTGCATACTTAAAACTAAATAGGTATTATGCCCCATACAAAGTAATGAGATAGAACTTTAATAGCAAGCTATCTGAACAAGAATATATTAATTTAAACCCAGAAGTTATAGTAGACTAACTTATAGATTATTTTAATTGAACGTGAGTTGTAATTAACATGCAAGCCGTGAACTAAGTTGAACTAAGTTCAGCTTAACGGCGACATGATATCGCCTTTAATATCTTTATAATTATTGCCGTGTTCAATGATCATTGGATATTTACTATTTTATTAATTACAATTATCAAATACAGACGTATAATCTGCAAAACAAGTTGTAGAAGGATTGCATGGATAATTAAATTACTTTGACCATTTCCTTACGTAATCAATTTTTATTATTCTCACAAATAGAATGTAAGGTCATGAATCAAATATTGAAGTGTAGTAAAATTAAATTCCTTCTCCGTTAAATCTAAGCTCGGAGCACAATGCACATTTCATTAAGTTAAATAATTAATTACAAGCAGTAACGCCATTACATAAATCTGTTATTCGATCGTTAATTTCGCTATAATTCAGTACTTTATACCTCCACAGGCTGAATCGTTGCTGTAATAGTTATTCGCCTACCACTTTCACGCTGATGTTGCGAATATATTGGATCGTAAATCCCTTATAGAATTGCTTCTCTCGCAGCAAGCCCATGAAAGGGAGTGTAATTAAAGTACCCCGGTGTTACAGTGCTACACTTGACCGGTATAATCGCCTATAATAATAATCTTTGAGAAGCCACAGTGCTGCCCCCCTCTGTGTCTCAACGATATACGATCTCGACCCCGGCTATTATCAAGTAGCGATGAAATCTAACAGCGTATTAAAAACCAGTACAATTCGTCGTCAATGTTCTATAAGACGAAGATAATTAAAAATATTGATATTACCAGCAAGTAACTGCTATTTAATGACATAATCTAGGTACTAATTACATTCCTTGAGTCGTATTATGTAGATGATCTCATTATTGCGCGAATGAGCACCGTTTTAGAAAATCAAATGCTCTTTTCGATATAAAAATAAAGTGTATAAATGCCACCACCCAGCTACAAACCACATAAGCGTAATTTAGCCATAAATTGATCGGGCCATCTAATGACTTCCCAAGCTTATAGCGTTTCGAATAAGCTTGTATATACGTAAGAACATTTAATTTAGCTCAATCGAGTCTCGGAAGGCGTGTATTTAAATTGAGACGTCTAGATGCCGAGATAGGAGCTGGGAGCGGGCTAGAGAGATGCTATCTCTGGAGTTGGAGCCCTCGTTTGTAAGTTTCTCTGAGACGAGAGCCAACCATCGGTTTAGATGTCTACTCGCCTACTATATGTTTCATGACTTTGATGATTCTTCTTGTAAAGTTTAACAGGAGTATTTTGTACGGTAATTTTTAATTAGCAGAGCGCTTGGACCTCAACAAAAGAATCTGTACGTGCAAGTTAATAACAGGTGGAATGCACTAGAGCGGTGTATTTGTTACGGCACTTAACATAAAAGGTAACTGGGGAAATAAAGTTAGTACGGTATTTATAACGTTACACCCGCCCCGGTCTTGAAGATGTGTTCTTTTCTTTTCATCATAAATATTATAACTTCACTAAACTTTTTTTATTTTTGTCTACACTTAAATTAACATTTTGTATTTAATTTTGTACCAAGTTTTATCTTGATAGCCGTAATATTTGCTACATTATACATCAAATTCCCATAAGATTGCTAAGTTATAAAATAATTTTCTAAATCGTTCAGTGGTCGGACATCACGTAGGGCGGCTATCCTTCATCTTGGAGCAATTCCTTTGGTATCGAAGCGACACAGATGGACATGTGGCAGGCTGAGCACTAGTAATTGTATCACGTACTAAATGTAGAATAATCTTCCACGGAATGTCCCTGATGGATGCATTTTCGATTTGTAACATGGACTGGATGATTCACCCCGGAAGGGTCATTTCGTATTTCACTAAAAATCATCATCGATATTACTTCTGCTCTTGTAGCAGCTCATAATAAAGAACAAGTACCAAACTATCCTACCATAAATATCACTGAATGATTCTATAATCTGAACATAAATAATACTTCAAATATAACTTACAATCAATTTGGAAATATGTACAAAGATTGGCAAAAGATCGATCAGACCATGACAGCAACACATGTAGCGTAGTGTTACGCAGATTACGCACCACCCACGTAGAAATGTGGCAGAAAGTACAGCGAGCATTGTCTTTGAACACACTTCATAAATCACCGTATGTTGATAGTATGGCCAATGTTATCGATTGAAGTATTAATTGGAGATAAATATTTCGTTTTCTGCTGGCTCTTTTCAAAATGTATAGTTTTAGAGGAATTATTATTTAACAGTTACATACATCTGAATAATCTTCTATATAATTTTTCATTTCAAATAAAAATTGACCAATATGTTTGACTCTTGAAGAGGACAAACCAACCTCAAGTTGAAAAAAGAAATAAAAACACAAAACTAATTAACGTCTTCAATCACACACCTACTACGCGATCGTTTCACGCCGCCCAATCAGTGTGCCTGACTTTCGAACGGAAACGAAGAGGACGCGTGCGGGCATAATATGCCCCGTAATCTGGCGGTAATGCCCTGGTAATCCCTGATGGTCGCAGATGGCAGAATGGTGGGCAATCTACGCGACCACTGCCGGCGTCCGCCTGTAATGGCTGCGGTAATACCTAGACCAGTTTGCGACCTTTCAATCTAGGAATGTCAACTTAAAGCAGGGGTGCCGCGTATGTGTTATTTATGACCGTCAGTGGCTATAAATTATTGTGTGATGCTCATGTTTTATCATGTTAATTTAATTGTAAATGGTTCGTGATTATTCTTTGGTTTAGTGATAGAGTTTAGATTCCTTTAGGTGTATCTAATGAGTTTCTATAAGTTTTCCTGCTTCAGTATAAGCGGCGACTGCCTTCAGTCAAAATTGTGCAATTTGATTTTATAAAGACTGCCTTACGGAACAACTAGCTTCAGGCATCTGCTTCACCTGCATTCCCGTGTTATAAAAAGTTCCCTATGTGTTATTTCAGACCATTTTGACGTAATTTTGTAACATACACTGACACACACAAACTACATAACCATTACTATATATACAAGCATAATCATTTCAACGCTTGAATATATGTTCATACACACGCAAATTGCGTTTGCTTCATAAATTTTCTATTTTCCAACACCCAACAACCCTGGCAACGTCGCCCGTGGTCTTTCGAAAGTACTGCTATACTTTCTGTGCGGTCAACATGCACCTTATGACACTCTAATAAAGTCTCTATTACCTTAATCTAACTTTTGTTGGCATGTCAAGTCATAATGCAGTAACGACCGCGATTGTCCGGTGCTATTTCATGATACAGTTTTATCTCATTGTGGGGTTCGATTACTGGGTAAACCGTGTTACTTTTAACCGCTTAGTTGACTTTAACGGGAGAAACTTCATAGACATCTATCTAGAAGATTGAAGTACTCCACACAATGTTCATTCTGCATACATTTTATTTCTTTTAATACCTGATACCTTACCAAAAAAATCTATACTAATATTATAAAGCGGAAGAGTTTGTTTGTTTGTTTGTTTGAACATGCTAATCTCCGGAACTACTGGTCCGAATTGAATAATAATTTTTGTGTTGGATAGTCCATTTATTGAGGAACGCTTTAGGCTATAAAACATCACGCTGTGATCAATAGAAGCCGAGCAGAGCGGGTGAAACCGCGCTGCAGTAGCTAGTTGTACATATACTGACACGTAAACCGGTACGCCTTCAACAGTTTTCTTTCGGAAGTTAAAGCTCTAACATTTGTTCACCTCTTTAAAATTTCAAATTAGTCTTTTAAATATATTATTTTTTAAGTATTCACGATCATATCGGTCTCTATCTATTTGGTCACATTTAATTACCATAGTTTTATCACTAGAAATGTCAAATTACTTGTAACTACTGCTTCCTGCTCAGTCCAGTATTCATTAATACTCGAACCCTTTCTTTCCTAGTCTAAATATAGTCTAGGCTAGTCTAGGCTAGACTTATGAATAAAATTGGAATGTCTGTTTGTAACATTGAAATAACCGCTTTTTACTACATGCATATGAATATGCATACGATACATACACCAGAATAATATGTTTCACAATTTTTGTAAGTCTGTGTGTCTTTCTGTCTGTTTTGGCTTATCTCTGAAATGGCTGGATCGATTTTGACGGGACTTTTATTAGCAAGTAGCTGATGTACTAAGGAGTAACTTAGGCTACTTTTATTGGTCACAAAGTCCATAATCCATGCAAGCAAAGCCGCGGACATCAGCTAATTTATAACAAAATCATACTATGTCATAGCTCCATTTGACATGAAGTTTCTTACATAAACCTTGTTTATTTAAATTGTATGCAAGTTACCTCAGAACCGAGTCACTCGCATTTCCAGTTTTATCTTTTATGAATCAGAAATATTATAATTATAACAAGCCTTAACGAATGTTCCGAATTAAACAAGATTTTCACTAATTTAAATATAATTAGTTGTGTCGTAAAATGAGATTAATTAAAAACTGCTTACGTGTATATATTAGGTGTTACATACATACATATGTAGGCTTATGTACTTTCTTTCGTTATTTACGCTGATTATATCTTTTGTTATGTGTGATACATATGTACTGGTTTTTATTGTAATCAGCTTTCTTTTACAGTGTTAGGATACAACTCAAATTTTACTGACGTACTCAGAGGCATTTAATGATTACTTAGCAATAGCTAAGTAATCATTAAATGCCTCTACTATGGAATACCATAGTAGACAATTTAGAGAACCCGATGCAAACTGATTAGTTTGATATTACTTTTAAGCTAACTGAGAGTGAGGTGAGATGGTGAGTTTAAAAGAAAGGTGATAATTCCACACTTCATAGTATTTCTCCCTATAGATAAAAAATATTTGATCAAAAACGGAGTACTAAAAATCAAAAATAATCAAACAAAACCTCGAACCAAAACTAGTATCAATCATATGTAATAACAAAAACAAGCCAGTAGCCACAACGTTATGTAAAACAGTACGACTTAAGGCGCTATCATTTGTCGAAGTCGCGCAGTGACATCTGTCGGCAACAAAACGAGTTTATCTGTAGACCACACTCATTATTCAAATCTCCACTACTGGGATTCGAACCTGCGTCAATGATAACGATGGCAGATAAATATATTGTCCGCCTTTCACTAAATTTATGTAGGTATGTTTGGTTGTTCGTTTGTCGTTGGTCAATTGCCTTCCGTATCCTCATGGACATCAGTGGTTTAATGCTGACATGTAGCTCTAACTATGGAGGTCCTACAGATTACAGATAGAGTTGTGTAAGAAAGATCCTCTTTTGAAACAAATTAAAGAACAGAATTTGAGGACAATACATACATTTTAAAATGGACTCTATACTTCACACCTTATTATTCTAATTAATTAATACGAAACACCATACCTAATATACTTATAACACAGAATACCAGACTTTCAACAATACACATTCACAAAACATCACACGAAATCAAATTAAAACTATAAAACACGAGATATCATCAGCTAATAAAACCAGCATATTTTAAATATCATAAAATTTTACGCGAAAGTATCGCGAACTACTTATGGAGATACGAGATCAGATCTCGCCATATTTCTTTTAAATTAATTCTTTTAATTATACATTTTATGGCCCCCTATAAATATTATAAAGGAACGTGTGACACATTAGTCTCAATCGATGTCTGATCATCCTCTGAATTATATCGCTTGCAAACAGCTCTGCTACGCCATTCACGCCATGTCGTTTTCATGTGTTTTGCTACAATTTCTAATAACATACTTGTATTTTTATTCACAAAGGTATTTAGAAACCCTATTTATTTGTGGTTTAGTGCTATGCTAGCTATCAGTCCATTTAATGCTAGACTAAATATTTTCACGTGATTAAACACATGGTATTGTAGACATACATATTTCATAGTTTACGGTAACATTTTCATAAGATGAGCCGTAAAGCTGTAACAAATATTGTCCTCCCATTTGTCCTCCCAATAAAAAAAAATATCAATAAAACTTATATAGGTTAACTCTGAGTCGTACATCGAATCCTAGATCTAAAGTTTCACAGTAGCATTTAAAACCTCTGAACTAACAAGACGGACTCAATTACTATAATAGTCAAATTAGTCAGTTACCTTTTACGTACGAAACTAATGCAACTCCTAACTCGCTTCCCAGATCCAGTGATCATTGATCACGGTACATTTGCATTTTCGTACATGCACAGTTTAGTCTAGACTAAGACCTAGATTGAGAGATAGTTACTCAGGGAAATGCCGCATTCCTACACAAAATATACTGACGATCGCAGATATTTTAAAGAACCCGTGAGATACTCTGAAAACCCTAAAAAACAATTCGTATACTTAACTCTAGACCAACTATGAAACCTAATGAAATTCAAATATCAATGATTAAAGAAGTGACGTGCTCCATAACGATAAGCACGTATCCTAAGCACCTAGATATCTAGAACTTACCAAACACCAATTAAACTAAGCTCATAAAAGCCAGGGTCAATAAAAGCTAATAAAAAATTAAATGACTACAAAGCATGTCCACTAATTAGCCCACACGACATTGTAACTTCAGGCATCAATTTAATACAATAATCTGTACAATTTACATAGTTTTACATAAATTTGTATTTGCCTGATTACTGAGATCCTAGCTTCTAGCTACTGGCCATAAGAGCTGGAAAATCATAAATTATAGCCGACTTCGTGGCTACCGTACGTATGGTACATTTACTAGAAAATAGCCGGGAACATTCGTTGCCATTGAGAGCGCATATCAATTGCTTTGAAAATAGTAGGGTGTTTGTAATTATAAATAAAGGAGTGTTTTCTTTTGGTTTAATGATATTCTGCTATTACTCAATTAAACGATGAAGTTTATATTTTTAAGAATAATTTTCTGGACAAACATTCATACTCCCATTAGGTGTACAATCATGAAAATTTAGATTTCAGCTACGTGAAAATTACTTGTGAATGTTATGTATAACTTAAAACTAAGTCCTTGTTTTATATACTCAACTGATACCTAACGTTACGTTTAACCTTATCTACAAAACAAAGCTGCAATCTTTACATAACTTTATGTACTCCTGCGCCACCCACAAAGTGAAATGACAGGAAAATGATAGACAGTAAGTGGAATGACATGGTCGCTCCATGCGGCACTATTCCGATGGCTACGGAACCCACAGATGATGGTCATTTGCCGCGTTTCACAGTTTCATAGATCTTGCGCTTGCGCACCGCCTGATACAGATTATAGCTTTTATTTTCGTCGCAAAGTGAAAGGTTTTGGTACTAGATCGAAAATAATAGGTCAGATATTTCTTTTGTGATTTTGTTTTTGCGGATTTTTGACGTCCAAGTGCGCATGGTAAATGTGTAGGAAATACTCGTAGTTTGCTACTAAGAAAACATAAAACATACTTAAAAATTAAAACATACATAGGAATTAATTCGTAAGTATGTTTTAAACTGTACATTCATGCACACTTACTTTTTGTAACAAGCAGATGACTTCGAAAATATATACTACCTAGTTACATTAAAAAGATACAATACAAAAATGATTAAAAATTAAAAAGAATAATTTATTCATTACAACCAAAACACGAACCCATTTTTAAGTTTAAACATTACTATATATAGTAGTCTAGATCTATTTAATAAAACCTTTATCTATAAGACAATGTGCCGGCTAACCGAAGTGTATCAGAGAAACCAAAGGTCCGGCCGGTCACCGGTCCGCGTAGAAAGTAAATAAATTGGCTTTAATACTTAACTATACACCTACTGTGCAATCCACTATTTCTGCCACGATTTCACCTGCGTACCCAGTACCTATGTGTTAAAGCGTGATGTTAGATAACCTGTGGCTTCTGAGCAAATGTTATGATGATCTGAAAATGTACTTACAAAAGATTAATTCGATTATTCTTAATTGTTTCTCCATTAATTATTATGTTATCCGCTTACTCACGTACTGTTTTGACGAGGAACTCGACTAGTTTCAAGCCAAGTGTTTCTCCATTCTACAAGCAAGTTAGTTTTCTGTTTTGCAAAATAATTATGTTACGTGAGTGAACTAAGTTGCTAATGAGTATTTCTGACTGAAAAACTTAATAAATCAAGGATAGATGCTGTGTGTATCAATTTCGTAACATTTTTTCATCACTACAATAAATTGAAACTGAGCCCTCATTATAGCTTTCTCCTTATCAAATCAAAATCGACAATACTCTAGTAACACAATTCTAACTGAAACCTATCAAACAAACAAACAAACACACGGATATATCTAAGTTATTCCTATTATACCATATTTGTTGACCGCGGCGCACGCGCCGCACGCCCGCGGCCCGCGCCTGCGCACATTGGACACGCCGCCATTACTTACTATAACGGTGCCCACCTATCAGTTGCTCGTGTTTTTATTAAATTAACGTTTTTCTATTTAATTCATAATATTTGGTCATGTTGTCAAAATTTGATTGATTGTCGATTTTGTAGAGATGATTCAAAAATTACACACCTACATGTACATCTTAGTACGGTATTATACATATTTATTTAATGAAACGTTGACTTTTGGTTTTGAGCAAAGCTTAAGTCTTTGACTGCCAATAGAAAACTGTTGAAGGCAAATCCTCCGCTAACGTCGGTCACCACTGTTCAATGTGTTAAGTATGATTTAGTAGCAATCCCTCCTACTAAAAATCATGCTTCTTGGCATATCTACAAACATCTCTTTCCTTTTTATCACATCCTTCCAAGATCCATCCACGAATAGAACTAATCAACAAAGCATTTATTTAAAAAGAAAAAGCTTAAAACGTGGAACAGCGTAAATGACAGGACGGTAATAGATTCGCTTTCCTTCCGGCGACACATGCATGATATATGGCGGATGCTGCTTCCTATCCCGGGATCCGGAGATCACTCATACGCTCATGTGCAATTTTCTATACCTATTTCTTCATTAATGTGCTAATTTTATGATTTTGATCGATGGTCGTCGTGTTTAAAGGTTGTTGTGTTCATCCTGTATAAGGCTTCGTAGTAGAGAGCCAAGTCTTCCTTGCAAAAAGATTATTTTTAATTAGTGAAGAGTGTATTGTTGGGAGTCCTTATATTTCCAATATACATATTTCACTTAGACTAAACTAGTAGAAAAATTTTCATCCTTTAAAGGTTGCGTGCATTTTATTTATTCAACACCAATAGTCGATATTTTTAATTTATTTGCAATTAATAACGGTGGTATTGAAACAAGAACGGATGAGAATGATTTACTAAAATATTTAGTTTAATTAATTACTTATATTTAGAATTTATGAGAAGTTATTTACAAAATTAAGGAAACTCACATGTTTTTGGCTCTATTCGAAATATTTATAATAAAATTAAAATAAAAATTCATTAGTATTTGGCCAAAATAAAGTCATTGATCTCTAATGACCTTTTATGTTTTTAGGAATTTAGTCGAAATCTACTATTTAGGTATATTGACGGATTGGTACTAGAGGTTCATTATAATGATGCTTACGAGTGGTGCTTCTTAACCCTATAAAATACTTCTTTTGTGATTTTGTACGTATTATTTTGAAGTGTGTGTGTGTGTGTGTGTGTGTTTATATATACATACCATAACATCAATATCCTTTACATTTAAAGTACATTCACATCTTCACTCTCAGCGACATTAGAAGTTCATTAGCGCCCAAACTGACAGGCACAAACAGTTTATCGTATCTCGGGCCAATAAACAAGGATTTCTCCCAACAAAAAGTGGTGCGGGGTAACAATTGAAGATCTAGTTCTAGAGGCGTGGGCGCAGTGTGGGACGCTCGCCACATTGTCGTACTTGCGAAAAGATATGTTTTAAACCGATATCAAACTTGTTATTTATTAATACTAACGCCTATCAGGTTACTGGACTGGGGCCTCTGGTTATGGACAATTTATGGTTTTTGTTGAGTTTTCTTTTTTTATGTATGAGCTCTTGTGGCATGTAGGATCTATATTGTCACCGGTGTTTGATAATAGACCTGTTTCTAGTAAAGAAACCTAGATCGAAGGAGTTATCCAGCAAGTTGTTAAAAACTTTTTAATGTTTCGTTTAATCCACATAGTAATCTACAATCATAAATTAAACTAAAAATGTCGTAAAACTGACTACATTTTCTACCTTCCGCATAGTGTCGGTGATATGTATTTAAGATATTAACAAAAAAGGACATTCATTTGCATTTAATTAACTGTTCACGTTGATTGATTGACGATATAATTCGTAACTCGCTTTTCCAGTTTTCTTCGCTGGTATTTTTATAAAAACACTTGTACTTAGTAGGTTTTACGGTGATACTGTCCATCGTTCTCTTTCATTTCAAAGCTAACCTTCATTTTTATAAACAAGCAATATAGATAGTAACATTCCGAACCATTCTTTACGAAAAAGCACCCAACATGGGCGGCGCTAATTGCTTACCATAAGGTGACACGTCAGCTCGTTTACCACCAATTTCATAAAAAAAATCTCCCAAAAAGCTTGTCTTCACGACTGTACCGCTAATCAAATAAAAGCACACAAATAGTTCAACATAAGGTACCACCTACTTTGAATAATCAGTTTAGCCGTAGGTGTACCCGATGTTGTCCGAAAATACCCGAAAGGTCGCTCGGGCTAAATGTCAAATGAAACACGCGAGGTCGCATTGTCTAGGCCTTGCGGCTATTAATTGTAAATCAATACAAGTATAGATATGAATTATTTTGGCTCGTGGCAATATGATGTATTTGAATAATGGATCATAGTTTAAGCACTTCAAGTAACATGGCGACCTCATCTTTTGTTTCGCCACGCCTTACATTACGACGCTGATCTTAATGGTCTGATTGAGGACTTTGTACCTCTTATAGCTGTAATGAAGAGCTGTGTAAGGCATTGCAAAATTAATTGTAGTCAGCGGCAATGGCTGAAGATATATTTGCCAACGTATTCGGCGCATAGTTAAAAATTCATCCCCTATTACATACAAATGTAGTGGAATAACAACATATTATAAGTAGCAGAGAGAAAGCATTCCATTTCACTATTAATCTCTTCAAAAAAATACTATGATGCTACCATCTTCCACATAGATTAACAAATTCGAAGCAACCAAATCATAATGACATATTTAAAAGGAAATGCGTTTTAAACAACACCATCTTTTAAACCGACGTTACAAAGTAAGTTCCACTTTCCATTCCACTAAAACTAAATCATCCAAACGACCACAGTCTGAAATTACTCAGTTTTTTTTTACATTAGCGTCGCGTGCGTGCTGTCACTCGTAATTGTACGGCAGGTGCGTATACGCAGCGATTTTGTAACTGCTATGCAAACCATGGAATGTGCGGTCATACGCTTTTTATAACCACAACGCTTTTTATAACCGCTTTTTATAACTAAAGTATGCGATGTCGTTAGAACAACTGCCCATGTTATATATTTATGACAAAAATAATATTTTTTTGGTGGTCAAAATTGGGGTAATGACTACGTGAATGTGCTATGTTACGCATGTTATGATGTAAAGTCATCACTCAAAGGAAGTATGATTTCCCTAATGGTGTGACGTTTGAATAATTTCTTCAATTCTACGTAGTTTGGGTAAAATCGAATCGAATCTCATGACCAATGTTGGCTACCAACTTTGAATTGGGCCAACTTTTGGCAACCAACATCCGCTGTTACGCAAAACAGAAGAGCTTGAATGGTAGGTATATATTTTAAAGTCATCAAACGGGTCCACTTCCTTCTCCCATTAGTATTTGCGATCAATATTAATGAGAGGTAATATATTTAACTTTTTTTCTTTTGTATTGTCAACCACAAGAAATACATGTTTTGTTGTAATATAATACGTCCTATGTTTGACATTTGTGTAATCGCGGAGAACATCTGTTGGTAGCAGAATGTTGTTGAAAAATATCTTATTATTAGCATTTCAAATGTGCTTCTAATTTATAGTCGGACTGACTGTACTGTACATGTTTATGGTGTGTGTGTATTATAGTATTCATTCATGGATTTTCCTTAATAATACTAGCTTCTACATCTTTATGAGCATATTATTTTATTCTTTTTATTTGACACACTCATTGGTCGAGAAGTTGCGTATTTCTTATTTTTATTAGAACGTATAACTTCGCAAATCTATGAACAAAATCAACCGCAATTTGAAAACATCGACGTGTACAGTAACACAAGCTTCCAAAATTGGAGCACAGACAATCAAGCAACGATTCACGACTAAAAAATATCGATCACTGACCAGAGCACCGTGCCAACACCACAATGAGAATTCTCAAAAATAATTCAAACATTCAATGGTCCAAATTACAAAAAGCAATCAGAGAGGTTTGTGATTTAGTCAGTAACGATAATGACTCGCGGGTAGAAAAAGAATTCGATATAAGAGATATGAAGGGGGCTATTCACAAGCGGCAGCCGGCCTCATCTAAAGATAATCTATTTGGTATAACCCCACGACCTCCCGGTCGGTCGATGTAACAATATAATTAAAGAGAGATCGCTGCGATCCGATCGGTTGCAGGGTTGGGCTTCTGGACTATCAGATTTATGATTTGATGAAGAAGCAACGGTAATGTATTGTCTTCGAGGGATCTTGGAAAATATTGAGGATAATATTGGCTTAGGACGTTAACTACCTACTTGTGGCTCAGTGAACTAATGGTACACCACTGTGATTTTATGTCATGCTACTTTATTCCTTAAGCTTAATCACATTAGGATCAACTTTTTGTTTTAATTATCACTTGAAAACTTTTTCTTATGGCAACTCTAGTCTAGTAGTGGTACTTACGTGGCAACCCTGACCGGTCCGTTTACCGGCCGGATGTCGATGGCTCTGTAAAAGGAAACCTACATGATTGTTGCTCCCAACGCGTTATAGATGTCATTATTTACTTGCGCCCGCGCAGCGTTGCTTTTTACATGTAATACAAATTACTGGGTGCGGGCGATGCTATGGTTGTTTTAGTTTTGTATAGGAAACGTGCTAGGTCATCGAATAAGGGAATAAAGGATTATTATTAAGATTACATTCACGAATATTATAATTTTTATTATTCTAGGATAACTACACACGATTACACAACATTATCGAATTTGAAATGTTTGGAAGTCCATACCTTTTTTTGTCATTTCTTAAGACAACCATCAAATACTCTTCTCCCAATTGTATTCCAACAAGGATACCTTGACATGCTGCCAGTACCAGCCTATATATATTTAGTAATGAGTGGAAAGATATGCCATTACCTACTCTGTTACCAGACACTTGATTATGTTTACGAGCTACAGTTCGTTAACTCACTGTAATTTCAACAGCCGGTAATACTGCCGTTTATGAAGCTCTACTCTCGTTGTTAACTACGAACCTGCCCTGAAAAGTGAGCCCATTTGACAACTGCTATTATGGTCTGGTTATTTAATTACTGATGGTTACTGGTCGACAGTTTTTTAATTGGTCTTGTTGCTTTATGTTACTTGAGTGGAGTGGTTGCTTCAAGGAGAAATTCAATTAAGTTGAGTCCTAAAATCTCGTGTTCATAAGTGACTTTTATCCACTAAGCCTATGACTTGAATATATTATATAAAAAAAAACTATATTTATAATACACTAACAACAAAAAAAAACAATGTCGTACCCAAAAAAACTACCAATCAAATTCCTCAATCGAAAACTGGCCACACAGACTACAATTTAAATAAAGAATGAATCATAAACAAGCATGAAGTTACTACTAAACCAGAATTCAGAACGCACTTTTGAAAATGTTATAATTATCGTTCTTAAATCTAAGTGGCCAAAGGCAAGTTCGTTTTGCCTGAGACACCACAAAGCCACTAGAGGTGCGATAGTATCGGTCTGTGGGTGTATTGAGCAGATTTATCGACTGTTTAACCCGTAAAAGGTGATTTGTAATATCCCCCACTCTAGTCTCAGGTGAAAAGCTACGGCTTTTAGAGTTGGGAGGTTTATTTGGGTCTATTTTTATTACAATTATTTTTGAGCGATTATGCTCTAGTTTGGCGTTAGACACCACGTTCGTTTTGCCTGAGACACCACAAAGCCACTAGAGGTGCGATAGTATCGGTCTGTGGGTGTATTGAGCAGATTTATCGACTGTTTAACCCGTAAAAGGTGATTTGTAATATCCCCCACTCTAGTCTCAGGTGAAAACCTACGGCTTTTAGAGTTGGGAGGTTTATTTGGATCTATTTTTAACACATTTATTTTTTGAACTTTTATGCTCTAGTAAAAAAATGTTTTTGTTACTTGAAATTGGAGACTACTTAGCATAGCTGAATGTATTTTGAAATTGTTAATACCAATAAGAAGCTGCATTATAATGTATAATTACAAAGCTCTTTACACACATTTTTACATTCTATAGCAATTCAACTAAGCCCCAAACAGTAACCTTA
This sequence comes from Spodoptera frugiperda, assembly GCF_023101765.2. NCBI lineage: Eukaryota > Metazoa > Arthropoda > Insecta > Lepidoptera > Noctuidae > Spodoptera > Spodoptera frugiperda. Next base: position 9,683,339 of record NC_064213.1, on the reverse strand, counting down.
ACAAAAGTGATCCACAAATTATTCCATCATCCCAGCGAACATCGCTCCCATCTCACATTTTCGCCGCTGAAACAGTTCGCTTACAATATACAATGCGCGAACAGACACTAATGCGCAGTAGGACAGCGTAGCTTCGCAAATAAAGCAAGCCTCATGTATATTCAATTGTACAAACAAACATACACATGAGCTATCTTGTCGTTGTCGCACGCCGCCCAGAGATATGGACTTGTAATTTGTAGGGAGACCATTTTGTGTGGATGGAATTTAGTGCAAGGACGTTACGAGAGAACTACGAAATTATAACAAAATAATTGCCTTGAGTGTTCTCATAATCCATATAGACTTTGGTTTATGAAGTATCATATTATATTTTAACTAGACGCATAAAACATTTTTGGGCATGTATTACATAGTCACAACTATTGGTTAGCACCCTGAACAAAATAAATATTGCATTGTAAAGAACACTAAAAATCACCAATTTTTACAACCCAAAATCTATATTTTTGGTTACAAATAGAAAAACTAAACAGTTCCACCTAAAAGTCTTCGTTATAATTCGTAAATCTCTTCCAACACGTAACACCCATGGTCACCGCAGGCCTGTATATCCGCGTGCTCCGTATAAGGCCCATGAATTCTGCCACCGGTCTAGTTGTGGATGAAAGCCGGCCGGCTAATAACTATACCAGTTATAATACGATATCTACTTACACCCATCAGCTATGTGGTTACGCGAACTGAGACCTGCATTAAAATACTGCAGTTCTCGTAGATTAAATGGTCTTGAATGAAGATTTGAATCTTAAAATTGGTGGAAAGGGAAATTATTGGCATTATTTCTTTGGTAAGAATCATGCCCTCATAATAATCTTGAATAGGTACACATTATTATATTCCTTTGGAACTTAATACTGTTGCCATATATGGCTCTCCTTCATTCCAAAAGAAAAGCTGATCAGAAGATTCTAAAATATTACTTGATACTAAACAGAAACGATACAAAAATTAAATTGTACATCAAAATTATCTCCGACAATCAAAAGCCGCTACCATCTTCAATGCTAACGGTGCCTAAAACATGACCCTATATATAATTAGGTACAAAACACAGCCGCTAATGCAACTATCGGGTACCGGAGCAGCAACAAGGATTCGCTTAGGAACCGGAGCGTGTTAACTAATCCTACATTAAACCCACTTACTTGAACACGGTGAAATAAGGCAGCGTTAAGAACTGGCTCACTGTGAACCCTATTTAGGAGCCCGGATTATCTGAATTAATAGCCTTTTTGTTTACTAAGAGAATTATTTTAAGGATTTTAGTTCGTATCTACAAATATTAAACAAGCGATACTTAAATAATATCAATCAGTTGTGTAGCTATAAAATTCATCGCATTGAAGAATGTCGAAAGACAACGTTCCGCGTTGCTGTCTTTTGTTCCGCAAATCTTTTTTATGTACATATAGGAACTCCAATAAAAATAACATGTAATCGTATTTCTTTTAAAAAGTAACGTCCAATAAATATTTATCATCAAAGATAGACATCTCACTAACTTTCGACTGATTTTCTTGGAAGTGCCGCCTCATTTAATTCATACGTTTTTCTTCTAATTCTATTGGACTTAATTCAGTAGTTTTTCCACTACTTAATGACTACTTAAAGGCTAAGAAGCTCGATTAAAGTAAAACGCATAGATTGCAATCCGCAGTACGTCCCGAGCTGGAGTGTCGGCGCACTTTCTTCAATCGGCCGCGAGAGGGCGCGCCGGCACGCGACCGCTACTCGTGCCACCTCAGAGACGTGCTCAGATCTATCGATAAACTCTTAGAAATTTTATTTTTATTTATTTTGTATATTTTGTTATTATTATATTACCTGATAGAGTAGAAGATTATGTTTAGGCATGAAAGAACACTGTTATTTTGAAAAAGAGCATTCACGTAGACACAAAACATACGTGTTAAAAAAATTTAAATCATATAGTAGATAGCTTTGAGTCTACTTACATTTTTACAAAATTATGATTTTTATATACATAGCATCCCTACAAAACAAAACTTACTTATATAACAACAACATAACCTACAACAACCATATCACACCAACATCTGACCCGCCACCCTCCAGCACTTCCATTCAGCGAATCTATCGATACATCGACACACGAACTAAAACATCGACTAAACAAGCAGTAATAAATCATTGACATCACTATCTTACAAGTGGCACGAGCCGATAGAATCTAGCAACCGATGATACAAGTAGATTGTTTCACCGGAACACCGCTCCACAGATACCGAGAACTATTTACTCGATTGTTAATAATACGATTTAATCGTGAGTATCGATTCACGTTTCGAAAGTGCTGCTTTTGATTTAAATAGAGGAATAAAATGCGGTTAGAGGTTAGGTACTGGCTAATTATAATATACTGTTATGTATTTGGATTGTGTTTTTAGTTCTCTTGTTAGTCTTGACCACGACCACAAAATGAGGTTTGAATGAGTAGATTGACCTTAAATTTCTACCTAACGTCGTGGTCAATGTCAATTATTTATATTGGAACTATTGACATGATTACCTTTTTTTTAAGTGGGGAAAATCATCCAATGGCTTCTCTCGTCTGGGGCGGCGAGGCGAGAGGGAGTATCAGACTCTTACTGACTAAAAACCACCCCGTTTCTACTCCTGCTTTTCGAGCCGAAGTCCCGGTAAATCCGATTGGTAGTCCACAGCTCCGGATCGGGACATGATTACCTATAGTTACTTTTCCTGAAAGAGTATGCAGAAATTAAATCCACCTTTTACAGTTTTGTTTGAGATGAAGGAAGATTTTAAATAAGGCAATATACCTATTACTTTTCTGGACTCTGAAATTTAAGACTTCATGTTAATTAAAATTTAATTTATACACTTAGGTAATTTTTACCGCTTTTAAGCTTTAATCATACGAAAACTACGCAGAAATTTTACTACGTGTTCCCAAAACAACATCTTTCATCAAAATATTAAACCTTAAGATTTCACATCCTATCTACTTTCACCAACTAATCGTATCACTAATAGCAACATGGAATCACTTAGTTATGCATAATAGAACAGGTGTAACAATGCAATAACTTATAATAACTCGGTGTGGTTGAATAACGGGCTGCGCTCGCGCATGTCTGTTTACTTAACGGGAGTCGCACCGCCTCCAAGAAGGGGGCTACTACCTACATGGTTTGATAAAATATTATTTATATTAAACTTAAGATTCAAATACAAGTTAAATCAGCAAAGAAAATAAATATTGACTGTCAAAGTCAATATGTTCAGACGTCTTGACTTACCGTATCAGTAATCTTTATAATCATAGTTTATCTTATAATCATTCGATCTTGTGACCTGTTTGATCGTTGACATCGAGTATTGACTTTATATGATCGGCAAATAAATTGTGTCGTCAGGCTGAGTGCCAACTGTTTGACACTACACAGCTCGGACTGGCAAAACTGTAAAAAAAAAATGCCGAATTCCATATGCCTAAATGTTTGTTCTAATACCATATTATTATGTTTGCTTTTCTATGTATATTTGATAGGCATATCAGCCGTAAAAACACTGCATTAATAATGAGACTTTAACAATCTGAAACTGCCTTACAACTAAACCACATGTTCGCGAAAGTAGGCAGTTACCAACCTACAACTACAACTACTCGAGCACTAAATATCTAGTTAAGTAGTTAAACTAAATAGGTTTCTTTTAGAAACGCGAACTCGCTGTAATCAGTAGTTCAGGTAATGAATTGTGAACTAAACCCATTACGCCAAGCTCTAAACCTCACTTTTAATTACAAATATCACCTCCCATATATTTTACTACTCCATAAAGTTCATAGTAAGCCTCACACAATCAATAATTACGTTTAACTAATAAATAACCTATCTTAACCTCTCGCTTGTTTAATTTACGCAGCACCGGTTAAATCAATTTTGTTTTACCAACGCCATCGCCATTGCCGGGAATAGCTTATTTCATTAGCTGAGCACATTGCCTAGTTAGTGTCGGAGGGTTAGATTAAAACCGTTTTATTACACCTTTTAAACCTGCAGCTGCTTTTTATTAGAATACTAATGAAGTATTATATTGACAATCAACTTGTCAAGATATGTATAGTCAATTTGTCGATATCTTTCAAAGTAACAACGTCACTAAAACATAAACAACAATACAATTTATCAAACAACCAATCTAGTTGTTTAGAAGCCAAGATAACTAAACAAATTAACAATGGAACTCCTATTACACACGAGTAATTTATTTAATAAGGGATATCACAACACATACTTGTTGCAAACAATCTATTATCCAGACTTGTATTAGCTCGATAATGCCTATAGGTATAATGGCATTACATTGCTCAAACATAGTTCGCATTGTTCAAAACACCAATATATCAAGAGCTCTCAACACATTACACCAAAACAAAATAACAGCTCAAGTTGCACAGACGGTAGTACGCTAACATTAGCGACTGGGCGTTCTCTATTCGGATGTGATCGGGAATGGTCGGCAACGTTCGGGTGTGTTAACCCCGCCTACCTGCGCGCGCGCCTGTCCCTATCTCTGTCCCTCTTGCGGCCCTGCGTCAGTCTATCTCGCGCCGCTGGCTTGGCCGGCCGCCACACCCACAGATCAGCGCTAGGCTATTTTCCAATTATTATGTAGGAGCTTTTTGCGCGCGCGCCGATGCCAACAATGATAAGCTTTCTAGTAACAGAATGAGTAAGGTAATGTTTTTGTTGTAACACAACAATTTAGACTAGTTATTTATAAACTTGATTTATTTTGTGGGATTATAGTTCCGTATAAAAACGATATCCTATTCCTATTTATAGGATTTCATTAACTTTGATTGATTGAGTAGAGGTAAAATATTTTCCAAAAAACACGTAAGTAATGAAAAGAACAGGTAATTAAACTTCTACGCCTTACGATATCTCATACGAGACTAGTTTCATTCACAACTCTTGGATGAATAAATAACAAGTTTGTTACGCCCATAGATATAACTTAATGTTAATATATTCTACTTTGTGGTAGATACATACATACGTCTGTAATGAATCCGCATACCTATATCTACATAGCACGGAAACAATTCTTAAAAAAATAGCATGTACAGTTATACAACTATATTTCTTAAAATAAACGTAATACTAATTAGAAGTGAAGAAATTAAATAATGAACAAGTAACAGGTACGTGTAACAGATACGCACCAGTTCGAGTAGCGCCACAAAAACCACAAATTGATACCATTATGTCCACAATAAATAAAAAACGCACTAAAAATAGCAACTAACGTACGAGTGCGGAGGCAATTACTATCAAAGTGATAGTTCACGAGGTGGCATACCTTCACGCAATTAAACGACTTTTTACTAAAGACGTAAAAAATTAATAACATAAGTGGCCAAGTACTAATGGAGTCCATTACTAAAGTAAAAGTTAGAAAGTCGGAATAGTTAGTGTAAAACGACAATTGATAAAAAAAATGCGTCCGCGAAACGCCCTGACCTCTTACCTCTTACTTTGGACAACGTTACGCATTTCACGCATTGCTTTTTTTAGCATAATTATTGGCAGACCCGAATCTGTTTCAAGTTATAATCTGTTACTGAAAAACTGAATGGTTTCTTGTTGAACTGAATAGTAATGAAAAACCATTCAGTTTTTCAGTAATAGATGAGACTTCCATTTCAACCTTCCTTTTTGGGCATTTTTCTAATCTAGATCCATAGTCTACGCTACCAAAAAGATTCTTGTTTACCCAAGTACTTTCACCTTACACCTAAATTGACCGCATTCAGATGAACGAAGATGAACCTTGAAGACTTAGGAAGGAATACTACAAATAGTTGAAAAATCTTTGAGATGACGGTGCTTCATTCAAGTGAATGATAATAATAAATGTCCAATAGGTATATAGTTTCTTTTGTTAAAATCAGGCAAGGCTTAATTTTCTATTTCATTATCACCCATTTGTCGAATGAAAATTTCAGCCCTAATGGCTGAGTCCCTAATACAGAAGAATTGAGGTACGTCACCTTTTTGATAAACTTTCAGTTCCAAAACCAAAAATATTCAAACAGCTATTGAGTCACACAGTAACCTCGGGTATTTAATGGAACTGTAAAAATAAAAGAGTTTAAGAAATGGCGATGCGATGGTCTCAGATTATAATTACGGTAGAGTCGGTTGAGTCGGTAGAACTCACCCGTGCACCGTCACTCTCCACTAAATATAATACTGATAGGGTTATCAACTATTCTATTTGATTACTAGCACTAGTTTCCTTCTTAAGTATGCTTTTCCACGTGATGGAACTGAATGACAAGTCTTAGATCATCACATACAGTTCTCTTATGAATATGTGTTACTTCTATACAAGCCCATCCGTCTAAACCAAAACAGACTTCGGATTACAAGATCACAACATTTTATCTTAATACAAAGAAGACGTGTAGGTTTCTGAGATTAACTACTATTACCTCAACTCCCAAAAACATTTCTCCATATTATCCCGGCTTCCATTGTTTTCCTAACTTAGTTTACTACGTGCTATATTTACTCTCTAAATAGGTGTGCCAGCCCTAACTGAAGCCCTGTGCGTTCCATGCTTTAAACTTAATAGCAATCTTTATAGCCCAGCCTCCGAATAGTGATGTTATCGTTCGATACTCGATGTCGATAATGTGTTATTACATTGTACAATTGCGGGTTACGTATTGTTCTTTGTAATGTTGTATGTATAATTGTTGCAATCTGTATTTGAACTTAATTATCATGTTGATTAAATTACCGTTAGAGTGCTACCTGTGATTTGCGATTTAATTCATGGCACAGACATTAATTGCGAGACTGTTATGTTAGGTACTTCTGTTTCGAAATATGTTTATGATTTCTAAGTGCATAATTTCATTTCAGAGTTTTATGAGAGCCTCTGTTTTTGCTATAAATTACGGCGTTGCAAACTAGACGTCAGCAATTTAAAATTCAAACTACTGATTGCTATTTACCATAAAATATTCACTTGTAAAATTAACTGAGCAACAAACAGCACTTCAATAACTCGCGCTCGGATCGCTCGGTCGATAAACGTCGGTATAATTCTGGCGAGAACGTGCTTGTCACAATTTATCGTGGCGGCGCATCACTAGCCGGGAGCAAAGGTTTGGCAGAGGGCGCAGGCATCAATTTGCGCGCGGTAGCGGCCGCGGGCGCCGCGCCGCCCCTGTCATTAGCCCCCCTCGGCCCGCGCCCCGCGCCCCGCTCGACCTCAGGGGAACATACTTTAACCTTTTTTGCTCCCCTGCAACCTGTTCGGGACGCGGCTGCTGCGCGCGCGCTGCGGTTCATGGCCGCGGGCGATACGCAGTATCTGCAAAATAGGGCTGCTAAGTATACGCGTTTGTTTTTGTCCGTAACTGGTTGTAATTATATGGAGATGGAAGGGAATGTTGCTATAAAGTGCACTTTAAATAAACTTTTTTGTACCTTTTTGTAGAGCTTCGGTGTATGTATGTTTATTTATCTTTTAGATTTATTACTATCGATTATGAACATTATTTACTTTCTCATAACTTTTACATCTAGATGCATTTCAGATAAGAAGGTTCTTCAGATGAAATCTATAAAAATAATATACCTGAAATTGTCTTTACCTGCCATCAAAAGTAATTTTATTAGCAAAATGTCATTTTCCATCATTGGATCAAGTTACCCAGCAACCCTGCGCAACCTGTTAAGTGCACAGGGCGCGTAATAATGTAGGCTCGACGTTAGTTACCCACAGGCTCCCAGAGTGCGCGGCAAAACAAGCGCAGGCGCAGCCTTACGTGATAATAACCAATTTATATCGAAGCAGCTGTCCTCGTCAAAATGTGATATTAACTTATGACTTATCTAAAGGCTTATTAATGGGCGTTGGCTTCGATGTTTAGTTTTGGTTTATGTTTTATTATTTATCTTTTAACATTTCTAGATAGTGCGTTCATCACATGCATAATGTCAAATTACAACATTATAATATGACGGTGCCTATGTTTTTACCATTAGATGCCATAAATTCTGTAAAATAAGTCCAATAACAATGTAGAGCACTAAACTGTTTATTGAGAGTACTACAAACATTTATTTGAAACAACTTGCACCATGGTTTTTGTAAATTTCAGTTAAAGTATGTGTATAGAAACACAGCCTTCTCTCGAGGCATATAAATCTCTCATTTAAAACCTACGTCTCCTATGGTAAACATGTGAACAAAAAATCACCATAGACTCTCCCTTTGACTTTGAACCGTCCAGATAAAAAGGTCACCGCCGAAACAGGTCTGGCTTGCTTCCCCGAACCAGTAATTTGAGCCATAATTAAACAATTTTCTTGAATATCATTCCGCTTCATTTGAACGGTTTGGGTCACTTGTGACCCCGGGGCACACATTAGGGTCCTGGTCCGATTCCGTGGCTCCATAAACTCCATTAAACATAAACATGCCCCCAAACCACTTGTCCGCTCCAACAGGCCGCTCTTTCGTTCCACTTTATTTAATTTCAATATATTAGAACGAGAAGTTTTCTAATCTCGCTCAGCGGCGAATGGCTCCACATTTGCATAAAAGTAAATTTGCTCCCAAGCCCTGGATAACGCTAATGGCAATCTCAAAAGGAACAAAACGAGCGCCGCAAATTGACCTGTCCCTCAGCCGAGCCGCGCCGACCTGTCGCCGCTACGTTCCCATCATCTAGCCAGTAGCTATCTCACTTTAATTATTCATAGACTTTTTATACGCTATCGCTTTTTACCGCTCGACGGCCGGTCGAAGCCTTATAAAATTAAAAAATAAAATAATCGAACGTCGGCGCAATTTAAAAAAGAAATAAGTCGGATGACACGGATCGAACTCCGGGCAAATGTCGCGCTGTAAAAAGTGGTCGAGCGGTGCGACGAGAGGAGAGCGGGCCGCGGCGTGGAGGGGGAGGGGGGACACAGGACGTCACGTAGGCGGCGCGGTTTTTGTCAACGTTCCCGCGGAGATGACAGGTCGCTGGACGCGCCGCCCGCGACCTGCCCGCAAATCGTCTTGATGCTTTTCATTTAACACAATAGACCCATCTCAAAACTATCATAAAGTAATTTAAATAGTGAATGCCTTCCAACTGGTAGCTATATTCGATATTAATTGCATATATCCGGCTGTGTAACAGAGTTAAAAGCCTATGAAGAGATATGAATATGCACGTCGGTACTATAATTAGATTAATAGGGTTACACACTATAATGCAGGTTTTTGTATGACTTGACACAGTTCTGGCGTGTAATTAAAGTGAACAGGCAGTAACTTTTACAAAGATATTTTGTTTTGCAATACTCACTATTGGAATAAAATATAAAAAATATCAAGTATCAAGAGCTTTCGTAGTTGCGCCTCGTCGATGCTGAGATTGTGGGAGACAGGTGCACCTTTACCGCAGCGCGTTGATGTCTAATATACTGTAAAACCTTGTAATCTCCAAAATAACTTGGATTAAAACTTCATAATGAGTTAATATTTTGGACGCTGCTTACTTATTACGTTTTATTAGTTTAGAATTAAAAATACAGAATAAATTAATGAAGAAATAGATTTTGTCAATATTATGTAGTAAATTCGATTTTATTAGTTCTATGAAACATCTGTCAACCAAGTAAATACCTAGTACAATTACATATTACTAAAGCTCAAGTAAATAACACAATCGTTTTTATTCTTTTCCAGAATTTCCGTGAACAAAGAATCGACGGAGCTGGCCTCCCCCTTCTCACAGAAGACCACCTAACAGGGATGCTGCAGATGAAGTTAGGGCCGGCTCTCAAACTGCGGGCTGTGCTGGCGAGGCGGCTGGAGCCGTGCGCGCAGTGCCAGGCCGCCACCAACACCCTCGCTATGGCGCCCAGGATAAACGGCGCCGCGCTCAAGTCGGAGCCCCGGAGCAACACAACCAGCCCCAGTTAGGGTCACTTCGAAAGTACCTAGTATTTTTAACGCGTATCGTTCCTGCACAACCGCTTTTTGTTCACATAGAAAATACAAGACTATGCTCTTATTTAATTCCACCCAATACAGTATGTTTCATATACTCGTATATTATTTTGATAATTTTCTGTGGAAATAAAGGGCTGTATTCATGATACATCAACTCAGACATTGACGTCTGAAACCATTTTTAAGGCCTCGACTTAAATATTTTCATTTGTCAGATTCTGAATCATTTTTAACAATCATAATAATACTAGTTTAATTATAGTCATCTGCCTGCATTCGTACAGTCTTCTTGTTCATAGATTTTGCATTTAGTTACTATAAGACGCTTTAGTTTATACTTTTAGTTATATAAGTTTTTGTTTTGTATATAATAAACGAGTTGCCGTCCAAATGTTTTAAATGTAATACTTGCGTAAGAAATATTTTTGTATGTTAATTCATTATCGAAATATATAAAATATGGGGTCAGTTTAAGAATTTTGTCATCGCCCCAAATTAATACTTGCATACAAAAATGTTTTGCTAATAACGAAATTACTTCGGTGCTAAGACCCTGTGTAACTTAAATATTTTGTGTATATAATGGCCGTTTTGTAAAGAAATATTGCTTAAAGAATCGAGGCTACACGTCTACAGGGTCACAAAGATATAAACGGTTTGTATATAAATACAGTAGTTGTATAGATGTATAGTTATATATGCGTGGATTTACGATAGCATTTATTGTCACCACACCTGAAGAAAGCTCAGTAATACCGATCTACAATTAAATACATTGTAGTTAAATTGTTTAGTTAGTTGTATAGAGGACTTAACTTCACAGTGAGCATAATATTTCCTTGTAATTATTGTTTTCTGTAATATGGAGAGTTATGTAAATAATGTAACGACTGCTCGTAGGTGTTGTGGCGTAACTGGTTCTAGAGATGATCTTTTTTTAATACATCGATAGAATACTGGTATTTTATATATATTCAATGGATCAAATTATACCAAAATTGTATTGAGGTCAATCTCAATGTTTAATTTCTTTTTGTTTTTACGATTTGACCAGTTACGATCACAGACGTCGTTTAAAATAGATCTAGGTTGTAATTCCTACAGATATTGTATAAAAACGTGGTTTTCCTGTGGTAATCTCCTTAATTGCCAAAATAGAATGGTTAAATAAACGATATACTTATTTAGTAGGTAAAACGGGTTACTGGGGATGTGTACACATCTTGTATAGTTAGAATGTGGATCCAATAATACTACTTACCCTGTTACAGGAAAAAATATATTGAAAATACTTTTGTAATGATATTTTGACTTGGAACATTGAGATAATTAATTAACACAGAGATGGTTACAATGTTTCGTGTAAAACTATGTTTTTTGGTAACAACTGATTACTCGAATCCATAAACAACTACACATATTTGTCGTCATAATAGTTAGCTGAAGAAAACTAACAAAAATATCAAATAAGCTTTACAAAAACACGATTGAGAACGGTAAAGAACATTTTCATTGTGTTTTCAAGTCAAAATATTCCAAGTTCCAAATAAGAAAACTCACCAGTGACCTTAATAATCATATAACGACCAACATATCATCAAAATCGTAAGGTGCTATTTCGGTACGTAGAATAAACTGTGCCTTAAACAGTCTTCCTTAATTAGAATAATAAAAAATATAATTACAATATTATTATTTTAATAATCATAACACTTTCAGAAAAGTATTACGGTTGTACGCTTTAAATTGGACGATAATAATACATAATAATAAATAGTTTTCTATACATAGATTACTTGACGAATTATTGTTAATAAGTGATTATTTTAATAGAACTTTATATATTTGATCACAGCTTTTATCAAGTAACTAATGTAAACAGTGACTTACTGGATATTATGCATAGGGTGTGTCAATTTGTACCTACACAGTTCTCATAAGTACTTTACAAATGGCGCTATTTTATTCATGGATAACTGTTTAATATGTACAAAATGTAAACAGGTAATGTTTAATACACCAAAATAGTACATTTTGTATTATTACTTGGTAAGTTAGTAGTTCGGTACTCTGTAGTACTGAAAATTTACTTTATATCAAAAGACTTAACTCACTATTAAACAGTTTTACATTAATAAAATACCATCTTATAGAAAGTTGGAGATACATCAGGTATTTTTGTATTTTCTGCACTATGTTTGTCACAAGAACAAATTTTTACTATTACATCAACCACCTACATTTTGTATTTTTGATCCTGAAAAAGTTTGTTGTTGTATCCTCCTGATCTACATAGACATAAAATAGTGCATTTGTTACGAAAACTAATTTTTACTACTTCATCAAATACCTATTTTTTTTTTTGTAATTTTTTGATCCAAGAAGTTTCTTGATCTTAAAAAAAGTTGATTGTTGTATGAACGAACCTACATAGACATGTAAAAAAGACTTAGCATTTGATTTGAGAACCTATTAAATTGTCATTTTCTTTTGATGAATACACTGTTTATGGACGAAACAGAAGGAATACTAAATAAATACACATGCTAAGTAAAGTTTACCTATGTATCTCCATCTAAGAAGTCCGGTATACAAGTTTGATTGCATAAAAATCGTGATTTTTTAATGTTTTTGCGTCTTGTCTTCGATATAACTTCGGTTATTGTTATTTTTAATGTATAATTATTGTGTATAACAAGGGTTTAGTCACTTTGTTAGTTTCCCTGCGAACATTGTACTTAGTTATTGTTTAGCTTGTCTAGCCGGTCGAGTACGATCCAACCCTTTAAGTATTTATGTGAAGAGAAATAAAAGCGACAATTTAATGAAACTACTTTTTTATTGTTTTATTTTATTTTTACACAACTTTCCAATTTAGAACTATGATTTTTAAAATTTAGTCATATTATTTTTACTTCTACCACTCTCCAACAAGATTTTAACCTAATTAAATCAGAAATATTTCTTAGGTAAATGTAATCAACTCATTTACCTACTTACTACTATTTAAAACTATCTTACATGCCTTTTAATTAATTGTTAAACATAATAAACTTATTAATGTACACACTATGAGGATGAAATTTTAACAATAGTTAAATATAAAACTACTGAATATATTAAGATTAAATTTTCTACCAGAAATAGACAGATACAATAATCTGAAATGACATGCAACAACTGGAGACCACATTTTTGATCCCAGTCATATTTATTTGAAACTCTAATTAATGAACACTATAAAATACAGTACACAAACAAACAAACATGTAAAAACTCACAATATCATGTATTCTTCATACTTACTTCTTAATTCTACCTTCAGTAGTCTCCTTCGGCTTCAGAAGGTTGTCTTAGTGATTCTTGTTCAGGTTTCTTTTCCACAAGTTCAAAGTTCCTTTCGAGATGATGAGCTTTCTTCACTTTGTATTCCATCAGCTCTATGATGCTGTAGCCTAGGAAGCCGACCAGTAGAAAGCCTAATAGGCAGTATAATCTGAAATGGAAAAAGGGTGGGAACTTGTTAAAATATTTTTATTTCATGTATGATAGGGTATATGTCATACAGGATATCAGTAATACCAATGGTATATTTTGTAAAAACGACTAACTCACACACTTGATTGGACCTAACTGATAATGAACCTAACTCACTATCACACAACACTGAAGTCACTAGTCAGGGACATGAATGACTGCCTATAAGTGGCCACTTTTGACCAAAGGCTTATACACATCGGATAGTTTAAGAAAACGATATACAGTGGTAATTAAGTGTAGTAGAACAATATATTATTTTATCACCTTGTCCTAACACACAAGTACGGCGCAGTGGCGTACGACAGCACGCTGCCGGTCGCCTCCCACAGACGGAAGTTGGAGTAAGCGGCTTCTTCGTTGCCGGGGAATAGGATGCCTGAAAATGCTGCAATAAACACCAATGTTTATTATTTACAATATATCAAAGAAATAAATACTTTTAGTTAGACTCTTAAATCTTCAATTTAGAGTTTTGGCAATAAATATCCTTCTAAAAAAATGTGTTTTACAGATTTTATTTAGCCATAGTCGTCCCACTCCAAGGCAAAGGCCTCCCTACCCTCCTTCCACTCGTCTCTTCATAGAGCTTTCTGTGTATTTTAGAGATGGTAAAAAGAGAACGTACCATTAACTTGCACCAGCCACACAGCATCAGCAGTGCCCCAGATGGCGGCGAGCGCGTAGAACACCAACCATTGCTCGGGCTCCGGACGCCAGTACAGCAGAGATGTGAGGAGACATAGGTTTAACAACTGAAAATACATAAAACATGTAATTAGACAACTTACTTTTAAAACGTAAAACACAGTTAGATCTAAACTCTATATCGTTATCATAACATAACCGAGAAGACGACATGGCTTAAATTTTACTTCATAATAACTCCACACGCTGTCATAAAAACTAGAATTTAGTTATTTTTTGTTGATCTATGATCATTTATGAACGGTATGTGTCAGATTCACGCACGTGTCCTGTAACAGTATAGGTAAGTAAATATTGAATAATACAAAAAGATTAACAGTAAATATTATATTATATGATGAGAGCATAACTAATACAATATATTACGGTATATAGGTAGGTTCTCCTCTTAATATTTTATATAATTTTTGAGTATCCCTTACCAGTGCAGTGACCATAACAGGGAACCTGCCGGTGACCTTGACGAGAGCTCCGGCGACGGGGGCAGCCAACGCGTTGAACACTCCGAAGCAAATCATCACGTACCCAATGTTACTGATGCCGTACGCGCACCCGATGAACGCCTGGGCAAATTGTTATAGCTATACGTAATTCGACAACTAATAGTTTTTTGTTGAAGGCGTTGTTAAAATATTTTAATAATATGTAGGTAAGTAAATTGTTGGTGAAATAAGTAGGAATTCTTTCAACAGTAATATTAATAATTGGCTTAATAATCACAAACGGTCGTGTTTTATACAGTTGCATCCATTAGTCATTTGATTAATTAAACGGTCAATAAAATAAAAGTAATCATAAATACACAATTATCACATAACATTAAAATATATTGATGCCCTGCTAAAATACTATTTAACTTAATAATAAACACCAGTACTCCTTATGAATTTAGATATGCAACGGGCAAAACGTAATCTTGCTCTACCTACATCAACAGGCATTATAAATAAGTACAACGAACAAACTTCGAAATTACGATTAATTACAAACATACAACTAATTCACGAAATTAAACATTTATAATAATTCTCAAAAACACTAACCTGTGTAAAATCAGCTGCCATGAAAGCTTGTTCAGCTCCAATATACCCTATGACAGGTAGTAGAAGCAGTTGGTACTTGTGTCGCAGCTGTCGAAGAGTTACTGCCAACAAACGGACTCCAGACTTACCCTGACATGCTGTGTTACGACCTCCGGTGTATCTGTGAATGGGAAAAGAGAATAACTAAACGGAGACCGCTATTAAATAGAAGAAGCTAAAAAAAACTGCTAAGAAGCTGCCTCGTTGGTGGAGTGGTGGCAAGTGCGACTGGCGGACAAGGGGTCTCGAGTTTGATTCCCGTGTCAAGCAGAGAATTACTGGGTTTTTTTTCTGATTTTCGATAATTTCTAGTAGTAGCACGGAGATTGGAATTGTGCTCAGTATATGGCAATAGGCTCACCCCCTATTACATGGGACTTATAAATGGTGAAAAGCGGATGTACATAGTATAGCGACATCACGTGCCGTAATGTACACGTTAAGCTAAAAAAAACATCACTTTTAAATTAATGATGGTTTCAAGCCATAGTTATATATAGATCATTAACTCATGACTATGAATGAATTGAAACTAGTCGAGCTACATTGTCGACCAAGTCATTCCTCAATTACACACATTCAGAAAACGGTTTACCTGGTAAGTGAGTCGACTCCAAAGGCCACCAATAAGACTGCAGCAGCCATACACGCAAGGAATACTCCCGCTATCACCTGGATCTTCAGTTCTGAAGGAGGTTGCAGATTTGTATTGCCCTGGTAACAAATGGTGACATGATTAATGTCTAATTTTGTAGGAGGATGGCTGGTGATCACAAAGTTTTTGATTTGGAATAGATTCTATGGAATAGCCACCTCTGATCAAACTAGGTATAAGTCTTGTGGGGCAACACTAACTTCATATTCTTAGTCTATCTAATTGTCACACATATTATGTTATACTTCATACCAGACAAAATATGTTTTTGAGCTATTAATTAAGTGGAAATAGTTGCGCCAATCCGAAAACTTTTAACTCCATGATCAGCAGCAGTTTTATGATAGTGTAACTGTAAGTACTGCGAGAAGAATAACAACTGCTACAATATTGGAATAACGAACATTTTATGATGTAACATTTAAAGACCTACATGAGATGCACTGGCACTGCAGAAGTTGACGCCGCAAGTAGACCCGAAGTCAACAGTAGGCAAACTAGTTTCATTTGTGAATAAATCTGCTAAGCTTGACGTCGCGTTCCATAGTCCTGGCTCATCGCCTAAGTTAGATGATAGAACTGAAATGTAAAACAAACATTAGGTTTAATAACTACCATGAATATAAATCTAACGTGTCGTCTTAACGTTAGAGACCCTACTGATTATAATGTGAGATCTTAATACATTGTAAGAGACTATACTGAATTAAAAAAAGTACTCATTTGAATACTCTCCCACCAGAGATATGCCATGTAACTACGCTACGAAGACGCAATAGCTGAGTTGTGAAACTATGTGACCGTTTCCACTGATACTAAGCTATGTAGCTGTGCGAGTAAGATGTGCTATGAAGATGCACTGTCGCAAAGTAGTTGTACGAGGAAGATGCGCAACTCGAGTATGCGATGTATCGATAGTAGGAAAGCCATCCATCTCTCACACGCATCTTTCCATATAAAAAACATAGCTTAGTTGAGTTCGGTTCCACCAGTGCTAAGCTAGGTGTAACAATGAATATGATTGCTGGAAAGCAAAAGTAGCAAACATCTAAAAGCTTAATCACACTTAGCTAACTTAGAGAAAACCGACGTGAAACAACGCTTGTTGTGTTTCGTTGTGTGAGTGAGGTTACCGGAGGCCCAATTCCCCCATTCCCAATCTTCCCCATCCCCATTCCCGAACAACAACCCTTAAATTCCTAACTCCGAAAAAGCCGGTAACGCACTTGTAAAGCCTCTGGTGTTTCTAGTGTCCATGGGCGGCGGCGATTGCTTACCATCAGGTAATACATCTGCTGGATTACCGGCAAGTTTCATAAAAAAAAGAACAAATACGAAATCAAGATCAGCAAACAGGTGATAACTCGACCAATCAGGTAGTCATCAGTCGTATAATTCATACTTCCTAATATCCTACTTCCTACTGATATCACAGGAATTGTATAGTTGTCTAGCACTAAACCCCCAAGGTCATTGACATCGTGCAATTTGGCTAAACTTTCACTAAACTCTTGTCTATGCAAGGAAGTATGTTCCGAATTAATATGACCTTGTATTGTAGTATTTATTTGTTTATTTAGTTATTCAATGTTTATTTAGTTGTGTGTCGTTTTTGTGTTGCTAATCATGCGTAAATAAGTTTTTGTCTATGATCATCGACCTTGTAGTTACTGAAAAAAGATTTTAATCGCCAATTATCTAAATATTTGTTAAAAATAAGTTTGTTTTATTTTGGCATCAGGTGTAAAAAGTGCTACTACAGCATAGTAGCGATAGTGATTAATCTCATATTCGATTCGCTAGTCAGACGAAGTGTGAGTTTTTAGTCTTTCTTACATTAATTCTCAAGTTGCCAAGATCGGCTCATAATCATTAAGTATTCATAAATATTAATACGTACATGACTAGACATTAGACATAATGACGGATGATGATTTTAATTAAACTTTAAACTGCATCCTTCTATTAGCTCGCAGGAAATACGTCCCACTTGGTATATCATTTTATTGATGAGTGATTGCAAATTGAATTTACTTTGTATATTGTACGCCTATGCGTATGATTACATACACGATTGAAGAATTATGTAATCAAAATGAAGAAAGAAGAGTTGCTCCACAATCACTTCGTTTCGAAAGAAAAGACACTATTAAAATAGGTATAATATATATCTGTTAAATGGTATTGCCAATAAAGGCCAGACCTAGTACCTATACTAAAATAACTGTCTTGGATAACAAAATGCATAAGGTTATATGATGCTTACATTAAATCCATAGAAGTGCATGTATCACGGGAGAAGCGACTTATTGTTCCTGCCTAAATTAAAGTTGGTATTATGATATACTTACTTGCAGAAGATATCAGGTTCCCCCAGATCTGTGCCATCTGGTAGAACATGAAGAAGAGTCCAAAGAACCGTACTACTAGCACTTCAGCTGACACACCTGACAGCTTGGCGTAAGGTTCCGCTACCTGGAAAAGTTATTCGATACAATATAAGTACCTTTGCCCTTAACATTTCAACCGTTCCACAGGAACGGGTTAGCAAAATGGAAAATAATATAATTTATTCGTGTTTTTATGATAAGGAGCATGAATGTGATGGAAGCCAATGTGAAGTACGTGAGGATCGTAATAGGTAGGTGGCGCTCTGTGATTTTGGCCTATCCCTAGACAAACTATCCCTATGCGACAAAGGCGAAGGATTGAAAAGGATGCGAATAGGTATGTATGTATTTAATTATATATTTGCACCTAAAATAGAAAAGGTGAATGGCCGGGTCTAGTAATTTACATTGTTTTGTAATCGGTATATTAGATTCAAAGCCAATACTGTTAGAAAAGTCATTAACAATTTCAGTCGGTGCCATCCTAGGCTTGACCCTTATAATTTTTGAATACAATATATCATAACCTCGGCTTAGGATACACGAAACTAGAATTAACATAATTTTAAGGCTCGGCTACTGCTATTAACGCCGGTTAATTTCATGCGTAGCTCCACTGTGTCCCAATATGCGATAATTTATATGCCAAACTTTATCAATAGACAATTGAAGGGTCCAAAACTAAATGAAGCTATACGTATTCTTTAAACGTAGCAATTCATACAAAAATATATGAGCTACTTCCTTAGGTGTATATTAATATGTAAATACCTACATAAGCCAATGAATGATAATCGTGGAATCGTATACGGGTCTTATACAAACCAAAAAAATATGACATACGGTATTTTTGTAATGAAAAATGTACGTGTGCATACATTTTAAGCACCTTCATAGTAGAGGTACCTAGTTAGTTTATTATAATCCTAGTTTGAACATAGCCTGCTATATTATAGTGAGCTCTTAGGCTTATAAATGTCGTTTAGGTCGTATAAAACTAGTTCGTTAGTTCCTTAGTGAGCTTAGAATACTTGTACAATTAGAACGACACAATTTATTAACATTTGCCTTTGTAGAGGTCGTTGTTCACAAAAAGTTTACTTCCGTAAGTTACATATTCTGGAAGTAGGAAACAAACCTGTTACATACATACCAAATTTAAAAATGAAGTGCTAAAAGTTAAAAGCAATGAATATATGCATTTAATTTACATAATCTAAAAAGAAACTAAACAAAAATGCTAACTGTTAAAAGATGTTAACTGAAAATCACGGTTTCCTCACATACATTAATAGAGAAACTTTCTTTCTCAGGCTCTACTTTGTGGAACTAAAAGCTATTTATTATGTACTAGAGAGGAGGCAACTCAATCTTCTTACCACTGACAAATAGGTGCATTTAGCACACCAAAGCGGTCCCCCGCCGAACCCCACCATCATACCCGCTGGCACCAGGGTATAGAGTCGTGGGTAGAACTGTGCCGCTATAAACGGCATGTAAGCTATGAAAGATATAGCCACAGCCCACTTGCAGCCCAGCCATCTGTAGAAGTGAGTGGTTGAAACGATTAGAATAGGTAAAATGCATTTGATAAATTCAAAAAATAGTACTACTTAGAAACTAAATATTTAGGAACGACTTAAGCTTTAGAAATGCCACCTCTCAACTGTGTCTATAGACAGTATTATATTAATGTATGTGGGCGCTACTATACAACGTGAATTTCTAAAAGCATAGCGTTACGCTTCGGTATAACACACGTTAAAAAACCAGCACTTACTTGATTACAACAGCCGGTAGGAGTATATTAGACAGAATTAGTGAGAAGTATATAGCTGCCAGGGTAAATGTTCCGGCGCCTGCGTCGCTGTTCACTGAGCTCTGCAGGTTGGCAGTGCCGTGGAAAGCAGTGAAATGCACCATGAACGCGAACCCCAACACCAGAATGTTGCGGTTTATTCGCCATTTTTCGTTCGTACCGAAGACCACTGATGATTCCGGCATTGTGGGTACTATTTTACTGAAAAGTGAAGAGACACAATAAGGAAGTTAAAATTTTTCTATTGTCATAACTGTAAGAAGTTATGTCTTGTATGTTGTATGTATGTTGACATAACGTTAAGAAGTCTATTGGTGCGCAACGTTTAAGGGTACCTCTAGTTAGGAGACCTACGTACCTAATATCCAAAAAGCTTTTTGGGCTTTTTGAGCTTCTTGAGCTGCTACTAAAAATTCTGCAGTAAGCAGGCTCCTTTTCAACCTAATTAAACATTCAAACACGCAAACAATTACATATGTAAAACGACATTGTTATCCTATTAAAAAGTTAATAGATATCACAATTCACAATACGTGCTTCGCTTCCCTTCTCTTAGTTTGCATTCAAGGATATCGGAATTAACTGATTGTGTCGATATAACCAGGGCAAACCGGTTACGTGCAAACAAATAACTGAAACAAAATATGGCCTATCTATAAACGTAAGATGAATAAAATATTGTCTAGGAAATCGGTTTTGTATAAACACTGCAAAATTGCCTAAATAAAAGAATAGCAAATGAAGAATACATGTTTATAGATTTTATGAATGATATTTATTTTTGCAAGTTGGTTATAAGATAACACGTCAATCTTTAAAATAACTAGATGAGGCCGGCATTTTCTATCAGACTACTTTGAAGTAGAAATGCCGACACAAACTCAGGACAGGGGTCATAGTCTGTTTTAAAGTCCAGACAATCAAATAAAGAATAATGTATAGAGGCACAGGCTTATCTTCAACACCCAAGAACTTCTATAGACAAGAGTCAGGAGACAAGGTTTTATTATAAACCCAATTAGTGAAAAAAAAGACGTTGTACTAGGTATTTGCCAACGAATACCAACGAAGCAACAGATAACAATTCACCTTTATAATTTAATTATTCTAGGCACACTTTCATAGCTAATAAATTGTAAAAAATGTTAGTTAATAAGCTAAATAAATAATAAAGCTAAGCTTCATTATAAAATACTATTCGCTCGAGACAATACTAGCTTAGTAACCTTGGCCTGCCGTTCATTTAAGGTCGATTGTTTGCACGAACTTAATAAATCAAAGCTTAAATTAATTTTACACTATATAAATAGACCTATGTGTATGAGTCATTCTTACAAGCTCTATAATTACTTAATTAATTGTTTAATCAACCGTTTCTGTACCTTAGATCAAGTTAGTCTTTCCTCTAGTGTGGCTGTTTCAAGACCTCTGGGTCCCTATATGATGTGCCTATCTCACTAACTTACCTCGAAGAGAAATAGATTTCATGATATTCTAATTATTGGAGCTCTTAATTTTATCTATCTAGACGTATCTATTTTTCTCCAAAGATCCTAGTTTCAGGTTACCGAGTCAATTTACATTGATTTTATGTCATCAATACCAACACGTAGACATGATAAAAATCATTGTACATTCGATGCGAGTAGCATTACGACAACACAATCAGTTCATTGCATTGGCATGCTAAACACACAGGACAATATTGCACATCTGTTCATTCATGTTTAAGATGATAAGATAATGATCGCATTTAGTCACCTCTATATTACTGCCATGCAGTCTATGTTTTCTAGAGTCAAAGTCAAAACAAGCGTTATTTTATACTAATTTACTCAATAGTCTCATGTAAGTACAAGATATTGGATACAATTCTCTGGTCCTTATACGTAACTGGCAAAAAATTCCTTTACATAGGTACACATCACCAGCCTATAAGTGGCTACTGCTACCCAAAGGCCTCTTCCCACGCGGAGAAGGTTTGAGCATTAATAACCACGCTTAGCGTCTAAATAATCTTAGAAAGTAAATTTAACTCGGAAAAAGTCACATTAGTACTTTGGCGTTGCTAGGTTTCGAACAAGTACCGGTAGAAGCGGGTCTTGAACCTTCGGGCCACCACGACATTCCGTACATCCCATAATTATTATGTCACTATACAACACTGTCTGACTTATTGCTATAAGTAGTTTTTATAGACCTTGCAATTGCAATCATATGTTTATTTCAATATACTTAGGACAGAATACTATCAATTACGAACACTGCATTGATTAGTTAAGATTGATTCGATTTCAATTGGTAATTCTGTTGCGGTACTGTTAGATATGTAGGTACTGTAAATAATATACCGTACACTTTGTATTAAGTACTACTTAGTGACTCGATAAGTTCTATGGATTCCGTACTGGGCGGATATTACGTAGTAATTTTAACACGATTGTGTTTCTTGTCAAGCGAGCTTATGCATTATATCACATAGTTGTAAAAAATATTTCTTGCCAATTAGAATTTCTTTTTAAATACCATTGTCGTATTTCATGTAAGAGTTACCTTAAGTAATAGAGTTTCATTTTCAATTTCTTCTAAAAACCTCTTAATTAACACAACAAGCTTTTCCCAAGCAGCCGTTGTTAGGTACGTATTCGCTAATTATTAAAGCGCACTCATTGTGTGTGGCCCCGACCTGTCAATTAGCAAAACTCTCTTAACCCATGAAATAAAAAGATATTTACACGTTCTAAGGCATACTACGCAAGAGGAAAATTTTCGTTTAATACTACTTTTTTTATAAAATTCAAACATAAATTTACACTTTATTGCTCTAATTTTGAATTTGAACACAATTAAATGATACACATATTTGTATACAAGTAATAAATAAAAAAAATAATGTGTTTTATATTGTATTGTCATCAAGATTAACTGACTGTGTACCAAATATCAGATTGATCAGACATCAAGAAGGTTTAAATGCTAATTACTAAAATTGATCTAAACAATCAAACAGGTCAAGCTAAATTAAACCGTTTAAAAAGTAAGAAGTTTGCTATAATTAAAATACAAATATCAGCACACAGTGACTCAGCTGCCCCAATTAAAACCATGATGACAAAAAATGTTTTTTGTCCTATGGGTTTTTGCAAACTATGTAAAAAAAAATGAACGCTTGTTACACCAGCGAATGTGTCACCTTCAAACGAAACCAAATTAATTAATTACCCAGTCAGTACATGATTTTTTATTTTACATTTTATTATACCAACCTTGAAAGTGATATACATATTATATAACAATTTCTCACATTCATTTACATAAAACTATGACAAGTAATTGTTATTTACCATAATTTTACTGTGAAATTTGTTTACTGAATCTTATATAAAATCAATCGAATCCAAACGTCACACCTATTAACCCCGAAGGGACATTAGTAATGCACATTACGTATGTATGTATACAATGTACACCCATTTTTCACCATTTGTGGTGTAATTTGCATATAAATTGCATAAAATATATAAAGAAGTCATATTCAAACATACAAACTGTACGATTTACATGTTACACACATTTCTAAAAACCTTGCTCTAATTTTGACATAATTACAGGACAATGGCATACTTAATGCAATAAATTATACGCCAGGTAGGTGTCAAAATATAGAGCGCCCATCCTTGACTGTCAGAATCATTATAGCCCTAGTACCAATATCACGATCTCAATTACACCGACACTAAAATTGTTAAATTACTATATCATTCATTGTGTGACAAAAAAATCTATTTATCCTGTAATTACATGTGCGTATGTAAGTACCTACCGTGGCCTCTATCAAAACATAGACTTGAATTACATGAGACTGTTAACATAGTCTAGTTTTTATGCCTTGGACTGATTTTAATTATGTAATATTGTATGAATTGATTAAAGAAAATGTATTATAGTGTAGGTACACCTAAATACTTGAAGTTTTATTTATGTTCCAAGCATTGATGAAATCTAGATCCTATCAATTAACTACTAGTTATATAATTGTAATCCCTACAACTTGTTGTAAATAACTAAGGCTTGATATTATTACAACGTCAAATTCAAAGAGACATGTAAAATAATAGAACTATAATGGCCTAATAGGAGTTTGTTTTAAACGTTGCTATGTTTAGTTCTCTGATTGGTTGGTTCATTGGAGCAGACCAATCAGTGCACCTCACACGGTAACGTTTCGATCTCGTTAAACATAAAACAAACTCGTACTAAGCCCTCGATTAACTTACATACATCAATGCTAACTGAAATAAACATGAACGATAATGACTGTATTAAGTATCTAGTGACTTTTAATGTAAACACAAATCACAATAAACCCAACAGGTTTATAGTTTTACAATTAGTTCCGGTTTATGCATGACTATGCAGCAATATTTTTTAAAACTATATATGTCCTGGACTAGATATATCTAACTGTTAAGAAATAAACTAATGGTGTTTTTATCCAGAAAAGTCGTAAAAAGTAAACATTACAGGGAAATTCGTCAATGGAGATAGAATTCAAGAGCATTAAAACAAATTAATTATATTGTTGTCGGCTTACTCAAGTAACTGTTTGACGAGGAACTCGACTAGTTTCAAGCCATGCTAGAAGCTCAAACAGTTACACGTGTGTAAGCCGATAACATAGTATAATTAATTTAGTATGTCTCAAGAAAGTTATACGGTAATAAAATTATAGCAATAAAACAATTAGGTAATCGTTTAACAATTGTGCTTAGGCCGCTAAATAAAAGAAAGGTCAAAATCTAGTCAATGCCCTCCACGTTAAATTCAAATTGTAATGTATTCCACGACTCAAAACAAAACAAAATATACAGACAATCATTTGACAATTGAATGATATAATCTGTGTGACATTTCGATTAATCTCACCCTGAACAGTTTGCAATCCGCAAGACTGCCGAGGTAACTTTTTACTAGTTATGTTATGAATCTTACGTAGCAGTTGTAGGAAGATGAGCATCAAAGATTTCATACATACATACACAACCTCTCGTCCATTTCCCATGGGGGTAGGCAGAGACAATGAAACGCCAATTGCTGCAAATCTTACATACTTCTTACGTTTCATCAACAGTCGTTAAAGAAATCCCCGAAAATCGATCCTGAGACCCCAAAGCTAATATGTAGGTAAATCATTCACTGACGGATAAACTGACGGACAATTACGTTTTTAAATAAATATTATAACTAACATGAACATATTTTAACTTTGATATCATAAAATACCTACTTACATAAAGTACTAGGTAGGAGGCATCAGTAATTAAAGTACGTTATCAATGTTACGACTAATTAACAAAACTGATTGTTATATTAGTTTTGATTGTCGATTAATCTTATTGTAGTAGTTTTAACAATGTTAATTCTATATATTAAACGGATAAATATTTTGTCAACGACGCCAGGTTTTACCTCTATTTTTTCAGTAATTAGTTAATTACAGCAATTATGCCTATCAAAAAAATTGGCGCACGTGTATCTAAAATTAATATATATAAAAAATAGTCCAATTACCTTAATAGAACCACATTTTGACAAATCTACAAATATTTTTTTATCAATCAAATATTTTTTCTCTAAACTCCATTCACAATAAAGTGAAATATTTTCGTAAAAATTATAAAGTTTAAATAAAATTGACAAACATAAACTCACCTTCACAGAAATGAAAATTCGTCGTATGTAACTGCGATAGGATTCACTTTGGAACAATTAATTATACCTAAAAATTAATAACTTTTTAAAACTATTAATTTCATAATTATTAAATGCGCGCAAAAATACTACATCACTTTTTAATTTTCACTCCAAAAACAATTCCCGCCTAAAGTGAAGACCATAGATAAAAAAAAACTTCATTCAGCCTGTATTATAATTTTATTTGCGGCCAGCTATTGTTTCGAGTTGTGAACGCGTGGGTGACCGTACAATGTGTCCGAACCACTAGATAATGGGTGCCTAACTAAGTAAATGGAACTAGAGAGCCTGTGGCCTGTGCAATAGCTGTACGAAGGATTCGACGCCTTGTTTCCATTGTTGAATAAGGCTTAATTTTGTATGTTATAAAATATGATGATGATTGACGTACTTACATTTTTTTATTTTTGATTAATAATTGCCTCATTGGTTGAGTGGTCACAAACGCCGCCGCTGTTGCCGACTGTCAAGCAAGGAGTCTCAGGTTCGATTCCCGTGTCAGGTTAAGCATTCCTAGGTTTAGAAAAAATCGTAGGTAATATTCTTTAAAACCCCAACATATTTATTAGGATTTATTAAACAACCCAACAGTGGAATAATGACAAGTCAATGATTATCAATATCTACTTTTACAAATTAGGTATACTTTATTTATTTATTTAATTAATATTCTGGAGAAAAACAGCTAATACAAATTTGATATAACAACAAGCATAGCTACAGAAGCCAAACTATAAGTAATTATTAAAATCAAATGTTTTTCATATTTCCTAACAGACTTCTCTAATGACTCGACTCTATGGTATCGTATCGTTACGTATTAAAACCTCGTTAGACAATGGAAACACGCTTTTTTATTTTAATACTTAATGAGTTTAGTGCGCCTACATAAAATCGGAGATACTATGTACCCACTTTATATAAATATTATGTAGTAGTATATGCATACTAAAACTACCTATTTAATCATTCTATAGTAGTTTACTGTGGTGAAAAATCTGTAGTTTTATGACTGGCCACAGCCTCATAGTTCACTCCTGATTGATAACTTAAAGCATTTTTAATGGCAGATATTTATCATTTCAAGTACGTACTCTTTAGAAGTTTATATTGTTCTGAATAAACTGTAGACTAATTTTATTTAACATGATGTTAAACCTGGAATTTAAAAATCGATGTCATTTGTATAAAAAAATTAGGTAAATAATGTTATGTACGAAAAAACCATAAAGTTATTCGTCGGTGAGTATAAAAAAATAATACTCCGACATTGTGAAAGAATCTTTTACTGAAAACGGGTTGACGAAGATGATAGGTTATATTATACTTAGGTAGGAAGTAAATAATCAATAACAAACATTACTAAAAATCAATTTATTTTATTTACAATCACATATATGTATCTTATTTAATACTCTTATTTAATGTCACTTATGTATATCACTACTTCAATCAAAAAATTTAATTAATAAAGTTATCACATTCAATATTCGGGTTTACTTAATTCACATACAACATTATAAATTATTTACAATAAAATGTCTTACGATTTGCTTACATCTCTATTTCAATCATTATGTTAAAAAACCATGTACTGAATGGTTTCTGGTGGAGGTATTTTATTTTAATGAGAATGATAAAACCATATTTTTGTAATAACTATCGTGAGACATACTAAATTAACTAAAAATCACGGTTTACTCGCGTATAGCGAAAAGCTCTACTAGTTTCGAGTCACAGAGGAACTCTACATTATGAGCAAACGTGCGCAGCCTTCTGTCTGCTGCAACAGACTGATACTCGAAACTGATAAAGCTTTTCTCCATTACTCACTACGTGAGTAAACCATATTTTCAGTTAATGTTAAAACTAGCTACTCCCATACATTTTCACACACTGCTTGGCACCTATTGATCGTAGCGTTTTGTTTGATTTCCTATAACCTTCCTTGATAAATGGACTATCAAACACAAAAATAATTAGAAGTAATTTCGGCTGTGTAGGAGGTCCAACATAAAACCTTAATTCTTAATTCAAACAATTCATAATTTTCATACTCGATTTCATTTGGCAAGGAAACTGTAGCTTGACCAGATGAAATGGAGTATCGTTACGACATAATGTCGTGCGATTATGAACGATCCTACGAGCTAATGGTAAAATAAGTTCATTCTTTACATCCCACACGTACAGAGACGTTTTTTACAAAAAAAAAAAAATTAATTCATCAAAACATAACATCACGTCTTTTCTTCAGCGAAAAGATTCAGCTGAGGTGCACAGCACATATTAACCATTTATTAAATGTAACAACAACCCACATCTAGCAGATTTCATGCAAACATGTTCATTTCATGAAAATGCTCTATTTAGAACCTTTTTAGAACCATTATTAAATTAAATGCCACTAAAATGCTGGAACAATTGATTAACAACAATTCATTGTAACCAGGTGGTAACAAATATGTATCCTATAAACAATTACAGCCACGATGTTTCATAAACGTATACATTACTATTAGACAATTACGTTCCTGAGGTAAAACTATATGTAAAAACAAACCTTACTCAATAGTATGAAAAGCGATATTATCACAACCTTTAGCATTAGTAATGTAACACAGATCCTTCTTCTTATTCTCTAATTGTCTCTTCTTTATATGTTGTTGGTATTCCACGACGAAGTAGCAAGCTACGCCGATGATCATCATGCCGAAGATCAGGTAGGTCTTGGCACTAGTCCTTAGGTATGGCGATATGACGTAGGCAATGATGTAACCTACGGACTCCCATAGCCTGAAGTTAGAGAAGGCTGCCTCTTCTCTCCCTGGGAATAGGATGCCGTAGTATGCTGGAAATAAAAAAAGAATTGTAATTTTCAGTACATACATACTACTATAAAATTACTCTCATATTTTGGCAGTTATTCGAATTGTTTGTAACGACCGAAAGTAAAATCAACCAAAATATTAAAATGTTATTTATTGACAATTTTTAAACTGGGCATTTGTCTTAGACATGCATCTTGACTTTTACGACACGATGTAAACCAACTAAGTCCTTAACCCAACCATGTTTCATAATGAATATCACTGTCAAGTTTGACTTAAAAAATTGACAATAAATAAACAATGATGTGATACGTATATTTTATACTTAAATGTGAAAGTTTATTTGTCTTTCTAACACGTGGCAACGGGGCGTCTTTAAAGTATGATCTGTGTGTGACGACATAGTTTAATACGTTTATAGTAAACCCACCATTAATCTGCACAATCCATATAGAGTCACAGACCCCCCAGAGCACAGCAATGACGTAGAGCACGTACTCCTGGCCAGGGTGAGGTCGCCACGTCAGCACCGCCGTGAACAACGCGGCGTGGGCTATCGTCGCGCCGCATATCAAAGGCAGACGACCAGTTAGCTGTAGAGAATGGTAAATTTATTGATTGGAAATAATGGAATGTAGTGAGATGCGAGCCAATATAATATTATACAAGCTCTGGTCTTATCTTTAAGCTTCCCCAATCTGTAAAATATCTTTATAATAGATTTTACATTCCATTACAAAAAAAAATTTTTTTTTCGCAAATTAATACAAAATTGATAAAGTTTTACAGTTAAGGAGAGTTTATACAGAGTCGTCTACACTTATTTAGTTAAATTATGTAAGTTAAAATTAGTTTAGAGCTTTCAGTTTAGAAAATCGCAAAAGAATCTTGATTTCGGTCTAGCTTGGTGCAACGGTGTTTTTGATATCGTTATTGTTAAAACTAGAATAGACTTTATTGCATACAAAGTCAAAGTCTTCTACCTTAGCAACATATCCAGTTAGTACGCATCCAATAGCGTCTGCTAACCCGTAGGTCATCATAACGAAGCCAACTGAGCCAGTACCGACAGCACACGACACGAACGCCTGCAAACAAATACATAGCAAATTGTATGAATGAAATATGCCTAGGTAATGCCACGCCAGTACTTTACGTTTCTGATCCAGAGCTGCGAACTACCTAGCGGGTTTACCGGGGCTCTGGTTCGAAAAGCAGGAGTAGGAACGGGGTGGTTTTTAGTCAGTAAGAGTCTGACACTCCCTCTCGCCTCGCCCAAGACGAGAGAAGACATTGGATAAATTCCCGCTCAAAAAAAAAAAAAAAGTACTTTAAGTTTAAGGAAATCGAAACAAGACCGCGTTCAGCGCTCTGATGTCAATTAACATCATAGAAAACACGAATAAAAGAGATAAAAAACGTGGAGAATGGATGAAAGGAAAAGGACGCAAAAAAGTTTGCACTTCACAGTCACAGTGGATGATCTCGGCAGAAGAAGACTATTGTGTATGTCAGGTTCGTTTAATTCGTTTCAAGTTCCCTTATAATTATTATACGCTTTGGTTTTAAGGCATCTTTATTTATAATGAGTATCGCCTTGTGTAAGAAAGATTTTATAATGCTTTAACAGATTCTCGATACGCCCTTCATTCTTAACGCTTCTTTTTTCTTAATTTCGAAACGCAGATCTAAGCGAGACCCAATATGTTTTTTATTGTGTCTCATATACCGACAAAGATTTGTTAAATAGAACTACAAAAGGCTCACAAAAATATCCACTACGCCTTCCGCACTGCCTTTTCTTTCATTTTTTTTAACTTAATAGGAAGGCGCTTGGCCATCTTGCCTGGTAGTAAGCTATGATGTGGCCGACGATGGAGCACGCCTACCTAAGAGCAACCTGTTCACTCGGGGCTTGAAGACACCCAAGTAGTATTTTGTAGGAAGCACAGACTCCGGTAAGGAATGCCATATTCTTTAAAAAATATGAGATTACAAATAAACTTACAGCAGTAAAATCGGCTCCAAAGAAAGCCTGCTGCAGTCCAATGAAGATGTTGATGATGACGAGCAGTAGCTGCGTGGGCTCCGCCATCAGCTTCAAGGTCACAGCCAGGAGAGCCATGCCTGATAGTCCACCACCAGAGCCTGAACGACCGGAGTCGTACCTGTAGCAAGAGTAACGTAAAATTGAGTACATTTTCAGGAAACAAGTATGATTTAAAAACTGCCTCGTTGACCCAGCACTAGCGTTTTTCAAGTAGTTCAAGTTTCGGGTTTCGTATTCAAATCTTGAAGTATTTATTGCATCCATAATGTACATGTACATTATGGATGATATGATATGATGATAATGGTGGTATGTCATATTTACGGACCCTATTGGGTACAGCAAATTTTAAAATTAGTTAGAGAGGGGAAGGGCGTTATTTTCAAGGGCAAAAGGAAGGTTCAATTCCTGTACTTTAGAAAATAAACTAGAAAAATGACTTTACGCTCACCTTTTCATAGTGTCGACGCCTACAGCTACAATTAGCGCCGCCCCGGCCATACATGCGAGATATATTCCTGAAAACACGTAGTAAAATATTATAATAATAACGTATTTGTATCTTGGTATTCTATATACAAAATCAATTACTGTTCGTTAGTGTCGCTAAAACTCGAGAAAAGCTGGACTGATTTAGCAAATTTTGGTATTGAATTATCTGTAGTTGGTATTGAAGTCCAGGGAAGGTCAGAAAATAATGTTTGAGACAGTACGAAGTTTGCTGAGTCAGCTAGTAAGAAATAAATAAAGAAAACTCAGAGTTGTATAAGACAGAATGTGTTTAAAGAAACCATGAAGCCATTGTTTTCACAATCTTTACTATTGAGCATGACTAATGTATGAATATTCATATTTCCTCAATATGCTACAACTACATACACTACACCAATCGCTACTTCAATGTTCACATTTTCCATGACAAAGAAAAGTACTAGCCGTGTTTTGAAACAATGTACAAGTATTAGAGAAACAAATTGAGTTCTATTTTTAGCCTGTTAAGACTGATTTTCATAAGGTTACTTTACGTTAAGATCTCTTAATACTTCCGTTATTTTGCTGATGAGCAACCATATTACTTTTAAAATGTTGGAACTAAAGAGGTTCTTTGACTTATGCAAAACAATAATGCGGTATGACTGTGTAAAATTGTTTTATTATTTTATCCTGAAAAGTAAATCATGACTTACGTACATGACCACATATTATAAAGACGTTTTAAATGGCCAACCATATATAAAAATCTGCAAGTACTTAATTCTACTTGTATTTTACCTGAGATCATCTGAATCTTCTCTGGTGGCTGCGTTGGCAGAGCCTCTCCAGCATCAGCGCTGGGCAAGAAGTTGGCTCCACAGAGTACAGGTATCATCGACTCATTCACTGCTGTTACTGCTGCTGCATTGTCTCCAGAAGATAGCACTGGAAAAATAATAGCAGTACTTCTTACTACAAGCTCGGAACTAAAAACGTACCTAAGCTCTTCTGGTTAAAAGCGAGATACCGAGCCTGATTGGACCAACCCTATCCTGTTTGAGAAAAAACCAGACAAATCTCATGAGGGGTAAGGATATTGAAAATTTAAAATAGAATTGAATTTGTTTACTCCTTGCTTGAATTCTAATGAAATTAATGAAAATAATCTAAGAATCCCCAGTAAGAAGCAATCATTTCATAATGCATGTGTATATTATACACGTATGTACCTACGAATACTAACAAATGAATACAAATACTAAACTACGTATTACCGACTATGATACAGACTAGTCTGTAATTTAATCCAAGCACCAAGCCTTTTCTAGCGTGACGGCTTAAGTAGCAGTACCAACATCAATATTAAACTAATTAATGAAACCTTACTAACCAAGTGAAGAGATGAGATTGCCCCAAACTTGGTTCATTTGGAAGATCATGAAGAACAAGCCAAGGAACCGGACCAGCAGGGCCTCGGCTGATATGTTGGATAACTTGCTGTGGGCTTCAGATACCTGGAAAATAAATATATGGAGTGATTGTTTTGTGAAAATAATAGAAAAAAAGACAGTCTCTTTTTACTCTTTTCAGATAGAAAGCAAATCCAAAAATAAATTGTTCAAGATTTTTGACCCCTGCATGGAGACCAAATAACCTTGACCTTTGGAGACAAATTAAGAATTTGGTTCAATGTGGGTGCGTTTTATGCATACAGTTTTATACGCAATATTGAAAATATTTATGAATCAAACAAATAGTATTTCCGTGCGGGAATCAACACCGCTACACGTTACGCAGAAGTCGATCGTGAAGGGCCCTATCCTGAACAAGTATAAAGGTATCCTAAGAAAAATAACTCACCACCGACAAGTATGTACACTTGGCGCACCAGAGCGGCCCGCCTCCCAGACCCACGATCAGGCCCGCAGGGATCATGGTGTAGAAGGTAGGGTACAGCTGGGCAGCTATGTACGGCATGTATGTGATGAACGACAGGGAAATCGCCCATTTTGTGCCCAGCCATCTGGAATGAAAAGAGGTTAAATGAGTATTACATCTTCCCTACATTGTTGAAGGGTCATCCATCCACTGTACATCCATCTTCCATCCATTCATTCATATGACTTGATAAATGAATAGATTTATACTCTAATCATTCATTCATTCATCCATATACAACCATCACTCATACATCATCCAACGAACGAATAGAAGATTCATTCGTCATCCAAAACCCATCATCTACATTTCATCCATTCATTACCTTATGAGCATGAAAAGGGAAACCCCTCTCACGAAAACTGTGTCAAATGACTATATCATTTGTTTAGGAAAAACTTACTTTATGACTACAACAGGAAGGAAGATATTTGAGAAAATGAGGCCAGCGTAGACCGCAGCTAGTGACGCGGTGCCCAGTCCCGCCTCCGCGTTTATAGAGCTTTGAAGGTTAGCTGCACCCTGTAAAAGTCAGTTATGTTTCTTATTTTATTTTGTTTTCCTTTCTTATTAAATGACACGTCCTGGTTTCCCCGAAATTGCAACATTGTAATGAGACAGTGATATCGTTTTGGATTTGTCATCGTTTGTCTTGGGATTATCTAACCGGACCGAGTTTTGGAAATTTAGTGTTTTCCGTGCTTCGAAAACTTCAAATATGACTTCAACATCTGGCATCTTTAGAAAGTCAAAGTATCTTGTTAACATACTGTTATTTTGTTAAACAAAAGAAGGTGGTGAACAAAATAACACAAACAATATCGAAGGAATATTAAAAATAACACCATAACAAAAAAATACAGTTGACACCTAAATAATTATACCATAGCGTCATGGTAAAGGTCTCCACAGACCAGAGCAGATCAGATAATATAAAAACTACGACTAAAGAGTTGCCAAGGATTGAAAAAATCTATTCACCGACTAAATAGGTACCAGTCGATCTTGACGCTTCCGGAAACTCTTCTAAATGTAGCATCACTCTAATCAAAGGTTTTGTCACGATTTATATTTATATAGGAGGTTTTTTATACAAAATTTAATACTCGTCTATACATTATGTAAATTATATACTTGAATCTACACGTGTTTTACCTACTTATAATAATACGCATTGGTAGTCGTTGACCAATTTATATATAGCCCAAATTGCCATGTTGTGTAAATCAATACATACATAACCTCACGCCTGTTACCCATGGAGCAATCAGAGACTATGGAATGCCAATTGCTACTATTGTCTAGAATCTAGACAACCTAGACTCTAAATGAATACTTAACAAAAATCATACTTTTGTTTAGTCTCTCTCCGTCTATGGTTTTCATGCACTGTTTTTTTTAATAAGTTGTAGTAATTGTGTGAGGTGATGTATAAGTTTACCCTTGAAAACCTTTATAAATCACTGATGCACCTTTATAAATCACTGTGACTTCTATTGAAATAAGAGATTGATATCATAGTATGACAAGATTCTTACTAATTTTAAGCAAATCTTAGGAAATTACTTCAAACAGCTTGCTCATTTACAGTAATATAAAATCAAATAACCTTTTGATAACTGCACTACGGCATGTACCTAGAGGAAAATCCGTATGTATTTACCTCAATTTAGTAATAACTTGGAAATGACTAAGAAAGTAGGTTTGAATACCGAAACTTGTTGGTATTGGTACCTACTTACGTCACTGTAAATACCCTGGAACCTAAGTCATACCTATGAACATAGGTATTACTTAGGTGGCCGAGTGACCCCGAGAGCGACTACCGCGCAAGGGTATTGAGAATTTCGGTTTTCCGAAATTTTAAGTCAATCGTCAACGTCACGCCTTTTATCCCCGTGGGAGTAGGCAGAGGTGCACATTGCACCTTGTAATGCCGCTGTACAATCTACACCCACTTTTCATCATTTGTGTTATAAATCCCATGTAATAGGGGGTGACCCTATTCCCATTTACTAGGCACAATTCCAGGCTCCACGCTAGTAAATCCAATAATACTTTGCCCGACCCGGGAATCGAACCCGAGACCTCTTGTCGGGCAATCGCACAAGCGACCAAGAAGTTAGATTTCTTATGTAGGTTAGAAAATACTAGATAAAATAAAAGATGTATCGAAAAAGATTAAAAAAAAAACAATCGACATTTTTATATTTTTAGATAAACCACTCGATTTGTTATCTTAACCTGTTTTAGATATTCTGACCTTCAATACAATCAAGACCAGTCTTGACAAGTTATTCAAAATCTAAATAGGCTCAAAATAAATAGATATATTTTTACTAAATGCCTATAGTTGACAGATTCGTCGCGATCAACAACAATACTGAATACAGAGGCTTCAGCCTTGAATTTCAGATTAAAATATGTACTTACTATGATACGAAATCCGAAATAAACAATTTTTTTACCAAAATATTAAATGTGATGATTTTTTTATTAAGGTTTTTTTTTAAATCCTAACAAAAATCACATCTTTCAGGGGCCTTAGTCTGCTATTACAATTGTGTCAGAATGGTCGATCATTGAGCAGTGCAAGAGGGACGGAGCTATACAACCTACATAGTTCATTCTGACACAATTGTAATAGCAGACTAAGGCCCCAGATCGCCGATTTTCCAAACTCTGAAAAACTGGAAAACTTCCCAGTTCCTTTTCAACACTAACTTTTATTATTTTTTTATGACTAAACTATTAAGTGTGCGTACCATAACATGGGCGAAGCCGCGAGTGGAAACTTAGTTAATAACAAAACAAATAAACTCACGCTGTATGCTGTAAAATGCACCATGAAAGCCAGACTGATGACGACCACATTCTTCATGATCCTCCATGTTTCACCAGGTTTCAGATTATCCGCCGGCACCGGAGATTTTTCTTCAGACATTTTCACACAACACTTTTATAAACCTAATCAAATGAACTAGTTTTTGATATTAAACTAATCTTGTGTTTTTGGTTGTTAAATTTTATCCTTGATGTCAAGACATTGTTTTGTTCCTCTTTTTCTTTTAACACAACACTTTCTTCTGTTAATTTCGTATCTGAAACAATAAAAAAATAGTTCTAAAGTTAAACAATATTTATGGCTTACACGTTTAATTACAATCTTTATTTACATTTACCTACATTAAAAAAAATATGCGACAATCAAATTCATCTAACGTCCAAATTCCATCAAAATTGTTTAACTTAAAAAGCAATTCACTTATTTTAATTATATTTATTTTATTTAATAATTATTTTTACGTAAATTAAACTTGTTCTTATACATGTCCTGCGTCCGTCCAAGAGATTCACTGACTGTAAACTGAATCAACGCATGCGCATCATCATAACTATATCTACAAACGGCCTTGTGTACAAAGAAGCCCCAATTTTTTATTTGATTTTTAATCTCAAAATCCGGCTAATATTTGCAATTGTATCCAAATCCCATCATAGTACGGAATTACCCGCTGATTATAAGATTTAATCAAAAGTTATTGTTTAATTTAACTGTGGGTCAGGCCACGAAGGCAGCGATTTTTATCAGATATAATGACTACACAGTTAACGCGGTGGCTGGGCAACTGGCTGCCGTGCAACATGTAGCGATTCCCGCACGGAACAACTCTTTATGTGATCTACAAATTGTTGCTTCAGGCATGGGTGTCATGTATATGTGAACTTGTATATTTGTAAACGCACCCACGACACAGGGGAAAATCCTAATGGTGGGGCAACGATTTTAAAATAAAAATAAAACTAACAAACAGACATTTCTAATTTGCAACATCTAAACAGAACTAGGTTTCATAACATTTTCATCTCAAGGTCTAGACAGTAGCCTTAGCAAGAATACTTTGCGTGTCATAAATGAAGAGAAAATTAAAAAGAAATCGCAATCTCCTTTTTTTATTAAAAATCCATTCTAAGTGATAACAAAGTGATCTGTCGTTGGATGCAATAACGTGCGTAATTAATATCACTCTAGATTTAATTGCAGCAATTATTATCGTTACTCGTGGCAATAATTTATAACACCTATTAAAAAACTCTACACCTACTCGTACCTACTACCTACTTTTATACCAACAACTTTTAACCGTTTGTTAGGAAAAATACTTTTTGTTTAAAGAACCTTAATGTCTAATTAAATGATGGGCATAAACCTACTTAATTTAATACAATGGGACTTTTATTACCAAGAGAAAAAAAATAGTACATAACAATTATATAGTTTCTCATCACTCTTCAAGTATGCTCGCCTTTCGGAGCTGCGGCCTACCTAGCGGGTTTACCGGGGTTCCGGCTCGAAAAGCAGGAGTAGGAACGGGGTGGTTTTTAGTCAGTAAGAGTCTGACACTCCCTCTCACCGCACCCAAGGCGGGAGAAATCAATGGATGATTATCCAACCACAAAAAAATCTTGCTCGCCTTTTCTATGGCCCCACAAATATAATAAGTTTCCAGTTTATCGTTTCATAACATCAAACATGTACCAGCAACGGTTGTAATACCAAGTCAATCAAATCAAAACATTGTTTTTCATTCACCGTCTTAACCATCCGAGTTATGTTATAACATTTTTTTCTTATGAACACAAATATCTGCGGGTTTTCAAACGAATCTTATATAAAATGCCTAGTCATTAACTGTTCCATCAGTACAATAGGATTTTGAAACAGAAGGTCTCAGGTTGGTAAAGGTAAAACATTGAAGATTTTTTATTCAAACATAGCCAGTTGATTAGTAGGTATTCTAGCGCGTCTGCGGACGGCGAGCAAGGGTAGCTCGCCTCCCGACCAGAACCAGACCCCGTGGTACGGCGCGGGATCGCGCGTACAAAGATCCATCGGACCACCACAGATGGGGCCCAAGAGCGGATGCCTCTTTTTTTTTTTTTGGGTCACGACTTTACGACGAGCAAGGGCTCGCCTCCCGACCAGAACCAGACCCCGTGGTACGGCGCGTTGCCTTCGGCGCGCGCCTCAAAGAGCCAACAGACCACCACAGATGGGGCCCAGTAGGGCTGATGCCTAATCCAGAGGTGCGGACTCCTTTATCTCAAATTATTTTGATTTTGTTTTTAGTAAAACTTTCAACCAAAGTTGTCAAGGAATTCATTTCCACACGTAAGTACATCATACCTACTTTAAACTGTGTAATAACATACAGGAAAAACAATGCCTAAACACAATTAGGTATATAATTACCCATCTCCTGTTGTAGTATCTAATCGTGGGCACGTGAGTATTTTTTTTATTTATCTAAAAAAGAATTCTGCACGCAGAATGTTTGTTTCTGAAGTAGTCAAGCTATATCAAATTATCAGATTAATTCATTTTCAACTTTAAGTTTTTCTAATTAATCGAAAACTTATTAAAATTTTATGATTTCGTGTTTGTGCTACCTACACCAATAAAATGCTAACCACAAGGTCGGTATAAGGTATTGTCTAACAAACAAATAAAGGGCAAAAAGTAAGTTTTTGCGTGTTACTTGAAGGCACGTTTAGACGCGTCATTATAAAATTGCCAAGATCATAATCTTATGCAGAAAATGAAATTGTATGATTTCTGTTGTTTTCTAGATGCAGTGCCGATTATCACATCAAACCTATATTTATTTTTATATGTATTAACATTATGATTACAGGTGAAACCTAATGCGACACTATTAACAATAGCTCCCCAGCTATTGTTAATAGTTGCAACCTTGCACAACCTTGAAATAAATAGCCGATCTTATTCCAAATATCTGGATCGATCCAAGTTTTTAATAGAAACTCCATACAACTAATTTCAAAAAATGAATCTATCTTAATGTAGAGATCTTAAACAGAGATCGGTCAATGAGTTATTAAGCGAATTAGGAGTTTCTTGCTCGTTCTTCTCCATAGGAATCTTTGGAACGAGCAAATAACTTCACACGAGGACTGACCGACAGACAGACGTTATTAATATTATTATATTTGCTTTGACGTTCAAAAGTGCTTTCCTGGTCTATTTGAAATAAATAATTTTGACTCTGACTTTTGAATAGGTGCTAATCTACAAAATTGCACCTCAATATTTTCAAAAGCCATTTATCTTTTATACTCATTTAAATGCACTCAGTACCTAACTTGAATGTCGGCAAATTCATGGTCTTTGCCTAATTTATACAAAAGTCAACCTTAAGGCGAAGATATTACAGGAAATGTCTTTAAAAGTGAGCTCGTTAATCAGATGCCACCATATTTCCTTTGTAACCTTACAATACAGATACAGAATAGTTTTTCCTTAATAGGAAAGCGATATGGCATTGTCAATGCTGTTTCTTAAGGTTTCTCTGTTACCTATTTTTTTATGAAGCCATAAATGTGGAAAATTTTAATGATGAAGAAATTATTTTTTTTACTGCTTCCTAATGACTGTTATCACATAACTCATGTGGGTTGTCAGAAACTAATGAATAAGGAACCTCGATTTTTGAATTAGCCATCGTAACCGATAACATGGATCTCGCATGTTTTTTACTATAGAAGAATCCACACAATAATATTAATCTTAGTTTTTTTTTTGAGACTAGGTGTTTTGGCAAGTAGCGATTGGTATTTTTAAGAATAGCTTTTTTTAACAAGAAGGGTTTTTTTTTCTTGCCAGTTTTTTTGACAAGTGCCGATTGTTTTTATGGGATTGGCATTTTCTTCATGAGAATCCTACATTTGAAGGTCAGAGTTACAACAATTAATTTATGAGCACGCCCATCAAAGCCCATAGATTGCGGTTAGATAAGAATTGGGTTAATCCTATTTTAACAAATGATGACGTCACTATTAATTAAGAAGGTCGTGGTGAATCTCGTCTTCCGCATTCACGCCAAAATGTCAGTTCATTAAATGAACTTGATAACACTAATGTGCTTTTTTTAGCCAGCAATTAACTAACTGTGCAAAACCTAACGATTTTTTGATGAACACACTCTTATTATCCGTATTATTACGTACTTATATTTAATTGATACAAAAAATTACGGCAGTCCTTCCATTAGACCTTATATCTAGTAGTTAAAGTTCGGTTTTCTGTCTTGCTATACCAATGGTCTATGCAAATTTTAACCTCACATTGAAATGTACAAGCAACAACTTTCTTTTCTACAATTTCTAGATATAACAGTACCCCTAGTATAAGTGTGCTTTACGAAAACATGACGAGAGGTCGTTCGGGACTATGATTGACGGACACGAATGAACCAACCAATAAAGGCGCACGCTCTCGTTTCGATCTCGTTGAACGTAAAACAAACTCGTACTAAGCCTACAGTATAACTTATAACCTTTCTGTTGCGCAGAATTTGGAAATGCTTTCTTGTGTAGGTCTCAATTCAACCATCAGGTGGAACAAAGTTGATGATAATTACGATAAAGATTACCTCAGCCAATTCAATAACGAGTAGCAAGACGGTAACGGCAACCAAGATATAAAGGGTGTTATTGTAATCACGTTTCAAACACAAGGTAGGCAGGGGCACACCAAACACTGCCAAGTCACCATGGCCTAACACAGCACACTAATAAACGACACGAGTAATTAATAGCAATAAACAGTTATCTACTGCTTAGATAATCTTCTTTAAACACTATAATAGTCGTTAATGTAATTTGTACGACAAACAACTAAAACAAACTCTAAAAGGTTAAAGTATTAAGATTATCTGCACCTACTGTGACTATCACTATGTGTTTTCTTGTGGACTTAGGTAATAAAGGATCCATTTATTTATCTTGATAGTAGTCCATTTATATTAAGTACTTATCGTGTTATTATGTTTTAACCTACACACATTATTTCGTAGTATTTTTCTTCCAAATAAATAATACCCCAATGATTATCCTAGAGATGTATTAGTTTGGGCGTGGTCTGGGCTAACTTGCCACGCTGGTTCTGATACTAACACGAGCAGTATGCTCTTCTATGGTATTTCTCTGTTCTGTGGTAGTAGGGTAGATACCCTAACATTTATTTAGGTATTATCCCGAATAACTGCACAAATTGTGTATGTGCTTATATGTTTGTAACCGCAACCACGACACAGGAGAAAATCCGAGTGTGGGCTAAAAGTTTTTTTAAGAAATTAGATAAATTCTCTTGTTGTGTTCGTTATTCTCGCGATTAGACAAAGATTTTGCAAAATAAAACATTAATAGTCACCGGGAAAATCAAGCAATAGAACTCAAGCAAAGTCGGAAGGTTGACAACCTAGTTTAATCAGAAGCATTAAGATGTCCTTGGGTAGAAATATTTAGGTAATAAGAATATGCCACGATACCAACACTTCGTAGACTCTTTGGTGATAACCAGTTTTCGTCATTTACCCAAAAAACGTCGACAGCATAAACAAAAACTATGTGAATACCCCACTGATCTGCATAACCAGTCAGAAGATCAAATTCTTAATTATACTCCCACAACTAGCCATAATTTATATTGTTATGAATCACATTATAATCACAGTTTAAGTAATTTCAAACATTACGTTAATTTTTCAACGTGGTTTTCTGAGATTAGGAATGTGAATTAAAAGATCTTCATAAAGCCGGTACACGGATGCTAATAAAAAATTAACTGACTAAAG
The DNA here is from genome assembly GCF_023101765.2 of Spodoptera frugiperda. Classification (NCBI taxonomy): domain Eukaryota; kingdom Metazoa; phylum Arthropoda; class Insecta; order Lepidoptera; family Noctuidae; genus Spodoptera; species Spodoptera frugiperda. The sequence goes on along the minus strand of NC_064213.1, from coordinate 9,641,361 downwards.
ACTACTGAAGAGTAAAGAGTGCGGATACCCCAATTTCTGAAACTCTAGATAAATTCTCATATGTATGTATGGTACACAGGTTGGATATATTAATATTTTTACTTCCCCAACACAAGTGTAGTATTAACCACTTACTGGGGCTGTTTTGATCACTTGTGTTGTATAAATTTAGAAGAATAAATAAAGGTTTTGTTACAAATTATAATGTTATTTTAAATAGCGGCATGTAGACCCAGCTACTTTTTCACATTTAATAATGTAAATTGTATGTATATTTTGCTATCTATATAAACACGTGTCCTTCCAAAGGGCGCCGAAAAACAACAAAATAAAAAATCTATAAAATAACACATTGGAAAAACTGAGAAGTTATTCTTTTTGTTTATAAAGGTTACGCTTTACTAGCATAGGTCTTTCTATGCAAAATAGCCATGATAAATTAATATAGGTGTTCCTATTATTCATAAGCCGCAGTAAAGTATCCAGTGACATTCTGACATTTAAACCTGATCATCACATATTACAAAAATCAACACCAGTACCAGTTTTTTGCTAAATTTTAGATTAGTTTATTTTGGGTCTTTCGTCTTTGTGAAGCTACATTTAATAATTTTATTATGAATTATACATACATACAACAATGATTTTTTGTTCGTTTGGCTGGAGCAATTTCACTAATTTTGGTCTTGAAATTATTTAATTGTTTGCGGTTGTCCGGTGAAGGTTTAAAAGGTCAGAAAAAGATTATTGAGGTGGTACGAAGTTTGCCGGGTCAGCTAAAATGAATAAATTATTCCATTAAGTAATGTGCTTTTTAATAAAAATACCTTTGTTGAATGAAAACCTTACCTACCTTATACGTAGTAGCACTCGTCCTCATACAAAAAAAACCTATGCATTTAACTACCTATAATAAATATGAATGACATGGTAGTAGGGGACTGCCTCGTTGGCCGAGTGGTTGCAAGTTCGACTGCCGGGCAAGGGGTCTCGGGTTCGATTCCCGGGTCGGGCGAAGTATTACTGGGCTTTTTTCGGTTTTTCGAAAACTTCTCAGTGGTAGCACGGAGTCTGGAAATGTGCCCGGTATATGGCAATAGGCTCACCACCTATTACATGGGACTTACAACATAAATTGTGAAAAGTGGGTGTACGCAGTGGCATTACGTGCCATAATGTGCACCTCTGCCTACCCCTTCGGGGTTTAAAGGCGTGACGATATGAATGAATGAATGGTAATAGGTTAATTTTTTGCTGTAATTAGAAGGAAACCATGCGAATAAAGTAAATAAGCCGGCAATTATTTACGCATTTCGACTATCAAATTGTTTCTATTAATAATCTTGCCTAGAAAACCGGTCATACATTAAGATTATAAGATGTTGAATTGAAGTTGAATCGTAGGAAACAAATGTATGAGGGATACATAAAACCAAGAGGTAAATCCCTATGGCAGAAATAGGAGGAGGCGTATACTGGAAAGATGCGTGCTATGGATGGCTTTCCTACTATCAATACGAGTACATCATTCCTCGCACAGCTAGGTACATCGCTTAGTATACTGATACTAAGCGATGTACCTAGCTGTAAACTATGTGACCGTTTGCACTGGCAAACGGTCACATAGTTTCATAGTTTCACAGCTTAGCTAATTTTCGTAGCATAGCTACATAGCACATCTCTGGTGGAAACGCACCTTAAAAGTTACAGAATAGTCTAGCTGAAACGATGAATGATGATAATAATAGGTAACAAGGTTTTTTTGGCAATTTGAGCCGATGTCGACTATTCTGCCAATGTCTTAAATAAATTGGAATAGCAAGAGTGAGCAGAATTTTATAGTGATACAAGCAACAAAATTTAATAATTGAAAGTGTGAGGTAACAAGGTTAGAAGAACGAAAGAAATATCCAATTAAAGATGACACTGACATTACAATAATGTAAAGTTAAGTACCATAATCTTTTTATTATCAAACACATTCTTAAAAATAACCCTCAACTTACAGACGATTGTATCAAAGAGTTACATTGTCAACTATTTGCAAAATAAATAATACATATATCATTATTTATCATTTATCATTAAACATCGGTCCACTTAAAGGCTCTTGATGTGTGATGATGTATATCAAATATTGCAGTTATTTGACTAATTTGTCAGTAACGGTTTATAGTCAGACAACTTGTAACTACTTAAGATTTCATATTTTCTAGATTGGGCTGTATCAGCTATTAAATACACCAACAAAAACAATTTTTGATGTAGCTACGAGTAATAATATTCCTGCAAAAACTATGAACACGTTTTGTATGGAATCTATCTACCAAAGTCACGTGTCACCGATTACGTACATTACCCTCGAATTATGGCCGATCTTGGCACACATTAACTTGTCTAACTAATCATTTTGTGCATTGGTAATTTGGTACCTTTCAAACAGCTTATCATACGTTTTATATGCCTAGTTACATGACTCTTTATGTTTAATTGTGAAAACACGATACCGCGCAGCCAACGTTTGCCGCGTCAGTTGGCACGCATGCTGCTGACGATTATGAGCTCCCGGTGTGGCTTGAAATTAGTCGACTAACCTCATTCAACAGTTTAGTATATCGCATGATAGTTATACATATTAGTTACAGGGTGTATTTTACTACCTAACACTAACCTACAGAGATATGTGCATCAATAGGGCATTATATACTGTTACCACCTTCAATTGCCCTGTCCTGACGAACTTTGTAACACAGGAATGAATGAGGAGAATAAACTTAATTTATTTAGGGTGACTGTTAATTAAGTGTTCGTTCATTCGACTGTTAATAATTACGTGTTCAGCTGTTAGCAGCGAGGCGCCCGAGCCCGCATTATCTGAAGACTAGTACTAGTTACTAGGTAGGTATTTTGGAACTTACTTACTTTACTTTGTTATTGTGATAAAAATAAAACTAATTTTTATTTATTTATTTTATTTATTAAAAAAAAAAAGTTATGCATAATTTTACAGCTTAAGCCAAAACATTATACAGTTAAAGATAAAACAATATAATGAGTATACAAATAAATTTTATTTGGGAAAGTTGTTTGTAATAATGAATACAATCACGTGTTCAAATATCCTTCACTAATTACCAGTCACCCTATATTTTTCTTTGTCTTAGTTACGCTATTATATTTATCTCAACCTAGTATGTATTATAAATATCCTAAGGACGTCGTCCATCGACTTCATTTAAAATTCACTTTAGTGACAAATCCGGTGATGCGCAACTTATCCAAGGTAACTTTGATTTGCTTTATAATAGATACCATACTATACTTTGTATTTGTTTTATAGATACCATACTAAACTTTGTATTTGTTTTATAGATACCATACTATACTTTGTATTTGTTTTATAGATACTATACTACACTTTGTATTTGTTTTATAGATACCTCACTGTACTTTGTATTTGTTTTATAGATACCATACTTTCCTCTGTATTTGTTTTATAGATACCATACTACACTTTGTATTTGTTTTATAGATACCATACTATACTTTGTATTTGCTTTTATAGATACCATACTACACTTTGTATTTGTTTTATAGATACCATACTATACTTTGTATTTGTTTTATAGATACCATACTATACTTTGTATTTGTTTTATAGATACCATACTATACTTTGTATTTGTTTTATAGATACCATACTAAACTTTGTATTTGTTTTATAGATACCATACTATACTTTGTATTTGTTTTATAGATACTATACTACACTTTGTATTTGTTTTTGTAGATACCATACTATACTTTGTATTTGTTTTGTAGATACCACACTACACTTTGTATTTGTTTTATAGCTACCATTCTATACTTTGTATTTGTTTTATAGATACCATACTATACTTTGTATTAGTTTTATAGATACCATAAAATTAGTCTAAAGATCAGCGTTGTTTATTGAAAGATTGCTTTTGTTTTTTTTTACGAATTATGTGGATGGAGTATGGAGTAAGTATATGGATTTTGATATACATATCTATTGCTTAGTTAAATAGACTTTAAGTAGGTGCAATTTGCATTCCAAATTGGTATTAAGAACATTCGGTCTATTCAAATTTATTGCATATAAAAATTTTCACACTTGACTTTGCTTCACACTACAAATTTTCTTCTGTGTCGTAAGTGCGTTTACGAACATACAATGACACAATAAGTTATACATCACACCTAGACCCGGAGCAACCATATTAGTGGATCACACAAATATCTACATAGTTGCGCCTTGCGAGAATCGAACCCGCTACCCATTGAGCGGCCGCTGCGCCCGCGATTGTCGAAAAACCGTGCCAACCGTGCAGTCAATATATAAACACGATTTATTATAAATATAAAACACTTTTTAAATTAAACTTATTTATGAACTAGCTTCCGCCCGCGACTCCGTCCGCGCGGATGTCGGTCTTCGCGTGGAAGTTTTATTCCTCCATTTTGAGTAAATCTGACAATGACATCTTATAAATATCTATTAGAGCCAAAAACGGCGAGGCCCATAATAATTAAGAAGATCCCTCTATTGAGCTACTGCTGTTGAGTTCTGTAGAATAAAACTTAAAAATAAAGATTTTTTTTCTACGTATTTTTCCATGATAAAAAGTTTAGTATTTTATGCCCAGGATAATAAGGTATAACTATACCAAGTTTCATAGAAATCAAACTGTTAGTTTCACGTGATGCCTGAACGTACAGACAGACAGACAGACAAAAAAATTAATCACATAAATAGGTATTTGGGTTTGGTATCGATCCAGTAACAGCTGCTATTAATTCTTTCAATATTTTCAATGTACAGAATTGACCCTTCTACAGATTTCTTATAATATGAATGAATGAATGAATGAGAGTGTTTTACTCTTACGTTTATAATTATAAAATAATTATAAAAGTAAGAGTAGACAAATATAATCAGAATGCTCCAAAGTGCTAAGCTATCGGGAGTTATACGTGTTATTGTGAGTCAACCATAAGAGATAGACATTTGCTGTCGCGGAATATTTTTTAAACAATTTTAAGGAGAACATTTTCAGCATACATGTTTTCTGTGTAGCTTTAACCATTAAGGCTGCACACGCGACGGAAGCTTAAAAAATGGAGTAAGTTCTCCTGTTTTCCCAACATTTCCCTTCACTGCTCTGCTCCTATTGATTATAGCGTAATGCAAAGTATACTATAACCTGCCCAGAAGTATGAAGAACAATTGTACCAAGTTTCGTTGAAATCTGTCGAGTGGTTTTTATTTCTATAAAGAACATACAGACAGACAGATCTGTGAATGATCTTGACGATTCTTGACTGTTGGCGGCTCACGTGTTCATCACTTACAGAAGATTACCTCTCAACTCAACACATCCTGCGATTTCAGACCAGTTTTACATTCCTACTGGCTTGTATGCATAACACGATATTATGCTATTATTTCTCTGTTAAAATCGTTCTTACAGATTTATTATTCATAAGCAACCACTTTCGGCTGTTGCGCAACGTGTTACAGGTTTGATACCCGTTTAAAACAATGTTTTGTGTGAAACTACTGAACGGATTTTGATGAAATTTTGTGTACAGACAGTTATGACTGATGATGATGATGTTATATGGGTATGAGCTAAGTTTGTGATAGGACACTTTTTATTCTCAGACTTTAGTGTGCCAGTGTTTTCGTGCTTGTATGTACTGTAGATCTTAGCTTACAGGAGTTGCAGCGGTTTTAGGAAGTTGTGGCGAGCTTGTCCCGAAAAAAAGGATACATTTTATTTTGGCAGATGCTAGTTGGTGTATAAAAATCCAAGAGTCAAGACACGTTGAAGTAAATAAATGCCCACCATAGCAAAGGTATTTCTAAAAAAATCTTTTATGTTTTTTAGAAGTCGTTCAAGACATTATGCTTGCCCTTGCGACAGAATACCAGGGGGTACGATATACTTAAATGTGAATTAAAATACAAAAGATGATAGACATTATAAGACTGTATTTATTTCGACTTCTTGCGTAGAATTCTTTACTTTATTTTATCCATTGAGGAAAAATAGAATTTACCTTGACAATACAAGACGATGACCCACTTCCATGGTGGATTTGCTTCATAGATTTAGATTCAAGTTTTTTTTCTTTCTCATCATTTAATCTTATCAAAAGGCCAGTTATCTGTTGTTATTTTTATAGTACACATCTCGTAGGAGGATTAAATAAAAAGGCGTCAGTTATAATTGTCATAATTTGTATTATTTTCCAAGAGTAGTGTTGTGAATAAACCATGAAGGAATCCATTGCTCACTAACCACATTTCAATCGATAGTACTGACAATAATTAAATAATTTGCTTTCGAACAAGCGACAAATTATAATTAGGTAACAAAAGTTCGCACAGTTAGGGCCTTTTCCACTTAGACGGACTATCTGTATAAATATACACGAGCCGGCTTAGCCAGCTGTGACATTCAGTTTTCACACGATGGACAATGAATTATTAATGAAAAGAAAACATTTGTTTGTTTCATAAGAAAGAATTACAGCTAATAGATTTAATAAATCAATGAGTAAATAAATAAAACTCTGTGACAAACAAACGGTGCGTCTAAGCAGGCGGCCCCTGTGTGATGTAAATGATGTTACAATATTTTACAAAATAAAGTTCTAGTTCATTCATCGCATAGTTACTAGATATGCATTTTCATTACATTATGAAAGCAGTCTTAACAGTAAAAATATCTTCATTGTCATGAATAATACCAACACCTTGGTATACTCTACAATACCTCTGCTGGGTACGTGTTGCTTTACTGATTTATTCGTAAATAATGTTGGCATAATTTTCAAATAGCTGACCCTATACGCGTACATTACAAAATATAATTAATTTACAATGTTTGTCAAGACGCCATAGAGCCATAGCGTATTACTACGACGAAGGTCGGCACGATAACAGGTGTACACAGTCAAACCTCTCAATATACATCATAAACGGATTCTAGCTATCTACCAGCTCGGCCCGGGAGGCAGCGAGCCTCCACCGGACCGAACCATTTACTACCACCTACCTAGTGAACGAGGCCTAGTTCGGAACAAAACATACGAGGGAGTTTATACAGGTGTGGAAACGTAACGAGGGAAACAACGTCAGCAATATACTGTATACATCCTCGAGCCAGCGGTCGCTCGGGCAGTCGTCGCGGGCGGCGCTAGTTCTCGTCGTAGAGCGGCGTGGCGTCGCCCAGCGACATGGAGCGCGGCGACGTGTTGGTGTGCGGCGTGGAGCGCAGCGACATGGCCCGCGACGAGCGCCCCGACATGCCGGCGCCGCCCGGCGTGCGCGGCGTGCGCGGCGTGCCCAGCGACCGCGCGTCGCGCACGTCGCGCACGTCCCGCACGTCACGCGGCGTGCGCGACGCGCGAGGCGTGGCGGAGGCGCGCGGAGTGGATGATGCCTCTCGGTTGTTGCGTCGCATCCAGTCCTCGGCAGCCTTCTGCCAGTCCGCGGGGTCCGTGTAGGCCGAGGGCGGCGGTCTGACGCGAGCCGGCGGCGGGAGGAAGTCGGGTTGACGAGGAGTGGTCGCGAACGGTGTCATATAAGGCGTCTGCGCGGACGGCGTATACGGCGTATTGATGTAGGCGGGGCCCGGCGTATGCGCTGGGGTATGGAAGGCCGGCGTGTGGTTGGCGGGCGTGTGATACGCGGAGCCGGCGTGGGGGGTGCGCGTGGTGGCGGGCGTGCGGGGGGCGGGCGTGGCGGCGGGGGGCGGGTCCCGGAAGTGCTCCTTGAACCAGCGCAGCAGGCCGGGCAGCGAGTCGAAGGTCCGCTGGCGGTACTTGTACCCGTCGGGCGTCACGGACACGTACTCGTGCGTGCAGCGCGCGCGGGGCAGGTACGACAGCAGGAACCGGCCGGGGTAGTTCTTGGCCGCTGAGATCACGTAGTGGATTTTGTTCGGGTTGCGCGCCTTCTCTTCTTTAAGGATTTCCTCGGCCTTGTCTCTCATGCCGCCGAGGGGCTTGTAGTATTTGTATCCGATGAGATCGCGCGCGTGGCCCGCCATCGGGGTCACGTGTCGCGCTATAATTTCATCCAAATCTTCAAATTCGGAACCTTGAATCCATAAACTTCGACCTGCAGGACAAGAAGTAGTAATTAATAAAACATTCCGAGGAACTTATTTATCACAAAGCTCTCCAACAGCCACTTGGCGATACATACCTAATGAGAACGCATTTTCCTTTCCTTCTTCTCGCACATCAATGTGTTGGTAAATGCCGTCTGCCACTTTCCATGTGACAGTGAGGTGATCAGAACCCTGGAACAATAGATATAACATTAGCATATACAACAAAATAGTGTAGATTAGATACTACAGTAGTAAGACTAACATGGCTTATTACGTCACTAGCGCCATCTACTAAGTGCAAAAACTGTAGAAGACTATGGAGTAGTACATACCTTACTGCTGGGCCTAACGATGACCTCGCCCTGTCCCATCTTCTCCATAAGTTTCTCGGCCTCGGCGAACGATATATTGTGGAAGGCGGGGTGCACTATGACTCGCTTCACATACTGCATGCGTTCTTTTGTCTGTTTCGCCTCTTTCTCCTTACGAAGGTCCTTGTCTTCGCTTTCTTGATCGTAGTACGGATCTTTTGGAGGTCTACAAACAAAAAAGGTGGATTGGTAACTTTGAACAAAAGACTAATATAACAAGCCTTTGTGAATATATAAATAAAAAACTACATAGTTTAAGTTAGTATTCAAACTACTAGCAATAAAAAAATCACTAAAAAATAAAACGCAATGAGATAAAGCATTAACTTTGTACACAAAAGGTTTGCAAACTCACCTCCATTCATTATTTTTATCCAATAAGTCCGATGATTTCGATGAACAGTCTACTGAGAATCTCTCTACATCTATTTTCAATATCCTACAATGTACAGTCTGTCCGATTCGGACACGTTCCGTCGGATCGGACACGTGCCGGTCGGATAGATTCTTGATGTGAATGTAGCCTGATAGACCGTTGTCTAGCCGGATCCGAACACCCGTCGCCTGCCCTGGACATGCGCCAGCGTCGAAGTGGTTCCATACCTGGGAAAATAAATTATTAGTTGTAAAATAAAGGAAAGATATTAGCAAAAATTAATATAATTACTGCTTATAAAGTTTTCTCAAATTAACTAGTCAATTGTTTGTTCGAAAAAGAATATAGAAATAATTTCACTCACCTCTGATAATTCGGGGAAATCATTTTTGTGGCAGAAGGGACACTCCCACAGTCCTGTCTCGTCATTCCTCACGGGGTTAGCTTGGTCCAACATCTCCCTCTGTGGCTTCCTGTGCGTGATGCCAACCACTGACGCCAACACCATCTTTCCAACATAGAAAGTTTCCGGCGTTTCCTTCGTTAGGACATCGAACAACTCTTCAGGTGTGAGCGAACGATAAGCGACCCTAAGGTCCTTATACCTAGAGTTCAATTCTTCTCTGATATCGTACAATGTTATACTCTTATTGCCGAAGCCTTGCCGTTCCAATTCTTCGGCGAAGGCGTCCAAATCTAAGTCTTTCAGTCTTTCGGGAGCTTCTAGAATTTCTTCTAGCGCGCCAGCTGGGTTGGCGTCCTCGTCTTCGTACTCGAGCGCATCGACCGCCATCTTGCGAGCCCATTCATACGTCTCTGGATGTACTCGAGAACCGTCGAGGACTTCGATGTAGGCTTCTGTACTATCGCCGAGACTGCTCGTGTCGATTTTAATGAACCCTGAGCAGTTGATAAAGACTTTCGGACCCATGTGGCAAACTGTGACGAGTTGTGTTCTGTTTTCTAGTTTCTGGTTGGTTTGTTTGAAGAGTTTTATTAGTGCTTGAGCTTTCCTAGGTCCGAGGCCGCATACAAACTGTAGGAGCTCGGTCCCCCGGCCTGTAAGCACTGCTTCGTTCACATCGACACCGACTTCGTTGACTCTGTTCACGAATTCTAGTTCGATGCCTTCGAGTAAGTCTTCCTTGGCAATTTGGTCCTGCAGTGAGTGGTACCGGAGACATAATATTTCCTCGTCTGGTCCGCACAGTTGTGATATCTCCATTAACGGGTCCTGTAGTAGGCGTGCTTGGCATATAGCTTGGCGGAGGATGTCGGGGTACTCTCTGAAGTCGTTCTGTTGGTAAAACAAAGAAGGTTAGTGAAAACAATTGTATATTTAATTCTTAATCTACTTTCTCACCACAAACTGCCTTCATTCTTCATTCATTCCTCACACAGTCTACCCATTATTTTGTTAATAAATGTAGTGAACTTACCCGTCCCCTGATACTGTTGCTGTAGATCTTGCTGATGTGGTTGTCAGCAATCTCTATGGGTATCCTGGGGAACTGCTCGTCCTCAACAAGTTGTTGTACACACTCCGACACGTCTGCCTTCACGTTCAGAGCTTCCCGTGATTCACCGCCGATTACAATCACGTGCGGTTTCTTACGTAGGATAAACCTGTAGAACATTTAAATTGTGATATTAATAAATTAACCATGTACTTGGGAATTGATTTTGTAATAAAGTTTTCTAAAGATAAAACTTAATTGATTTATTTAACATGATGTAATAGATATTCAGTTTTATAGTTATGTGATAAAGTCACAAATGTAAAAAGGAATCTACAATAAAAGGTAGAGGATTGTGATAAAATATGTTTTTATTCCAAAAATGGACAGTTTTGAATTGAGTTGTATTTTGGTGCACACATGTGTGAATTCTAAGTAATTAGTACATACCGTCGCAGTGCGTTCATGTCGGCCTCCTTGTTCTGCCTCTCGCGCGCGTCCCAGGCGTTCCGTCGACAGAGTAGATGCGGCAGGCGCAGGTGGTCGGCCAGCTCCCCGCCCGCGCCCACCACGCACGCGAACGCGCTGTGCTGACGGTCCGGCACGTACGCTATGGATAGCACGCGGAGACCTAAGGAGAAAAGTGAGTATGTTAGATTACATATTATATTCAGTGAGTTGTAAGTGATAACTAGTAATAAAACTTGATGTAACGCCAACTTACAGTCAGTCTCAGTAACTTACCGATGTATTGATTTGCTGAGACAAAATTTTAATATGTACATACTATTTGGAGCTCATGTCAATGTTTAATCTCCTTAAATCTACATACAATTATATAAATAATTGAAACTGATTGTAAGCTGATTAGGATAAATGCAACTTTAAATACGAGATAAGCTTGATACTATATTACGAAAACTATTCTGTTACACATCCTATAAAGCAAACTAGATACTTATAAATCCTACAAGTACTGAAGTAATTAGTTTAAAATTATGTAACGTTTGCATTAAAAATGCAGCTATAAATACCAAGTAAATAATAAACTAACGCAATACCTATCAAAACAAACAACACTTACCATTAGAATCGGACCACTCCTCATCATCGTCATCGGAGACTCGCGACTCGTACGGCGCCACCTTCAGCCAGTCGTACAGCCGACGGCGACAACATCTGTAGACAAACACACATAGAACATTAGTAAAAGCCTATTCTAATCTTCCCGTGAGTGTCATTAAAGCCGACTTAGCGACTACACATTTAACGTTAACATTTTATTGTATGACTCTAATTGAATGCTTTCTAAATTTCCTTTCATCATCTATAAAGTTCTTATTCTTGAATAATGCAGGTTTTGTCAAGCGAATAGTAACCTTATAACAAACTTACTTAAGTACATATTCCTTGGACTCCTGCAGCAGAACGGCCTGTAGTTCCCTGCGTAGCTCCGGCATCACGATCTTGGTGAGCGCGATGGTCACCGCTTCAGCACGCAACTCGTTCCATGCCTCTACTGTCGCTGCGAATTCGTCCTAGCGAAGGGAAACATATTTTGTAATTAGAAAAATATTATCCTACTAATATTCGAAAGTTCTAAAGTTTAAGGGAAAAAATAGTGAATTGACCTGAATTGATTTGGGATATAGAGGTAGATGTCATTTGGAATAACACATAGGCAATAGTACCATTTTTATGCTAATAAGATAAGAGAAATGGCTGGTAGAAGCTAATAAAATGTATCTACAAAGGTATCTTTAAAAGACCTCTAATATGAATGAAATTAGAGTAACTACAAAATGTCTTCATTATTTAAATACATACTAAGCTGAAAATTGTCAGTAAGCATTACTTTGATTCAACTTACCTTCTGGTACAATTGTTTGAGTTCCTCGAGGTAGCTGGCAGAAGTGTTTCCTTCAATCTGCTCGCTGATATTCAGCTCAAGCAGTTTGTCTTCCGCAGCCATGGTCAGCTTCAAGAACTGGTCGCCTGTGAGGTCGCGCACTGGCTTCTTCTTTAGGTATTTCAAGCTGGATACATAGAAGACAAATATTTTATTACAATGTATTGTGAAAAAAGTAAAATTAATAGGTAAATACGTAGAAACTACTGGTACGAGAGCTAGCAACGTCGAAAAAACAAGCATTTCAAGAAGGCCAGTTTTTAGATATATTATGCCTCTCAGTCTCCCAGACATCATACGGGCTATCTGGCACCTGGTAGTCGTTGCGTTCATCAGTGCGCATCGCATTTGTACAGGTAAAATTTCAATTTTTCAAACCATTTCAAGAAGTTATTTTTTATTATTATTATTTTTATTGAACTTATAGTAACATGAATTTCTTATTGCCAGGCATTTTTCATGTTGTTTAAGGTCTGCCAGGCGCCAATTTTGAATTCAAAAAAAAATATTTTTCAAATCATTTTAGTATGGCTGAAATTTTAGTATGATGTTATTTAAGTAAGAAAAGACCCAAAATTAATTTGCCAAGCAGTTATTCGGTTGCTAACCTTCAGCCAGACCGATCTAAAACTGAAAAATGATGTAGTATCATTTCGCTTGGTCTAGAAATATTTGTCGAACGAATTACAGAGAAAGGGATTAAACAACCGGCCAAGTGCGAGTCGGACTCGCCCATGAAGGGTTCCGTAGCAGCAAGTAGACGACTAAAGAAAAAGTTATAAAATAACTTGGTTTTACATAGTGTTTTTATGAACGACAAAGTTATATTTGTGGTTTTGGAAAATGTTTTATTTCTTAAAAACTAATAATGGTATCTCGTTCAAACCAATTTTAGTTGAAACATTTTATTGAAATGTATAGCATATATTTTTTTAATTTCCTCACTCTCTTATTTTAAAAGTTAGAGGGGGGGTACACTCATTTTTCCACTTTGGAAGCGTCTAACTTTCAAACGATTGATTTTGACGAAAAATGGCTTTAGGAACCTTAATGTATTTTTTAAAGACCTATCCATAGACACCCATCACGGATATGTTAGCTGAAAATATTTTTTTAAATCGGTTCCATGTATGGAGTGGCCCCCTTAAATTTTTAAATTTATTAATTTTTATTCAAAATTCGAATAGCGGTTACCGAAACACATCAACCTACAAAGTTTCAACTTTGTAGGCCCAACAGTTTGGGAAATAAATGGCTGTGACATACGGACGGACGGACAGACAGACATGACGAATCTATAAGGGTTCCGTTTTTTGCCATTTGGCTACGAAACCCTAAAAACTATCAAATTAATTCGTAAATTAATACGGTATCAAAATACTGATTTATTTTTGTACAAAATTAAGATATCTCAAGTATAAAAATAAACATAAAATTGAATGGTTACATGAAAATTAAGGTTAATTATTATGTTATCGGCTTACTCACGTAACTGTTTGACGAGGAACTCGACTAAAGTTGAAGATGAGCTTCTAGCATGGCTTGAAACTAGTCGAGTAGAAAGTATTAATCAATTTTTCTTTCTTTGCCAAAAAAATATAATGTTTACCAGTTGCAGATAACAATTTATTAGAAAATGATAATAATGCAAAAGACGATGATGACAATGAAAGCGACAGCAGTGATGAAGATGATTATCAAGATTTCTCCGTTTTGTAATTTAAGTTAAAGTAAATGTAAGTTAAATATAATTTTATTGTAGAGTCTTTCGTGAGCATTATACTAAATTAATTATTATTTTATCGGCTTACTCACGTAACTGTTTGACGAGGAACTCGACTAGTTTACGTGAGTAAGCCGATAACATAATAATTAACCTTAATTTTCATGTAACCATTCAATTTTATGTTTATTTTTATACTTGAGATATCTTAATTTTGTACAAAAATAAATTAGTATTTTGATACCGTATTAATTTACGAATTAATTTGATAGTTTTTAGGGTTTCGTAGCCAAATGGCAAAAAACGGAACCCTTATAGATTCGTCATGTCTGTCTGTCCGTCTGTCTGTCTGTCCGTCTGTCTGTCCGTCCGTCCGTATGTCACAGCCATTTATTTCCCAAACTGTTGGGCCTACAAAGTTGAAACTTTGTAGGTTGATGTGTTTCGGTAACCGCTATTCGAATTTTGAATAAAAATTAATAAATTTAAAAATTTAAGGGGGCCACTCCATACATGGAACCGATTTAAAAAAAAATATTTTCAGCTAACATATCCGTGATGGGTGTCTATGGATAGGTCTTTAAAAAATACATTAAGGTTCCTAAAGCCATTTTTCGTCAAAATCAATCGTTTGAAAGTTAGACGCTTCCAAAGTGGAAAAATGAGTGTACCCCCCTCTAACTTTTAAAATAAGAGAGTGAGGAAATTAAAAAAAATATATGCTATACATTTCAATAAAATGTTTCAACTAAAATTGGTTTGAACGAGATACCATTATTAGTTTTTAAGAAATAAAACATTTTCCAAAACCACAAATATAACTTTGTCGTTCATAAAAACACTATGTAAAACCAAGTTATTTTATAACTTTTTCTTTAGTCGTCTACTTGCTGCTACGGAACCCTTCATGGGCGAGTCCGACTCGCACTTGGCCGGTTGTTTAATCCCTTTCTCTGTAATTCGTTCGACAAATATTTCTAGACCAAGCGAAATGATACTACATCATTTTTCAGTTTTAGATCGGTCTGGCTGAAGGTTAGCAACCGAATAACTGCTTGGCAAATTAATTTTGGGTCTTTTCTTACTTAAATAACATCATACTAAAATTTCAGCCATACTAAAATGATTTGAAAAATATTTTTTTTTGAATTCAAAATTGGCGCCTGGCAGACCTTAAACAACATGAAAAATGCCTGGCAATAAGAAATTCATGTTACTATAAGTTCAATAAAAATAATAATAATAAAAAATAACTTCTTGAAATGGTTTGAAAAATTGAAATTTTACCTGTACAAATGCGATGCGCACTGATGAACGCAACGACTACCAGGTGCCAGATAGCCCGTATGATGTCTGGGAGACTGAGAGTAATATATCTAAAAACCTTCTTGAAATGCTCTCTCAAAAACGTTGCCAGCGCTTATACTATCGGTTTAAAATCGTAAAATGGAATTTGACGACAGCACTATTTCAGCTGATGTATAGCAAAAGGCCTTTCTTAATTACATAATGTACATGGACTGGTAACGTAACTGGCGAAAAATGGGTTTTATATATTTCTTCCCAGGTTTACGTAAAACCTACTTTTTAGGCGAATATAAATCATGATTTTATATTTCTGATAAGACATTTCATAAAAAAAAATTACCAATGACATATTTAGCGTGTTTAAAAACAAAACTTATAAGATAAATTGATACAAATAATATGGAGTTTGATTGCAGCCATTAGTTATTAGACAGAATATATAACAAACCCGAAGCAGGCGTGGTTCTCGTCGATCTCCTTGAGTCCCCTGGGCGTGGGCCTGACGGTGAGCGTGGCGCGGTCCCGCAGCGCGTCCCGCAGCGTGGCGCGCAGCAACGGCTCGCGGGCCAACTGCACCCCGCACATGTACACCGCGCGACGGACCACCTCCGCCGCCGAACCTATCGACCCCGTCTGCAAACACATCCACCATTACCATACAACTTTATAACTTTCAATTTATAATACAATACATTTATATTGATCCAAACATGATCTTGATGACGAAAATTTCAAATACAAAATGTTACTTGGTTACATGGATCTTCCAAGGGTTAAAAAGGCTAGTCAAAAGTTTTAGGTTAGCTAAACATCAATTAAACACTTACATATTCGGCAGCGGCCTCTAGCGGCGGCACGGGTTGTTGTTCGACCTCGTGTCTCTGGTAGTTGTCGCGCACGTTCTCTGCAAACTGCTCCGGCGATAGACCAAACTTCTTCACCAGGGGCTCTGCGAATGTACAACAGATTAGTATGCTGTTAAATACGTTAAAAAAATAAAAATACCTAACTCTACCATTCTAGCACCAACTCTGTTCTAATGACAATTCTTTTTCCCTTAAATGAATGGCCCGAATTAGACAGTGAATCAAATATCTAGGCATTAGCCAGTCATTCAGGCTACTAGTTGATTTGTCAATTTTATAGTATATAGTAATTGAGTTTACCAGTCTAGTAGAACCCAATCACCTATCCTTAGTAAAGTCATAATAAAGTAAGTATAAGATAACTCACCGATGCCTGCTTTCCTACACAGTTCATAAGGTCCGGAGCGCACTGCATACTTGACCTCAGTGACCTCTTCCTCGTTAGGCTCAGCAGCTTCCACTGCAGCGGCTGCTTCTTCAGGATCCTCGCCGTTCCTGTCGGCTTCCTCGCGAGCAAGACGCCTAGGGAACAAGTTTATATTAATAAAAATTCTTACATATTTAATTTTAAACAAAGTTAATGTGCAACTGTCAGTCTCTGCGATCTCTGAGATAATTCGAAAACTGCTGAATGGACATTATCGGAAAACTAGTAAAAATAATAGAAAATTATTATCGATTCTAAACATAAACTCATAACTCTCAAGTAACTCCCAATATTATATTTGAAATACCCATATTTCTGTCCAATCCTGTGTCAATAATCTAAATAATCAATGAGAGTTACAATAGACGAACTTATCTGTAATCTACACCATTATAGAAATGAAAACAGTATAAAAAAAAATACAAAAAGAGTTAAGGAAAGTAACAAACTCACTTCTTCTCCTCCAAATTCCTCTTCTTCTCTTTAGTGCGCTGCACCTTCTGCATGTCGGGCAGGTCGGTGGAGTAGTACAGCAGGAAGTGCGTGTGCACGTCGCGCAACTCCTCCGGCGTCTGCACGTTCTTCAGTCTACAAGGAAACACGAACATATTGTACTTAGTATTGTATATTTTACTGACATGTGTGAATAGAATAAGTTCGGAAACTTACTAAAACCTATGCTAATACAAAGCAATTAATAAGAGTATAATAAAAACAGTATATTTGGTCTGAACCACCATTTCTATCTTCTAAATTGCAGGTACGCCTGCCACCTCTTTTAATTGACTAATAACTGGCCTAATATGGCCTGGCTATATTTATAATTCTTAAACTAAGAATTTGTCTTATTGTTTGTAATCTTGGTGCTTTAGACAAATTTTACTTAGTATTTCAAATTGAATCATGTTACAAGTTGTATTGGATATTTACCTCTCAATATCCTCATCCTTGATGAGTCGCATGTTGTCTGGGATGGGTGCGTCAGGGTTCTCCATCACCTTGTCCAGCTGGTACTCTCGCATGTTCTCGAACAACTTCAGGAGATTCTCCTTACGCTGCTTCAGCTGACACCACTGATAAAATAAAAGAGAAAAAGTTAGAAGTATGATATTATGATGTTGTGTGATAGAATATGTTACAGAACGAAATATTTCAGTTAAAAACTATCGTGAGAAATAACTATGTAAATAAATAAGAGTCCCAATGTGACTTGTAACTATTTGAGCTTTTATCAATTAGTTCGCATGATACCACATCAATCTATTTGTTGTTAGTAGAGAATTAGGGAAATTATGATCAAAACCTACCTCTAATTAGCAAAATATTACTATAAAACAAACACATACCTTGGCATCATACTTGTACACCTTCCACAGGTCATTGATACTGAGTTCTGGCTGAACATACTCCTTGCGGTAGAACGCTATGAACGGCACCTCCAATGTCTGGTTCCTCATGAAGTCCAGCGCTTGGCGGATCTTGGTTATTGTGCTGTTGCCCCTGCGAGTCCTCTCTCTAGCCTCCTGTGCATCAGGTTTGGAGACAGGCGGCTTCAGGAACGCTTGCTTGTATATCCACTCTGCCTCATCTTCCAGCTCCGTGCTGCCTTCCTCGACGGGTGTGATCGGCACCTCGCGAGTTTGCATTCGCTCAGGCACGTCCGTTTTACGAATCTATTGGAATATGAAAAGTATTAATAAGTAATTCCTGTGGTAATTCATTCTGAATAATCATGGGTTTTAAAATATTTTAATAAAATAAACTTTTAAGTTTTACTATACACGCTGAAGTTAGTAATTAATAATTAGTCCCATAAAAAAAAAATTGATAAGGCTATTCGGAGAAAAAAGTTAATATCACATAATAACTACAACCTTCTATCAGTATGGAGACTGGGACATTTCTCCCAACAAACAAACTGTAGAAGGAAACAATAATTGCTGTACATACCTCGTTGTCCAAATCTGTGAAGTGGCTCCTCTTCAACTCGCTCGGCTCGTAGATCTCGAATATGGACTTCTTGCTTGGCCGCTTAGG
This sequence comes from Spodoptera frugiperda, assembly GCF_023101765.2. Classification (NCBI taxonomy): domain Eukaryota; kingdom Metazoa; phylum Arthropoda; class Insecta; order Lepidoptera; family Noctuidae; genus Spodoptera; species Spodoptera frugiperda. Next base: position 9,622,737 of record NC_064213.1, on the reverse strand, counting down.
TTTGCCCTTCTTTGTTCTGCGCTTCTCGCCTACATTACAAATTAAGTGTTTATTACATGTTAAACCCAATAATTATTTTATTTTTAGATTCTATATCTATTAAACTTGTAACACAACAGGGATTTTACCCTAGAGATAAACAAGCATTTATAACATAAACAAAAATTACACTAATTTAAGATTAAGGTAAAAATAAGTTACTTTATCAATTCTGTGCTCCAGAAAAGTTCAAATTACAACAAAATGCTAGTGTTCCACTTACCTTCTTCCTCCTCATCCTCCAGGTATTCATCCAGGTCCTCATCCTCTTCATCTTCGTAATCTTCTTCCCCGTACTTCTCAAACTCATCGTAGTCAAAGTCCACACCAAATATGTCCTGACCTTCTTGTAATGACCTGTCACATAAATATAAAGAAATTATAATTATTGATTTGGTTTAGCTAATATTGTTAGAATAGTATGTAGTTGATGTTGATATAAAGATTTATTAGAACTAAAATAAATGAACAGGTATTTTCTGACAAGAATATAATTATAATTCTTTTTAAAAACACAATTCTCAAAAAATTCTGTGTATTGGTGTTATCCTTGGAATTCTCAGCCTTTTATGGCGTAAATCTGACATGGATTACCGATTTGTTATTTATTTAGCTTCTATGTAACATGTCTTATACTTACGCATCAGTGAAGATAGGTTTCCTCTTCTTCTTGCGTTCAGCTATGGGTCTACCGTCATCATCGACAATAAAGTCATCCGCGTCCGACTCCAGGTCCTCATTCTCATCGTCATAGTCTGCTTCACCACGCGGTGCGGCTGATTCTGAACGATTTTCATCCTCCTACAAATAAAACATTTGTAAAACAAAACATCTATGACAAAGTCTTAATAGGTAAAAACAAAACAAATGCAACTATCATAAAAAAATCGAATATGTTATTACTAATTGACTCATTAACAAAATTATTAATTCTACATAAACTACAATAATATTCTAATACACTGCAATTAGACTAATAAGTAATGCTGTAATAATACCATGAAAATACCATCAAAAATAAATACCACAAAAAATCTGTCATTTAACTAATTGTTCCATTCTAATGAAGTACAATCAGACTAGCTTATTATTATTCTAATAAACTACTATGAGAAAAATAAAAAAAATATTACATGAAAAAATACCACATGCCTTTCACCACATAAGCACATATGTAACAAAAATACCGCACATGGTGCTTGTATGGTATTTTTGTAATAATACCATGAAAGAAAAATTGCCACAAAAAATGACATGAATTAAAAATAGCACTCACCTCATCTGATCCTCCAACAAAGAGTTTCTCAGCGATGACTTCCCTTTCAAGTTCTGGATCATCATTCCCTTCGTTGTCACTGTCATCATCCTCGTCCAAGCGACGCAATCGCTTGAATTTATTCTGTTGGACAAATATTTGTTAATAATAATGGAACAAGAAACAAATTGGCCACTGATGAAAAAATCTGGTCTGATGTGTAAAGTGCTTGTTTATGTGACATTGTTAAAATAAATGCTTTGAATTTAATGTTGTTATTATAGAATTTTATCATGTTATTACATTACACTGCCTGCCTGATGATATTTAAAATTTATTTGTCTGGATTCCCATCAAGGATATGCTTATTAGCATCAGTAACATAAGTCATCAACAGACCATAAACATGTTGCTAATAACATAAACATAATTTCTTGTGTATTTGATATGACATGTAGTAGTAACTTGTATTGCTACAAATGCTACAATCTTGATTAATAAATGTAAGAAACCATGAAATAGGTAAACAGTTATAATTCATGATCATAATTTAATGTTTTGACTTTATAAATATAAAATCATTTAAGGTTTTGTTTGTATGTTGTGGTCTTATAAAAGGAAATAAAATCTCTGTAATTAATAATACACATTTTATCTAAAGATGGAAGTGTAAATAAATAAACAATTTGCAATATATACTATAGAGTAAAGAAAGTGCTGTACTTACCCTTGCAACTTTAACTCCAAGATTCTCCTCAATGAGGTCATAATCCTCATCCTCCAATCTATCGTCCAGTTCATCATCACTTTTCTTTCTTTTCTTTGGTCCTGCACTAGCGTCTGAATCCTCTCCATCACTCCCTGACTCCTCTATAGGAGCATCATCTATCAAATCTTTAAGTTCTTCCCGGAGACGCTCCTCATCATCTAAAAACAAGTTTTAATGTTCATTACCACTTTTATTTTATCACTTTTCAAAAATCATATAAGAACAGATTATATGTTTTCTTATCTGATTTTTAAGCTGAGTGAGTTAAAGCTGTACATTGTGGTGATAAATTAGCATTTCATGAAGATCTTGAGATCAAAAAAACACCATGCAGTGATTAGCTTATAAGTAATTTCTATAAATTAATACTATTTTGATAAATGTAAACAAAGAATTATACATACAAACATACACCTGATAAAATTGTTTATACACAAAGTTCTAGAAGATTCAAATAACTGTAATATACAATTCAGTAATGGAGCTATAAGAAGTGTGCCAGATCTGAGTCTGCAAATTTAGGCCACCATCCTCTGTGCATCATCAATTAGAATTATCTACAGTCGAATGCTATAAACTGTTTTTATCAACATAACAGTGCGGAGTTACGCAGTAATGTTTACTAAATGATAAAATTACTCCGAGATACGATACAAGAGAAAGTACATGATGTCAACAATACCTTCTTCATCCTCATCCTCGTCATCACTTTGCACGGCAGCCTTGCGCTTTGGCTTCTTCGCTGGCTGCTCGTCTTCAGAATCAATCTACAACAAACCACCAAACATTGTCAGAAACTACGCCTTCGTAATCTTAATTCCAAAATACCACAAGCTCAAGTTTTTACTAACCTCGCTCTCCTCAGCTTCAGATTCCAGAAAATCAGCCATTATAACTTAGAGTTAACTAACACCAATAATACTTTACACTTAAATAATTGATTAACTTAATAAACGGTAATACAAATGTATTTTCTACAATCTAGTAAAACTAAAAATTTTCGCTTGAAAATATGACACGAATGAAAAGACAGAGAACTGAGAATGAACTACTGTCTGACACTGTCTGTCTACTAGTGGAGCGACAACCGATCACGACCGACGCAGAAAACAAACTAAACAAAATATTATGCACCCGACGACATACTAAGTCTTACTAATGGCCGCATCGATGTAGTGAACCGGTACCATTATTTCGTTTGGTAATGTTGGCAGCACTGTGAATTTTTAGTGTTGCCAAGTAATTCGTTAATTCTTGAAACGTACATTGTATTATTTATTTATTTATCTTTATATATATAATTCTTCTGTACGTGTGTATGTCACTGAACTTCTCCTAAACGACTGGACCGATTATGATGAAATTTTTTGTGTGTGTTCAAGGGGATCTAAGAATGGTTTAGAATCACAATTTTGTCCGCTGGACATGTTTATTTAATTAATTTTTAATTTATTAGTAGTTGTTGATTTTGTTTTTGACAAATTTTCAATTTAAGGACGTGTAGACAGGACAACGTCTGTCGGGTCCGCTAGTTTTATTAGAAATATGATTGTAATCTGTTCCTATTGTTTGAATTATTAGTATTATTTTCTCTCTAATAACATTATTATTGTAAAACTAGCTTTTGCCCGCGACTTCGTTCGCGTGGAATAGTGACTTCCGGCAAATTTTTGGTTTTAACCACATAGTTCCCATAGCTATAGGCTGATGATGATGATGATGATGATGATGATGATGAGTTCCCGATCTCGCGGGATCTTTTCAAAAATGAGATGTGGAAGATATTCCAGGGAACTCTTCAAAAATCAACATAATGAGCTCTGCGTTTGATTTTAATAGATGTATACTCACTTAGGGCATTGAAAAAATAGTTTAAAAACGGACTTTAACTAAAGAAATATTATAATCTTTCCGAACTTAAGATGAAAACTAACTTAAAACTAAAGAAAGCTACGAATTACGAATTTATAACAATTAAAAAAGAAATTATATTAGAACCTATCCTTTATGCTATAATAACCAAGCTTAAACTAAATAATTTAAAAGAAACGACTTAAATCTAATCTAATTAATTTATAAATTAGACTTACAATTTTATTAAAAAAACTAACTACAGTAACTACAAATAAACTTATTAAATACAACGAAACCAATTTAGAATATACGAAACAGCAGGACCACTACAGACAAATAATCATACGACTGATAATACACATTTTCTACAATAGTACCGAAGCGCTCGGCCGATACCCAACCAAATAATTGTAACAAAACCATAGCGCAATCTATTTCGATCCCAACGCCATCTATCGAGGATAAAGACAACTTGGATTATTTATTTATACTCCGTTCGGGCATTTTCTTTGTACTAAAAGTTTAATTATATTGATATAATTTTTTTCATACCTTTTTACTATTTGTTAACTTTTTTCGATGAATTAAAACAATAACATGAACCGAAGTCGTGTAACGATCGACATAGAATTATCTATACTCCGTTAGAGCGTTTTCTTTGTACTAAAAGTTGTATTATGTTATATTTTTCATTGCTTTTTACTATTTTGTAAAAACAAATTTCCAATGAATTAAAACAATAACATGAACTGAACAATTGTAATTACACCATTGCGCGATCAACGCCATCTATCTACGGAGTATAGGAACAGCCCGACATTGTTCAATTCCGTACTATAAGTACGAAATTGAACAATAGATGGCGCTGTATGTCCGGAATAAATTTATTTTTTATTTTATTTTTATTTTATTTTTATTTTATTTTTATTTTATTTTTATTTTATTTTTATTTTATTTTTATTTTATTTTTATTTTATTTTTATTTTATTTTTATTTTATTTTTATTTTATTTTTATTTTATTTTTATTTTATTTTTATTTTATTTTTATTTTATTTTTATTTTATTTTTATTTTATTTTTATTTTATTTTTATTTTATTTTTATTTTATTTTTATTTTATTTTTATTTTATTTTTATTTTATTTTTATTTTATTTTTATTTTATTTTTATTTTATTTTTATTTTATTTTTATTTTATTTTTATTTTATTTTTATTTTATTTTTATTTTTTTTTATTTTATTTTTATTTTATTTTTATTTTATTTTTATTTTATTTTATTTATTTTTTTTTATTTTTTATTTTTTTTTATTTTATTTTTATTTTTTTTTTATTTTATTTTTATTTTATTTTTATTTTATTTTTATTTTTATTTTTATTTTTATTTTTATTTTATTTTATTTTATTTTATTTTATTTTATTTTATTTTATTTTATTTTATTTTATTTTATTTTATTTTATTTTATTTTATTTTATTTTATTTTATTTTATTTTATTTTATTTTATTTTATTTTATTTTATTTTATTTTATTTTATTTTATTTTTATTTTATTTTATTTTTCCTTCTCTGGTTTGACCCGGTGAAAATGAGCATCGCGTCCCGCGACCCGCAGACAAAACGGTGCTCATTGCCCCCTACTAATTATTTATAACTCTCTTCCGTCTTTTTCTGCTGACTTCTTGAATATAAATACTGTTTGTGTGTTGTTCTGAATTTTGTGTGGATGTAGATTGAATGCCAGTTGTGGAATGTGAGTTTTGTGTGATGGTTGATTGAGTGGTGTGTGGTGTCTGTGTTTGGGATGGCTGTAGTTGATCGGATTCTGGAATGTTTGTGACGAAGACTGTGTCTCCTAGTACTTTGCTAAGAATGATTGTTGTGAGTATGGCGGCTTGTTTTTGTAGTATTGTAGTGTCTATTGATGATTCTAGTTTGTCTGTGTATCTGCTGAGACTTTTGGCTACTACTCCTGTGGCTCCAATAACTATGGGAATAACGTGCGTTTCCGTATTCCAAAGGCGTCTAATCTCTGTCTTTAAAAGGTGGTATTTACTCAATTTCTCTATTTCTTTTGCTCCTATGTTGTAGTCGGTTGGTACTGTTATGTCAATGAGGTATGTGGTGTTGGTTATTTTATTTGTGTATACTATGTCCGGTCTATTGTGTGTTATTTTATTTTATTTTATTTTATTTTATTTTATTTTATTTTTTGATTTTTGAAATAAAAATATATCTATGTCCTTTCTAAGGTTCTAAACTATATCTGTACCAAATTTCAACCAAATCCGTCAAATAGTTGCGGAGATTAATGGTATAAGCATAGAATGTTCGACGTGATTCTTTAATTTGACATAACTTTTTTATTTATGAACCGATTGACATGAAACAAACACTAAATGTAAATTTAAGCATCCCACAATATATTCGTGAAAACCGCATCCAACTCGGATCAGCCGTTTCTGAGATTAGCGCGCACAGACGAACAGACAAACAGACAAACAGACAAACAGACAAACAGACAAACAGACAAAAAAAAGTTAATTACATTTTTGGGTTCGACATCGACATAACAATAACCCCTGCTATTTTTTTTATTTTTATTTTCAATGTACAGACAGCACTTTTCTACGATTTTATTATATGTATAGATATCAAATAGCAATGCTTATTTATTGTTGATATACCAAACCTTTTTCCATTTTATATCATTTGTCAATCTTAAACGACGAAAAGTCGATACAATTAATAAGTGTAAAAATAAATCAAGTCAATAATTTAATGAGGTTGAAAACCGGCGAAAGCTAAAACCTGATGGTGCAGGCACGGATGGAATCCATTATTCTTAATTTTTATATTTATGACATAAAAACATTAGAACGAATCATCGCACTTTTACCCGTAAATATCTATAGATAACTTAGCATTGTGTATTCCAACTGCAGGATCGTAGAATTGAAAGACGGAATGCAAAAAGAGTAATGTTTCATTACATGGAAAACTTGATGAAAAGTAATATGTTTTTGTTAATATATTGCCTATTCTACCTGTTTAGTTTTTATATTCGTTAGATCCAAATTAGGTAATGCAAATCTCGCAAGATTGGACCACAAGCGATCGCTGATTTCGAGATCTCGCAGGATTGGCAGTTTTTATGTATTTTTGCAAATAATCAATAATATCATATATATTGCCACGCCTTTTATCCCCGAAGGGGTAGGCAGAGATGCACATTATGGCACGTAATACCACTGTACAATGTACACCCACTTTTCTATTTTGTTTTTTTATGGAATTTATGTTGCAAGTCCCATGTAATAAGTAAAAGTATAAAAAAAGTAAGTAATAAAAAGACGTGCATTGTATTGGCGTTATCAGTAAACTAATGAGATTCTATTGTACGTAACTACAATGTGTCTACACTGTGTCTTGTGAAATTTAATTGTTCTTAGAAAAATACCACACACCGTGACGATGACAGAGGTTTTCGTGTGAATATTTATAAATTGTTCTGTATATAATACATTACTGATAAAAAAAATGATAAGGAATAATTCCTGTATTTTCAGTATTTGTAACTTTTTTCCAGACTTCAAAAACAGGAGGTCAAAGTCGGTTATTTTAAACATGGTTTACTGAAATTCACAAGCTCATATACCTAATTTTGACCGAATTAAGGCGAGTTACAAAAATTGTACCTAAAATTGAATTGTACTAACACAAATCAGAACCGGGGCAACATTAAATACGCTGTCAAAGATTGACAATGTCATTTTGTCACAAACAAAAATTCTAATTCGAAAATCACGTATGGTTGTGGTGTGAAAATAAATAAATATTTCTATATTTTAATTTAATCTTATTAGTGCCATATAAAATGACTCAACCAGCTCCTATAGTCAAAAGCCTTATATACGCTGGGCAGAAATATATTCCTATTGCTAACGGCAGTAAGGTAATGTACCATTCTTTTAATCCTCACTTCTTAAGGTAAACAATGATTTTTATTGACTGATTAATCGCCACAGGTACATTTTCACTTCCAAACATGGAAACTGGGGAAGGAAAGAGTGTTGCTGGATGATAGCAAGAAGATTGGAAAGAAGGAACCCATGGTTTTAGTGATAGGACACAAGTTTAAGCTAGAAGTCTGGGAAACTATCGTCAAAATGATGGCTGTCGGAGAAGTTTCCAGCTTTAAAGTGCAGAAAGAGGTAATTATGCATTTAACAATAAAATTCTTCTATATATAGTATAGTTTAGAAGTTAATAATGTAGTTAGCAAATTCTTGTAGTAAGTGTCTTTAATGCCATAATTTTAATTGATTTGGTATCAATTAAAATTATGATAATATGTATTTTATTGGAACCTAGTCAGTCAGAGATGAAACTGATCACCTAACTTTTAGACTTTATTTCTTTTACTTTTGTTCCCACAAAAGTTTGTTCTATTTATACCTATGTGAAATAAATGGATATAAGTAATTAGATATCATCAATACATTTATTAGTGTCCCATATAACATTAAAAGCAAAGTAAAGTATGTGGTATCCACATTCTAAAGAGAACTGCAATGTAAAAAAATACCATACATTAAAGTACAAACACAATTTCTAACTAGAGTTATTTATTCACAGCTAGTCTTCAGTTACCCCTTCATATCAAAGACTCTACGGGAGTTAGGGCAGGAACAACACAAGAAAAAGCATTCATGTACCATGACCCTCCACACCGAAGGTCTAGGGCATCCAGACTTAGATGACCTGATGAAGAACCCATGTGACCTGGAATTTATCATAGGTGAGTTATTTTCCTGTAAACAAGTCAAGTAAGATAACATTTCCTAATATAAATTCCATTTTATACAGTTTCTGTAGGAATTATGTTTCTTGTTTTTAACTAGATAACAAAAATTGAGGTTTTATTTCCTTTTAATATTCTATGTAATTGCAATATATTTGTATATGATGTCATGGTGACCCAGATGTTTAAGACTCATGTTTCTCATACTCATGTATGAGAAACATGAGTGCAAAACCTACCAATAGGAAGTACCAATGTGACTTTTTTCAGAGTTGTATGTACTTTCTAAGTATTTGTAGACACCAATGAAAAGCAGTAAAGGAAAATGTTATGAGGATGCAATTTTATATACCATTCATATAAATTGAGCATGGTTAAACCACATGTTTACCACAAGTTATTAATTAAAAGAGCCCAAAATGAAATACTCATTAATACAACAGAACCACTCAATGGTTATCTTATCTTATTTATATCAATATTGTATGATATTGATTTGTTGTCAGCTTCTGAGGTTTATTGTTATTCAAAATAATCTCATTTCAGTAAGTAAGCTAGGTACTACTGTTTTTATGTTAAAAGTTCATCTATTTGCTCATTTAACAGATTCTTATTTTTATATAAACTCTACTGAGAAAGATTTCCATCCATGCAATAGCAATAACGAAAATTAAAGTGACAGCATTATTAGCTAGTGGTTGTTATCACAACTTATGGATCTCAGGTTTGATTCCCGAGTCAGCAAAGGATTATTGTAATAACTGGAGAAAAGTTAAAACAAAAGTCAATTGTCTTACAATGCCTTGAGGCATTAAGTTCATCTGTACATATGTTTGTATCAAAACTTAAAATAATCAAAAACCTTAACCAGGTGTTCTGGTCTCTACAGATTTATATACGTAATAATACTACATTTACGCGACGTCTTGCGTTAGCGACTTAGAAACGAACGCGAAGCGGTGCGCCGCGGCGCGAAAATAACACGCTGTTAAAATCTATTGTCGTGGCCTACGTGACCACCCGCACATAGGATACAACGAGCGATCAATAGGGATGATGACGGGGTATGAAAATTAAAAAAACTAGGTATTTAATTAGTTAGGTAATAAAAAAATATTAGACACGTATTTTTTTTTTATTTTGCCATATAAGATAACAATACTTAGATAAAACGAATCAAAGTTTAGGAGTGGGAGCTAACTACGTCACTTTTAAGTATAAAACGTACACAAAATTGACGTCACGCGATATTTCAAATCGATATATCTTCGAAAGTATTTGTTTCTGTAAGAAAATAAAAAATACGTGTAATATTTTAAAATAATCTACAAGACGGTTTCTCGGTATTATTTGTTTGTTACACCGACTTCCGAAATTAAAGTTATTTTTAACTTTTTTAGTGAAGTCGGTTTATTTTTTTGTAAAAAGTATTTTATTTCCCACTTTTTAGTTGCGATACTCAGTATCACAACTAAAAAAGTCGGTTAAAATTCTCTATCTCAATAACTACTTTATTTATTTGTATTGTCACAGTCACTTAATTAACTTTATTGTGATTTCTATGTGAGTATGAAGTTCCATTGGCCATTTCTGGTCTTCTTCATCTGTTCCACCTCTTCAAAGGTTACTTTTTGACTGTAAATGCTTTAATTCTAGATGAATATACCAAAATCACTATATAGTTCCCTATAATATTTGAGGAGTTCCCTCGATTTCTCTAAGATCCTAACTTGGTGACAATGGGACCACCTCAGAACTATCTTCTTTCGAACAAAAAAAGAATTTTGAAAATCCGTCGACAATTGACGGAGTATTCGATGAACAAACATACAAAAAAAAAAAACATACAAACAGCCGAACATAGTACCTCCTCCTTTTTGTGAAGTCGGTAAAAATAGTCATCTATCCTATTGGCTTGGTCACACCGCATCGCTTTGAATTCGCGTGTCACCGCACCGCTTCGCGTTCGCTCACGCAAGACATCGCGTTACATACTAATCTATCAGAAAAATAAAGACGATGTTATGAATAACTTAAAAATATGATCTATTTCTACATCATTCTAGAAATACTAAAAGTGGAGAGATCAGATGAGTATGAGAAAGAGTTGTGGCAGTTGAATGCTAAGGAGAGGACAGACCTCATACCCTCACTGAGAGAGAAAGGCAACAAACTATATGTCGAGAAGAAGTACAAAGAGGCTGAGGATGCATACAGTGAAGCTCTGTATATCTGTGAACAACTTATGGTCAGGTAATAAATAGATAAAAGGCTTTGTTACAGCTAAAGTAATAAATCCAGTCATTATTTATACTATACAGCCAATAATGGCCAACTGAGTCTTTAGATAAATGATACATAATTAATTAATCACATTGACTAACTATTATAAAAATATTTTGTAAGATTTGATTAAAGTAATAAAACAAGCAGGTGTAAAGATAATAAATTGATCAATTTATCACATTAACTAAGCAATTTGGTAATTATGTGTAATTCCTAGTCATTATGAACACTAGCTAATTAATCACTCTGACTGTAACAGACTTTATTACATCTTCAATTTAATAAAAATGGTTTATTTTACAAGTAACTTGCTGAGACATTTTAGAACAAATGTTTTTCCCAGAATTGATCATTTTTCCCCATGATAAGACCACGCCCGTCCTCACCGTGACGTAGAATTATGACACCATCATGCCCCATTATCTTCTCTGTCGTTTCACTCATGACAGAGCGGCCGTGGTCAAATTGAGGTGACCGTATTTGTATTGGGAGCGGATGCTGCTTTTCTCACGATCTCCCGCCATCTCTCCCTGTTTATGGATTGTCTGGCATAGTCCGACAGGGATTCCTGTACCCGATTTGACTTAATCAGTCCAGCGCATATGTGATCTGCCTCGTGATCTGGTTCCTTCTACATTATACTGGACTTATAACATAATTGACGTAAAATAAATTGATCGCTTTACTATCAGAAACAACTTAAACTCAAACATAAAACTGAAGCTGTATTACTGTTTTTCTATAGAGAAAGGAAAGGCGATGAAGAATGGGTAGAGCTGAACAAAGTAAAACTGCCCATCCTACTGAACTACGCACAGTGTAAGCTGATCAATGGAGAGTATTACGCGGTCATAGAACACTGCAATACTGTTCTAGAGTATGATAAAGGTAGGGTTTCCTTTTTAAAATATACTCATAGCAGTTCTTTATTTTTATTGGAAGACCTCCTGCTTAATCAATTCAGTACCCCTGACGCGTCTGTGCGTTCTGTTACGCACACTATATGCCGGCGACTCATATGTGCGTTTCATACATTTTACCCTTTCCTTTAGCGTGTGCCATCGATGTCCCATGTGATACAATCAATTGGTATAATAGGTAGGTACTATAATATGATACATAATATAACACAGCCTATTATAATATACATTATTTTATTGTATGTCAGCAAAACGGTAATATTTCACGGAAAAAAGTTACAAAGACTGAAAATACAGGAATTATTCCTTAGCATTTTTTATGAGACATTTAGACTTGTCATTGTCACTAGGTGTGGTATTTTTTTTTTCAATGTTATCTCGATCATGATAATATTTAATTGCTTTTTCTAAGAACCCTAAAATTTCACAAGACTCACAGTTACGAACAATAGAATCTCGTTAGTTTACTGATAACGGCAATACAATGTATGTGTCTTTGAAGATTACTTACTATATAATAATACTAATTTATTTAAATACTAATGATTATTTGCAATAAAAAACATTTTTAACAAAAAAAAAACCGACTTCAAAAAATAAATATTCCAAAACAAATTAATATGCACTAAAAAGTAAAAGAAATAATTGCGTATTTTTCAACAACTTAATAAATCAACTAACTTTACTAACTCATCACACACATTATAATGTAAGTAGGTACATTTATTGTTATTTCTGGAGTCGGTGTCAGCCAACTAAGATAGGTTTGTTATTTACCTATTTTCACAACAAAACATTACAGTTTTACACCAGTTGTAAGTAGGTACTTAACCACCACTCCGCCCGTACCGTGCTAGTTGTTGGCGTTTCCTAGGCTGACACCGACTCCAAAAATAACAATAATTGTACCTACTTACATGATAATGTGTGTGATGAGTTAGTAAAGTAAGTTGATTTATTAAGTTGTTGAAAAATACGCAATTATTTCTTTTACTTTTTAGTGCATATTAATTTGTTTTGGAATATTTATTTTTTGAAGTCGGTTTTTTTTTTGTTAAAAATGTTTTTTATTTCTTGATTTTTAGTGAATAACTTATTTGAGTATGGGTCGACCTATTAAACGCGCTGCTCATATGAGACAGCGCCGTTTAAATGAATAATATTAATATCTATCCATATTGACGCATAATTACATTATTTTCAAATGTATATTAACCTGATACCCTTACTTATGATCTGCTGAGCCGACAGCTGACAGTAACCTGTTCATAAGCTACATACATAGTCAGTTTTCAAACACACAAACAGATTAGATACCCACATAGGTATACAGTCATGTAACTCAGACAGAACATCAAGCTTTTTTTTTTGAGGGTGGAAAATCATCCAATGACTTCTCTCGTCTTGGGCGAGGCGAGAGGGAGTGTCAGACTCTTACTGACTAAAAACCACCCCGTTCCTACTCCTGCTTTTCGAACCAGAGCCCCGGTAAACCCGCTAGGTAGTCCGCAGCTCTGGATCAGGCATCAGCCCTACTGGGCCCCATCTGTGGTGGTCTGATGGCTCTTTGAGGCGCGCGCAGAACGCGACGCGCCGCACGCACGGGTCTGGATCTGGTCGGGCGGCGAGCAATCCCTACTCGCCGGATCCTTGCAACGACTCCTTGCGCATCAAGCTACCCATCATTCTATACCAGATATGCTACTATCTGTCCTGAATTTTATGGCTACTGAGAAAGATAAGCTAGTATGCATCACTTCAACGTAAACGCAGAGCTCATTCTGCTCATTTTTAAGGAGTTCACTGGATTATCTTCCACATTTATGGTCAGACTTTAAAAACAATTATATGGAACCACACTGCCATCGTACTCTTTCAAACACAAAAAGAATTTCACAAATTGGACTATTACTGCCAGAGATATGCATTTGTCAAACACAAACAGATTAGGTACCTACATATACATGTAAATCAGACAGCACATCAAGCTACCCATCATTCTATACCAGATATGCTACCATCTGTCCTGAATTTTATGGTTACTCAGAAAGATAAGCTAATATACATTACTTAAACTCAAACGCAGAGCACATTCTGTTTATTTTTGAGGAGTTCCCTGGATTATCTTCTACATTTATGGTCAGACTTTAAAAAAATTATATGGGACCACACTGACATCGTACTCTTTCAAACACAAAAAGAATTTCTCAAATCGGTCTATAACTGCCGGAGATATCGATTAACATACATAAAAAAAAAGTTTTTGTTAATTATCTCAAAAAGTGCTGAACCAATTTCGATAAAATTTTAATGGAACAACGTCTGATGTAAGACCTACGAAATACAACAATTATCATCCAAATCAGTTCATAAACGACACAGTTATTCGCGAACAGAAATAGTAAATGTTTGTATTGATATTTGTTTTTGTTAATTATCTCAAAAAGTGCTGAACCAATTTTGATAAAATTTTAATGGGACCACCTCTGGTATAAGACCTACCAAATACAAAAAGAATCATCAAAATCGGTTCATAAACGACAAAGTTATCCGCGAACAAACATAAAAAAAAAGCATATATACGGTCGAATTGAGAACCTCCTCCTTTTTTTGAAGTCGGTTAAAAATACATAAAAACTGCTAATCCTGCGAGATCTCAAAATCGGCGATCGCTTCAGCCCCAATCTCGCAAGATTTGCATTCCGTAAATCGGATAAATTTTTCAATCTCTTCACATAAATTATGTTTTATGATTATAAATTCCACTTCATCGTATCAGGACCATAAGTTTGAAATACAAATACATAATATTTGATTATATTTTTGTAAGCATATTATCAACGCACATATGCGTCGGGACCTTTCGAGTGTCGAACAAACGCACATGTGAGTTTCGGGCACATGAGAAGGGTAAACCATGAACGCACTCTAGTAATGTCTTTTAATTCGGACACTGTTAAAAACCGCAGGGCAGTGAATGTGAAGAGAACCTTCCTCTTAAAGAAGGGGTTTGCCATGATCCTCATGCTTGAGCACGCAACATGTAGCCGACAGTTAGGTCGTAAAAATGTAGAGGATCTGTTAACTGTTCTTCAGTGGCTGGTTGCAGTGGTTACAGTTCGACTGTAATTGATTGTTTAACAAGACTATCAACCTACAAAGTACTTACTCAGACCAAGCAAAACTTACATAAACTTATATACTTTTTTCCAGATAATGAAAAAGCCTTATACCGAAGAGGTAAGGCTCACATTGGCGCGTGGAACCCCGACGAGGCTGAAGAGGACTTCAAAAGGCTAAAGTCCTTGAATCCGTCCATGTCGGCAACAGTCGACAAAGAACTCGAACATATAAAGAAATTAAGAAAACAAAAAGAGGTACAGGACAAAGATGCGCTTAAAAACATGTTTGTGAAAAACGCAAATGGGACCACATAGCACATGGAATAAGGTTTAATTTATAATTGGGCCGTGTAGTGTTATAAGGTTCTATATGCATGGCATTATTCTGCTATCATCTACGCTCGAAGTTGATAATTGACAAAAATATTCTTATATCCTTAGCCTTAGGTTGAATTTTCTTCAATCATCCCTTGTTTTGATTGCATATTGCATTGTATGGCCCTAATCAAATAAATAAGTACATAGTAGAGTAGTACAGTATTTAATTATGATTATGTAAATGGAGCTAATATTTTGTGTTAGTATGTTATTTACTTATTATATTCTCTGTAGGAATAAAATGTATCCTTTGAAATTATCGGTGTGACATGTGAATGACCAAATAACTATTTTATGACTTATCTTGTATGCTGTGAGTTAACAGATGAACGCAATAATGTCGACGCACATGTACGTATTTATTTTACGTTATTATTTAAGTAAGGTATATAAGTGGAGAAATAGAGATGGCTATATTAATATCTACTAGCTACTCTCGAGCAGTTTCACCCGTTCTGCTCAGCTCCTATTATTTTTTTTATTTATTTTATTTATTAATTTATATCAGGCAACGAAGGCCCATATCAATACAATAATACTATACTAAAACATAAAATACTATAAATACATAATTCTTATATTAATTATTGAGGTCACACGATGTGACGATGCGTGGCGTCGTATTACGCTGCTCGGTGTCACGTAGCCTGCCTCGAAAACGCCGGTATATGACACCCTTCGGCCAAAATTCTGCCTTGAGGAACTTCTCTAGATGTTGAGTTGGAACTCGCACCACAAACGACTTGAAGTTGGTATTTTGACGCGGTTCCAACCTTACGACCCTCAAGGTCCAGTTGGTCTTCACCTTCACATACTCCACGATGTCCTCAACCTTCGTGGTGTGGTGTAATCGGGACACATACAGCAGCGTCGTAGGCACAGCTGGACGCAGCAGCATGTTAGGTCCGGTCAGTCCAGTACCGCACTGATTGCGAGAAGTAAGCTTCTTCTTTTGAACTTTGATGAAGCCATCCTTATCACACTCAGGCTTTCCTGGACAGCGCTGTACCGGAATCCTTGATACGGATTCACAGCGCCGGTTCTGCTTACCCCTTTTTGGCTGCTTAGGTAGCGTAGCAGCTGTTTTGTTTGCGGCAGCAATTGCGGCGTAAGCTACTTTGGGGGTCGACGTAGCTTCGCGTGACGTGTTCTCTGCACGTGGAGAGACACGAGGAGCGGCGGGGCACGGTGCATCGACCTCATTATTTGCACTAGGCGATGAGTTCAGTTTCGCCGATGCAAAACTGCTGACTGAAACGTTTTGCGCCCCGCGACGTGTGTTCACGTTGGCTTCGTCTTGAGACCTACTTTCCGAAACAGCATTGCGTAACAACACTATCTCGGCACGCAGTTCCTGGATGGTGGCATCAGACGTCTCCAACTTGCACTGCATCTGGGCCAGGCTAGACTTCAATGATGTGATATCCTTCAGCAGCCTGGTGACATCTACGTGGTCGAAAGTGACGGGCGGCAACTTATGTAGCTCCTTCGCCACAAAAGTCGGCACGTCGTCAGGGTCGGTCGCCTTCATAAAGGTGATGATGTCTTGGACGCTCTTATCCGTGCCATCTCTCCTCCTCGATGGCATTTGGTCCAGCTTCCCGGTCGTTTGGTAGAGTAGTATCTTGCCTTTGCTGATCTCGTCTTCTTTGAAGTTCGACTTGCAAATTTGCATGATGCTGATCTCGTCCATGGTGTCGATGGCATTTTGTATAAACGCCAACAGCTCGTTTGCGATAAGTTGTTGCGAACTCATTGCGAAATATCGGGCAGCGACTTACGCCGCGACCTTTGCGTACAACTGCAACACGTCCGTACTCGAGCGCGCATCGCACTGCACTATTAGCCAGAGCGTGATGCCTTCTTCGATAGATGCTCTATCTAACACAAAAATAATAATTTAAATGAGACGAGTAGTTCCGGCAATTAGCGCGTTCAAACGTTATATTAGTGTAGATTTAATTATCCAACCAAAGCAATATGATGCAAATAAATGTATTAGATATTAATTTTGATAGATTAATATTTATAAAAATGCAGACTTTCGAGGAAGGCAATAGGCTATAAAATATTCTACGATCAATAGGAGCAGAACAGCGGGTGAAACCGCGCAGAAGTAGCTAGTTCATATAATTATACACTTTATGAAACCGGCAATAAGAATAATTTTCTTTTACACATAAGTACATAAAAATAGCTTTATTTACTTACAAATTAGTAGTATATTGTATCGTAAAGCTTTATTGTGAGCAAATTAAATGTATGCAATGTAAATGTACTTAAATGTATAAAACTAGACTAAATACCTCATAATGTGCTACTCTATCGTGATAGTATATCTTACTTCCGTGTATTTAGATAACCTTTTGTACGAAGACTTTTCTAAATCTATTCCGAATGTGACTAATTTATTTCAAACTTTTATTTATTGTTTATATCTTAAAGAAATATATTTTACGTTTAACAAATTGATTTTTATTATTTTGTACTCTACAATGTTTAGCTAAATGTTTTCACATTGATTATAATATGTTGCAAGTGAAATAATCTGAAAGTCACAAAAAAATTAATTAAGACAAATTAACAGTAAAAAAAATCTTGATTTATTTGCTCCAAGTCACAAAGCGACGCGAAATACGTTGTTAAAAAAACTTTAAAATCTAACATAATTTCTAAACGCAAATTAAACTGTCGCTGTCAATCTCTAGTGTCAGTTGTGTAGTGTTGTGTTCCAGATTCTAGAAGTTTACCCGTGTTGTTTAATGGCATAATAGTAGTTTCTATCTTATTCACACTTATACGGTATTTGTCGTGTCAGAAAAGGACAACTATAAAAACACGCCGGTTCAGTAACATAACCTCAAAACAAAACTCAAATCAAAACTTTTACGAAAGTAAATAGTGTGTTTATTTATTTTGTTTGTTTTAAAGTTTTAAGAATGGCAGAAGAAAATGGAACTGCTGATACTGTTGAGGAAGTTCCTAAAGTCGAAGATGAGAAAGTTGAAGAAGAATATGCGTATTTAGATCGAGGAGGTTTCTCTTCTGAAAAGTTTAAAATTGAACTGCGTGGCCTGCCGAAATTTTACGGAATAGCGGTAGGATAACAGTTGGACTTTTTATACATTTAGTTACTAATAACAGACTGATCAAATTAGGTTTATATCTCTAAAGTTTATATACTCTAGACCAAGTTGTACAAATGTAAACAAAAGTTATTGCCACATATTGTCTTTTAAGTTTTTGGTTAACTGGATAACCATTGTAATATTTTCTTTTAGGAATTAAAAAAGTTGATGAACCAGAAACTAGGGTTGAAAACTAGTAAAATCAAAAGGCCTAGGAATGGCAGCCAGTGGTTGTATGCATGTTTCCAAAATGATGAGGATCGGAAGAGTGCAGTCGAAGCACTCAATGGTTATTCATGGAAAGGTAAATGTAACAGTGTTTTTATTTTATTATAAATCTATGAAACGTAGAGCTTGTGTCCTGATCTTTTAATATTTATAGTTTTTGTGAATAAAAGACCATTTCTTTGCAAAAATTAGTTTATTTATTTATTAGTAAAAAAATATGTATAATTTTACAGCTTAAGCCAATACATTATACAGTTAAAATGATATAAAATACTTTACATCATGTACCTACTTTATAAATCCCAAAAATAATTTTTAGTTATTGATTATGAAGGGACCTGCATGCATTGGCTCCCTGCAATCTCAATTAAATTTATTGGCCTTGCTTGAGTAGATTTCTCACTATAATAATATGTAATAATACATTTAAATCTTCAGGAAAGACCCTAATAGCTGAAGAAGCGAAACCCGCCCCAGATCCATTAGTTAGAAAGAGAAAGCAAGATGAAGAAGTTGGTCAGAATAAAAAAAAGAAAGAAGAGGACAACAGGAGTCAAGAGGAGAAGTTGAAGGATGCTACCACTCCTTTTTGGAACATTGATTATGAAGAACAGGTAAGTACACACAGGTTTTGAACATGTTCATGTTAAAGTAATTTGAGTATAATGTTTATACCTACTAAATAATGGATACAATACATTCACACACAACATCACGCCTTTTATCCCCGAAGGGTAGTACCTCCATAGATAGAGGTGCACATTACTACTACTGAAAAATTCCGAAAATCCGAAAAATGCCCAGTAATACTTTACCCGACCCGGGAATTGAACCTGAGACCCCTTGTCCGGCAGTCGCACTTGCGACCACTCAAGTACATAATGGATATTTCTAAACTATTTTCAATAATGGACAAAGGAAGTAAGGTAAATAGTCAAAAGACCTTTTTTAATAAAACTTTATTTGTTTTACAGTTAAAACTAAAAGAAAAGGAAATAAAGCAAATACTAATGAAGTTTGACAATGAAAGGTGGAAGATAGATAAGAATAGACGCAATGATATTGAAGCCAATAGAAAGATTCATGATGGCCTCAGTTTTGAGCTGAGGCCGATCCAAAAATCCCCAGTAACAGTGGGATATAGGAACAAATGTGAGTTCACAGTGGGGTATGACGAGGAGTCCAAGTTACCCACTGTAGGGTTCAGGTTGGGCAGCTACGTAACTGGCA
Source organism: Spodoptera frugiperda (assembly GCF_023101765.2). Taxonomy (NCBI): domain Eukaryota; kingdom Metazoa; phylum Arthropoda; class Insecta; order Lepidoptera; family Noctuidae; genus Spodoptera; species Spodoptera frugiperda. The sequence continues at coordinate 9,602,729 of NC_064213.1, read as the reverse complement.
CTGTGGCCGTCGGACCCATACAAGAAATGATCCACATCTCTGAGAAGACTAAGAAGGCTGTTTTGGTAAGAGTGTTATTTTAAATGTTTATTTAATTTTCTAAACTAGATGAAGTATTCTCTGTGTTATACAATTTTTGATGGTGTAATTTACGTCATGCTCTTTTCATTCTCCTAAAAATTAAAAATACGATTGCAAAATACAAGCAAAAACTACTGAACAGATCTGAATAAAAGGCATAGAGATATTATAATTATTTATTTATTTTATACTTTATTGCACTCATACATAAAACACATTTACATTGTAATATGTAGTAATTTAAGTACAATGGACAGTCTTATCGCCTACGGTGATTTCTTCCAGATAACCTTATAATAATTGTTATATGCCCGAATACTCAAACGCTACTCAATTTTATGACGCGTGACGCTCTCTAATGTAGTTCTGTCACTATCAATTCTTTATAAAATGACAGAGATAGCACGATATTTTAGTACAAATATTCGGGCGGTAGTCTGATAACACCAGGTGCATTTGATGAAGTTGCTGACAAATCAATCATTTCAGATATTTCAAGATTTTATCCGCAAATCAAAGTTGGCGCCATTCTCTCCAGCTGATTACACAGGGTACTGGAGGTTCCTCACCGTGCGGGACTCCACCTCCACTGGTGACGTCATGCTTATCGTTGTTATGCATCCCCAAGTAAGTTTGTAAACGAAATTAGTATTTGTGTCTTAAGATATAAAGTTCAGAATGGATAGCATCTAAAATGTTGTATACACGTCTAGTTTGCATAACCATGTTTATGGTCAGTGTAAGCTGCATAAAATATTGTTTAAAATGATTTTACGTAATTTATTTTTCTTCCTTTCAGAACCTTACAGAAGAAGAGATAGATCAGGTGAAAAGAGATTTAATCGATCATTTTAATTCAGAGGAAGCTGTCGCTTGCGGGATTAAATCTCTATATTTTCAACTTGTTATCAAAAAGTATGTACCTACTTTTACACAGTATTTGTTTTCAATTGTTACATAGATACTATATTTTTTATTTATTGCACATGTATTTGTATCGTCGACTTTCGGTTTGATATGATAAGTAAACCGACCGTTAAAATATTAAAAATCATAGTTCCAATTAAAAACTTTTATTCCAAAAAATTGTCTTTACCACTCATACAATAGAATATAGAATTAAATAATATATGTATATAAGAGTTAAAATATAGATTTTTACTTCCAGGCGAGTAGGCGAGGACGGATCTAAACCAGTCCATCTATCAGGGTCCACACATATCATCGACACTATACTCGGCAAACAGTTCAGGATATCGCCTGAAGCATTTTTCCAGGTATGTAATTTAAAAAATATTTCTTTTTAATGTTGCCTCTCTATGGTATTTTCTCATGGTGCGTTTACAAACATACAATTTCATATGCACATGATACCCAGACCCGAAACAACAATTTCTACGTCATACAAAGCATTGTTCCGTCCCGGAATCACAGCCGCGTAGTCCCCAGCCATTGAGGTTTTTTTAATGAAACAAACGTATCACATGATGGTAAGCAAAAGCCGCCGCCCCTGGACACTCGAAACACCAGAGGTGTTACAAGTGCGTTGCCGGCCTTTTGGGGTTAGGAATTTAAGGATTGTTGTTCGGAAAACAGGGATTGGTAAGATTCAGCCCCGGATCTACATTTTTTTTCACCCGGGGCAAAATTTGAGAAATGCCGCCCCCACCTACTTTTTTTTTTTTTTTTTTTTTTTTTTTTCATTAGGATTTTGTCCTGTGTCGTGGGTGCGTTTACAAACATACAAGTTCACATGCACATGACACACAGACCCGAAACAACAATTTGTGGATCACACAGCCCCGGATCTACATATTTTTTTTGCCGGGGCAAAATTTGAAAAATGCCCACCTACTTATGTTTATTTTCACCTTTATCACCCATATAATTGTAAGTCTATGACTTCTATGACTTCTACGAATGAACTCCATACTTCAGATTCATTCTGGGTCATTAGAACAATCTATCCGATTTTAAATTTCGAATTTGAGGGCCTACAAAACTTCTTCTTTAAGTTGAGCTTAAGAAAGTGCAGGAAATTTGTCGCATATGTATTAGCAGTCACCTTGTTTATTTTAAGCTTTGACAAAACTGCTACATCAATCCTAACTTTATGTGAAGGGGAGGTGAAAGAACTGACTTTGGGTTGGTGCACATTTTTTTGTCCCAGTACAAGTCTTTCTCTGAAAGGCCATTCTTTCTTAATGTAATGTAAATTTCGTGCTCGACTGTCCCACTCGCACAAAAATCATGGATACTTTGTAAATCCAGACTGCTGACCCAAAAGCATAGATATTATTTTGAGGTCTCCACAGAGTTGCCAACAATATTCGCTATACTTTGAATTCGACGTATTCCTCTCGGGAGGTGATAATACAACTAATTTTTGAATTCGACGTATTCCTCTCGGGAGGTGATAATACAACTAATTTCCTACAAAAATAGCCCTGAGGTCCTTGGGCGAAAAGTGGCTAGTTTCTGAGATATTCAACATTTTTGGTTTTGGTAAAAATATCCCGAATTGATTACAAAAACATCAATAAATAAAAAAATACTGGTTGGATTTTAGTTATTTTAGTTTTAATCAGTTGCCAATACATCAGTTATCATTTATAAATACTAATTATGGCACAAATATCATTCGTTTTAAAATAGCAAGTAATTTCCTATCAAATTTTGTTTTGTGTCACTAATTTGGTCGATAGAAATCAGGATTTATTTAAAAAAAATATATGACACTAAGCGTACAAACTATTAGAAAAACTTCCTTGGTTTAGTATCTACCCAGAAACATAAAATTATTTACAACATTCTCAAAGATAAATTAATTAATTGATGATAAGTAGAGTGTAAAGAGAAAAGGGCAATTTCAAAAACATCTTTATTTGCAAAAAAATTTTCAAAGTAACCTTCCCTACGACGAATACATGCCCAAACACGCTTCTTTATCTCTATGACGGTCACTCTTGGACTGAATATGCGTCTAATTTCGTCATTATCTTCAAATATGTTTTGGAGAAGAATTTCGATACACGGCCTATTCCATCCGTATAAACAAGAGACTTTATGTAAAAATCAACCGGCGTTAGGTTCTGGTCATTGTGCATGCCATGTAGTCATGTAGTGGGACCGCCCTGTCAATATATACGTGGGAACCGAAATATCCTACCATTGCCGCACAGTAGATCGATAGTGCTCTGATCAAACTATCACAATATCCATTATTAGCCCCAAAATATATAAATATATTTATTGATGTTTTTGTAATCAATGCGGGATTTGTTTACCAAAACCAAAAATGTTGAATATCTCAGAAACTAGCCACTTTCCGCCCAAGGACCTCAGGGCTAATTTTGTAGGAAATTAGTTGTATTATCACCTCCCGAGAGGAATACGTCGAATTCAAAGTCACCCTGTATACTTAATTTAATTTAGCAAGACTCTCGTTCGTTTCTTTGAGACAGGCACCGAACCATAGGTATTACCATTGTACAACAAGACACCCTTCAGACTTCTCTTAGAAGAATCAATAAATAACCTCCATGATGTGGAATCTTAATTATCAGCTCCCAGTTTCATGACTACTTCAGGAATATTATTACCAGTGAGCCCTCTTGAGAGATATATTTCGCGAACTCTTTTTCACGATGCCTGTACCACGAAAATGTGGTTCTTGGAGCCAATAGATTTTTGTCTTTCAGTCGTGATCCTAGGATTTGTGCAGCATCCTTTGATAGACCCAAATCTCTCACTAAGTCATTTAAATCATCCTGGATAAACTGTTGAGGTGAATCTATATCAGGATTGAATTCATCTTCAACGGTTCTTCCGTTTGAACTTTCATCTGATGATTGCTGTTGGATGGTGGAAAGAAAAGGTGGAGGAATCGAAATTCCTGGTCCATGAGGTACAGGTCGTTTAGCAGACGGTAAATTAGGATACTGAATTGTATGTTTGTTTTTCGAATGGACACCCTTTACATCACAAGAGCAAAAGTAACAATCGACAAGTGCTAAATAGTAAACATACAAACTACTCACGTTTTTAAAACAAAACACTGTCGTGGAGACAAATCGACGAGGAAGTTTTCGAACATAGCTTCATCTCACGGTAATCAAACGCGTGCTGCCCCGATCTGCGATTCCTGCAGGCGAGCAAGAGCCGGGCGCGTATTTCTAATCGACTTTATGTACTTTTTTTTTCTTTTTTGATGTCGGGGGAAACCTTCAAAAGGCGCCTAGCTTTTTGGGGAGAAAGACTAGGGAGTGCGGGATTACCTCACTAAAACCACCCCGGTGGCCACCTTCAGCACCGATAAGGGGCACCGAGACCTCTAACTAGACCTGCTCCGGAGCCCCTATGGTGCAACGCCTGTTACGGCACATCCCTAGGGAGACATGTACTTCCCATTAGCCTCGTTGTGCAAGTTGCACGTGACCACTGTGCCACCGTCTTCCCTAAGGTCGCTAGATGGGCATCTAGAGTCCCCACTCTAGGTACCCGCGACCCCAAAGGTCTACCTGCAGTTGACGCAGGCGGGATTAGGCGTCAAGACTGTTGCCACCTCGACGCCTTCTATGAGCAGGATCGGCCCTCTCACGATCCCGCTCAGCAGCCTCCTTTTGGGACATTACAGTCTCACAAAAGGAGGCCACCTCCCTCCAGTTTTCTGTATCTGCCAGCATAGCCTCTACTACTGCTGGCAGAGACAGGTCTCGCCCGATCTTGGTAACCACAACCAGGACCCGCCGCTCCGAGACCCACGCCGGACACTCTTCGAGCATGTGCTGTGCGGAATCCAGATTACCTCCGCAGTGGTGGCAATTTGCCGTGGTCTCTCGCCCAATCTTGTTCAGGTACTCGCCGAAGCAGCCATGTCCGGTCAGTACCTGAGTGAGCCTGAAGGAGATGCGCTCCTCTCTTTTCAGCCAGGCTTCGAAATGCGGCAAAATGGCTTCGACAACGCGCTTGCGTGAGATCTCTGGCTGTTGTAGCCGCTCACGCCACCGCTCGAGCGCGTGTCGCCTTTCTTGCCGCCTCAGCCTAACGAACGCCGCTCCTGGCACTCTACCACTGCCGTTTTGACGGACGGAACGGATTTGGTCGTAGACCTTCGCGTCCATATCCGCCAGGATATCCAACGGCGGAAAGCGAGCCAGGAGCGTTGCCGCCTCAAAGGACACCGTTCGGTATCCTCGTGGGTTACGGATGGCCATTTTCCGCTGCAGACGATAGATTTTCGTTCTGCAACGTCAGACGCCTGACAGTCGAGCTGACCAAACAGGCGCCCCGTAAAGGACCATCCATCGCACGACACCCGCGTAGAGGCGGCGAACTTCTTCTCTTATGTACTATGCCTACGCACTTAGCGAATAATAAAATGTTCGGGCAGCACGTCTCACTCCGCGCTCAGGGTATCGGTCAAGTTGATATGGCCATGAAATTCCTGTACTTGTAGGTACTATATTTATTCCGTGGTCAAAATTAAATAAATGATTTTGTTGTCCACTGGTCCGTGAAGTGTGAATTTTGCCGCCCCCTAAATTTGCCGCCCGGGGCATGGGCCCCGGCTTGCCCCCTAGATCCGGGGCTGGTAAGATTGGGAAGGGAACCTCACTCACACAACGAAACACAACGCAAACGTTGTTTCACGCTTCCGTGAGGCCGTGGTATCATTTAAATGAATCTTATGTCACTAAAAAAAGAGCAGGATCACAACTGGTTTTGTTATTTATTTTTGCTTATAGGTAAATACTGCGGGTGCCGAAGTGTTATACCAAAGTGCGATCGAGCTGAGCCAAGTGCAGAAAGAATCTACGGTTCTCGATATATGCTGCGGTACCGGCACTATTGGATTGTGTTTTGCCCCGGTAAGGACTATAGCTACTTAGCTAAAACTACTAAATAACATACAACAGCCTGTGACACTCCACTGCTGGACTGTTGGAAAGACCCATGTCTCTCCTAAATCGTTGCCTTTATTAAGAGTTTTTCGCAAGTGCGACAACAAACATGAAATTGAAAACTCACATACCGATATCGATCATTATCTCATGAAAGTTAAACGTGATTTGCTTCAGAGATAAAAATATCAATGAAACATAAGTCAACAAATAAAATAACTGGGACTCGTCCTTCTTAAGTTAGCTTGTACAGCTTGACTAATTCAATACAATTAATAGAATAACAAAAATAATATTTTTGTCTTTACACCCATTTATTTCCAGCACTGCGGCAGAGTACTAGGCTTGGAAATGATAACAGAGGCGGTGAAGGATGCGCGAGCGAACGCCGAGCTGAATGGTATACAGAACTGTGACTTCTTCGCCGGCAAGGCCGAGGATATCCTGACGTCAGTGCTCGCCAGGGCTGACGGGGACGATATTATTGCTATCGTGGACCCACCTAGAGCTGGATTACGTAAGTACAATGTATACTTAATATTATAAAGCTGTAGAGTGTGATTGTTTGTTTGAACGCGCTAATCTCCGCAACTACTGGTCCGATTTGAATAATTATTTTTGTGTTGAATAGTGCATTTATCGAGCAAGGCTATGGGTTATAAAACATCACCCTGTGATCAATAGGAGCCAAGAAGAGCGGGTGAAACCGCGCGGAAGTAGCTAGTGTCGTAATATGAGGATGTTAATTAGGATCCCACTAGAATTGCAAAATAAAATGAAATTCCTGTAATGGTTATTTATTATAATTTTATGCTAACAGACAATACATTCATAGTGATCGGTTTATTTGTGGTATGTACTTCAAATAATGTTTAATACTTACTTTAAACAAACTAACTACAACCACTACACAAAAATAACATAAAAGTAAAAAAAACATGTTTGCTACATCATAACAAAAAAAAACACAGGGGCACCTGTCCTGTCTTGAAACTAGTCGAGTTGTCTAGTCGAACAGTTTCGTAGATAAACCTGATGAATATTAGCGTCACGAAAGTTAAAAGACAAATAAAATCTACAGACATGAGAGCAGTAACGCAGCTGAGGAACACCCGGAAAGTGACTCGCCTGGTCTACATATCGTGTAGTCCGTCATCAGCTGTGAAGAACTTCGTGGACCTCTCGCGGCCGTCCTCGAAGACATTGAGGGGGGCTCCCTTCGTGCCAGTACGCGCTGTACCTGTCGACATGTTCCCGCAGACTAAGCACGTCGAATTGGCTATATTGTTTGAAAGAGAGGTACGATATTCTTATTATTACAACTATTGAGTGTTAAGAGATTGAATGTTAAGATCAATTATGCTTTTGTATGCCGGTATAAAATACATTGTGTCTCGCGTGGATCTGCGCTCCCGGCATGCCACGGGTAATTAGTACATTATATTATTACTTACAAATATTGTACTTAAATGTACCTATCTTTATATATATAATTCTTCTGTAAGTGTGTTTGTCACTGAACTATTCTTAAACGACTGGACCGATTTTGTGTGTATTTAAGGGAATCTGAGAATGGTTTTGATTCACAATTTTATCCGCTGGACAATGTTTTTTTAATTAATTTTGTATTAGTAGTTGTTGATTTTGCAATGTTTTACATTGGATCCGACAAATTTTCAAATTAAAGACGCGTAGACAGGACAACGTCTGTCGGGTCCGCTAGTAATCTTATATAATATTTTTAATAACAGGAAACTCCGGCTTCAGTAGAAGAATCAAAATCAGTAGACGCCGTACAAGAGGACACATCAAGTCAAGAAACAAGCGAAACTACAGATGTAGACAGACAAGGAAGTGATGATAATAATGTAGCGTAGAGCTATATATACAGGGTGTCCGGTGGCAGAATTAGGATTTAAATTTCAAACTATTTTCGAACCGTTAGCGGAGGGGCGGACGGGGTGGTCTCGTTCGATTCGTCATTCATGCGGATTCCTTAGCCACGATGTCGCAGTGGACGGGTGAAGAACGTGCGTTCGCAATCGAAGCTTGTTTTAAAGCAAACGATTCCTGTGCTATTGCTCGTCGAAGATTTTGTTCGCGGTACAATATCCGACGGTTACGTGATGCGTTAAGCGAAGATTTGATTCGATTGTGGGTGCGGAGGTTCAGAGCAACCAGTTCAGCAGCAAATAATCCGCGGCCGGCACCTAGTCGAAGGTCGAGGACTGATGACAACAGCACTTGTCGCAAACAGTTTTCGTGATAACCCGCGACAGTCCGTGCGTAAGAGAGCGGCTGCTCTAGGGCTCCCAAAAACGATTGTGCACGAAATATTGAAAAAGGACCTTAAACATCACCCCTTTAAAATTCAAATTGTGCTGGCGCTTAAGCCTAGTGATCACAATTTGCGCAAAAGTTTCTGCGAAACAATGTTGCAGCGATTTCGTACGGTGAACACAATCTTTTGAAGTAATGAAGCCCATTTTCATTTAAATGGAAGTGTAAATAAACGGAACTGTCATTTTTGGTCACCTATAGGACAGAACCCACGATTGAAACATCAACAGTCACTTCACAGTCCCAAAGTGACGGTTTGGTGTGCATTGTCAAGCAGAGGAATAATCGGTCCCTATTTTTTTGAAAATCGTCAAGGACAAGTCATTACTGTGACCGCCGTTTCTTATCGGCGAATGCTTACCAATTTTTTTCTGTCAAAATTAAGAGAACATCCTGCCTACAGTTCACAGACATGGTTCCATCAAGATGGCGCCACGCCTCACACTGCTAGAGAGACCATAGCGCTTCTTCGTGATTTGTTCCCTAACAAATTAATAAGTCGTTTTGCTGACATCCCCTGGCCACCCAGGTCGCCGGATCTTACCCCCATGGACTTTTTTCCGTAGGGGTACCCCAAAAGTAAAGTTTACGAAACCGCCCCACCGACCATCTCAGCATTAAAAGAAAATATCGTTCGCGAGGTTAATGACATCCCGACGGCCCTTCTCCAGCGAGTGGCGCGGAATACTGAAGCCAGATTCCAAGAGTGTGTCCGACGTGATGGTCAACATTTAGACAAAAAAAAAATTAACAAATAAAATCCGCAATTCCCTTCTTTGTTATAGTCATTGAAATAAAAAAAATATTCTGCCGTTTTTTTATTATTTAATTTTAAAATCCTAATTCTGCCACCGGACACCCTGTAGTATTCGTTATACTTAATACATTGTTCTTTACAATTTTAACAATTTTGTGTATTACTTTACCCCATTATTCACAAAAAAAACCGACGTGAAACAACGTCCCCAACCTGCTAATCAAATCAAAATGAAAAATAATCTTAATAATTGAACCCTAACTTGTGTTTATTAATCAGAAGTACGATGTTATTGGAAATTCCCTTTTGAATTATTTACTGACATGAATAACTTTAACATCATAATTAACTGGTGAAAAATATTAGCACGCGTTTAAATTACACCATCAGCACTATAAACCTTAAGCTGAGGAGACATGTTCATGATCTCGTGTTTGACTTGGTCCGACTTTGATACGATATTTCAAAATATACTTAGGTGCAGGAGCACTATTTGTTTATCCGTAAACATCACAAAACAAATCTTCACTCTAAATAATTTCCAAGCCGACGGTTTACCACAAACCTATCTATCCTATCCATAATGAAATAAAATGTTAATCTGCCGGGGCCTCATCTCGGGCGCGCGTCAATTCGCCAGGAATTTAATAAGGCGCCCGCCACCGCCTTGCATTCCACCGCCCAAGTGCCGAGAATTTCGATGAATATACGTATTTATTAATGTGGAACTTTCTGGATATCTTCACGAATTCAGTTTTACAACTAGTGTGAATATCCCGAATTTGGCTATGTGTTAATTTTATTTTAAAAATTAAAAGTAAAAATATTTGTTCTAATTTACGGTGATAGAATTTAGAAAATATTTATGTGTATTATTAATAGCGACAAGAAGATTGTTTTTCTTTTTTATTGTAACCGATTTTTAAGCATATCATTGAGAAATGTTTATTTATAGTGTTGATAATTACCTAGGTACAAATACATCTAACAATTAATACGATAGGCACCTAGGTACGCTTCATGTCAGTGGACTGCTTTAGTCGTGTTACAACACTAGAGTAAAGTCGGAAAGCATGTTACGCAGTAGTTATGTTATTAAAATAAAAGATTAAAACCTCTGCTACAACAAAAAATAATCCAAAGGTTTGGCTGGTAGTAATACCTACGGCATTAAGCTCACCTTGTGTACATATTTAGGTGCATTATGAACTAAATAAAATATAATAAAAACACACTTTAAAAATAAACATTCTCTTCTCATCTGTACAAAATCCCTAACACTTTTTGACTCGATTGTACAGCATCCCTACATACCGTCACCTCTCTCAATAAGACCGCGTCGCTATATATCTTTGCATAGTTGTGGTGCTGAGGGATCTTCTCATTGTCTCTCCGCCTGTCGGACCAGGCGGTCAGGTCTAGGATCCAAGCAATGTGCTAAAATCCACCGAATCACAATGGTGTTAAAGTGCATTGTAACAATTTTATCCCTGTATGTGTGTCTTCATTTCTCGTTTACAATCAATAGCAATGCTGGTAAGTAATCGATCCTACTTTATCTGGTTTTGTTAAAAATTCAAGAAGGATTTCAAGTTTTTAACATATTTTAAGAATCCTCTAACTTATTGCTATAATATTTCGTCTTTTTAAAGAAAGTTCTTTGAGTTTCTCTACTTTAAAAAGTTTCTAAAAATTGATTCCTTAACTGCCGTACTCAGAGTCATTTAGTGATTACTTAAACTGTTCTTTAGTAACAATTTTGTATCGAAAACAGTTACTAAGTATTGGATTAAGTAACCATTAAATAACTCTGAATACAACGGTAAGAGGTTCTTTATACGTTACTTTCTATTTGTAGCAGACTATATAGCAGAAAGTGAATCAGTGTTGGATCCGAATGGAGATTTCTTACTAAAATGGCAGATCAACTATGCAATCAGGAAGATTCAGTTCCAACTAGTGGTGTCGGATAAGGCTCCTACGTTCTACTGGTTTGCTTTGGGCTTCTCAGACAGAGGAAACCTGAATAATTCTGATGTCTGCGTGTTTTGGACCGATTATAAGGGGAAACATCACTATGAGGTAAGTTTGTGTACGTTTAGAAAATAAATTACAAGACATAAACCGTTTGTTGACTAGACAAAGTTCTTGCTTGCATGGAAATAACGTACCATTTCCGAAACATGTTTTTAAATGCGATTTCTCATAATTTTTTTACCGACTTCACAAAAAGGAGGAGGTACTATGTTCGGCTGTTTGTATGTTTTTTTTTTTTTTGTATGTTTGTTCATCGAATACTCCGTCAATTGTCGACGGATTTTCAAAATTCTTTTTTTGTTCGAAAGTAGATAGTTCTGAGGTGGTCCCATTGTCACCAAGTTAGGATCTGATGATGGGATCTTAGAGAAATCGAGGGAACTCCTCAAATATTATAGGTAGAACTATATAGTGATTTTGGTATATTCATCTAGAATTGAAGCATTTACAGTCAAAAAGTAACCTTTGAAGAGGTGGAACTGATGAAGAAGACCAGAAATGGCCAATGGAACTTCATACTCACATAGAAATTACAATAAAGTTAATTAAGTGACTGTGACAATACAAATAAATAAAGTAGTTATTGAGATAGAGAATTTTAACCGACTTTTTTCGGTCGTAGTCGGTGTAACAAACAAATAATACCGAGAAACACCGACATCCGAAATTAAAGTTATTTTTAACTTTTTTAGTGAAGTCGGTTTATTTTTTTTCAAAGATTTGATTTGCAAAGGAAGTCTGTTAATTGTCCTCCTCAATAAAATCAATGTTAGACATAAGTAGTTATGCTTAACAAGCTAATTTTTGTGTTTCCATAGGACATGCATGCGGATGGCGAAGGGAAACTATTACGGGATTCACAACAAGACTGCGACAACTTCCACCCCGACCCTGACACTTGGAGCTTCTTATTCGAGCGGTTTTTCGACACCTGTGATGATGACGACTATGTTATTGAGGTGATAATTAAGTCATAATAGACTATTTTATTTTCCCAATTTAGGATTCGAAGTTCAGACTAGAACCCTCGTATACCTAATCGGATCTAGGTACTCACTGGCCCAATAGGTAATTGCAAAAATTATTTAAAGTTAAACTTAATAACAGGCACAAATAGTCTAAAAATAATAAATAAATAAGTGGGCCCTTCCAATAGGGTGCAATCGCACCTACTAGAATTAAGTACCGTAACATCGGGTTTCTTTGACCCTAGAGGGTAACTTTAACCCACATTCTACAACCAATAGGAAATCAAAACAAAACGTATATTAGTTTTTCATGGGTCTAAAATTTTGGGTCAAAGTTACCCTGTAGGGTCAAAGAAATCCGATCTTACGGTACTTCTACTTGAAGCTTGAAATTACTTTATTTTCTTATTTAATTTTCCCAGGACGGTACAGTCCACATAGTTTGGGCTCACGGGACCGACAAACTATTCTCATCTAAAGGTCTCTGCCTCACGTGCACACCATCACATGACCACGGCTTCATCAGAGTGCGTCTCTTCACCCCAGTAGGGCTGAAGCAAGTGACTGATGCGTACCAGCTACGAGTCACTAACAAGGATCTGAAAGTTCCTGGGGATGACACCACCTACTGGTGTCATGTTGTCAAGCTTCCGGAGTTTGTTACGAAGAAGATTCATCATATTATTCAGGTGAGGCATTATGGGAAATAAATGTTTTGTACAGTACTTAGAATTAAAGGTTTGAAGGGAAGAGCTGTTATTAAGCAAGAGGTTAGAAGTTAATAAGCAGCGTATTAAAAAAGGGCCACTCTTATTTTAAGGTAAGTAGTTATTAGTGAAAAACGCAAACCAGAATTGTATTATTTGGCGTTCCATTGTGACAATATGCGTAAAATCATCGTAATCTCATGAAGTAGGTACAAAGAGGAGATGCTATAATGTGATTGTGCACTGTGACAAAACAAATGGGCCCTGCCCAATCTACACTAATATTATAAAGAGGAAAACTTTTTAAAGCTCTAACAGTGAAACTTTGTATTTAGACACTTAATGGGAAACGAAAGAACATAGGCTACTTTTTATTGCAAAATATAGGGGAGAGGGGTAAAAATAGGGGATGAATGATCAAATGGAAATTCGTCATTTTTAAAGCTATAACAGTGAAACTTTGTATTTAGAAACTTGATGGGGACCAAAGGACATAGGCTACTTTTTATTGCACAAATATAGGGGAGAGGGGGTAAAAATAGGGGATGAATGGTCATATTGAAAATTGTCATTTTTAAAGCTGTAACAGTGAAACTTTGTATTTAGACACTTAATGGGGAACGAAAGAACATAGGCTACTTTTTATTGCACAAATATAGGGGAGAGGGGGTAAAAATAGGGGATGAATGGTCATATTGAAATTCCTCATTTTTAAAGCTGTAACAGTGAAACTTTGTATTTAGACACTTAATGGGGAACGAAAGAACATAGGGCTACTTTTTATTGCACAAATATAGTGGAGAGGGGGTAAAAATAGGGGATGAATGGTCATATAAAAATTAGCCATTTTTAAAGCTGTAACATAGGGGAGAGTGGGTAAAAATAGGGGATGAATGATCATATGGAAATTCGCCATTTTTAAAGCTGTAACATAGGGGAGAGTGGGTAAAAATAGGGGATGAATGATCATATAGAAATTCGTCATTTTTAAAGTTGTAACAGTGAAACTTTGTATTGTACTTTTTATAGCGAATAAAAAGGGTAGAAGTTGTTTTAATTTTGACCACCAACCACTAACACAACCACGCGGACGAAGTCGCGGGCAAAAGCTAGTGCTATTATAAGTAAAGAGGTGTAGATAGATTATAAGGGCTTAGAAAGTAGCACATCAAAATGTGGACAATTGACGTGTAAGTTGTAGTATAAAACTACATGGTGCGAAATAGAGAGGGGCGTGGTTTGTAAAGTCTCGCATTCCACGTAAAGTGCCACACAATATGTTAAAGGACTATTCAATTATGACATCTCTTTGCATTTGCTTTTGTTCGATACTCATCGAACACATCATCATCAGCAGTCTTGACTCAAGTAGGTCGCGCGGCCGCACCAGCGGAAAAGCGTGAGCTACACGAGTCAGTGCGCGATCGATCGGCATACTTGTAGCACTCATTATCATTATTAGCATTAATTAGCGTAAAGTGTCGGAATAAACGAACTCTGAATCTTAGCTCAGCCTTATCATTTAGCACCCGAAATATCTAGCAGCACGAACTTTACCGTTCATATTGGTCCTTCGAGCCGGTCAAGGACTCCGCGACCGCGATAAATCATAACGCGTAGTGCTTGTACCGTACCAGCAATCTGTGGGTTGCCGCGAACGAGATCAGGCGTGAGTTCACAGGGATCTACAACAACCGTGGGGAGCTACCCGCGCATCAACAACAGCGAGCCAGCAGCACAGCAGCAATAGCCGTAGGACTAGCGGCTTTCAAGTAAGAGCGTTCCGTATCTTCTGTCTCACTTAAGTTTAACAGCAGCACAATGGAGACTTTATACTTCCAACAAACGGAATTAGCAGAGAGCATTGCCAAGGTCCTTATTAATTTCAATAAGGATAGCAAACAGCGTAAGAACATCGACTACTGTAAGAAGAGATTAGATCTTTTAGAGTTGTATTGGAGAGAGTATCAGCTAAACCACGAAAAACTAGTGCCGTTTGAAAATAGAGGTCATAAGTACTTCGTAAATTCGGAGTTCGAGCGAACAATGGAGTCCTATAAAGCAGCGAAAGACGCCATATCCGAATATTATGATGCGTTATGTCACCAACCAAAGCCGCCAGGACTCTCTGATCTAGAAGACAACCCTTGTAATCAGCAAGTAGCAGCATCAGCAGGTCCTTCGGGGGGCAAATCCTTAAAGCACCAGGGCAACGAGCCATCCTCAGCATCCGCCAGCCCGGCGCGCGAGTCTAAAGGTATTTATAGCAAACTAGATGATATGATGCGCAAGCAACATATCAATTTCAAAGCATTCGCAAGAACCGTAGAAAGCATAGATGTCGAATCCTTGTCCGATAAATGGGAGTTTGAAGACGCCTTGCGATTATTACAAACTCGATGGACAGCCGTAGACAACAGCCATTGGGAACTAATGATGGGGTTGGAAGACGACGAAGCGTACGAATTAAGCTACATCAAACATGAACGTACGTATAACGGCTTGAGAAAGTCTATCAGCTCTAAGATGTGGGCAACATCGTACCGTGACAAGTCCACACTGAAGATGGAAATTCCTGTGTTCTCAGGTAATTATCAGCAGTGGGTATCCTTCAAAGATCTTTTCGATGAAGCAATCCACAACAATCCTTCTCTATCAAAGGCACAAAAGATGCAGTTCCTGAAGAGTAAGGTAAAAGGAGAAGCCGAGCGCTTAATCCAGCATCTCCCGATTAGCGCGGACAACTATAACACCTGTTGGGAAATTTTAACACATAGATTTAACAACAAAAAGCAGATATTTATGACCCACGTAAATTCCTTTTACAATCTTGCCAATATACCACAGCAGTCCTACACAGCCATCAAACGACTTCATGATGTCACCTTAGAAAGTCTTCACGCCATAAAAAATCTAGGCGTAGATATTACGACATGGGATCCTCTTCTTGTATATATACTAGCACAAAAATTGGATAGTGAGTCTTATTCCGAGTATATAGAGTCGTTGAAGAATTCACGAGAGCTTCCGGTACTTCGGGACTTTTTGGACTACTTAGAGAACAAGTTCACGGCCCTAGAGTCATCTCGGCGACGTCAAGATGGGACACCAAAAGCAGTTTCATCTCAAGCATCCAATGGTTTATCCAACTTTAATCGCAAAAATAACTTTAAACTGAGCAATGAATCTAAAACCAGCAAGAAAACAGAAATGGCGAAATCAATGCATGTGTCTGAGTCAGTAAATAAATGCCCTCATTGTTCGGCAAAACATAATTTAATAAGCTGCAAAAAATTTACAGAATTACCAAATGAGCAGAAAATTAAATTAATTAGCCAATTAAATTATTGCATAAATTGTATTTACGATCATAATGGCGCAAAATGCTACTCGACAAAAAGATGTCATAAGTGCAATGACGAACATCATACGACTTTGCATGACTATTTCGCAACACAATCAAAGTCCAACAGCCTGGCCGAGATTGCGAAACAAAAATGCGAAAACAACAAAAGCATCTACGCTTCTCAGAAAGAAACATCGGAGATTTTGCTAGCCACCGCGCTGGTGAAAGTCACAGCAACTGACAGGACCCAGCATGTCATGCGAGCACTGATCGATCAGGGCTCACAAGTTTCCGTGATCAGCGAGAAAGCAGCACAGCAGCTAGGATTAAAGCGAAAATCTTGTAAAGGGGTTATTTTTGGAGTAGGCGAACGTGAAAACAACTGCAAAGGAAAACTAACGATCGCTTGTCAATCGACTTACACCGATTTTAAGTTTTCTACCGATGTTGTCATAGTGAATAACTTAATAAGAAATCTGCCAAACGAAACGTTCGCTAAGCCATCTTGGCAACACACAGCACATCTTTGTTTAGCAGATCCAGATTATAACATCAGCCGTCCAGTGGATCTTTTCCTAGGAGCAGAAATCTACGCCAACATCCTTTTAGAAGGATTAATTCGCGGACAAACATCCTCGGAACCGCTAGCACAGCAAACTCATTTAGGATGGTTGCTGTGCGGTGGCAATACAAGCACCTCATTTCAATGCAACGTCACCTTGCATAACGTTGAAGACATTCAACAATTCTGGACAATTGAAGACATTCAAGTACAGAATTCTATGTCCGTAGAAGATCAGGAATGCCTAGATTTTTATGAAACTACGACGAAACGTCTAGAAAACGGTCGTTATGTAGTTAGGTTGCCCATGAAACCAGAATTAGAAGAGAAGCTAGGATCTTCGAAAGAGATAGCGATAGCACAATTCAAAAACATAGAACGTAAGTTTAGCAAGAATGAAGACCTAGCGAAGCAATACAAGCAATTTATCCAAGAATATGAGCAGCTGCAACATATGAAGTTAGCGACTCCTAACAGCAAACAGAAGACGGAAATAGAATGTTTCCTTCCTCACCATGCGGTACAAAGAGCAGAATCTAGCACAACAAAGTTGCGCGTAGTATTCAACGCATCGTCTAAAACTACTTCAGGCCACACCCTTAACGATCTCATGTACAGGGGTCCAAACCTCCAGTTAGACCTGTTGGAGCTTATCCTGAAGTGGAGGCAATATCGTTTCGCATTCACAGCTGATATTGAAAAATGCTTCCGTATGATTTTAGTCGACGAGCAGGACCAAAGCCTGCAACAAATCGTATGGCGACAAAGTCCGGATCAGCCTATAAGAAATTATAAATTAACAACCATAACGTATGGAACTAAAGCAGCACCATTCCTGACAATGATGACTCTGCGAAAACTAGCGTTAGATGAGCAGCAAAACTATCCCAGAGCAGCTAAATGCATCCAGGAAGAGCTCTATATGGATGATTGGGTATCGGGAGCGCATAGCATCAAAGAAGGAAAGCGGAGGATTACGGAAGTAACCGCATGCCTAAAAAGCGGCGGATTTTCACTAAGAAAGTGGTCCTCAAACGATAAAAGATTGCTTGAAACAGTTGAGCAAACTGCCGACAAACAGCCAGCAGTCTTTACATTCAAAACTGAAAGCTCATCAAAAACTTTGGGGCTACAATGGAACTCAACCGAGGACGAATTCATCTTCAAATATGACTCAAACAGCACAGAAACAGCAAACCTGACCAAAAGAATGCTTTTATCCGAAATCTCTAAGATTTTCGACCCTTTGGGATGGTTAGCGCCCCTAACCACAAAGATGAAGATTTTATTCCAGCAAGTATGGCAAGTTTCTGAGGTCCAGTGGAGCGACGAAGTTTCTAATAAAATCAAAGAACAATGGATTAATTTGAAGAGAGATTTAAAGCTATTAAATCAGTTTCACATTCCTCGATGGTTACAAAGCAAAGAGCATGACGTCATAGAATTACATGGGTTTTGTGACGCATCAATTCAAGCCTTCGCCTGTGTAGTATACGCACGAATCGTATCAAATAACTCTACATCAGTAGTGCTAGTAGCAGCAAAAACGCGGTTAGTGCCCTCTAGCAAGGCTGTATCGCTACCTAGGTTAGAATTATGTGCGGCCGAACTACTTACAAAACTCATGTCTAAAATCGTCAAAAGCATCAACAGCTTGGCCGTGGATATATACGGCTGGAGCGATTCTAAGGTTTCCCTTAGCTGGATTCAAGGATCCCCGGAGCGCTGGAAGCCTTTCGTAGCGAACAGGGTGAAGAAAATTGCTAGCATTATGCCACCAAACACTTGGCATTATATTAACACCAAAGAAAACCCAGCGGATGCAGCTAGTAGAGGCCTGACGACCTCACAATTGCTAGAACACGAATTGTGGTGGCAAGGACCTACCTTCTTATCTTCATCGCACTTCAAACCTACGGGTCAAACGAAGTATACTACTGACGAAGAGATAAAAAAGCATGTAAACATAGTTCAGAATCCTATTACAGATAGCAGCATAGTCGACGATCTATTACATCGCTACAGCTCGTTTACAAAAACAACACGCATTTTAGCCTGGGTACGGCGGGCATTGACACCTGTCGTTAGTAAACAAAAAACAAAGCATCTCACTTTACACGAGCTTAGATCAGCAAAACTTATAATAATAAAAAACGTACAGCGCGCTGAATTTAAAACAGATATTGAACGCTTATTACAAAACCAGGAAGTTAAATCTGATAGCAAGCTACTCAACCTTAATCCATACTTAGATCAAGACGGGATCCTTAGAGCAAAGGGAAGACTCAGGCAGGCCAACATAAGCATAGAAATGAAGCATCCAATCATCATTCCATACAACAGTCGACTGACTGAGCTTCTCATCGCGCAAGCCCATGAGCTCACATTTCACGGCGGAGCTCGGCTTACTATGTCTTTTCTTAGACAAAAGTATTGGATAATCAAAGGAAACCGAGCCGTCAAAACGCAACTTCATAGATGTGTTACTTGTAGGAAACAAGAACCTAGGAAGCTACAGCAGATTATGGGAGATCTACCTAGTTTCCGCACCAACCCAGCTCCAGCGTTTTATCACACAGGTGTAGACTACACGGGCTTCATATCTGTGAAGGCAAATAAAGGGCGTGGAATAAAAACAACGAAAGGATACGTGGCTTTGTTCATCTGCATGGTCACGAAGGCCGTGCACATAGAATTGGTGTCGGACTTGACCAGCACTTCCTTTATCGCAGCATTGAGGAGAATGTCAGCACGACGAGGAGCCCCGAAACATGTGTACTCGGACAACGGCACTAACTTTGTGGGAGCTAACAAAGTAATGCAGGAGGAGTACGAGCAGCTGAAACAAGTTTTCAGTGACTCATTTTATAAGGAGATTGCGGAAATGGATATAGAATGGCACTGGAATTGCCCTTCCTGGCCTAGTGCGGGAGGATTATGGGAACGATCAATACGAAGTCTTAAGCAACACCTCAAACGAGTTGTAGCGGACCAAGCATTGACGTTTGAAGAATATAGCACCATTTTAGCGCAAATAGAAGCGGGTCTCAACTCTAGACCACTATGTCCGATATCCGAAGACATAGACGATTTAGATTTCTTAACACCCGCGCACTTCCTAACCGGTAGAGCAGGTCTAACCGTTATTGAAACAGCCAGTGACGCTAGGACTAGATGGCACCTAATGAACAAGATTTTCCAAGACCTTTGGAGGAGGTGGAAAACTGAATATCTTAGCCAATTATCTGTTCGCAGCAAGTGGCTAAAGCCAAAAAGCAACATCAAGATCGGTAATATGGTGACCATCCACGATGATAATTTTCCTTCTGGAAAATGGCCAGTGGGGAGAGTCGTCGAGTTACACCAAGGGAAGGACGGGTTTGTAAGGGTTGTGACATTAAAGACGAAAAACGGTTTAATAAAGCGACCTATTATCAAATTGTCAGTCTTACCAATCGAGCAAGAGGACGAAGAAAAGGAAGCTGAAGCGCAGACTAAAAAGGCCAAACCCACGATCACAAAGGACGAAACACAAGCAAGTACGAGAAAGCATCATAATTTCGTCAACATCGTTTTGTCACTATTATTTTTATCAACATTTTGAGCAGCAGCGAAGCATCGATCCACATTACCCAATTTAGCGGTAATCAATCCTTATACTACGACCCAGTAGGTAAATTAAATCTAATACGGGATCAATGGAAAATTGTATCCTACTACAACATGCAACCTTATTGGCAAGGTGATAAAGCCGCGGACACCTTCATTAAATACCTAAAGCAGACATGTGAACAAATCCAAGAGCCTAGCCATTGTAACATGATTTTATTACAAGTGCAGCACGATTATAACGAGCTCCAATATCACAATCAGCTGCTGCTAAATCAGCATTTCGGCACTCGGGCAAGAACACGCCGCGGCCTTGTCAACGCGGTCGGCTCCATAGCCAATACATTATTTGGAGTACTCGACCAAAGTTTCGCTGATAAATACCACCGTGATATTGAGATTATAAATAGCAACGAAAAGCACCTATTACAGCTTTGGAAAAACCAAACGTCAGTAGTAGAAGCTGAGTATAATGTTCTGAAACGAACTGAGAAGACTATTGACACTCAGTATAAGCTCATAAATAGACATCTAAACCAATTAGATCAAGCCACTAAGCAAATACAATTGCAAGGTGAAAGTACATCAATGATACAAGAATTCACTCTCGCAGCCATGGCTACGACAAACATGATACACAACTTAAAGCGTGTCCAAGATACTTTAATCGACACCTTAGCGGATATTTATCATAGTAAAATTAACATACATCTACTTACTCCAGAGCAGCTCAGCAACGAACTTCAAATCATTTCCGGTCAAATATCAAAAGAACTTACTTTACCCATCAACAACATCCAGTCCGATTTATACAAAATCTACAAGCACCTAAACATCAAGGCGAGAATAAGTAAGGAGTACTTCATATTTGAGATCTCCGTACCACTCATTAGCAGAGACAGTTTCCAACTGTACCGCTTAATACCTGTTCCTCTCCAGGTGGGAAAGGACATGATCAGCATTATTCCCCTCACAGATTACATAGCAACTAATCTGATGAGGGACTCCTTTATCGAAGTAAAGAACGACGATCTTCAAACCTGCACCTATCAGGATGAAGATTATATCTGTCAGTTACGAGGTCCAATCAAGCGACTGGGTCCAGAAGAAAACTTCTGTCAAACCGAACAAATAGGTATCTGCCAGCCTAAGAAAGAAACCTGCAAGAATATGTGGTTACAATTACACGACCTATCGTCTTATTTGTATTTCGCATGCGATACCTACTCATTTACAATCATATGTGACAATGAAACCCGAACACGCCGCGTCAGCAAGGCCGGGCTCATTCAACTCGATAAAGAATGCATAGCTAAGGGCCGTGACATAACACTTTATTCATATCAGCAGGAAAACAAGCTGACCTTAAAACCTGACCTATTATTAGCGAATATAGCTCCAATACAACACCATCATTTGGTCAATATTACGCTACCGCTTCTCGAAATAACAACAGAGGATGCACAGATCAACGACACACTAACTCGTCTCGGCGATCAGATAGCCGCTATGAAGAAAGCAGCTTTAGAAGAAGGAACATTAACTACGCATGATATACATCACTATGCCATATCATACGTATTGCTAGCAGCAGTCGTCGCAGTCGTAGCGTTCCTGGTATTCCTGTGGTGGCGAGGCAAGCAAGCCTCACCCGCACCCGCGCGTGACCCCCAGGCTCCAAGCGAGCCGGCCGCGCCGCGGGCGGCGCCTACCAGCAGTGTGAGTGTTAGTGATAGTGCGCGTAAATCACCCGTGCCCGAGCAAGGGCCCAGTGTTTGTGTGACCAAACGGTGGTCTAGTTTACGGTACGCAAGAGACAAATCAACATCACCTATCAGTAAAAGACAATCGGTCTTTACAGTAGATCTAGATAGGGATTAGCTATCACTTAGGATAAGAACATTCAGCATTGTATTAACCTTCATTTAGCATAAACAAATACTGGTTCACCCATGTACTACTAACCCCCTTAATTGTGTAATCATCTCATCTCATCTCTCCCATATCTTCCCCTCGGGAGCATGTTCGATACTCATCGAACACATCATCATCAGCAGTCTTGACTCAAGTAGGTCGCGCGGCCGCACCAGCGGAAAAGCGTGAGCTACACGAGTCAGTGCGCGATCGATCGGCATACTTGTAGCACTCATTATCATTATTAGCATTAATTAGCGTAAAGTGTCGGAATAAACGAACTCTGAATCTTAGCTCAGCCTTATCATTTAGCACCCGAAATATCTAGCAGCACGAACTTTACCGTTCAGCTTTGTAGTATTAAATATATAAAAGCATATATTTTAGGAAACCTTTTAAAAAATCACACATCTAATCTATTATATAAAAATAAGTCGGGTTTTCCTTCCTGACGCTATAACTCCAGAACGCACGGACCGATTTCCACGGTTTTGCATTCGATGGAAAGGTAACGGGTTCCGTGATGTTTATAGCAAAGCAAATTAAAAAAAAAACGAGAAAAGAGCAGGTGGCGAAACGGAGTTCGCAGGGTTTGCTAGTAGAATATAAAATCAGATACAAGGTAATCTTTTTGTTCCGAACCACTGAAATAGAATGGCGTTTCCATACCATCCGTACGTACAGAAATTACATTACAAATTGAATAGAAACGCCTATTTATGTCCTATGATGTCTGTGACTTACGATGAACAAAATAATGATAAAAAAAGATCGTGAATGATTGAATTTGTATCCTGGCATGCGTGTTCTAATGTTTCTGTGACCTTTAGAATTTAGATGGTTGTCAGCGACAAACCTAATGCATGGAAGTTATAAAAAGATACGGGTATTGCTATGTTTCTTGTACCAGTTTGAGATACTTTTGACTGTGAATGTTCTTTCAAATTTTAATTTTAAATAATCAAAGGACCATGATTCACGTAGTAGGTATCTAATGCTTTTCGTGATTATAAGCTCCTGTCATGACTTGAAATTAGTTGAGTTCAACATCAAACAGTTAGGTACATGAGTAAACCAATAAACACAATAATTAATTCAGTATGTCTCACGAAAAGTATACCACAAAACGAAATTCAACTCTGTTTACTTAGGTTGTGATTTAAGTTTCGCAATATTTGTTCTTTATTGTAGTTCGAATCCACTATCACAAAAGGCAACGAAGGTCTGGTCCACCATATGGAAGTGTTCTATTGCGACGCAGACCCTGACAAGGAGATACCGCTGTATGAAGGCAACTGCTTCGCCTCGAACCGACCAGAAATCACCAAGACTTGTTCCAAGGTAAGAAGACCACTTACACAACTAATTTGGCTGTTTAAAAAACATCTTTGATAGATTTTAGTGAAAGAAGGGGCAAGAGTTGCTGTACATTCTGGTCCATATTACCAGGGGCCTTAGTCTGCTATTACAATTGTGTCACTGAGCAGTGCGAGAGGGACGGAGCTATACAACCTTCATAGCTCCGTCCCTCTCGCACTGCGCATTCTGACACAATTGTAATAGCAGACTAAGCCCCAGATATCAAGCTATTATGGAATATTTAAAAATGGATAGAATAAGGGTAAATGTATACTCGGCTCTATATCAAATCCAAATC
Source organism: Spodoptera frugiperda (assembly GCF_023101765.2). Lineage (NCBI taxonomy): Eukaryota > Metazoa > Arthropoda > Insecta > Lepidoptera > Noctuidae > Spodoptera > Spodoptera frugiperda. The sequence continues at coordinate 9,578,848 of NC_064213.1, read as the reverse complement.
TCTTGGCCCATAGTTACGTTTACGGTCACTTAAGCAATTATTATTAGTAAAACCTACTTCTATTTTTTTAGGTAAAAGCTGCCTGGGCAATGGGAGCTCCACCCTTCGTGTATCCGAAGGAGGCCGGCCTGCCTCTCGGAGGACCTAAAGCAAACAAATACATCATGCTTGAAGTACACTACAATAATCCGGAACTGAGGAAAGGTACGTTTTATATTCAAACGTTATTTTATTGTAAAACTAGCTTTTGCCCGCGACTTCGTTCGCGTGGAATAGTGACTTCCGGCAAAGGAGATTGTCCAAAACTGGCTATTTTTGAACAGGCTGCTCAACAAAAATGTAATTTACCAATAATTTTATTTATATTTTAGTAAATGTCCTATTAACTTTGTATCAATTAGCAGTATAAAAAATCACATTTATTTTAGTATTTGTTATGATAACCAAGTCAGTTGACTTTGAATTTGACTTCAGTGCTGTCAATCTGTTGTGTTTTTCGTCAAAATGACAGATATTATTCGCTTTGTTCTTTTGCATTGTGAGTGTTGTTTTTCTAAGTCTTCAATGGATTCTGATTCTTCACTACTACTACCTACTATGGCTAACACATAAGAGGCGATGGTTCCTATACGATTGAATTATGCAGAAATACTGCCACCAGCCTACTGGAAGGTTTCCCGCTCCATTCAGTCAACTGCAGTTTATTGCGTGGGAAAATACATAGTAGACACATTAGTAGAAAAACATATTTTGTATATACATATATTATATGAGAATAACACTGAAGGGAGGGCAGCCATAAAACAATATTGCTGCAACTGCATGGTGGGCCGAAGAACAGTAGATTGCTGTGCACATATAATGACTATTATTTGGTTTTTGAGCTGGGCAAGGTACCAGGAAAATATTAATCCACCTGCCCAGTTGCTAGACCATATTTTAATTACATTTGAATCAGATTAATAAAGAATTAAAAAAAAATGTTTTATTTCATGCATAAACAGCTTCAATAAAATGTAAAAAAAAAACTAAATATAAATCTGGATACAAAACTAAGTTTGTATCTTCATTCTTACTGATATGAACTATTAAATCAAACATAATTATATTATTAGCCGAACTGCTTTTTCAAAAATAGCCAAAGTCCCATACAAATTGGTCAATCTCCTTTTGGTTTTAACCACATAGTTCCCGATCTCGCGGAATCTCTTCAAAAATGAGATGTAGAAGATATTCCAGGGAACTCTTCAAAAATCAACATAATGAGCTCTGCGTTTGAATTTAATAGATGTATACTCACTTAGGGCATTGAAAAAATAGTTTAAAAACGGACTTAAACTAAAGATTTTTGAAATAAAAACTATCCTATGTCCTTTCTAAGGTTCTAAACTATAACTGTACCAAATTTCAACCAAATCCGTCAAATAGTTGCGGAGATTAATGGTATAAGCATAGAATAGTGTTCGACGTGATTCTTTAATTTGACATAACTTTTTTATTTATGAACCGATTGACATGAAACAAACACTAAATGTTAATTGAAGCCTACCACAATATATTCGTGAAAACCGCATCCAATTCGGATCAGCCGTTTTTGAGATTAGCGTGCATAGACGCACAGACAAACAGACAAACAGACATACAGACAAACGGACAAAAAAAAGTTAATTACATTTTTGGGTTCGACGTCGACATAACAATAACCCCTGCTATTTTTTTTATTTTTATTTTCAATGCAGACAGCACTTTTCTACGATTTTATTATATGTATAGATAACCATTATAAGTGTAGGTACGTAGAGACTTACATAATATGTAAAACGGGCAACCTATATCGGGTGAAGTTTAATCGAAAAAGTCCCAGCAATGTCTCAAAAATGGTACCCTGGATTCCTTGCTTAGTAGTCGCACTATATTAGACTAAAAACACAAGCCACAAGTCTAACTCGTGAACCCGTTCGGCGCTCTGATTTGCCGGCTCAAATAAACCAACCAATCAGAGCGCTGAACGCGCTCTCGCTTCATTACTTTAAACGTAAAGCAAACTCGTACTCAGTGCCGGCGTTAGGGAGGGCGTGATGGGCCGATGGCCCAGGGCGACAAATTCTGGGGGGCGCCCATGCCGCCGCCGATGGGATCCGCAAAAAACTAACACTTGATATTGCTTGCCTCAAGTGGGCGCCACAATATTTTCGCCCGGGGTATCAGTGGCCCTTACGCCGGCACTGCTCGTACTAAGGGTATCGAAGTAGCAAGGGTGACAATTAATTACGACCAAATAAAGTACCAACAAAAACTCTCCTCACCAGCAGCATCTCTCTTCTATTTCCAGACTGGGTGGACAGTTCAGGAATAATTCTCCACATATCCGGCCAGAGACGTAAGTACGATGCGGCTATCATGGAACTCGGGTTGGAGTATACGGACAAAATGGCTATTCCTGGAAGGCAGAAAGCGTTCCCTTTGACTGGATATTGTATTCCACAGTGCACGGGCGTGGTAAGTAACCCAATGTATTTCTTGGATTCTTAGTAACTTCTCACCCGCAGCGTGGTATGAAACAAAATGCTAATAGATGATAAAATGGCTCTACTATATAAATATACCTACTCTTTCCCAAGGTATTTTCTGTCTTTGTGCTAAATACAAGCTTTGACTAATATTTATAAGGATACGTAAAAAAAGCAAAGAGCACTGCACTCATAATATGAGAAATAGGAATTCCAAGAACTTAAAAATAATATTTTAGGGTTCTAGATACTAGAATTTACTTAGCTTATTTGAACCTTTAACTATATTTTCCATTCTAGGGTCTACCACCAGACGGTATAGTGGTCTTCGGCAGTCAGTTACACACGCACTTGACAGGAGTGGCGGTCTGGACCAGGCACTCCCGGCAAGGGGTAGAACTGCCCTACCTCAACAGGGACATACACTACTCCACACACTTCCAGGAGATCAGAATTCTACATAGACCTGTTAATGTTCTCCCGGTAAGAATAATTAACTTATGGCGAAACTTAACTTACATATACATACATATCGTCACGCCTTTTTAATCCCCGAAGGGGTAGGCAGAAGTGCACATTATGGCACGTAATGCAGTGGCATTGCAATGCAGTGGTGTACACAGTGGTGTACACCCACTTTTCACAATTTATATTGTGAGTCCCATGTAATAGGTGGTGAGCCTATTGCCATATACCGGGCACATTTCCAGACTCCGTGCTACCACTGAGAAATTTTCGAAAAACCGAAAAAAGCCCAGTAATACTTCGCCCGACCCGGGAATCGAACCCGAGACCCCTTGCTCGGCAGAAGAAACTTAACTTAACTTCAATAAATATTCAAATTATAAAAAATCTAAATATTCCGTTAATGTAAGTCCCGTGATGATATTCAATCAATTAAGTATATTTTACGACTTTATTCACAAACTTTTTGGTGGTAACTTGACTAGTTTCAAGTCACACCAGGGTTCATAGTCGTGAGCAGCATTGCGCGAGAGACGAGTTCTCAAGATATGGCGAGTAAGCCGTCAAACATAATTGAAATCTAAATAATTTAAGCGAAAAAGTACTTTTCATATTTTTATTATTTATATTTAGCCATGGTCCTATTACAGGGCCATGGCATCCCTACCCTTCTTCCATTCTCTCTATGCAGAGCTTTCTGCGGCTAATCCTTTCATGTTTTAATACACATTATTATTTACCCAGGGAGACTATCTAGAAACAACTTGTATTTACAATACGGAGGAGAAGGATAACGCTACAATCGGCGGGCACGCCATCACGGACGAGATGTGTGTCAACTACTTACACTACTACCCCGCCACACAGCTCGAGGTCTGCAAGAGTGCTGTCTCTAACGCTGCCCTTGAAAGTTACTTCAAGTTTGAGAAACGGTAAGATAAGTTATATAAAATAATAAGTGATCATGTTTCTTCATTTACAAAAAAACAGCGTGGATGTGTTTGACGATGCGCCAGCGGCATCTTTAGCTCTGCATCCATAAGCTTACAGTAACTGCTTTTCATCTAGCGTAAACACCTTAATAGAAAAAGAACTGGTCTATTTTTTCCTTAGGAGGACAAAACTGACTCTTGAGTCTCTCAATCATTCTACTAATGGGTCTTTTGACAAAAAATTCTTAAGTTCTGCATGTTTTGTTCCAGATGGGACAACATGTCGATCTCGTACACAGCGTCCCCCCGCAACAACTACCTGGCCATCAAACCCTGGACACAGCTGCGCGCCAGCTCTCTGCACGCCCTCTACACCGACTCTCCGATATCCATGCAGTGCAACAAATCTGATGGCAGTCGATTCCAGGTAGGAGAGCATTTTTTATGGGATAGGTCGGCAAACCATTCATCTGATGTTAAGCAACCGTTTTCGGGCTTTTGGGAATTGTGCTCTTACCATGTACCACTCGATACTACATTTAGGGTGTCTTAATAAAACTTCCACCAGTTTTCTGTGGTTTTATCCACATATATATTTTTAATCATTAATCAGCTACTGTGTAGTGTTATAGGTGTGTGATCTCGCACAGAAAAAAATGTTGATGCGGTGTGAACCAAACCTGGAACAACCTGTCATTATGCGATAAAGTTATAATAGAATATGTGCATTATTGATATTGAAACATGGTCTATTTTCCAGGGCGACTGGGAAGGAATAAGGGTGCCAAGGATCAAGTTGCCCCTGCCGGCTGAACAAAGGATGTGCCCTGATATGATGATTGAAAAATAAATGTTATGCCATTCTTAATAATAGTTTTTAAAAACGTTAAATTTAAGGGTTGCATACAATAAAATATCGGTTTTTAGATGTTAAAAGTAGCACAAAATCTACTGTAAAATCTGGTTATTTGGGGTCAACTTAAAAAGTAAAGATGTAATCCTGCTCCAGGGCTGTAAGTCTTGGCAATGAATGTAGTAGAATTTGGTCACTAATTTAGAAGTGCTATCGATGAATTTTCAATTTTATGATTAAAAAATCTATTGAGAAAGGACATCAACCAGGGGCCTTAGTCTGCTATTACAATTGTGTCAGAACGGTCGATCATTGAGCAGTGCGAGAGGGACGGAGTTATACAACCTACATAGCTCCGTCTCTCTTGCACTGCTCAGTGATCGACCATTCTGACACAATTGTAATATATATAGGCCCCTGTTCTGCATTTAGAACTTGCATCAAGTAGTGTAAATGTTTCACTTACATGCATATAATATATTACTATGTACTTAGTATTTGATCTATGTGAAAATAAAATACTCGTAAGTATCATTATTTATGTGATTGTTGTTTTAACAATAATGTGATAATTTTATGAGTGAACTTTGTGATAAAAATTTAATGTTATATGTAGTAAACTATTAATGTGGAAACACACGTAGAATATTATTATTATATAGGTTACATTATTGTAATAATGTTATATTACTTGACTAAATATGAACGTCTGCTTACAATTTTTCGATTAAAAATGTATATTACAATTAGAAATAAAAATGTGACGTTACACAATAATAAATACATGAATGTACAGTAGAAGTTTTAAAATAAAAACTGAATACCTAGCTTTTTTCGTATTTTAATTTTACCTAATTTATTTATATAAAATCAAAATAATCCTACAATACTTTACTCAACCTGGGAATCTTATAATCTACCCTAAGACCTCTTGTTCGATACTCACACTTGCTACCAATAAGGTAGTGGAGTACTTTCTTGGTAAAAAATAAGAATAATTTCAAGACTGCTACTAAACTGAAAGAAGAGGGTTCTCAACACAACGTCACGCCTTTTATATCCGAAGGGGTTTTAAGGAAGACAGAAGTGCAAATTACGGCACGAAATGCCGTTGTACAATGTACACCCTCTTTTCACCATTTGTGTTATAAGTCCCATGTAATAGCTTTTAAAGATGGTTTTCAATAGCTACATTAATTCAAATAAACAAAAAATTCTCATGTTTTACGGCCATCTGGCATAAAAACATTTACGCTAGATTGATCTTTTCCATGACCAATATTATATTCTACTTACATTGTTTTTCTTAGTTGTAAGTGAGCCCACTTCAGGCGATGTCACTCCAACCGTGCTCATCACTTTATTCATTAAATACCTTTTCAGGGGGTGTACGTCTGGGGCAGTTCAAAATTTTGTTTATTTTTAGGTACGACCTCTAGATAAAACGCAGAAATTGATAACACTTTTTTGGTATCTTTTGTGCAAGTGAATTCGGTTGCCTGCTGCTGCCTAGCGCCCATGCTAGACAACACCCGACAATTTTTTTATTTTTTTATGAATCCTTGAATAAATCTATATCATTTCTGAACATTAACTTAAACTGTCAGTTTTTCTTTGAGCACTATCTGACAGTCTTGACATTTCCCTAAACGACTGACATTTTGTTTTGCTTCCTTCTTGCGAAGTTCCTCTTGTTTATCATTTTCAAATTTATTTCTGGGAAACAGTATTGTGATCTGTAATCATGTCTAATGATTACGGGTTTAACAGTGATGATTCGCCTAATAAATCAAACACACATCTACAACTGCCGAGTCCCATAATTACAAGGCGGAACCGAACAGCGTCGACGTAAGTTTCTGTGTCACTACGTATTTCCCTAAATTGTGAATTAATGTAGAAAGAAAAAGTCTCAATAATTTCTGTGTTACTATAGGTCAGAAAGGGCCCTAGGAAATCCTATAGAGAGTGGGAAAATCAAGTCGTTTTGCCGAGCAAAAGGACACGGATTTGTTACCCCAGAAAGAGGTGGCGAAGATATTTTTGTCCACATCTCTGAGTAAGTATCCTTTTTATTGAAATGAGAACTAATTTCAGCAATTAATTTCTAAGTAGATTCAGTTCAAATATTTTGATCTTCAATTTATTTCATCCTCTAATTTATTAGTCATCCAATTAGAATCTGTTACGATTAATATAACCCAGATTATAAATCTTTTCTAAAAAAGTACTCAGTAACCATAATATATTTATCTTTTTCATCCTACAAGATATAAACAATTTAATGGTTTTTCAAAACCAGACATTGTTTATGAACATGATGAATGATGACAATAGAAAAAAAAAATTGGCTCTTGAAACACAAACAACATACATCAGGCTGAAGTTTTGAACATAATTTTATTAATATTACTCACACATGCTTGTTGCTACCAACCAGTATTGTAGCTGATAACAGATAAATTATTGTTTTATACATTTAGGCAGTTTGTTTTAGCACATTTAGAGGTCAAATGTAGGTGTTCTTTGTTTGTCTTTGTTGTTGATATGAGTAACATTAGAAAAAAAGAACTTGTTTTTTTTACCAAGATTTAGTCAAACTGGTTTAACAATGATTGTTTTTATTTGTCCTACATTTTTATATGGTTCATCATTTCAAGATTCAAATAACATTTTTATTGGTAACATTATGTGATATATTGTTTTCATAAACAATAGCCCAGTGAGAAGATCTGACTGACTGGTACTGAGAAGTTACTATGTTATACAATTTTTTTTGTTTTGCAGTATTGAAGGTGAATTTGTTCCATTACCAGGCGACGAAGTAATATACCGACTCTGTCCAATTCCCCCCAAGTTTGAGAAGAACCAAGCTGTCCATGTTCGTATCGTCCACCTCACACCAGAGAAGCATGTCAAGTGGGATGAGCCTCCCCCACTGTAAAATTATCCCTCCGTCACTCGTACCTCAAACTCTTGAATATCATTTGCAAGGTCCTCTTGCCCCCTAAATCTCTCTGTAGTGTCATATCTTACCTGTCGTCTCTCGCCATTAATGTGTGTTATGCATGTTGTATTTTTTACTTTCTAGTATTGTATTACTATTACTCTATGTACACTATATTTATATATATGTATAAGTATTGTGTCCTGTTAAGTGAATATCAGTAGAATCGAATGCAACTTTGTCAATTCTACACGTCTATATCACAATCAGTCTATTGAACTAAACCAAAATCAACTAATTCTACTCAAAAAGTGCTCATTTAATTTTAAACATTGCCATGAAATGACCAAGGTTGTAGTATTCGCATTTGTATAGTAATTGCAAAACGAATTCAGTATTTAAATATAGTGAGAAGCCAACATGTGGTGCTAAATTTTCGAAGGTTTTACCATCGTCTTAAGATTTTGATAACAGATGTATTTCACACAGTGAATGGATAATGGCTTCTTGCACCAAAATGTAGTTTAACCGTTGTATGATAGAGGTTATAATTGGAACATCGACATAATTGGCCTAATTTTAATATCTCACGTATTGTTCTGTACTTAAGCATCATTGTATTGAGTATGTATAGCTAATGATAGCATGTAATATTGCACAAATACAAAGTGCCACTGGTTAGTGATGTGTGCGACCTATGTGTAGGATTGTTTTGTTTACCACATTGTTGGATTATGCATAATCTCATTTTGACTCTTTCTTTTTATTACTTACTTTATTTGTATGTTATTGTATTTAAGTGCAAAAAATGTTGCAAGTTATGAACTACCATTCCATGAAACTAAAGTATTCTCCTTGTGTTGGGTAAATCTGTTTGTTTATTATTTTGTTGTATAATTAAATATTTCTATTTTGTATCTGTGTTGTCCCAAGCCTGTTGCAGGAAGTATTTTATTAAACTGTGTAATCAACGTGTTTGCCATGCTTTTTGTGTTTAGTTTCTAGCAGTATTAGATAATATACAGCGAATATATGGAATTATGTGGAAGCAGTTACTTTGTTTTATTGTACTCATATCATTTTTACCAGGGAAAGTGATACCTATCGATAAGCACCTAATCTGATAACACTTATGTTTCGATTTTGTTCTAACTTTAGTAGTAATAAAAATGTAAGTACCTACTACTAATCATATTTTATGACGAGCAAAAATTGCCGACTTTCTTCGTATAACTCATAAATATCGATTCTTCCATGTTTGTTAGTTTCCAACGGAGCAATGGAATTTATCCAAGATAAACGTGGACATTAAATAAACTTCGATCTTAATTCATTTAACCTTGTCCTCGTTGGTGGCAGTGTCAGGTGACTTAAGGCTGGTCCACACGTTCTACAAGAAAATATTCGAAAATTCTCATTTTGTCATTCAAATGTATCACTAGTCAGAAGATACACGTATTATCTAAGTTTAATCTTTTTTTTACTAATGCATACATATCTGAGTTTGCTAAAATCGTTTACTACGTATCCTACAAGCAGTAAGTACTTATAGATATTGCATATTCTAATGCAATATATCAAGTTACAATACCTTATAATTTTACTACCCATGCGCCCTTTACTCGTGAGTACGTACACGCCCTTATCCTCAGTCCTCAGCAGGGAATTATTTATTTATGCCTTTCATTGAGTTGGCTGAATATAGACTTTGACCTTACTTGAACATAACTTGAAACAGGTTTAGAAATAAAACGAATCAGGTATTTGTGTCACATGTGTATAATTTATTAGTAAATGTAAAACGTAAGGAATAAATAATACAAACGAGCCGTGCAGGCGAATCTGAACGTAGGTATCAATTCAATAGTACATTTATATGAAATTACACTTACAATAACAGCTAATATTAGTGTGATATTCTAGGGGCTTCATATTATTGTGATCACACGCTTACGTAGGTACTTAATCTATAGAAATAGTATCGGCTATCGGAGTGGATGACACGCTTGGCTACTCGTAAACAATGGGCGTCTCATAACACACGATTGTGTAAATTAACAATTAAATTAGTAATAATAAAACATCTATACATAAAGGTACATAGACAATTCACATTTTTGCCATCTATAGATAAGTTCCAGTTAATGCACTTGTATCAAACAAATGTGAACCTTATTACTGGTAGATAGAGCTTATCCAGTGGGTGATCCTTAGTCTTGTTGCTTAAAGCTTAAAGTCTCGGGATTATGCAGACTCAACCATCGTGGGGATCAGTACAGTTTAAAGGCTTGTCGAGCCTAACGCGCGCCTCAGTCCTTTTCTAAACACACTAAGGTATTACAATACTACAACCTATCAATTCTATGAACATTAGTATCGATTCAGTTAATTGTTATCAATCATGTATATCCTCTTGGCGATGGAGCGTTCAGAGGTTAATCGACCGTAAAACAATGGCGTTAAGATTGATTTTTTGAGCAATAAAATGCGTTCGAAGTATTTTTTTCTTTTAACTTACTCTTATTACGAACAATTCAATTTATTTGACTTTGTGACTCGGTTAAGAGCGAATGTGCACAATTGGGATACAGAGGACAAGGAAATCTTTTATTACTTTGGCCAAAAGACGAAAATTATATCATGCTGCTAAAAATAATTTTGTAATTTTTTTTGGTATATTTTCATTGATTTACTTCCGAAAAGGAAATTCCTTGTATGTATTCTAATTAATTATAACAAAAATACGTATGTATATAGACATTATCGTGGGTATTACATTAGTTATTATGTAGTCGGCTAATAAGCGCCTAGTAGTGAATTATTTGATTAAAATGCTATTAGTTACAGTGTAAATTGTATAATTATCATTATTACTGATTGTCGTCCGCCGGGAAGACGTTCGCTCGTCACTAAACTGACTACACTGAGCAATCGGCAAGCAAGATGTAAAAAATTCGTTGTATAATATAATGTATATAAAAATGCAAGTACAAAATGTCTTCAAAAAGAATTAACGGGACCGTGGTAATGATAGTTTAATAAAACTTGTAGTTAACCATCGAACTGTTGTTGGTCGTTTTCATTCGTAACCTTTAGGAAACAATCAATCCTTGCCGTTTTCCACGTTTCCGTTCTGTAAAAGAAATATATTGTTTATAAAGGCTAAAGGAAACTGATACACATATATAATCAGGCACCTACTTGTGTAGAGCTGAAAATATTAAAATTATAACTTCCTGTAGGGGCTATCAGTGAATAGGTCAGTTTGTGCAGTCATTAAATTATATTTGATGTTATTTAAATTATGTTTGTAAACGCACCCACGTTACAAGAGGAGACGACAGGGAATCCTAGTGTTGGGGCAACGTTTAAACAAAAAGCAAAGTAATAATAATTACACACAAACAACTTGAACATAGGTTTGAAACGTAGTATTGCAATCTGAAGTTGCAAGAAACAAGATAAAATCATCGCTATCTTTGTACTATCTACAAGGAAAATATATTAATTTAAATGATTAATGATCTCTTTGTTGCAGTAGGTGCCTTATTCGTACTTGTTTAGATTAAAATCTTTATCTACGTGACTTATTTCGAGTTATGTACAAATCTGAAACTTGTCATAGCATGCCACTTAAGAATGTCCCGTAGGTACCTATCCTTTTCTCAGAATGTTTTATATTATTATTCTATGGCGGCCTCCATTAATTTAAGGTTCTAATACGTTACGTAATAAATTCTCAATATCTATGTCCGAACTATCCATTGATATTAATTAACAAACAAACAACACAATAAAGGTCTTAAATCAACCTTAACAACACTAAGAAATAAACTTTACACAAAGTAAGGAAATACGGTTTTTTTTTTAAATAAACATTCCCCCACACTAGGATTTTCTCATGTATCGAAAGAAATTCACATACACATGACACCCAGATCCGAAACAACAATTTGTAGATCACACAAAGAGTTGCTCCGTGCGGGAATCGAAGCCGCTGCACGTTACGCGCCGTCCACCGTGCAGTCAAATCCAAGTCCAGGGGCCTTAGTCTGCAAGAGTGCAAGAGGGACGGAGCTATACTACCTACATAGCTCCGTCCCTCTCGCACTGTTCAGTGATCGACCATTCTGACACAATTGTAATAGCAGACTAAGGCCCCAGGAATAAGGTTCAAAATACTGTAGTTACTTGACATACGAACCTCTTCTAGTTGCGCGAGCTGGTAGTGCCTCTTCCGCAGCGCGGCCAGTCGCGCGCGCTCGGCGTCCAGCGCCGTCTCCAGCTTCAGCGACCGGACCTTACTCTCCATCTCCAGGCGACGGGTCGCCGTCAGGGACAGGGCAGACGTGTCTAGAGCCTCTGTTTAATAAATTAATATTATTTAGTTGAGGTCAATGCAACGTCAATCCTTAGTTTACGTCGCTATACAATGTACACACATTTTTCACAATTTATATTGAAAGTTCACGTAATAGGTGGTGAGCCTATTCAGGTCAACACCTATCCTTTTTATTATAAACGGTCAAAGCTTGTGGTATTATGTTAAACGGTTTGTGAAAGGCAGAAGACAATTGCTCTAGTTTATATAAAATATAAAATGCAACCATTTCTCAAATAGGATTGGAGTTCAAATATTATGGAAATATAAAAGAACAGGAGATTAAAAGAAAGATAGCATAATAACAATTTTAGTAGAAGTGGTATTGAGAAAAGGGCCACATTCAACACAAATGAAAACCAAAACCATAGAACTGTACGAAAACTTATCACACTTTTGTTTTGTGTATTTAAAATTTAATACTAATTAGATTACCTTGTTCGAGCACAAGAGCTGAGCCAGCCTTGACGGCGGCGACGAGGGCTCCGGTGGCGGAGGCGACGGCCCGGCTGGCCTGCGTGAGTCTGGCCAGCGCGGGCGACTCGGGCGGGGCGCGGGCCCTGGACGCCGCCACTAGTTGCGCCGTGCTGCCCGCCACCTCGTGCGCCGCCGCAGACACGCCCTCCACCTGCCCCGATGCACCCACTGCCTCGTCTGCTGACGTCCTGTTTTAATATAATTAACATCTTATTGTTTTTATTGTTTTTTTTTTTATTTTCAAACTGTTACACGTCATATAATATCCATTCTCAAACTGTTTTAACTGCTTACTATAAATAGGAACTTGATACATCTTGTGTGAATCTGATGTAAATTTTCTATCCGTTAAGAGATACAGATAGATATTATTTGGACCATAAGTCTTATATTAATAAATTGACAAGAGAGATATATTTAGAAAGTTAGAGTTACATAATAAACACTAAACAACGGAATTCAATTTTACATATTGTATTACCGAGTCAAATTACAAGAATTAAGTTTCCACCACAAAACAACTCACCTTTTACCAATGTAACTTGATTCCGAACATGACAGGTAAGTCAAATACAAATCTACTAACTCGTAAAAATCTTGCAATAGCGTGAGAATATTATGTCAATAGGTGGTTGCGTAAGGGGCTAACAAGCTTTGATTATTGCATTATCTGTTTATTTCTTGCATAATCGTGGTATATTAGCCAATAGATAGTCAAAAATGCCTAATAGAAACTAAAAAGTAGAAGAAACTACCAAACCAGTAAGAAGAGTAAGAAACTAATATTAAAGAATTAAATTCATTAACACAATAGTGGTTTCAAGCAATTGCTACAGAAACAGATACGAGTGTATCATACATAATATACCAGGATACACGTAACGCAACTGATCTTACCAGATTTCCTTAATTTTAATAAAATTGAAAACTAATATTGTAAGAAAACGACGAACACATTATAACTTTAACAACATCTGAAACATCCGTCACTTAGGATTATAGACCAACAATATAATAAAATAAGTAGCACACAAGTGAAGATACATACACTAGCAGTTTAGCAGCGAATACAACAGCTTTAGCCGCTGAGATCAACCCTTCAGACCACTGCGGGTTCTTTCGGTACATTTTCTGCCTAGTCTTGGGGTCGCCCAGTTCATTCTGCAGTTTGCGAGCGTCCTGCACGAGGATCTTCACGGCTCCCATCAAAGTGGTGCACGCGTCCAGGATCTTGCCGTTGACTTCGAGTTTGACTCCCGAACTGCCGGCGCGAGTCGCTGCTAGCATGTTCTGTGGATTGGAAGATGTTGTTAGTGATGTTGATTATTCATGCTGATATTCTTCATGATGATGCGAAATTACAAAGACGGCCTTCGTGGTTTTGGGTGATGGGGAGAAAGTGTATTAGGTGGAATAGAGGAAAGTTGATTTAGATATTATAGAGAGGCTAAAGAAGTAAAGGTTTTTATAGTGATGGTTACAACTTCTATACGAAATAAAGGGTAACTTAAGTATTTTTAAGAATATTTCACTCACTGTACTTGTTGGTGGTTAAGGTTTGGATAACCTCACTATAATCATTCTCGAGAAAGATACATTTAATGGAAATCGGACAGAACTAATCTAGAGTATTACTTCAATTACTGTTGATTGGAAGCACATATAAAGAAAGATAAATGATATTCAAAATTTCCGACCTAAACACCGTAGATATAGACACATAAAATCGTAAAATTAGCTTAAACGACAGTGGACCAACCTCAATCTGCGAGGCCGCCTCTTCAATAGCTTTGTCCATATCGGCGAGTTCGTCGTCGACGCTCCTGGCGCCGCTGTTGAGGCGGTCGGCGGCGGCGGCTGACGTCATCAGGCTGCGCACGCGACTCCGCGCGTCGGAGCAATGCGAGCCCACTATACTACCACCCTTTATAGATTCTAAGCATTCCTTCGTCGCCATCAACATTGATCGGCATTCGGTGTTTAGTTCTGGAAGAAAATTTCATATTATATCTCTTTTTAAAATACATTTACTTTAGATATGAAGAGCGTTTACCGAAATAGTTGTAATGAGTACCAAGTTTCATTAAAATCGGTTTAGTACGTAATTTCCATGAATTTTGTCTTTGTAAACACTCTTAAATGTCTACTCGTATTTCTGTTGGTGTGATACAGTCTTATTTTCGATGATTAATACTGTTTAATAGGATAACATTTAGGTTTCCAACTAGCGACTTATAACGCATTATACTTACTTTCAGCTAGAGCTATATCAGTGGACACGTTGCTCACATCGGCGACGTACGCAGACAGTTGCGCCGTGTTGTGCGCTGCGAACATCGCAGACTTCAACACCGACTCCTCGTTACCGGAGACCTGGTGAACAAACACAAGTAACATATACAAACCTGTGGTAACATGCTATACGAGTATCACCTTTATTTTACTAATATTACATAATTCTAAAAATAATAATAGTACATCATCATCATCAGTCCATTATAGTCTAATGCTGGACTTTGGGCCTCCTCAACACAAGGAGGTTTGCCATTTCGCCACACTAGTATAACACTTTCAAGTATTTAAGTTACGAGTTTTTATTTGAACACTAGACACTAAGGAATTAACTACCAAACAATAAAAACAATCTTATGGAATTTAGATTCCATTAGATAATAAGAAAATACATAATCGTACTTACTTCAATGTGCCTGGCCAGCTCGTCCAAGGCTTTAGCAGCGAGGTCAGCGGCCGCGGTGACGGTGTCGCCCGCCTGCCCATTCTCGAAGGACTCCAGCGCTCCATTGGCAACCTCGAGCGCTACCTCACCCGCGCACGTTACTAGCCGCGTTGTCTCTGTCACCCAACAACATTATCATTATTAAAATCCAATAGCACGTTAGTGAACAAGGGATACAAATAGCAATATACTAAGTCTCGGTCTCATGAAGACTTTATTATCTAAACAGCAAAAATACTGACAGACAAATCTGTAAAATGGAAATAAGTATAAGCGAGAAGAAGCATACCTATAAAGGTTAAAAAAAGGAGAACTGAATACTAACGGTTTTGCAACGCCTTCTGCGCCTCTTCCAGTTGTCTTTTCAAAGCCGCTAAGTCGGCTTCGAGCACAGTATTGTGTTGCAACAAATCCTGTAATTCACACTCGGCATTCAATCTCTTACTCTCCGCGTGGCCTAGCCTAGTCTCCAACAACTATACCACCATAGAAGAAGTAAGTTCCAAGGTTCCAAGCGAGTCCAAGAGCGCAGTCCGAAAGGAACCCATGCACAGCGCGGCAGGTTGCGTAGATATAGAGGAAAGAAAACATGCACTTTAGATATCGTTACATGCTTATAGTACAGCCAAAGAAAAACAGTGAACACTACAATACAAAATACGTGTTTCAAGAAAACTAAATTACTAATAGAATAACAAAATCTATTTCTAAATTAAAGTTTCAAAATTGCTGAGTAGAATATCAGAAATGACCTCAACCACAAGGTGTTTCCCCAGAGTTTATTCGATACATTGTCTATAGATATTGTCGTACAACAAACACACACGCAATGACCCGCCACCACATAAACTAGGTGTCCAAACTCAGTGATGTCGACACACATTTCACTCAACGGCACTGTGTTCCTAACCTGTCTCTCGCGTTCTCTCTCAGACATTATGTTATCCATATCTTCCTTCTCTTTCAATTTTTGCTGCTGTAATTCTTCCAAGTCATCCTTCAGCTTTTGTATATTTGACTCGGCCTCAGCTATAGTTGCGTCCTTCAAAGCAACTTGTTCATTGAAACTAGCTTCTTGGCTTTGTATTTTATCGTTCAATGAATGGATCTCGTTCTCTTTTTCATCCTTGAACTGCTCAAACTCTGACTTCAGATTGCTTATTTCATTGTTCAGTTCAGTCACTTGAGCTTCTTTCTCGGATTTCTCCTCCTCGTGAGTTTTGATCAAGTTATCATGAGTAACCGTCAGTTCCAATATTTTGCTTTCTAATACCTAATTAAAGACATAATTGATTAAAGCATAAATTAAGTTGTGGGACGCCACATGAAACCACACATAAATGCGTAACACAAACCTCTTTCTCCAAGTTCATCTCATTTGATATTTTTACTTTTTCTTGTTCTACTTCGGTTTTCTGCGCTGTAAGTTCATTTATTTTGTCGTGCAAGTCTCTCAATTCTTGATTTTTGATGATTAAATTGTTTTCATTCATGTTCACGATATTTTCGTGTTCTTCTCTCAACGTCAAAAACTCATTTCTTCCGATTTCTAACTCTGCCTGTGTTTCGTTTAATTCATCCTTGAGTCTAGTATTCTCGTCGGCTAACTGAGTGACTTCAACGTTTAGTGCTATAACCTGGCCATCTTTCTCAGCTACCATGATCTTCATGTTAGCAATGATTTCGTCTTTACTCTCAGTTACTGTTTGTAGCTTTTCTTTTAGAATTGTTATTTCACAGTTGCAATCCTTTAGTTGGTTTTCGTATGACGCCTTTTGTTCCTGTAATTGAATGTTAGTGTATTTTATAGTTGCTTCGAGTTCAAGAATATTTTTAGATAAACTTTCGGTTTCAGATAGTTGTCTTTGGCCGAACTCTGATTTCTCTTCAAGCTCGGCTTGTAGACGTTCTAATTCTGTATTCTTTTCATCAATAGTCTTCTGTATTTCGTCTTTGAGTTCCATTACTTCTTGATTCTTAGTTTCCTCTAAATCTTTTAGCTTAGTTTCAAGACTAGAAATTTCTGTCAGCTTTTCTTGAAGACTAGATTGTATTTCTTCTTTTTCTTGTAATAGTTCTTTTACTTTTATACTTAGTTCATTTCCATCTTTAGCCAGTTCTGCTTTCAGAGTTTCGGCTGAGACTTGGTACTGAACCAGCTCATCAATTCTTTCTTGAAGCTTAGACATCTCAGTAGCATTATCATTTATTTTACTTTCATAATCAGTTTTAGTACTTTCCAACTCGACACGCAACTTTTCTAGTTCATCTAAACTTTCCTTAATTTTGGATTCTTTTTCACTAATATTATTATCGAACTCAAGACTTTTAGTCGCCATTTCAAGTCTCAATTTCTCGCATTCAGTATTTAATTCTCTTATTTCCTATTAAAATCAAACTAACATGAATTGGTTGTTATAGCTAAAATCTTATTAATTAGTTCTCTTAAGATTTGATTATGGAGATACGCGGTTTGAAATAGTAAAGTTTAAGGACTACCTTACAGGTTTTATTGGGTTAGTAGGATCATCAACGTAACATGTTAAGACATGAATAGTTCATGCAGACATATATAGATACCTCACTAGCAAGCAACTATCTACTATCTACATTCCTACACAGATACTACATGCGTATGTACAATATATACAATACTGACCTCCTTTTCTTGTAAATGCTGTTGCTGCAACTCCGCTACCTGTTTCAACGCCGCCTCCTTTTCTTCTACTACCTTTTTATACTCCTCTCCACTGCTCTCCCGTAATCCTACCAACTCTTCTTTAACTCTACTCAACTCTACTTCTCTCTCTTCCTTCTCTTGTTTGATTTTCTCTAAAGTTTCTGTAGTTTCCTTCAATTCATTGGTGACAGTTGTTAGTTTTTCTTCTTGTTCTTTTGTTGCTGTGTTGTGTTCTATTTCTAGAGCCTCCATGGAAGCTTTTAACGTTTCTAACTCCAGTTCTTTCTGTCTGGACTGTTCGAGTTCAGTTCTGAGACTTAAAATCTCTGATTTGTAAGCTTCAATTTCTTCGCTTGATGACGCACTTTGTTGGAGTAGTTCAACATCTCTGTGAGGAAATAAATATATACCCAATGATCAGTATAGCAAAGTTGTAAGCCTACTATTTAAGATATGCCCTTAAAAATAGTTTCCTTACTTGTTCCTATCATTAAGTTGTTGCTGCAGCGCTAGCTTGGCACTCTCATGTTGCGCGGCGGCCGCCCGTAGACTGGCTGACAATTTGTCCACCTCCGCTTTCTGCAAACGAAAAACAACTCTATTGCATTATTCTGTGTACTAACAAAGGCTTTTTTCCTCTTAAATGGAGGGTTCTAAAAATATTATTTCTGTCGTTTTCATATAACTGCGGTTTGAAGCTGGAAGTAGATTTTGTTTATAGATACTAACCTGTCTTATTAAAGTAATGTGTTCTTCCCTAAGCTGTGTGTACGCTCCTTTTAACTTCTGGAACTTCTCATCTGTCACTTTGGCTTTCTCTTCGGTTTCCGTCAGTTTTTCTATAATCAGACACACATAATATTATTCTATGAAGACATATAGAGACATTAAAGCATCTAAAGTGTACTGTAAAATCTGTTTATTTTGAAATCTATGCTTGTGTCTAGCGAGGTTATACGTATTTTTACTTCTTTATAATATCCAATCCAGTGTCTACTTACGTTTAATTTCTGGTGTTTGTACAGCCAATATTTCCGCTTTATGTTTTTCTTCTTCTAATTCTACCTGTAAATAACATTTAGTCATTGTACATTTTTACAATGACACATTTTCTAAGCACAGATATCACCATACTAAGCTACCCTAATGAGTCAAAGAATATGAGCCCCGGTGTAGCTTGATCCTAATCGAGCATTCTCGAACAGTTTACGTCAACAGGCAATTCCGTTGATTTACTTTGCTATAAAGTTAAAATTCTATTACACTTTTGTTCCTGTTAAGGATATTTTAATTCGCTAGTGTGTAGAAAACAAAGTTATTTAGTTACCTTGGCATTATGCAGTTGGCTTTCAATACGTGAACAGTGCTCCCTCATAGATCCTATCATTGTGTTTCTTTCTTGAACCAACTGTGACACTTCCGACCTGTAATACAATCGTAAATGGCATACATAAGTTGCGGATAACATTAAAACAAACTGCAAAACTATTAGTTGAAATAGAAACATTATTTTTGTTTTTTGTTAAGGGGCGAAAATCATCCAATTACTTCTCCCGTCTTGGGCAAGGCGTGAAGGAGTGTCAGACTCTTATTGATTAAAAACCACCCCGTTCCTCCTCCTGCTTTTTAAGCCGTAGCCCCGGTAGCTCCGAGGTTCTTTTTGTATTCCGAAGAAGGCTATATATAGACTATAAAACATAACAAATTATGATCAATAGGAGTGAAGCAGTAATTAATTAACTTTCCTCATGCACGTACGTACCTCATCCTCTTGAGTTCGTTTTGCAAGTGGTCGATGAGTCGGTCGCGTTCTACGATTGGGTCGGGCTGTGGAGACGGCGAGGGACGGTCGAAGTCTTCTAGATTGTCCATAGTTGCCTGTTTATACACAAAAATAAGTATTAAAAGAGATAAAATTAACACATTAGACGCCATGTCGGACAACGTTGTCCGACACTAGTGGAGAAATAGCCTTTAACAGTTTTTTGTTGGCAATGAAAGGCTTAAAGGGATGTATGAAAAGATGTATAAGGTAACTTCCAACTGGTTTCAAAGTAACAAAAAGATTACAAATTTGACAGAGACCAGATGCAGAGGTTTCAGTTGTATGATTTACCTGACTCATAGTATCTGAGGTGTCGATGAGGGAACCAACGGAGTCGATCTCGTCTGGCGGCGGCTCTGGGATGGTAACTACTGGAGTCACGTATGTACCGAAGTCAGACTGCAAATAAAAACATTAAAATAGAATTAAACTAGATATTTTGGGTCAACAAATAGACTAATGCCAATTAAAATTGCCAAAATTAATTATTATCCGAAATTCTCCAAAACGCTTCGGTACGTTTCCTTGTTTATAAGGTTAATTATTATTATTTTAGAACGCGGCAAAGAAATTGGTATTGTTTGTACCTGTTGCAAGAAGTTAGGTGGGTTGGAAGGGAGGACGGGCAGCGTGAGGAGGTTCCTGTAGTATTGGAGACTGCTGGCGTGCTTGTAGAACGAGCTCAACTTCTTAAACTGTTGTCGGAATCTGAAAACAATTTTCATACTTAACATTATATTTCCCTTTTTTCAGCCGATAAGTTTATGTCAGTAAATAGTGTCTTAGAATAAAAGTATATACCAATTTAATCTAAGATATTCTTAAAAAGTACAGAGTACTCTTTAACGTCGTGGTTGTATCACATACATTGTGATAAGTTAAAGAAGTATGTAATGATAGGAATAGCGCTCTATAATTTCGGTCTACTTCTGTAAAACAAAACAAGTGAGTGAGCATGTTTTCAGAAGTGCGTATGCAAAAAACCCTGTTATACAAATCCAAAACTGTTTTCAGAAACCTAACAATACCGCACTTAAAGTTATTTTCCAGTGGCGCTAGTGTCGTTTTAGAGCACCCCGCGAATATTATACCTCTCCCGATGTCCGGCGAGGGTGTCGGAGGGCAGCGAGGCGTGCAGTCGGAACAGCAGCCTGACGTTGCAGTCGTAGAGCTGCGACGCGTCCTGGGCGCACGGGATCAGCGCCGCCAGCCGACACTGCCCGCTCGCAGTCATCGAGTTAGCGCGCGCGTTGCCCAAGCTGTCGAATACTGGAACATACATAACATTTTCTTTATAACTTCTTTCATGAAAGCTTTTACGGATCACCTGATGGCCTGAGGGCCGCCTATGGACCCGCAATGCCAGAAAGTGTCGGATGGAACCTTTATGCATGCATGGATATGAAGTATAGACTAAATATAGTTCTACCAATCTACCAACCTGCTGCTTGCAAATTCAAAATTTCATCCATGTAGTCGAACAATTCCACGCAGAGCTGGAAACTGTAACAAAATATTTTTATGTTAAAAACGGGACATGATTGTTTAATTTCAAACGATATGAAACTCTAGGTTCATTTACATTTGTACCATTTTTTCAAATTGTACACAGGTTGTTTCATTTTCTATATCTTCAAAAACATCGTAAGCTGAAGAACTGATCAGTGCAAGACATAATGTGTTTTCTATTGTGTCTTATATATCCACAGACGAAAGATTAAGTTCGTATCGTAACAACCCTGTAGACTTATTAAAAACTAGCAAACTTACTAGTTATTGACATCGTTCTCCGCGATGGCGTCCAACTCCTCAGCAGTGAGCTGCATGTTGCCGGGGAAGCGAGGGTTGCGCGCGTGGAACTTCAGCTTGCACACCAACAAGTTGCAGTATAGGTGAACTAGCTTGCCGTAGCCTTCGCGTAAATGTACCTGAACAATTGCACATAGAAACGTTGTTAATATGGACCCTTAAGAATAGTTTTCGTTCGGAAAAGAGGACTAAGGGAATGAGTTTCTCTTGTTGGCTGATAATGACATATTTATATTGATCCTAATTAGAAATAGTTCAGAGTAGGGAGGTCACCTGACAATGTGGGCCATTGTCAGGTGACCATGAGGCCCTAGCCGATGAAGATATTGCCTCTCTTTAATAGAGAGCAACTAGCATTTGTATGTACTCTCTTATTGTCTTGCAATTGCCGTAGGAAATTGCTGTCGTTATGAATCGAATTAAAAGGTCTCCCTTTAAAGTAATCGAAACGATAGCGCATTCGGCGCCCTGATTGGTTGGTTTATTCGAGTCAGAGCGCCGAATTCGCTCTGTTTCGGTGTAAGTACCGTACGTATATCAAACATGTTTATAAAACGTAGCACACGTAGTAAACAATAATCTTACTGAAACAAACAAAACTACATTTCCTGTGAATCTGATATCGGAAACGGTGTCACAATCATAATGGAGTGAATGGATTACCAAACACTCTTCCATAAACAATGTTTGTACTTAATAACAAATCGTTTTCCACGAAATGCTTTGTCATTCACTTTGAGGTGTCGTAACAAGGAAGGACTGTACCAGATTATTGGTTACCTAAAATTATTATTAAAAGTATACTTCTTTTCACAACATGAGAAGGATACTTCTATGACCTTAATTCCACAAGTCAAAACTGACAGGAAATAATAAAACCATCTCTTTTCTGATTCCTATTCTTAAAATAGAAGGATCATAAACAATGCTTGTTTATCTATTTATAATAATAAGGCTCTCATCCTAAACTTCTCTCTTCTTTCATTTGTAATATGGTTGTCTATTTGGTTATAAACATTCTATGAGCTCAGTGTGCCACTTGGCAAAGGTCTAACAATTCCCATTATACCCTATCTCTAGCAACCCTTCTCCATATTTTCACAGGTAAATCAAATTAGGAACATACCCACAGCTTCCCCAAGTTCTCGATCATGCCAATATGTCGCTGCGAGTCATCGAGGCAGGCGGGGTGACCCTCGCGCAGCAGTTTGTGTGTCACGTGACAAAACTTCCATGCCACGATGCGGTTCTCTTGTAGCGGGAGACGTATGGCGACCATCTGTGTACAAAATAACGTAGTATATTTTATTATAATGTTACTATAACTAATAGAGGAATATGTATATGACTTGAATATGTAGGTATATATGCCGTGATACTTATTACTATCGTAAAAAGTAGAGGGGTGTCTAACTGAAATCACGTTTCATATTTCACAAATTATACAAAGGGTATATTTTGCCTACCTCGTTTTGACTTGTCATCTAGGTATATCATCACTTTGTGTAATGCAACACACTAGCATAACATAAGGCGTCAAAACGGGAATAACGCCTATAACATCGGAAAATGTCCACCCCTTAAACCTAGGTAATCGTAAAAAGGTCTAATTTCCCAATGTCTTCAGAAGTCACAAGATGCAAACCTATCACATACATTATACACAAATCAACTCTTCCTAACGGGTGTCCCAATAAGAACGCAAGATTTAAATTTGGCGGCATTCGAAGTATCATTGTTTGACATTTGAACAAGTGTTATTTTTTGTTAGTATAAGGTACGAGGTTAGTAAAAATGGAGCGCTACACGATTAAAAATGAGCCAGGTCAAGCGCAAACAGTCAATCATGGTGTTCGGTATCGTAAAATGATAACAAGTCTTTTCGTGCCTCGAATTGAAGAAATGGATTTGGAAGGCATGTGGTTTCAACAAGATGGCGCCACATGTCATACAACCAGAGAAACAATTGAATTGCTGCATCAGTCATGTCCCGGTCGTGTTATTTCACGTTTTGGAGACCAGAATTGGCTGCCTAGATCATGTGATTTATCACCATTAGACTTTTTCTTTGGGGTTTCTTAAAGTCGATGGTTTATGCGAATAAGCCGACGACGACTCAAGCCTTAAAAATTGGACGCTGTATTAATGAAATACCGCAGCATTAATGCAAAACGGTCATTGAAAATTTCATTGAAAGATCGCGTATGTTTCAGCAAACCAGCGGCAGCCATCTGCCCGATGTATTGTTCCATAGATAACCTCATACTCTCTACTTTACGATATTATAAAGCTTTCACGATTTTTTTTTAAATATCTGCGTTTTATTTAAAATTTAAATCTTGCGTTCTTGTTGGGACACCCTTTATAAGAATTTAAAAGGCGTGTTTCATTACTGTGACTATATGTATATCATTGGTAATGTCATTATGAACAGCAGATCACACGACTACAGGTCACGACTCCGATGTTATTCCCGCTTTGAGGGGGGGAACACAGTGATCATTCAGGAAACAGTTAATGTGGCCAGATTATGTCAAGTAGTGAACTGTCACATTCAGAGTAATTTATTGACGTAACATGGGCAGAGGGCACGTTGGAGTTTCTTTATCATTTGTATTCATTTATAGGCACGTACTTTGATATATAGTGACGAAGATAGTAAAATTTATCAGGTTAATAAGGCTTTCTCTGTTTGGATAAAAAGTTTGCTCTTTTTAGAGCACAAAATAAATTAATTTAGTAATAAATTAAACAAACTTGTTTGCTAACTTTGGCTTCGTAACTCAGGACTTGCAATTTTGTCCACCTGGACAGACAGGTGCACACTTTGATTTTTAAACAGCTTTACATTTTAGTTTTAAATTTAGTAACTGGAATTTAACCCCCCATTCCGATTTATCTGATATTTGGTACACACTCAAATCTTGATGACCATACAATATATGAAACTAAAAACGTTGAACTTATAAACACAATTTAATCTTCAGTGTACAAAAATAGAAATAGTTTACGTAAATAAATAACATATGTTTGTCTAATCCGTTAAGTGTCAAGATGTCTTTTAATACAGATCTATTTCCATGGTCGGCAACGTATATTGGTGCTGAAGGACTTGTAGGTGTACCTGCTAACTGCTTACCATGAGGTAGACCCATGAGTGTGCTGGCTACTAACAGTAGGTAGTATATTTTACATATAATTATTTTTTTTTACATTTGATGGGTCAACATTTGGCCGCTATCTCACCTGATGGTAAGTGATGATGCGGCCTATATATATATTTTCATAGTTGTACAAGTTCCTTACCCAGTAGGTGACGGCGCTTTGTTCCTTGAAGGTCCCAATAAGAGTGCTCCGAACATGTTTCTCTTTGACCGGAGTCTCGTTGGCGTTGATAGCCTTCTGTATAGCTAATGTCTGGAAAAGCAATAAACCATTAATTTAACCATTTAATAAATATTTTCTAAAATATAGTGAACTAAGATGTGGTAAGGCGACGATGAACATTTGGAGGATAATTTCACTGCAACCACAATTTTATCATCTATCTGGCTTAGTAATCCGTTTAAATCATCAATTGATTGAAGAACGTTTTCCAGGTATTATTTAGAATACCTATGTGTGTTATTTAAGATAGGTTAATATTCTTTATGATGTGAGAAAGCAAGCCGGTTATAAACATTAGTCTAAGATTTTACATTTGACGAAATGATGTTATGCTGTAATCTTCTCTTAATATAGATTACATTATTTACAGATGAAAGGTATGTGAAGGTAAATGTTAATTAACGCAGTTGATGAAACACAGGCGTGGATATACCTAGTTTAAAATGTTAAATCCCTAAAGTAAAGTGTACCGTTTAACAGTAAACAATAAAAATTCCTTACATGCTCGTATTTAAAAGTTAATGGAGAAATGCAGTGCATTGTTCTAGAGGTCCATTGACCTGGTTTCGTTACGTGTTTAGAGTTAACCTAAATCAGGCATATTGGCCTTTGAACAAGTTTACAATAGGTACATGAAAGGTAAATGTTCCATAAATATATTCAAGAGTGTATAATGATTCATAATTCAGTCGAAAAATGAATGAAACATTGCAGACTTAGGTGGAATGTAAACAGACAAAACTAGTTAGACTGGCACGCTAAATATCTTCTAAATTTCCGAAACCTAGGAATGTACCGACAATATTATTGATAAAATATTTGCAATGAATGGCAGTAAACAATCGTATTTGTATGCAACGCCGTTTAGGGCTTACGTCACCGGCTCCACTAATGTCGTACTCGTACGACACTTCGCAGAATTCTCACAACATTCTCACAATGTTCAATGGATTTGAAATTGTAATTAAAGCAATGCGGAGCGCGTGTCATAACAAAAACTATACTGCAATAGACGCGTCACTGATTACATCGAAGTATAATTTGCTGCTATAATGTTGAATTAATCGATTTCCGTAATCAGTAGATGTTTTGAAGTCATTGCAGGTATGTACTATATACAAACTCGTTTATTGTACAGACTCTTACAGGTCAATCCACTTTACAACCATTTTCAATTTAATAGTTTTCATAAAACCTAAATACTTAAATAGTCTACGTTTATAATAAAGATAACGGTAAGTTTGGTGCTCTATTTATTCTAGAAACATCTAAGGAAACAAATGCCATTAAAGAAGAACAAAGATTCGACAAAAACCTCTTGTGAACTTGCAACATCATTCCTCAACCAAATTAGATTTGAACACAAAAAACTATAGCCTTAAGACTTATTTTATTTGTTTTTTTATATTAGACTTATTAAATTGTATTTCGGCACCATTAAAACATCGTAAATTCGCAACTGTTAGCTTAGAATACTCCAGAAAGTTCCAGTCAGTTTGTAAATGGAATGCAGTGATAGAAACTAACAGTGCAAAGTTGAGTCTACTCGGACCAAAGAAATGGAATATCTCAGAAGATCTAAAGTTATAAGTACCACTATTTTAAACAATATAATTGGCGTATTTTGAATCGATTGCCTATGAATCTAAATTTCTATGCAGTTTAGTCTTTGTCATACCTTTAGAATAAATAAACACTTTGCACTTGTAATAACAATAACTAAACTCAATGCGGTTACTATTAAACACATCGATGACTGTCAGTTCTTTAGTCATTTTAATATAGCACCTAATCAAAACACTTGAAAAATGAATCTTATCTATAACAGGACAAAGTTTAACTTACATTTGCTTTGCAGAGATTAAGTTTATCCTGTTCTTGTGTTTACCGTAGGCGTTAACAAGGTTGAGTCATTGTATCTTACTACAAAACTATAGATAATCTTTTTGGTGTATTTGGTGTAAATTGTGAATCATAAGCATACTTTATCACCAAATAATCGATATTTTTGATAAGAATTTGTGTGACTACCTATATTGTATACAGACGAGCAAATATAAGGTCGCATATACCTACTAGGTATCTTAAGCAGTCACTGAGTGACACATTTACTTATAAATTCTGATTTCCTTACGTATAAAGTACTCGTGTAGGACATATCCTTATATCGTATACATATGTACCTACTTATTTATAACTCCTTGGTATTACTGCTGCATATTAATGATGTTTATATCCTCAAAGGACAAAGAATGCCGTGTTATTGTACGCCGTTTTTGTTTTTGTGCCATGATTGTGAATGTGAAAGAGCTTACTTAAAAATGCAATATCCAAATAATCCAATTCAATCCAAATATCCACGTAATTCTTGATTATGGATCGTTTGGAAACTATCATACTCATTTTAAAGTTGATTTGTTTAGAATTCACAATTTTTTAAAGAAAAGTATCCGACTACTTCGACATGCAAAGATCATGTTTTAGTGTAGTACACCATGCTAAGTCAGACATTTATAGAAAGGAACACAAACAATCGTTGGAAAAAGTGGTCCATATTTACTACTTCACTAGTTGGTACTTGGACGAACCCAATGTTTGTGAGTAAACAAGAAGCGGGTGCGCTACACGCCACTGAACACATGTTGCCATTCCGTTAACTCCGGTATTTTTAGCCAGAGTCGCGCATAAACGTACACACTTATATTGGAGAGAGAAAATAAGTATTTACACTATAATAAATAGTGGGAAGACATCATAAAATAATGGTCGTTAATGCTCGTACAATACAAATATTCCCAAAAATATTTGCGAAATATCCGTTACTAATACAAACTAACCGCATTGTTGCTGTGTACTGTATCTATTTATGTGTATTTATCTCCCATAAGAAAAGGAATACTCCTAAACAGAACAGCTGTCTTCTCATTCCTCAACGCCTAAGCACGTAATCTTAAAACCCCATTGAATAAATTAAGATCTGATCCAACTGTTCCATATTGCAATGCCCAGAGGCTAAGCGAAGATTTAGGGAAGGATTAGACCGCATTCATTGGTATCGTTAGCTCGCTAGATGAGAAAATGAATGAAATTAGAGCACAGTTAGTTAGACCGGTCAGGTAAATAGCTTTTCTATCAGGTTGAGCGTAAGAGAAACCGTCAAAATGGGAAATCTTCCATCTATTAAACAGGCACTTCCTTACATTAGTAAAGATGAAACTTCTAGGATTTCCCAGAACTCTGAATCAAATTTTGCCAAAAACAAAGTTCAAGGTAATATGAACTTTAAATATTTCATAACAACATACAAAATTGAGAAAATTTGTTCGAGGATAAACCCATAATTATCCTAAATGACAGAGGAAACAGAAGTCTGAATAGAGTGTTATATTAAGGGCCGATTCGAGGTAAGTATTTTTGTAAATATATTTAAACAATTTCCAGATAGATTCTGAAACTATGTATGAACCTATAACAAAAAAATTAATCACTACGGGAGGCAAAATCATCCATTTATGGATCTCGCATAAGTGACAGTGATTGTCGTAACTATTCTCAATGATAATGGGTTAATGAAATCATCAGTACATGTGTTGTATGAATCGAAACACTTGTCCATTACTGGCGGAATTCGCGGACGCTCGTTATTATCAACGAAATAAACAATGAACTTTAAGAGTTATCTCATTTCGACGCGCAAATCGATGGAAATACCAACCAATCTGATTTGGAAAATACGCTACGACGATTTTTGGGCTGTTTCTGTATTTGGTGAAGGCGAACATAATGTTCTCGTCTCTTTCAAAAAACACAATCAGTTAGTGCTAATAGTGGAATTAGTAGAAACCTGTTGTACAACAAGTACACTGAGCGTAAAAAGATTGTGAGCTTCAGTAAAATAAGGAAAATAGGTACAACTTCTCTACGTAAGATAAGAACCGGAATAGTTACAAATCAATTCTCAAAACTGATAAACTTTACCTACATTTCAAATGAGGATAATGTCATAAAATATTTCGAGCCAAAAATTTAAATATAGAAATCAAGAGAATATTTAAAAAGAAATTCACACAAACCGAATTTACACTTAATACAAATGAACTTTACTACTGTTATAGCCTAACTGATTAAAAACTCTTTAATATTAATACAAAGGCAGTAAAATCGAAGGATCACAATCGAAGAGCCAAAGCAAAGCCTTCGTTTTTCTCCTTTTGCAAGGCCAGACGTGACTCGAGACTTGGTTCTGAATACTTTAAGGAACCTTTTGTATAGGTTTTAATTAAATGTTTCTTATCGCACGAACCATTTTGTGGAACCGAGTGGAACAATGATAGAAATAATCGATGATGCGTGATAACAGGTGCATTGTTATGTGCCAACTATACAGAAACGTGGGACTTCACCTTGTGTACAAACACCGACAATTATCGTACTTAGATAATGCGTATTT
This sequence comes from Spodoptera frugiperda, assembly GCF_023101765.2. Taxonomy (NCBI): domain Eukaryota; kingdom Metazoa; phylum Arthropoda; class Insecta; order Lepidoptera; family Noctuidae; genus Spodoptera; species Spodoptera frugiperda. Next base: position 9,549,395 of record NC_064213.1, on the reverse strand, counting down.
CATTCATATGCCGCCAATCATTAAATACAATATGTCTTACGTGTTACTACAGATTTTTACCGATTTTTGCACAAAGCAATGTGCTGTAGAGCGGCGCTGTAGCCGCCCAAAAAAACCTTACCATTCCTGTTTTATTTGTGTCAATAAAGTCATTTTAGTATGCAAGAATTTCAATGTGCTCCGTTAACCTTATAACAAGAGTTGTGTAATATCGTGGATGTACACTCACCAGCTGATAGAAGCGCTTGTCGTTGGGGTTCGCCATAGCGTGTTAGTGGAGAGCGGTGTCTGAATCAGCTGCATGCATTAGTTAAGTGCCGAGCTGTGGCGCTGAAATGAACGCGCCACGCTCGATTAGTACTGTTAGTGAAGGTGACAATTAATTCATGAAAGATCCCTTTCCCATTCCGCATTTTTTGGCCTACTATACCATGGATAATATTTTGACATTCATTCAAAAAGAAGAGTATAAAAAATGTTATGCGTACTAAAATTATGCCATGTTAAATTAACCCAAAAATGTTCTGCGGTTGGAAAGGGGTCCACACGGGTCCACATCAGGTGCAGTAGAATACAGTACAAGGCACATTGCCCTGCATGTACCTGAACAAATACAGCACGTCATGTGACCTAGTGGATAGATGATAGAAGAGCATTCATAACACTTCCATGCTACGATAAATGCACACTTATGTTAGGAAGCAATGGCAAAAATCTCATTTCTGTACATTAAAAATTAAATTCACATATTTACAGCTCTGTTGTTAAAAAAAGACATAAAAAATTCAAGGCTGTACATTAGAAATTCAAAAATTGGTTATTAACCGGCTGGTCTGAACCGATGTTCTTGCACCAAGCGTCATGCAGGTGTGAACTGAGAGTGTATTGCAAAAAAATCAGCAAACCAGTGGATCGGAACACCTTACCTGTAACAAAACAAAAAACTATAAGAATTGGTGCGTTACGAGAATAAATTACATGAAGAATAATACAAACGTAAGAAACTCTTAGACGGTTTTACTATCGCCATTTAATGCGAAGAATTGCAGACAATTGTAGCACGATATTAAATCATCAGGCATCATTAAGATGCATAATATAACTCTTCCGATTCTGGTGATTGAATGCATTACCTAATGGTGGATTGTAAAATTCTGTTCGATATATTTGAGGTTCCTCGGGAAACCTAGAATTACAATTTAAATGCGCGAAAAGAATGGTGGTCAAGTTTGCTATAACGATATACCGTATGTGATTCCTAAGCACATTAAGCTAATTGTGTGTATAATTAAGTTAATCTGTTAATTAATATCGCGTATCTTAATGCGATTTTAAGTCGAGTGTGCGTAATTTAACTGCTTGTGTGAGATTGCCCGTTGTGAGTCATAAGTAATTTATCTCTTAGTAAAACAGACATGTTGGATTAGACCATATTTGACATATCTTCTGACGCATATTAAAGGTCTCAGCACACATATGGGATCGGAAAGGGATCGTAACCGTAACGCCTTTTGCCTCGCTGTCAACCAGGCGTCAACCTACCGTATGCACGTAACGAACGCGTATCAGCAGCGCCTGTACGTCAACTCGGCTACGGCTAGGCGACACCGCGCTTACGCCTCGCCGTCCCGTCGCGGGAGGGGAAAGGGGAAAGGGTGGACGAAGAGATGTGAGCTCGGGTACGGAGAGACGTAAGCGCGGGTACGGAGAGACGTAAGCGCGGGGACGGAGAAACGTAAGCGCGGGGACGATGAGCCGTAAGCGCGGGAATTCAAGTTCGGAGCCTGTTCCGAGGCGAGGCGATTACGTTATTATTCCGATTAGTGTGCGTTGCAGTAGGGAGTTTAACACTAGAAGGGTCGGGGACATTGCATACCTTCAAAGACCGCGACCGTCAAATTGACGGTATATGATAATTACGGAGAAAATATGATTGAAATATGTACCTATGTGTGTCATAAAAACAAAATTACGAATTTTAATTAATGCCTTTAATTAAATACTTTGATTAGTTACATAAAACATTTATTACAAATAATTTTTTTAAATACTTTTTTTACACATTGACCACAAACAGCTTTCTGGCAAATAGTACATAAGTCACAAGTGCGGTTCTTTTTACATTTTGAATTAATTTGACATTGTCGTCTTTTTTGTGATGTAGAAGGCTGTTCTTCTTCAATAGTTATGTTATCCAAACGTTGAAAAGCTGATGCACTTTGTTTTTTATTCACGTACTCTGCGCGAAGTTCACTTACAAGTTGTAGAATATAATTATGACGAGAAATGTTTTCACCTGTAACTTGGCGAAAAATAATCCATGAATTTATGGCGGCCAAATCTAGAATATTATAGAAGACGTGGACTGGTCATCTTCGTGTTTCAGCTCTTACAGTATATTTTCGTGCCATTTGGTCAATTATATCCACGCCTACCTTAGTTTCGTTATAAAATTGTATAGTCCCCGGTAGTTTTTTTTTTGACTCAGCATCAGTATGAATATTTTCGTGTAATGTACTCAATACAATGACATTTTTCCCAGGTTTACCTTGTAAATTACTGTCCTGCGTTTCACTGTCGAAATGACTTTCAGTTGGAATGTCGGCTTCTGAATCCTCAGATGTAGAACTTTCTTGGTCTAGCTGAAAGTCTTCATCTTCATTATCACAATGCGTTACTGATAATTCTTTGCCACTTTCATCACCTGAGTCATCTTCTTCAATATTACTGTCCTGCGTTTCACTGTCGAAATGACTTTCAGTTGGAATGTCGGCTTCTGAATCCTCAGATGTAGAACTTTCTTGGTCTAGCTGAAAGTCTTCATCTTCATTATCACAATGCGTTACTGATAATTCTTTGCCACTTTCATCACCTGAGTCATCTTCTTCAATATTACTGTCCTGCGTTTCACTGTCGAAATGACTTTCAGTTGGAATGTCGGCTTCTGAATCCTCAGATGTAGAACTTTCTTGGTCTAGCTGAAAGTCTTCATCTTCATTATCACAATGCGTTACTGATAATTCTTTGCCACTTTCATCACCTGAGTCATCTTCTTCAATATTACAAAGTTGCGATAACTCTCGTTCTATTTCTAAACTCGAGAGCTGTTTGGAACGCCGATTGGAATTCATTATAAAATAAACACACGACAATTCTCTTCAAATAATCAGTTGAAACTGTAAGTCATGTCAATAAACACAACATATAAATATATAGGTAAGATAAGAAGGTAGAAACAAAACTTTTGTTTATAACACTTCAAAGTATTCAAGTGCCGTCAAATTGACGGCGTCCGGTCTTATTAGGTATGAGTAAGCATACCCCGCATATCAATCATTATTTATTTATTTTTATTAAATTAAAACTTATACAATCATAAGTTATGAAAAGTCATTAAATATGAATACAAACTGAAATACAGACAAAAAGTTATTAGCCATCAAAATTATTTTGCCGTCAAATTGACGGCCATGGCCCTTCTAGTGTTAATACAAACCATTCTGAACGGCTCGAGGCGATACGGTGACGATCCCTTTCCGATCCCATATGTGTGCTGAGACCTTTAAACTTAAGACCCGAATCGAAATTATTATCGTTTGTTTTTAGTAAAACTATGATCTTGTTTTTAAGTATAATCCTGTGTAACTATGACGATGATAATAATATCTGTTGATTGATTTGGTTTTTTTTTTGAGGAGCGAAAATCATCCCGTGTCTTCTTCCGCCTTGGGCGAGGTGAGAGGGAGTGTCAGACTCTTACTGACTAAAAACCCTGTTCCTACTCCTGCTTTTCGAGCTGGAATCCCGATTAACGCACTAGGTAGTCCGTAGCTCTGATTGATTGACTTGTTTAGTGGTATAGATGAATACAAGTTACCAATTCTATAGACAAAAGTGAAATAGATACGTTTAAAAAAGCTGTTAGCGAAAACAATATCATACCACGCCTCTTTTCCTTCGAACTATACACAAACGACTTTTTCCAATGATTAGTTCCGCGTAATCGATTTTGCAACCCCTGTCTTATTATGTAGGTAGATACCATTATAGGACGAAGTATAAGTAATTAGTTTAAGGTAACAAGTAAATATACTAATACTGTTAAGTGACAAACAAAAATAGCAGCACAAAATCAATAAATGGGTGTCACTTGGGGAGATAAGCTGTGTAAGCCAGGTACGGCTTCTGTTGGCACACTTTCATATTCTCTTTTGGTAGATTGGGCGCTTGCCGGCAAAACGCGTTGAATTAGTTAGTGGGCCAGTAGAGGACTACTGGGAGTGAAAACTGAGTATTTAAAATAGAATTACCTATGCCAAAAACTGACTATATGACACAAAACTTCCAGTTACCAGTTACATATTCATTTTTAAATGACATTATGTCATTGTCCATTAATTTCCACACAATAAAAACGATGGTAAGAACTTGAGCCACAACATAACCCATGAGATTATTATGTATATGTGATTTACTAAGAAGTCAGCTTGTACGCATAATGCATATTATTAATAGCTAGGAAAACAAACACAGTCGCTATTAAAAAAAAACCATTAACGTTTCAATTAAAAGCAATAATACCTAATAGCGTGCACACGTTTCCACGCGTTTAAATGACCTTACACCTACATTCTTGCCCACGTAGAGAAAAAGTTACGTCAAATAATATCGCATATCGTAAACCGTAGTGTTTAGAATAACTTGAACATAATATTGAACGAGTCTACTCGCTTTCAGTACTTGTAACGTGAAATGACTTCTATACTATAACTTAAAACAAATTACACCTACTTCTGATTTTCACTTTACGTCACAAACTTCCCTATCTACCTCAGCAGGAATTTATGTTCTCATAAAATATTTTTTTAAATACAAAAGTAGAGATATTGTTTGCAAAAACACATTCCATGAAAATGCAATTTTCCTTTATGTACAATTGTACAGTCATAAATAATTGAACGTGACAACCGACAAGTAATTATAAATTCCCTTTTTGCACACAACGTCATTTTCGTGGAATATTCATCCACTGAACATTACTATATACATATAAGCACATATAAAACCGTATCTGTATTTTCATGAATCCATAGAATTGGAAATGATCGTACATATAAAATATGTACAGTTACAATAATAAGTCGGCATGTCCCACGCTGCGGACGTCGACAGAGCGTGCGTTGGCGCATGTCTAAATCAGGAAACTGCACTTTACGAGATACAATCTCCGTTCAAAGTTTCGAACACACCGACCCGATTGACGGATGCAGCCGAGAGCCAACACCATCTGGTTTTTAACGCCATTCCGCCCAATAAATTGCTATCCCGTAGACAGACATTAATCTGTCTAACAGCTTAAGGAGATGTTGGATTTATTTAGAATTGATGTTACACCTGACCAGAGAACTGGATTAGAACAGTTTAATGTTAGCTTCTAAATTAGGAAATTGAACAGATGTTTACTGATTCCCAGTAAAGTTGTAGCTGAGGCTCGTTTAATCTCACTACATTCTGAGCCCACGTAAGCCGGTCATCATGTTCTATGATATTCGACCCGGTATCACCTACGCTAGGCGCCCGCGCCGGTTGCTAAGACAATCGCGTCGTACGTACACAATGACAATAGTGACGATTTCACAACCTAGCTATTGTATGTACGTACAACACAAAGATAGTCGAATGAATTTCAATTCTCATCGTTAAACACAATACACAGTTTCAGATGTGATTAACATTGGAAATGTGTGATAAGGCTATCGAAGAATATTACTTCTGGTAGTGCGCTTTGTATTCTGAAAGGTCAACGTATAAGCAAAATTATAGGAACTCAGTCCGCAAGTGCCATTTTCCAATTTTTAAAACCCCTATTTCACTTGCAGACAAATGTCTCTTTTAATAGAAAAGAGGAATTTCGGGCACCAATCAATTTGAACAAAATTTACGCAATTAGACTATTCCAAATTAATTACTGGAACAAACAATCAGACTGTTTGTTGGTTCGTTCTTGAATCATCGTAAAAATGGACGCACTAGTAATCTAATTAAACGAATTAACAGCATTACATTAACATCGGCGACAATGACAAATACAATTAGTGTTATTTACAGCCACGTGGTAGCTTTAGAAGTACCTAGTAAATAGCTATTGACCGACTGAGACTGACACTGAGTAACTCCAGTTTTTAAATTTTATAGTAGGAACTAAGCCACCAGAGAAGGGCCCATACGAGGGGGCTTACTCTTGTCAATTTCATACTCCTGAGTTATCACACTAACGCCCTTTGCATCCCTACTGCGTGGATATTATGGATTAAACTAAAATATGATATAGAAAACCCATAACTGGCATATTGCAAATCATAATAATTTGAAATAGCTACAGATAGGTAACCTATAGGATTAGAATAATAAACCAAAACGTATGAATTCGGGTACACCTCACGACATTTAGTGTTATCTACATATCTTGGCAAAATATCCACGATGAACGATAAATGTACGAGCTAAAATAATTATAGATCAAGTAATTTACTTTCTAATATGTATAACGGATAGAAAGTTTCATAAAACGGTTTTAAATGACTTAATTTCCTAACCGTTTAAGCTATTGCTTATATTTTCTTTAATGTCAAAAAGTCACGCAACTGAAAAAATTAACGGGATTTCTGCCATTTGCATTGTTTTGTAACACATGCCAAATAATGGGAATTTTGCAAAGAATAACAAAACATTAGCTCAGTGCATTAAATTTTATTGTCTCAAGAAGAGTTAGTGATGTTGACTGACTTACTACATTAGTCTGTTCTATCAATCCTATATTTGTTATGTATGACCACGACAAGACAAGCAACAAAATTATACCTTGAGCAATTAAACTCCAAATTCCAATAACACATTAGCATTGCTAAGATTCTGAAATCAAAACAGGATAACTGCTAACTGGGTGTTTGTGTATCTGTACTGCTGACGACACAGCCAGTCAACAGGAAAGCAGTAATCAGTTCCCAGTGTGATGCACACATCACATACATCAGTGTTCCGGCCCGATTGTCGCAGCACTCACTACACTATTACAAGTCACAAGTAAACAACACGTAACACTGCTATACTGTTACATTTCACATCAAACGATCTCCCATAGTCGCCGATGCGAGAAAAGTATCGAGTTATTCTACGGACTCGAAACGATAACGGAAAACGTATCGAATCGGCAGACGAAACGAATCTACCATATTACTATCCTAAAACATATTTTTATATGAAACATTTTCGAAATATACATTGCAAATTAGGAAACATACACAGTTAAAATAAATCTGTTTTAACTTTATAATACTATCATTAATAAAACAATACTGTGTGTATATTTTGTTAAATGGTGACTATTTATGGTGTGAAAGCTGGTTTAACTATGGAATACCGCTATTTATGAACAATGAACATACAGGTACATAGGGCGCGTAATTTGAAATGGTCTGATTGCTACCAACAAGTCTGTTTAATTGAAATAAATGTTAGGAGTACAGACAATATACTGATACATAACTAGATGATCGCTCTAAAATACTACTAACGCACCAAATACCGAAATTGATTAACAATTTAATTTCAGTAGTTAATTCCAACATCGTATTGCAATACACGCGAGTATTAATTCTACATTTCATTTAGAAATACCACATGATATAGCAACACAATACAAAATAAAACAAGTAAAAAACAAACACGATCGTTATAAAACAGCATCAACTGATAGCATATCGTACAACGAACTTATCGTGAAAGCACTTAATAGCCTTCACGAAGATTGCAACGATTTCAACTTGCGAGGCTCTCCGGAAGAGGACGCTGCGGTGATTGAATCAGCGTATGGAGTTACTTCCCATCTGGAGTTTTAGTTTTAATAGCTTACATTTAGGAAGTGCCATAATGGAAATGGGACACGAAAACAATAAAAAAGGCTGTCATTTTCTGTCCATAGATATAGAGGCAATGAGGGAGATAATATGGACAATGGACATCTTGCATGGGACAGATTGTTGTGGTTCAAAACAATATCATTGCTTATAGGTATGTACTTAAGATTGATAATGCTTTAAAATTGATACTTAATACCTTTATTTGTTACAACTTTTGCTAAGTACGGGATTATAGTTCCAAGTTTCCGAATCAATATTGAACTATGCTAATTGGATTTCGCTGTAAACAGTTCAATAGATTTGGTTAGCATCCGAACTGTTTACATGGTAGATGGGAAATGTCTTTTATCACGCCACGCCATAGTTATGTGCATTGGCTTCAGAGAAAATGTTTTAGAGATAGGGTAGGATTAATGAAATTAAGAAAATATTCAGTTACACAAAAATTCAAAATTCGATTTTGAGAGCACATCGTTGATCACAAATGGCATAGACATATTCCTACTCCTTACTAAACTAAATTAATTAATGGCACTGGATGATCTCCAGACGCACACTTATAGTAGAATATACTACACATCACAGACAGATTAGTTAGGAAAACAAACACAGGAGTAATTAACTCCAAAGCTCGTGTGCCCTCGATCGTCAATCATCATTTTTATCCGTTTGTATATGCATCAGACGTCAGTGAGAACCTGATTACAATCTAAATAGAGACCATGCTGCACATAACATCGTAAACTTAGTAAAAAGTGCAGTGTATATGTGAAACGGTTAGAAAACCGAGAAAGCTGTTTAAATGTCGGTCCAAGTACATTACTAGAAATAGTACATCGAAACGTGGATTCAAAGAAAGCTGCGAACGTCTGTAATGAAGGAATAGAAAATGTTAGAAGTTAAGACAACTTACAACTAGTGCGGCCTATTAACATTAAATTGCCCTATACATTAGTTCATTGCCGTATGCAACTAAATCGATTTCTTAGTTTTGCAAATAAGATGGGAGTCCTCAAGTGCTAATCTCTTAACGCGACTGCTAAAAGACCACGAATAAACCTTGACCTCTACAACACAGTTCATATAATAGCACTCTACATAAGATAAAATTTCAATAAAAGATATTTTATTTATTTATTTTTATTTTTTATTTTTATTTATTTAGGACAACAAACAATTGCGTTATACAGCTTAAATATAAAACACTTTACATATTATTTAGGTAATAACACAACCAGCACCGTTATCCACAAAATAATGCAGTACAAAATATAATAAAAAAAGGTACAGGCAGACTAAGTCTGAAGCTTGGCTGCCCGAAAAGTCAACGTCCGCCAAGCTATGACCAGCAGCAATATCTTTTTAGTAAAATTTCGCTCAAACCACAACCCGTCGAACGTCAACCCCCCGAACACCAGAGTACAAATTGGTTATTATTATTACTTCATATTACAATTCTGTTTTAATTTTAGTGAACATTCATTATTTTTAGGTTAAAAGTTAAGTATTTAGATAAATTTTACTTAGATAGAATAGCGAAAAATGTTGGTTACAAATCTACATTAAAATCAAAATGTGGGCTTATTATGGTGAATATTTAGGTATTATTTAAAATTACTGTACTTAGTGGTAAGTTAAATTAAACATAGGTAAGCCAAAGTTTAATGACACATTGACATTATTCACATTGTTGAGAGGAACTTTGAATGTTTTTTTCTTGGATACATCTCTTAAATTTTGCAAGTGACAAGACAAATAAGTCGATATCAGAGAAATTGTTGTTATAGCTTTTCATAATACGCCGTAAAGGAGCTCGCTTGCCCGCATTAGTCCTGCATGGCTTGAGAGCAAATAGGCTGTGAGCATAAGTATTACGAATACGTTGGGAACGACTCGGTATACGAATATAAATTTGATTTATAAGGTTAGTGCAATCTATTTGATTTCGACATATTTTATATAAGAATGATTGGTCAAGATACAATCTCCTTAATTTAAGAGTTGACAATGAGAACTTTTCCAGAAGGGTATGATACGAAGACCGTTTTCTAAAGATTATATAGTTAACATAACGAAGACATTTACGTTGTACTGATTCTAGTTGGTCACTGTATTTATCATAGAGTGGATTCCAGACACATGTGGCATATTCAAGTTGAGATCTAATTAGTGACTTGTATAGTAGCAAAAATGTCGAGGGCTTTTTGAACAAGTTGCAGGTCCGCTTTATAAAACCGTAAAGTTGATAACCTTTAGTTGTGATGTGATCAACATGAGCATCAAAGTGCAATTTTGAGTCAAAGAGTACGCCCAAGTCTTTAATTAAGGAAACCCTTTCTAAAGGAGTCTGACAAAGTGAATATGTAAAATGAACGACATTAATTTTTTTGTGAAAGAGATAGATTTACATTTGGGGAGACTTAGTTGCAATTTATTTGCTACACAGTATGCCGAGAATCGATCCAGGTCCTCCTGCAATTTTACACAGTCATCAGTAGAACTTATTTTACGAAAAACTTTAAGGTCGTCGGCATACAACAGAAAATTGCAATTTTTAAAGCATGTATTTATGTCATTTACGAATAATACGAAAAGCAGTGGTCCCAAAATAGAGCCCTGCGGCACACCAGATGTCACGCTGACCACGTCCGAGGAAAACCCTTGTACCACAACCCTCTGACTTCTATTTCTAACGTACGATGCAAACCAGCGAAGCAGACTCCCACGAATACCGTTAAATTCGATTTTTTGCAAAAGCATAGTGTGGTCCACCTTGTCAAAAGCCTTGCAGAAGTCTGTATAAATTGAATCAACCTGCAATTGATTGTCCATATTTTCGAATAAAATATTTGAGTACAAGACTAAGTTGCTTACAGTGGACCGTCCAAGAACAAAACCATGCTGTTCTGGTATGATAATATTATGTAAGATAGGATAGATTGCGTTATGGACTAGCCGCTCCAAAACTTTTGACAAGGTGGGCAGCAACGATATTGGACGATAGTTAGTAACGTCGTTTTTGGTGCCACTTTTAAATACCGGCGTTATATGAGCAACTTTCCATGCCTGAGGAACAATGCCCTCTTTAAGGCTTCGGTTAAATAAATTAAGTAACGGCACACCTATTGACTCAGCAGAGTATTTCAAAAAGAAAGGAGGAATACCGTCGGGCCCGCAGCTTTTGGTTACATCTAGCGATTTGAGAGATTTAACTATCGTATCCCTAGAGAATGTCAGATCCGTTATAAGTACTTGGCTGTCTGACGGTGTAATTGAATCACTACTATTATTGGATGTAGGTTCATAAACAGAGCTAAAAAACTTTGAAAATAATTTGCAAACGTCCACCGGCCCGCTGCACTCCTCATTGTTATAAGACATAGTGTTTGGTATACCTGTGTTCCTTTTATGGCTTTTAATAAATGACCAAAATTGTTTTACATCTTTCTGTATATTGCTTTCAACAGCGTGCAGATACCTATTAAAACAATCAGCAGAAAGCAGCTTAAATCTCCTGCGATATAAAGAAAATTGCTCGTAATCCATACAATTTTTATATTTTTTCCACTTACACCAGGCCTTTTCTTTGTTTTTAAAAATGTGTATCAAGGGACGAGAGAACCAAATCGGATATTCGTTACATTTAACCGGCCGCATTGGTACATGAGATTTAATAATTTTGTAAATAGTTTCATAAAAACATTGAGTAGCAGAGTCTAAAGATGAATTATCTAAAACTGACAGCCAGTCAATTTCGTTTATCTCATTATTAATAGCAGTGTAGTTAGCCTCAATAAAACGATACCTCGGCGCCAAGCATCGAGCCATGGGTGCCTGATTTAATTCAAAGGAGATAATTGTCATAAAAGGCGGATGAAATACGTCCACAGGTATTATGGGAGTTGGTGCGGGCTCACATGCACAAACATCATTAGAAATTAATAAATCTAACGTGCGGTTTAACTGATTTTTTGTATTATTATATTGTTTACAATTTAATGTCGATAAAAAATTAAGAAGTAGGATTTCCAATGGGCTATTGTTATTGTGTATACAGGGCATAAGAGCAGGTGAGTTATACGCAACCCATTCGATGTGTGGTAGGTTAAAATCTCCAAAAATATAAATATTACTTATAGTAATGCTAGACATTTCCTTTTCAAGCAAATAAAATAACGATTGGTAGGTACTTAGCGTTTGGTTTGGTGGAATGTATATGCCGCATACAGTATGGTACATATTCACAGTCTTAGAATAAAATTTTAAAAGAACGTAGTCTATGTTATGAGGCATCGTGTGATAACAATCGTCCTGACAAAGCGTCGTCATTAGTTCGCAACGCGTTGCGTTTAGACCGCGGCGAACGGCTATCAAAACGCCCCCACCGTCAGACTTACCGCTCAACACACGGTTTCTATCACAACGATAAACAATATATCTTGAGTCAATGAATTCGGCATCGTCAATATCGGGTACTAACCAGGTCTCCGATAAAATAATGATATCGTGGGAGTCCGCCAGAATATTATTGTACAAAGTATTTAGTTTGGTTCTTAACCCTCGGCAGTTTTGATAATATATCGAGATTTTACTGGTCATTATTCTGAATAAAAATGTAAATAAATGTTACTGGTAGAAGAGAAAACAAGTGACTCACCGTCTGACATAATAATTTACCTAATCCGCAGCGACCACAATTGAGGTACATACCGATTTCTGATACTATACTATAATCAAAAGCACTACACAACATGTAATTCGTGTTGCCAATCACCTTAACATCACATTTATATGAATGTACAACGATTAATTTCAACTTTAAAGCGAATAAATAGTCATTAAAATATCTTATAACAAAAGTACACATGACGGTGGAAGTAAAAACGAAAATATAAGTATTCGCAAGCTCCGTCAACCCACAGAGTAATGCATGATCCAGAGGTCGCACGCTTATCATTTTACAAATAACACCAATTATAGCAAGTTTTACACTACATATGATATTTGTGGCAAAGTAAGAAATAATAAACAGTACCAAGTATTTAATTTCCCGGTACTTGACGAGTAAGTTTCGAAATATCCTTTTCCGAGCGAATGGCGATGGCAGCGGCGTTGACATCGGCCCTGGCAAGTATAACTCCGTGTTTGATCCAGACAAACTTGTAACCAATTTCCTTGGCGATGTCTCTGACTTGACGAAATAACTTTTTATTCAGCAGTGTTAAGTGTTCATTCAAATATATTTTCTGTGAGGGACCTTGTATTTTTATTTGCTCAGATGTAATTCCTTTGTTGAGGCGTGCAGCTGAGATGAAGTTATCCCGAATAATTTGACTGGAAAGTTTTACTATAACGTTCTTCGGCCGTGAGTTATTTGGGTTGGACTGGGGTACACGGTGGATGGTGATCACATCACGGGGAGATATAGGTTGTTTTAGAACGGTAGCGATGTTTTCAATGATAGTCATTAAATTTTCTCCGCGTTTTTCAGGTAAGTTACTTATTTCAAGATTGCAGTTACGAGCTCTTTGTTCCATGGATTCCAGTTTCGCTTCCAGGTCGGCAATCCGTGGTTCATTTGATTGGATGTTTTGTTCTATAATCTGAACACGTTTGTTGATTGCCTTTGTACTTTCTTCGAGGGCATCATATTTATCGCTAATGTATTGAATAGATTTCTTCACACACTCGAATTCCCCAAGCAATGCCGAAAACTTGTCATCTTGTTTCCTAAACCAGGTCTCCAGGGTGGATAGTATACACTCTTGAAATAACTTAAACTCTTGACGGAATTCAGTCTCACAACCTTGTGACATTCCTTTCCGGAACGTGATGTAGGGTGGCGGCGATTCCTTGTCGATGAGCGATCCGTCCACGCTCATTTCTCCAGGTCTAGGAACTTCTTCAGAGTCATGATTGAAAGTGCTATTTATTGTAGTCATCTTTATAATTGCAACCTCTGACTCGCAGGCTACTCTGTGCAGATATTTTGTGTTATGTGGGTAGACGCACAATAGTCGCTCGGTGTTGTAGGAGCGCGAACGCAGAGTCACTGTGTGAGCGAGTCGAAATATAGCGTCTGTACTTGTCCCGCACTCGCACTAGTTAGTAAGGTCACAAGTCACATACAAATGTTCACACAAAAATAGTTCTTATTTTCACTGAGAGAGATATAATAATTACGGAGCACTAATTACAAGAATTCTGTGTTAATCGAGTACACGTCTGCTCTGTACGACGGTCAGGAGACCAAAAAAAGAAAAGATATATTTATGGTACATAAGATAACATGAACGAAATTATTCAACTGCACGTGATTTCATTAATTATCATCTCAATCGCAGAAACTAAATCATGCTGTAATAATTACTCATGAAGTCATAATACTATTTACTAGGACTGTTTTGCCGTTGCAAAATATGAAACATCGCAACACTAGGTCAGTGTGGTAATATTTCTTCCGTCACAAAACCGGTTTGGAGCTCGCGGCATTGGTCCGAGCTCCGAGCCCAGCGCAGCACATTCATACAAGCTTAGTCACTTAAAAGTTGCAATTACTAACACATTGGAAGTAGGTACTGGAAAACTCCTCGTTCCATTTAGTCATTCATAGCTGATAGTAATATTTGGAATAATAACATGCCTAGTTCAAAGAAGGGCAACGTTTAAAGATAATGTAAATAACGAATTTAGTTCATGAGTAATCAACTCAACACGAATATTTTATTTTGAAGAAAATTTTAACGTTTATTTGTAAAAGGGAAAAACCAGGGATTTTATGTGATAAACATCGGTATTTTATAAAGAGAGGCGTGACATTTATGCCAAAAATCAACTGCGGCTGCCGGAGCAAAACTTCCATTTTTCTTATAAGGCAAGCTGCAAGGCTGACTTCGCTGTATCGAAATCTTGACCTTATAACTGTTTCACACATACGAAGCCTACAGAAACAGATGTTTCACTTTATTTACATAGGTGTTACGATAAGAATATCAAGTGAGTGTTTATGTGTAGTGTGCGTATTTACCAACCTGTATAGTGATTGAAGAAATATCTGATGACTTGGTTAAAGGCAGAATGGCATTAAACTGTTGTCCTTGCATATTTATTTGCAGGTAGATGATTGACGACTAATGGATATAAAGGATGAATACATAAGAAAATGTTTGTTCTCTCGTCTGGCTTAATTTAAAGCTAAATAAAGCTCTAACTATGTAAACTCGATGGGGTTTTAAATTATAATGTTTGTAGAATAGTAAAAATTCAAGTCGGTGAAATTGAGTCTTTATCACTACCATTCTTTGTTTTGATTGGCTAAATTTAAATTTAGTTTAGATAAATAAACGTTATCTGGTATTTATTATTGTGCGAGTAAACATGACTCACCTATAGGTATGATGCTAGATTCTCGGTAAATTAATTGGCGGATTTACGTCATCTTAGACCAGAACGCGACAGTAGTTACTTCAAAGAATTCTGTAAAAAGTGTTTAATTGCACCTGTGCGGTGAATACTTAGTAAATTATTATGGTTTGATAAAAAATAGATGCTAATAAATAGGTACTTAACTATTATATTATAACGTTTACTTTTAAAAACAAAAGGTCCGAAATTGTATGAAATTTTGTGAAGTATAATAGAAACGTGGGTGTACCCTTATCAAGTTTATAAATGTATCCCTCTGGGCAATAACAAGATATATACATAATCGCAATTGGTAGGATACATAATATAAACGTATGTACAAGTGACAAATTCAATGGATATCGTACAAACGAATTTGTGGAGCATACTACGGGCGGAAGCGGACAATCAGACTCGTTATACCGGACAACCGTAATGATGAAGAAGTATTTACAGTCTACACTACACTATCAGGATTGTGAGCCACATTGACAGCAGAAACGGCGATGTAATAAAAAGGAAAAACATCAAAAACTCCCTCAATGAAACATGAGAAAAGATTGATGAACCTAGATAAAATGAAACACGTCGGCGATCTCCTGCCTCTGCAAGCACAGGTCGCCAGAAGCTGAGTAAGGGTAGCCATCAGACCACCACAGATGCGGCCCAGTAAGGCTGATACGGTGACTTAACAGGTTACTGGGGCTCCGGTGTCGGCTGATTTTTAGTCCAAATTGGTCTGGCGTTTACTGATCGAGATCACGAGGTAGGTTAGATTATCATATTGAGCAAACTGTTATAGAATATTCAAACTAGTTTTTCTTATAATGCTTAGCATGACCTTAGTACAATCCATACCACCAGTGAGACTGGCCTGACCTCCCATTTTTTGTTGTAAAAAAAAATATAAAAGGCTAAATAGCAATATACTAAAACCTGTCAAGTCCTTGAGAAAAACGAGCGTGATGGTATGTCGGGTAACCACATCAAATACACAAAGGAATGCAAGTAGTTAGGCAGCACCTACTTAGGGACTTACGTCCTTGACACTTCAATATTTACTGACCTGACTTGCATTGCGTGTAATACAACAACTAAAATTATTCTAATACCTTGAAACTACAATACGTAGTAACTGGTAAGCCAGTAAGAGTTGATATTATGTTGTATAGAAAAAAAGTGAGTCAACCAATGCAGTCAATATAACTATTAATTACAAAATAACACTCAGTCCTTCAGCAGAGCTCGCAACACGAAACAAAGAACTATATTTATCTCCAAAATACAGTTCGTTCAACCGAGTCTCGTAGCGTCGGGATTAGATCGTGTTTATTGAAATGCAGGCAAAACTCTTACCGAAATAACTAATGGCGTGAGGACACAAGATAACAGACTCCAACTAAAACAAATTTCAGCTAGAAACTTCTTTGTAACACGGGTATAATCCACGGAATCTATTTGTAACTAAATGAGTGTTGTCAGCAGACTAAGTATGGTTGATAAGCTATCGGACGCGGGTCCTCATAGCGTTCATTATCTGTTTGATAACATAAAACTTTGCAATAGCGAGCTGTGGATACTTGGTTATCACTATCACAAGCTCGGCTTCGAATGAATTGCGAGATTGTTGCCGATATAACAACAAGTACAACAACCGATCATAACATTACGCCTTTGTTTATTTGACGTTGGCAGAAATGGTTAATATTAATGGTTTTCGGTCAGTTGTAGATCTTCGAGATTTGGTATTTTTATACAAAAAGGCAGTGACCACATAACTAGCAACATCTGATCATCTAGTCATGAATAGGCGGAATTTAGAATGAGCAATAGGAATTTGCTTTATCCAGTGCATTGTCCATTGCAGTTATTTTTAAGCATCGAATTAAATATCGCATTCAATTACCACAAATAAAATAACTGACGATTGTCGACGAAAACAAACACGAATAATTTCCACTTGAAGTTTATTTACATTTGTTATTGCAACTGTATGTAGTTATGTACCGCTGAATGTGCGTAAAAGATACATGTTATACATCAATCCCCTGTTTATGCTGTTTCAGATGCGGCTACTGAACAATGAATGGCAGTACATCAATAGTTTACTATGGTTTACGCAACAAAGAGAAGGCAGAAGACAATTCATGTTAAATCCGGAAACTTCGATGCATACAAAGAATGCCGGTGATTAGCTATGTTACAATGTGGAATAGACAAAGAGATAGATGCCGTGATATGATAGTCTAATTGTTAGCGTTATATTCGTATGCTAAGCTATGCCAGTGTTTGTATACAGGAGGTGACGTAACCGGCAGTTTGCGACAGCCATGTCGCGTATCCCCGACAGTGGCGCAACAAAACGCCACTGACAATTTCCCTCCAATTTTGTATATCCGCGGTTCAAGTAATAAAATGGTGGTTGGATATAAATACGCTCTGCCCGTTACCTCGTTGGTCGAGTGGTCGCAAGTGCGTCTACCAGGGTCTCGGGTTCGATTCCCAGGTCGAGCCGATACACAAATGGTGAAAAGTGGGTGTAATGTACAGGGGCATTACGTGCCGTAATGCGCACCTCTACCTACCCCTTCGGGGATGAAAGGCGTCAAGATACGATATAAAAATGATCTCACTATAACTCAGGAGAACTCCCATATTTTTTTTTTCCTTCAAATAGGTTTGAAGTTTGGTAGAGAATTAGTGACCTAGTAAAATAATAAGGGTCCAAATATTTTAAATAAATATACCAATTACCTACTTAATATAAAATGAAATTGATAATATAACTAATACTTCTTTAAGTATGGTTACTGGACTTATTTGGATGAAATTTAGTACAAAGTTGGATTATAAATGTAGGCTGCAAGAACATGTGGGGTAATTTACATCTCAGTAATATGAGTGAAGTCGCTGGCAGAAGCTAGTCACAAATATAAATGAATAATGCATAAAATAATATTGAATTTTAAAACTAATTTAGAAGATTACATTGAAACAAATGTAATTAATAAAAGGTGCACTTTTTTACTCCCAGTCCCATATAATAATGCATAAGTAAATAAATATAATATATAAGCAGTATTTTTTTTTTTAATGCTGAAAGGAGTTTGTGTCCTTGATATAAGAACATTTTGTGTTTAACATTTAAAGTCTAACAAGCCAGTTTGCTTTTACTGTAACTAACTAGTTAAATATTATTAATAGTAAACTGCCTTTTCTCAGTTTCAGTTTAGTTTGATTCTGGTTCATCCACAAGCAACTCTCTTATTTAACTATTTAATTCTAATAAGTTTAACTAATAAGAAAAATATACTCAAATAATTTCTTACTACTGGTTACTGGTAAGTATAATGTAGATTTCCTAGTAACAAAATCAAGGACAGGTTTAAATGTTTTACTTATTCTATTGAGTGGGTACTTATATTAGGTAGGTATTTTTTTTATTTGTATTTTTTTATATATAAGTAAAGTTTTAATAGTTAGTTGGGGAGAATGTTGGGAATAAGTTAGATGGATTATCAATATCATAGAATAGACTAGTTTGATAAAGTTTAGTATAGTTTTGTCTATCAAGGTTCTAAAATGATTCATGAACTTGATAAACCAATTAAAAAAATAGAGTAAAGACCCAATGACTTGAGACTGCTTTTTTATTACAAATGCATCAGTTACTACAGAAAGGTCAAAATTACAAGTTTTGAAGTAAGTTACCAAACATACCTGAAACTTCTCAAACTGCTCGCGTTCAGCATCCAAGCTGTTCTTCTTCAACTGAAGGACTCGAGGCAAGGATAATGACGCCATAGAGTACACACATGCAAAACACACCTACGAAAAATAGCAACTGGCGGTGGTACTTAGACCAAACACGACACGATTTAATTTTTTAAATGAGGGCGAACTAGGTTTCCCTCAATCACTGCTTCTACACAATTCAGCACTTTAGCTTAAATATTAACTGATTTTTACAAATAAATTTAACCTTTCAAATTGTTATTTATCCTTAAAAATAACGTAAATAAAATAGTTACGAATTTATCAACATACAACACGTCTGCCGTCCGCCCACAAAAAATGAATGAATTTATGAAATATGAATGAAATTCACAACGTACGAATGAACAAGCTGTCAAGTTGACGTAATAGTTGAGTTTACAGAGATAGAAACAGACCAAAAAAGTATTACTGTTGCCATTCTTACATGGATCAAAAGGGGTAATATATTAGGGTATTAATACAGGCTCTATTACTGAGTGATTAATTAATGGTGAAATCAGATGCATATTTTTATTTTTAAACCATTTCGTCAATAATGCGTATATTGACAGATCGAGGTTAAATGTTGACAAATTATGATGTCAAATAAACTAATTGGATATATTTGAATAAATGTTAAAAATACTAACAATCGTATTAATCATTGTATTATTAAATTGAAATATAATTTTCCGTCTTCATACTAAAACATTTGTGGGTAAAAATTGTAATTACTTAGCCACCCCAAAATTGACTGACTGATTCGGTTGTCACAAATGTCAATTTTGTTGTTACTTTGATAGTCCGTGCCGCTGGTTTTTTTTCATACACTATTTAGCGCGTGGATAACGTTGACCACATTTTAAAGTTAAAATAATATTTTTACATATTAAAGTAACCTAGTGAACAAAGAAAATGGAGTTTCTCGAATACAACGATGTCCAGGCGGAGATCAAGGGCGCAATGGTAAGATTTGTAAAACAATTTATGTTTTCTTGTACTCTGCTATTGTTAATTGTAATTATATGATATTTGAAGGTTCCTGGAAGACTAAAAATGACAGACCAGAATATAGTGTTCAAGAATAGTAAGACCGGCAAGGTAGAACAGATCCCAGCTAATGAGATAGAACTAGTGAACTTCCAAAAGTTCATTGGATCGTGGGGCTTGAGAGTGTTCCTGAAGAACGGCACTCTACACAGATATGGTGGATTCAAAGAAGGGGTGAGTACCCTGTATAAACTTAACAACAAGGAAATCTATAATTCCTACTGAAATTATACATAATTTGTTTAGTCTTGTTCCTAAACCACATCACTCTAATTCCAATAGGAGAACACAAATTGCGCATTAATTAACAGCACACATTAGTTCCAAAGTTACCTATCTAAGATTATGTGTAGATAGTTTTGTAGAACTACCTATAACTATTACTCAATCCTCATTTTTGCTAGAGTTTTAATGATATCCTATTCATTACCCACCATTTTCATTACAGGAACAAGAGAAGGTGGCAAAGTTCTTCAAGGCTAACTACAATAAAGATATGTTGGAGAAGGAGCTCTCCCTAAAAGGCTGGAACTGGGGAACTGCTAAATTCAACGGAGCTGTACTAAGCTTCAATGTAGGATCAAACACGGCATTCGAGATCCCGCTACATTATGTCTCTCAATGTAACACTGGCAAGAATGAAGTCACACTTGAATTCCACCAGGTAAATGTTTGTCATGGATTCACATATAAATCAGTCATGACAATCTGACATGTTTTAACAAGTCTGAATAACCAGATGAAAATATACTATACACTATACTATACTATACTTTGTCATTTTAGACCGTAATCAGTATTATTTAGATTTTTTGTATAAAATAGCTGAGAAGCAGAAATAGCTTAGATGATTTCTCATCAAAACCTTTATTTTCTAACCTTTATTCAAGTTTTATTCAGATTGTTACTAGTTGAAACGGTGTCACATTTTCAAAAAATTATTACATAATATTGTGCAATGTTGTTGTGCAAACTAATGTTGTCGGACATAGACAAGAAGCCTACCATAGACATTGTTTTGTTTTTGCTACATAATTAGGTGCCTAACCCTATTACATATTATTTTATCAATACTGGATTAGGGTGGCTACAGCAATAAATTATACAATCACTGTCTCTCTGTTACTCACTTTCAGAATGTTGTAGTTTCAATTAGAAAAATAAAAAAAATAAACCCTTTGTTGCATTCCTGTACACATAGATGTTACATAGTAGACAAGTTTCAACATGAAATCCAGTGAGACCATGGTAACACATTATATGAAAATGACACATTTTTGAAGCTTCTAATACCATCTCAAAAGTTAGGACAATATCTATGTTGAGAAACAGAACAGCTAGTTATGCAACATTCTATTACTAAATATATGCTATGCATGTACAAAATATGCAATCAATTCAAAATAAAAAGGTTGCCAGCTCATATAAATACAACTAATTTATTTAATCCCTATCATAATGTTTTATCAACAGAATGACGACACTCCAGTGTCTCTAATGGAGATGCGCTTCCACATCCCGACCAGCGAGCTGGCAGGAGATATGGATGCTGTGGAGGCGTTCCACCAGCAGGTGATGAACAAAGCCAGTGTCATCTCCGTCTCCGGTGATGCCATCGCCATCTTCAGGGAACTACAGTGTCTTACACCTCGGTACGCGATCTTATATATGTTATTATCTATATTTCTTCAAATCGGACTCAAACTGACCATATAAAGTAACCGTCACGAGAAGCTATAAATTATGTAAACAAACATCTTTTACTAAGTAAACATTTTATACTGCGAGATAATAATAACTTGAACATATTCAATCGACATGAAATATAGACGGGTTATATGAAAGTAACAACCTATTTAATTTAGTCAAATTATATTTTAACGACGCAAAGCGCTATCGTTTGTGTTTCTTGGTACCGGAACGCGTCCGTCACAGGGATTGTAAACTATCGGGACGTCATTTTGAAATAAACAGTCATTCGAGTTTCGAATGCTTACGAGTTTGTTTCATTGCTTTGCATATATCGCGGATCTGGTTGTTATTGTTAATTTTGTTATTGTTTCGTTATCACTTTTTACTTTTACGTTGTGAACTCCTGAACACTTGTTTACAAAATTTATAGCTTCTCGTGACGGGGACTTTAGTCATTGTGAGCCTTTAGGCCTATGTCAAGTTTTACGGAAATTCTTTCGCAATTTTAATACAAATGAGCAAAAGCAAGCTATAGTCTTTACACAGACTATCACTGACAGAAAATCGATCAATTTCTGATTCTTAAAAATTATTTGCCACAAAATAATGACAGATTTATTTCTTTCTTTCGATCTTTAACTTTCACTAACAATACTGTATCCATTATCAAAGTATTCTTATGAAAACGTAAACTATTATTTCTATTCTAACACCTATATCTTTGTTACAGTGGTCGTTACGACATCAAGGTGTTCCAGACATTCTTCCAGCTCCACGGTAAGACCTTCGACTACAAGATCCCGATGTCGACGGTGTTGCGTCTATTCCTACTGCCGCACAAGGATACGCGACAGATGTTCTTTGTGGTGTCCCTCGACCCGCCCATCAAACAAGGTCAAACTAGGTACCATTACTTGGTACTGCTTTTTGGTATTGAAGAGGAAACTAGCTTAGAGCTGCCGTTTACTGAGTAAGTAGTGCTTCATTTTACTGTATTTAATACTGTTATGTTACTTAAGACTATTCATATTCATTTATTTGCTTTCACAATTTATGTACATGGATGTTCTTAAAGGTAAAAGTAACAATTCATACATTTTTCATCAATTATGTTACCATATAAGATTTAACCACCTTCGACTATATGATTACTATATAGACTATATAGCTATCATATGAAGATTTCTAGCTATTTCTGAATATCTCATTAACTTATCCTCGTTTGTGTTTCAGGGAGGAGTTGAACGAAAAATATGAAGGAAAGATAAGCAAAGAACTATCGGGTCCAACTTACGAAGTGCTCGCGAAAATAATGAAAGTCATCATCAACAGACGAGTGACTGGTCCTGGAGACTTTTTGGGGTAATTAAATACAATGTTGACTACTGCTATCGTAACTCTGAACACTTTACGTCATTGAATTATAGACTATTTACTGAACTTCAAACTAAACATTACCTACTAAATTGGCGATTCGGTCATATGTATTCTTTGTGAATCACAGATTAAACCTCAAATTATTAAAGATAGTATAATAATAATTGAATAAATATGTTTGGTTCCAGTCACCACAAGACGCCGGCGATTGCGTGCTCATACAAGGCGGCGGCCGGCTACCTATACCCGTTGGAGAAAGGATTCATCTACGTACACAAACCTCCTGTACACATTCGCTTCGAGGAAATTGCTTCTGTCAACTTCGCGAGAGGAGGTGCTTCCTCTACCAAGTAAGTAGTTACTGTATGGTAACAACCCTGTAGTTGAATCATCATCATTATCGGGCTGTAACTATGCTACTACAGAAAAAATAACCTCTTCTCACAAACAGAAGAAATATCAAATAAATGGTCCCAAATATAGAATTGAACATAAGATATCAAATGCTTCGTTCGAATCTTTAAGTTTTTCTTATTTATTGATATTTTGCTTGTCACGACATAGTACCACTAGTAGTCTATTCGAAAATCCAAGAACTTATGGTGGTGCATATACTTAAATGATTTAATGGTGGTGCATGGACACCACCAATATAGGTGCATAATTATAAAACATCGAAATCCGTCACTCAGTTAAGTTTTGGTCCCAAAAATGTAAATTCATATGGAGAAGAATGAGCAAGACACTTCATTGTTACTCATTAAAAAATGTATCTTATTAATTGTGTTCAGATCGTTCGATTTCGAAATCGAGTTGAAACAAGGCAGCATACACACGTTCAGCAGCATCGAGAAGGGAGAGTATGACAAACTCTTTGATTACATCACCTCCAAGAAACTACATGTCAAGAATACTGGCAAGAATGTAAGTATTTACGACTATTTATTATTATATTTCTTGATTGTCCTTCTGTACTAATGATATAAGTTTTTAAACTGACATGGTCACTAACACTAGAATTAGAAATTCAAAAATCATTCAGGAATCATTAAAATTGAAAAACATGGTAAATATCACGTTTTAAGTTCCAATTCTTGTACTAATGATATTGATGTTTAATCAAAATTATTATCTATTTTGGTAAGTTATTTCTATGTAATATCGTAAACCTTCTAATTATTTTATTAAGAACAAATAGGTTACGGCTTGCGGTCTATTACATCAAGTACTTATTTACAAGATCCGTTCTAAACAAAACATTTTTGAATAAGCAAAACATCTAGAATAATAAATAAAATTGAGCTGTCTGATTGTAATATTTAAATAACCGCGGGCATCAACTAGTTATTAAATAAAATTGTACAGTTTTTATAAATTATACTTGAATGATTTTCCCTAGTAGTAATAAAATAGCCCATAGTTACAAAATAACTTAATTACCGAAATCCTTTATCTCAACTATAACAAAGACGCCTAGACGCAAACTTTAAAGACGTAATTTATTCATACATATTCTAACACCAATAAATTCATAAATACTTAAAACAAAACCCTATTTATTACAGGATAAAGCTCTATACGACGATGACTTTGGCGACTCGGACACGGAGAAAGAACCTGACGCGTACCTGGAGCGCGTTAAGGCAGAGGCTAAAGAACGGGACTCTGGGGACTCGGACTCTGATGAAAGCACTGATGAAGACTTTAACCCTGATAAGGCCAAGGAGAGCGATGTCGCTGAGGAGTTAGTACTTTTCTTTATTTCTTTTTTTACATGGGCGTTACTAATGTTAGCAGAGGATTTGCTTTTAACAGTTTTCTATTGGCAGTTAAAGACTTAAAATACATTAAGTTTTTCTCCTGTGTGCTGCGTCTGTGCGACTCTTTACACAGCAGTTGCTACGACAACCTATTTCTTATTATGATTTTTATTTTTTCTAGAAGAGTATTTTGGTGTCTTCAAGTCCTGGGTTAATAGGTATACTTATAGACAAATATGGTTCATAATTTGCTGCACGAAGGCAAGGATTAGCAAAAATCGATTTAAATATGATTTGAAGATAATTCTCCTTGCTCATGTCGTGTTGTTTTATTCCAATCGCATCATGTTATGCACAAACACTCATACATTCGGTTGATATCGCTAGTAATAAATGATCATGCTAGCAATACCTATTAAATGAAATATGACTCAAATATGTATGTAAGTCGCGCCATTTTTTTGCATTATCCTTTCACCTAAAATAATAAATCTATTAATTAATATTCAGATACGACACCAATCCATCATCGTCCGAGGATTCAGATGCATCAGGTGGCGGTTCGGATGATGAGGGCAAGAAGGAAAAGAAAAAAGAGAAGAAGCCCAAGAAAGCTATTACTATTGTAAGTAGATTGTGCTATTCCTACTTATCCTACTATTCATATAATTAATGCGACAGTTTTTGAAGATGTATATACAGATCGACGTATGTTTTGTAATTCTTACTCTTTCGCATTTGCGATTTCGATAAAATTTGTTACTAAATTCTGTCTGTCTGAAATAACAATTGTAGTTTAATACTGGGAATGCAGGTGAAGCCGCTGGCAGAAGCTAATTTTACGTAATATTGTCATATTTGTCTCGCCAATTGACACGATTTGTTTGATACCATACCTCTTTCATTTCATCTATTTTCATCTCTTTCATATCTATACTAATATTATAAAGCTGAAGAGTTTGATTGTTTGTTTGTTTGTTTGTTTGAGTGAACGCGCTAATCTCCGGAGCTACTGGTCCGAATTGAATAATTATTATGTGCATCACGCTATGGCCAAAGGAGCAGAGCAGAGCGGGTGAAACCGTGCTGGAAGTAGCTAGTTAATAATAAGTGCCTTATCAAAAGCTTTATTGTTATTATATTTTAATCCTTATTGAAGGATGTTTAAGGCTTTTTATCAAGCAAGACAATGCCAGTCTCATTGGACGCCAAACAGACACAGCAAACGATAATTTTAACTTTATTAATTGTAAATTACAGTCAGAAGCGCCGCGCAAACGTAAAGAAAAGTCAAAGAAACGCGAGAAGGACGTGAACGCACCGAAGCGGCCGGCCACTGCGTTCATGTTGTGGCTGAATGAGAACCGCAAGAGCATCGTGGAACAGAACCCTGGCATCAAGGTCACGGAGATCGCCAAGAAGGGAGGAGAGCTCTGGAGAGATCTCAAGGACAAATCTGTATGTTATTTCATTATATTTATCACATTTTAGATATGTTCTTTCCAATTTTTATGTTTTTTTTTGTCTTTTTCGCCAAAGAAGTCAAATTATAGTCATGACTTTAGTGTTGGATGATGCAAATTATCTTTTTAAAACAACCAAAGAACCATTTGTACATGTTGATTAAAACCTAAAATAACTCAATATAAAATCTTATTTCTTTGCACAGGAATGGGAAGAGAAAGCAAGCAAAGCGAAAGAAGAATACAATATAGCTATGAAGAAATACAAGGACAGTGGCGCTGCTGACGAGTTTAAGCAGAAGAAGAAACAAGCGGAGAAGGAACGTAAGGCAGCAGAGAAGAAATCCAAAGCCCCGGCAAGTAAGAAAGCAAAGACCACAAGTAATGCAGGAGCTGGCTCCGGAGGAAAGTTCACCAGCAAGGAGTATATTGAAGATGATGATAGCTCTTCTGACTCAGATAAGGAAAAGGACAAGAAGAAGAAGGATACAAAGGATGTAAGTTAAATTTTCATACTTATCGCCGTACTCTGAGTCATTTAATGACTACTCACTCCACCTTTGGCGGGGCCCCGCACTTGTTTTGGGAACAAAATTGTTACTAAACGAATAATTGTGCAGGAATAATTTGTGATTCGTGTGCTATCTACAGTTTCTGTACCTAAACTTTGAGTAGGTCCCAGTATTTGTAGGATTATTATTTGCTAGCAAAAATTAGCCTATGTTGTCACCTCCCATGAAATGTTACACTTCTAATTTTATTGTGATATCTTGATATAAAACCCCCTTATAAATTGGTATATTACATTGTAATTAAATTAACACCAGATTCTTGTAGTCTAATGTTGATATTCGTATCTACAATGTCAAATGATTATTTTAGCAAGTAGAAACACGAAAATAAGCTAAAAGTGACAATTCATGGCGGATGATTCCCCAGGGGAATCATCAAACTTTCTGGCGCTTGGTGCCTCAGAGGCATCACAGAATTTTTGTTTGACGCCAGGCACTAAAGATTGCTAAAAAGACTTCCGCACGGAATCGGTTAATACTAACCTTAGGTTTACTATTGATAGAATCTATTTTGCTTTAATTCAAACTTTGTCCGATTGTAACGCATATTATGCATTATCTTTAAGTTATTGCGTGACCAAGGGCAAACTGATTCATCATCACTACATAGTATAAAACAAAGTCTCTTATCGGTGTCTGCCCCTATGTGCGTTTAAATCATTAAAACTACTCAACAGATTTTGACGCGGTTTTTTTTATAAATAGTGTTAGTCCAGAGAATGTTTTCAGTATATAATTTGTTATGATTTTGACGACGCGGGAAAAGCCGGCATTGACGGAAAGCCAATTCGAATCAAATAGGAACATCATCATATTTATGTTCATTGCATATTTAAAACAACAAATAAATACAAAATTCTTGAAAAATATAACGGTCAGTAACAAAATACAAGTAGCACGTTGTGTAATAAAACGTGTATTCATTCACACAGCACGTGGTGCCGTGGTCACGCGCAAGTGATTCTAATAGTACGAGTATGAGTAGATTTTATCAAGTGCATACATAACTGACTCGTTATGTCTTACATTCAAACTCAGTCTGAGCTTTATTTACCCAGTACATTTAATGTTTATGCTCATTTATTTTACTCGTTAGTAATTTGTAGCTAGATAATAAACGTTTCAATGTAATGACTATTTAAGCACATTTGGTGGCAGATTTTCTTAGTTGATTTTTAACAATTATGACGAATTTCAGATTTAAAAGAATAGCCCAATTCACCTTTACTAGAAATGTTGAAGAGTACTATGAATGTATTAAAACGTCATCATTTTCATTGAATAAAACTAATACATAATAATTCTAATAATTATATATAATATTAATAATTCAGATAATTTTAAGAGTTTCTTTATGATTTATGAGAGATTTATAATATACCGAAACGTTTTTAAATAGAAATGTCGTTTTATATTAGCAAACTTGGGTGCCAGGTAGTTCTATGATACAAAAGATCTTTAAATGCTTTTTTTTATTTCTACAATGCAATGCAATGCTTATAATTTTTCGAAGGTGTGCAAAATGCTAAACGAAATATAAATATGTATTAAAATATGGACTTGTATTATAATTTAACCACTAAAGACATAACCTCGACATAGCATCCTATTGTATACCGGCTTCTGTTCAACGAATGCACCCACGTGCTATTTCAAAATGTTCTTCATATGGGATAATTTTGAAAGAAAAAAGTAAGAATAAGAACGTAATATCAGAAAGAAAAGTAGGAAGCCTTATGTGTTATTACAAACTACAATCTATTCAGCTTTTCGGTCATTATAGATTATTGATAGTCAACCGCACATCGTTGTCTTAATATCTATTTAATTATGTAAGATGATTAAATGTTCGTTACAAACGATCTAACGTTTTAATTTCTTCTAGACTAAGGAATCCAAGAAGGAGAAAGCAAAGAGTTCATCATCAGAAGCAGAAGCATCTTCAGGAGGGTCTGGAGACGAAAGCGGAAGCGGCAGTGACTGAACCCATAGTGTACTTAAACAATAAAACTAACCTTTAAAATAAAACCTCGGTTTTTGTAGTAAATCTCATCCTTGGTACAAAAGCATGAACACGCACTGAAATTGCATGTCTTCAGAAATCGGGGATACTTAAGAACTGATTAATAAACATTTTAGTTATTTCGAATCATTGTATGTGATGTGAACGTTATTCTTATACAATGAATAATCATGTTGTATGTGTTTCTTAACGCCATACTCAGAGTCATTTAGTGGTTGTTTAACCTAGTCTTTATTAATTGTTTTCGGAACTAAAATGTTACTAAAGAATAGTTTAAGTCATCATTAAAAGTCTCTGAGTATGATAGTTATTAATCTGGCCAAATCTAATATTGTAACTGTTACTACTAAAGCTGTATGCACAGCTCAGATTCCGAAGAAATTCCCGCCATTTCATTAAATCACTTCTATCTTAGAAAACTTAGTATTTTATGTATGTGATATTGTTGTATTATTACCATTCAGTTAATGTGTGTTGATGATTCATAATAGTTGTCTTAATTGTATTAAAACTTAGTTATAAATAAACATTACTGAGTAAATGTTAGGTTATGTTTCTATCTCTATTTTACACTTGTGAAACACAATTGTGTGACAGTAATAGCGATAGGGCTAAGCCAGAGCCTTTTTATCTGACTCCCATGTAAATATATTAAGTAAGATCAGTTGTGATTGTCCTAAAATTCGTATTGCATGGTATGTGAACGATTAGCCCCAGATTAGATGTAATGTTAGTGTGTTAATTGTTATTATAAGACTATATTTTCCTTTGTTGTTTTCTTTTTGTTGTATAAGTAAGAACAATTTACTTAAAACTTGACTGATGACTTGACTAAAACCATGATTAACCATTTTATTTTGAGATAAGTAGTAAGGATTATTATTGGTTTGAAGATCAAACAAAAATAATACTCAAGCCATGGCATTTAATAATAAATATTGTAAGTAAAAAAATGCGTTACACAAAAGATATGGTAAAACAATAATAATTGCACCCAGAGCAGTACAAAAGTGTAACCGTTACTTTAACTACAAAGGTGCATCGGGTCTCGGTGGCGTCGCTTCCCCTAGGCGCGCCGTAGAAAAAGTAATAAAACGCGCTTACACTGAACTAAAAGTATGGGGTTTGTGCCGCAACGAGAAACCGTCCCGATGTCGCCCCTTTTTTACAGGGAAGGGTCCTAGAGCTATTGTGTTGTCCGGTTGATTCCCAAGAAGAGCAATAAGCGGGCTTTGCGGTAGGTTTGGCAAAAAAGAAAGTAAAAACTGATGAGCCTGTCCCTTCGGCAAATAGCAGACGTTCTTCTGATTTATAATATTTTAGTAACAAAAAAAGACTGGCGGATTTGGCGCGCAAAATGTAATATAAGGTTACATATATGTACCAAAGTATAAGTAGCCTATTTACTTCTTGGTATGAATTTAATGTTACTGTAACTAAGTACATATACTTCTACGTAAGTACATAAACCAGTTAAGGAAAATGCTAACAAACTACATATAAATAAGTGAAGCTATAAATGAGTAGGTAACCAATTATATTATTCATTTATGATGCAAAATGTAATATCTATATATAGGCAAGCCATCAACTTTGTCAGAAACGTGGCTAAATACTTTTAAATCAAAATTCTCTTACATTGGTGTTGTAACTAGCATTACAAACAGCTTATCACGTTGAAATAAGAAACTTATCATGTAATATAACAGGTCAACCTTACTTCAGTTGGCGCTCGTTTAATCGGTCAGCACAATGATAACTTGATATCAACACGTGTCTGCGCTTTTTATGCATTCTTGCACTACAGTGCTACATCCTATTCAAATATTCATGGATAACATTCGTATAACCTAAATAGCCAAGCAATAAAACTGAAATCAATTGGTTCAATGATCCAATAACAGGAATTTTAATCTCATACCTATGACTAAGCATCGCTTATGTTTGCCTTTAAACCTTGGCAAAATACCTTAATCTACCTTAGTTGCTAGATTTTTGTTAAGTAAGCACGAAGCTAATTTGTGCTAAGTAAATTAATCAATCAGTACTTTATCTACTAAAATGATAACTAACGATATTCTGATGTAAAAGTGACTATCATTCATTTGATTGTATTGATCAAATCAATACAAATTGTAAGAAACGCAAACATCAAAATGAAAGGACCTTGTAACGGTCGTCTCTATGTGAGAACGCAAGGCAAGGACCTAAAAAAATGTTCTCATGTCGTGACAATGTCTATTAATAGGGTTGGTTAAGTATTGAGCTCTTCGTCGCACGGTATATTAAAGTTTTATACCCCCAACCCCTCCTGAATGTAAGACTTTATAACAAATGGCTAAGTATAATACTTAGGTATTCGCTAAAGGAAAAAATGCATTGATATTATAATGGACAGCGCACGGCGCGTAAACAACATGAGCGTCGCGTGTCGTCACAAAACCAGTAAAACCTGATCCGTATCGAATATTAAACGGCGAGTAAAAGAGAGGCCACGCTTTATTTCCGCTCTTCCATTATACTTATTTTGCGAATTCGAAACGATTTCGAAAGAGTCAAGCATGGTTGCTTTACTGTTCATTATAGTTAGGTATTATTTATGTTTAGCTAGGTAGATATTTCAGTATTTACGAGTAAATAGGTTGGTAATTTATCTTTTAGAGTAATTTATCAGATTAGGTACCGCAGTAGTTATCAGCGCCGGTAAGAATTGGTTTTTTAGTACCTACTGTTATATGAGCCTATGTAAGTAGAAAGTTACTTCGCACTTCAGAATGCCCGCTATGTAAATACCTACTGTCCCGCGCCGAAGAGGCGATGGCCAGCAGTAGCGTCGGCGGCGACCGAAAGGACTGGCTCTCCGACAACTATGCGGTCAGTCAACTCGGACAGTACAAGGTGGTAAATTGAACTGTCACTTGCATCCTTTTTTGGAGAGATCTCTAAAGGTGTACTTAACTGATGTTATTTAAACGTAATTAAACAATGCATTTGTAATCGTTTACAGCATTCCTTCCAACATAAATAGATAATAATGCCATAATCTACCTAATGGTTGACCTATATCAGGTGACTCGGCCGGTGCCCGGCGTGGCAGCAGTTATTTCTCGTTCTTATAATAATGTAGCTAGAAATAAAACCTATTTAAAGTCACTAAAGTCTAAAGCTACCTATTAAGTAATGCCGAGACCGGGATGATAATATAAACTTGTCACAAAGTATTCACAAGTTACGGATTCTTCGAATCTGTTGACACTGATACTTACATACCGCTCCAGCTAAAACCCAACTACCTGATACCGGAAGACCTAACATTTTAGATATTCTTGTGAAATTATACAAGTTCTAATGATCCTTATACCTTTGACTTATATACTTCCTTTCAAACTTATCAATCACTCTCTCTAGCAATATTTACTTTATTATGCAAGCCGGTTTTTCAGTGATCAAACCTGCTCCAGTAAGAAGGGTAACTTACAAAGGACAACTACTGAAGAAAATGAAGCTTAAAAAGGCAACTAAGCAGGTGAATTCAAGAACAAGATACCAACAGGCAGTCTTAGTATAGCTGCATGTACTTAGTATATTATCCGAGCTGAGTCTACTGCTATATAATATGTTGATTACTATTACTTCAACAATATGTGTCTTAAGACTCTGAGGATTAAACATCATCATCAATAGCTTTTGACAGTTCATGAATTCCCTGCTGGACTTGAGATAGGTAACAATACCTAATATTAAATTACTGAGCAAATATCATGACGGGGAGTTACTGTTATGTTATCGGTTCCTGGGTAAGTAATGGGAAGAAGAGACTATTAGGCAAGTCATATTAAATTTATGACAGCAATAAAACGGTATATTATTGTGGCAATAGCCAGAAGTATGAGATACTAGAAATGCTGCTTGAGATCTAAATTCAAATACCTAACTTAATTTGTAGATCATTAGTTACAAAGATGTTACAAGCTATAGGTTGACTGCCTACGTCTTGTCATCAACCAAGGAGTCTACAATTAAGGAATCCTAGATGTATTACTTACTAGTTACCTAGTTAGTTAGATAGCCTAGGTGGCCTATGGACAGTACATATAGGAAGAAAGGTATTTCAAAGGACCTAGAAATCTGTAGTATAAATTATAGCCCCCAATAGGCCGGCTACGAAGACAAACTAGAAAATACAATGACGTCAGGATTCAGGATATCACGCACACTGCTGCTATTTATTTTTGGCATCCCGTTTAGATAACTTTCGTATTAAGATTGTTCAGCAAATTAATCTAAAATGCAAGTAACCTCTTATATACTGTGGCGGTACTTGATGGGTAGTCCGTAAACACGTCTAACTAATTAACTTTAGGCAGTAAATGTTGTTGTTTCATATTTCCAAATTTACACTCTTGTTAACTTAGCTACAATAATTATGTAGATACCAAAATAGCCAAGTAGCTATCTACAGTGGTTCTGTGGTGGAATATACGAGTGTGCAATACATTCATTAGGTAACTGTTTATACATATAAATACTGTCTACCCTTACTAGTAATTATAAAAGTAAATTACCCTATTTAAGTACCTACCTAGTTCACCAAATCAACATATTATTGTTGTTAGTTACTAACGTAAACAAAAACAAACAAATACATTTCCTTCCTTCTACCTTCCTAAATTAAATTCAGTTAAAATCATCCTCCTAGTCTCATCCATCTAAAACGTAGACTTTATGTATTGTAATTTCTGGGTTTAAGGCCTAGGTTTATGCAAGTAACGAGTGACGAGTGAGTATGTACTAAAACCTACAAAATATAACGCTATTATCAGAAAGTAAAAGGATATTTCTACGTCCAATACCTACACATCTCCATGCAAAAGATATAGCTGAATTCAGCTGTCGATTCGACTTCATTTATTAATTTGTGGCATTCCATCTAAAAGCAAAGCACAACTTGCAAATAAAGTATTTACGTAGTGTTAATGAATATTTATAAAAATTACAGCTAGGATAACTTTATTGACAGTTTGTCTTTCAACAATGTGTATTTTCTAAGTACATCTAGTCGTATTCAACAATGTATTTTAGGTGTATGACCTTAAGAACTAAGGACACCACACCCTTATATCTTTGAAAATAAAAACTATTTCTCAAGTTCCCACGAAATACCAAATCGTAAACAAACGTGCTGCCATTCAAGCGCTATGTTTTATTGGCGTCCCTTTCCCGCTAACGTTTACCGCGCTTTTTACGTTTTCGAAATCAACGTTGGCGGCATTTAAAATAGGGCGCGAGTTCATTTCGATAGGAGTCTTGTGTTGAGTGGACTGGGTCATTTTTTGATATACTTATTTTGTAAGTATGTTAAATATAATTATTATAAATATTTAGTATAAGTTTTCTGACGTTATGATGTCAAAATCTAATCATTTCTATGCGTATTTTCATCGAAATACGGCGAAATAAATTTCTAAAGCAAATGTTCTAGCTCAATATGTCTCATAGAAAGTAATCTTTATTTCGTAGACATAAGGTATAAATTTAAATGAACAAAGCAATCGATACGTCACGGATATACGTAGTACACGATGCTAAGCCATTTCCGTGCGGTTGGTACAATCGTAATGGCGGACCAATCACAGTCGAGATAGATGTCGCTTTTGAGCCGACGCGAGTCGACCCCAAGCTAGCTTGCTCTGGGAACATTTGCTTCGAGCTCCATACATTTTCTTCTGGTTCTCTACGTCTATAGTTTGGTTGTGCACCAGTTCAAAAATAATTTCAAAATTTTTGCCCTCAGGTAAGTAAAGTTATTTTTCCAATCAAAGTAAAGTGTTTTAATAAGTGTATTAGTGTTTCTTACGGGCGGATTCATTGAAATAATTTTCATTCCACGTTGGAATTCGCATTCAAACATGGCTATAGGCATCGCCGTACTTTCCTTAGTACGCGTGGGTATGGGAAGGACGCCTTATTTCAATAATTAATTTCTCGGATCTTTACTATTAAGGGACAGGAACAGTTCTTCAATAAGTTATAGCTAAATAGTCGTCGGATTATTTGGTAATTAGGTCATCTTTAGTTATTGCGTATTTTCAACACAATCCGTGAAAACAAAATGGTTCTTTCGACCCAAGCCTAGGACAGTGAACTCGTTGTATGGGGAGATAACTATTTTTGTTAATAACTACATCATTTTATGTGTTTTTATAGTGATTCTTGTTGTATTAAGCTAGATTTTTATCGATTTAATACTGGAATTACTATATTTTCACCTAAAAGACGCGTAAGCGTGTTTCCCGCCAAAACGCCGCCCTACTGTGCCATATAAGCAGCGTGAAGGCTAGTTAGCTATCGGATTCTTCAAGGCATTGCCTGCGTTACCTGTTGCCATTTATTTTCTCATTATTTAATTATAATTTCCTTTGTTTGTTTGCAGGAAAAAAGTTAAAATGACGGACAAGCCTAAGCGTCCCATGTCAGCGTACATGCTGTGGCTGAACAGCGCCAGGGAACAGATCAAGTCTGAGAATCCCGGCATGAAAGTCACCGAAATCGCCAAAAAGGGTGGCGAGATCTGGAAATCGATGAAGGACAAATCTGTAAGTAGTATTTCGTCATTATAACATTCGTTGTCTTTGTTCGTGTAAATTGTATCTAATATCTATATTTTTGTTAAGGAATGGGAGGAAAAGGCCGCCAAAGCCAAGGAGCAATACGCGAAAGACCTTGAGTCATACAACGCCAACGGAGGTGGCGGCGAGGGTGGCGGCAAGAAGGCACAGAAGCGAGGAAAGAAGGCAGGCAAGAAGGCGGCACCTGCTGTAAGTATCAATGGCATTATACATGTTTGTCTAGGTTTATACAGCCCTTTGTGGTAAGGTCATACTAACTTCTTAATTTTATTTTAGAAATCCAAGAAAAAGAAGGAGGAGTCTGAAGATGAGGATGGTGAGGAAGAGGAAGAGGAAAGCGAATGATCTCCCAACTTAATACGACATTACTGTTCATATTGAATAATTTACTTGGACTTAATTTATTACAAAGTAAAATGGGACTGACTTTCCAAAGTCTGTATGACATTTCACACTTTTTTTATAATTTTTACTGAGTTGAATTTATAAATTTTTGGCTCGATGTTTCTGATGCATTATAACAGTAATTTTGGTCTACACATGAAATTGTTGATGTTTCAGTGTGTTGTTTATCTACTACTTATGTTTGTAGTATTAATAATAATGATAGATGTATGTAAAGAGCATTGCAGAGTTTGGAAAGTTCTGCCGCTGGCTAGGGTCTAGGTTTCTAAGCCTCAAAAAAAAAAAATAATGTTTAAGTGTTAGCATGTATACACCGGGGAATTGTACAGTTAGCCCTCCCTCGTTAAGTTCGCTGTGACTACTGGATGCTCACTTTAAGATGTGTACCTCAACTGGTTTCATCAAAACTAGTATGTCTGCAATATTACCTGATTTGCTGTATAACATATTTATGTTAAAGCTGTGCTTTGATTTAAATATACCATAATTTTTAATTTACTGTGTATTGATAAGTTGTGTGCATTAATTTTGGACATAGAAGTTTTGGTCAGACTATACCAATATGTAAAATTAGAGACTATTTCATAACCATATGTGGCGGCTTATTGTTAATTATAAACCTACCTCTTCTCATTGTAAATTTCAATGCTGATAATGGTACCAAACTCTAAGCTAAGATCCCACTTAGGAAATTGATGTGTATGTTGTATTTTTAGTTAGTTAATAGGTAGGTTTTCGATGTGATTTGTCTCTCAAATTTTACATTTGTGTTATTTTGTAAATGAGAATTAGCATTCCTCATGTCAATACGGATTTTACATGTTCAATAAAGTAATTTCATATAAAATATTCTATTTTTCAATTTGTCTTTTCATTCTTTTTCATAAACTGCTATGTTGCTTCTTCATCTGTCTTTTCTCTATACTTTCTTTTATTCTATTGCTATAACCTACAATTCAATTGATTAGCCTTGATTCTCTACCAATGTCGCAGTGTCCCTGTCAAAATGACCGACGGCAAAGTGATGCACGTGACGAAAGTATCTAGACGGTACCGCGTGGCAAGGGATAGACGTACATAAGTGCGCCACGTAGGCGTGACAAATGAGTAGACATAGAAGTATTTTTGACCTCTATTCACAAATACGTCGATATAAATATTGTTTTGTTTGCAAAACAACGCTATGCATCAGTAATTGTAGGCACCTACGACGAACATTTACGTTATCGCAGTGCGACCATTTTATAATAGGTACACTGATGTCCGATCGATAAAAAAAGATGCTTGTTCATTTTGGCATGCCAGATAATGTACCTAGGTAGTTGATTGCATAATAGGAAATTAAAACTTAAATTAGCCATCAAACACCCAATAACTGCCTAGTTAAATAATCAATATTTAGGTTCCTAGCTTATTAGCGATTACCAGACTGATGCGAAAATAAAAGTCTAACGAGCCAATCATAGCCATGCATGCCCTACTTAATTGATGTCAAGCAACGTCATACTTCTTTAGCGTCACGGCGTCCGTGGGGAGGGGTCGATACAATATTGATATAAGGCTGAATATACACTACATGCATCGTTAAAGTTACTGATAAACGTTAGTCTGCCTTATTGGTAGGTCGATAACTATGCAAATACGAAAATTAGTTATAGGTAAATATGATAAATAATTGATCTCATCCTAATTTTCTACCACTGACAATGAATGTCGAAAATTAATGAATTATTGTAGCTTTGTAGACCACCAAGTTTGTAAATCAATAATAATTATGATAAATAAATATGAGTTCTTGCAATATTCTAGACTACTCTAACGGAATGTTCTATTTTATGTTTTGTTTTGTATTGGTTATTAAATTGGTAGATACGACTCCAATTAATTAGACATTAGTAGTCTGAAGGTTACTAATACACTCAACTTATGAGATTGACTAAATGTTATCCCAAATAAAATCTAATGAACAATAATCTGGATTGTGGGTGGCCGTGGAGGTCTAAGGTCTTGGTTTAGCAGTGGACGTATCTCGGCTGATGATGATGATGGGCGGCGCTGATCGTTCTACCATCAGGTGAGCCGTGTTCTCGTTTGCCCAATATTCCATTTAAAAAAATATAACAGCTAACGCCTTTGCAACTTGGAGTCAATACGTACTCGGTAGTATCCGTTGGATTCCCATCCCGGGTCCTCCAGCAGTTGTCTTGTTTTTTGTCTAGCATCCTACATTTATGGCATGAAATTCTCGACACTATCACGATGGTTGGAAAATAACTTCGACATGTCACCCAGATGTCAATGTCAAGTGACTTATTTGTCAACTGTCAATGTCAATAAATGCAAGTTTCAAACGACCTCAGAAATAAAAAAATAAATAAACAAGTTTTTTTAAATAAAACATTACAAAACAATAAACTTATTAAATGGTTATACTTTGATAAGAGTAAAGTTTAAAACATACGAACTAAACCATATATGCCTCAAAATCTATAATTCTTGTGATCTAACCAAAAGGTATTTGAGGTTATGCGTTGGGAGTAAAATATTTTGTTATCATGAATGTTGTTTTATATTAATACAACGTGTGTAGTAAGTGCAGGTATGTCGGGGGACGGTAGTGGCGGTGGTGGGTCGGCGGTGGCCCTAGTGACCGGAGGCTATGATCATACAATCAAGTTATGGCAAGCACACAGTGGCGTCTGTTTACGAACCATGCAACACCCTGATTCCGTAAGTCTTTATTAGTAGGCATAAACAATAATTATCATATTCTATTTAAAAGATCATTAAAATCTAGATCAGTGGGTATCCTTAATGCTTAGTAAAGTATACAACTGAAAATCTTAATTTGCCTGCAGCAAGTGAATGGGCTTGAGATATCTCCCACTGGACAGATGGTAGCAGCGTGTGGCTACCAGCACATTCGCATGTATGACTTAGCCAGTGCCAACCCAGATCCTGTTGTTAATTTTGAAGGAATCACGAAGAATGTTGCCAGAGTTGGATTTCAAGTGAGTTCAAGTACAAATAGTTTTAATATACAAATAGAATTCGTTAAAGAATTTTAAATTTTCAGCCATTTGTAAGATAAAGTAATGTATATCTTATCAAGACAACTATTTCAAATAGGTACCACAAGTACCAGTACCCTATAGCAATGAAATTGAGTGTAACACTTTAGCTAACTAACAGACAAATATGGAAACCAAAATATCCCAAAAAATATGTAATATTTTCAAGCAATTTTAAAAATAATTTTATTTTTAGAAAAATGACCTTTGGATGTACACCGGTGGTGAAGATTGGACGGCTAGAATATGGGACCCAAGGTAACAAAGTAATCTTTAATATATTTTAGGAAAACATAATATATACCCATTGATTTATTAAATAAATAAATAAAATGTTGACTGATGAATTTTCTGTCAGTTATGTATAAACTTCGGTCACATAACAAAAAAACTTTGATGTTTAAATGACAACTCTACCTCAAGTAATTACAGATTGAAACAATAATTATTCCTATCAATTTAAGTAGGAACTTGAACCTTAAATATTTTCCAGGGCTGCACCACAATTCCGCTGCACAAAAATATTCCAAGTGCAAGCTCCTGTCAATACTGTTACATTGCATCCCGATCAGACACAGATTATGGTGGGAGACCAGAGTGGCATAATACACATGTGGGACCTTCGGACAGACCAGAATGAACAATTGGTAAGAGAAAAATGTCAAGAAACTACATAGTTTCTTTTTTCTATTCTGTAGTTGTTGAACAAAGTAGTTAACTCTGTTTTACTGAAAACTATCTGATTAATAAACAAAGACAACAGTGAATCAGCTAATCACCAATCATCATCAATCATCTGATAGTGGGAATTTCAGAAAGGGATCGGGACTTATCTGATTCCCTTAAAGTCACAGACAAACTGACAATTGTATTGTTTCTCTAGATACCAGATGCTGAAGCCTCAATCCAGGATATAGCAATTGACCCAGAAGGCAAGATGATGGCTGCGGTGAACAACAAGGGCAACTGCTATGTGTGGTCACTGGGAGGCGCAGCCCCACATCCCGTACCACTCAAACACATTGTTGCACATTCTAAATATGCTCTCAGATGCAAGTTCAGCCTGGATTCTACGTAAGTAGATTTGAAATGGTCTTATTGTGAATTTGGTCAAAATATTTAATTTTAATCAGATGGGCGATACAATAGAGTGGATATAAATAAACAAGATTTTCTGAGAAGAAATGGAAAAAGACACTTCTATAGAGTATAGATTAGATATATTATGTCATCAATTAAAGTCCTACTTCTTATTTTAATTCACACTTTTAGATGAGATATCTAATGATGCTCACTAACAAATTAAAATACTTAATTAAAATAAAATCAACGAAATAAATATGTAGGTACTTACAGCTTACGTAAAATTCATTTAGATCTTAATGGCGGTCTCCTGCATGAATAAATGAATATCTCCTAGATAAATATTATGTCACGATCTTTGGATCCGTTCCTCGGTTTTTGCAGCCCGCAAAATTACTCACATAACATTTTTAAAGGCTAGAAAAGTTTTCAAAACAAACTTATCAAAGTTTAAAAACTAGTTTCGACATGAAAAAATCAAATTTGAAAGTTTGACAACTGTCTGTTAGTATTGCCAATTTATAAAAATTGTTGTGGCGGTAAAATGTTATGGGGAATGAGGATAATTTTAAAATATTTTGCATTATTCACCAGGATGCTTGTGACGACGTCTGGCGATTGTTCAGCGAAAGTGTGGCGGACCAGCGACTGGACGCTGCTACGTGAACTGCGCAACGACACGCAACGGTGGGTGTGGGACGCAGCCTTCAGTATCGACTCACGATACCTTTTTACGGGTAAGTTTATTACAAGTTTCACTTCCAGAAATAATTCTTGCTCGGTGTAGAATTGTTAGTAAAGTTGGATAGTTAATTTCCAGGAAGGCTATGGGTTATAAAACATGACACTACGACCGATAGGAGCCCAACAAAGTGGGTGATAATGCGCGGGAGTTGCTAGTAATATTATAAAGCTGAAGAGTTTTGTTTGAACTTTTGAACAGGCTCCAGTACTAGTTGGATTTTAATAATTAATTTTGTGTTGGATAGTCGTCAATGCATCAACATCAAGCTGCAATCAGTAGGAAGCGTGCAGTTAGTTCCTAGTGAAGCCGTGCGGGAATAGCCAGTACTTACATGCACCGTTGTATCGTCATCCAGTGTCCTACTACAATTCCTCCATTATGATAAGTGTTGAATACTATCTTTTCTTTTATCTTCCAGGTTCCTCAGACAGTTACGCCCGACTCTGGGACGTAGAAAAGGGCACCCTAGAGAGAGAATACTGCGGACATCAGAAAGCTATCACCGCCCTTGCCTTCAGAGACCAGGCAGTTTAATAATTGTAACTTTAATTAAGGAAAATTGTACATGAATTATTTTATAACGAACGCGAATGTTTCTTCTCAAAATTATTTGATTATGACTCAAATTGTTTGTTAGATAAGTTGCATTTATTAGTGCCATTAGTTTCCACAAAGCTTACATGGAAAATGGTCTGTAATTAGTTCCTTTTAATCAGGTTGTCAATAAGGGTTATTACTTGTTTTTGTTATTTTTTTATATGCCTTGTTACATGTCAAATTACCAGTTTTGCAATGTCTAATCAAGAATGTGTTTAACAGGAACTTAATCAGACATAGTGTGGCTGTATTTCTATTATTTATCTAAGTTGTTGGTGGATGTGTGTGTCCATCTACCTACAGAATTTGAAACTGGTCCTACAATAGGTTAAGAATATGATTTCCGACAATAGCTTACTAGGTACCGTTTAGCGCTTGTATATTTGTAAATACTGTCTTACTAGATTATGTAGCGATATGTTGTTATAGGCTAATCATTTTGTACTCTCTTCCTGGAAAATACTAACTTACTTATATACAAAACAAAGCCAAATACATAATTGAATCATACAGATAAAGATGTATTAAATCTGCATTTACTTATTCAGATGTAAAAATCAAGCTAAGAGACAAAATAGTACGTGGGTCGTCATGCGACGGTTTTTAAGTAAATTTCAGGCATATTTTGTACTTTTTTATCCTGTAATACTTGTGTTCGATGCATTTACTATGTAAATATAACAGACTCTCATTTGACTATAATATAAAATAAAATACTATATTATAAATGCAGTTTTCATTTAATAAATAAGATATTAGTGCCGATCACAAAATATACAAAATATTGAAGC
Organism: Spodoptera frugiperda; assembly: GCF_023101765.2. Taxonomy (NCBI): domain Eukaryota; kingdom Metazoa; phylum Arthropoda; class Insecta; order Lepidoptera; family Noctuidae; genus Spodoptera; species Spodoptera frugiperda. The sequence continues at coordinate 9,507,058 of NC_064213.1, read as the reverse complement.
TTAGTTTATTTGTCACTAAGCTATTGGATCGAGAAAATATAAAATACACATATTTGAAAATGAAATAAAACATTTATTGTATGGTTATATTGCACTTTACGGTTTAAGATGGTGCTTCAACACAAACATTATTCTAATTCTTGTACATACAATTGCAACATAAAATACACAGTAAGTACGCCTCCAACCTTTATTACAAATATACTAATATAATACTGTGCTAATTACAGATATCTGTAAACACTGCAGTGTTTACGAATTTCCTAACGATTTCACTTTATAATCACAACTTGTAAAAAATGAGACCTAAATATAATAAGTACATAATATATTTGAATACAATAAGTAAATATTGGAATGTTAAATAAATGCTTTTTCCGATAATTATAATTTATAATTCAGTAATAAAAATCTCGACTAGAAACAATTATACATTCAATTACACGATATTTAAAATATACATATCACTCAGTCAAAATAAACAGTATGTTTGTCTGTACTCAGTAGTAGCTACTGGCGATGGTGTTGAGAACATTAATGTATCGCCGTTACAAAGCTTAGATTACGGTACATTACATAATTAAGCATTCAGCGATGATAAGTATGGATTGATGTTGATTTTGAACACACTATACTTGGTCTAACGGCAGATCTTTGACGTCGCCGATCTCTGAGCAGGTGTCGTCATCACATGTGTAGGAGATGACGAACCGAAGGTCGACTGGTGGCTTGGACGCAGGCCTGCCTATCAACATGACCTGCGTGATGGCTGGCGGCGGCAGAAACGGGTTGTACTGGGGCAGAGTCGTACCCGACGGCGTTAGCAGACGAACTTTACAACACTGTAAAATATTAAAATATCAGCAACCATTTTTGAATAGGCCCAGTCTATTAAGTTAATTGAAGAGTAAGAGTCATATTGGAACAATAAATGGTTGGTGTTATAAGTTCGTAACACAGTTTTAACTAGGATAGCATTATGTAGTAGACAATGGAAAAAGATTTTGTAGAATCTGACAAGAAATGTAACATACCTTAGGAACCACACCTTGAAACCTAAAATCTATAATAGGCTTCTTATTTTTGTTCGTCGTAGATATCACAACAACATTGACATCAGGCCTCGGTTTATCTTGGCAGAAGTGTAACACGACCGTCAGACCATTTTCTTCCTCAAATATCGTCATTGGAGGAACATTGCTCGGGGTTACGTTAGACAAGGACACATCTATATCCGTCAACGGTTTCACTTCAGTTTTAGTCTTTTCTCTCTTTTCTTCGGTAGATTCGATACTTTCAGTAGGGGAAGCGTTCTTCGGCTTGTTTTCTTCTAGAGATATACTTAAGTCCAATATGTTGTCAATGGGAGATTCAGTAAGGTTCGTAGGCAGTACAGCCGAGGTGCTCGGTCCGTCGGTAATGTCTACTATGACGTCATCAGGCGGCGATGATGGCTTGCTCAGCACTTTAGCTGGCTCTACAGGTTTGGATTGCTCTTCTGGTTTTTTGGTAAAGAAGTCTAAATCGAACAGAGCGCCGTTTGTTGTTGTTGGTGGTGGCGCGACCTCGTGTTTAGGCGAAGGTAACGCGTTCATTGGTATTTTCTTTGATGTTTTACTGTAATAAAACGAAATTTACAATTAATTTTATTTCGGGATCGGTAATTGGTAAAACTATAGTCAACTGAATCATTTTGCATAAATACAAAGTAAATCGTTTACCCATTAAATCCTTCCAGCCGTTTGATATGGTCAGGTAGGGACTGTTTGATGAGTTGTTCCCCAAGGGAGTCTAGTTCATTCCATCCCTCGGCTTTACTTGGTTTGTCTCCTAAAAGATCTACATCCTCTGCAAAAGTTAAAATGTAATGAATTTTGCATCAACAAAACTAAGAAATGTCTGTACATGGATTGGTTAGAGAACTTGCTTTATTTAGTGATCAGTTTCGAAATCTTTAGGTAGGATTTAGGATAGAGACTGGAATTTTGTCTACATACCCTATTAAATAACTATCTATATGTTAACAAACAAAACACAAAAAAGGTGTACTTCATTAAATGGTATATCAAAGTACAAATATGTATTTTCACAATTGAAGGAAAAATTACCACTAGGCATCAAGTTGACAGGTTTCAGCGGTTCCACAATGCTTGTATCGCTTCCCGTCGAGAAGATATCACCGAGCTCGTCAATAGCAGTACTCCTGGAGCTGCCAGGCTGCACCGTGACGTCATCTCCCTTCCCCAAGTTACCGGCGAAGTCCAATAAGCTATCGCTATTCGAACTTTGTGCTTGATCAGTACTTGAAGCTTTGGCATTTGGAATTTTCTTCTTTTCCTTTGTAAACTTAGAATATGCGTCGTACTTCTCGAAAACATCGTCTAAAACTTCGCTGGCGTGTAATATGTCATCTAGAATTAAATGAATAAATAAAAGAAAATTGAGTATTTAGTACATGGATTTTTTTAAATATCTACAACAACATCATAGAAGCTGGTTAAATATGTGTGGAGAGAATAGTGCGGATATTTCGCTGCCTATTTCAGACGTGTTGTGGTTTATAGATACTTAGATACAACGCGATCATCTGTCCTAAAATACATTAGGAACAGTGACATCTAAAAACTAAGTTAGATGGATCAATATTCAAAACAAATTCACGGACAATTTACAGGAATGATGTGACTATATAATTAATACAAACTACGAATACCACGACCATTTTATGAGATCACTAAGTTGCTCTATCTATACCTACTCTCATGGGAAAGATTATCAGACGTGACGTTATGTAACACACACAGTAGGTTTGTAAAGAGAGCTTTAAGATAAGAACCACTGAGCTACTGAGCTTATCAATCTGATACAAGTACATGTATTATCTGTATACTTTCGGATTACTCTATGTTAGTACGATTACCTAGTGTCGCCGATTAAAATGAATAATGAATACGCCCATTGATTATGACGCAGAATTTCGACTTCTAATTTTTAATAACCTGCCATCATCCACATGATATTAAAGCCGGAAGACCTAAGCTAATGTAGTTCGCAGAGCTGACACGTTTTTCCATATTTACATACTTGTGTGCACACAGCTAACTATGCGAACTAAAAGCTATGTGACTATGGAAAACAAAATTAGCTTAGTTCTTGGTCTGTAACCGGACGAAAATGAGGACGAATATAGTTAAGATATTTTTTTCAGACTAGATCTAAGTATCATTACAGCCCATGCACTTCACTATTGAACAATGTGCCTCCTGTATATAGGTACGAGGAAGTCTGTCATAATTTTTACGCTTGGTAGGCGACATTGATCGTAATTTAAAAGGTTCAGGTCTATCGGTGATGCTCAGTCTCTGTCAAGTACATTTTTTATCTTATGACACCTGTAAGATGGATAGAGGTGGTGACTAATGTTTTCTGTTCTGCTGTCACCCCATGAAAAATGTATGGATCATCTTTTTAATAAGCAATTGCAAATTGTTAAAGACAAACTACTTCAACATACTCATACATGTACAAAGGAAGCTTGTAACAAACGCAAATAAAATGTAATGAAATAAATGACTACCAACAGACAGACAGACAAACTACCACAACACACATTACAATGATAATGATTGAAGTAACAAACCGGTCCACTCACTGAGACAGTCAGGCTGGGACTCCGAGGCAGCCAGACGTTGGAGTGCCAAGCGGAGAGTCCCACAAGACATGTGCAGCTCATGTATCAACTGCTCTTCCTCTGGAGACGCATCTTCAGCGTTCGCAAGCAGTTCCTTAAGAAGTTCTGCGCTATCTAAAGCATTCCCAACTTCTTGGGCGCGACGACTGCTTTCTTCGTTACGACGCTCTTCCTAGTAGTTATAAAACATCAGTTAATATACATATTAATATCAATAATCAAGTTTAAACTACATAATGTAAGACTAAATTATTAATCATTGTAAATATTTACCAATACATTGAAAAATGAGATTAAAGATCAAGAATAATAATGGAGAAACAGTTAGCTTCAATTCTAAAAGAGTTAATAACTTATTGTTGTGTAATATAAATTCACATGACACATTTATTTTAATTGATATCTCTCACACTTGGGAAGTTCAAATTTTAAGTAAGCATGGTAGTAAACAGTCTACAATATGATGATAAATGGTGATACTTGAAAACTGAATAAATTTTATTAAATATTGCAAATAGTTTTAAATGTATAAATGGTAAAAGGAGAAAATATTAAAGCAGGACAACATTAAAAAAATATATATCAATCCATACTTACTTCTCTAACCATAGTTTTGATGAGTCTGTTAGCGTGTTGGAGATCTTCAGGCTTTTTGCTCTGTAGCAACTTTTGTAACAACTTGGACTTCTCCTCATCTTCAAAGATTGCATTCTTGGCCCTATTACGAGGAGGTACCACATCTTCAGGGGGTAAGGGAGGCGGTGTCTCCTTCACCACACCTTGGTTCTTCAGCATATCATATGCAACTTTAAACTTAGACTCCTTTGGATACTCAATTGACCATGCGTGAAGTAATTGTAAAACCTACAAAAATTTTAATAAAATAATTATAGACACCAAATTTTTTTTGATTATGAGGCCTATTAAAGTAAGTCCCAATTATAATTTTGAAATAGTTACATTTTATCAATTTACAATTCTCTGTGAATACATTGTTTTATTCACAAAATTATTATTACCACAACAGTTATATTACTTTATAAAAATGCTGGTCGTAATTGATAAAGTTAATTGCAAAGGTAGAGCAACACATTACCATGGGTCAATCACACATTTTTAATCAAATTTTATAAGGAAAATCATCTGAACCGGTAGTAGTACTATATTCCTTATAACTATAACTACAAGGACAAAGATATTAATTTGAAATACCAACTGTATAAAGTAAAACATGTGTTGTAATTCTGTGAAGGTGAAACATTGAAACAAATAGACTACATAATTACTTCTACTACTACATACATAGAAATTTATAAACAATGTTTAGACTATTTTAAAAACAAATGTGATCTTACCCTTGTCCGTACTTCAGGTGAAGTTCGATCAGCAAAATATTTAGGCGAAACTAACTTAATCATTTCATTGAGAAAGCGGAATTTGCCGACTTCAGCGTGGAAGCCGGCATCACAACGTCGCATACAACGGTCTAGCATAGAGAGAGCGAGCAGAGCCTCCCGAGCATTAGGAGTGTGTATGCGGGCCGCCAGAGCTTGTGCCGCCAGCTGCGCCCCCTCCGCAGCGTCCTTCATCACCGCACAAAAAGCCTCCAACGCCGCAGCGTCCGGACATGGTAGAGATTCGTGAGTAGCTTTTACTAAAACGAATAACAAATACATTCTCATTACGAAGTCAAAACTTTCTCATAAAATAAAATATACCACTAAAAGAATACTTACAAATTAACGCTTCTAAACTGATTAAAGTCACGTTCATCTTTTATAACAGGAAAACACAGTTTTCGTGAAATATAAATAAATTAGAATAAAATTTTTGTTTCATTTCGTTTCAGATCAAGTTGACATTTTGCTTTGTATAAGTGTTGCAAGTTACAATTCTCTGTATAACTTTGAGTGACTATAATTTTTAAAAATTAAATATTTTGTATTACATTATATTATAGTTGTTGGTTTACAATTTAATTACAGATTGCATTTTTATATCAAAATTACTGTACAATCAGATACTTTTTGTTGCATTGTAATTCATTTATTGGTGTAATGGTAATGGTGTTTTTTTCATTTTGTCAATAGCAACTTTAGTTAGTTGTCAGTTGTCATTTACTTCAATGTCAGTGTCACAGAACAGACATCATCTGACTGTCTAAGACTGCAAAAGAAATTATTGCTAAAAATAATCTAATACAAAAATCACTTATTTTATTTCAACAAAATGGCTATCCTTCGGTTGTCTCGGTTGGTGGCTCAATCGAAAAATCTGACGAAGTTCGAGAACGTCGTACAACGGAGGACTGCCACAACCACACCGACTGGTGCTATTTTGCCTGAGCCAGAGAAGACCCCTGGTGGTCTTCTAGGTATAGTATTGGCCGTAGTGCCAGGCTTGCTCATCGGAGCAGCCATTAGTAAAAACATAGCCAATTTCCTGGAAGAGAACGAACTGTTCGTTCCGTCCGATGACGACGACGACGATGATTAAGATAATCAGGTACACTATTGCTGTGTATGACTTAACGTTTACATATAAGTTTAGTTTTATAACTAAGTGCTTGTAGTTTAAATTATTATCTCTCTAATTAATGTAACAACAATTTTGTTTCAGATAGTGTAATATTTATGCGGGTTTTTAATAAATAAGAATCACATTTATTGTTATATTTTATTATAAGGATTGTTACAAAAACATTAAAATTTTGTGCTCAACATCAAAATAGCATTGTACACAATACTTAGGAATTTTGTTTAATTTATGGATTTTATTATATTAAAAATCTCTTATTTACATGATTTACATAAATACATTAAATTGTGATCATATAAAATAGCATTCTATATACAGCTAAATTAAATATGCATCAATCAAATCATGTCACATTAATAAATGCATTACAAAAGAAATGCATGTTTCATTTGTCAAAGGAGTAACACACACAAGGCAATCTCAGCTAATCTAGTCAGAGGTTACTCTCGCAAATGTACCAATAAACACTTGTGCTTAATACTTCATAGATGAATGTTCAAATAAATGAGATAATGGCATGATTCAGTCTTTCATTTTTGACAAACCACATAATTCTCTACTGCAATGATGAGGCGATGAAGGAGAGAGAAGAAAGAAGATAACAAGAAAGAATAAATCACTTGTTAGCAACTGCTATACATGTACATGAACAGAGCAGTGGTACAATTTACATATTATAATTATATCAAAATTATACTCCCTTGTCTGTCTGGAAGCATAGTAAACATTCACAATAATAATAACTTGTAATACTTGTTATTGTACATTTCTGTTATTGACACTTTCTGTAAACATGTTTATAAAAACTTCAAAGCTTCAACAATACTTTTTAAAACATAATCAACTACTGAATACTGTTTCTATATTACACAATAATGTTAAATGATAATGTTAATATTATTTAATATCAAAATAAGTCCAATACAATTGAGTGACATAAGGAACATTATGTCTTGTCTTTTTATTAAAATGTGTGCCTTGATTTCACTTAGTAACTAAAAGTACTAAAACTCACTCAGAAAACTAGGTATAGGCATGTTTAGAGGCAGAAATAAATTATCATGGAGTGCAGTGTCATGGTGCAATGGGCACTAGACCACCAGAAGCATGTCCGTAATCTTTAAAATTTAAAATCAAGTTTCCCCACACTGTGAATTTCTTCTGTGTCATGGTCGTGGTTGCGTTCAATTTATAAAACCGATAAACTTCTGGTGCGCCTCGACACGCAGCGCCACGCTAATGTATTTCTGCCATAATGGTTACTAGTCATTGGCAAATGCAGATCTATGGATCTATTTATTCAGGTGGTCGCTTGTGTTCTCCCCATCCATGGAAGCACTTGGTGAACCGCCGCGACTCCTTGTTCTTGAGAGTCAGGAACAGCTTGCGTGGCTTGTCCGGTTGCATGGATTTCATGTGTTGAATGTAGACCTAGTTTTGTACAATAGAAAAGATAGTTTTAATTGAAATCAGGAATTTTTGCAAGACATAATTACATAAATAAATGGAATTCTGGAATTTCTTAACATTTCATGTAATAATTACCTGTGCAGATTTGTAAGCCAATTTTATCTCCACTTCCGAGCACTTGGCACCAAGCCATAGAAACACTTGGTCGCCGTTATCCAATATCATTATATCGTCGTCAGCCAGATCATCCTAGACACACAAATTATTATTGTTATTGTATTTATTTGAAACATGACAACTATTTCAAATTGAAATATTTCTATAATAACTCGTATCAGTAGTCTTCCTTATTGGTTTTGTCTAATATAAATAAATAATTTGGCTTTAAAAGCTCAATAGATAATAATTAATAATATTATCAGCTAATTAAAGTACATTAGGAGTACCAACATGAAGGTAGTGAGGGAGAGGATTGATATACAGATAGCAAAGGATTTCTAGTCAATTGCACTTATGAAGAGAAAACCATGATTACCTGACAGAAATCGGTACATTTCTCGGAGACAGTGAAGTATCCCTTTTCGTTGGAGCATCGGAACAGCCTGGTGTAGTTGAGATAGTCTGCGTCCGTGTCGTACGGCTTGCGGCCGCCTATACCCACCCAGAAGAAGTTATCAGGCTCGCTGCCCTCCGTTATCACCTGTTTTTATAATAATTATTATTTATTTATTATATATTAAGGTAAAATAAAAACAATAGTGTTTAATTACATTAAAGATATGCACAACATTGTATAAGTAAAAAAAGAATATTGAGTTATGTATTACATAGAATGGGTGTTTTTCCTGTAGTTATATGCACAACATTACAGTATAATGTAACTGGCAGAATATTAGCAGTTATTATTAATAGAATGGGTGTTTTTCCTGTAGTTAATGTTATTAAAGTTGCCTTTAAATAGGTAGAAATAATTAAACAATAAAGGGAATGTTTCCTCATTTAAAAATAATCGCGTCACAATTATCATAATCGACCTAATATTCTGGTAATTTATGAGAAAACAAAATTTATTTAGTTGGCTGTAGCATTCAAAAGTAAATAAATAATTTTGTTAATAATAATTACGTTACAGATTGCTGTTTCCTACAAATCCGACATGGTCACTAGTAACATCATTAGAACTCAAGTTTATGGGGTATTTTACCATGTTTATACTTTATTATATTTTTTACGAAATATCGGAAACGTAATAATCAATAAACATGGTAAATATCCCGTTTTCAGTTCTAATGATGTTCCATAGAAAATTGTTATTACCTGCAAGCTGACCCAGGGGTTATTGAATTTCTCCTCAGCGATCTGCTCGATGAGTCGCGCGGAGTCCGCGTCGCTCTTGCTGCCTATCCACGCGTACACGATGGCCGAGGACGTGTCGTTGGCGCCCTCTAGCGGCACGTTCAGGATGTAGCTGGAAAGTTGAGGAGCGTTTGAAATCAAGAAAGACATTTTGTGATTTTGTGTGTATGTTTGTTATTCAATCACGTCAAAACGGCTGAAGGGATCAGGATGAAATTTGGAACAGGAGTAGATTATGGTCTGGAATAATACATAGGCACATACGTTTTATCCTACAGGGTGAAGCTAAAGCTAGTAGGCCATAAATCTTACGCTAAGCCAAATAGATGCCGAGCAGCGGGTCAAACTTGGGTAATAGGTAATATATCGTGTGGACTTCATAATCAGCAACTTACCAGAAGGCACTATTGAGCTGTGCCGCGTCTGCCTTTACTTGCACGAGTCGGGTACACAGCGCAGATCCATTGCTTCGTAGCTCGTACAGTTCTACCGGCTGGCGACCACTCTCCTGTTTGGAAATAAATTTGTATTATTATAATGTCATGGTAAAATGCTTTGAATGGAATAAAATTTGAAAAAACTTCAAATGAAGGTAATCAGAGGTGTCTGAGATATGATCAAAAAATAACAGCTTTACAAATATAGGTCACATAAGCACATAGGTCAAATAGTAATGTGTAACAGTAATTTTCAACAATTAAAACAGCAATATTATAACATACATCATATATCACTAAAAAAAACATACCGGCTTCTGATTCCTCTTGCCATCTTTGATGATGAACCGCCTGTGGAAGTGGGCCATGAACTTGAGGCTCTCCTGTTGTTGGTGGGTCCTGACGACGTCGAGCCTCTTGCAGAGTTGCTTGAACTTGCGCTCGAGGCCGAAGGTGAAGGTGAGCCAGCCCATGTTGGGCGCGCGCCGGCCCTGCCAGAAGTACACCACCCACGTCGCCGCCTCCGACTCCGAGTCGTCTTCTAATGGATTCGTTGCGTCCGTCTCGTCCTCCGGCTGTTACAATGATAAAACAATCGTAGATTTTATGTAAAAATTACGGAGGAAAAGGGTATAAGTAATTTTCGATATTTTTTTTTATTCGATATAAACTAATGCTTGACTACAATCCCACCTGATGGTAAGTAGTGATGTAATCGTTGATAGTGAGGCGCACTATTTTATTAAGAGCCTATTCACTCTAGACTTGAAGATAATCGAATGGAAAAATCGCAGCAGGCAGATTGTTCCAGTCTCTCGATGTACGCGGAATAAACGACGAAGCGAAACGCTTAGTCCGAACCGTAGTAGTTTCGACAACGTAAGGATGGATACTCGCCGTGCGATATGATACAAGGATGAAGAAAATTTCACACCAGAAACTCAATTCAAGGAATAATAGAACAAAAATGTAACCAAAATAAAATCTATCGTACCTCAGCAGGCAACACGTATCTGCAGAGGAAGACGTAGCAGTCACAGCTATGGAAGACTCCGAGCTCGTGGTCAGGCAGGCGCACAAAGTGTCTCCCCTCCAGCACGAACGCTTCCATGGCCTCCAGGTCCTCGTTCCACTCGTCTGCGAGAGTCTTGGCCTCTGCAGCTCCCATCGCTGGTTGCCGAGGAGTGAATAACGCTGAGAGGTCCGCTCTGTAGAAAGATTAAATTGAGTGAGTTAAACTCACACTCACGTCGTACAAATCTAAAAACTGTTAGCTATATGGTTCAAAGTTATCACAAATTATCCCTAAAACGCATAAAATCCCGAAATTGGTGTTTAATACAAATTATAAGCATAGATACATACTTGGTCTCTTGCTGTTTGGCCCAGCTGGCGAGGTCGGCGCCAGTCCTCGCGACTGACTCCGCGGTACGAGTGAAGTCCACCGCTATAACCTCTTCCCAGCCCAGGAAGTAAGTCTTGAACACCTTCGAATTAAACACAGAATATAAATTATTTGTCTCTTCATATTTTAAAATGCAGGTGTCGTAGGATACGATTAAGGGACTGCATGCTTAGGAACCGTTGGAATAGGCTAGTTTCCTACTAGTCAAATTCAATACTTTTTTCGAAACGTCAAAAACGATATTTTCTATGAACTTTGTATGAAATAGTGCGTTATGACGTCATAAGTTTTTGACGTCAAATAGCAGACTTATTTCTAGAAATTTAACTAGAAAAAATCGAAAATTAAATAGTTCATCAAATTTATGAATGAGAGTGTGATTATTTTTTAATATTTTATTGTATTGAAAAGTTGTAATCATTTATTTTTGACCGAGGATACTACCCAATTGTGTTGAAATGTGCATGTGAACTTGTATGTTTGTAAAACGCACCCACGACTCAGGAGAAAATCCTAATGTGGGGCAACGTTTTTTAAAAAATAAAATAAAAATAATAAAAAATTGCGAACCTGACTGCTAAGCGTGGACATATGTTTTATTAGCAAGTGGCCATAGTTATCGTCACTACGCGTAGTGACGATATAATAGTGTTTACGGTTATATTGTCTCTAATGTCACATAACCACGAGTATGATTATGGTTACAATATCAAATAACAAACGTCACCCTACCCTTCCTAGATGTAAACATTGCGTACCTGTGTCTCAGTTCCCTCCTGCAGTCGTGTGACGAGTGCGTGCGGAGGTCGGGTCACCATGTTAAACAACTCTTGTGCTAACTTCACCGCGGCCGCGCGAACTAGACGAGATGACTTCTTGCCGAACCTGAAACAAAACGATCATAGTTAAAACAAAAAATACGGAACAAATGTTTATGTTAGAAGAATAAAAGCAATAGAAGATGTTGGTGAAAAGTTTTAATTTTGTGTAAGCTAAATACTCAGTCAATTGGACTTTTTTAATCCTATATAATGTCTTTAGTGTAATTCAGTTTCTGTAGTAAAAAGAGATAAAAAAAACAATCCAAATTCTTAAATCTTCAACCCCAAAAAAACCGGTAACGCACTTCTAATTCCTCTGATATTGCGAATGTCTACGGCCAGCGCCGACTGCTTACCATCGAGTGATTCGTCTGTTCGTTTACCTATCGCATTAAAACAAAGGGATTTGTGTGACTGTAGCGGCGGGGTTACTTTATTTTAGATTTCAGCCATGATCGTCCCACTGCAGGGCAAAGGCCTCCCTACCTTCCTTCCACTCCTCTCTGTTTAATGCTTTTTGCGGGGTTACTAGTACTAATAATACCTGTATAATGTCTGTACGTACCAGACGAAGACATCGACGTGTGCGTCGAGTATGTATACGTTCCGCGTGAGCAGCGCGGCGCGGGCGAGGGGCTCGGCCTCGGGCTGCGGCAGCTCCAGGTAGCCCATGCCCAGCTCCACGCGGTACAGCCGCGCGCCCGGACATACGAAATCCGCTGGGACATGCTCCTGCACAATGGATGTTCACTATTTTAGTAAAAGGAACATTGGGTAGTTTCCTCAGTCAGAAATAATCACACTTTCATAGATTTGATGATCTTCTTAATTTTCAAATTTTACAAAATTAGGTATACCAAAAAAATACTTCACGAAAAATATGTATCTAGTATTTATTCCACAAGAAATAAAAATTAATAAGATGACACACACAAAAAAACAAATAAATAGATGATTTTGCAGTATGCAACACTACTTTCCCACCAGCAAATACCTACACATTGAAAATGAATACAATGTATTTTTAGAATAAGTATGAATTTTCGCAAGGTATGTTATCGCTATGTCTTTTTGTGATGCAGGTATGTTCAACATCTAAAGATTTGACTGGTAGAAAATGTCTATGGAATTAAGTGCTCTTTAATGTGTTCCTGTGGATAAGCATTTTAATTAAAAAAATATTTCTCACCTGTGGTACATAAGGCAGGTCCCCTTCATACCCTAGTGTCTCCCAGAAGCTGGCCGGCTCCTTACCGGGCGGTTCCGCGATCAATTCTGCCTTATTCTTCCTCTCTTCTTTATTTATCTTCTCCGCAAACAAACGGGCTTTGGACTTCAACGTGTTCTTTGCTTTTTTCCCGTACCTGCATACATTTTAAGTATAATTAGAATGGGTATGACACAGTCAAAAATCAATGAAATATTATCAGCTTGTTTAATTTAATTATATTAAGTTTTCCAATCCTACTATGAAAACTCATAGCTATGCCAGTACCCTTAGTATAAGTTTGTTTATACGATTAACGAGATAGGAACGAGAGTGCGTTCGTCGCTCTGATTGGTTGATACATTCACGCCGGCCAAATCAGAATGCCGAACGCACTCTCGTTTCGTTTTCGTTCAACGTAAAGCAAACTCGAACTAAGGGTAATGTTAGTTGACACTAAAGTTAAGCGATGCCGATCATTCAGCGTAAAGGACTAATGAGGAGTCTTTTGTCTTCCACCTGTTCATGATGATGATGACTGCCATCTGTCTTGCATATGGTCAAATACTGAAACGTCATTCAATTTTAGGTCGCTCTCAAAAATAATTCTGTCCTTACAAATTCTTTATAAAAGACAGAAATAGCGTGATATTTAAGTACAACTTAAAATTGAGTAGCGTTTCAGTATTCAGGCGATAGGTCAAAAATAAATGCAATGTGACTCACCACAAGTATATGACGAGTCCGGTGTCGAGCACGAAGACGTACCGCGGGTCGAGCGAGGCGGCCTGCACGGCGACGGGCTCCAGGTGGATACTGTTGCCCGCGCCGTGCACGCGGTACAGACGGGTCACGTAGTGCTGCATTACGATATACAGTTATATTGTTACTTGGGTTGATAAATCATAATATATTGTTCATGTAAGCTAACCGAGCAATTTTGTCAAACAAAAAATACTCGTAATGGTGGTTGGGTGGTTGGTGTATAATAACTATGCTACACCAGTTTTCTATTACATACCAAAATACGTTTTATTTTGTTAATTTACCTGAAAATTCGTATAAAATTTTGATGATATCTACTCGTATGTAGCTGAAACGTGTGTCGGCAACAATACTATTTTGATTCATATTGCGTTATGTTTATGACAAGAATGTACCAATTGTATTTGGTCATTCTGCAGGTTGCTATAATTATGAGAAGACATCTGTTTGATTAAGGTAATACTATTTTAGTGCATAATAAAATCAAATTACTCCTCCCACCTGGGGTAAGGGAGCGTCAAAATTTTACTGACTAAAAGCTGGAAATCAAAGACACGGGCTGGGTCGGTAGAAAGAAAGTAATTAAATAGTGCTCACCGGGTCATCGACGGTGAAGAACCCGGAGGGCGTGTGGCTGCCCTGTATGTAGACGGGCGGCGTGGGGAAGAGCGCGAGGAAGTCGGGCGTCTCGTCGGCCTGCTCGTGGCGCTGCGTGCGCCGCGCGCCCAGCAGGTTGCGCAGGTTCACCGCGTGCATCGCCGCGCACGCCGCCTTGTCCAGCTGGGGGGGGGGGCATACACAACTATATTACATGTGGATCGAGGTCAATTTGACAAATGTTTCTTTCACAAAATCCTTATTCTGACATTCTACATGTTAACAGTGCCGGCGTTAAGGGGGGGGGGGGGGTGCGTGATGGGCCGATGGCCCAGGGCGACAAATACTGGGGGGCGCCGATGCCGCCGCCGATAGGATCCGCAAAAAACTAACACTTAATATTGCTTCCCTCAAGCAAGGCTCGGATACCGGTTAAATTTTCAAACCGTTATTATGTACTTGTACGCAAAACCTTTACATTGGGTTTCGTTCGCGAAACCGGTTTTTTTAAACTGGTATTTGGAACAGTATTTTCATAAAGGTTTTTTCGGATTAACCGGTTTAGAGCAATAAAAACCGGTTAATACGACGCACATCAAAGAAACGCCGCGCGCTGTTCAGCTTATTTCAATAATAATATTTCAACGCGTGTACCGACATGCCCCTCGTCGAATAAACCGGTTAATTTAGGTTAAAATAAAGTTCTTTAATGTTCACGTTCTTAAGAAAAGTTCGGAGGAAAACCGATATAAACCGGTATTAACCGGTATTTTTTAAACCGGTTCCGAGCCTTGCCCTCAAGTGGGCGCCACAATATTTTCCGCCCGGGGTGTCAGTGGCCCTTACACCGGCTGCATGTTAATACATAAATACATAAAAAAGTGTTAGTTAACATTGCTATTTCTTCCTCAGATTAGGAGCTAATACTTTTTCTAGATTTAATGATGTGTAATTTATTACAGTAGTAGTTTATACTCACAGTCGCTTTAGACCCGATCCAGAAGTGTATATCCCAGGAGAGCTGGCCCTGCTCCTCAATGGCAGTCTTCAACACTATGTAGCAATCACCTTCGAAAAATTTGCCGTGCGCCACCTGAATACAAAACATAATATGTATTTAGTGGTATATATCATATACACACATTATATTTTCAGCTTTATTGCTTTTCGTACAAAGTAGAAAATCCAATGAAAAAAATTACATGTTTATTTTTTATTTTTTTTAAACGTTGCCCCACACTAGGATTTTCTCCTGTGTCGTGGGTGCGTTTACAAACATACAAGTTCACATACACATGATACCCAGACCCGAAACAACAATTTGTGGATCACACAAAGAGTAGTTCCGTGAAGGACTCGAACCCGCTACACGTTGCACGGCAGCCAGTTGCCCAGCCACCGCGCCAACCGTGCAGTCGTGCATGTTGGAGTAGGTTAAAGTACTGAAAGCATGATAAATACTTGATGTTATTACTAGATATATGTGTCAGTACCTCATCAACAGGTGCGGGTATAAAGTTCTCGATCTCCCAGACGGTGAGGCCGGGCGTCTGGCCCGTGTCCTCGTCGAAGAACTCCGAGTAGTCTAGCGGCGGCTTCTCCAAGCTCTCGTCCCATCGCTTCGGTCTACAACATCAATATACTTGCATGTAGTTTTGTAACAGTGCAAATAGCTGGAAATTACTCACGTGAGTAAGACGATAACATAACAATAATTAATTGTTATGTTACGTATATTTCAAGAAAGTTATAATAAGACTGGGAATAAGGTATTTTGGGTAAGTCATCTCGCTTGTGTGTAGAGCAGAATGTCTATCTTTTCTCACGATATGATAAAATAGTGCTTGAGAAACGTTCAAGTAGCCATTTACAGTTAGTAAATATTTGAGTACCGAAGAGCTAGTTTCATAGTTCCCGAAATACAAGTCTGACTCAGTTTGGGGAACGGAGAGCAGCTACCGATGTAACACCAGTGTACAAAAATTTTGCATTATCTTCATAATGCATATTTACCTGTATGTATATTTACTGTACTTTTTGAGAAAAAAATATTTCTTATTTACATAAATATAAACTTACTTAAGTTCGGAGTTCTTCTGTTCAAGTTTGTGGTCGTTGTGCTGTGTGTTGGCCTGTTCCTGCATGCCGCGGAGTATGAGCGCGGAGTCGCGTTGCTCCGGCTCAGCTCTGCCGCGGCGTAAGCGCATCTTTCGTGCGATCGGGTCAGATTTTACACCTGTGTCAAGTATGGAGATGTTATTTAGTAAATAAAGGTCTTCTAGAAAAAAAAAAAACTGTACTTTAGATATAACATTGGAGTAATTTTAATGATATTGATTATTGATATTATGAGAGTCAAATGCTCGGCAGTCGATACTAAGCTGACGACACAAAATATTCGTGCTTTTTAAAGATTTTTGTCTATAACATGTCAATTTTGTGTAAACTTTATCAAATTATTAGATAAAACTAATACGTACTGCTAGGCGTGGTAGGTTCATTAGTAGCAGCGCCGGCCAGCTGTAATTGAGCTTGTAGAGAGAAGTCAATGTTATAGTATTGAAGACCAGCCCCTCTTGGTCGCTCCACGGGCTTCGGTGGCATCACCAGGTCAGGGTTTCCATGTAGTTGTAGACTTTCCAAGTCACTCAGAAGGTGGATGGCGTCGGGTAGCGTGATAAGCTTATTGCAACTTAGGTTCAGTTTTTTGAGCGATCCACACCTATGAAAACAAAAAATATAAGGGTTAACACACGCCTGTTTTTTTTTTAATGTATGCCCGGTCCATGACTGTCTACTGGTGAACTATGGGCCTTTTCTACATACGAGGGTTTGCCACAATCTCCACGCTTGGCAGGCGAATCGGAGATAGGTACGATACAAGAGTAGGAGTGGTAACAAACTAATATATTCCGTAGTCTGTACATGGGTATTACGAAGGCAGAGATATCGTAAGTTCATTATTTGTTAGTTTCTTAGACCATTCAAAGTGAGTCAACTCAGTCAATTAAATACTCTAGTCAAATATTCAGACGCAATCATTTACATTCGCCATAACATAATAATAAATAAACACGACATTTAAAATATCAATCAACAAAGTCACGAGCATATGAGTAATTTTATATTTATAAAAATAAACACATAAACTTCTAGTCACATTTATTATTTCACATTTTATTTTTTTACCTCCCATCCATCTAAGCGTAGACAAATTTATCATACGCTAAATTTTTTCAAGA
The DNA here is from genome assembly GCF_023101765.2 of Spodoptera frugiperda. Lineage (NCBI taxonomy): Eukaryota > Metazoa > Arthropoda > Insecta > Lepidoptera > Noctuidae > Spodoptera > Spodoptera frugiperda. The sequence continues at coordinate 9,489,589 of NC_064213.1, read as the reverse complement.
ATCACATGACATCGCAAAATAAATATTCTGAGAGAAAAATGTATTTTGTATGTAGGAACTGATATTTTAGTAAACAAGAGTTGCGTGTTTTAAGCTTTCTGTTCTATCTGATTTATTTACTAGTGTCCCACGGAAGCTTCGCACGGGTACTTCTCGACTTACCCGATAATTATGTCTTCTACATACAAATTTTCTTCAAACAACAACAAACACGAATTATATAATAGTAATTTTTGTGCAGTCATTTAAAAGTTTTATGCGTACATACATTTTGATTCATGCGGGTTAAAAAACTAGTTGTTAATGTATTACAGTAATAGATCACCCGCTAACATATTTACTCACTACGAAATGATATACAGACTTACATACATACAAACTGGGCAATTATCTCGCGTGTGGAAAATTATTTTCTGCCATTTTACATCGATGTAGTTATAGTAAATATGACTTATATTAAAAATAAACGTGCAATATTGAAATAACAAATAACTTTCCTTGTATTGTGTAATATTAATTTATTAGTATATCTATGTTTTATTTTAAAAAACAAACACGATGACAGGCGGTGAATAATGTTACATGGTTGTTGACTTTTATTTATATTTTTAGGTCAATGTTCCAAATAACTGTTACCCTAGTTTTGAACATTGCTACACATATTTATTGTATTAATTCTTGTGGTAATTATTTAATGACGTTTTATTCACAACAATGCGAAGTGCTATAGTGATTTTATTTCAACATCATCATCATCATTAGCTGAAAGACGTCCACTGTTGAACAAAGACCTCCCCCTTAGTCAGTGGATGCAGGTGGCGGCTTGTCGTTCTACGTGGAGGACTAAGGTGGATATTATTTAGCGTGTTCGTTAATTTTTTCATTAATCAAAAACGCGATTCTGATTTCAATATAGTTTTAAACTGTATGTCGATATACGAGACATAATAAACCAGAGTTAACAAGAGAGTGTCCTTTTCTCAAGTGTGACTATTTGAGTGCCATAAAAATATATTTACCTGCAGAGCCCTTCAGGTATCATCTCCAACAAGTTGTTAGCAGCTGAGAACACTTCGAGGCTGCCCAGCTTCCCAATGCCCGAAGGTATACCTTCAAAGTCCAGCTTATTGTCATCCACATGCAACCTCCTTAAATTCTGCAGCTTACACAGAGAAGCCGGCAGCACAGTCAGGTTGTTTCGAGATAAGTTCAAGCTTTCCAGTTTCTGCCAGTTGTCCATAGCTAGAACAATTAAAACATATTTCATAAGTACTCATATTACACCATTTTGAAGTTCCAATAACGTTCAGTAATTTATCTAGGTAGTTCTTATACACAAAACGATTACGATAAATAATTTTAAGTGTAAATGAATACCTACGCAATTCTAATGACTTAAAACTGTTTTAAGTTCACATAAAACAATGGCTAAACAGGCAATTATCACATGTAAATTAATATTCAGTCTCAGTGATAGAAACTTCATGGTACGAAACTCCATAGAGAATGGCGCTGTCGTCAGTATAGGTCGTGGCTGCCAGTGACAATGGCGTTGCAGGTCACTAGATTGTTCTAAAGGCTCGTTTGTACCTGTAAGGTCGTCCTGGGTCATGGATGGCCGGCCGTGGCCACAACCGTAACATCTATGGTCACTTGGTCACATATACACCGTATCAAGTGTCTACACTTATGTTTTACTTCTTTGTTTGATAAAAGTTTCACAAAAGAGTTTTTGTTCTCGTGTTTCAGTTAACGTGGTTTGCCTTTCTTTTGTTTTGTATTTCATGGGTTACTATGTAAATAGGTAACGGAATTACTGAGAGTTTTGAAAGTTCTGTTGTAAATATTACGCACATTCCAGTATTTTGAGGCATTTACTTTCCCTTATTTTTCAGTTACCATCTCAACTCAATTTTAATATAAGATGTGATGATGATTTTACTCAAGCAGAAGACCGTTACAACTAGAACCTAGACTAGAGGCATTCAAGCACTTTTTAATTTTATCAGAGTCAACCTTATTGCAAAAGTATACAATTGAAAATCAATTACAGCAATTTGCAAAACAGGATAGCTTGACGTGCTTGTATTTGCATAACAGGAATTTTATCTTAAGTAATGTTAAAATATTTGTATCAATTAATGTAGGTGCGGTACTTTGTAGCAAGGAAGTGCATTGTGAATGACTCAAACTGATTACAGTGGCAGATAATGTAAGTAGCAATACAAGTAGCCATTACTACTAAAATGGTATTGCAAGGGTTTCTATGGTTGATATGCAGATATTATTCAAGATGCAGTGTGTAATAATACATTGTCGTCAAAATGGTACCTATATTCAATACTTTATGTAAAAAAGATGTATTCTTTACTTTATTAGTTTATTCCCTTATTGCCTAAATTAAGAAACTATTTCAATCCAATATCTGTGGATTAAGATCGATTTGTGGCATTTTTTGTATGGCGTTTCGGTCAAAAATCAATACATATCTATATCCTTAGTTATGAGTTTGCTTTACTTTTAATCGGAGCGCCGAACGCGCTCTCGTTTGGATTACTTTAAACGCAAAGCAAACTCGCACTAAGGGTATAGCACCTTTTGGATTGAGATCGGTTATTAATTTCAGCCGATTGTTGGCTATTACGACATGCGGGGGATGGTCACAGACTAGAGATAGTGACTAGGTGACAAATATATTCTCATCGCTACATCTGCTGTCACCATACGACCTTGGCCATTCATTATTATCTCTTACAACAGTCACCATCTTTCACTAATTCATTAGGTATCCCTACCAAAACTATTCAATTAGATAAAACAAAAAAGTTAATGGGCCAATTTTTTGTTTAGCATCCGAAGCAACAATAGAAACTCGTCATAACAGATGTATAATTTATAAACTATGCATAGTAAAATAGAAAGCATGACTTCACACTAATTGATGACAAACATGCAAACGCACGAGTGAAATTACTATGAGTTTTTATGTGCATTCGTATCAACGAGCATCGTAAAATTATGTGCAGTGATGGAAATCTGATTCGATCATGCACTTTTTATAGTCAGCTTGATTTCATAATATCCATATGCATCATATAAGAACGTACAGCTGTTTGATTGCCTATTTTCAATTTATTCGGCCCTGTTCCCGAGAGCAGAAGAAGAATACATAGTTAATGCTATGACCTATTAACACGTTAATTAAATTAAACTTAAAAACATCGTAAAGCTACAAAGTTCGCTGAAGAATTTCTTAAATCGATACATTGTAACCATTGGGGTAGGCAGAAACAAAGAACGCCAGAATCGTATGTCTAGCATACCTTTGTCGCTTTATCTACATTTATCAATCTCTCGAAGATTGATTCAAAACTGATGCAAAGTAATGTTTGATTTAAAAACGGTAACGAAAATATTACGGGCTGCGCATCAAAGTAAGCAACTTACTCATAAAATACATATTCCATATTGCATTTGATAAGCTTATCCTTTCCGGCAGTGCCAGTTATACAAATATTAGTAAAAAAATTTTTTTTACCAAATGGATTTCCTGGGAATTAACATGTTTAACCAGACAAACAAACTGTTATGCTTTATCAAATTTGTAAAATTCAGGAAGAGTCATTGAATGCCGACATTTATCTAGAAGGGACAACTTAATCCACATAATGTATTTTGTCCTAAAAACCAGATAAAATTGCTTACTTCATGTAAACAATAGATTATTATCTCACAAGCAATAAACAATGGCAGTGTTGTTTTAACAAAAGAAGGTTCATTGGAGGAATGAGATAAGACAGAAATTTGGCTCCACTTAGATAACTATATCTATAAAAGCAGATATCTAAAAATACAAATTCCCTGATTGAAAACACAAATTTTCACTAAATGTAAAATAAATAATGCATGTATTTCAAATGTCTGAAATTCTGAATACAAATTGAGCCTAACTAATTAATTTGCAGATTGCTATTAAATTCTACATTTATTGGCAATGCAATAACAATCTACTTTAACAGTCAGATAATATAAAAAAAAAAAAGAAAAAAAGCTACAGAGTACATTAGATAGTTTTCTTACCTGAAGACACTTCAGTGATTTCATTGTCACTAAGGTTCAGTCTCTTGAGGCTGAGCAATGAGTATAGGGCATCAGGTACTTTGGTCAGGGCATTCTTAGATAAGTCCACATCCGACAGGTTCGAGAGGGTGTCCAAAGAGGATGGTAGGTTTGCGAGCGTCCTCTGTGTGTTACGCATGTGAAGCACTTCTAAACTTTGGAGAGAGGGCAGTTGTCTGAAAACAGAATATTGTTACATTGTACTGTTATTATCAGGTATACCATAACATAAAATAAGTTGTGTAGAGTGTGGCTTTTCTTATGATTTATTAAGTCTGATTCTGTTCATGATTAATACAAAATTTAGCTAGGAAAATATGAAAGATAATTTACATGTATTCCTGAGCTGAATCCTTATATCCCATCATTATTTTAGTGTCACTTATTATGATAAATTAATAACAGTTAAAATACTGAAATATTGTAACTATATTTCATTAGTCTGTGTCTTACCTAAGCTGAAAAACTCCAAGTGGATTGTCATTAAGTATAAGTGTTTGCAAGTTCGCTAGCCTCCTGGTCTGAGGGGGCAAAGTCTCCAGTAGATTGTGGGACAGGTCCAGAAACAATAAGTCTGTCAGTTGCACAAATAATGTTGGTGGGATGCTCTCAATTCTGAAATAACAGTAAACATGTAATAAATTGGTAACGGTTTCTGAATGACAATTAAATTAACATAAAAAGCAGGTTTGGTGACACAAATACTTAATTATTCCATAGGTTTTGAATTTACTTGATTATCTATTTGTAAGCCTTGTATGGGGGGAAGCTAGGGTAAGGTTTGGTGGGAATCGCTGTTAGTGAGATCAGCATTGCCTATAAAATGCCAAGATGCCTTCTGCTGTACTCGTGGCGGAGTACCGTAACAAGCAGAGCCCTAGCCAGTCCGCGTCATCCACGTCCTCGCCGTCCTCCCTGGGACCTGCTGCAACCGCGCCGCCGCGCGACCGCCACCTCGAGTTGCAGCTGAGCTAACGGATGCAGGGCGCAAGGCGAGTATTCTGCGCCTTAAAACAGAATCGACTCACTAGGGAGGAACCCCGACACAAAATCGAGCATATCCGCAGGCTCTGAAGCGGCAGCCCCGCTAGCGGATTAAGGCACAGTGGGCTAATCACCTGCTTGCCCGACAATTACAGATTAATGAAACTGAAGCAGAGATAAACCGGACCGATCCCTTACCAACGACTTTTGGCATGAAAAAACGGACACGAATTGCTATTTGGAATGTGCGAACGCTTGTCGATGACAGCAGACTAGCCCAGGCAGAAGCAGTGATGCTTAGTTACAATCTGCAGATACTCGGACTGAGTGAAGTTAGAAGAAATGGTTTCGGGGACCTGAGAACATCCGGGGTTTGACCTTGCTGTATTCAGGTAAAGAGAGTGAGGAAGAGGTGCGTGAACATGGAGTAGGGTTCCTACTTTCAAATGCAGCAAGGAAAAGCCTTTTGGATTGGAAACCGATCTCGGACCGGATCATATACGCTCGATTTAATTCAGACGTCCGCAAAATTTCAATCATCCAGTGCTATGCCCCAACTAATGCAGCAACAGAGGATACCAAAGATGACTTCTACAATGCTCTGAATGCTACCATCAAGAAAATAAAGAAGCAAGACATTGTCGTCGTCATGGGGGACCTAAACGCAAAGGTTGGCAGCGACAACACTAACCGCACGCGGCATATGGGTACACACGGACTTGGGGAGTGTAATGAGAATGGTGAGCGATTTGTCGAGTTTTGCCAGAACCATGATCTGACCATCGGAGGGACATTATTTATTCATGGCGACCACCACAAATATACGTGGAATTCACCCGATGGCACCACGAAGAACCAAATCGACCACCTAGCCATCAGCTCCAAATGGCGCTCCTCATTGCTAGATGTGCGCAACCGTAGGGGAGCCGATATTGATAGCGATCACCACCTGGTTGTTGCTGAAGTCCGGCTTAAGGTCGCGGTGGCCCGCGTAGCTGGAGGACCTGGCAAAGTTGGGAGAAGGTTTGAGGTGGGCAAATTAAACGATCCAGATACGCGCAAATCATTCCAACTTGAATTGCGCAATCGTTTTGCCACACTCGACACGGCTACTGACTCATTGGACGAGGAGTGGAATCGGATTAAAGTGGCCTATACAGAGACCAGCTCCATCGTTTTAGGGCGTAAGAGCACTCACTCAAAGGAGGACTGGATGTCGCAACGTACATGGGACCTGATAGAAGACAGACGGAGACTTCACCTGAGACGCCTCGAAGCTCATGATGACGCTGTTCGAGCCGAACTTAACGTGCAATACCGTCAAAAACGCAAAGAGATCTATCGCAGTACCCGCAAGGATAGAAGGCAGTGGGCTGACGGTATTGCAGATCGTGCTCAACACGCTGCGAACACAGGTAACTTAAAGGAGCTATATAATGCTACAAAGTCCTTGGCAGGTGGCAGTAAGTCCAGGAGAAAAAAGCCGCTGAAAGATAAAGATGGGCAACTCATTGTGACACCAGAAGGGCAGCTGGCACGCTGGCATCAACACTTTGTAGAGGTCTTCCGGTTGCCTACGACATCAACACCTGGCGAACTTCATTTTAATTCCCCACCACCACAGCTGCTCGATATTAATGTAGACCCACCTTCAGCCTTGGAAGTGGCAAAAGCAATCCATTCTCTGAAGACAGGCAAAGCGCCAGGACTCGACCTTATCACTGCGGAGATGCTACAAGCAGACTTACCTTCCGCTGTCGATGTTCTGACGCCTCTAATTGAGAAAATTTGGATTTCAGAGGAGCTACCGGATGACTGGAACAAAGGCCTTGTTATTACAGTACCTAAGAAAGGAGACCTTAGTATGTGTGACAACTGGAGAGGCATCACATTGCTCTCGATTCCTGCTAAGGTTTTCTGCAAGATCATTCTGGACAGGCTGGTAAAGGCAGTAGACCCTCTCCTCCGCAGGGAACAGGCTGGCTTCCGATCGAGCCGCTCTTGTACGGACCAGATCAACACTCTTCGTATCATATTGGAACAGGCATCAGAATGGCAGAGAGAGGTTTACCTCACATTTGTTGACTTCGAAAAAGCCTTTGATACGTTGAAGTGGCCAAGCATCTGGTCTCGTCTACTGGAAATTGGAGTGCCACCGAAGATTGTCCGCCTGTTGGAAAGTATCTACAGAAAGTACTCCTGTAGAGTAACTCACAACGGTCTCATCTCGGAAGACATAACGGTGCACTCAGGTGTCCGCCAAGGCTGCCTTCTGTCACCGCTGCTTTTCCTGGTCGTCCTGGACGGAATTATGCTTCGCATCACAGGTGAACGGCGCCGCGGGATAGAATGGGGACTGTCCAACACACTGGAAGACTTGGACTATGCCGATGATCTTTGCCTGCTGAGTCACACCCATGCCGACATGCAAGCTAAGTTAGACGATTTGCGACAGGAGGCAGCAAAAACAGGGCTTAAAATTAACACCCGGAAGACCAAAGAGATAAGATCTGGCGTGAAGAATAAGTCACCGTTGCTGATTGGCACAGAGGCAGTGGAGCGCGTCCACAAATTTACATACCTCGGGAGCGTCGTGTCGGAAACTGGAGGAAGTGAGGAGGACATCGCCTCACGGATCGCCAAAGCTCGAGCTACTTTCGCGCAGTTGAGACCGGTCTGGCAGTCCCGAAAACTGACCCGAAGGATCAAGCTCAAGATCTTTGGGTCCAACGTCAAATCGGTGCTGCTATACGGGTGCGAGACGTGGAAGGTAACAAAGGACATCTCCCGCCAAATCCAGGTCTTCGTTAACCGATGTTTGCGTCGCATTCTCGGTATTTACTGGCCCGAGACCATCTCCAACATTGACCTGTTGGAGAAATGCCACGAAAGCCCCATCGATCGCCAAATAAAACGCCGCAAGTGGGGATGGATTGGCCATACTCTCCGAAGAGGCCCCGACCACATTCCAAAGCAAGCCTTAGAGTGGAATCCCCAGGGGAAAAGGAAGCGTGGCCGTCCTCGGCAAACCTGGCGACGTACTGTAGTGGCGGAAGCGGCGGGCATCGGCTTGACGTGGAGCGAGGTGAAGCGGGAAGCTCAAGACCGATCGAGATGGAGGACCTCTGTGGACGCCCTCTGCCCCATCTAGGGGTCATAGGACCTTAAGTCAAGTAAGTCAAGCCTTGTATAATACATACATGTAAAGGTGGAAACTTCATTTTTTTGGCTTCATTAATAATTTTTACTCAAATCTGATTTATGCTAAGAGAACTAAGCTAGAAAAGTATAGAACTCATTTGAACTTACTTATTATGACTGAGATTTAAGACTAGCAAAGATTTGGCTTTCTCTAATCCCTCAGGAACTTCCTTCAGCCTGTTATGTGATAGATCCAAGGTGGTGAGCTCTTCCAATCTGAACAGCTCAGCCGGGATCCCAGAGCTCTTCACATTGTTGTGCCTTACATTCAGGGACCTCAGACATTTCAGCTCAGTTAACTCACCAAATAATTTCTCTAAACTGTTCTTTTTCAATGATAAATTTTCCTGTAGTACAAAAATGTATGCCTTAATACAGTAGCAAGTATGCTCCCAATTTTTTTGAAATGTATGTTTTAAATTAGCACATGACACATATTTTACATAAACATGTCTTAAAATAAGTACCCTTTATTTTAACTAGAAATCTTGAGCATACAATATTGTATTAGAAAATGGTAAAAGAATGCTTTTACCATTTTCCTCATATTCTTGCCAGTACTGTAGAGATTAAAAACAAATGCTTTGTTCATGAAATCATCAAGTAAAGAAGTTTTAAATAAAAGGCCTACTTACCAATTTCATTAACTTTCCTAACTCTTCAGGGATATCTGTCAGGTTAGTCTTATCAAGCCGTAGCCACTGCAGGCCAGTCATGTACCGAATAGCATCCGGGAATTTATCATCCTACAAGAAAGAAACATTATAAGATTCAAATAGGAAAGCAAAGGTTAGGGATATGATATCATCCGTAATAGGCAAAGCGACATATCGACAAAGTTACACTACACTTACACTGAAATCATTACAGGTAAAGTCCACGCCGCGAACAAACGGCAATAAGCCTGTATTTGCCATGTTTACAACGATTTATTTATAAAAATACATTGGATCTCAGTAAAAAAGTTGTCAGGTGAAATGACATTTGATTTGAACTATTTTGCACAGATAATGTATTTATAGACGGTGATGTGACGTAAACTTGTTCACAGATTAAATAGAAGTAGCAGTTTAAGGGTGCGTTTCATTGATAAATACAAGTTGGTTGAAAAAATAAAAACTGAATTAAGAAAAAGGTGCACCAAGTTACCGTTATAATAAATGTTTTAAAGAAAAATAAGGAAATGTATAACACTTATCAAGGAAATTTGTTTTATAGGTATCGAATTTTGTCACTTTCATTCTTCTTACATAATATTCATCTTGCAAAGAATACAGGCCTTTCATCTCAGGTTCATCCATGCTTACTATTGATTACAAGCAAGTTTTCCCTTTTTCTTGAATGCATTCCGCATCTAACACTGTTTTTGATATTATCAACATAAGGCATATTTAGACAGCCAAGCCTGAATTTGCGTTAATGAACACTATTAATAATCTTATATATGCCTTATAGGTGCATGAGGTGTAACTCTAATAGAACTGTGCTGTTAATCAGTTATATAAGTTGTTGAAGGGTCAAGGACCAATGATATTGATTTTGGAGGCGACCCTGACGATGCAACTGGTTGTGGTTACACAGCGCAGACGTATTAAGTAGGTAGTTGTTATAACTATAGCAAACTTAATTTCTGCTTGTAGTAGGTAAACATAGAAATATTAGATTGGGTCAGTTTAATAAACATGGAGGTCGTAAACTTGACGGTTAATATCCCAGGTCGTACAAAATATAGATTTCGTTTTCCTTACCTGGAATATGACGGCGCATTTACATTAGTCGGTTAGACCGTATTCGGTCACTGTAACCGGTAATTCGGTTTCTGTTAAACCGAATGCGCCATTAGGCATGAAAACATAGCATAGCAAGTACCTTGCAACTAAAAAAGCCATCTGTTAACACAACACGTATATTTATATGCAGTGTGCACCTATGTAGTACATATCCATAGATGAAGTATCAAGCATAATCAATAATTATTATGGATGCATAAACGCGACTTGAGCGCCGCGTGCACGCCGCGGGCTTGCTGCACATACGTCACACGGCGGCAAAACGCGACGCTCACGCAGCTCGCTCGCTACTCACAGGGCCAAGGATCGCACACGCCTTATGTGGGGTCAGTCTCATATAAAGACGTATGGGAAAATCTTTATTGGGCGTCGACGATTTTTCTCCATACTATAGTAAAACGATAAGAACTTTATTTTCAGTTTATTATATACTGTATTACTTTTGCCACATTTTCTATAGTTTACACAGATGATTGAAAAATGCATTTTCAAGAGTACATTTATTCTAATAACAAAGCATCATCTATAAAATCTTTTTCACATATGAAACGTCATCTCACTAACCAATTAATAAATCAACAAATTAGAACCAGTAACATAATAATATGACTGCAACCGTCAGGAACAGAAGACCATAAATAGAAAGAGAAAATGCAACTTATTTTTAATACAATTATAATAGTCTAATAAACAACAATTTGATTATTTTGTAAACATTTCGATTAAATGCAATTGGGTAAATAAATTATGTAACTAATGTACATTCAACTAATCTCTAGTTGTTATGCCCAATACAAAATACTTCAAATCATGTTTGAGGAAGGTACCTATTTTTTTAACTAATACACTAACATTAAAGCATTCAGGATGATATTTGAATATTTCCTTTATATATTATAGTGAAGATTTCAAACAGTTTACATTGAATATATTGTTTGACTCTAATAACTGATTTATCGGGGCATTGGTGGCATGTTCGGCATGGGGCCTGACATAGCTGTGTTGGTTCCTAGCAAGACCTGAAACAAAAAAAAAAATTTAAAAATTATCTCAAAGATGATAACTCCACAGTTTAAATAAGCTTAGAATAAAACATACCTGTTTCTGTTGTGACTTCTCCATTTCAGCCATTTGAGCTCGCTCAACTTCAAATATGACTGGAGCAAACAAGATTACAGACGAGCTGGCTATTACCCACATTACTGAGCGAGACAATCCATACAGAGATTTAACTCCTGACCTGAAAAATCAAACAATTCCATTTATGAAAAGAATAAAAAGATAGTTATAAGCCTCTATCTATAATTAACTTTCCTATGCAATAAACTGGTTGTTCACAGTCAACTTGTTCCATTAATTAGTAGATATACTAGTAACACTACCATGTAACTAAGTAACTATACCAAGAATTTACACAATTAGAAATCATTGGTCCAGCAATAACATAACAGAACATGGAAAATTATATACTTGTAACCACTAGCGACTGGTCTATACAAAAATATTATGATATGAGTGGCTCGTCCATGGGCTAGGGTTTTAATTTTGATCAAACCAGTAGTCCCAGAGCAAACAAACAAACAAATACTTCAGCTTAATTATTGTTAAGTAAATATAGATTAAGGCTTATGATATGTTAAATTTACATCATTTGTAGTAAATAAATAGTAAATTAATGGTTCTTACACTGTGTTTGTAGTGACCGTGTAGGTGCAGCTTCGAACACACTCCGGGAACATTTCAGTCAGGCCCCATAACCTCTCTGATAAGGTTTCGTCAGGTTCCTTGAATAACAAATAATATTGTTAATATTTTATAAAATGATGAAAAAATCACATTTTGACAGTACTTTAATAGCACATTAATTAATAGTTTCATTCTAAAACAATTAAACTCACATCGTCATATTCTTTCAGTGGTCCAGCTAAATGTCCTCCGGCAGGTCCACCGATCGGTGTGCCAGCGCTGGGTGACGATCCTAGCTGTAAACAAATTCACATTTAAAATAGATCACACGTTTCCTACTTTTCGTTATCAGTTATTGGTACATACTGAGGGGGTTATGAAAAATTCATCGGGCCTGCGCTCTGGACTATCATCTTTGCTCGCACTCAAAGACTCCATTCCGCTGTCACTTTGTTCCTGATCATCGGTTAATTCCATAAGCATTCTATCCGCACAATTCTTACGTATTTAAACTTTTTATGCCGATTCCCTAAAGGATTCAAGTTTCAATTTGGACTAAGGCCCTAAAAACTCCGTAACATACACTGTCCGTGCTCAAAAGCAAAAGACAAAGTTGTAACATGCAAGTGTTGCCAGGAGGAATTTACATCAGAGAAAATATTGTATTTTATATTCAGTTAAAATTTTACATGTTTGGTAACCGTATTTCATTATTATGAATGTTACTCCGATAATTTGTATCCCACACCTCACATCGTAGTTATTTATAAATAATATAAATGACTAAATTCCAGCCATCTACAGTGCAAATGCGAATTAACGATTTGGCCTATATTAATGTTAGGCTACTGGCTAAGCGGCATGCAATGATGCAAAGTTCCGACAAATCCTTACTAATATTATAAATAGTTGCTATAAATGAATGCTACGCTAACATTGCTTATTCTACTTTATTTAACAGTATATTTATTATAAATATATTATATACTCATTGTATTGTATAAAACGAATAAAAACCACGAGTAGTAAATAAGATTGCTCTTAAATTATCTACTGATAGGTAATATATTTACGTGATGGCCCGCGTGTCCTGGGTGGCCTGGGTGGCCCGGATGGCCTGCGTGGCCCGGGTGGCCCGGTTGGCCCGGGTGACCGTAGTGCCCGTGGTATTCAGGCAAGCAGTCATTTGGATTACTGCAAGTACAAGGAGATTCTGCAGGCATTTCTTAAAGTCAGTCAAAGTAATACAAAGAATTGCAACAGATTCACACTGATATTAATAAATTATTACAGGTATTTTTTTAATTTTACTTCTGTCATTGCTACGAAAAAAATATTCGAAATTTAAAAAATTAATTGACAAAAAGGCATGTTTTGGTATTTGTGACAGTTATAAAATAGTTTGGATTTAATTTTCTAATGAAAATATACTGTGAATCAGCTGATGCGGCGCGCGACCGGTTTACGGAATTTGTGACTAATAAAAGTAGCCTAAGTTACTCCTTAGTACATCAGTTAGCTACCTGCCAATAAAAGTCCCGTCAACATTGGACCAGCCATTTCAGAGATTAGCGAGAATAATTATTTAAGCCTAGCCCAGCCTAGTTTGAGTCACTTACGATCTGTATCTACGTATCTGTAAAATGTACTTGTACATTTACTTGTACTGTACTTGTACTGTATCTGTAAAATGTACTTGTACATTTTTTGTTGACTACAATAGTTTTATAAATCGACTAATGTTTTACGTTAATAATTTCGTGTTGTCTGTGGCTAGCGAAATCAATAATTGTATGAACCAAAGTTGACAATCAATTGAACTGACATTGACAGCAGTCTTTTTCTGGAACCTGCCATATTTCGTGCAAATAATTAAAATTTAATTTTAATAGTTTATTCTTCATCCTGTAATTTATGCTTTTAGGTTCCTGGTATGCTTTATTTGCGTTATTTTAATAATTAAATATTATTAAAAGTGGATCCAATATATTGGACCCCGTCTATGTTACCTCCATTAAAATTTTACATGCAAAAGTCCTAATTTATGTTAATCAGTGAGTGTGCTGTAGCTGCCAAAATTGGTGAAGTCTGCATATGCACCGTTGAGATCCCTTCAAAGCGTGCTTCGAAGGTATGTATGTATTTCATAATTGTTTATTATTAAAATATTTACAATAAGACAATTTTTGTTAAAAAATCTTGCAATAAGATTGTTTTGATGCAAAGTATTTTTATACTGAGTCTGAGAATCTGAATTACACATAATATTGAATATTATTGAAAAATAAAAGCACTACTTTAAGTCAGTGAGTCGTCTAAGGGGCGAATTTAGTTAGGAAACCTCATGTCAAGACTCATTTCTTGACTGAAAACTCACCACATAAACAAAACTGTTTACAATGTTTATAATTTAGAAATACATAAAAACTATATCTTAAAACATAATTGCATTTTATTTATTTACGATGAACACAATGTTATGGAATTTAGTTATTATTTATTTAGTCTATCTGATTAGCATCGGAGCTTAAATCAGATTGATAGCGTCCATTGATTGACATCTAGGATTATAATATTATTGATTGGCAATAGATTGCAATGATGGAGTAGTGGGAATTTTGTCCTTATTTTAGAAAACATCTGATATTTATATGGTTATTCATCATTGAGATAAAATGTGCAAGCTGATGTTATTGTTATACAATATCATTGTTGATATTCACACTATCATTCATCATTCATCTTAATGCTACATTTTTCCATTCATAAGACAATTCTTTAATGTCTATAAAGCATGTTTCACAACATCTGGTTATGTTACTATTAGCTTAACTAACGCCTAGAGCTACGGACTATCTAGCGGGTTTACCGGGGTTCGGTTCGAAAAGCGGGAGTAGAAACACGGTGGGTTTTAGTCTATAGGAGTCTGACACTCTCTCGCCTCGCCTTGGCGAGGGAAGTCATTGGTTGTTTATCCCATTTAAAAAGACAGTAAACCTTAACATATAGGTTGACCAAATATACTGTTTCATAAGGAATGCTTCAAGTTATCCATCAATTTGACAGAAATATAAAACCTAAAGAACTGAGAAAAGCAAAAAAAATCCTATTGGACTCTTTTTAGAGCTTTGTTTAACCCATAGCGTGTTTGGTCTTGACAAATGTACTGTCTAATGTGCCGACCGTGGTGCATAACACACATGATGGTCAGCTTTATTTATTATAGTAGAGATGTTAAATGCCAGTTACAGCACTAAACTAATATTATCATGAACATATTGTGTTATTTATTCAGGCTAACCACTTACCAGGGTTGCCTACTAAATCAACAACCTGGACAAGTACTTTTAAAACACTGAATTATGGAGTCCATATCTTAGACATAGGGGTTTTCATGAAAATGGCTTACACTCTAAATCCTCCCTCTGCCCCTTCCAATTCCTTATCAACTAGTTAGTAAAAAAACCCTACACTACAAACACATATTGCACACACATCTATGTGACAATGTGATGTGATGTGAAAATATAAAATAACAAACTTCATTCACTATCTCATGTACTTATGTACCTACTTGTGTATATGGATAAATGAATGCTTTGTTTATGGAGTCTTAAACATCTTAGTCTAATTATTACTCTGTTAATTGTACAATTGCATTCAGTTTAGAAACAGTTGAAGTAATCATGTAATCAGTTTGAAGGTTACCTATCCTCTCACATACAACTGTTGGTACTCTATGTTATTTTACACTCAGTGTAGGGTTAAAAAAATCTTATATTAAAATATTACTAGCCGGTAAAATATTTCAAATATTATTCTTGTAATAAAAAATACTATAAAGCAACTAGCTTTAGTTCAAATGACTCACTGGCGGACATAAAATATCTGGCAGACAGATTAATTTATCAAAGGAAAAAATGTAAGCAAAATATGATCTTATCTTTTTAAAAATGCATGTTCAATTTTCAATTATGTTTATCAATACATGTTTTGAAAGGAAATACCTTGTCTCAATTTAGTTTTAAACGTAAAATAATATTTAGGCATTAACTGACAGTTCTCAAAAGTTCTGGATCAAATTTCATTTTCAACATGTCATCACCAGACAAAGGCATGACAGGCAATGTTCACGGGATCTCTGACACCCTTTGTCTTATTTGCACATGTTTCTCATACCTTGTGGTAAACTCATCCCAGAAATATAAATCTGTATCTAAAATTACTCAGTCAGCTGTCACGGTTGAGATTTAATTATAATATGCATTGCCAACCAACAGACGGAAATATTGAGTTTTTAATTTATTCACATTTTTCAAGAAATGTTTGTTCCCTTGCCAAGGAGACATTAAACTGTTTGTTAAATAAATAATCTTTAGAGATAACTAATAGGCGAATATATTCTGTACCTATCTTTCATATATAACAACTCATATCCACTTGCAATCAGTATGCTGTTGGCTGCTGGTTGCTGTTATTTTTATTTAACTCTTTTCACTTTGTCTCTGGATTCCTCCAGCTCATAACTCTTGTGTCATAAACTTCACTTTTATGTAATGTTTTGGCATTCGCGCAAATTACGATTTAAATATAATATAAACATTCATATTCCAAATACCTACCTAACTACCATTATTAAAGTCTTCACCTACTTATATAGCAATAATATTGGTATTTATTTTCGTATTTTATTAGCTGGGTACCCTAGTTTCCAATTAAAATAGCCAATTTATGATTCATCAAATGAAATATAGATGGTTGTTTTGAATGTCTATTTTTGTCCCCGTTTTACGTTCACGCAATCTATTTTGATTTCTTTACACTTTGAACTCGAATAACAAGTTTCAATATGCAGATTTTTATTCATCCATTGTTGAGGGAGTTGATAAACAACTTATAAATAAAAACAACAATAACAATCCTCCCCCTAATCTGTCAATTTCATTCAAGTGATCAAGTGTGACATCTGACGTCACGACTGGTGTCGTCAGAACGCCGTTGCACTGGTATAACTGCACTTGTGTGACTTCCCATGTATTTAAGTCTGATATGATTAGTGCAACACTTCCTTATTTAGCACGCAAATAGCTTTTGTTTACATTTAATGTAGTTAGAAAACGGAGTTAGTAGTAACTCCGTTTTCTTACTCAGTCTCTGACTTAGAAATGTCCATGTCCAAGTAGACGTACGGTGTCGAGTTTAGATCGTGTTTAGAATTTAATTCGAGGGCTCCGAAGTCGATTTTAATCGTGCAATACATATTGATTAATGTTTATCTGTAGGAAGTTTACTTCAAGGAATGACCTTAGTTTTAGTGCGATGTTAATAAGCGATTACCAATTAGTTGAGTAGATTGGCTCGAAATAGCGCTGCAAATCTTTACCAATTTAGGTACGTGGCCTGAAACGAATTGTAAGAGCACTTAGAAAAGTATACATTCCGTAAATAAATCTGAGTAAACGAATGAATAATACATAATGGAGGGGAAGCTCTTCAAATAAATCTAATAAGTACGTACTCCAACTTCTACGTAGTTGAAATAAAATTACAGAATTCAGAGCACTTACCACGATCTGTCATTTTAGTTGGACAAAAATACCATAGGATCGATGATCTCTTATCTCAGATATGCTGAACACAAAGTAAAGTCTGTTTTTTAATTACATACTTATCCGTACCATAATTTATCATTGTGACCAGCTATGGTTAATATTGCGTGAAATTACGTTCTGATAACAGGCAAGGTGACGTAACAGCACATGATTCAACTATTACAACTACTACCCAGTACTTGGTTAGTCTATCATTCTGTTATCGCATGATGGAACTTTCTCTAGTACGAGTAGTAATAGAGGTTGTCAAAGGTCCGTTAAACAGATGTTTACTGAACGCGTGATATCGATCTTGGGTCATTCTAGTGTGCTCAGGCTTATCTAACTCGTGTGTCTGGTTTTTAGCAGTTAATTCTTGACCATTTTCGGTATTGAATTAAAGTGGATGATTTGCTAAAGACTTGAGTTCGGATTGGTTGAGAGGGGTCAAGTGAATAGTTGAATCTGAATCATGTTGTTGTAAGGCCAATTCGGCTAATATCGCTTGATGATGAATCGCATGAAGGCAGATTCTGTTTAGTATTTCTAGTCACGTGATACTGTAACATTTCAATAGTATCGCAATGTGTTTATATGCAACGGCTGACAAGTAAACAACTAATCATATCCGCCCAGGCCTTATGGGAAGACAATGTGCAAGTGGATTGATATTTCCCTCGGTCTCACACTCGTGGCTCGACGCCAAAGAGTTGCATTCCTGGGACAGTTTACTCTGTATGGCCGGTTCGGATGATTGTGATGATTCATTCACTGGACACAATTTAGTACGGGATCAATCGGCAGCGGTTTCAGAAATATTGTTGATTGACTTCCATTCATCGATTTCTGGAACAGTTCATTGAAGGTAACTTCAGCTCAAATAGCGCTTGTCTTCACTAAGAAAGACTTAAATATTAGTATTTTTTTTCAGAATTTGATCTTGTACATATCTCTAATTTGTAAAACAAAACAAAGGTTCTCTTAGTATACCATTACAGTCGCAACTGTTGTTAATGCGTTCATAAAAATGCCCATTTGCCTGGTTGTCTATCTGATATAAAATCACATAATATTATTCTACTACAAAATTTTGTTTTCATATAATATAAACATAAACTTTAAACAAATAAACGTCATCAGGCATTCATTAACGATGAGCTGAAAAGATATCGAATTCGGAACAGATTTAAAAGATTTCACGTGATCAACAGACATGATACGGGCTTAAAATATGCAGCAAATTATCAGTATTATCTAATTAGTATGGATAGAATTTCGTTGCCGAAAACCTGTGTGTACATTTTTTATCAGGTGGTCTTAAGTCTCACGAAGTTACCATATAAAATAAAAATATATTTTAACGCAATCTTCAGCTTTGTAGGTAGAGGAGCTTATAAAAAAAAGAGGTTTGTAATTGCAAAGCCTGATTATGTTCGATTGTAATTAACACATGGATTGCCTGACATTGAGTGAGATGTAACTATGGAGGAAAATATGTTTGCACTTGACTCTTGCATCATCCATTTATCTTCATTGGGTCGGTACAAACAATCACTTTGAGTAAATGAGTACCGACCACTTTTCTGGGAATCAACTATATTGTTAATTATTATTTTATTGCAACCTCCGTAGAGGACAGTGAAAAAACTAACCTTTTAAGTCGTATGAAGACAACATTAATTTCGATGTTCACAATAATTGTGAACATCGAAATTAATGTTGCATTGAAGGTCACTGGAAGGAACAGTGTGTTTTAGGTGAATGGTGCAGTTCTTCATTTTATTGGAAATTGATAACAAACGTTTTGCGCAGAATACACAATAGTATAACTTGTTGGTAGAGAAACAAAGAGCGATTATTTTAAACCAACACAAGTGAAGGGTTTTCCCCTACCATTGATAGTTTGACTGGAAATGGTTAAAAGTTTTATGATTCATATTTATCATACTATCAGAGTGCCAATTCAATTCAATCACTACCTACTATAGACTGTTATGATGATAACCTCTTGGCTTACGTAATCTACACGATTGTTTCATAATTAAATTTGGTATACGTTGATATAATTATAAGTAAAAATAAAAGAAGTAGTTATTTATTTTATTACAAAACTGAAGAATTTGCATTTTATGCGAGAACGATAATCCCTTGGATCGTGAGATAGGCACGTTCGAATGTTTAAAGATTCGCAACGAACTAATAGTGGAATTTGTAATATTCGTAATTTATGATACTATTCTTGAAGAAAATTGTGCACTTTATCTAGGTGTAATGACTTAATAACATCATACTAACAAACGTGGCTTGATAAAAACAAAACAGAACAACTTAGTTGCAAATAAATTGGAAATCAATAATAAATAATCAAATACATACGTCACTCACACACAAGGCAAGATATGAGAACAAACAAGTCCATGTTGTCTAACAAGTGTATTGTATTGTACTGTTCCACTTAATGATTGTTAGCGAAACTTATCGAATATGTTGATTCAAGATAACTTGCACTATTTAGAGATGTTTAGGTGATTCGGTCAATGACATCGTTATTATTGGCCGTAATTTATTATACATGCTGTTGTTTTCAGCGCCGATGAATTCTTGAACGAATTACAAACGTTCTTTTAGACAGCGTACACGAGTGAATTTACTCTATTTTGACGTTATCAGGCCAAACGAAAAATACGTTTTAGTGTCACACGAATGTCTTGATTTATACTCGAATGTGTGTTAACATAATTAAACATTATTCTGTTCGTATAACAAATTCATAGAATACGAAATAATTACGTAGTAATGAAAATGAAACCCTATTAGTAATGTTTGGGGGTTACCTAACTCGGCTCTTTGTAAAAACTTGCTGCATATCACAAAGGAGTTGCTAACTAAGAAAGAAGTTTCGTAATTTACAAAGCTTCGTTTTCATAAACAAAAATTGTAAGGTTTTACTTGAGTTTTTTTATTGTATCGTAGTAAGTTGTTTGTATAGAAAAGTTAATAAGAAATTACTCTTTAGTGTATTTTTTTCCGTGTTGTGTTTGTTCGTTCGAATTTAAACATTATATTGATTTAAGACGTGTCCTTGCCAGTGCCCCGGTACTGCAGAATATTTATTATTTTTATGCATTATGTAAAAAAGACGGACGTGGCGTAAATACTAATCTCTTGGAATTTCCCGCTATATCTTATATCGCCATATTTATATGTTTATTTCGAATTAATACACATACACACGTATGGGTGAATTTTAATGCCTTAGGCATTGTTCAACAATTGACCTTTTATTTAGGTGATACAGAGATGAGAGTGGCATCAGGCATGTGACAAGAAGTAAATTTACTAATAGCGTTACTTTAAAAGCATTATTTTATTATTTTTGGGGTACTTGTTATTTGAGTATAAGTTATATTTGATTATGTTATCGAAATGTGATAACTTTTTTCAGCGATAAGTGAAAAGAGAGACATCGTTGTTTTTTTGAGGAATTATGGACTTAAGTACGATATTTTTTTCAACTGCTATAACCAATAATGATGACGCGACAAAAACACTGTTAATTAATGGAACTAGGGCCAGTTGTCTGACCTAAGCAACCTTTCAATTTCTACTTTCTGCTTATGTGACATAATCTTGTCTGTACTGGTTTGATAGGTAATTCAATCCTGTGTAATTTACTCTGTTCATCTTGGCCATAATATTATGAAAACTTACTGTTAAAACCTCCCTGTCTTTTACTTGAAACTAATATTCTCATATTAAGTACTTATTCAAAAGGTGATAGACATAAATTACCAGACACATCACCAGATTTTAAGAAGATAATTAATTAAATATAGAAATAGTTACAAAACCTCATGTTGATACGAGTATATTGACGCGTTAATACGCCCACTAATACCCAATAAGATAGGAAAAAAAGATAAAATTAAAAATTATGTAAAAAAAGTGTATAATAACAATATTTGACGTATTGGATGACGCAAAACCAAAACCTTTGCTCTTACGAGTACTATTGTTTTGTGATCCGAACAAAGAGTTATTTATCGACGAGCAATTCATTTTTCTTTATTATTTTATTACAATTCCGTACCATGTTTTATTAGCTTCAGATAAAGTTTGTACGAGGTGTACAATGAGTAAATATTTTCTGGTATTATTGCCTTTAAAAGCAGGTCGTGTACACAAATGGTGTAGGTACCATTTGTGTTGTACGCATGTTTTCACTTAGTTTGCGCAGTACGCGAGCCACTGTAGTATTGTGTGGTAATAATGCCCAGTGGGCAATGATTCATTATTTATCGCGTTCGTATGCCTATGTAAACAAACACTGCGCACTTATTGTTTCTACGTTATTCGGCATACTTAGTTTATGTTTGCAGTGGCTACATTGTTACGCAGATTAATTAGTCTCTCTTACAAACATTTATTTTGTCTGGTTTTTGCTAGTAATTGTAATATTAATAGAACTCCACATGTTTTGGTTTTAAAGCTTAAAACGTTTTTTTTCCAGTGGCTCAGAAGCACTATGGTTGACTATGATACTGAACTGCTAGCAGCTTGTCCATGGCGCCATACATTAACACAACTTTACGTTTTGCATTGTTACTCCAAAGAAATACAGTCCACAAAAATATTTGACTATTGTAGTACCTAGTAGCGTGTATTATTACATGTCTACAATCAAAGACTCAATCAAAAACTTTCATTACTTACCATTATATATTTTTTCATTAAAAGTTTCAGTTCATAGAGAAATAACTTTTATAGGCATACATGGGTTATCGTGGTCTGGTGAGTGGTGGACTATAATAAAGGGATGCTATGTCATAATAGCGTAATATAAAGCATTTTGGCTGTCCATTAAATAAATAGGGAGTGTTAGTTGATGAGGTTTCGCTTCAAGGTTCCTGTCAGAATGGCGTAGCATTACGTTGCGAGCTGCCCAAGGCCCTGAATTTGAAAGGGACTTATATTCAATACAACCATTCAATTGTCCGCATATTCAATGAAACGGAAAAGTAATAAATTAATTACATATGAAATTGGTAAAATATCAATGCTGCTTTTTTTACAAAGGGTTTACCAATGCCTTTGTAAAATGTAGAATTTATTTGCTGTAGAGGGTTGACAAAAATACCATTGTCCTAAACAATTTTAAAATAAAACTTGTACGTGCTGAATAACTCGTCAACTTTCACAGATTCAGACCTGGTTATGAGCAGTCACGTTCGACTCTACTTTGATTGATGGCACTAAATATAAAGCAGGAAAATGTATGAAAAAGAGAATAGTGTTTATGAAAAATACTCAAAGTTCTGTACCTAGGCTTTGCCAAAATTCTATCTTATTTCCGTTGAATCTATTTATTAGTAGTGCAAATACATGTTTTTGTGTAAGAGTAAATAGAAGCATAAATAAATATTGTAGTTTTCCTCATCCGTGTGATGAAGGCGGAATACAGGAAGGTTAATAATGAAATATAGTATTTGAACTAGACTACTTCCCCATGGAGATCTAAGGAGCATCGGATAATAAATTATAACTAAATATTTATTATCTAGTTAAAAAGGTTTGTTCTGTTAAACAAATACTAAATACCCATTAATGTTCAACACGATTAGTAAATTGTATCTCGTTTCATAATTTTTCAGAGCTTTTCCGTAGTTTCATCTAGTGCGCAATTTATAGAGAGATCGATCGTATAGGTTAAGTACCTTCAACAAAGACGACCGAGCACGACAAATTTCATCATCGTAGTGCAGAGCAGACAACAAAACAAGTATCTTGTTTTGAAACTGCAATCATCTCGGCTATCGGCCGCACAATTATTTAAAACACGTATTTTGCGTGTCGCAGTTCTGCTCCAGTTCCCTCAGTCGACAGCTGTTTTACCACAGAAACGGGAGTGTAACGTTTCCCCTTCATATTATGTTTTATTTAACACTGTCAGTTTGTCACCAGACTGAGCGACGCGGGTACTTCGCTCTACTCAATGCCGTGACGGACCGCTCCATTGTTTGAATCTTGTTAGAACCATTCAACCGTACCGCAGACACAGTACTGTACGTTTATTCAATGTTCAGACAAATCTAGATACGGTCAGGTGTTTTGAGTATTTCCTAGACCAATGGATAACTGGATAATACAGGATGAAATTAAATTTAGGTCCATTGACAGCTAATTGTACCCAATTTAGTGGTTCAATAATCTCCCAGGTCATTGTCTATGGAATGTGTTTGTCCACTAAATCATTCGTCAGTAATATTGGATGGCTCCCTAATTTCATCACATGACTGTTTGCTCCCAGTGACATCATGTGACTTGCATGCCTCATGGCTTGACTCCCCCAAAGTGGGTGGTACGTGTAGTAATTTCTAAGAAGGATGGAAAATAATATCGAAATGTGCACCGTTTCCGCGTTATTGCTCATTTCAAAGATGAATAGGAATATACAAATCATTATAAGTGGAGATAGAGAAATGAGTCAATTAGAATGAGTCATAACCACTTTAAAGGATTTTCTACACTTCAATAGTTTTCCTTGTGTACTTAATTTTCTCGTAATTGAACATGAGGCTTATGATTTCAAGTGATTTGACATCGTTGATTATCTCTAACATTCGATTACCCATACATTACAAAACACGTGTTTTATGCTTAGTCGGTTGTTTGCAGTCTCCAAGTAATTTTCCATAATTATACGCACGCTGTCTAGGTAATTGGTTACGTAGAGCTTGTGTGATTTAGGTGCTGGTTGTGTGCGAAGGCGAATCACATTACATATTAGCATCCGTTATCCGTTCTCCCTTGCGACCGCTGCACACTGTTGCTAAGCGCTTACTAATTGTCGATAAACTTTTTTATCGATTGAATACTACAGGTTGTGTAAGCATACCGCTTCTGATTGCACTTGGCAACAAATCTTTATCACGATATAAATCTTCCATTGCTACGACTACCCTTCAAACTTATCGATTTAATGTCGATGTTAGCAGCTTAATAACTGTCTCGGCTTGTGAAGATAGTATCGATAGATGTAAGACGTCGATGCCTGTGAGAGTCGCCCCAGTTGGCGGGGCTCCATCTTGTCTTATACTGTTAATAATAATCTACTGGAGACGCGTCTGTCTTAATTAACTCTATCGATTTTAGCATCAAGCTAATATGCTGCTATGCAGAATAAAATAACTATGAACAATTAAGGATTCTCGTCCAAGTTATTTCTTCTGTACGTTACCTTGTTTGTTTGGTAACATATATGAAGATAACAAGTTCGCAAGGATTCGCCGATTAGTGTCAAACTAGCTTTTATTTACAAATACAGCAGACACGTGTCCATATTGTCGATTCACCTCACGGCATTGTTATGTTATCTATATTCAACACATAATCCGCAATACTTGACCGATATCATGTAGGTACCTACACAAATATCAGAATATCTAAATTTGTATATCTTTAAATTATTCGCTTTCACTGATAATAATATTGGTGGAGCGGCGTGACTGATATTCCTAGGAATGTTGACTAGAGCTAGAGTTACGTTTGATTCCAATTAAAACAGCACAGCGAATTTGCTGTAGCTACTTATGGTACTAATACAAAGTGCATTGTAAAGTTTAATTACTACATGATTAGTGTTACATGTGCCTGGCTTGTTCCTATTGTTTTATTTGACGACGCCAATTATAATTGTGACAGCTACGAAGACTTTAATGACTATTGCCTACTGTTAACTCGTGTCACTTAGATTGGGACAAGGATATGTTCAAATTCAAATTCATTTTCAAACATGGGTTCATGATTGTATAGGTGTTAAAAAAGTTTACAGTATCTCCACATTTTGCCTTGACTTCAAAAACATAATTAACGATTTTATTACTAACCACTAAGAAGTACTTAATTTGTCTTGTATATGAACGCTTGACTTTTAGCTTAGCAGGAATATCTTATAACTTTGTTACTTTAAAATACTTGGGTCGTGTCGAAATAACCTAGCAAATCTAAATTGTAGTTCAATATTTACACTACAATTCGGGGTCATAATTACTTAAGATGACATACTTTTAGACCTATCATCGTGACCGTGGTGTTCTGGATAAGCAAGCGATAATTATATTAAATACGTGCGCCTAAGGGCCGATTTTTTGATCCGTAGTCAAGTTATACCAACCTTTTGGTTAGATTAACTATTGTTTACTCTCTTACCAGTTGTTAAAGCGCTTTTACGTTTTTCAACAACATTTTTGACCATAGTCAATTTTAACCATTTGTTATTTTATTGCCAGTAATAGGACATCTTGTTTCCTGAAAATTACTTTAATGTCTTCGTGGGTAATTTTTTCAATGTGGCAGCACTGACAAAAGTTAATAACCAAAACACCTATTTTGACAGTTCATGTCAATTGTCAATGTCAAAGCTTCAAGCCAAACTTTAGCGTGTTATTTATTTTGTGTTGACTGTTTCGTTTAAAGAGTTGCTGTTAAACTGAAATACGGGATTTATTATTATATTGTGAAAATCTTCGGCAAACAAAATGTCGCAAAATAACAATGAAGTGAACCAACCATCGAACAAGTAAGTTATAGTATCAACGAGCTTTTAGACTGAATTTGACATCATTTAATTTTATTTACCTAAAATATAACTATAATTTATTATAACTTTATTATTCAGGGACCGCAGTGCCAATTTTTCTAAAGAG
The DNA here is from genome assembly GCF_023101765.2 of Spodoptera frugiperda. Taxonomy (NCBI): domain Eukaryota; kingdom Metazoa; phylum Arthropoda; class Insecta; order Lepidoptera; family Noctuidae; genus Spodoptera; species Spodoptera frugiperda. The sequence goes on along the minus strand of NC_064213.1, from coordinate 9,463,513 downwards.
GAATGTCATAAATTAATGAGTTTGCTCAAAGATTACGCGATTATTACTTGCAAAAAAACCGATAATGCGAGCAACCAACAAAAAGAAGCCGCTTGGAAATTGCTTGCAGACAAATTTAATTCAGATGCAACCAAATTTCGTTCGGTTAAACAATTGCAGCAGAAATACAATAACCTGAAAAAAAATGCAAGAAAGGTAATATTTTGCATGTGGTATTTAATTCCATTCCATTACGTTCACTTTTTTTAAAGTCTAGCATCATACAGTGCTGATACTTATTTATTCTTTACATATAGGAAATGGCAGCAGAAAAATATGGCAGACGCCAAACTGGTGGTGGACCACCTCCTCCGAAGCCATCATTGGCTTAACTCTATTATGGGGGAGTCAATAAGTGGACTTCCAGCGATGTATGATAGTGATGCTCTTATAAGTAAGTATATCTATATTCTGATTGCTAAAAGTATAAATTTAATATTTTCCTTTCATTGTTCATTATTTTTTATAGATGATGCAGTAAATATGGAAATTGAAACAATTGATTTAGGAACCACTGCCAATATAAATTTGGATTTATCTCAGAAGGAAATTGTGAAAGATTGTATGTATAATTAAACTATTTAATGGCATTTTATTTCCTTTGCATAAGTTCTAAAGTATTCTCCGTTGTGTTACAGATGGAACTACCAAAAACTTTTTAGATGTAGAACGAGTACTTCCTGAACCCGAGCAGCCAATGAAGGAAAACATTCCCAACAATTTGGGTACGAAAGTTAAATTTCTTAATTTATACACGTAAAATAAACAATTCGTTTTTAATGTATAATTTAACTTCATATATGTTTTAGAACTATCAAGCTCAAACCAGTTTGATACATCCACCCCCAAAGCAATGCTGAGACAGCCTGTATCAAAAGAGTTGTGTAAGTTAACTGTTGTAATTCAAAACTTGTTATTATAGTCTAAATTTCTGTAATTTACTAACTTCAAATTTATGTTTCAGCATTTAACCAGAAGAAGAGGAAATCGGTATTTACTCCTTTGGAGACAAGGAAAAAAATTGTAATGCATGCTGAGAAAAAAATCGACTTGCTTAATAAAAAGCAAGGTAGAGAAATAGATTTGGCCCAATATGCCAAAGAAGAGCACGAGCTAAACATGAAGCATAAAAGTGAACTTCATGAACTAGAAATGAAATTCAAAAATAAAATGTATGACTTAATTTTAGAAAAATGTCAGTATGAGGCAGTAAAAGCAAAAATAGAATTAGAACAAATGCAAAAATAATTCTAATTGTAAGTGTAGTGTAAGTTAGCTATATTTTATTACATATTTTTCTTTTTTTTTCAAATAAAACACTATGTATCTATATAAATGCGTTTATTGTGTTAACAACTACCTATTTTACATAGTCCTCTTTTCATTTTTCAAATTACTACTACACATTCCACATTTCTGTTCTAAATTGTTATAACAATATCCCTTATATTATATATATTATAATCCTAGTTTGTACCATTGGGAAATAATACATACAAAGAATTATATTTCTAAGGATTAGATTAAAACTACTTACTAACAAGTGTTTTCAAAAAAACTGTATAATATATATAATATTATGGGTTTTAAATAGTGAAGTTTACAATTTTATTTTATTATATAGATACTATTCTATGATAATTGGATTTTCGTGCGAGTTTAGAAGAGAGCTAAAATAAGTTGTGATCAGTTCACCTCTGTATTGCTGATCAATTTCAGAAAATGGAAGTATTATATTACTTTCACTTTCAATACTATCTGGAACACTTTCACAAGTAGGTAAATCTTCCCTATTCATAATACATATATTATGTAATATGGCCGTGCTCACAATTATAGGTTGCACATTTTCTAGTTTTACCCTAAGCTGAGAGCCTATGCATGGAAATCTCCTCTTCCAAACACCAAAAGTTCGTTCCACGACATTCCTTGTCCTTATCTGACTCTCATTATACAATTTTTCGGCAGCTGTTCGAGGATCAGCCAGAGGTGTTAGTAAATATTGTTTAAGGCCATAGCCTCGATCGCCCAAAAGACAACACCTGCCCAGCTGTCCAGAGTTCATCAAATGTTTAACCCGGCTATTATTAAAAATAGTGCTGTCGTGTACTGAGCCTGGCCATCTTGCAACGATATTCCTAATTTTTAGATCGGCATCAGCAACCACTTGGACATTGATAGAAAAGACATCTTTTCTATTTCTATACAATTCCGCATTTTCACCACCTGTAATAAATATACATTAAGTAATAATTAAATAAAACATACATTAAGTACCTTATTTTGAAGTATTATTATAGCATAATTACTATCATCTGAATATTATTAACCTGGACTTATAATACGTATATGTGTACAATCAATTGCTCCCACAACACTCGGAAATTTTGCAATGGAATAGAACTTGGCTACAACTTCCTTAATTTCGGCTGGAGTATGTGGCATCGTAATTAAATAGTTTAATTTAGTGCTTATCACTCTTGACACCAAGTGTATTATCTTACATGCTGCTGATTTTGAGATTCCAAAGAAATCACCAGAGCACTGTTGCATAGTACCGGTAGCATAAAATCTTAAAGTAAGGAGAATTTGTTCTAGTGGGCTGATGGCATGATTCCTAAAACAAAAAGAATTTAGGTAAATAACTAGTAATTAATTGGAAGGAACCAGTCAGTAGAAAAAAAATACTATAAAATAGTTAATTACTCACCTTGTGGTGGGAGTTTTTAAGTAACATCCTATTAAATTTAATAACCACATCACTATTGCTTTTGAGAGACGATAACGTTGACAAAAACCAAGATCATCCCAGGTATCCAAAGGAGGGTTTCTTTGTCTAAATATTTTTGGCCTTCTCATCAATACATATTCAGTAAAAAAATCATCGTCTGATGAACTTTCCGACTCACTATCAAAGTATCTAATAATGTTCAAATCCATGATAAGTCCGTAATAATAAAACTGAAATAACTATGTATTTAAATGTTGTCACAATAAAGGTAATACGTTTTGAAGTTTCGGCGTGTTGAAATCAGCTGTAATGGCGTCGTTTAACTATCCGCCAACTTGCTAACCGCTCAACTTTGGGTGGTTATTGTTTTTAACTAATAGTTATTTATTTGACTATTGGTCAAGCTAACTATTGATCGAAAAACGCTTTGCTGAGATATTTGACTAATAGTTACTATTTTTAACCATTAGTCCAGTTAACTATGGATCAAAAAACCGGCCCTAATTCAATTATACATAATTTTCCGCTTTACAACAGATTTATTTGTATGGTTAGCATTAGGAAAACGTGATCTCGACTGATATTATATCCAAATACGCTTTCATGTCTCTCGTAAACAAGGACAATTAAATTGATTTCTGTTTTTATTATGACTGCAATCATTAATTTGTTGGATAAGTACTGGGTACGTTAGACGCGTGTCCGCTAGAGCTGATTAGATTAAAAGTGTATCAACATTGCCCATTTCCATTAAAAATATTGCAGAGTTCTTTTAGAATAAATACATTAAATACTTATTAGCTTTTTGCCGCGTACACAATCGAGTAGAACTGTAGAATATTTATTTTAAAGTAGTCGGTTTACTTTCCACGAATGACTATGAAGGGAAATAGCACTTGGATACTATTCTCACCAGTTTTATGTAGCGTTACTGACACTATTAAACTTGTTGGCACCTCGATGGACACAGCTCTAACGTGTTGGTCGCCACATAAATATTGTCACTGCCCTCTTTTACACTTATCCTGGCGGTATTCCATACAGCAGCTGAGCACCACATATACTAGCTATTTGCATTCATTGACCACAATACTGTCACTCCTCCAAGCTATTTTCGTGCAGACTAAGGCTAGGATACACCTTTAACTATGTCAATTGACGTTCAAATTTCAAGGTGAACTATTTTGTCTACGGGTGCGTCACATTTGCGGAATCCCGGTCATCAAGTTATAATATAATGTGGCAATATTTTTGTTTTTGATGACAGCCGTGTTTTACGTTATGTTACACTATTTTCATCTCGATACATTACCATTATAATAGCGACCTGGCGCCGGCCAACGATCGCTATTTATTACTTTTCTTTGGAATAACGCCAAGTGTCGGTCGACATCAGCAAAGTATCGACACATGCCAAAAGAAAGTCAAAGTTCGACGGCATGCGTTTAGAATATAGTCCCACCTCTTCAGTCATGTAAAAGAGATCGAATCTATACCCAAACACACAAGTGACGACAGCTAAGTACTACATTTCTGGCACCTTCCGGGCTCTTCTATACAGTAGGTAGTAGGTGGTTATACCTGCCTGTAGTACCTATATCTAAAGATGATCTTATAATAGTCATCTCAATATTACATATGCACCTAAATCTCATAATATTATGACACGATTGATAATTTCTGATCTGATTATAAAATCGGATATTGTTTTGGAATTTTTCGCTCAAGAAGAAATCACAAGAGAAAAAGAAATGTTACAAAAATATTTAATGTAGGCCGAACCTGATATTAAAAGGAATTTCAATGTTGTATAATTATAGTAACAGAGAAAGCGCACGAGAAAATGGCTTGGATTATTTTAAGATGATCTTAAAATTATAAATATGAACAGTTTATTTATAGTCGGCTAATTACGAAAAATATTACAGGTGCAGTGATGAATGATATATGTATTTAAATTATAAACAGAGCCGCACGAAATAGCTAATTCTAAATCTATATTGACATTAGTAGGCTGCAGGTTCTGATTCAAATTATCATTGCGATAAATAATTAAAATGATAACATTTTACACGATAAATAATATCATTCGATTTTCGATAAATATTGTTTTGTATTCTACAATATAAATGTGGGTACCTTATGTATAAATATTTGTTGTTTCAATTTAACAGAGGAACTTAGGGTGTCCTATGTAGCAGAATCTGCAGTATGAATCGAACGATCTGTAAATCGTCATTACACATACTTATCAAGAGAAACAAAATTATTGTATGGTATTAGCAATCAGGGAGGCTGGTGATAATTACTAGGGGATATCTATTTATAACCTTTTGGAAATTGAGCTTAGTCCTGAACTCTAGTTCGTTTTTTACAGATTGGTCCATTGTAGAGTCCGAACGTATATAAATCTTTTAACAGAGCTCAGGTAATTTTTGCCTCGTGACTATTATGTCAGAAAATGAGTGAGTTGTTTTTCACGATATTTTACGTATTTATCCAGACGAGCGAGCACATGCGATTTATTGTTATTAATACAGAAATAGGAGCGTGCAAAATACGGTCGAGATACAAACCAAATGTTTACGTTCAAATGCGTAGCGGCTGCCGTTGTGGTGAAAATGGAGATAGACGCAAAATTTAGTATTACGCCACGCCACTCTTCGCCGTTACCAAAATAGCGGAATGTTGCCACATGCGCCGCAAAAACGCACCAGTTTAGTAGTAAGTAGTTCCATTGAGAAAAACAGAAACATTGCGCTATTTTGGTCTATATTAACAAGTCACCTTTTATCAAGTTCAATGTTTTGATAGTTATCAAAAGAAACTTGTTATCTTTATTATTATGACCGCTCGCACCTTCTAGAATATTTTAATGAAGGTACAGACTACAATGTTTTTGTTCTATTTGTGAATAAAGAAATGTCTTTGTGAATCAGTGACATGAAAGAGATCAGCGAGCGTATCTTAAGGGTGGCTTTATGATTATCGGGCTTCGCGTCGCTTCGTCTGTGGAACGAGGGCGCATGAGTGAGGGGGGCACCGAGCGTGACGTCACCGCCTGCGTGACGCCAACCCTCTACGCACCCTGAGGCCAAGGCTTAACAGTACTTCGACCCTCCAACACACTTGACATTGGGTGGACAAGCCCTTCCAATCACGTTTAAGGTGAAGGTAGAAACTAGAAACTAATAAATCTGGTATTTTTCAAACTAGGTATTTTAATTGCGTTCCCGGGCGAAACTCGATACTAATTAGTTGGATTACTACTGTGAATAGCTGTACATTCATAATTCGTACCTCTATACATATGTATTGTATACACACCGCAATTGTAAACATTTTTCCTGGTAATGTTAACGATAACATCTATTTTATAAACTTTGTTAGCAGCTTAGTTATGGTAAAAATGTTTTCTGCGTATTTTCCCTGGAAACATATTGAATTTAATTTATGTAGGTAGTCGATAAACTCAGTGTACGTTTCCCAATTTAGCTAGTAAAGTCCGCATCGATTTCATTGAAAGTTAAGAAAATGAACACTCATAGGAGATTACGAATGAAGAATTCTTATTTCTCAACGAAGAATAATAATTTTCCTTAACAATTAGTGCTGTTATAAAGATGTAAATATCTATAAAAACGATGACAATGGTGTCGTAGCAGAGTTGGGTGTAAAAATAAACTACATTGTTTTGTTTGGCTCAGACAGTTTCCTACTATTACGTATAATGTTATGCGTAAAGCACTGTGTATGTGGATACACGTATACACCACACCTCTGAAGATTTATATGCAGTATAAAGAAGATAAACCAAATGATAATGTAATCTTTATGATTATCTAATACCCTAAAATAACTGATATATCGAACTTTGTCATCACGTTCAATCTAACACCACTTGAACTAGGTATGCACGAAATTTCCCAAAATTATTGACTGTTTTTGGAAATTTGAAGTTAGTGCTATCGAGCAATATGTTGTAGATACTAAACTTAATGTCTGTTCGACGAAAGTGTCTCTAGATTTATTTATTGGTCTTAACTTTGTCAAAATTAATAAAAGCAAAATGAGCGTATGTGTTTTATGAAGAGACGGCATAAAACGTGACATCCAAAAAAAGTATTGTACACGTGTGTCGAAACGTGTTCAAAAATAAATATTCTATGACTAGTAGAGATGTGACTGCGAAAGTTGATAAAAACACCCTTGTAACCTTGAAATTATTATTCTATGGCTTTATTTAATTATAAATGTAAATGGATATCGCGCGGAATTAAAATTTGTTGCAGGAAAAAAAGGTTATTGTTATGGAAATTTAGACAAGAACCAACTAAGACGAATAAAAACAATTATATCAAATATTCCAAATTACTAAAAAAAATTATATCTCTAACAAAGTGTTCCCAAAATAATTACAAAATTAAAACATCGGATAACAAATCAAAAACAACATGGCAAATTATAAATAAAGCACGGCCAAATTTACCGAGAGAACCCATAGAAAAAATTAAAATGCAAAATAAAAATATTACAAATCCTACCGAAATAGCTGGCACATTCAATAATTATTTCGTAGATAAAGTTAAACCAATCCCGGGTGCCGGTAATAAAGTAACATCACTAATTAATCCTAGACCTAATTCAATGTATTTAGCTCCTTGTACACCTATTCACGTATTTAAAATAATAAATGGCTTAAAAAACACAAAAAGTGTTGGTCATGATGGGATCTCAACAAAAATTGTTAAGGATGTAAATGGTTATATATGTCATCACTTAAGCTACATTATTAATCTGTCTATAACAAACGGCATATTTCCAAAAGACCTTAAAATTGCAATTATTAATCCGTTATTCAAAAAAGATGACAAAGAATTAGTTGAAAACTACCGACCGGTTGCCTTTCTATCTGTTTTTTCAAAAATCTTTGAAACCTATTACAATATAGAATTAAACAATTATTTAGAAAATAACAATATCTTATGCAACGAACAAAAGGGCTTTCGAAAACATAAAAATATAAATATGGCTATCTTTGAGTTTCTGAAAAATATAATGTCTGCGATTGATAAAACCACCCCTGCGTGCTCGATCTTTTGCGACATGACACAAGCCTTCGATTATGTTGATCATACAATATTAGCTAGTAAACTAGAGGCATATGGCATAAGAGGAAATGTCTTAGAACTATTTAAATCTTATCTATCTGATCGGCAACAAATTACACAAATTACAAAATTTAACGTTAATACTAAAAAAGAAGAACAATACCAATCCCAAGTAAGATATGTTAGATATGGTGTTCCCCAAGGTAGCGTACTGGGACCCACGCTCTTTATTACTTATATTAATGATCTCCCTCGTGCAACTGCGCAACCTATGATATTATTTGCAGACGATAGCACAATTAATATTATATGTAATGATAAAAAGTTATTTGAAACCGATATAAATGAATCCCTAAATTCAGTAATAGCATGGTTAGACAATAATAATTTAAAAATAAATATGAATAAAACAATTGCAATGAATTACAGTCAAAGACCTCAAAATTCAATTCAATTTAAAGTAATATATAACAATAATGTAATTAAAGAAGTAGAAACAGCCAAATTTCTTGGATTAAAAATTGACAATAGAATAAATTGGAAATGTCATACTGAAGACCTTTGTACAAAAATAAGCAGTTTATCATATGCGATGTACAAACTGTCGTCAACAGTGAGCAAAGACGCGTTGTTGACGGCATATCATGGACTGATAGAATCGGTGCTTAGATACGGTCTAATATTCTGGGGAAACTCGACTAACACCGACATGGTATTTAAAATGCAAAAACGCTGTATCCGGGCTATGTTCAAGATTAAAACTACTGATAGCTGTCAACCACTGTTTAAAGAGTACCATATACTGACACTTCCGTCATTATACATATTAGAAGTAGCTTTATTTGTTAGAAATAACCCTCATTGGTTTCCGCTTTTGGCAGATAATTTAGTTAGAAATAGACGTAAGAAATATAAGAATTATTTACAGCCTCACTCTGCAAAAACAGCACTTCTCCATAAAAGTGTGTTTTGTATGGCACCTATAATATATAATAAAATTCCAGAAAAGTTGAAAAATATAAATAACAATAATTTATTCAAAAAAGAACTGAAAAATTTACTTACTAAGCATTGTTATTACCATGTTAAAGATTTTTTAAATGAAGATTTATAAGTTAGTTGTCTAAAATATTTTAAGTTTAGTTGTTCTTTTTAATAGTTTTATAAATTTTATTATTATTTTGTACGCCAACTATGGCAAAACATGTTGAGACTTACAATTTTAACTGTACTATCTGCATTTACATTTATATGTATAATGTTACCTACACATGTTTATACAAATAAATTTATCTTTATCTTTATCTTTATCTTTAACGCATTAGTTCCGGTTAACGTATGATTCATTATAAAATAATTATCTACTTGAAATATGTTATAATTACTATTATTTTTGTGTATGAATCATACATTGTTTAGTACCTTGATATGAAAGCGTTATAGATAATTTGACTTTGACTGAATTTACGTATGGTATGTAGAAAATGCGGAACAACCATTGTTTCAAATAACCATGAATTTTCCTAATAAACCATCAAATTGTATGGCATTCATGTGTTACAGTGGCAAAGGTTTTTAAACTGTTGAATTGCGAAATGTATTACTATCCATTCAGTCATCCAATATCTATCTATCCCACATCCATAAAATTTGATGATATTTAAGGTCTATTATTTTGAGCTAGACGTAAAAGCACACAATAAGCGAAATCTTTCGTAGTATAGAGGCCTTATACCTTTTCCTCTTCCTTCAAAACATTTTTCGAGAGACGAACTAATTGACAAAAACATATTAAATTATATGTTAAAATAACATAATTAATAATGTTCCCGCCTCATGAATATTCGTTTCAGAGAATTCGATTACAAAGGGGTTGTTATGTGAGCAACAAAATTGTTGAGACTCGTCTCGTCTAATAATAATCTCATTTCCAAGATACCTTCGCTTCTCATAAGGGAGTGAAGCGTCCTCGGGATGTCTAGCGCCCTGACCTTGATGTTGATTTATCGGGAGACGGGAATCGCACTGCGGTAGTCCCGGAGCAGCCTTGAAACTGTTTCATACTTTTCTCAGACCTTCCTTAAGCTTTAGTAAAGTGTTATTTGAATTTTAATAAAATTTGGAACAAGCTGTGTTTGGTATTATACCTTTTAATACTAAAGAACATTGTGTAGGAGGTTTGGTAAGGGATGTTTTTGCGTGGGCACCACTGCAAAAGCGTAGGCGTTAGGTGGGCGTTACTCTGTGCCTGCCCCGCTATAAAGCTCTTATAATTTACATCGGTGCGACGGTGCCTGTTACGTAATGATGTTTTTGTGTACACATTACAGATTCAGCGAACCTTTCGAGGTCAATAATTTCAAAAGCAATTGGAATTTACCCGAATATCTGATATTTATACTTTGAACTCGTCAGAGAAATCGTCCAGGTATAAATAAATATCGTGATATGACTTGAACTTTGTAATGTAATTTTAAATATCATTTTCAGCAAGTTATCGTATTGGTCTAAGTTTAAAATGTATACAAGTGACTGAACTTTACCTGTCTCCAAAAGTAGCCGTAGCTTGCACCTGCGTCATTGTCTCCTATAAAATATTCAGACTATTGGACGGCTCGCTTGCCCTGCCTTCTACACGCGATGTAGGTCTAAACATAGCCTGTAATAACGGTACATCACATTTACATTTTAAACATATTCACTTCATCATCATTTCAAAATTCTCAGTCGTAGTGTCGTACCCCAGAGTAAATGTGCTTCGTATATGACAATTATTTTGCCTCATTTTGTTACATAGGTGTAAAGTTTAAGGCCATAACAAGCTACCGGCTACAGCAAATTCCCGAATCCTTAATTGAAGGCATTAAATTGTATGTGTAATATTATGTGGATTCGTTAACTTAGGCTGTGTACCTAGTTTCAGACCCGTCAGCATTATTGAGTCCTATATGAACGATGTTCGTGAGAAGTGCGGATGTGCGCATGCCTAACCTATATAAATTGCATTAACCCGAAATTCCTCATTGTTGCGGAAGTTGGTAAACTTGAGGATAAAATAATCGTTGGTTTAACCTTAACCTCAGTCGGCGGCCTCAAATGTCCGTGTTGATGTTTCAAATTAATTTCGAACAGTACAATTTGAATGGGCCGTTTTTGCTTCCAAACCTTATTGGATTAATTGTGAACAGCTGTATTTGATAAAGGGCCGTGTTAACAGGAACTAAATACATATTTTAAGCTACGACAGTAGTTAAATATAGCCTTATAACAAGCTTAAGGAAGAAATACCTTATGGGCTTAGGGACAGTATCACATTTCAAGTGACCCTGTTCAATACTTAACCTTAGTTATTTAACCTTCGGTTCAACACGTGGCCGACATGTTCGAATATTACATTGTACATAGGTACCTTCCTTCTATTACATATAATACATTTTAGATATTCCATTAAATGTAAACGAACAAAGAGAGTATATTTTAATTCTTATAAAAAAGGATTTTCCAGCTGATACCAACTGATCCAATTAGATAAAACAACGGCGAAATGGAATTCGTTATTCATAACAATAAGCCTGAAGAAACAAAATATTGTTATTTTGCTATCGTTGATAACGTTAGACAACTTTTATTTGCGTAGATATTTATTAATAGAAATGATTGCGGCGATATCTCTAGTATTAGTGTTTAACTTTATGGTACGCAAGCACTAAGTAGGTAAGTAGCCACTGTTTGCTAGACCGTAATACTACGGTTTAATAAACGATAGATTTGCTATTTAAAATTTTAATGCTGTTACTAGTCTTGGTTTCTAACTATAACAATACCTGGTGTGACGCGCGTACTGCCAAGAAAGTAGATATTAAACTATAATACCTAAATAGATGCAATAATACAATTAATAGAATTGGTGGCATGCAGATGGTGAAGCAGGAAGGATACTCGACGGTGGAAAACCTGCCTTGGTTATCCAAACTACCCACTGCAACTTCTGTAATCCAAGATCTATAGTAGATAGGTACAAAGTATCAACCATGAAAGTCCGATATGCTGCAATCAGTCATCTTTCATTCAGTATGACGCAGATATTAAATATCTTGCCAGATATTAGGAATTACCAATTTATTTCAATAATCTTCCTATTTGTCTAAAATGATAGACAAATCGTTTCATCGATATTCGCGAAGCTTCCTGATTCATCTGTTTATTCTAAATTCCCAATTAATTATTCAGTCTTAGGTAAGTTTATTTCCGCACGGATTCGACAACCTTCAGTTATTTTCGCTGAATCTAAGTCTTTGATCATTTTATAAATGTTCTATTTTGAGACTTAAACCTATAAATGTAGCTTAAAACAAACATTTGTTATAAACAGAAGGATGAAAATTGTATTTCTGATGACGAATTGTTGTACACATTCGTGAGGAGTGTTGCCATGTAAACACTGTTTAGAAATCAATGCATGCGCGGTAGGTCTCTAGTTTTGTATTGTATTTAACAACCAGACGATGCTATCAGTTCAGATATTACATAAACTATTGTATTGCTACGTCCCCCATACTTAATTGTAATCTATAAACTCTTTGTTCAATGCTTACCAAAATATTCAATTGTGATTTACAAAATATGCAAATTGTCCATGTTTCTAAACAAAATAAACAGTGCCTCTTGCTAAGTTCCACTAAGCAAAGAGAGTAGAAAACTAAATTATAGGGGGTTAACGGAAATTTTGACACTTGTTAAAGTTATCCGCATACATTGAGTTTTCTTCTTTCTTGGTAGACAGGCGCTAAAGTGGCATTTAGTTATGGGCTCAGATCGTCTAAATCTTCGAAATGAAGTCAAGATACAATAAAAATGTTCCTAGCATTCTTACCAGGTCCTCTATTTTATTAGAAACAATTGTTTTCCATGGAAATGGTTGCGTGTTCGTTTTAGGGCAGTGAATATACACTTGAGACTAAACGTGACACATACTTCTTGGAAAATTATAGTTTTCGCAACAAATACTGCGAACGCGCAACAATGAAGAAATATTGTGGCGATAATAAAATAATTTATGAAATTCTGAACATACATTGTAGGTCCCTACATTCTTTTTGTCATGAATTTACGCGTACATTTCTGGGAAAGTTTAATTTTGTCTAACTAGTGTTTGAGCTAAGAATGAGTCGTTTGTAGCGTGTGGACACACTTTAATTAGCACTGCGGGGTGTACCTTGGCAACATGCCATTGCGTTTGGGGGAATTCACCCGCGGTTGAATTTTTGACTACAGTCTTTTGTAAGAATTGCAATTTCTCGCGACTGCTGATTCAGAAGCGGCCTTTGTTTTATTTAACACTAAATAAATCTTTATTCAAGCTGTTTAACGTCCTTAGGGCGTTCAAATATTTAAACCAGACTAATACGACAGTTTTTAACGGATTACAGAATGCAGTAATAGAAAATGTGTGAAAATATTTAGTAATCTGGCTTAGGTGTGGTTGACCGTGAACAGTGGATGTTATCGTCCATTCTTCTAATGCCCGATACCTTCTACATATTATTATATCGCTTTACTAACTCAATTAAAACATTGTTTGTTTTTTTATTGTTGGATTTAGGTGCGATTGAGATTTTCGTTGGTTGGTCATTCATGATGTCATTTTGATAAGGGCGTTGTTACGTATAGTTTGCACGCGATCTATATTTGGTTTTCCGCCGATAAGGTGAAGGTTAATGAGACATTTGCTAGTGTTTATGATAAATTAAATAATCATTGTTTTTGAATTAACAAACCGTTGCTTGTAGCAACACAACAAAGGCTTTTTCATTATCTTTAGCCAGGCAGATTCATTATAAGTCTTAAAGGTTAAGTACTAAATAATACAAACTATTATTATATACAGTAAAAATACAGAAGTATAAGTATACCTAATGTTATGCTATGTTATCACAGTCCATGATTTGTAGTGGAAATTTTAACCACTTAATCCTTGTTGAATCGGCCGTTATCATTGTTATGGTGGAGATAATACTTACAATCTTAGCTAAGCTAATAGCTTGTATTGTGAAATTTAAGATTCTATAGTATGTGATAATACCTGGTGAAGGATTTACTGCTTCTTCAATATTTGCATTGTTGCACATAAAATTTTAACTGCGTACCGCCCCGAAAAATATTTGTTGTTGGTAAATTATGTTCTAATCCTATCTAAAAGATGTTTTAACGCATTTGCATAATCGTTATTGTAGGTACATAATACAATTTCATCAACGGAGTATAATTTTATTTCAATTACTATCGGGTTGGATCGACTCTATAGTAAAACTTTTAATAGGATTCACAACTTCTAGTCTAGTCTTGGTAGTATGTTTTCGTAAGTAGAATTATTTAGGAACATATTCTTGTTACCAAAACAAGATAAAAGTAACCGCGCCTATGCATTTTTGTATTGTTTGTTAATAAGATTACATTGTAGATAAATCTCTAATCGTTTTATCTTTGTGACGTCATAAATCCATATGCAAAAGCAATCGATCAATCAAGGAGCGCAATAATACAATGAGACGGACAAAGTTTTGCAAGTTACACTTTGCAATATGTCACAGAATGGTATATACAGTTGTTATCTTATCTGTTAAGTAATGTGGTGGGTAATCTGTGCTCTAGAGAGGTATTGTGAACCATACGATGTTGGTGTCAGGTGCGCGACGGACGTCGTACCCCGGCGCGGGAGCACATAGCTCCGATCTAAGCTTCTCGAGTGCGAACTCGTCCCAATTCGAGGAGGTAAGATTAGTTTCCAAAGTTACTATAAAAATCCTGGTCTGAGTCAGGAGATTTTGGGGTTTTATGGTATCGGCAATAAGTGAATATTTTTGAATTTTATTTTTATTAAAAACTAGCGACCCGCCCCAGCTTCGCATGGGTGCAATGGTGCTATATTATGCATGTATTATACACCTGCCTCTTGAATCACTTTACCTATTAATAAAACCGCATCAAAATCCGTTGCGTAATTTTAAAGATTTAAGCATACAGACAAACAGACAAAAATAGTGACTTTGTTTTATACTATGTAGTGATTTCGTAATATTTTATATTATGTCGTATAGCTCTGTAATAGATGTGCATTCGTTTTAATTTATTTGATATCTGGATGATTGTGAATTTCCCGTAAATAGGAACAATAAAACATTTTTGTTTTGTTTTAACAAAGCACCTGCAATTGGATAACAAGGGATTTATAATTCCATTGTTATCAAGTCAGACGAAATGACATTTCGAAGCGGGCTTACACAAAGGCATCATAAAGGCAGGGGTTGGCTCAGTGACAGATAGCGTCAGGCTAATTATTGTGACTTGACCTTTATCATTAGAGAAAGCGTTCTATCATTTAAATGGCTTATTCAGGGCGCCAACTAGTTTGTAGGGTCCAAAGTCAAACGCTTTGTTGTCGCATTTAACTCTTCATATACTAGTGCCATACATGACATACCCACATGCATACATTTATGCATTGGCTATGAAAACTGATACACAAATGAATTTGATTCCTTCGTAATCTATGAAATGCAAGTTGATTGAGGTGATAGTACCTATAATCAAATTACGTGTGCCTATTTATCAGTATGTAAAGTGGATTGATCAGAAGCCGTCTTCAACAGTAGGTATACTGCATAAATTAGTGTAGGAAACTTATTTTTACTATCTTTTAAATTATTGACAAACAAGTCATTTTTAAATTAACCTGACCATACCAGTTTATCGCAGTTATACAAACAATAACATGTTTAACATAAAACTTGAAAATTATTTTGATTTGCAAAACAGAATTCTTGAATGCTTAATTAAAATCAAGACGAGTTTCGATGTCGTCTGGAGCTCTGTAAATAATCTCTATTTAAACTTTATTAATGAAAACAGTTTCTACGTTATTGTTTCTGGCGTCATAATAATTGAAGGGGACTATAAATTCGTTGCGTTTCGAGTTCTTTCATTAACTGATACGTTAAGTGGTCCTTATGCGCTTCGAATTGCGACGGACCGGACTGATGTGAGACAACGTACATACATGATGGTTCAATTGTTCATCGAAATAATACTATCTACTACACTACTGTTGCTGCTGTTTAATCTGTAGCCCAAGAGGTAATACGGAGATGCAGTAGACTTGATATGTTGCCGGGGCTCCGACTCGAAGAGCAGGATTAGAAAATGGTTTTTGTCAGTGAGAGTCATATACTCCCTCTCGCCTCACCCAAAGTGGGAGAAGACATTGGATGATTTTCCCTCCTCAAAAAAAGTCCAAGAGTTTCTACCTTTTTCCATCAGGAATAAAAATAATCTCAATAAGCCGTAGAATAAATTCCTACAAGTCTGACTTATACCAACCCTTTCTAGTGTCATAAGTTAGTCATAGTAGATTGTTGGACCATCTGTGATCTGATATAAGAATGTGGGAGCAGTTTTATATGTAATATCTGTACAATGTGTATGTACAGATACTTATGGTCGATGAGATTGAGAGCAGTATAGACCAGACTAAACTCTGGAAAATATCATGCCAAGGAAATATTATTTCTATCTGGCTCTGGTATTGGTTTTTCATATAAGTAATGTATGAATTAGCAAATGAAAGCTTCCTGGTTTGCGTTCCGTAGAGATAAAAATACCGTGTTAAAAGTAGTTCTGGAATCGATGCCATGCGTATGCCAGTTCTAATGCGTAGTTGCGTTTAAATCAAACATCTGTTTATTATATTATTAGTAGTCTTAATGTGACGGATCCAGTCATAATATTCAGTATACAATAGGTTGCAAACATAATTTAGGATTTGAAATTCTTGAGGCTTAAATAAATTTCACGAAGTCTGGTTTTGTTATGTTTATTCCGTTTTAACACATGCTAACCTCTGAGACGGAGTTATTATTATTTTATTGCGTCAGTAACTGGCGCCAGATTGTATACTTTTGCGAATTTTAGCCTCATATATGTAGGTAAGTGGCCAATGGCAGGTTCTGGTGCATCTCTATTTAGACTTCTGTGGACTACCTACCTGAGCTCCGGCTCAAAAAGCAAGAGTAGAAACGGGGTGGTGTTTGGTCAGTAAAAATCTGACACTCTCTCTGCTTCACCCAAAGCGGTAGAAGACAGGATGATTTTTAATACTCAAAAAAATAAATAAAAAATGTTGCGAGTGAGCTTTCTTTAGATGTTTATTTACTGATCGTGGATACTCTTACATCACAAGACTCTAACATAAACTGTAAATATCGAGTGGACTAGTTACATCTATTATAAATATCAATGGAAAATTGCGAATCTCCTCTACTTGTGTTCAACGCCAATAATGGAGATCTGTAATTTTATCCGTTAATCCACACCATAAATATAAGTCCGAGGTATACAATATACATAGGTACTTTTTAATGATGATGACTTTATTTCTAGGAAATTAACTTAGGTATATGTAGTTTGTGAGCAATTTATATTCACACAGTAGTTTTGCTGCGTTCTCACGAGTTCATTCCCATATTATCTAGATTGTCGGATTTTTTTGTTAGCTTCGTTGAGCAGTTGAAACTGTCTGCCATTTTACTGTTCTTGTAACTAAGAGCCGCTTGTTTGGCAATATTTCTGACACATGGAAAATTACTTGTTTTATTTGATGAATCGTCAACTAGTTATCTATTTAAAATACATGAATAACAATAGCTTATTGTAGATCATTCATTATACGTTGTTTGATGAATAATAAACACCCAAGTGCTTGCATTGAAGGTAGGTTAGGTACTTCGATATATTAAACGTGTCTGTTGTTGAGTAAAATATAGTAAATGTGTCTGTCTGCGTTGCATTACATCGGCCACCGGAACAAACAGTAGCTTTTCCGTTCTAATCAGTATATTGTAATGTTCCAGGGGTCAAATGGGGTTCGTTTACATGGCACGGTAGTGGTCGGACAGGTACCTCCAGACGGGCTCCCGTGGCGAGACAATGCCGTCCCCCGCGGTTCCGGCTAGGTCGGGTATCCCTCGCGTCGATGTGTGCGACCTCTGTTTACAGATACGGCACACAGCGGCTTGCTGCGCAACATTGATTCGTGGTTCGCGCTTGGCCCGCTATCGTCTCAGTCACTAGTGCGCAACGCCAAGAGAAACAAGTGTTCGTGCTTCGCAGCGCTACTTTTATTTTTGCGTTAATTTTTTTTTGTGCAAGTCTGCGCTTCAACAAAGAAAACCTGTTTTAAATTGCCCGTGTATTCTTTGGTGAACACGAAAGAGCAGAATTGAGAATATAATTTCTAATCTGTGTTATATCGCTTGGCTCTCTACCTAGTTCGGTTCCTGTGTGTTGAGTAATATTCTGTGTCAGTTGTAGTGGTTGTGCTTGTGATACAGTCGGACAATTTCATCGCTAACGTGTTCCAAATTGGGATTTCACCACGAGCGGGCTCAAGGAAGTTTATAGTCAAGTGAGTTAATGACGACATACACGCTATTAAAACTGTCATTTAGTTTGTTGGTTGTATTTTGACTTTCTTTTTCTTATTGGGTTTCTGTTTGCTTACAGTTAAATAATGTTAAAGAAACCGAAATTTGTTTAGATGTCTCTATTACAGGCGTCAATTCGTAGTGTAATCAAAGATTAATTCACTAGAGTACTGATATTGTTAGTTGTTAAAGTAGAAGAACAAGATGGTCTGTGGTGATCGCGTGATAGCACCGCTCGCTCTGCGTCGCGCCACCACCACGTCCACCAACGTCATTGTCCCACTACACGCTCTAGAGCGCCACTTATCTCGAACGGTGACGGTGTACTCGTAAACGAATCAATTGGTTTCATGGTTAAATTTTGGTTTTAAAAAGTAATACGATTGTTCATACATTCGTTAGTTTGCTTACAATAAAACCATTCCTAGGGGAATTGTCAAAATAAACATCAGTTATGACTATGCAATTCAATGTGTAGGTACATCTATACATTTGATGAGTAAATTGATGCTTCATGTCAGTGTGTATCGATTCAAATGTGCTCTTGATATACTTGTTTCAGCTTCGATACAATCTATTTGTTGATTTCGTTGGTATTATTGCTGTGAAATGTTTGTACCAATGTAAAGTGAAGCTAATCCATATGTCTATAATGTTATTCATTCAATTCTGTCTAACCAAATATTTGCTGTTGTTCTTCTCTCACACTCGTATTAGTATAACGTGTTCCGATAAACGAGTTCTTACGAATTTTCACATAGTTTCTTTATCAAATACAAATATTGTTTTAGAGTTGTTAGTTTAAACAAAGTTGTTTTGCAGTTTTCTTAAAATAGGTATGGAGATTTTTATGGCACACCTGCTCGATACTCTGATTTCGTAATGATGTCGGGTCTCGATTTTCTGGAACGAACAAACTGATACATTTAACATTTAACCCAATAATACGATGACGTACACAACTTGACTAGATCAATTAAGAAGTCAGTGTTGTTTTGTTTTAGGACCAATAAAGTGATGAATTTCTATCTAAGGATATTGTATCATCGTTTGTTTATTTTGAATATGCTTCTTACGTATAAAACAGAAGTTGCTTGGCTACTTTTGTATGCGTCATATACTTTTTATCATTCATATTAAAATTTTCCTGTCCATATACTACTAACCATATATACTATATTACCTATATCTCTGCATGAACCACTGTTTCCATGCAAAAATTGCCTCATGCCTACCCAGTGAAGATTATCTGCTAAGTAGTATTGTACCTCAATAAAATGTCCTTTTGTATGCTTAGGATATGTTGCGTTTACTATTCTTAAGCCTTCATTGATTGTACAGCTATGTGTAAGTAGTTGGTCTGCTAAAAATAATGCAAATGATTTCACCATATTTTCAATAGGATATTCAGTTATCTGATATGGTGTCATTCATTTATTTCTATCTTCCATTGATTTGACTGTTGCCATTCATGTTTACACCCCTAACGACAAACTTGAAAGTATCAAACTTATATTACTCTCAAACATCATTCATCAAATGGAATATGAAATCTATGAATGTGTAGTATTGATGTAAATATTGATATAATTCGTCATTTATGTCACTGATCTCGTTAATGAGTGTTTTGACTGACATGTTGATGTTGACCATTTGGTTGACATTTTTCCTTACTTCAGAATCACTTTATTTTTCGGATGAATTATCGTCCAGAAATGACATTGAACTCTGGTAATGAGCCAGGATCTGTTTGGAAGAAAAAGTTGATTATGTAATTTCGTAATCAACATCAAACGTTCTCCGAGTCATAATTGCCATGAGGTTGCACAAGGCCAACGTTTATGTAAAATTGTTTGCGCATCTCTGTCTGAACTGTCATTGTTCGAGCTTAGTTACATGTTGCGATGATTTGTAACCATGTTTACGCGTTCCTGTTTTGATCAATGCAAATGTTTTTATAATGATTGGTTTTAATTGCTTACCATCAGCTGATACGTACACTCATTTGCCAAAACATCCCATAAAAAAATTTTGGTGCTACCTGTCTCGGTCTCGGGTTCAATATCCTTGTCTGGACAATGCATTATTTATTGTATGTAATGGCACAGGGTCTGGGATTATGCTCGGTGTATGACAGGCTAACTCCCTATTACATAATACTCATACCACACACACCTAGTAAAAAGAGGGTTTTATTGTAATATACACCTTTGCTTACCTCTTCGAGGTTTAAAAAACGTGCCGGTATGTGTATTTATGTCTTTATATCATATCTCTTGACAGAATCAATAATTTCCAGAATAAAAAAAGAAGTTTATTAGATTTCCTACGAGCAGCTATATTTTCTTCTTTCTCTTTTAAAAAACTGTCGCACTCCGTTCAGATCTCACGATCTAGTCTGTCTGCTGTCTGCTGTGTCGTGGGTGCGTTTATCTACATGCAAATTCACTACACACATGACACTTAGACCCGGAACTACAATAAGAGTGTGATGATGAGAGTAATGTCAGCAAATTAGCATCGATTAATGTTGAGGATTCATTAATCCATTTTATACTGACATTGATTACGAGTATATAATACGAGGTTAATTCGCTGGTTAGAAACAAACACGCCAAACTCGTAGAACCAGTTGAACATTATTTATTATGAATATTAATTTTTTCTCACAGTTTGTCATTGTAATGGTTAAGCAAATGGCTAATCGAAATGAGTAGAACACGCGCTCTGACTTCCGTCGAAGTCTCGCACGTGAATTGAGATGTCATTTTAATTTTTATTAATCAAAGATACATTAAAATTTATATGTAGGCAGTGCTAGGTTTGTTGCATTGATGGTATACAGTGAAAGTACGAGCTCAACCTGCGCCGGCGCAGCACTCGAGTCCGCCGTGTGTCGTAAGGCTGCGTGCTCAGAGGGGCTCTAGAAAGCTCTTTGGAATTTTCCACGGACACAACAGGGTCTCTTGCTTTGTTCCGCTTCGATTTCGTAACCAAGTCTACTGCAATGACACCGACAATTGCATTATAGTTTCCTGCATACATTTAGTATGGTAATTTTTTATAGTACTATGCGCTTCCTAGTGCAATTTGATCAGCAAGTTTATAAACATGTAGCGTTCAATGAAACTGTGTCATGTTTAGAATAACAACATTTATCTACTCGCCCCGCTTTCATGCAAGTCGTCGTTATGTACGAGATACTACTATCTCGAAGTGTCTGTTACGCCAATCAATCACAGTGTAGAAGGATACTTATCGTTCAAGTAATTAAGCTGGCAGCTGGGTGCACTTGGCGTGCCACACTGCACCAGGCGCGTGGTGGTCCACGTGAGGGCTCTGTAATCGCACTGCGTGAATTCACTTGCAGACAACTCTACATCTTGCATGTTATACTAATTGTCACAATTAAATGTGCGTGGGAGTGGACCTATTCAACAACAACAACCAAGATCAAGTACAGAGGTATTACAGACGTTAACCACCTGCGATACATTATGTAATCGTTTCTTAGTGGTACATACAGTTTTTTGTCGTTGTAGCCAGGTCAAGCTCAAGGCACATGATAATACAAATGTTCTCGCCTACACGTGTGTTGAATGATCTTATTGTTTGAAAAGAAAAGCTTCTAATTCTTTCGCACTTTTTATGTAACATGTTAATTTATTGCCCAACTGAACGAAATTATCGATCTGTGCCGAGGTCGAGTTTGCCATTTATATGGTTCTCATTCATACAGAAGCTAGTTCCTACTCACTACTTACTATTGCGACAAATTAAAAACAAATTTCCTGAATGAAAATGATGAGTCAGTCTGTTGGCTCGATTGGCGTGTTTTCATTCAAACCGACATCGTCCCGATCCTCGCCAAGTATGACGATGATGGACAAGCCTTCTTTACTGTTGTTTTACAGCTCTGCCCTAGAATCAAATACGAGTTGATGGTACAATAGTAATGTGCGAAGAAAAACTGCTGAAACGTGCTGAAAGACAAATCAAAGAATTGTATAAGTGAACCAGATTTCTTGTAAGGATGGAAACAACCACTTTTCTCTAGTTTTGTTATGAATTAGAGCTGAGTTTCATAAATAATACTTAATTTAATAAGTTTTTTTTTTAAAGACGCGATTAAAGTAACTTTTGTTCTGTATAAAATCAATGTGGGTGATTGTGGAGAGTACTAGAGGCTAACCGTCCTGGCCGGCACGGTCTGAATCAATAATACTTCATTCCGGTAATGCTATTTATACACCACACAACGAATATAAATATCGGTCGCGTATTGATGGTCATGGATGGATGCGTCGATCATCGAGTACCGAGATTGTGACCCGTATGTCTGCATGCACACGAAGTACTTTCTTAGGTTACATGTGTAACGCCATCTTTGCCTCGGTGAGTTTAATGTTCTCTTTATTGATTATTGGCAGCGGGTGGCAACAGGTACAATCTAGAATTACTGTTGGCAAACTCTTCAGTGCAGCACTTTGCCGCATTCCTTTATCTCGTGATCACATTATGTAAAACTGTAGTTTCTTTAATCTTATGATATTCTTGATTTTTAGGTAATTACAAAGTATCATGTATTATTTAATGTTTACTTTCATCTTAAAATATTTGTTATTCAAATAACATTCACACTCTGTTTTACTGTTTTACGTAAAATAACTGGAATTACACGGGAAAGTTTCTATTTTTATAAACTAACTTTCCCTCTGGTTGCACTCGCGGTCACATAGATTCAGGTCATGGTCCACCTCTGTGCCAAAAATCCAACGAGAGATTTGGAACGGATAAGGTACCTAACTATTTCACATAGGTATATCCACAGCGAATCAAATGCTACGACGAGCCTGTGGAAACAACACTGCAGTTTTATACTTGTATCTATGTGGTGTGATACTACATAGTTATGTACCTAGGATTACAGGAATTGAAAAACTAGATGTAGTCGCATACTGACGCAACCTAGTGACCTAAATTTACAAGTGCGAGTATACGCGACCTCGTCATTTTCCAGGTTATACTCCTTTATGTCATTATAGTTGCGAAATAAAACAGGTCATGTTACAAACAGACATTTGTCATGGGTTTGTAAATATGACGGACCGTGACGTATTTGGAGACGTTAACCTTATCATTAGTACTTACTTTGATAAAGAAAACGTACACACAAAAGTTGTGTGTGTTTGTTTTGTGAACTCAATGAGTGCATTTTGAGGGTTTTGTTGTTTCCATATACAGTAAATAATCCATACAATTTGAGTTTAACTGAAGAAGTTGAGTTCATTATACAGAGGCTAATTTAAATACTGAAATATTAATGCTATTTTAACGTTGTTATTGAAAAACAAAGCCATTACATTGTAATTACTGCCGTCATAACAAAGTTCAGTTATTTAAGTACCTATGTATGAACACTGAGTGAAATAAAGGCGAATATATTGTCGCTTCTGTATTTAATTTTGTCAATCTGCAAGGAGATTCAAATATGTTCTCAGAAATATACGACGGAATGCCCAGAATTCCTGCAGCGTTTGTTCACGCCAGGGTCATTGAATTATTTGTGTTTATCCAGAATACTTTACATTCTGATAAACAAAAGGAAAATTGTACAATACACAACCTTGGAAACACTGTTATCAATGATGATTACATCGTACGACATCATCGTATTTGTTTATTGTTTGAATACCTACCTCGTAAGCTTTTGTATCGTTTACTAATCACCTGATTTTAATGTTGGTTGCTTTGTACCGGTTCTGTTAATTTGCTGCTTGACTTAATTCAATTAAGTACAAACACAACAACATAAAGTTCTAAAGTTTAATCTCCCTTGCATCTAAAAACTTTAAATCGGTATTTGGCTTCCTTAACTGAGTTCTTACAAATGGTAATTTGTAGCATTGTTGCTATCGCTTTTTCCGACCGGCAGTAATATTTATCTAGCCTGCGAGTTAACAGGGCGTGTGATTAGGTCGGGCATCAGTCGTCTCATTAGCGTTACGTAACAAACCGTTATAGTTATGCTCCGGCTGTCATGTCAGTCTATTACAACCCGTGTAAATTTAACTATGTCGACACAACAACTCCTCGTCTTCTCGAAACCGGTCGTATCCGGTTCTCAGCACACATGACCTTATTATCATGAGTTTACAAACATTCGTTTTCGTCACAGTTCAATTTATAGTGAGCGCCAAACACGAGCATAATGTTGACTCGCAAAAGGATACGATAGTACATAATACACGCAAGTATTATTGCTCTTATCAAGAGTTTGAAGGTTTCGTCGATAATGTGCGTGAACAAATAATTCAAGCCTCGTCTTTATAAGCTGTTCTATTCTTAACTGCGGCAGCTGCCTATTATTATGTTTCTGAGACTCCATGCTAGATTATTTTGGTTCAGAGTTTGGCAAACTGTCGTTGTTGTTTGGAACCATATGATTTTATGACGTATATTTTTTTGGTACTCTATTTCAGTATGGCTGGTAATGACGTGTTGTCGTCGTAGTGGTAGGTGGTTCGCTGACGAACCTCGGACTATATGAGAGGCGGGGCTTGCGCGTCATGCAAATATACTCCGAACAGACGCATCGCGGGTTCGCTTCTAATTTGGTGACGCCGCGCGCTGCGGGCGACCGCTCGCGCTGGCTGGCAAGCTCTTGTCACGCTACGCAATCTTAACGACGTGACATAGAGATACAGAAAAATCGCACTATCCATGCGTCATAATACACACGGTTCGATTAAATTAAACAAAGAATTATGGTAAACACGTGAATGTTTACATTGAACATAAAGCTAAACGCACACGCGTGCTCAACACCAGATGTTATGTGCCTGGAATGTATTTTGTACGAAAATGAAAGAGCCACCAGACGTAACAAACGCATTTATAACTGAGGTATTTGGAGGCCGGGTATAAGCGGACTTGTAGAAATGTCTGGATCGGATTATCGTGTCGTGCCCTTTTCCAAGAAACTGACAGTCGTGACTCGTGAGTGAGAGGATGAAATAAAAATAAAATATAATATAATAAACAGAGAGCCTGCGTAGTTTCTAGACTCAATTCATGCGAAGGCCCCCGGTCTTTATACCTGACATTTACCGATTAAAGCTAGCTGTGGCCACTTGCATCTCGCACTGCTTTAAATTACTTCTCGTTTCTTTGTCTCTCGGACAATGAATGCGACAATCGTTTTGAACTCAATGTGAACTCTTCTATCAATACGCTTGATTTATAAATAACTCGGTGTTGATCCCCAAAGTTGTTTGAGTGTGCAACACTCGTCGATAAGGGTTTCGTGGTAACTAACTTTGTGAGGCTCGATTCAATTAATTTTGTTTGCTCGATGTCAACAGATTCTGCGCATAGAATACAATTTGTAACTATGTATTCCAAATCAATGTATTAATCGATTTATGTATTTCGAATGTAATACACAGAAGGAACAGCAACATAATTATTTAATTAGTTTACCATATTAGGCAAATAAAATGAACGTAACAAAGTTGCTGTGTCACAACTTTTTTGTTTGATTTTATATAAATGTAACATGTGTTATGTAACATATGAAGACATATTTTGTTGCATCAACATTATAAAGTTCAATCGATTAAACTAGACTTAGTGTCTGTAACTGCCTACGTTTTTTTTCCATATAGAGAAACATGTTTGAATTTACATAAACCTGTATATTACTGTATAATGTAATATGTGTGTATTTAAACCGTTGTTACTTTTAAATGATTGGTTAACACGGTATTTCCCCTTTACTTGTAATTACGCAATATTCCATGATTTGCGACGTAATAATTATTAATATACCTAATTGAACATTATATTCATTGAGTATCTACCTAATTGATTTAATTAAATTTAAGCTAGCGATAAACTCCGCCATAGTCAAAATAATACATAAAATCAAAGATAAACAGGTACACAATATTTGATTAATTACGTAAGACAGTCAAACAGGTCATAGAGTCACTTCATTTAGTATAACCTACCTATATGATTTTCGTTTTGCGGTCTGGGTTTTTTGGCAAGTGGGGAATGCCTAATGTCGTCGGACGCACTAAACTTCAAAGCTAGTAATTACGTATTGTTATTGGTGTAACATTTGGAATAATGTCCAGTTGTCCGTACCTACAGCACCGTCATTTCCTCGCTCGTTTCCGTCCGTTGACGTAGCCGGTCACGTACCCTTGGGAAAAGTCAGGCAATAAGTTTATCATCACTATTTAGTATTCAATGCAATTTCCAGTTCATTTTACTGCAATAAATAACTGGACTCGCTTATTTTGCGATTTTCTTATTCATAGACTGTCTTGTAGAATAACAGAGTGTCCCTTAAAGTAGTAAACATAGTAAGTATGTACTAAGCGTAGTGTGGCCTAGGGGTGGCAGTTGCGGTCGCTAATATGACTGTGACACACGAATCAGCACTTTTTGAATAGATAGATGTAGTATGTAGTGATTGATGGCTGTTTTTCTTTGTTGATTAGGTGGACAGCGGCGGCGGTGGCTCGGCCGAAGTAATGGTGTACTCTCTCGGCTGGGGCATGGGGGAGCCGGAGCGGCGCGGCGCGGACCGCAAGCGCGGCCAGCCGACGCCGGTCACCGTGGTACACACGCCGCTCTCGCCTGACGAAGGACATGAAGTGGACGTTCTGCCCTTACACAATCAGGTATGATATACGAGTAGCTACAACTCAAAACATAACCGAAAAACTATCAGTGGGTCTGTTGTGACTGTGGAACTGAACTAGCCTAAAGGTATCTTGTCCATAATAAATTGTTGAACATAAAAAATGTGAGTGCTGCTATGATTGGTCACACAGGGGCTTAGCTTCATTAGCGCCATCCAAGGCACAGTTGTTTCTTATTGAGAGCATTTGAATGTATTCTGACTATTACATTGTGTCCAAACAAGCTTCGAGTTTCAAAATATACAACGTGGAAAACTAGAGAGAAAAATATACATTATCAGTATAACTTTTCTTAAGTAGTTGATTTCCTTAATAACTTAGTATGGCTACGGGATTTCGTAGCACCGTAGCACCTTCGTAGCATTTAGTTACGACCATTATTCATATTTTTGCCTGCCCACATAATAAATATGATTTATCTTTGCACTCATGTATTCTCATTTTAGTTTTACAAACTATACAAAAATTTTAATGTTACAAACAGATTTTAATCTTCTAATTTCACAACAGATTAAAAAATAACTTCATTATTTTATTTATCTTAATTATGATTCAACGGATTAATTTACATTTGTTTCGATTTTTTATATTAATAATTGATTGTGTATGATAGATTACACAGCATTTAACTGTATCCGTTATGATTGATTAATTTATGAAATAGGTACCCAGTAATGTAAAAGTATTAAGTTAAGAATATTGAAACCCAAAATTAAAGAAAAATATTCACCATATACATAAATAAATCTATGAAATAATCCAGAAATATTCATTGAAACATATGCGATTCTATGTATACCTGAATAATACATTATTATCAAATCAAACTTTGTTTAAAAGTTTCTGGTGTCTTTTGGAAAATCATCCAAACTTCGGCCAAAACCGAACAACACAAATTCGAGCTCGACTTGTGAGCTCAGTTCAAGTGCGGTTGTTATTTAGCCTTACATGTCTATAAATAGAAGTGAAGCACTTTCGAATGTGATATTGAGTTGAGGTATCGGAACCATTACAAGCAATAATAATGTAAACGTACTTAATTATCCGCTGTTGTTCGCGAAGAATTAAATTCGTAATATTATTACCAAGTCTGAAATCTTAATGGAGAGATAGTATGTAAAGTTCAACAATTAATTAATAGGTCCTTAATCTTCAAAAGGCTATCCACAATCAAGACACGATAACTGTGTTATCTCTTAACTTTTTAATTTAAAAATATCATTTAATTGGTCAGTGGATAGTTGTACTTTGTACTTATCAGCTTGATGCTGGGACAGTTTCCCAGCACGTCGATGCCGTGATATACACGCGTACATTGCGGTGTGAGGTGCAATGCGCAAACTCCGGAACGTGGCGGAACGGTATTACCAAGCAGAGTATTCATTACTCATGTACCTAGCCTATAGTGACTGTCTGTCGAACACCCATTTCTACTTACAAATTTTACTACTTAATTCAATTAAAATAATGCTTTAAATATTTTGTCCGATTCAAGAATTCTGGGCACCAGATTTAAAATAGGTTACCTGCATGTTATTAATTAATACGAATATAGTATTATCAACATAAAGGTATAATTTACACGGCCGTACTCTTCTTACCTTGTTCCATTATGCAAATAAGTATATTCGTAATGCAACGACCTCATGACCGCTAATTTGTATCAGTGTAGCTTATCATTGTCTAGACAGGTATCATATTGTATATTTGAATTTGGTAACGTTTGTATATTAGGATGTTAATGCTAGTGGAGGCCCGGGGTGGCCCGGCGGCAGGGTTGTCGAGCCGCGCCCAGGTGTCGTGTGCCGGAGCCACGGTACGGCGTGGCGGCAGGTCAATGGCACCATCCGCCATAGTTTTTTACTCTATTTCACACTCGCAAGTAATTCGATCGGTTGAATGCATATTGTACAGACTGCAACTTGCTTTGCGTGTCATAAACGAATAAAACCTACGTTTGACGACGCTGTGTAATTTAAGCTTATGTGAATTTGTATTATATGACACGAAATAATACCTGACGAATAGATTATTTACAAGATATACCTAATCACAATCTTGATTATTTTAATAAATTAGGAAAATGATTCATAGTGTTTGTAAAATTGTTGCAGTACTTAAACTAATCTATCTAGACTAATAAATGAAATTGGAGTGTCTGTTTGTAATATTGAAATTACTGCTTTTTACTACATGCATATGAATACAGGACAGTACAGCTGTACCCACAATGGCGGTAAAGCAATAAAGTATTCGTATAAGAAAAAAAAAACTTATACATTACGGACTATCTATCTACAAAGCTATACAATGTGTGAATGTGGTGTAGTATCCACTAATTGTGATATTTCATGCGCAGGTGGGGGGCCACACCAGACTGTTGGTGCTAAACGACAGTACCGTAATCAAGCCGCTCAATATTCGCGAGTTGCATTTCTACCAGAACATTCCCGAAGACATCCAGAACTTCGTACCCAGATACAAAGGTGAGCATCACACTCCTTTGTCGCCTTGACCACGATTCAATATGGCCGACCAGTATGCTTTTACGATTCGCTGAATGCATCATGTTCATTCATTGCATCTTACATTATTCTTTAATTATAATGATAATTATCCGTTTTTGTTTACATATCAATTGTGTTGTTTTAATGTCTTTGCATTTGAAGCACTAAGGAAGTTATTAATTTTATTATATGTATAATGATTTGTCACAAATTGATTAAATATTGCCGTTATCTGTTTTCCACAGCCTTGTGAATATCGTGTTTACGAAACATGGGTAGTATCGAATTAGCAGTCGGCATATCGATCGTTTCGAAACATTATACATGTTTCAGATGCTTTTGATCGATTGCTACCTATTATATATTTGTAATTATTTTTTGTTATCTCTTGCGTCATTCGGTACTCAAGATTATCTAATGTAATCGTAATTCGATCATGAAGCTGTGAAATATGATTAACGTAGAATAGAAAACTTTCCTTACTGCTTGATTATCGTAACCATCATTTTCAAATTGGGTATGAGAGAGAATGTGTGTATGTCGAACGAAGCAAACCCGCCGACCGCTAAATTATTCTATGCTCCGGGCTATTTATAATATCAAACGTGTCTGAAATCATGTTGAAACTGTTTTTGTTTATGACATATGGCTAATTATTGATATTTAATTGCTAATGTGTCTAACATAACCATACTTATGCAAACAACAAAACAGGCCCTTAGGTAAGTATTATAATAATAATACTACATTATTTTATAAACGGTGATAATAATAATATGATAATTGATAATAGTACATTATAGTCGATAATGTCGTTAAAAATTGGTTTAGCGTGCTTCTATTTACAGAACTTGTGCTACCGTACTTAATTATTTTGTGGATAATAATAGAATGACTACAATCATACAAAAACCTGGTACATTTAAGCTAAACCAGAACATTATTTTGTGGCCACGAATAAAGATATAAGTAATAATTTAACAACAGTTCACAATGTTGTTACTTGTCTTTTCACGTTACCGTTGGTGCACGATGTGGCAATATAAATAATTAAGTATTAATGTAGTTCTAACAGATTTACTGGAAACGACACTAACTTTGCCCAGTTAAGTATACAAACATTGCTCACACTGTGCATCATAATACAATTGAACTTTTACTGTGTTACCGCGTCCGCGTCCTCGATTCCTATCTGCAAGAATGGCATGCGTGTACCTACACCTACTTACTTAATGTGAACGGACAACGTTGTCACGTAATCGGTATTACTTAGTTTCCATTTTATTTTAGTTTGCTAAATATAATAGTTTGGTCTAATGGTAAGTGATATTAGTTCAAGCTGGTGGTAGCGGACGCCAGTTTTTGCTCCATGGGTTGTTGTTTGGTTTGGTATTGTATGTTTAGTTAGTTGCATCCGTGGATAGAAGTGCACAGTGCGTGTGTAACAAGTAAAAGTTCAGTGTATGTAAGCAAACGGCATCAGGTTAGGTTAGGGCGTGCGTGGCACCGCGAGGCCAGAAGGGCGGCGGGTTTGAGTGGGAGCGCGCGAGCGGGTGCGGGAGCGGGAGCGGGCCTGGGGTCAGGAACACAATATTAGTTTCCTTGTTGTCGCAAGGGCTGCGGCGCTGCGGCGGGCGGAGCGACGCCGGCGGCGCACCACACAACCGCCCCTAATAGCGCCCTAGCGGTAATTTTACATTTTGGGTTTGTAAACCTTTACTTAAAAACTACACCCACATCATACTTATACATACACGCATACACACCTACATGCATTGTCTACTTACAACAATATAAATTGTTTGATCACATACACCGTACACGCTTACCGATGCAGTTACACGTTACACGAGACTCGATACAAAAGATATACAAACCCTGTTTAAAAACAAAGTAACTTAATCACTTCCTCATCAAATAACGCTGCCAACTTGCACCATAGTAAGTTAATGTTGAATATACGAACGTAGATAGTGGATCGAATAACTCATTCAATGTCCCAATAACGAACCAGTGGCACACTGGCCAGTTCCGGGTCGGGACCCGACTGGGCATGTTCTGAGTTTGCAATCTTCTATCTTGCACAAACTTCATTCATCTATTATACTGCTACAGTACGATCTCTTCTATTTAAGATGACGTCCCTTACTTTGAAGTTAAAGCAGTCAGTATCGATGTTTATACATAGCTGTGGTGTGTGCGTGTGTGCCGGCGGACACTAGTATTGATGGCGAGGCTGTTTGTTTCAGGCGTGATGCAGGCGTCTAACACTGGAGGGCCCAAATTGGACAAGCGGTACTCGCCTTGTTTCCGTGACGAGAACGGGCGCAAGCAGTCGCTGGGCGGCAAGCGCAAGCGTGACGACGTGTTCAAGTGCGTATCCGCGCGACATGCGGCGACCGACATCCTCGGCACTTGTCATGTGTCCTTTATCATATTTCAGAAGCTTTGACGTACGCCGGCCCGCCGCCGACGTCGCCATTAATTCATTCGATCGCAATACTTACATGACTATCCCACTAACGCGTGAGCGATGCACGACCCATTCACTCTGCGAGCCTCCGATGACTTGCGTCGTGGAGTCGTGGTAATGACATCTATAATTTGATTGAAATGTTGCAATATAACAGATAACAATGAATCTACCTGTGTTTCATTAGCTCCTCTGCTATCTGTCGATCGTAGCTTGCTTGTCACCTCTGCCAAATAAATACAATTCTACTTTTCTCCTTGCAGATTCAAGGTACATCGAAATGGAAATGCAAGCGAAGTACTTAAAAGTATTGCACACATGGACAATTCAAATAAGCAGTGTAAGTAGCTATGTACATTATATACCAATAACAAAAAAAAAAAAATCATGATGAGTAATTCTATTGAGTTGACTGACGTTGTTGTTTTGTTTGTGACAGATTTTTTAATGATGGAAAATATAACATCTTCGTACCGGCGGCCGTGCGTGCTGGACCTGAAGATGGGCACGCGGCAGCACGGCGACGACGCCACCGCGGAGAAGCGCAGCAAACAGATCGCCAAGTGCGCCGCCAGCACCTCCGCCACGCTCGGCGTGCGACTCTGTGGCATGCAGGTACGTACGCACCGGCGTAGTAGTCGGGTCATACATACCCGTCCGTGTTAACCGAGCGCAGTGATGTAACGTGTGCCTGGTGCAGGTGTACGTGCCGGAGACGGGCGCGTGCGTGCGGCGCGACAAGTACTGGGGCCGCGCGCTCACTGAGAGCGGGCTGCGCGAGGCGCTGCGGGACTTCTTCGCGGCCGGAGCAGGCCTGCGCGCGCGCGTCGTCAGACAAGTGCTGCGCGACCTCGATGCACTGCGCAGAGCCATCGCCAAGCAAACTAGCTATAGGTTCTACTCGTGGTCAGTACTCTTCATTCTTTCATTAATGAGACCCCATAAACAATCAGTTTAACAGCATTACATTAACACACGATATCGATTGTTGCAGCTCATTACTGATAGTATACGAAGGTGACGTGGAGACAGCACTCGCTGTAGAGGCAAGCGGCGTGACTACCGAGTACGACGCGGATGCGTCGAGTAGCTCGGCGGAGTTGGCACCGTCGCCGGGACACTTCGACATGTCCACGTTGCACGACGAGATCTCAACGGAGCCAGGCGTGCGCGAGCCCTTCCGGCCGCACTCCGAGGAGACCATGGGAGGCTACGAGGACGGGGAGGTGGCGGGCCACTCGCCGCGCCGCCACCCGCCCAGCCCCGACTCGGCCGACAGCTGGATGGCGTACTCGTCCACCAGCAGCGAGTCGTGGCGCGGCGAGGCCGAGGCCGAGCCCGAGCCCGCCAGCGGCAAGCGCGCGCGCACGTGGGCGCCGCGGCCGGCGCGCCCGCCGCCCGACGAGCGCGTCGACATCCGCATGATCGACTTCGCGCACACGGCGTACGCGGGCGCCGCGGCCGAGTCGCCGCTGGCCACCAGCACGCCGCACCACGGGCCCGACTGCGGCTTCCTCACCGGCATCGACAGCCTCAAGCGACTGCTCACGGAGATTCTGCCGCCGCAGCCCTACAGTTAATGAGGCGCCGCTCGGCCCGAGGGGCCTCTTCCTAGAAAAAAAACGTTAAAAATTACCCTCCTTTCGGACGAAATTCTGAGAGAGCTGTGATCGCGTCGGACGCTGTGCTGTGGGGCGGCGCCCTCGCGCTCGCCCCGCAGTGGAAATCTTTCGGAAGTACGTTTTAGTTCGCCGATGGTGAGTTTCGATGTTGTTGAAATGTATATTATATTTGAATGTAAAAACTATTTTCCTCAAAAATTTACCGTTCGACTGATGTAATTTTAAAAGTAGACAAATTACTAACAGGTCGCTGTGTATTTACATAAAAAGGACATACGCAGGGTATTTTCCATTTGTACGTTTCGTGGCTGAGTGAGCGCGCGAATTTAAGTAACGATTCTTTTTATGTAATTGCATAGTGATTATTATCGCACTTAGTGAATGTTGGCGGTACAAAATATGTTAATTTAATGTTTAAAACTATTATAATTTGATGTGGGACCCAGTAGGTATTCTTAAAATGTGTATTTGTAAGTATTACTGTTAAGTTATTCCAGATTGACGTGCTTTGAGTTGTTCTCCTAGCTTATAATTGATTTCTGTATGAGTGCTGATCAATGTGATTACCTGTAAATTGACATTAGACATTCCCTGTCTGTAGCGGTGGGCGTGTTGTAACGTAGTAACAGTAACACACGGCACTCGAGCCACGTGCCACTCAACCATCAACACATTTGAAGCTCGCTTTAGATTTGATGTTTTCATGTAACTGTGTATTACTGGTTTAGGTACAGGTGTGAATTAATCAACCCAGTCAGTCAGTAATGCCAAAATAATATCGTAATATTTATTAAGGCCAGAACATGGTTTCCATAGTAGAAAATGTAAATTGATTATATTGGTGTTTAGATTTTAAATAGTTGGTTAAGTGTCGATTCAAAGTTTGTGAGTTATTGAAATCATTTGACAATTGTTGTGTGAATTGCGTTTAATATGTACATTATATTGTTTAGTTGAACATCTTGTACGTGTCTTTGCGAATGTCACGAGCATGTGGCGCACATCTCGGACAGAATGAAGTAATATATTTCCGCCAACAGTATTATAATGTTGTAGCTGCCAGTTAGTAAGCGTGACCATTGTGGCCATTGTGACCAACGACCATATCGATCGGTTGCGGTGTGGGAGACGTTTGTGGATGTGTTCTGCATGTGGACGTATTGCGTATTACGTTGCCAGTTCGTAATTACGATGCCGGAGGTTATAAATGAATCTAGAATGAGTATTCAAAGTGGGTCAGTGTATCGGCTAGTTAGCGCACTGCCGACGGATGTGTGCACTAGCGACACTAGTTAGCCAACATTCCTTCGTGCTGCATTCGTCATTGTTTGTCCTTTTACTTTATTATTTTTATTAGTGGGATAAATTTTTGAAAAGTACCTGGTTTAATTAGGATGCTAGGTTGTATTGCAAATTATCATTTATGTCTGTTATTTTAAATAACTGTATGACACTATTTTGTTAAATAAATTTTAGGTATTAAATTTTTTGTTTCATTTTTGACCTTAATAGTAAATATAACCTATTTGTATCTATTCTGGTAAAGAAGAATGCCCAGAACTTGATAGACTCAACATGAAATAACAAAAATGGTGTCTTGCATGTGTACGTGCGGCTTGTGGTTTACTCGGCACAAAATGATGCCAGCAACAACGACTCTAATTTTTATATCTCCCATAAATATTTGCGTACATGTACTAGACCACTTGAAATAAAGTAAAAAAAAGTAAGCATCACTTTGGATTTGTTTTTAAAATATTTTTTTATTGGACACTGCATTGATTTTTTTATTACTTAATGAAAAAAAAAAAAAATTTTTCCCATGAAAACAACAGTTAAAATTTTATATCAATAACATTATTTCTATACTTATAGCAGTTGAATATGGCAAATTTACCTTTCCTCTTCCTCCAAATATTTTAACTACATAAATCGATTTGTTTTAAAGTAACTGTTGAAAACTGAAACAAACCTCCTTTATTTAAGTCATGTATAATAAATAATACATTTTACATTTAAGCGTAGATAAGTGTAAATACAATAAATAATATACCTAATTATTATTTTAGTTTTTCCCCACAAGAAAGTTAGTCACTACTAATTGACGGGAAAGTGCATTGCAGTGACCCGACTCTCCGTTTAGACATCAATATATTATAATCAAAGATTTTGTAGTGTCTATATTGTCTATGTACGGTATTTTTGTTATTAAGTATTTTGTGGCAGTATGAATTGTTACAATGCCTTTAAAAAAAAGAAAAAAATAATATTTCCCGCCATTTGCCTTTGGCGTGGTGGATGATCCAGGTTCCAGGTGCATTGTGACTTTTTTAATTATTGAATTTACTTAAAACTTAAAACATGGAAGAAATAAACGATGTGCAGGCGTTAGAAAAAATATCCAGCGAAGTTGACGAATCTCAAATAAAAGTTATTCTTTCGAGTCAATGCATTAAAGGTAAGATTAAAATAGGTACTTACATAAAGAGTCAAAATCGTGAAACGAAAGCAGTAATTAATAGGTAGGTACTACTAACAGTAGGTATACTAGGTATATAACTAATACCTACTTGTGACTAGTCAAAAACTAGCTTTTGTTTGTTTACAATATTAGTTGCAGATACACAGATGTTAACTTAAATAAATAATTTTAAAAATATAAGTTTCAATAGCCTGCTTTGTCATAGTTAGTACCTATTTATTGATAAAATAGCTGTTTGACTTGAGCAGCTTTTTTGTGTACATGCCATCCAATTGAATAATCATTTTAGCTCAAGCGTTTTTACTCGATAAGTTGAAGAAGCAAGCTGAACGTCACAAGGAGACCTGCGGCTTTATCAGCAGCGCCAATCTGAAACTGGAAGCCGAAATCAAACAGGCAGAATTGGAAATAAACAGGTTCGTCTCACATTATAAATATTAATAGGTATCATACCTAAATGCCTATAAATACATATTATTATATTATTCGTAACTACGCCCTAAGGAGTGACCTAATACAAAAACCAAACGGTGCCGTGGCCAGCGCGGTCCTTTTAATCCTAGTCGTAGTTATAGCGCCCGCATGCGTTTCCAGCATGCGGAATATACCTAAAAATGCGCGCTAAGGTACTAATATTATAAATGAAAATAGTTCTGACTTGTGAGTATTGTTTGTTATTCGATCATATCAAAAGACCTAAAGGGATCAGGATGAAATTTGGAATAGAGGTAGATTACGGTCTGGAGTCTGTATAGGATACAATTTTTATTCAACGGTAGGTACTGCTGGCGTATCCTTAGTGGCAGTAGGTACTTAATAAAATCATAATAGACAGATTTGAAACCATATTTCAGTATGCAAATAGCCCAAGAGACTATAAAATGTGGTAATGTTGAATTGAAGAAAGAATTGCTTTTGACTAAAGTACGCAAAACAGATATTATTGAACGCGTAGAAGAGGGTAAAAAGAAGTACGAAGCTATATGGCAGGAATGTAAAGCTAGGTACGAGAGCATTCCATTCGTACAAAAGCTACTTAATGCCCAGGGTAAGGTTCAAACGCTAAATAACGACATTGAAGCTCTTGATAAGGAAATAATAACGCTTTTTGAGACAATGAAAACTCAACGCCAAAGTTGTTTAACTTTGGACAAAAAACGTTGCATAGAATTAGCTAACTTTGTGGTCAATGAAATGCCAAACATCAGAACCAACATCAATGACCAAACTAAGAATATCAATGAAGTAACAAAACAAATTGAAGAGCATATTATTAAGCAAAAGTCTACAGTAACAACATCAGTCGTGGAACCAGAAATTGTAGATAATATTGAAATTCAAACTAAAGATTTAGTCAAAAATGATAAATTGGATATAAGTGAAGACGATCCTTTGGTACGTCGATTTCTCTAGTATTGGTATAATTAAGTAATAATTACTTTTATTTAATGTGCTTGCATTTTCTTTTTGTTCTTTCAGATACCGAGATTAGAACTGACTAATTTAGATCTCGATATTATAGATGTTGATGTGGAACGGGTAAGGACCATTGATGGAATTACTTATCGGAAATGGGTACCAATATATTGTATTAAAATTGTTAAACATTATTATTTACATTAAACATATTAACAGGCTAAAATGTTGAATGAAGAAATATCCAAAACCATACCATCGACAGCGGATGCTACGGATATTTTGGGCATTAATGCCATCAAACCATACAATGACGACAACAAAGCTTTCGAATATGTAATTTCGCCGTATTTTAATTTGTATAAAGACAAGGAAGCACACAACTTCTCTAAAAGGAAGTTGATTAACATCCTTGAAGATGTTCAGATAAATAATGAAGAAGTGTACAATATTGTGAAGAAGGTGAATCTGGAAAATCTTAGGACGATTAATGAAATTCCTTTAGGTGGAAATAAAAACGTTCCAGAGGAAAAAACTGTTTCAAAGGACAGGGTAAATCAACCTTGGTTTTGTTTAGTTTTATTCAAATTCTACATCAATTTAGACACTTATTTTTTATGCAAAAATAGGCCACGCCGATTGAGAGTGATAATATCGAAGAAGTAGATATTACTGGTTCGAATGCAGACATTTTAATACCACCAACACAATTTTTGGATATCACATTGACGGTAGGTAACTTACACTTGAATAATTGTTAGTCTCAACTATTAAAAAAATAAGAAATAGGTAAATAACAACTCGATGGAATGAATTCCTGTAACTTTTTACGGTAAGCGTTAAAATAATTTATAACTTATTCATTACTATTTATTAAGACTTCACAGGATGGTTTACAGAAGAAGAGAGTTTCGTTTGACATTCCTTCATCAGTTAAAATAAATGAAATAATAGAAGAGGAAGGTAAAATAATTAATAATGATGAAAATGACGCAATAAATCAAACTATTAATAGTCAGTTGGATGTGAGTGTGGCCAGTGAGGATAGTTTTATGAAGATACAAGATATGATAATAAAGAAACATAATTTAGATCTTTCGCCACAATTCGTCTATGCAAAAAATTCTGTACTGCAAAAGGTAAGTACAAATTCATTAGAAGATGAAATTGTTTATCTTCTCTATTTAATCATGAAAACAAATGAGGGCGCCACATCGTTCACCTAGCAACCCGTAAAGTGCGACTAGAGTAATATTGATAGTAGCGCATTATTTTAAACATGATTTACCGATATTTTTAATAGTGAATTTAATTATCGATAAACGTTGATGACTACCTATTTTTTTTTCAGAAAGATGATGTAATTGTTAAGTCCAAGTTTTTCCAAAATGAGAATCTTGGGTCGAATGTAGTTTCGGAAGTTACAATGGATGTAGGTGAAGAACCATATACCATGAAAAATGATTTACAATCTGACGAAAACCTTAAAATTTCTAAAAATACGGCAGAGCTGAATGTTGGACAAAACAATAATGTGGCAATGGATGTTGATGATATAGTAGTTTCCAGTCCCAAGGAGAGTAAGGTAGATTAATTGTACCTAATTCCAATTCAATAGTTTAGATATAATCCAGTACCTAAAGATTTTCCTGCGGAAAAACCCAAGTGGTAAGTGGGCTGGATTTTTGTATATCAATCACATTACCAGCTTATAAGTGGCCACTGCTGACCAACGCTCTTCTCACACGAAGAAAATTTGAGCATTTAATCAACAGAAATTACAAGCCTAGGTTTCCTCACGATGTTTTCCTCTACCGTTTAATCTTAGAAAAAACATAGGTATAATTTTGAAAAAGTTACATTGGTACTTGTCGTAGTTAGGATTCGAACCCGTGCGTGCATCAGAAGCGGGTGTCTTAAACCCGCTGGCCACCACGATTTATGTACACCTTTATTATTATAAACTTGTGCAATGATGTGAAAAATCGATCGACATTAGTCGGTTCTGGAGATAGTCCATTCAGTGGCGTAGCGTAGTGGGGGCGGCAGGGGCGGCCCGCCCCGGGCGGCACTTTTTAGGGGGCGGCAAAGTTAAACAATAAATAATTGAAATAATTTGTAAATATTTCAACCATTTTTTTTTTCGCAACTAGAGATCGGAGAAAGTAGTGATAGTGGGAATGGAACCTTTAACGAGTGGTCCTGCCCCGAGAGGGAACCTTTAGATAGAGTCGACTGTACAAATTTGGACCGAATAAAATGAGCTTACTCTTTAGGCGTAGTCCCGAAATCATGGAAGACGGTCCATCCGATCCCTAAACAAAAACCAGCCAAGTGCGAGTCGGACTCGCCCATGAAGGATTCCGTAACAGCAAGTAGATGACATAATATAAAAGTTGTAAAATAACTTGGTTTTACATAGTGTTTGTAAGAACGACAAAGTTATATTTGCGGTTTTTGAAAATGTTTTATTTCTTAAAAATTAATAATGATATCTGGTTCAAACCAATTTTCGTTGTTAGTAAATATATGCTCTAGATTTCAATAGAAATTGAAATCTAGAGCATATATTTATTTTTGTTTTCTCCTTCTCTTATTTTAAAAGTTAGAGGGGGAAGCGTCTAACTTTCAAACAGTTAATTTTGACGAAAAATGGTTTTAAGAACCTTAATGTCTTTTTTAAAGACCTATCCATAAACACCCATTATGGATATGTTAGTTGAAAAAAATTTTTTTTAATCAGTTCCATGTATCGAGTGCCCCCTTTTAAATTTATTAATTTTTATTCCAAATTCGAATAGCGGTTACCGAAATACATCAACCTTCAAAGTTTCAACTATATAGGCCTAACAGTTTCGGAAATAAATGGCTGTGACATACGGACGGACGGACGGACGGACAGACAGACAGACATGACGAATCTATAAGGGTTCCGTTTTTTGCCATTTGGCTACGGAACCCTAAAAAGCCGATAGAAGAAATCCGTCCAACTATAGACCGATAGCCATAACTTCCCTCTTCTCGAAAATAATGGAATCCATTATTAGCCCGCTCTTGCGGTACCTAGAGGATCACCAGCTACTCAGTGACCAGCAATACGGTTTTCGTAAAGGTCGATGGGCTGGGGATCTTCTGGTTTACCTGACACACCGTTGGGCACAGGCGATCGAATCTAAGGGGAAGCGTTGGTAGTTAGCTTGGACGTGGCGAAAGCCTTCGACCGGGTTTGGCATAAAGCGCTTCTTTCGAAGCTTTCTTCCTATGGTCTTCCCGAGAAATTGTGCGAATGGGTCTACTGCTTCCTTGCAGACAGAAGCATTAAGGTCGTTGTCGACGGGGAATGCTCCGACTCTCTGTCTGTAAACAGGTGTCCCTCAAGGCTGCGTGCTATCACCTACCTTGTTCCTCCTCCATATCAATGATATGTTGCAAATCAGCAGCATTCATTGTTATGCGGATGACAGTACAGGTGATGCCTATTATACCGGCCGCGCTAACATTTCTCGGGAAAACGTCATCGAGAACCGAAACAGACTTGTGTCTGAAATCGAGACTTCTTTGCGGAGAATCTCAGATTGGGGTGAACTTAATTTGTTCCAGTTTAACCCTACTAAGACACAGGTCGGCGTGTTTAGCCCGGTATTAGAATTGGGATACTTGGCATCAACATTTCGAGCGACGTCCATATCCGTGGCCATCTAGAGGATAAGGCTAAATTATCCTCGAAAAAGCTTGGTGTGCTCAACAGATCAAGGCAGTATTTCACTCCAGCCCATCGCCTGCTTCTATATAAGGCGCAAGTTCGGCCCCATATGGAATACTAGTCTCATCTGTGGGCGGGGGCACCCCAGTACCAGGTTCATCCTCTGGACCGCGTTCAGCGGCGTGCGAATCGGATTGTTGAGTGGCAGGAAATTTAAAACCGACTTGACACTTTGGCAATGTGTAGAGATGAAGCTTCGTTGTACATTATATCGCCTATACCACGGGGAGTGCTCTGATTCATGACTGTTCTCGCCGAAAAGTTCTCTTTTATGAATATATGTAATGTGTAGTATACATTAAATTAAAATACCTAAATAAGGGGGCGGCAAAATTGTCTTCCGCCCCGGGCGGCCGACACTCACGAGATAGTCCATTTAATTTTGTTTGCCCATTTCTAATACAATAGCAAAAGATAATTTTAAAATAATTATTCACAATATGTTATGCATCATCAGCCTTTTTCTGTCCACTGCCTGCTGAACACAACAGCACTACAATAGCCCGACACTGAGCTCAATCTCCTGCTCTTAGCATTCAGCTATTGTCAACTATAAGCCACACAATCATTATCATCATTCACACCTACTTGGTGGCTGAACTTTGGGTCTCTGTGAGATCACTTTGTTTCTCTATGTTACAAAGATGCAAAATCATGATTTGTAAATTTTTAGAAACATGAAAATCCACCTGCATCAGATAAAGCAGTGGCTGGATTGTTATTTACTCATGGAACACAAGCAATACCAGATTCACTGAATGCATCCATGAGCACAACTGGATTCGAAGATTCAGACTTCCCACATTGCATTGGTAGGCTGAAAATGATTAAAAACCAAGTGTTTCTAAAAGAATATTCATTGTTTTCATAAAGTACTCATTTTCAGATTCAAGTCTTCTTCTATCACCTAAAGCCGATATACCTTTAAGTGGTGATAATGATGCACAATCACAGGAAGTTCCTAATTTTCTTTCAGGTAGTTTGGTATAGATTTAATAAAAGTTTTTATAAGGCAATTTAATTTTACATGTCGAAAATATTTATTTTTAAGGATTTCGCAAGGCAGGCTTGTCATTCTTTGGAGGAGGAAACGCAAATTCTACAGAACCTAAGCCAGATTCAAGTGCACCAAACGATGGAAATAATTTTAGTTTCAATTTTGGTGGAGAAAAGAAAAATAGAGGAGGCTTGTTTAGTTTATTCAATTAATTATTTTGGTTTTGGTTTCAATAAATTTCTTGTACTATAGAGTCATGTTTTTTATTTGTAAACAACAAAACACAGTGTTATTGATGTAACTGACAGGCTCTTACAGCTATTAATTGCAGAAGTATAAATAGAGGTGCAAAAACCTCACTATATTCTATAGCAGAATCACCTTGTAGTTTTCTGCATAGTAGAAATTTAAATACAAATGTCAAGCCTAAAAATATAGCACTCCATGAAGCTCTATACAATGAGGCTTTATATGAACTTTCTAAATTCATCCTTATACATACTATACAGCAAAAATATGCATTCATAGCATCACTTACAAACAGTGGTGCAAACACTGTCCA
The DNA here is from genome assembly GCF_023101765.2 of Spodoptera frugiperda. Taxonomy (NCBI): domain Eukaryota; kingdom Metazoa; phylum Arthropoda; class Insecta; order Lepidoptera; family Noctuidae; genus Spodoptera; species Spodoptera frugiperda. Next base: position 9,420,618 of record NC_064213.1, on the reverse strand, counting down.
CCAAGCGCTATACACCACTCCATCTATTTTCAAAGCTAACAACACAGAGAATATTGTTATAGTTATTAGATTAATCCATATTTCAAACACTGTTAGTCCAATCCACTGCACTATTTCATTCAGAGTGAAGAACATCTTTACTGGTTGGCACCAAGCATTGCTGTTCTGAATATCCTTATATGGATTGACGATGAACACCTCACTTGTGAATCAAAGTCTAGCTCATCAGTCAATGGCTCCAGGTCATCTGTGGAAATATATTTATTCAAATTATATAACATGTTGCCTCTGTGTAAAGAAAAATACATTGCACAGTATTTATAAGTACAATTTTGTGGTAAATTTTTTTACATAGCTGTTCCATACCAAAATAATTTTTAATAAACATTGTACTCACCAACACAGTCTATAGTTCCAGTGTTTACTTCAATCTGACATGTGCCAGAGAACAATATTTCAAGTTGGAGTGCCAGGTTGCAGCACCTTTGTATGGCAGCTCCTAAACCATGAAGTATTATGTCTTTTTCTCCTCTAGTCAAGAGATCGCAGCACTTATCGAGCTGTGCCTATAACAAAAATTATAATTGTAACTGGTAAAAGCTATTCATGTAAAAAAACATGTAGTTTGGTGTTTACTCTGCATGCATGGTATTAAGTGTCCGTCCATTACCTTGAAATTAGTCTTCTTTGTGATGAATATTACATTATCACCGTCTACAGGTTTCAATGGTACTCGCTTTTTTAAAGCATAGTTTTTGTTTGGATGTCGTTTAGGTCTTTTCTTTGAATCTTCCTTCTTCTGTGATGTGTTTTCATCTGCCATAATTATTCACAATCGCAAGTGACACAAGTGGCACAAATTTCAAAATAAAATGTCAGACAGAGTTCATTTGACGTTTAACGTTTCATTTACTTTGACAGATAACTTCAGTATGTTCGGATACATAAACTTACACTGTTTGCTGGGATCACATAGACAATAAGGATTTACACACAAAGCTTAGCCGTCGCCGTTGATGTCGCTAGCAGCGCAGCGGGGCGGCTGCTGTATGGGTTTTTTCCCACAACTACCAAACAAAAGGGCGTGATTGGCAAAATACACCTCATTAAATAACGTCAACGGACAAATTATCTATTTATTTTCTGGGGGCCCTCTGTATCCTCGGGTACCTGGGCTTAAGCCCAAGAAGTCCTTAGGTACATCTGCTCTTGGGGGTTATGATATGTCTTAGTTAGATACCAGTAGGGATCTTTCTTGACAACTTGTTGTGTTCTGGAAACAAAGCAGTGAAGCGAGGGTACGTGCACCGTCACTCGCGGCGCGTAACAACCTGACAGTTGGTAACGACTACACACAACCCGAGAGCGTCCCAGTCTTCAGTGATACACCTTTACTCCAGCTCTTATCAAATAATTAATTAATAACCCTTTCTCTAGTCACCTTTATATCCCAATAAGAGAGTAAGAGTAAATTTCGTATAATAAAATTAGTTTAACATCAAACAATTTATTAAATGCAACGTTATAAAATAAATGTGTATATTATACAATTTATTAATACAACATTATAAAATAAAATATTCTTTAATAATGTTTTAATACAGCATTATAAAATAAAAGTGTACATTATACAATTTATTAATACTACCGGGTCAAACCCGAGAAGGAGAGACCTCCTCAACGTTATATTAATATTACATTATAAAATAAATATTCTTTAACAAATTATTTAGCATTATAAAATAAAATTTTACATTTACAATTTTATTTATAGAACATTACAAAATAAAACATTCTCTAACAATTTATTAATACAGTATTATAAAATAAAAGTGTACAATTTACAATTTATGAGCACCGTTTTTCCTGCGGGTCGCGAGACGAGGTGCCCATTTTTACCGGGTAAAACCCAAAAAGGAGAGGTCTCTCCTTCTCGGGTTTGACCCGGGTTAATATTAATAGAACATTATAAAATAAAATATTCTTTAACAATCGATTAATACAGTATTATAAAATAAAAGTGTACAATTTACAATTTATGAGCACCGTTTTTCCTGCGGGTTGCGAGACGAGGTGCCCATTTTTACCGGGTAAAACCCAAAAAGGAGAGGTCTCTCCTTCTCGGGTTTGACCCGGGTTAATATTAATAGAACATTATAAAATTAAAATATTCTTTAACAATTTATTAATACAGCATTATAAAATAAAAGTGTACATTATACAATTTACTAATATGTACAACATTATAAAATAAAAATATATTACTATAGAAAATAACTACACAAAAAATAAAAAACAATATTAGTAGGTGTGTAATAGAAGGCTACTGTTCAGTTTATGTACCTTAACTTTAGGAATGGGTACTTATTACTTATGTAGTTATGTGGATAACTGCCTAAGATTATGTACCTATACTATGCAGGCATTTTCGTAGGTACTCGTATCTTAGTTAAGTATCCTCATATCCCAATGCAAATTACTTTACAATGGAAGGTTCGGGTATTTCATATAAATGCCATTCTTTTGTCACGTGGTAAGGTGCTGTCTGAATACTCCTTAGGAAAAGGTGATGACTGACTCGTTATATTATTGTTGGAGCGACGGAAACGACCAATGAGTTTGCGCGCCAATTCACGTTCATGAGATCCTGGCTCATGATCTTTCCTAGACCTGAGGAGCAGAAATTGATCTCATTGGTTATATACAATGTGATAGGGGTGGGACTTCTAACCCGTTAAGGCTGAGTACTACATCAAATTTTATCGACAAAAAAAATTATATGGGGGGTTGAACCCCCTCCCCCTAAAAATTATGGCTATTTTAATATTTTTTTTACTTTATGTGATATCAAAGGTTGTTTGCGTCGTAGAAACAAAAAAAAAACGACAAACGGTAGCTAATAACCTTGGCTAACTAATTCATTACTTTTTTCATGTTTGGTAATGGTTTGGTGAGAAAAAAAAACATTTCTGAATTATTTTTACCGAAAAAATCGCTATATCGCTAATATTTTCAATTGGGGGTTCAACCCCCATATAATTTATTTTATCGATAAAATTAGATGTAGTACTCAGCCTTAATGGGTTAGAAGTCTCACCCCTATCACATTGTATACAGGGTGTCTCTGAAGTCGACGTCCAAACTACACTTGGAGATTGCCCAAGTTACAATAATAATAAAAAAATATAGTAAATTAGTCTGAGTCATGTAACTTTAAAATTATATAATGATTTACGTGTTTCCACTAAAAAGTATGCCCTGTGACAGTCTTTTGACACTTGTTGCTACCAATCTTTACTGCCAGGGGCGTAGCGTGCCTTGGCAAAATTTGTTTCAGAGAAAAATGGGTGTTTTTATTTCATTTTTTTAAGGGGGGAAATCATCCTATGCCTTATCCCTCCCCTTGGGGGAGGCTAGAGAGAGTATAGGTTAGAAGTAGGTTGATTCTAATAACTTTATATGAAAAATGGCTAGTTTAGAAAGTAAGACTGTTTAGAAAACAGTCTTACTTTGCTGATACCCTAGTGTCGTTTGGAAATTGGACGTCGACTTCAGGGACACTGTAGATATGTACCTAATTCAGTAATTGAATTATTTTTAAATACGTTGCCCCAAACTAGAATTTTCACTTGAGTCATGGGTGTGTTTACAAACATTCAAGTTCTCGAAGCAACAATTTGTAGAGTTGCTCCGTGCAGGAATCGAACCTACTAAAAGATGCGCGGCGGCTGTTTACCTAACTACCGCGCCAACTGTACAGTCAATAATATGTAGTAACGGACATGAAATGTCAATATCAATGTCAGTAGTAGTTTTTAATTTTATTGGCGAGACTTTGTCGCCCTGGGCCATACTGGTATAAGAAAGAATAAACCGTTTTGTTACTAAAACGTTTTAAACCTTTCAGTTGCTAGAAGGACGATTGGCGTTTCTGGTGGTCGCCTGTAAGCCTGCTGTTCAGGCTTTTCGGTCTGGTAAGCTGCTGCAAAATATAAGAACATTCATTCACAAGTATGCACAAAAGGTCACCACACCACCATGCTAGAACCACGTAACTTACTTACCAAGTACTGGACGTGAGTCGATTGACTGACCACTGTCTTCAACAGGTAGGCTCATGGGTCCGGCTCCTTCTTCGTTTTGATTCTGTCCGGATCGCAGGCTGTATTGCTCCCACGGTTCGGCTCTTGCGTAGTCTGTAAGACAATGATTATTATTAAACAATATTCCAAGTTGAAAGCAAATAGTAATACATGATCTAAATACCTAGAAATAGGTATTACAAAACGTTGTAGTACCTATTTCAAGTTATTTTCTAGGTATTTCTAACGAGAAAGAAGAAATCCATTTATATACCATAGATCTACTGCTTGAAAAGTGTTATGCCGATAACTACGAATTAAAGTCACGATGTCGAAGACTAGGTTCGTGTAATCCCACCGATAGCCGAACAATATCATGGTGCGGAGCTAGAGACAGCAACTTGAAATCAAATAAGTATTACTTGAAATCAAAGCTGTAATTACTTACATGCAAAATCTGTTAGTTCTTTCTGTGCGTAGTGATAGCCTACTGAGATGCCGTACACCATCAGCATGAGAATTCCGAATATCAGCACTATTAGCACAAAAGCGCAGCAAATCCATGTCAATATTCTGGTAAAAGATCATGATACAATTAGATATACCTACAGACCTACACTTATTTTTGAGATTTTACCTTTATTTCTCCTGTATCTTGGAGGTCTGAGACCTGACAATATAAAAATAAGGTTTTTACTTCTGTCTAATGCTATTATGAATCGACTATAAACATTTTTAAACGACTTCCCAAAAAGTGAATAAAGCCTCGTGATATGCCATCATTACGTTGCTAAACATTGTGGAGCTCTTGTTAAATGACATCGTCTGGCTATTTATGTTTCGCTCACAGTTTTCGTCGGCAATATTGTCGCTAGAGGAACAAGTGTTGTACGTCACGTCACACTAATGAACATTTGTTCATTGACACGTTGCATGGCGATGTGTAATAAAATCAAGTGGAGTGGACGCGCGGTCTCACGTTGGCATGGCGGCGCTAAAATAAAGACTGCTTTACACATAAATCAGTGTACTTAATTTAAAAAGGACTAACGTTTTCCTAACGTAGGTACTTATATTGTCCTGATAACTATTGGAACCTTAAGGACGGCACGGCACGGCATGGCACAGTACGGCATCCCGTGGCGTGCCGTGGCATCCACGGCATCCCGCGGCGTGCCGTGGCATGGCGCGGCATCGTGGTATCAAAATAAAGTAACATAAATTCTAAATTCATTGAAATAAGGTTCAAAATAACTTAATTTGTATTAAAATCCTTGGCCGTGCCATGCCATGCCGTTACCGATCACCTGGTGCTGTTTGGATGTTGATTTCAGGGAAACCCTGTGAGTAGTATGTGTAAGTATAAAACAAAGAAATTCACCCACTTACCTTTCGAAACAAAATGTCATAGCACAAAATACGGATTGTACGATCCCCATTTTTCTTGTATAGATGATAAGACCTGTCTGTTAAAAGGGTTCATAATTATGTATTATTGTAGGTACCATGTTATGAGATTATTTTTTTGGTGAAATGTCGTTAATTCCAATATAGGTATAAATCCTCTACGTTAGTACTTCTATTATCACAAAAACTAAATAATCTCGTATTCAAAGGTAGGCTACTTAAGCGCTTTTTGTTAGATGGGAAAATCATCTAATGACTTCTCTCGCCTTGGCCGAGGCGAGAGGTCCGTGTCAGACTCTTATACGGACTACACCTGCTTTTTGAGCCGGAGCCCCGGTAAAGGCTTCTCAAGCGCTATCAACACATTTCACGATTATTCGTGATTTCGTGCTCCGAGTTGATCTTTACATAGTCAGTGTTCTCGTCAGGGCAGAGATCTGTCTACAGCCTTCGGGGCTTCGAACCCTTAAACCTCATACTCAGACACTTCTCAGAACTTTCTTATACAGCAGAAGGCGTTCTGCGACAGGTCTTTTCACTATTATCAAAGGACTCGCGAAGTTGAGATTAATTAGGACAGTAAAATTCCTATGTAGCGCACAAAAACCCTAGATGATTATATGAACAGGCTTAGATACCTAACCTACCTACGCGATCTTTTGCTTCCCCTGACAGTAGACCGTAAGGTCGGGTGTACCCGGAAATGTGTGGAAAGCGCGTTACTCTACAAATATTGTAGGAAATATTAATTAACTCGTCACACACCCCAAAAAAATATACTTAAGTACTTTACGATATTTATACCTGCCCACCTAAAGAAAACATTGTTTTTTAATTATAATTACCCGAAATTTTATAGTTTAATTTCAATTTATAACTACAAAGTACATAGTTGTAAGTAGGTACTCACCACATACACGCGTCAAAATAACGCCAAGAATATGAAATGTATTGTAACAAATTCTTTGAATATACAAGTAGATATTAATCCATAATTATTGCTTGCTGAGACTTGATAACGTTTGGTTATTAATCGCAATTATATTATAAAAAATAGCACTATTTTATCAGGTACTAAATCATACAAAACCGTCGAGTGCCTATCACACTATCACATTACTGAAACTTCAGTGTCAAAGTCATAGATTATAGGTGACTTATGTAAATTGACGTATTCCTCTCGGGAGGTGATAACACAGGCTATTCTTATTTGAGAATCCTAGATAGATAACATTCTCGTGTGTCTACTAGTCTACTGAAGCCCTATGTGTAAATGTGTATGTTCTGTGTGTAAGTGTAAGGTCTCAATTGACACTGGCAGTATAGCCGACAACACTGTTTTGGAGACTCAGCTCAGCTGCCATACAAGATAAAAAAAAAGTGAGAAGTCGCTGAGGCGTCTCAGTCGTTATTTTAAGAGACTACGCCAGCCTTTCTTCGACATCCTTTAACTTATTAGTATTATTTGGCCTTGCCTTTACAGACATGGAGCCAAACTATTCGCGTTAATAAAACCACCGCTGTAATTTTTGTCTGCAAGGAACCTGGACACAAATTCACACAATTTCTGCAACTTTCCCCAAATTCACCTTTCGTACAATGCGAATTTAAGGCGGAATTAAAAGGAAGGCGATGAGATAATATAAGCTCAAATGAGAAAGAAGATTCTTCTATCTACGCTAGTACCTAAATGCCTTCCATGGATTAGGTACGATTATAGATATTTGTATCAGATTTGGGGATCACCAACCGGGAGTGGGCAGCGTGTAGTAGAAATGGGGATGTCCTGCTATTATTATTTTTTGAGTTTGTAAAATTGTTGTTTGAGTTAGAGTGAGGTTACCGGAGGCCCAATTCCCACCTCACCAACCATCCCAATCCCCAATTCCCGAACAACAACCCCTAAATTCCTAATCCCCAAAAAACGGCAACGCACCTGTAACGCCTCTGATGTTTCAAGTGTCCATGGGCGACGGCGATTGCTTACCATCAGGTGATACGTCTTCGTTAAAAAAATGCTAGTCCTGCATTTCATAGAAGGAAGTTAATAAAATTAGTTTTACAGTGAACAATTTATTTATTGAACTTACAACATAAAAATTATAAAAATATATTACTTTATAAAATAACTAGGTAAGTCATAGATAGAAGTATACGTAGAATCTAAAAAATAATATTAGCAATAATAGGCATACATACGAGTCTAAAAAATAATATTAGCAATAACAGGTATACATACGAGTCTAAAAATTATATACTCGATTGGGCGGGGGCACTGCCGTGCCTCCAGATTAGCAGTAATACGTATACATAGAATCTAAAAAATAATATTAGCAATAACAGGTATACATACGAGTCTAAAAATGATATGCTCGACTTGGCGGGGGCACTCCCGTGCCCCCAGATTAGCAGTAATAGGTATACATAGAATCTAAAAAATAATATTAGCAATAGGTATACGTAGAATCTAAAAAATAATATTAGCAATAGGTATACGTAGAATCTAAAAAATAATATTAGCAATAATAATAGGTATACATATGAGTCTAAAAATTATTTTAGCAGTAATAAGTATACATAGAATCTAAAAAATTATATTAGTAGATAATAATAGGTACCTATACATAGAATCTAAAAATATACATTAGTTATCGGAGAACTATACAGGTATAATGTGTACCTTAAGATATGAATGGATACTTATGTAGGTATGTGGATACCTACCTAAGATTATGTACCTATACTATGCAGGCATTTTCGTAGGTACTAGTATTTTAGTTAAGTATCCTCATATCCCAATGTAAATTACTTTACAATGCAAGGTTCGGGTATTTCATATAAATGCCATTCTTTTGTCACGTGGTAAGGTCATATTCTGTGGTAAGGTGCTGTTTGAATACTTCAAAGCGTTAGTAAAATTTCGTGACTGACTCGTTTTATTATAGTGGGAGCGACGGAAACGACCAATGACTTTACGCGCCAACTCACGTCTATGAGCTGCCACCTCATGATCTTTCCGAGACCTGAGGAGCAGATATTAATTATTGATCTCATTTCAAAATATGAAATGTCACAAGAAATAATGCAACGTTAATTTCAAACCTTTCAGTTGCTATAAGGACGACTGGCGTTTCTAGTGGTGGCCTGTAATCCCGCTGTTCAGGAGCTAGGGACTGGTAAGCTGCTGCAAAATATAAGAACATTCATTCACAAGTATGCACAAACGGTCACCACACCACCATGCTAGAACCACGTAACTTACTTACCAAGTACTGGACGTGAAAAACCGGTAGCTTCTTCTTCGCTAGGTAGGTTGGTGGCTCCGAGTGCTTCTTCGTTTTGGTTCTGCCCGGATCGCAGTCCGTATTGCTCCCACGGTTCGGCTCTCGCGTAGTCTGTAAGACAATGGTTATAATTAAACAATAGTCCAAGTTGAAAGCAATTAGTAAGGATTTAATTGGACATAGGTAATAGGTATAACATCAAACGTTTCCTTTCTAGAAGGCGCACGTCTGCAGAGCAGCATTTATATACACTAGACCTTTTCACCAAGTGAAAAGAGTTCAAATAAAGTCACGATCTCGAAATCTGGGTTTGTGACAATGGCACAGATTCTACAGATAGCCGAACTATATACCTAGGTAATAGTGTGGAGCTAGAGAGACTAGCTCTCCTCCGTTGCAAGCAAACATTTGCTTACTGGTGATAAGGCAGATTAGTCCCGCATTGAATCATAAGTACTTACAAGCAAAATCTGTTAGTTCTTTCTGTGCGTAGTGATAGCCTACTGAGATGCCATACACCATCAGCATGAGAAGTGCGAATATAATCGCTATTAGCACAAAAGCGCAGCAAATCCATGTCAAGATTCTGGTGATAGATACAGCATTTATTAGTAAAAGATAATTATTGTGACTAAGTTAAATGTAGTTATAACGACTTTACTGCATCTCTACCAATACCAAATATCAATAGTATAAAAAGGTAAGCATATGTGACTTTGAGGATGATAATCAACGAAACTACCGAACCGACAAACTTTCGTTCACTGATCCCTGATACCTGTAGGATTTACCCACCAAAAACATAAATGTAAAAAAGGAAAGCCAAGTTCAATACAAAACCTATGCTTGGTTGTGGGTTTCGCCGCAAAAAGAATGGACATCTAAATGAGTGCCAAGTTCTGTACAAAATCCAAATATGTATTTATAGGAATAAAATAACATTATGAACAAGTATAAAACTCTATGAGATATAGGTAGGTAAGTAAGATTTAAAATAAAGTTAAAATAAAACACAAATAACCCACTTACCTTTCGGTACAAAATGTCATAGCGACGAATACAGATGATACAATCCCCATTTTGCTCGTATAGATGATCAATCTGTAAATAGTAGGTACTTTAACTATAATTAAGGTAACTTTAAGTATGTATAATATGTAGCCCAGGTGTATTAGTTAATTATGACATTATTAATTTTAAAGTAGGTGAAGGTGTCGTAAATTCCATTAAAACAATTCTTTATTTCAACAAGAAGTGTAGATACGTTTAAGTCCAGCAGCGAGTATTTAGTTAGTCCTGATCCGGAGCTGCGAACTACCTAGCGGGTTTACCGGGGCTCCGGCTCAAAACGCAGGAAAAGGAACGGGGTGGTTTTTAGTCCGTAAGAGTCTAACACTACCTCTCGCTCCGCCCAAGGTGGGAAAAGTCACTGGATGTGATTTTCCCCCCTCAAAAAAAAGCGAGTATTTAGTAGCTCTCTCTCGCTTCGATTTTCCTAGGCTTTTCTATAATCAATTCGAACGCATTGAAGTCGAATCGAAGCTCGATCACATTCTCGCTCCTTGCATCGTGTAGATCTATCGTAGATGTTTTATGAGATCGATAATGAAAAATGAGGTCATAGAGCTCAAAGTAAGCTTTTTACGTACCTACCTTCGATCAACAATACCAACTAGATAACGGGTTACGTACAAAATCAAAGCCAAATGGTGTCCGCGTGAATTTATACCTATATAGCTGCATTTGTTTTTAACGTACTAAGAGAAAAGTTTTAAAACAGTTTTAAGTCTAACCTAATTTCAACCATCGCACCTAGTAATAAAGTCACAAATTTTCAAAATATTATCTTACACTTACTATCTTTCGTAACAAAAGCAATAAACCTATTCTGTCACTTAGAAATGAAAAGACATAAGTCAAATAACATTAAGTGTAAAACCAACTTTAAGGAGCAACAAATAAAGTACGATTTCCTGTCACGGCCTTGTGAGCTACAGCGTTTTGTTTCGTGTCAGTTTGCTTTGTCGAATATTACTACAGGAGGTATGGAGTCGCGTTCAACACTAAAAGAATTTATAATATGAACGTAAAAGTTTAGTTAAAATTATGTATGTTGTTATGTTAGGCACTGCTGTTTTAACCAATCGACGGCGGTTAGTATTTCCGGATATATCCGATTTATCAAAGTGATCTGAACATATGACCGAATTCTTAGCTGGCTTATAAAAGTTATCTTCTCTTTCTCTGGCGACAATCGAGACCCATTCTGCACACGTAAACGGATTGCTAGGAAAACTAAAAAAAAAAGAAATAAGTAACTATCTAATGAGAGTTCAAAAAACAGACACAAAAGTAGCATTAACCTATTTAAAGGTTCTAGTAACAAATTATTTTAAATTATTACCTACAACATAAATCTACTCCATGCGTCTACTGTTCTGTTACACAAACGTTTGGCCACGTATTGGCCGATCTTGGCCAAACGTTTGTAGCGGTGATTTAAAATCGGTAATTTTGTTCATAATTAAATATTATTTGTTAGTTTAAAAATTATAATATAACTTAATTTATATGTTCTTACCGAAAGTAAGACACCCCGGCCGATGAATTGCTTTTGCGGGCATTATTTTTGCAACTCTTGAATACACATTGCGGCATTGTGAAACGTGTTTACATTGGCCGTGTTACAAGTGAACTAAACAAAATAAGAGCTCACGTCTCAAGTGAGCTGTTATTTATCGAGACGTATTTTTGCACCGACCCGATATCTAGTTGGTATTGTTGATCGAAGGTACCTACTAACTATATAATATTTGTAATTAGACAAATTGTATATAGTAGGTACCTACTACGGAGCCCTGTAAATTATGTATTACTATAGCACGATTAACGACCCCGTGAATGCCCCACGGTGGCGTGGATGCACACTTTGCAACGTAGACGTTACATACTTACCATATACTCAATATATCTTCAAGAAAGTTAAATGTTTTTTAACAAATTCTTTAAATATGTACACCTATATCAAACCTCAATAGGTGTTACTTGTTCAAAGTTCTGAAAATTAGGCATTCGTTATTATATTAGGGAAAATAGCACCAAGAGCTACAAAATCATACAAAACTGTTGAGGACATTAATTATTTAAACTTCAGTGTCAAACGTAAACAAGCAGTAAAAAGGTTTATTAAGTTAAAGATCAACATTGTGTTAGGTATTTATTGCCAGACAGGGTGTGGTTCAGATTTTCATGGTTCATTCATTGGGTCAATTTGGGGATTAGGGATTGGGTATGGAAGACAGGAGAGGAGGATTAGGCGTCCGGTAACCTCACACACACGATGAAACTCAACGCAAGCGTTGTTTCACTCGCTGTGAGGCCCTGGTGGTATCTCCAGTCAAGTTGGCCCATTCATGCTGAAGGCTCTCCCACGTATTTTTTACCCCAATGTGGGAAATTCTCTTGGAGCCTTCTCGCCTGGGGAGGACTAAACGGATTGTCAGACTGGTACCCACGTGTACGAGGGTTCGGGAAATGAAATTCTTCCGCAGCACCAACACTTGGTGGTGCGTATAGCGTATAGTGCGCATCTTTTGGTATACACACGCAACTCGTACCGTGCGGTGACGTGCTTCTATTTCAGCTCTTCCACGCGCTAGTAGCGGCCACAGTGCATACTTAGTTTGTGGGTTAGTGGTTTGTGCACTAATTGCAAAAAGGGTAATAAATAATAAATTATACGATACAAAAACTCCTACCCATAAACTTATTAAACTCTATGACGAAATGATGAATCTCATGATCCTTCAACTGCCGTTTTTTAGATACATCTGTCATGTCAGTATACAAAAGTAGGGATTTTAAATCAAAATAGTTTAAGAGTCTTATCCTTTCTAAATGGGTGTTCAGGTTGATGAATAAATTGTTATGTAGGTAACAGCGTTTTGTAATTACATGCTTTGGCCGACAAATTCCTCGTGATTCAATGTCGTGTTTACAAAATGGGCTGTGTGTGTTGTTCTCTAAGTTCATTCATCTCAGTTGTGTTAGATGCTCTCGAAAGGTACAGTACTTCCTTAGGTACTTAATGTTCAGTGCAGGAGTACCTGCTTGCACACATATACAACTAATATCTATTATGGTTTCAGAATATCACTATGCACTGTATGTGCTATGTTGACATGTTGTCTGTTGTTCACCATACTAACCGTTTTGGTATTGGGGATTGGTATCGGCTACCATTACTGTTTTGTACAAACCTCGGTGCAATCTATGTGTAAGTAATGCATTTATACATTAATTTAAGTACTTTGTGTACCTACTTAGGTAGGTAGGAAAATTTATTGTAAGATACAACTATTATTTATTATATGTTATTGGGGTATAACGAAGGTCTGTTGTTTGTGTATTTCTAGCGAAAGCTGGGAAGGTGAGCTCAGCGGAAGGGTTGACTGATCCAGTTCGTCGTCAGGGCAACTTGTTGCGCTCTGTGAACAAGGCAGTGCAGCGAGGCTTCGCGCACCGTCACTCGCGGCGCGACGCGGATGCTCCTCTAGGGAGTAACAACCTGACGGTCGGCGACAACTACACACAAACCGACGGCGTCCACGTCCTCAGCGATACACCTCTACTCCACCTCCTATCAACTAATACAACTAATTACACTGTCTTTAGTTAACTTTGTACCCCAATAATGTCTGTAAGCGTAATTTTCGTAAAATAAAATTGCATTTATAGAAAATACTTTATTAATTTACAAAAACTAAGGTAAACGATTACATAAAAGTATAAAAATAAAAATACAGTATAAAACAGTAAACAATATGTAGAAAAATATATCAATAATGTAAAAAACAAATATGAAAAAAAGTACTAAATAAAGTTATTAAACATGTATAATAATATAAAAGGAATATAATAAAATAAGATGTAAACATCTTCTAAATTAATATCTTTTGATTGTAGGTTAGGTATAAGTACATGGTATCTCAATAGGAGGTAGCATGTACGAAGTGGATGTTTCATGTTGCCAGTGGTGTTGTATCGACGAATGTGATGTTAAAAGGCTTCAAAGGTTTGAGGAAAGGCGTTGTGTTGTTGCGGGAACGACGGAAACGACCAATGAGTCTGCGCGCCAGTTCCCGCTCGTTAGGCGATAACTCCGGCTCTTTGGGAGGCCTGTGAAATTATTTTATTTTATTTATTTATTTGCACAAAAAATGTATAAGAAGACATTCTCTTTCAATTGTCCTTTTCGGTGATACAAAGAGAACAGTAGCACAGAATAATAAGTAAAACAGTAGCTAGGTGCGAGAAGTAGGTAAGCAAAACCCTATCTACAAGTAAGTACCTACCACATGTATCTAATTATGTGATATCAATTAAATTAAAATACATATGTACACATTATTGGAAATAAACTTATATTATTATAAAGCTGAAGAGTTCATTAGGTGCAAATCTCTGGGACTACTGGATCGATTTGAAGAAATCCTGTTGGCTATAAAACATCACGCTATGAGCAATAGGAGCCGAGCAGAGCGGGTGAAACCGCGCGGGAGTAGCTAGTATTCATATTCCATTGTCATGAGGACTCAATCATTTTTGTGCTGAACAAAGTATATTATACTTACTCATTTAGTATGGTAGAGTTTAATATAGGTGTACCTAACTATATTTCAAACGTCGCAAATACAAACCTTTCAGTTTCTAGAAGCACGATTGGTGTTTCTGACTTCTCGATGAAAAGCTCTTGGTCCCCAGGCTTCTTGGTTCGGTAAACTTCTGCAATGGACGAATATTTATGAAGTAATTTCGATCACCTACAAGATTATGCTAGATGATAAGTCACCCTGTATTTTTTTTAAGGGGGAAAATCATCCAATGACTTCTCCTGTCTTGGGCGAGGCGAGTGGGAGTGTCAGACTCTTACTGACTAAAACCACCCCGTTCCTACTCCTGCTTTTTGAACCGGAGCCCCGGTAACCACGCTAGGTAGTCTGCAGCTTTGGATACCCTGTATAATATTTAGTTATACTTACCAAGTACTGGTTGTGGTGGGTTTTCCTCCTCGGATCTGTTGACAGCGAGTAGACGCACCACCGGCCTGTTCTCTGGGCCGGCGCGCAACAAGGCGGGCTCCGTCGTCTGTCGCGACGACACTGTGTGACAAATTGATCATGGAATAAAGATAATTCTTTAATGGACTGCACTGATTGATGGCCACCCGCAGTGCCGGCGTGAGGGCCACTGACACCCCGGGCGAAAATATTGTGGCGCCCACTTGAGGGAAGCATTATCAAGTGTTAGTAGTAGTTTTTACTTTTTTGGCGCCCCCAGAATTTGTCGCCCTGGGCCATCGCCCCCACGCCCCCCTAACGCCGGCACTGGCCACCCGACCCAAGTGCTGAACCAATGTTTAACCTATTGTCAAACTTAACCAACCGCCATGGTCAGCCGATACACAAACTATGGCTTGAACTGTCACTGTCGACCACAGTTAATAAGAAAATATTATTTTTAAGTACATTTCGTTTGTCGGTTATAGCCGACCGTGGCGATCAAAAGGTTAAATGCTATACCACAAGTACCTATTGTTTGATTAAAGTAGGTAGCTTCATCGTCAATCCCAACCCGCTGAACACGCTATAGCCGATTCTTGGTTAAATTCAGAAGATTTATGAATAAGCTTTTATTTATTTACATACGATTAAATAATTAATTAATGCTTTTTGATAAAAGCCCAAAAACAGGATGGGTATTATCACTTGTCACGAGTTTATGTGTTTCTATCTCAAGATTGCCCGAACCGATCTTGATGCTGTTTTCAGAAAAGTGTTTCTTACATTTGGGACCAAGTTTTATACTGACTGACTTCAAAAAAACGTTGAATTCAGTATTTTTAAACGAAAATAAATAATCAGAAGGCTTATGGTTGGGTTACAGTAAATATTTTAATATATAAAAAAAAAATAAGTAAATTCTTGTTTCGATGATAAAAAGACAGAACTTACTAGCGAACGAAGCGAGTTCTTTCTGTGCGTAGTGATAGCCCACTGAGATGCCGTACACCATCAGCATGACTATACAGAACATCAGCAGCATCAGCAGGAAAGCGCAGCAGGTCCATGTCAGAACTCTAGTATTTGGAACAGATATTAGAACAACATTGCAACTACCAATCGACAATGAAATACTTATTATGTTACTAGCTATTTCCGCGCGGTTTCACTCGCTCTGCTTGGCTTCTATTGATCATAGCGTGATGTTTTATAGCCTATAGCCTTCCTCGATAAATACACTATTCAACACAAAAAGAATTATTTAAATCGGACCAGTAGTTCAGGAGATTAGCGCGTTCAAACAAACAAACAATCAACCAAACAAACTCTTCAGCTTTATAATATTAGTATAGATCTTACCTTTCCATACAAAATGTGAATGAACAGATAACGGATTGTATTATCCCCATTGTGCTTGATCATATAATATCTATTAGAAGTTAATCCATAGATCGCATCAGTTATAGTTTCACTTAAAGATTTATTTCGCTATTTAAGACTATTTATATTATCTTGATGCTGTTAATGATACCATTATTCGTCATAAAAAAATACTAAGTATAAAAATAAACTACTCAAAAATTCTTGCAAAACTGCACTGACTTAAACTGTCATTGTCAAAAGAAAGAATAAAAATAATACGCTTTCATATTCTTTATGGCCAGATTAATTTGAACTTAATCATATTTATATTGTTTTAATTAATTATGTTTTACGACTTACTTGAGGTAATTCGATTAGTTTCAAACCACGCCAGGGGCTCATGATCATGAGCAGCATTGTGCGACGAACTACATTGATCACTACGTTGTTTCTCAATATCATCTCACAATAACGTACTTCTGTTTATTATGGATTGAATTGGTTAATGTTGTATAATAAAAACATACAAAAATTATGAAACATTTTATTTAACAACTTGTATAGTAAAAATACAAATTATAACAGTCTCAGTAGATACAAGGCACTCACAACACAACCAATATATTTTCAAATAATAATACATATTCTTTTTAATAATTTATTACAATAATTATTGCTTTTTAATAATATCTTCATGCTTACTATCATTATCAATTAATACAAAATAATAATATTATGTATGTACTTCTGTAACCAGTACTTTTAATTTATTATGTTATGTCAAATAGGTAAATCATATTTTTCATGTAATTCATATTTACAGAATAGTTGCATAGTCATATTATTTTAAATACGTATTCAATGACAGAAAACATTTATTTTATACATTGTGTACAATTAATATATTACTTTAATAATCTGCTATACATAGAAATAGAATAAATGATAGAAAAAAAGAATCATTTCAAAAACAGATACTTATGTACTAAAATATATTATATTTATGTAATTAAAAAATCGGAAGCCCATAGTGATGTAAATAGGAGTGAAAAATATATAACAAAATATCTTTTTATGTACAATGATGTCAATTTACAACAACAATACCGATCGATTTGAGTCGAGCTAAAAAGAAACGATACTAAGAAATAGTGTAATAAAAACGTAATATGTTTTATAGTGAAAGTTGGCAGTGAAACGTTACGTTGTGAAAAATAGTAATCGAAAAAGAAAAGTAAATGAGACGAGAGCGCGTTCGCCGCTCTGATTGGTTGGTTTATTTGAGCCGGCCAATCAGTGCGCCGCACGTGCTCTCTTGCTTTAAACGTATCACTTAGGTCTACCTCCTAAGTGAATCACGGAGGTCAGATATTGATATAATCTTCAACCGAATCTAGTAAGGACTCGGTTGTAGTACGAAAAGAAAGGTAAAGAAAGAAATATCGAGTACATAGTCGTGATAGTCGTGTAGAAAAGGACAAATAGCATAGAATGGTTTTCGAAAATGCACAAAAAGCACACCAACTTAAATTCCTAAAGCATTCTGTTAATTAAAATTTCATCTGACGACACTCGTTCAAGCAAAACAATAAATATACGCAATTGCCAACGAATTACCTCAACAACATAACAAATACCATACGACTGCATGTATTTGGCATTGCATAACTTCTAAATAAATATACCTGCATCACTTCACGCAGTCTTACGTTGCAGTAACATTATCGTGTTACTGTAGGACGTTATATCAGCCTCAAAGAGCCACCACAGATGGGGCCCAGTAGGGCTGATGCCTGATCCGGAGCTGCGGACTACCTAGCGGGCTTACCGCGGCTGCGGTTCGAAAAGCAGGAGAAGGAACGGGGTGGTTTTTAGTCAGCACGTTATATCAGTGTTTGGCATGTAGCAGATCCCATAAAGGTAGTTCTTGTAGCGCGGTGTGTAGCTCGTGTTGTATCTGCGCGGATACTGCGGGCGCGGCCAGCGACGTCGCGGCGCCGCGCAGCCACGCACACACCAGGCTCGACGCCCCGCTCAACGGACCCAGACCCGTTACGTGCAAGTCTGCGCAACTGGGGAGAGCGGAACATTTGTAACAAAACACCTTTATCATACAAACAACAAGGACAAAAAAGAAAGTAGAACATTATGTTGGCGAAATCACGTACAATCAAAATTAACCTTGTAACAACGATATGTTAGTAGGGATTCCACAAGGCAGTGTGCTTGGTCCAATAGAAAAATCGGACTCGAGATTAGCAAGAGATCAATACGATAGCAGATTATGAACAACGCAACGCAACGTTTCGCCTTTTATACCCGAAGGGGTAGGCTCATGCTCATTACGACACGTAATGCCGCTATACAATGTACACCCACTTTTCACCATTTGTGTTATAAGTCCTATGTAATAGGGGTGAGCCTATTGCCATATACTGGGCACAATTCCAGACTCCGTGCTACTACTGAGAAATTATCGAAAAACCGAAAAAAAACCCAGTAATACTTTGTCCGACCCGGGAATCGAACCCGAGACCCCTTGTCCGGCACTCGCACTTGCGACCACTCAACCAACGAGGCAGATTATGATTTACGTAGTAGGAGTAGTATGGCTACTTACTCCAAGTTGTGTACGCGCAGATGGTCGAGCTGTGCGTAGGGCTCCCAGTGCGCGAGGCCGAGCGTGAGCGCGAGGTGCAGCGAGTGTCGCTGCAGCGCCGCCGCCGCGCGACCCGCGCACGACACGCCCATCGCACGGATGCGGTATTCGTCGTAACCAATCTGTTCATACAAAAACCTCTTTATATGACATGTAACTAGCTTTGGAAGTCGGTGTTGCACGAGTCTATCTATACCAATATGTAAAGCTGAAGAGATTATTTAATATCTGTTTGTTTGAACACATTCATCTCTGGAACTACTGGTTTTGGATGATGCACATACCGAGAAAGATTATAGACTTAAAAACATCACGCTACAATCAATAGGAACCGAGTAATAGGTGAAACCGCGCGGGATTCGGTACATGTCTAAACCTTTTTATTGAATAACGGTTTTGATATAAAATTAAAAATAAAACGTTATTTCCAGTAATGCTACCGTAAATCAATGAAACCAACGGCCGAAGATTAAACGAAACTTCGGATTCGAGAACGGTTAGGGCCCCTGATTTAAATAATTATTTTTGTATTGGATTATGTACTTATTGAGGAATACTAGGCTAAAAAACATCACGCTATGATCAATAGGAACCGGTAGCAAGTGAAACTGTGCGGGAGTAGCTACACTTCTAAACCTTCTTCTTGAATAACAGATTTCTAAATTGCTAAAAAGTTGATGATGATTAAAAAAAGTCTTTCTTTTAACAACATTCTTCTACTAGTATCATGTAGAAGACTAACTTGCAAATCTTTTATCCTCAACGTGACGTAGAAGCTGGTCTTCATGGGGTCCGGTCGCGTGACGCTGACGTCACTGATACGGTTGATAGTCGCCAGGTTCTTCACCCAGCCCGTGTCCGTCTCAAACTTGCCGATAAACGATAATGATCCTATCTGGAACACAATAGAGTTGCTTATAGTTATGTCAATACATAATTGGTAGTTAAGCACCGCTGTATTTAGAGAATAGAGGTGGCTATATTTTATTTGATAGTACTGCACCGTTGTTAAGGCTGGATAAATATATTCCATTTTATTTATATCATGAGGCTTGTATTCATTCAGAGTGTGTTCTATTTACTTGGAGTGACGATATCCGCTATGTAGGTAGTGGTTGGATGTTGTGCTTAAGACATTTAAGACTGTAATAGGCTAATGATAACGATGAGTTTCGTATGGATGGTGGATCTCACTTTGTGCATGAAGGTAGCGTGGAGCGGCGGCAGCTGCAGTACTTCCCGGCAGCTCTGCAGCAGCGTGCGGCGGATGTTGATGAGGATCATGTCCACCACCTTGTTGCCGTTCTGCGCCAGCCCGTCGATCATACCGCTGGAAAACACGATTTAGTTTACTGTTATTTCTTATACAAGCTGTTAAAATTACAGACGTTTGATCAGACCTTAGTGGTATATTTTCTGTACAACACGCTTTTTTTAGGGTTCTATAGCCAAATGGCAAAAAACGGAACCCTTATAGATTCGTCATGTCCGTCTGTCCGTCCGTCCGTCCGTATGTCAAAGCCATTTATTTCGATGAAACTGTTGGGCGGGACCTAGTTGAAACTTTGTAGGATGATGTATTTCGATAACCGCTATTCGAATTTTAAATAAAAATCATAAATTTAAAAATTAAAGGGGGCAATCCATACATGGAATTGATTCAAAAAAATTTTTTCTCAGCTGACATATCCATGATGGGTGTCTATGGAAAGGTCTTTAAAAAAGACATTAAGGTTCCTAATACCACTTTTCGTTAAAATCAATCGTTTGAAAGTTAGACGTTTCCAAAGTGGAAAAATGAGATCCCCCCTCCTCTAACTTTTAAAATAAGAGTGTTAGAAAATTGAAAAAAATATATGCTGTAGATTTCAATGGAAACTAACAACGAAAATTGGTTTGAACGAGATATCATTATTAGTTTTTAAGAAATAAAACATTTTCAAAAACCGCAAATATAACTTTGTCGTTCATACAAACACTATGTAAAACCAAGTTATTTTACAACTTTCATATTATGTCATCTACTTGCTGTTACGGAACCCTTCATGGGCGAGTCCGACTCGCACTTGGCCGGTTTTTTTATGTATTTTACCAATTACGCAATAATATTCTTATTATACAGCATGTATCGCAAAGCTCACGAAAAGTTAACATAAATAATAAAAATAAAATAGTTTATTTCAAAAACGAATGTCGATGGAGTTGGCGGGACGAACTCGACATCTATGACAAGTATTGGCCGCAAAAAGCTTTAAACAGAAAGGAGTGGACGGAAGGTAGGGAGGCCTTTGCCCTGCAGTAGGACGATCATGGCTGAAATATAAATCTAAGAACCAATAAATCTACTACAATGTATCTTACGTAGGGGTTTCCATTTAAGTATATGAGATACCTGTGCTAGTAAAAAATAAGGTTTATCTTTTAAAGTCAAGAAATACCTGTAGGCTTCCATCAGCGATGGGTTGCAGCACATGACCTCTGAGACGCTGGTCGCCTGCCGCAGCACCAGCGCCAGGTGCAGCTGCAGCTTCTCCCGCAGTAGCGCGTACAGGGGCAGGGACACTGCCGCCGTCAGAGGCAGGTCATCTACACGATAGAGGGTTTTAAAGATATCATCATAACTATATTATGGTCCACGCCTTTGTTGGGCATTTCTTTTTTGGGACAAGCCCGTAACATCCTCCTATACCGCAACGGATCTACAATAGATACAACCATGAAAACACCGGAACATTGTGGAGTCCGGCGCAGTCTCAGTAGGTATCATGAAGACTGTCTTGGATTAGAGGAGAAGAAAAAGAAAACGATATTTTCTTGCCTTTGTTAGGCAGAGCAAACTCAAATCAGCAACCCATCTCCTTCTCTCAAAACTCTTCATGCGAAAATGTGCGAGTCGCTTATTGTAGTTGGGGAGCTTACGTCTGAGGCCGCATTTTGCACTTAAAACTCTAACAAATCTTCTCTGTATAGATTCTATACGATCTATAGTATATGACTGTATGAAAGCGCAACCTCCACATAGGAGAAAATCCTAGTAATGTTATGAGTTTCACATAATACTTAAAGGCTTTTGTACTGTGTCAAGCATACTTTGTGCTAAAGATGGAAATTATTTCGAAATCTAAAAGCTGAATCTTAACTCTAGAATCAAAATTCTAAGCGCGCTTCTAATCGTTCGAACCACAAAGCAGATCAAATTTCAAAAGCAAATACCTATAGCTCGTTTTATAAAAAATAACCGGATAATATTACCTAAAAAAAAATGAAGAAACTAGTTTATCCAAATTAACCGGTTTCCATCATTACGCAATGAATTGTGTCAAGTCATTGCAAAATTTAATATTTTCACTCTATAATACGAAATTATCAAACGATTTCTTGCGAAAACCATTTAATTTTGATTCTATGCTGATCTTTATATCATAACTGGCGAAAAGTGGATGTTAGGTATACCTCTGCCTACCTCATCGGTAATAAAAGGCGTGATATTCTTCTAACATTTGATGTATAATTTCCTAAGCAGCCAAGGTGACTATAGAAAGTACATAGTCGTGTATCACACAACTCTATTTCTCCATTCCTGCATTATCAGCGACAAGCTAAATTAACAAACTTAATTGTTATGTCGTACGGCTATCAGCGTGTAAGCCGATAACAATCAATTTACATACGAACGGCGGTGAACCGGCTCAAATAGGCATGTAAAACTAAAATAACATAGTCTTTATATAGTATCTAGAACATTTTGGAAGTTATTTTAAAACTAGCTTCTGCTTTTGCTCACGTTCCCGTGGCGTAAAAAGTATCTGTCTGTATACCAAACATCAAGATCCGTTCAGTAGTTTCAGCATGACTGATGGACAAACATTCAAATAAAGAAACTTTCACATTTATACTATTAGTGTGATGCTATTCAACATGGAAATTAGTAATACTGTCAGCCTGTTGGTGTGTTTCCCTGTTGACAAATGTGATACTTTATGAATACCTAGTTTATTTTAATGTTATTCTAAGTAATGACATGTAATATTGGTGACCGATTTTCAATTTAACTGCTTTGCAATAAATTCGAAGTTAAATTCAAGAAATTAAATAGATTGGAAAGGCATTATATTTGTTATTTTAGTATTAAATGAGACAAGGAACATTTTTATTACTTAAAATAGAGTAAAACGTTCATAAAAATATCTTACCTATGTGTTTAGCTAGCTGCTCGGTGGTAGCGAATTCGTAACCACCACTCCTTTGCGGGGATGGCCACGACAACTGAAACCAATTAAAATAAATATTTATTACTACAGAGGAAGGAAATAACAAGTACTAATTACCTATTCCAAAATATAAACACCTGGTATATTAATTTTAATACATCACATTATGCATTTTAAATTTTAATTGAAAATTAATATTAGGCAATTAATCAACTCATATACATCCAAATAAATGCAACAGTATATATTACCATGTAACTAATCTCCTTGAAATTTCACATAGATGTATAGAAAAGAACTTTATTGTACAAAGCAGGAAAAAGGAGTATGAGAATTAATAAATCTACACTGACATACAAAACTGAAGAGAATGTTTCTTTGTTTGAACATGCTAATTTCTGGAACTACTAATTAGAATTAAAAAATATTTTTGTGTGGGATAGTATATTTTATAGGGTATAAGATTTTATGCTACTATCAATAGGAGGTAAACCGTAGCGGGTGAAACAAGGCGGAACTAGCTAGTTTAATATTCTTTTAAAAACAAGTTTTATGGTTTACTTACTACTTACGGTTTTACGGCAAGATTCCACTTCACAAATACATTGTAACTTAAATAACAACATGTAATAATTACCTTTACCAGTACTTCATCATGTGTGAACTCAATGCCGGGATTGATGAATGAGAACGCATCATCTTCGAGCACTAGGCCAACCCTTACATCTGCGATCATGTTCGACAATGATATTCTAGAATAACACAGTTTTATTTGTTAATTACAATAAACATTACAATATCTAGCATTCATAATTATTAATAACCTACCCATTCCAATACCATGGACAGACCTGAACAATAAAATATTAAAGACATGTATGTTGGTTATGCATAAACAAATAAAATATGAGTATGGAATGTAATATGTTTGTATAGAAATACATTTGCACAACATAGCTAGATGCAGAAAGCATGGTTGACAGAAATGTCTATTGTCAGAAAACTTTGTTGGTAGAAAATATTGTTCATAAATATGTCTATCCATTGAGAGCACTGTTGATAGATATCTTTTTTGATATTTGATAGGTCTTTGTTTGTCTCTGTTCACGAATAGCATGTTATACCATAAATTTCTTTCGAAGAAACTGCTTTTTCCTGAGAATTTTCAGTTGAATTGAATTGCAGTTTCAATTGAAACTAAACTCATGTAGTACAAATATAATATTTCTATATTACGTTCCATACTCATAAAATGCATTGTGAAATAAACTTTTCCATCAAAATAATTAACAATTGTTACAACATTTAACATTTTATCACCAAGTGAAACAACTGCAATGGTTGTATAATGTGAAGCTGATTAATTTATTGTTTATGAAGAACTTAGTGTATTATGTATCTAGAAATAAAAGAATATTTATTATTATAGACAAGAAACAAAACAGTAAGAGATTATCATTCAAGAAATATATGAACTAGTATGTTTGTATACACACCCACAACAGAGAAGAATATCCTATTGTGAGGCAACACAAATAAAATAGGTGCTTAATAAATAATAGTACCTAAATGAAATAGTTATTTGCAATTATTTATAGCCTATGAACACACACAAACACACACATATATATTAATGATTTGTATTCATAATAAACAATATTTTTATATTACTGAGACCACTGATAAAATATTAACCACCTCATTTTATCAATACTAATAAATAAAATTGCGAGTCTCTATTTGTAAGATTCAAATAGGTAATCACTTTTTACTACATGCATATGATACATACACAAAAATTATATTTTTTACATTTTTGTCTGTCTGTTTTTTTTGCAAGCAACAGCTAGTTATTAATAAAATGTGAATACATTTCATGATCAAGTTATCATATACATTATATTCTCATAAAACATAACAAATCCTTATAAACAGCACTTGCTTCTGATTAGAATGTATGATAGAAAATGTGGTTTACTTACACAACATGTCCTTCAGCCATTACAGGTATGAGATTATACAAGTTTTCATTAAATGCACTGTACAGGCCTTTCACATTGACTTCTCCAAGGGAACACCGCAGCGTAAGGCTCATGGACTTCAAATCTAATGACAGAGCCTGCATGTGGAATGTAGGTACCTTAACGAGTTCTAATCGGAAGAGGTTCCTGAAATGATACAGAGAATATTTTAATTTAATAAATTTCCATTACAAGATATGTTTGGTAGAAATAAAAACAATGTTTCTCTATCATGTTACATAAATAGGCCATGCATTCAGGTTTATTTGAGTGGTTAAGCGATTTTATGACAAGTCTAACTTACTTTGTGGTAAAAATATAAAAAATAAAAATATTTACACTTGAGTATTTTTTGCGAAATAGGAGGTGTCACCCAGTGTGTCTGGTTTGATTTGTTCACCATTCTTCGTCTGCTGAAGAGCCACATTTGTAAAACTCTATAAGGAAAGGATTAACAGTGTAATGTTAATATTATAGTGGATATAAAGTACTGTACAGCACAATAATATCGTTTATTTACCCTTTTGATAACATCTTGTAGGTTGGGTTGGACTTTAGTTAAGAGATCACTTAATTCCTGTTCTATATCCACGACTTCTTCTTCAGACATTTTGCTAAACACATCACCTACACTGTAAAATACTCGTAGAATTTGTAACTATAAATAAAATAAATAATATATAACTGAATTACCGAAAACGAAACATATTGCAGCTGACGTGCAATTGACAGCTGACAGGAAATTGTTGTGTTGTTACACATGTCAAAAAGCTAGTGTTTTCATAAGAAATAATCGACTAAAAATATTATTACAATTAGTATATAATTTAATTATCATAATATGTCTAAATTCATACATATTATAAATATAAGATACGTGCCAAAAACAATAGCCTTCCATCAGTAAGAACCCAGAATCAGTTAAAATAATTTATGTATGGCAAGGTTCCATACATAAATTATTTTATGGGATAATTAATTATCCCAAGTAATAAATAAAAATATATTTCTGGAGTGTGCGGGCTAAAATTTTTGCAATCAAACTTTTACCCTGGGTTAACTCCCTCTGTACTCTACTTCCTTATCAAACCATTTATGGGTGTTCATTTTTGGGGGTTATAAGTAAAAGTACCTATGCAAGTCAATTTTATTAATGATTTGATTTTCAATAAAAGTATAGATGACGGTATCGTATCCACTATTCAAAAGTGGTGGCACTAAAAACCTAACAACTATATGCCAGTATCTGCAAAGTGATGAATTATGAAAAGTTGATGCTATCTCAGATGCTTCATCATTTTAATAAACATTCTATATTGCTCCTACAATAGAAAGGTCGTTGTACAATCGACACTGGTGTCACTTTGATGAAGGGAATATTTGGTGTTTAGGAGCAAGCACAGGATGCTATTTATATTAGGATACATATACATACATCAGGATAAACATAAACAAAAAATAATAGTGCCCAATGAGCGGTCAGGGCGATATCTTACGGACAACTTTTGGATGGAGCTGCTATAACTAGGAGTTATGTACCAAATAAATATAAAGAAACAAAAGAGAACCTATAATAAATATGATGCAAAACCTGAACATTGTGCAAACTGTGGATATACACCTAGTGTATAGTCTAATAATTATAACCATGGCGCTTTTTATAATGGCAACCTTATTAATATACATTCACAATCATATTTTTATCTTTAAAATATATTTTCACCTGATTGACAGATCAGTGAAGGTCGTTCCTAGGTGGGATCCTCTACCAATAGTAAATTTTTCACGGGACAACACAGATAATTACGAAATTTAAATAAAAATGTGGGGACAGCACCCGCATTAGCTGGGACTGATCACTACTACTATTGAATAAAACCAGCCATTGTATACATTTCAAATATTTATATCACACTTATGCATAATTACGTTTCGTTATATTTCTAGTGTCCTCTATGTTTTTGTTACTGATTTTTTTTGATATCTTAGCCGTAGTATACTTTTTAGTTTTCTTTTTGTTCTTTGACCGACCGAATAATGCTTTACTTGGATTGTTTTTCCTCGCTGAATATTCTTTACTGTTGCTATCATCATCATTGTCGTCATCGCTAAGGCTGCTTAGAGATTCGTCAACGTCGTCGTTGGTGGAATCATGATGGTTAAGTACTTCTTTATCCTGCTTGGTGTCACTAATATTAAGAAGCTTAATGATTGTATAATCCTGTTCCGGTGGTTTCTTTGTTACAAGTTGGCCTGGTACGAATGGTGCTAAAAAAATATTACAGTAATTATAATTCAAGCTATTGAAAGTTCATGGTTCACACAATCACACAACATTTCATTAAATACGAATTATTTTTACCACAATGAGGTAGAGATTGGAGCATTTCTATGCCATGTATCAGAGAGGCCGACATGAGTGTAAGAATCTCATGTTCAAGCAGGTGTTTGAAGTTCGATATCAATGTGTTTGCAGGACCTTCAACCGTCAGAGACCCGGGCCTGGAAAAACCAAAATCATCAAGTCGTTACCTTAATTGACAAACCAGCTAACTCCTTACGAGCAAATTTTTCAGGAGACATACTTAAAACTAAAACTCTATCATATTTTATTTTGTTATAAATTTGAATTACGAAATGTGGAGCTAGATTGCCAATTAAGGCGTCGAAGTGCAAAAATTATATGATATAATAACAACTTTTGTTTTGTAAGCTTGTTAGTCTGACGTTTTGTTTTTTTTTTTTAAGAAAAACGTTGCTCCACACTGGAATTTTCTCCTGTGTCGTGCGTGCGTTTACAAACATACAAGTTCGCATACACAATATTACACCCAGACCCGAAACAACAATTTGTGGATCACACAAAGAGTTGTTCCGTACATCCGTACGGCGCGGCAGCCAGTTCGCCAGCCACCGCACTAGCCGTGCCGTCAAATTCTAGTAAGTATAAGAATATATTACTTCATTTCATCCAAGAAGTAGATGTCCAAGTCGACGGTGTCAGGGTCTTTGACCGCCAGCAGACCGAGGTAGGCGGCTGCTTCATTCGCTGTCATGGTCAGCTCACCAGACAAAGGTGGTACTCCCGTTGGTATTATTGCTTCATATTTGTACACTACCTACAAAATTAAATGAAACTTACGTATCTCAAAAAACGTACCGTAAAGTATTAAAAATAAAATTAAGTCTCTGACTGCCAATAGAAAACTGTTGAAAGCAAATTCTCCGCTAACGTCGGTCACCGGTGACCACCACGGCGTTCAATGTGTTAATGATATAATAAAAGCGAATAAAAAAAAATGTGTGACTAAACAAACAAAATGTGTGACTATAAACAAATATATGTAAACAAACGGATCAGATATTTTATAAAAATCCGAATAAAGTAAAACAAACTAAACTTTGCACAGGGACGAGTCAAGTTTTTGTGCAGCTGTTATTAACGTTTAAGGTAGTCTTTACGTGTGGTACAGATACATTTAAAGTCTTTAAATGTACACACTAACTACATATCTGGCGAAAAGTGTATTTCTTTAAACAGTGCCGGCGTAAGGGCCACTGATACCCCGGGCGAAAATATTGTGGCGCTCACTTGAGGGAAGCAATATCAAGGGTTAGTTTTTTGCTGATATAATTTTACGAGGGGTAAAATTATATTAAGAATTTCATGTTTCACTATGCACAGAGCGTAGAGCACAGTTCTGCAGGGATTGCACCAGGAGAGGCAAGAGACTCCAACTTCAGACCTTGGCGCCCCCCATAATTTGTAACCCTGGGCCATCGCCCCTTCACGCCCCCCCCCTAACGCCGGCACTGTTTAAAGACATACACTTTTCGCCAGATATGTAGTTAGTGTAGCGGCATAGCGTATAAGTACTTAAGGTGTGTCATGTTGCAACGTAAACAAAGTTACAGTTTATATTTCGGATGTAATAAATTATAGGTATTGTTCATTCATTTCATTGTTCATTATGTGAACACGCGCACTGTGTATCCGTCTTAGTAAGGAACAATATACTTTCAGTCGTCATCGGTCTTTCATTTGGTCTACACCTTAGATCACACACTACCACCCTCTAAATTAGTAACAAAGAGACTTGAAAAACTTTAATAATTTGTTCTTCAGCGATTGACAACGGGACCTCTATAACAGCAACGTTGGTTGGTAGTTAGTACATACATATGTATATAATACGCACCTTTAAAGCACTAAATCCAACGATGGCGTCGACTTTGCGTAGTTGTAGAAATTTAACACCAGTGGGTACTGATCGCCGGTACATGGAATCCAGTCCGTGCAGAGTTCCATCGAACAGTCTTATTTGCTATTAAAATTAAAGTAAAATAGTCTTAAAGTAAGAAAGAAAGAAAAAAACATTCTTTTGGCACCGGACACGATACACCAAAAACAAAAACAAAGTACGCACGAAACACAATGTATATAAGACAATATGTCTCACTCACGAACTGTTCGAGGATTGCTCGATTAGTTTCAAGCTACAACAGGGGCTTATAATAAAGAGCAGCGTTGCGGGACGTGTCGTCCAAAGAATTAATCTATTGATCAAATATTATATTAAATGTAACACCCACTTTTCGTCAGTATCAAGTTCTACGTGGTTTCATGCCTGCGTCAGAGACGTGATACTTAATTATAAAGTCAATAATAGTGTGTCAGGTTCATTCAGTAGGTTAGGTAAAGATTTTATAGGCATTCAACATAAACAGTGTAGTCTTACCAAGCCATGAATGGATTTCAGTGTGAAGTTTGGTATGTTGATAATTTGTGCATTCAATTTTTGTACTCTGGCTTTAATAAGGGCTATGGAAGCGTCCATATACTCTTGTAATGCTATAGTTTTCTCCTTGTCGTAT
Organism: Spodoptera frugiperda; assembly: GCF_023101765.2. Taxonomy (NCBI): domain Eukaryota; kingdom Metazoa; phylum Arthropoda; class Insecta; order Lepidoptera; family Noctuidae; genus Spodoptera; species Spodoptera frugiperda. The sequence continues at coordinate 9,390,655 of NC_064213.1, read as the reverse complement.
TTTCTAATAACAGATTAAAAGACAAAATTAAGGAATAAACATTCAACATGGGTGTCAGTCGCTCTTAATGATTCAGATGCTGGTCAGTCTGTCAGTAATTGTGGGCAGCTTGTCAGTAATTGTGGGCAGCCTGTCAGTAATTGTGGGCAGCCTGTCAGTAATTGTGGGCAGCCTGTCAGTAATTGTGGGCAGCCTGTCAGTAATTGTGGGCAGCCTGTCAGTAATTGTGGGCAGCCTGTCAGTAATTGTGGGCAGCCTGTCAGTAATTGTGGGCAGCCTGTCAGTAATTGTAGGCGGCCTGTCAGTAATTGTGGGCAGCCTGTCAGTAATTGTGGGCAGCCTGTCAGTAATTGTGGGCAGCCTGTCAGTAATTGTAGGCAGCCTGTCAGTAATTGTGGGCAGCCTGCCAGTAATTGTGGGCAGCTTGTCAGTAATTGTTGGCAGCCTGTCAGTAAATGTAGACAGCCTGTGTGAAGCTCTTGTGTCTGATGATTACGATCATCCAATCAACATCAACAATTGTCCGTTCCGTCTACTGTAGGACTAACCGCCATGTTCAGAGTCATTTAATGGTTACTTAACCCAGTACTTAGCAATTATTTTCGGAACAAAATCTAAGCAATAGTTTAAGTAATCATTAAATTTCTCTGAGTACGGCAGTTAGGCTGGCACTCCATTTAATATACATGTGTACACTATCCAGGTAGGTAGTTTCTTGGTATACCCAATTTTCGATATTACACTGTCATAATTATTGAAAGTCCATAAACATAACTATTAATATAAAATACTATAATTTCTCGATGTTTTCAAACATTCAATATGATTTTAAGTATTAATTAAAAAAAGCAGATATTATGTTGTGATACTATGGGACAAAAATAATGAATAATTTTTAAATTTCAGTATCATTATCCTCTATTTAATTGTCTAGACTTTAAAAGAGACTATGGACCTCTGAGTTTATTTCGGCATTTCTTCTCAGAGTAATTGGATAGGAAATGCCGGCCTCATCTAGCTATTTGAAATATTGACGTGTAAAAGTGTTATTTTATAAGCTACTTGCAGAAGTAAATATCATTTATCATTTATCACTCTTCAAAAACTACAATAAGGATACCCACTCTAATTCTTTTATGTTGTCTATTCTAGCGAGGTTGACGTATATCAGGTAGTCGTTGAAGTATTCTTTCATCCAAATATCCAAGTCGTTTTTCAGTCTGCGGAGAAAGTCACCTGTAATCATATTTTTATTTTCACATTAGTATTGTTTTTTAACATAATTATGCGTTTTCGAACAAAACACTTATCACCAGTGATAGGAATAGGTAGTGCTTATTAGCCTAAACTTTGAACAGAGAAAAGAAACGGAGACTTCCTTAGTACTTTATTATTTTTTTCCCGGACATCTGCTTAAATAATGTTTAGAAATAAACCGGTAAAAGAAAACTAAAACTCAGTGAATATTGTATGTACACGTAACAAATATAGGTATATTTATAGTATTTCTAAACATTATTAAAGCAGATGACCGGGAAAAAATATATAGTAGGGGAGGTAAGGAAGTCTCACCCCCTTTTATTCTGATCCTTCATAGGTTTTTCTTTTTTCTTAATTTGGTTTTCTGTTCAAAGTTTAGGCTAATAAGCAAAAGTAAATATTTTGTTGTGGATTCGGATACCTATGTGTATTTTTTATTATATATCTATCACTAATAAATTAAACTTATCACACAACATTTTTGAGCCAATACACAATAATATTACCCATGTTTTCTGGTCCTACGGATATTGACGCACTTTCAATAGCTTGGGTTACGTACTGAAAATAAAATGAAACTTATTAAAGAAACCTTTCTATACAACCAACATTTAGCTGCCCATCGCTCCCCTACCTCCCTTACTAAGGAAGTCTCCGGCCATTTTTCAGTGTAACACAACATTTTTGAGCAAATACACAATAATATTACCCATGTTTTCTGGTCCTACGCATTAAAAACTGAGAATAGAAACCTTTCTATACAACCAACATTTAGCTGCAGCGGCCATTTTTCGGTGTAAAGTCTAATATTTTACGCATTAAAAACGAGAATACATTTTTTTTCTTATTAATTATGGAGGGTAATTTGTAATAACACAATTGGGCAGTATCCTCGGTCGAAAATTAATTATTACAACTTTTCAATACAATAAAATATTCAAAAATAATCAAACACTCATTCATAAATTTGATGAACTACTTAATTTTCGATTTTTTCTAGCTTAATTTCTAGAAATAAGTCTGCTGTTTGACGTAAAATTCTGATGACGTCATAATAGAGTACAGTACTCTCAACGGATCTTGGCAGGTCTGAACTACGTGCAGAAGGCTGCGCAATAAGTCTTTTTTAGAACCAAATGGTGGCATGAGGCGAGGTGCGGGGGCGGCGATCTAGGCTAGAGATTGACCATTTCTAAATACAATTGACCCTTTACACTTATTGCGCAGCCTTCTGCACATAGTTCAGACCTGCCAAGATCCGTTGAGAGTACTGTATTTCATACAAAGTTCATAGAAACTATCGTTTTTGACGTTTCAAAAAAAGGATTGAATTTGACTAGTAGGAAACTAGCCTATTGTTATGGAGGGTACTTGTAATTATTCAGTAGTTGTGCAATATATTGTAAGTACCGTCATTAATACTTCATGAACGGTAACGGTTGAAGTAACCAGTTCAATAGTTAGACGGCTGTCATTAATTCTGTATCGTCCTTCCATTGTGTATACGACATTCCTTAAGAGAAACCTGAAATTGTTTAAAATTCTTGATGAATATCTAATATTTGATTGTTAATATCACAATTTTTGGGTGCTTTTCCACCAGAGATGTGCTAGGTAGCTATGCTATGAAGATGTAATAGCTAAGTTGTGAAACTATCAGTATTGGTGCTTTGTAGTACAGCTACATAGCTGTACTACAAAGATGCGCTGCCGCAAAGTAGCTGTGCGAGGAAGATGCGCAGCTCAAGTACACGCATCTATAGCACACATCCATAGCTCACATCTTTCAATATAAAAAACATACCTAAGTTGAACCCGTTTCCACTAGTGCTAAACTATGTGTACCAATGAATATGATTGGAAGCGAAACGCATCCACAGCAACGTAGCATAGCACATCTCTGGTTGAGAAGCAGCTTTAGCTAAATGTTCACAATTCAAAATGTCATTTTGTATAAGAAATACTAGCTAGAGCCTTCGTAGCCTTCAGAGCCTTCTTAGCTCGAGCCTTCATAGCCAGACCACAGCATTAAACTGAGCACTCCACTGTGGTGACAAATTTTTGCTTTATGGTATACCATAAAGCAAAAATTTCACCACCAATTTCACCACCACAGCATGTCACCACAGCGGAGTGTAAATAATAATAAAATGTATACATTTTATTTATTTCTGCTCATAAAATAAAATGTATACATTTTATTTATTTCTGCTCATAAAATAAAATGTATACATTTTATTTATTTCTGCTCATAACACAGCGAAAATAAACGAATTTCCTTAATGAATACAAGTCTTTAAACTGACATGTTCACTAACAATATCATTAGAAAGATCGAGGTTAGGCGTCGTTGGAAAAAAACGATCAAAAAAGCGGGTAGACTGATTTGTCTCCTTATAAACATCCACCCTCATATACTCCAGTTCATCCGTGATCATGGCGCTTGCAACAGTGCCGAAATATCGAAAACTTAACGAAATTAATAAACATGGTAATTGGTAATATCCCGTCTCAAATTCTAATGAAATTTGAATTTTTTGAATTTGATGAATGGCGCTTGCAACAGTGCCGAAATATCGGAAACTCACTAAAGTGAATAAACATGGTATATATCCCGTCATAAGTTCTAATAATAGTGTTAGTGACCATGTCAGTTTAAAATCTTATATTGAAATTTATGGTCATCATAATTTTATCATAGCTAAGTTTATGAAATCCATTACAATAAAATTGTGAACTTACTCTACTTCTCCAAAACTGGGTGCATAGATGAGGACTGAAGGGTCTGTATCAGTGAGTGTCCTTTCGTACGCTCCTTGGAGGTGCAGGTCGTAAAGTGACAGCGTTGCAGTCATCATCAAATTGGTGATATCATTGTGCAGATCAGTCACACGGAAATGAGTGTGGTTGCGAAGTTTCATACGGTGAAAGAACCTAAGAATGTAAGGAAAATAATTACTGGGTTATAAGGTATAAAGGTTTCAACAGTTTCTGGACAGCAATTGTACTAGTAAGAGACTGAAGACTTCCTCATTACTGTAGAGTATGAACTCTTCAATTTAAGAATGTTTATTTATATCAAACTAGCTTCTGCCAGCGGCTTTGACTGCGTTCCCGTGGTAATAAAATTACCTAGCCTATATGAAATTCCAGACCATAATCTACCGTTGTTCCAAATTTCATTCCGATCCCTACGTGCGTTTTGACGTAAAGGAGTAGTAAACAAACGCACATGCAAACTTTCACATTTATAATATTAATAGAATAGAAAAAAGGACCCAAAAAAAAAATAGTATATAGGAAGTAAGTATTAACTTACATTAAGGAGTCTATCATTCTCAGCATACATTGGCCACCCAAGTGAAGTCCTGAGGGTATCACCGCCCCCTTGTGTACAAGTTTGTGGACTTCGCGGAGTGCAGCCCCTCTAGAGTCTACGAGTCCCTGCATGGGCAAGATCACAGCACGTTTAGTTATGAGCTAAAACGAGCCTAATGCACGCTACACACCGTACAATTTAACTGTACAATTCGTATCGCAGGTCCATAATAGCCACTATATCAGAGAATTTTGGTCATACCCGAGTCATATGTTGTAGTCACAATTAAGTATGTGACATGTTCATAGTGTTTTTATCTAGCATAGAACTTCTTTAATAAAAAAAGCCATTTAAAAAACTAAAAAACCCGTGCGCTTTAAAAAAAATAAAAAAACCCTAAAACAAGATAAAATTTAAGCAGTCGGGACCCATTCTAAATATAAAGACTTTGTGAGGACACATACGGCTGGCTTTCTAGAATGGGTCCCGACTGCTTAAAACGAAGACTGTGTTTTTATATTTACATTTGTATTATGTATATTAGGGTATCCCAAAAAAATATAAGTCGTTGTTTTTAAACGCATATCCACTAATTATTTTCGAAGAGTTTGTCAACATACACGTAAATAAAGTTTCATTTACCTAGAAGCACAGCAACCCGTGCAGTCGACTTGCCTTGATATATATGTCTTGTATATACTTATAATAGTTAAAACATACATACTTGTATCATGGTCTGGTCAAAATTTCTCTCCATCAGAGCCTTTTGAACACTATTCCTGGTTTCATTGTAACGATCTGTGAACCGTTAGAAAATTGTGAAAACACTACTACTGCCCGCGACTTCGAACGCGTAGTAAAGTTTTTCCGCGCAAATCTCGATCCCGTCGGAATTCTAGTGTAACAACGTATTTTGTGCTCCATAACCTCTTCTTTTATGAAAGTTGGTAGTTTTAAATTTTTAACACAATCGGTTTTAGCATCCTTGAAAACCACGAAAACGACATCCAATCCGAAAACTGATTTTACAGAGGATTTTAAAATTCTTCTGCGACATAGACGTCAAAGCAGAAAGAAGATCCCCGGCGCTGCGTACTGCGCCTCGCCTGTACTGCGAGCGGTTCAAGCTAATTTCGACCCTCGGTCATAGGGCCGATAACTAGTTATAGCGGAAAGTCCACTACACTCCCTAACTTATATATATTTTTGTTTGGTACAGTAGTCGTGCCTATTTTTTTTTACTGTATATATTTTTTCGTGATAAAAAGTACCCAGGGTTGTGCCCAAGATATTAAAGTATAATTATACCAAGTTTCATCGTAATCAGACCGGTAGTTTTTGCGTGACGTGTGAATATACAGGCAGACAAAAAAAAAACTTAATGACATGATAACTCGAACTCATAAAACCTTACTGGTAAATATTTTTGCATTTGCTCATTAGTAACTCATCTTTAGTCGTCTACATTTAGTTTGCTTTCATTATATTTTATTTTTAAATATCACATCCTACTGCAATATTTTTCCTTCCATTTCATTCATCGTCGTATTTACTTTCGAATTATTACCGTCAATTGCATCCATGGCGTCAAATAGTTGAGGAGTATTTAGTGTCATCCAGCAGCTTGACTCTGACTGATCCAAGTTATTGGAAGATCCTGTTAATATAGAGATACATAAGATATTAATGAAAAGTATTCCCTCTGTTATTTTGACACACACATACACTATGGAGATCACTCATATGATTTAAATGAAATTAATATTTCAACGAAAATTTATAATGAAATTAATCAGATATTAAATTCTGTGGGACTGTTATCTTCATGTTTCTTGACCACAGAAGAGCTGTAATGTTGAAGGTTGTCTAAGAATGTTACGGACATGCGGCGCGGCTGTTATAATGCCATATTTGTATAGTGTTCATGTTGAAATAAGCTCAAAGAGAATAAGGCACTATTTGGCCTATTTCGCTCATTTTTCGTATATTGTCAGCCAAGATGATAACAAATGTTAATTAAGTCATAAGAAGTTTCCCCATACAGTATACAGTATACATATTAGATCGAACACTATGCGCCAGTTAGAAGGTACATTATAAGGACCATATATTATGGGGCTCCACACAGGCGTTTAGAGGGACTCTTTTTCTCTTTTTTTTTTAAAAACGTTGCCCCACATTAGGATTTTCTCCTGTGTGGTGGGTGCGTTTACAAACATACAATTTCACATACACATGACACCCAGACCCGAAACAACAATTTGTGGATCGCACAAAGAGTTGCTCCGTGTGAAAATCAAACCCGCTACACGTTGCCCAGTGTAGTTTTAGTAGTTTTTTGGAGGCTGAGTCACCCTCGTCCGTAGGAGAGCACCCTTAAAAATACTGAACCCCTACACGTGGCCTCTGGGTGGTGCTAAACAGGTGACACTCAGGTGGTAGGTTTCGGCCGACGGCATTATAACCACCCACCGAGCAAAACCGTGTCGCCAAGCGGCCTAGCCGTGTTCCGCCACGATGCTCGGTGTCGCTGTACGAGAGGATGGGTCGAAATGTTTGTTCCACTATGGGTAGACCGATCTGGCGCGCGCTGGTGTGGCTGCATCGGGTGGCCAGTCGCGGAGGGTAGCGGGATCCGAGGCACGGTGCACCGCTGGCCGACCGCAGATAGTTGGGGGCCCAATTAGCGTGCTAGCCACACGTGAAAGGCTGCCCCGCCATCTAGCGAAAAATCCCACGTACACGCCATCGTGCCGGTTGGCGACCGGAAGAGAGGGCCCGATGGATTTACGTGGGGGGGCTCGGGCGTCCCCGCAGTCTCCAGGCTGGCCTCCCATTGATGTGGCTAACTGCAGTGCGCGTCTGGGGTCGCCTGTGAGGAGGAACATTTCACTGCCATCCTCTCAGCAACTTATTTACGACTATGAAAACGAGAGCTAAGAAAAGGGTTCAACAGCGGCTGCACTCCCTCTCCCTCAAAGTGCACCTCTCCAACATCCGAGGCTTGCACTCAAATCTCATTGCGGTCCATCACCATCTGGAGACCGAGAACCCAACGCTCTTGTTTCTCTCGGAGACCCAGATCAGATGTCCGTCGGACGTATCATACCTGAACTACCCAGGCTTTTCTCTGGAGCACAAATTCGTTCCCCGTGCAGGCGTATGCCTATACGTCCAAGACGGCGTCTGTTACCGGCGTCTCCGAAACTTTGAGGACCCCAGTTTTTCAACCTTGTGGATACTGGTGGACACAGGCATAGAGAAAATCCTCTATGCCTGTGTCTACCGGTCGCACAGCGGAGATTTGGAGACGACCAGATTAGCGCAGCACCTTGTGGAGACGGCGGATGGGGCTCGGCAGAGGTACCCTTCGGCCCAGTTGGTGTTACTGGGGGACTTTAACGCCCATCACCAGGAGTGGCTGTTCCCATACCAGTGCACTGACCATGCTGGGAGGGAAATGCGTAAGCTTGCGCTAACGCTTGGCCTGACCCAGCTGGTCCAGGAGGCCACAAGGGTGCCCGATGTCGACTCGCACACTGCCAACTGCCTAGACCTTCTGCTGACAACTGATCCAGACAGCTACTCGGTGTCAGTATCTTCACCCTTGGGTAGCTCTGACCACTGTCTGGTGAAATCCGTATCCACGTACTCCCCACCGGATCCTTGTCCCAGAGGATCTCGGCGGATGTGGCGGTACAAGTCAGCAGATTGGGATGGGATGCGATCCTTTTTTGCATCCTATCCTTGGCGGCCTGTCTGCTTCTCTACTGAGGACCCGTCAGCTTGTGCGGATGCCATAGCAGGGGTGTTGCGTCAGGGCATGGAATACTACATTCCATTCTCGGACGCGACATCTTTCGGTGGGACTCGTCCATGGTTCGGTGCCGACTGCAGACGTGCTGAAGCGCGAAAGCATGCGGCATACTTGGCATGGGCGGATGCCAGGCGTCGTAAGGCTGACGACACTCTTCAGAGGAAGAGAGCCTATAACAGGGCTGCCAAGTCATGCAAAAAGGCATTACGGATGGCCCGGTTCAACCACATTGGCCGAATAGGGAACAAACTGGCTTCTTACCCAGCGGGTAGTAAAGCATTCTGGTCCCTGGCCAAGGCGGTTGAATCGAACTTCTGCCGCCCTTCACTCCCACCTCTCCTGGGGCCTAACGGGACGCTGGCACACACCGCGGTAGAGAAGGCAAACCTGTTTGCTTCTCTATTTGCGGAATCTTCACGTCTTGATACTGGTGGCGCTATACCTCCTTCTCTAAATAACGTATGCGAGACGAAAATGTCGAAAATTCGCATCCGACAGAAGGAGGTGTATAAGACGTTGCGTAATCTCGACGTGAACAAGGCCAGTGGCCCCGACGGAATCCCGGCCGTGGTTTTAAAAACCTGTGCGCCTGAGTTGTCTCCAATCCTGACACGCCTGTTTCGACTTTCCTTGGAGACTGGTCAAGTGCCGGTTGCATGGAAGCTGGCCAACGTGCAGCCTGTGCCCAAAAAAGGTAGTCGTGCCGACCCTAACAATTACCGACCAATCTCGGTCACGAACGAACGTGTACTCAACAACAGGCTCCTGGCATACCTTGAAGGTAACGACCTCCTCAGCGATCAGCAGTATGGGTTTCGCCGCAACCGATCCACTGGGGACCTTCTTGCGTATGCCACCCACATTTGGAGCGAGGCCATCGAGAAGCACGGGGAGGCAATAGCGGTCTCTCTCGATATATCGAAGGCCTTTGACAGGGTTTGGCACGACAGCCTTATCGGCAAGCTTCCTGCATATGGACTTTCCGCTGATCTGTGCAGATGGATTGCAGACTTCCTGAGGGATCGGTCAATTCGAGTAGTCATCGATGGCTGCTCGTCTGACCAATTTGGTATCAACGCCGGAGTCCCTCAGGGGTCAGTACTTTCAGCAACGCTCTTTTTGCTGCACATCAACGACCTGCTTAAGCCCGGTATCTTTGGGTATGCAGATGACAGCACAGTTGTTGAAAGGTATGTGTCCGATGCGCGGACTAGCGGAACACAGATCCAGTCTCTAAGAGAATCCATGGTCGAACGGTTGAACTCGTCCTTGAAGGCGGTCTCCGATTGGGGTGACGCCAACTTGGTCAAGTTCAACGCTACCAAAACCCAGGCGTGTCTATTCTCTGCCAAACGGAGTCAATTTCCGCTGGCTCCTACTTTCCGAAATGTATCTGTTCCAATATCGGATCATCTAGAGCTTCTTGGCGTAACTCTATCGCCAACGCTAAACTTCGGCTCTTATATAGAGTCGAAGGCACATCTGGCTGGTAGGAGGTTGGGTATCCTCTCGAAGGTGAGACGGTACTTCACACCGAAACAACTGCTGAGCCTGTACCAAGCGCAGGTTCGGTCATGTGTGGAGTACTGTTCTCACCTTTGGGACGGCTCGGCTAAATGCCAGCTAGATGCGCTCGAACACATTGAAAGGCGTGCCAAGAAGCTCATCAACGATGATGCGCTTGTGGAGGCCCGGCTTCAAAGCCTTGAACACAGGCGCAAGGTCGCAAGCCTTTCCGTTTTTTACCGGATACATTTCGGAGAGTGTGCGGGGGAATTGCACAACTTGATTCCCCTAGTCCTTTTCATCATCGAACCACAAGACAATCGGCGAGGCGTCACCGCTTCATGGTAGATATCCCACCAACTCGCACGAAGCGCTTCGCTTCAAGCTTCCTTGTGCGAACTGCTAGGGAGTGGAACTCCTTGCCGGAGTCTGTGTTTCCTGATGGGTATAACCTGGGTGTCTTCAAGGCCCGAGTGAATAGGTTGCTTATGGGCAGACGTGCTCCACCGTAGGCCGCATCATCACTTACCATCAGGTGAGATAGCGGTCAAACGTCGACCCATTGAATGTAAAAAAAAAAAAAAAAAAAAAAGTTTACAACACTCTAGTGTAGTTAGAGACCTCAGAGCAGACGGACACGGAGTAATAGTGGTCGCGTACTGGGGTGCTCAGCGTTGCACAGAGGGGGCTCCACAGCTGGTTTACTTAGAAATCTCAGTACTTCTTTATAGGTGCTGATGCTGCTACAGATGGTGGTAACCTAGTTGCTCTAATGACGTAAGAATCTCACATTCGTTAAGTATATTTTTTTAAGTTTCTGTCGTAATAAAAATATCATAAAAACACAATATAGGTTGATGTAACTTGTCTTAAAAGTTAATACGTAGTATATTGCTGCTTGTGTAACTTACGAATCAATTTGCTTCTATACGGTAAGGTTGCAGTCCGTTTAAATACATCTACATAGTATAAAACACAATCGCTTTCTCTGTCCCTATGTCCCTTTGTAATGCTTAGGTAAATCTTTAAAACTACGCAACAAGTTTAGATGCGGTTTTTTTAATAAATAGAGCAATTGATTCAAGAGGAAGGTTTTTATGTACCTATTGCATAATATATTACCATTGCACCCATGCGAAGCTGAGGCGGGTCTCTAGTTAAGCGTAAATACGTCTAAAAAGTTCTTCTCCTTAATGGGGGTCAGATTACCTTGGTTGTCCTTCAAATAATGAACACCGTCGTCTTCATCGTCGTCGCGACTCCCTTTATCGTCCTTGGTGAATATTGCCAGATTAATATTAGCACATATAAAATATGCTAGCAGCAAGTTTCTCATTTTTTCTTTTTTAACTTTTACATCAATTTAATCCTTGTTGGTTTAAACCATTTCATTTCTTATCTTTAACAATTTGCTTTTCAGCCATAAATCGGGAAAAGCAATTAAAAGTTACGTGATTTATGTTTCTTATTTCATTATAATAGATTTTTAGAGTATGTAACTTACGAGGAAGATAAAGCAACAGGAAACTGATCCCTTCGAAGGTGGTCGACATGATTTACATATTAACCTTTTTTGTTATCATAACAGTATCTCAGGCCAATTCGGACTCAATTCAATCATCGATTCATAAATACTTTAAAAGTGGTAAGACATTATTTATTGACTTATTTGCGACTTACAACTTACTGTCATTACTACCTATATCCCAAACTTAGGGTCGGTACAATTATCCACGATCTTTGTCCATATGTCCATTGTCCTACCAGATTTCATTGTCACAAACTAATTTTTATTACTTACTCGCAAACCCAGCGAACTCCGGTCAGCCACCAATGGTTCTCCCTGTTTTTCTGTTTTTCAATTGGATTTTTTCCTGAATTTTCTTTGTTATAAACCTTATGGAGCTCGAGACCTTTACAACGAATGCAAAACGGTGGAAATCGGTTCCTGCGTTCTAGAGTTATAGCGTCAGGAAAGAAAACCTGACTTATTTTTATATTATAGAAAAAAATGTTGTCACCCTATTAGGATTTTCTGCTGTAACGCACCCACGTTTACAAACATACAATTTTCACCCCTACGTGTCACTCAGGCCTTATACAATAATCAATACCTAGATCTTAAAAGGAATTGTCCCGAGCGGAAATCGCTCTTGCAATATGTTGTTCGATAGCCGATTGATACGCCTTTCCTTTAAAGATAATTATTTCTTGTTTCGGATTACTACTAATTATAGGATTTCATAATATCACGTTGTTACAGATGGCGTTCAGCAACTCAGGAAAGACTGGGAAGTTTACAGGAAGCCTATAGAACATTCCATAGCTACGGTAACTGTTTATACATACAACTACTTGGCCGTTAACGCCAACCACTTAGAAAAATCTCATAACAAAGAATTACTAAGCGTGAGGCACCTAAAAAGCCCATTTTTAAGGAGGATATTCATCCAATGACTTCTCCCGCCTTGAGTGAGGCGAGAGGGAGTGTCAGACTGTTACTGACTAAAAACCAGCCCGTTCCTACTCCTGCTTTTCGAGTCTCAGACCCAGTAACCCGCTAGTTAGCTCCAGTAAGCAAGCCCCTTGCTTGTACGTTTACGTTTTACTCATAGGTTGGTGGTGTAAACTAAAATAGCATTAGTGTCACCTATTTTTGCTTACGGGTTCCATAAAAATTAAGTGAGGCTGATGAATACGAGCATTGGAAATATTTTAAACTTCATTTCATACACGGGGCTCATAACATAGCCGGTGAAAAGGGGGTGCTACGTTGTACTTCACTGTCACTTTTTGGAGATTTAGAGTGCTTTTCCACCAGAGATGTGGTATGCTAGGTTGCTGTGGATGCGTTGGGTTTTCAACCATATTCATTGGTACACATAACTTAGCACTGGTGGAAACGGACTCAGCTAAGCTATGTTTTTCATATGGAAAGATGCGTGCTATGGATGGCTTTCCTACTATTGATACATCGCATACTACATAGCTTAGTATCGGTGGAAACGGTCACATAGTTTCATAACTCAGCTATTACATCTTCGTAGCATGGCAACATTTGGTGAAAAAGCGCCCTAAAAGGCGTGACGATATATAACTAATAACTTAAAATTGCGTGTTTCTTATAAATATTTATTTCAGGCTCTCAAAGAAACAGTGGGACACCGTGGTATGAATGTCTACATCAATGCTATCGATCAACCGATAGCGTTGGGATATTATCATGATGACAATCATGTACGACTGTTAGTATTCTGTGCTTCTTTATATTTAAATTATAGCTTCCCAGCGACTTTGGCCATTTGAAATTTTTAAGATTACTCTCGCGGAGGTTTTAATATTACGGGAGTATCAGGTCAGGATTAAAGTTTAGGTTCGGTACCCAGATACGTAAGCTCCCCATACTACTATAACGACTAACAATAGTAAGTATAGTAGACATCAACTATGTTCGCACGAAGTTACGCCACGAAGTTTAGAAATGATACTTAGGGTGAGGCGGGAAATAGTGTCAGACTCCTATTGACTAGTAATCCCGTTTCTACTCCTGCTTCAAGTCGAAGCCCCGTAACCCGTTAAGTAGTTCGCAGCTCTGAGAAAAATACAACTGGGAGCATTTCAAATCACATTTGCGAAAACTAAATTTTTCCTTTCAGAGTCCTCAAGGATTTAAAATTACAAAAAGTGCCTTACTTTTGGATGCCGGAGGTGCAATTTTCTTTAGCGTCAAATGTCTTGAAGTTGTCTACGACACTTAGCAAAATGATTGTACACGCAGAGTATTCACTGATGCGCAACAAGTCTAGAATTCTGTTTGAGCTAAGTGAACAGAATCCTTCACTGTCGTCGCCATTTTTGTTCCAACAAGTTCAGGACGTCGGGGAAGTTGTGTGAGTAATCTATTTTAAAGTTAATTTCTAGTAGTACCTAATACGAACACTAGGCCAGAAGGGTTTCTATTTCAAATAGGCAGTAGGTACTAACAATACTACTTTAAATAGGCAGTAATAACTAAAACTTTAAGTACGACGAACAATACGAACATGCATGAAAATACATGACTGTTGATGAAGCGAAAGAGGTATGTAAGAATCGCAGAAATTGGCGTTCCATTATATCTGCCTATGGGAGATAGGGTAAAAGTTTAGGTTTCGTAAACTTTCGTGTCCGATATGAAAGTTGGAATTCCGATTATCGGATATTAATATGAAAAAGTTTACGTAAATGTTTGTAAATAATTTATGTGACGTTTGTTAAAAAATATGAAATTATACAGATAAGACCTTCTGCCAACGGCTTCGCTCGTTTTCTCGCGAGATTTAAAATTAACCTATCGTACGAGTACCACCCAAGTCAGCTCCTAGCCTGTATACCAACATAAAATCCGTTCTATAGTTTCAGTCTGATTTACGGATAAACATCCAAACAAACAAACTTTCAAATTTGTGTGATTCAAAATAATTTTACACTCTTTTTGTTTTTATTTTCAGTTTCTCTATCGATGGTTGCGTACTTTCCGGATTTGTAATCACAACACTGAGTGGGGACTCAGTTAATATAGGATATGGCCACTACAAACTAATAAAATGTGTTTATACCGTTGAGGTAATCAATATTCATTATTACAATTAAATAATCTACTTATTTATTGTGTATTAGACATACTTAGGTTATAAAAAGATTTCAGAAAAAAAACAATTGACTTAATAATGTGTTTGCAATGCCAGTTACCTATTGCTACTACAAACCTATAAAAAGTTCCTACACCTCTTTGGTGGCCAAGGTACTTGAAGCTGTTCACACAGAATTTAATATAATACTTGATTGATATTTTTTGTTGGAACATTTATTGTTTTTAATTTTCTGTTTTCGTTGAAATACTTAGTTGTATTGTGCTTCTGTGGACGAGTACTACTTGTACATAGTTTCATATACCTAAGTAATATCAGTAACCTCCATACTGTATATTATAGTATACACATTATCATAACTTACCCAAATTATTGTGAGTCGTATGAATAATCAAATAATGAATTGTTTCTCCATAAGATCTACCGGGCAGGCGATAACTCACCTCCGGTTATCGCGAAGTATCAGCCCCAAAGAGATGACAGTTGGAGTAAGCATATTATCATTTTGTTTGATATCATTATGAAGTTAAACATGCAAGTATACATGTAAATAAAACTAAAAATCTTACTGAATTGTTAGTATAGCATGGATTTCCGCAAAGTAACGCCTGATTCTATTCTATATATGAACTTAGTAGTGTTATATTGTAGGCTAGGTACCTATGTTATGTTATGTTATAAAACTGGGTTTAACGACGAGCCTAAACTGCTCGTCCAGTGTGGGATTTAAAGTAAATATCGCATTTAAAGCTTTGGTTGGCCAGGACAATCAGCTTAATTAATTAAAGTATATTAATCCTAGATAGCGTACCGTAGCCAAGCACGTCATGTGCGCTCCTGTTTATTCTGGCACCGTCGTCACTATATGGGCAGTTGAACATGACTGCACGAGCGTCTTGCGGTGCCCCTTTGTCACCTAGTGCCTAAGGATAATACAGCTCTATTGGTATATTAAATGATCCCTCTCAACAGGTCTTGGTATTAGAGATTTGCTGATAAAACCGATCAGAGAAGAGGTGGACGGAAAGTTACAAGCAGCCTTGTTAAGTTTCGTCAACACTACCTCATTGTTCGGTGATAAACTTCAGGGATATATGTGAGTTTACATTTATTTTGTGACTAACTTCTAACTTTGTTCATTTAAATGTAGAATTATAGCAATTCTTTCTCTTACGTGACGTCTTCTGGCTGGATTTGATGATTTTTTTGACACAATTTCAAAAATTACTGACTACTTACTACTTAAATTCGTTTTTTCGAAAATTTCTCAGTCTACTACTGACGGTGTCTGGAATTGTGCCCAGTATATTATGGCCAATAGGCTCCCCCTGTTACATGGGACTTACAACACAAATGGTGAAAATTGATTGTACATTGAATAGTAGCAGGCCGTAATGTACACCTCTGTCTATCCCTTAGGGGATACAAGGCGTGACGTTGCATGCATTTCCATTGCAGAGACGAGCAGAGGAAGGTATTCGCAGAAACTGCAACATTCTTAACAGATGTGCACAGGAACTTGAACAAAATTACAATTGAGCAGAATAACGCACATATTCCGTTGGATGACCACTATGTCACCTGGGATAGCGGTAGAGTAAGTATAAATCGGATGTTACATTATTTTGTATGTATTGACCTGATATTTTTGAGTTAGGACAAAAATGACTGTTACTATTTTACAGTAACTTACAATATCTACATTAAGGGAGATAAGTTATATAAATTGCTTCTTAAGAAGAACAGTATTATTGGGTTCTTAGAGTTATGAAAATTCTTATTAGATACACTTCATAGCTTCGAATACATAGATTTTTTTTTCATACTTTTCTCAATATGGTAGATGATTAATTTTTATTTTATTGTCAGACTTGTAAATTATTTTAAAATATTAGACACGTTATTTTTTATTCTCTTACGGAAAATAAATACTTTCGTAGATATACCTATTGATTTGAAACACCACGTGACGACACTTCTAGGTATATTTTACCTATACGTAGAAATGCCGTATTTGCTCCCATTCCTAAACTTTGATTCGTTTTATCTAAAGATTATTATCGTATATGACAAAATAAAAAAAAATGCGTGTCTAATATTTTTTCATTACGTAACTGACGGACTTAATAATTATTATCCCTATTATGTCAAAATAAATTGTGACGTAATATAATGTTACATTAATTTAATTTATTTTCCAAAAAAAGTCAGATTTCATCCCAATTCCAAAGAAAAATGCAGACTCCGTGAATTTAAC
This sequence comes from Spodoptera frugiperda, assembly GCF_023101765.2. Lineage (NCBI taxonomy): Eukaryota > Metazoa > Arthropoda > Insecta > Lepidoptera > Noctuidae > Spodoptera > Spodoptera frugiperda. The sequence goes on along the minus strand of NC_064213.1, from coordinate 9,373,865 downwards.
GGGGATAGTGTTGTCTGGATTAGACTCGATGTACTCGGCACACATCGGCGGACCTTACAAGATGGGGGCTTTAATGATTGCAGAGGAGATGCGGTTCAGCACCTTACAGGTTAGTTTTCCACTTTCGGGGATAAAAAGCGTGACGATGTAATAATAATGAATAATAATGATTTTATTTTAAATTACAGGTACGCTTCGTTTATGGATTAAACAAAGCGGAATGGCCAGGGGAAACGCTAGACCAATTTGCCTTTTCTACTGAAATAAAGGACTTGACCGTAAATCTCCAAATGGAGGTGCGGTTAGACAAGAGTACAGATAAAACGTCTATTTTGAAAGGCTGTACCTACAAAATCCTCCAGGTTACTGGATTCAGGTATCTTTTCGTTTTTTTTTGTTTTTATTGAACAGGTGGTAAACGAGCAGACATATCATCTGATGGTAAGCAATTGTCGCCGCTCAAGGACACTTGAAACATCAGAGGCGTTACAAGTGCGATGCCGGCCTTGTGGGGGTTAGGTATTTTAGGGTTGTTGGGGAACGGGGATTGGGAAGGGGGGAATTGGGCCTCCGGCAATCTCACTCACATAACGAAACACAACCCAAGTGTTGTTTCACGTCGGTTTTCTGCGAGGCCGTGGTATCACTCCGGTCGAGCCGACCCATTCGTGCCGAAGCATGATTCTCCGACACTTAAGTGTAGCACATGTTTATAATCCTACTAATATTATAAATGTGGAAGTGTGATTGAATGTAGCTATGAACCTGTGTATGTTTTTTTTTCACTCTTTCACGCAACAACTACGGAACAAAATTGTATGAAAGGCGTATAGAAGATTATTGTTTGGAATGAATGGATAAAAGGCGTGACGTTGCGTTCCGTTCCGTTGATATGTAATTATGTTAATTTCAGACGAATGACAACCACGTTACCAGGTTTGATGCATGGCTTGGTGGAAAACCTGGTGTATGGGCATTTGTTGAATGAGCTACCAAGAATCATCAGGGCTCATTTGAAGGCCATCTTACGGACAGCCCTACGACCTCCCACAACGACACCACCGCCCGTTACTGATAACAGTGGTCTGGGTGAGTTATATACTATTTATTTCATATCATAGCGGACTACCTAGCGGGTTTACCGGGGCTCCGGCTCGAAAAGCAGGAGTAAGAACGGGATGATTTTTAGTCAGTAAGAGTCTGACACTCTCTCTTGCCTCGCCCATAGCGGCAGAAGTCATTGGATGATTTTCTCCCCTTAAAAAAATAGGTTCTTGCACTGGTATTGTACTGGCCCTCTTTTTTTTACATTTAATGGGTCGACGTTTGGCCGCTATCTCACCTGATGGTAAGTGATATATAACCCTTTGCAGACGACAAGCAGACAAGCAGTCAGAGAACATGGACAGTTTGTACTTATTGTTTAATACTATTAAAATGTTGTGTCAATTGTAAAATATTTTCATTTTAGTGGTTAGTGATCGTCCTGCAGTAGAAGTAGAATGTTCAGAGGGTGATGATGACACCGTTAACCGAAGAGACGTGGAAATTGTACCGCCAAAGAATTCTCTACAGGGAGTGACGTCACGGACGCCGGTAACAGGTGACTGGTTTATGTCACCGCGAGTCGAATAAAATAAAACAACAGTGCTACATAGATACCTTTATTCGCAAAGTGTTTAATAATAGTTAACTCATAACATATATTGTGGATAGCAGCAGTGTTCCATTATAATTAAAATTACAACACATCTTAGATTATTCTCGGTGTCGAAGTGCAAAAACTACCCTAATCAAAAAAAAAAAAACTTTTGAACTTAGTAATTGAACTATCTTACATCTATTATCTAAACATGGCCAAGTGTGGTGGATGTGGGCAGTTTATTGCTGCATCAGCGAGCGTTAGGTGCAGTAAGTGCGCGGGATGCTACCACCGCGCCTGTGTGGGTGTACTACCGACGGCGACCCCTTCTCCTACATGGTTGTGTCCCGGTTGCAAGGCGACACTACCTAAGACGGATAATTCCGCAACACCAGTTAAAGGTGCGGCAGCAGATTACTCCGAACCAAATAGTCTGCCCGCCGTCACTCCCCCCGTGAGCACAGCCGTGAGTCTGGATTTGGCGGCGGAAATTCGTGCATTTAGAGAGGAACTAAGCGGACTCAGGGCCGACATACGCCAGCTGCGGCAGGAGAATGCCGAGTTCAGGGCTGCCAATGAAGGCTACAATGGGCGGATGGGAGCAGTGGAGGGCAGGCTAGATAACATCGAGCAGCGGTTTGAGGCGACGGATGCTCCTTCTTACGACCACCTCGAGAAGACGATCGCTGATTTAAAGGTACAGCTAAATGAGCGGGATCAGGACCTATTATTGTTATAACTATTACCATTGGATGTGTTAAGTACGGTCATACGTGATTAGATAAATACACCGGTATAATGCTCGATAACTTCTAGAGCTGGGTACTCACTTAGCCGTGTAGCACGTAACGTATCAGATACAGTAACGAGTGAGTACGTAGGCACGAGTCCGCTGCGAGCCGTTCGCGGAGACCCGCCGGGTGGACTCACTACGAACACAAAGGCGGCTCGTAGCAAATCAAGATAACTCAAAATATGTATTTGCATGTTAAGGTAGGTATTACAGGTCTTAATTTAAATGTCATGTACATCTTAACGGCCTTTTTCAGGCGTTGCAAATTTTTACTTAACCTAGGACTTAATACAAACTTAATAGTAGTGTTTATTTCTTATGTGTATATATTGTAGTATATTATGTAGTGAGTATGTATATATAGTAGTATGTATATCTGATGCGTTGCAGACGTCCTACCACTACGACAACACCGCCCGTAACAGATAAAGATAGCCTACTAGTTACTTACCATTTATTTCATATCATAAAACTAAAAATGTTTAGAGCTCGCTGCGAGCTGTTCGCGGAACAAGCGCAGCGAGCTAGTCACCCGCCTGGTGGCGGTATCACTACGAATACAAAGGTGACTCGTCAATAGATACGCTGTGGACTGTAGACCAGGGGCCTTAGTCTGCTATTACAATTGTGTCAGAATGGTCGATCATTGAGCAGTGCAAGAGGGACGGAGCTATGTAGGTTGTATAGCTCCATCCCTCTTGCACTGCTCAATGATCGACCATTCTGACACGATTGTAATAGCAGACTAAGGCCCCAGCTGTTCCCACTTGCAGGTTGATACAGTATCTGTTACGTTACGTGCTACACGACTAAGGGAGTACACAGCTTAGGGTTCCGATTAAATATAGATAAGATAGATAAGATGAAAGATATGTCAATGGCCCATGTCTACTACTAGTTTCTAAAATGGAATAATTTCTTTTTATTTTCGTAAGTGTATATCTAATATTAACTGGTCTGTCTGTGCATTGTAATTACGATTACTACACCCTAGTGTGTTACCTCGAAAAAGACAGTCAAGACGCACAGAAAATAAATAGGTAGGTATAGGTATAAATTAAGAAGAACGTTTTTTATGTATAGAAGTGATAATTAATTTATAAATATCTGATGATAATAATAATAATTTCTAAACAAACTGAATTGTGTTTTGTTTCCAAAATCCCAGAAAACAAATAAATGTAGTGAAGATATTTCGGTGGCATCAAAAAATTTGTAGCTAATCGTGTTTAAGAAGTTTTGAGGCTCTACAATCTCTTTAATCAATATACTTAATTAATTTATGAATTTATTTATCTACGAACTAAGACAGTAACGAGTGAGTATAAACTATTCCAGTGCAATTGCACCGTCACGCCTTTTAATTTTAATTTTATTCCAGTATTTTATTAAATGATATTTATTTTTGCAAATAGGTTACAAAGTAACTCTTTTACTCGTCAATCTTTCAAAAAAATCTAGATGAGGCCGTATTATAACTACTGTTTTGTTCTTCTATTTTATAATTTTCATACCCAGTCATCATCCCTATTGTATAGATCCAATATAGGTAGGCTTGCGATAGGTATGTGAGTATGTTGTTGTAAAAAAGTGTAATGAATAACAATGGGCTTAATTTATATTTCAAAATAATTTGATAGCAATCACAATTGGGTCGAATGTAATAATATCAGGGGAGATATTTGCTATTACGTTGCTGTGTATTTAGGATCCCTTACGTTGCGAGTAGGTGTAATTAAGTAGCAGATATAGGTGTCCATTAATGAGCTATTTTTACCTACCTTTGTTGCAAGAGTATGGTGGATGGTAAAATAAACAAGTCCAAAATGTGAGGTTTTCCATATTACGTGAAATAACTATGATTAATGCACTAGCATCATGTTCTTACCACCTGTCATCATTATCATCATCATCATCAGCCTATAAGAGGCAACTGCTGACCAAAACCTCTTATCACATGGAGAAGGTTTGAACATTAATCACCACGCTTGCTCATTACGGGTTGGTAATTTTAAACTTATAATTAGAAAGTACAAGCCCAGGTTTTCTCACGATGTTTTCCTTCACCGTTTGTCAGTGGTGTCTAAATAATCTTAGAAAGTACATACAACTCGGAAAAGCATGCATGAAAAGCGAGCTTCTTAAACGACATTTTCAGACAGGAATAGTGTGTGTTACCTCAATTGTATGTAAAGCTGTCACACTTATCACCACAATATTTTTTATTAAATATAAAAAACTTATCCCTAAAAGTTATATGTACTAATAATAAAAAAAGAGAAAGTACGATTATTTGAATTTTATTAACTAAACATGTCACAAAGGAGTAATGGATATGGTAGAATGACCATGAACGATAGGTTATAAGTTTAGGTCCGCTTTCTAACCAGCTTCTGCAGCTATACAGGTTTGTACACCACGTTGTCTTCATCCACATCTTCGGGCTCGTCAGCGATGACGGCTCTCGCAGTCGTACCCCACACTCGCATCGGCACGTAACTGTGGAATTGGTCCATAGATTCATTCATAATACTCATCACCTTACTTCATAAGATTTAAATACTTCTACATATAAAATCAAACAAAACGTAAAAACTAAATAAAATAAAACAATAATATCATTATTAGTCACTATTCAGGTACTAGGTTTTACGGGTCTTTTACCTTTTATGGAAATCATCACGTTGCTTGGCTTCTGATGACTCTTTCGCCTGATCCTTGAGACCAATAATGGATACCGAATCCAGATTTTTATCAGGAGCTGGGAACAAATTCTCAGGCATATCTGTATGTCTGCTTCGCGACGTGTGGTCTTGAATAGGTTGGAAGTTTCTCATCATTATTTCTGAAGAACCACTTCGCCAGGAGACAGTTGGTATCATGGGGTTCGGCATGATAGATATAACAGGAGTGTCAGGCGATGGCCTATAACCGCCCGGTGGTTCCTGAAACGAATAGAAGAATGATGAGAAGAAATTATTACCTACTTTCTAGATCAGATCAACGTCACGCCTTTTATGCCCGAAGGGGTAGGCAGAGGTGCACATTCCGGCATGTAATGCCGCTATACAATGTACACAGAGTTTTCACAATTTGTATTATAACTCCCATGTAATAGGGGGTGAGCCTATTGCCATATACTGGGCATTATTCCAGACTCCGTGCTACCACTGAGAAATTTTCGAAAAGCCGAAAAAAGCCCCCAGTAATACTTTGCCCAACCGGGGAATCGTTACTCCTAGAATCGAAAGTCCAATGTTCGGCAGTCACACTTGCGACCACTCGAGCAACGATGCAGCCTACTTTCTATATCGCATGAAATGAGAAGGAAGATCCCGTATGGAGCCGTACATATCTCACATGGGTGTGTGTAATTGTATGCATTTCAGAATAGCTTTATGTTTGGAAATAACCTACAAGCACTATGCTATAAATACCCTACAAAAAATCTTATTTTTACCTGCATAGGTGAAAGCAGAGGAATGATTTGTTCCCGAGGTGGTTCCTGGATAGATTGTTGCCGACTAAGTAGTTGCTGATTAAGTTGTTGCTGATTAAGTAGTTGTTGATTAAGTAGTTGCTGATTTTGTTGCATACTTTGAATAGGGACTAAGTCTTGAGCATTTTGGACATTTTGGACTTCTGCTCTTTTGTTTGGATTGTACCTCGTCAAGATTTCTGCATACTTTCTTGTATCCTGGGTCTTTAGCCATGTGTCAGCTAGAGGCTTGCTTTCTGCTGGCGGTCTATGATCTTCATAGTCATTAGCGGTTCCATTAAATACTGTTAAAAATGTGAAATTAAATTATATCTATATATTAATACGCGAAGCAAAAACTTTGTAACTGTTTTTACGAAAATTGCGCGGACGTAGGAGCATATTGGTACACTTATAGTTTATGTTTAGGAGAAGTCCAAAATGCTAATATTTTTCAAAAATAATGCTTATAAAGTACATTAAATTAATAAATAAAACATTACACACACATGCATAGTATCTGATCGTATTTGACAAAACGTCAAAATTGACAGACATTGCGTTGCGATGATATTCTCACGTCTTATATGAATAGAGTTTTATAAAAGAGTTAAATGGTATTGTAAATTAAATCGTATATGGTCGAATTTCGACCACTAGGCGACCACTAGTTATTATTATTATTTTAACTCTGTTACTGAATACGAGTCAAACAGGAATACTGATTACCGGATGGTAAGCGATCAGAGCCGCTTACGGACACCAGCAGAGGAGTCACAGGTGCGTTGACGAACTTTTAAGATGGCACACTCTCTCTTAACAAAGGTTGTATCGGTTCGGAAATACCGCCGATGGCAGATCATTCGATACGTTCACTGTACGAGTCATAAAGTTACGAGAAACACGCATCTAGTTGCCTACCAACTATAATATAATATGATAACGACAGCAGCAATATAATAAAACTAATATAATTATGATTACTTACATTCTTCTTCATTTCCACCAACTCTTCTTAAGCCCGAACGCCCGAAAGGTCCGGGATTGGGATTGCCAGCTGGATTCAACTGTGGTTTAATAAATTTAGAGAACGCTCCTCGCCTCATATATACAGTGATATCATTTCCTGGAAAAAATACATTCATAAACTTCACAACAGCAGCTATAAAGTCCGAAATCTGTTGTCGAAAGAAAGACAACTTGGGGTATTTGTGGTGCCATCATCAGTACCTACTAGCAAAATGGAGTTTTGTTGCATGGCGGCAATAAATTTAACGAATCAATTGTTTCCCTAGTCTGTTTATCGGATAGATATTGTAACGATGCGTGATGTAGTGTCGATAAAATCATGTACACATATCGATAATGTCGATATACAAGAAATCGATTTATAAGCAAAAAATTAACTTTAATATATTTCAACGATATTTACAGAAATAATGAGACTCATTCGGAAAATACGAGTAATGTAAATAATAAGATATAGAATCCAATTTTATTGACCAGCGAGGCTATCGAGCCCAAATACATATAGAAGATACCCAACAAGGTAACAGTAATTCTTTAACTGATACTCTGATAGGTACCATGTTTGACCTGTATGTATGTATGTCTTGGTGGCCCGGTAGTTTAAGAAGCCCGCCGCCGCGCCGCCCGCCGCCAAAAGCTACCAAAAGCAATTACCAATCATGTGACTTGCTAAGATTATTTAGACACCACTGACAAACGGTGAAGAAAATCATCGTGAGGAAACCTGCGCTTATAATTTCTAATGATAAGTTTGAAATCATTATAATACCCATCAAAAAATAAACAGACGTATTATTTCTTTATAAATTGAGTGACACATTAATTAATCGGTTGCAGTCGATAATCAAGCCCGTAGTATGAATATAATTCTATAAGTCTTGATTTCAATAATAATTCTATTATTCATTCATTGAACGCCTGAGAAAACCGTAAGTAACTCCTGTGCGCCAGGATCTACAGTAGGTACAACCATGTAAATACCATGAGCAACGAGGCAGTTGATACGTACGTGTGAATGTGAGCCACTCGGCCATTGAGTAGTTGTACCCATAGGCGATGCCAGTGACTATGGCGACCGTCAGCCCGAAGCAAATCGCTATGGCAAGAAGGCAAGATAAGAAGAAGGAAACTAACCTGGAAATTTAAAACAAATTATCTATGACTAAATAGTAACAGTGAAGTTTGCTTTTTAGTTTTTTATTGTTTTTAACTTGTGGTTTTTGCAGTTGATTTTTAAGCGCAGTTCTTTATTTTTCTTTCTAAATGAAGCACTGAATAGGTTAATTTGGCGATTGGCCTTTTCGAATAGGTACATACATGTTATAATTATGTTTATAACAGCTTGACCGATGGAACCTGAAATACATAAATTGACGCAAACCTGGCCCGACCTATGCAGGGCTACTTAGAATACTAAAATGTATAAAAAATGTGCTCTCTTCGGGAACTTAAATGAATAGTCTTGTAGCACTTTGACGGATCGAGAACATAACTTTGCACCTTTCACTTGTGGCTCATGCCACGAATATTAAATGGTGAACGATTTATACTACATTTGCTGATGTTCGGACAGTCACGCTTAGGATGGCAAACGGCAGACAGATTATCAGGTGAGCACTCGGAGACGCCCGGGGATACTCGTAACAAGAAAATTTGTGTAGGTAACTCCTTTTTTTGAGTGTTAGGGTTTTGAGGATTTGTAACGGGACGAGGGGGAGGGACTACGCAACACAATGTAAGCGTTAGTTACTTACTATAGCATATCCTATTTCTAATAAGAAAAGATAGTTAATTAGAAAAATAAAACAAACTTCAGTACTTAGTTAGCATCAGTTAAGTATTCCTTTGCAAGTTTCTGCTTATACCAGCTTTACATTCGTTTAGTTCAACTTTAAATTGAGTGGCCAACAGTACATTTACAGTGGTTAAAGATTTTTTTAAAAGGAAACTTGTTCGTTGGAAAACCTTTCGTATACCTTTTTTAGTTCTTATTTTTAAAAACTTTTCTTAATTTTTTTTTTAAACGTCATGGTTAATTTTGAATACAAACAGTTTTTTTACTACAATACATTTAACGAATAGTTGTCATAGTTAACTGAAGTAAGTGAACGAATTATTACATAAATAGTTGGAACGAGAAAAGTCGGGATTACTATGTAACACTATTCACAATTATAATATACACAACGTGAGCTGCGGACAACGTAAAAGATTACCGGGCTCCGACTCGGAAAGCAGCAGTAGGAACAGGGTGGTTTTTAGTCAGTAAGAGTCTGACACTTCCTCTCACCCAAGGCGGCAGAAGTCATAGGATGATTATCGCCCCACAAGAAAAAAATATACACGTAGCTTACGACCTAAAGCTACTCTCTAGTTTGTAGTTCCTTGACTAATTACCATAACCATTTTTATTTTTCACTAATTTCACTTGAAGCTATTCTGTAAACACAACATTAATAATTGGTACAGACCTGCCACATTAATTATTTAATTCGTATTTTTTTTAATTAATCTTATCCCACACTAGTTTTCCCTGTGTCATGTGTGCGTTTACGAACACAAAATTTCACATACACATAACACTCAGACCCGGAACAATTAACAATCTATGGATCACACGGAGTGGCACCGTGCGGGAATCGAATCCGCTACACGTAGACCAGCATCCAATTGCCCAGCCACAGCACGAATTGTGCAGTCGTTTAAAGTGTTAAGTCAAAAAGAAAAATATAAAAAATATAAATGGCTACGGTAATAAGACAAAAAACGTCGAACTGGAAAATGACTGTTTAAGTATTTAACCAACAAAAATGTCACAACAAATAAGTATTACTGGCTTGAAATAGGTATTACACAATAACCGAAAAAAAAAACAATGTATTTTCGGATATCGAATGACATAATGCCTATTCAAAGTCGCTCTTTTATGACATGTTTATGCAAGGTCGCTCCTTTTCCACATTTGCAGACAATAGGCATCCATTTAAAGTATTCAGTAGGTACCACACAAGTCCATCAAGTTAATTTTTTATTATCTAACATCTGTAGGACGTTGGCACGCAATTTGATTTAACCCTACCAGTTAAATTTACCTGATTAATTTTCATACTCATACGTCTGACCTGCTCAACGTATATAAATGTATTTTGTATTTTACTATATGGGTAGATGTTATTATGTTTTGTTTCGCACATAAGGGAATGATAATGTTAAATAGTTAATTGTAGAGACGAGCTAAACACTTGTGCTGCCCAGGTTTGTATTAAAGAATAGGCAATAAGCAAATAGGGTAGATGACTATTTTTTAGTATTCATACTAAATGTCATTCTTGTAGATTATTTCTATGTATTTATTTTCTTACGGAAACAAATACTTTCGAAGATATATTGATTTCAAATATCGTGTGGCGTTACTTCTAGGTTCGTAAATTTCTTCACCAAATAGCAGTTTTATGTACGTGCCTAATACGATAACACAGGTTACTGACGTTATTGAGAGCGTACACTCATGCGCCGTCAACTATGTAGGTACTGTCAAATGCAATTGTGGAATGGACGTTTGGCGCATTGAATTTGCTGCTCACAAAGCGATGAACGATGTCTACCTGCCAAATTATATGTATGCCGTGCAACGAAGCATGACGTCAAACCTTTGCCAATCCTTTTAGCAGCTGCTCACATCATAATGTAAGTGATTCATTAAAACTCGATGTCAATTGACTTCTGTTCTGTTTGTCATATTGTTAGTTCAATAAATTTTATTTTGGAAGATAGAACATCACTTATTATGCAGGTATCTATTGTACCTTTTACTTATTAAAATCCCAAACGTCAATATTAATTTGAAAAGTTTACGAAAAATATTGAAGTTTAAGATTATAGCTTTTACCTGTATTAAAATTCCAGTAAAATAGTCCCAATTTTTGATTACCTAAAATACTGAGATGATTATAAAGGCGCTTTATTTATTTTTTCTATTCCGTTTGTTCTTGATGTACGAGGAAATGTTTTTGTTAATTTTTTCTTGAGTTATATTGGCAAATTAATTCTGACCATAGCTGCTCGTTGTGACGATATGATTGTAAATATGGGGCCAACATTAGGGGAACGAGTTTAAGTAAAAAACTTAATAAAACACTAACTGCCACACTCAGAGACATTTAACGATTACTTAAACCATTCCTTAGTAACGATTTTGTATGGAAAACAGTTATAAGGACTGGGTTAAGTAACCATTAAATGACTATGAGTGTGGAGGTATATGAGGATAGAGATATGCGATACAGATACTTGTGTACCTAAATAAAGTAAGAATAAAGCCAATATTTAAAAATGTAAATATTTAAAAACGTAAATATCAAGTAAAGTAAATAAATAAATGAATAATAAACCAAGTAAAAAAAAGGCTAGCAAAAGTTTCTGAATACAATAAAGTACATAATTGTAAAGCGGTTGCTGCTTTATAGACCAAAACAAACGATGGTGAACACAAAGAGTATTAATCGGTAACTTCAACAATATATTCGCTTCGGAGTACGGATGAATAAAAAAATCCAAACTTTTCCGTCAAGTTCTTGAATGGGAAATGTGCTGGAAATTCGTCCACTTTTGTAAAGCTGTCCCTTGGGACTCTAGCAACGGTAGCTAGCTACATAATATACGTGTCGATTGGGTCGTTTTTTACCTCCGTCTAGAATTCGATGAGGCGATCTCATGGGGAATCAATGAGCTAATTATACTCTAGATACGGTTCCGTAAAGGAATGGAAACTGTTTTTCTTATGTGACTTATCCGCACTTTGGAATATGTGGAGGTTTCAGCTAAAAACCATTGCTATTGGAATTCTATATTAGTAGAAACAAACTACTTGATGTTCTCGACCCAATATTTTTAAGATTAGCCTCGTCTACTCAAAGTTAATTAATTGTGTATGTTCTATGGGTTAAACCAGTTTTAAGTATGTAATGTAATAATTTGTTTGTTTATGTTGTATGTGGTTCGCATTCTGTACCTACTTACTTATGTATATTTTGTATTTCTCGGTCAAGCCACTGTAAATTGTTTATGATAAATAAATGTCTTAAACCTTAAAAATCTTGTTGTACACAATAACAAAACGACACAGGTTGTTGGAATGCATGAATGTGATGCAACGTGGACGCTGAAGAACTATATAGGGTGACTGGTAATTAGTGACCAATGTTTAAACACGTGATTGTACTAAGATTTTCCCAAAGAAACTTTTTTGTATACTCATTAGTTTTAAAGTTGAATTCTACCAGGAAAATAACAATGGCCGGTTAATTGAAAAATATGAAATGAACTACATTTTACCTATAAACACTACACAGTATTAAAGTGTTGCCATCAAGCACGTTTAAAGTTTTTTTACCTTTGCACAAAGTCGATCCCCCATGCGAAGCAACTGAATATATAGCACATAACAACTCGTCAATCAGCTCAGCAGGTATGGGGACACCATCACTCGTGTCTAGTCGCTCTTGTCTTCCAGAAACTGCAATTATTTAATTATTAGTAGTTACCCCATGGAGATGACAGATTAGAATACATTAGTTACCAACTCTATTATTTTCGCGAGTTTTGTAAGAGCTGACTATGGTTATACGCCAATCGATCGATAGTCGATTGATGATCAACTGGTGTGGAAGCTTTAATCGATCGACGGGTACCAGTCGACTAACCAATCGATTGTTTGCCGGTCGATGTAGATCGATTACCCCGCGAAACGTAGTTTAGAAGAAATTATCGATCGACGTCGAACAATCCATTCTACCATCTATGGGCTATCAATCGATGGGTGTAGTAACACCCTAAGTGATTTTAACCTGAGATTGAACAGCGGTACTCTGATAAACCTAAATCTTTGGATTTTTAAGGTTTATTGTGATTTTTTAAAGAAAATTTTAAGGCTCATTTTCAATTTTCTTTTTACAATTACTTTATAAATTACAGCTAATTTAATAACGTGATAAAGTATAATGCTCCTCTGTTCTGAACCCAGCAATTATTCTAAGTGAACATTAAAACGTATAAACCCAGTTAATAATCCGTAAATGGGCCATAAAATATATAAACACAGCTATGAAAATGTACAGAAGCTAAGCATATCTACCTATTCTTACTGTCGAATATTTTCAATAGATTTTTGACTTTACTACAAGATGACAAAGTTGTAAATCCATCAACGAAACGCGGACGAGTACTTCGACGCCTAACGAGAATTTTTATTTAATTTTTTCTTTATTTTAGTATTAAGTTAGTTTTTATTCCTTTTTTTAGGTATTTTTAAGTTGTAAATAATGTGTAAGTAATCATAATAATTTACTTCGAACAAATCAACGAAAGACAAAGAATTTGGCAGAGAGAAGTACCCATGTATGTTTTGTTGCTGGTTTCTGTACTTCGAGTTTCCAGCGGGTAACTGTTTGCGAAATTAAGGCCTTGCCTATACCTTGTATTTATTCGTAGCAACGTTTGGTCGAAGCCAAAAGAATGCCAAAGTTCCGTACAGCAGCGTTGTCAAAGGTTGCGACACCGACACGTGCGTCGAGGGCCGCCGCTTTGTAAGTGACAACAATTTTAAATAAATCATGCATGGAGACCCTGGCTGTACTACGCTTGTGTAAAATTACTCATTCCGTATGCTCCTGCCGTGGAGACGCGACTAAACACATTTCTTATACCTATTTGAATAACAAATCTTGTCTAAAATAAATTCGTTTTTAAACTTATTGAGACCAAAAATTTTTTCTAGCGAACCAACTTCTGACGAATTTAAGTATATCTCGCTTATCGAAATCAAATCTATTAGCTATTAATTTTTCACACAATAATTTAAATTTCGATCCTTGTTATACACGAGTGACCGCACTTTTTCCTTCTTGTATAGTTTTTGATGACACAAATACAACTTACCAAAGTTAAGAAATTAATATACATCTAAAAATAAAGTTAATAATTATACACAACTATAATAGACTACAAATATTTATTTAAAAAATATTGTGACAACTGGGTATCTTCGAAAATGTCAAAACTGTCAATACTGCAAGATGACAGCAAGAAGATGTAATTATAGTTCAAAAATGCGTTCGTAACGAATTATTGTAATTTCAGGATAAAAAGGTTTTTTAGTTGAATTTCAGTTAAAATACAAACAAGAACTACAGGGCTGTATTTCGATGTTATTACGCAATAGGAAGCTTAAAAAATGGAAAGAAATAACCAGAGAATATAATAAAAACGATTTTTAATGAAAACAAGCTTATGCCAGAAAGTCATAACTGAATTCCGAGAATGAGTCAGTGAGCATTTAAAAATGGAGCTTTAAAACAATTCGGAAATGCAAAGAAATAATATTTAAAACTATTAATTCAATATTCGAGTGTTATGAAAATGTTAAAATGAATTTTAAAATCGCGTCGTGAGTAGTTCGCGTTATATTTCTGGCCAGTAGCACTCGGTGTCTCGCAGCGGGTGGCCGCGCCGCCCGCCCAACGCAGCTACACTTTCGCGGGCATGTCGCTAACGTACAACAAATAAAGTTTCAACTTTTACTCAAATAAAGTGAACTGAATCAGTGTTTAGTGTGACTTTTGTGTGTTAAACTGGAGTTCCGTGGATTTTCTCAGTTTTTATACTTAAGGTAATTTAAATTTGTAGAGGTCGTTAAGTTTCCCCTTCATTTGAGAGCCGTCAAACTGTCGACACCGCGTTAGTCTTAATGGAGACCAGTAGATTATAAATTGGCTCCTTGGTGGCACCTCGTCCATTATAAATGGGTGTTACAAATTATTACGAGACCGACTATGCAATATTAGAAAAGGTTCGAACATTCCAATAATTAGTTTGCTGAGTTATTTGTGGGAAGGTTTAATTTTCTTAGTAGGTGTCTACGATTTGTTAAACCTAAGAAGAAATACCTAAGTACAACACTGTGGTACTTAAAAAAATATATATTACACTACGTTTATCAGATACATGGCTTTAAAATAAAATTACTCTGTCATTACTAAATAATCTGAAATGAATAGAACACCAAGGAATCTTTACTGTCTATTATACCTTTATAATGCTTAAACCTTCTTATATTAATGCTCAAACCTTCGCCGTGTGAGAAGAGGCCTTTGGTCAGCAATGACCACTTATAGGCTGTTGATGATGATTATATTTGTAGCTTTAAAGTTTTCTAATATGTTCACAGTGAACTGGTATTTTTAATTAAAGGAGCCATTTATTCATTACTTTCTTAAACTAAATTAATAGATGGTTCACCAAAACTAAGAACGTTAATGAAGAGAAAACGTGTTGTTTGTTTACGGTTCGAAGGTGGCAAATAATAGGACAGCGTTTTCTTCATCAAAACATTGCCAAAAGTATCTTAATCATTTGTTAATTAAATTAGGACATAGTAGGTCTGGAGCCTACGTCTAGTTGTGGACAAGAACAGGCTGATAATGATGTTTTTTCGACGGGGTAAAATCATCTAATGACATCTCCCGCCTTGGGCGAGACGAAAGAGTCAGACTCTTACTGACTAAAAACCACCCAGTTCTCCTGCTTTTCGAGCTGGAGCCCCGGTAATCCCGCTAGGTAGTCCGCAGCTCCGCATGGTGATCAAGGCTAGAAGTCCGGTTTCAAACTATGTTCTTGACCATTTTTATCATAACCGGATCAGTATTTCTGTAGTATAGTGCTGTAAATGTAACCAAATCAACTGATTTCATATTTAATATTCATATGAATATATGCAGTTTCTTTCTCGAAGATCTATGTGCTCCTATGATTGCTTTTGTGTATTTTATCCTGTGTTCTATTCTCAGGTTTAGTAAATGTTTTAAGAGTTATTCGGACTGACCTATAATCATCATCATCATATTAGCCACAATACGTCCACTGCTGAACGTAGGCTTCCCTAATGACTTCCAGATAGTCCAGATAGTTTGCCGGTTGGAACCTACCTGCATCCAGCGGACTGAACTATGTTTAAACGAAATCACTACCTTACATTAAATAGGTACGTGACGAGCATGTTACGATATTAGTAACAAATTAATGGTAAATAATAATAAATCGAAGTTTTCGAGGTTTCAGAGATTAATCACGTGTAATAATTTAGTGGAATACGGCCTTCATTTATTTACATATGTTATTTAATTTCGTTAAAATAAATTTCAAGGATGACTCTGTCATAGGTACTTATTTATCGTAATTATACATTTTAGTATAGTCAGCAGTACTATATGTATGTATAACTAGCTACTTCCACGCTGATAATATGTAAGTTGCCTAATATGCTACTATCTGAAAGTATATTTTTATAATAACTATGGTGTATATGTATTAAATTAACTAAAAAAGGTAATTTAAAAACTAAAAAACCCGACTGCGTTTCTTTATAATATTTAAATGAAAAATCCCTAAAACAAGAAAGTCATCGTAAAATTGAAGCAGTCGGGACCCATTCTAAATATGAAGACTTAGTGAGGGCACATACTTATGGCTGGCTTTCTAGAATGGGTCCCGACTGCTTCAATTTTACGATGACTTTCTTGTTTTAGGGATTTTTCATTTAAATATTATAAAGAAACGCAGTCGGGTTTTTTAGTTTTTTAAATTACCTTTTTTATTTTATGGTCTTTTAGTTTTATTATTTTTATATTTTGATATATATCACTATCACAGTAAATACGAATCAAACGACCCCTATCAAGCGGAAATCCATCGAGTCGTTCAGGCTAGAGAGTGAGAAATATTCGAATTTGGCGCCAAAAATCCGCCATTTTGTTTTTTTATTATTTTGATATATCCAGTGTCACTCTCACAGTAAATACGAATCTAACGACACCTCTCAAGTCAAAATCCATCAAGCCGTTTAGGCTAGAGAGTGAGAAATATTCGAATTTGGCGCCAAAAATCCGCCATTTTGTTTTTTTATTATTTTGATATATCCAGTGTCACTCTCACAGTAAATACGAATCTAACGACACCTCTCAAGCCAAAATCCATCAAGCTGTTTAGGCTGCAGAGCGTGCCAAACAATTATACATACATACATACATACATACATACTCTCGAAAAACATAACCCTCCTTCTGGCGCAGTCGGGTAATAACCCTCCTTCTGGCGCAGTCGGGTAACATACTCTCGAAAAACATAACCCTCCTTCTGGCGCAGTCGGGTAGTAACCCTCCTTCTGGCGCAGTCGGGTAAAAATTACGGTTTACTTAGAGCTGCGCCACGTCGCCGTCGTCAGCAGGCTGTTCATAATGAAGAGTCCCTCTGTGACTCGAAACTAGTAGAGCTTTACTCCTTTAATAATACGTGATAGTCTGTGATTTTTTGTTATTTATCTGAAAGTATCTTACCAATGGTGAAAGTGGTCCAATCATTTAGTAGCTTAACCAATCAACCCAAACAAATATACAATAAAAACATCTTTATAACATCAGTAAGCTAATACTTAAGTAAGCTAAAAGTGACTCTATTACTACTAGTGTTGGTAATAAAGTTGTTCAAACGAACGTATTACCGGCGGTATTAATCACTTCATCTAATTAATTAGCGAGCCACGTTACCGATTTATTGGTAACAACGTCGGTTATAAGTTTTGCTACCCACCGCGCGATTGTACGTCGACCGAGACCCGATTCTGTGAATGTTGGATTTTGTATCGTATTGTTTGATAATAAAGTGCTTTATTGCTTATGAAGGATAACTCTGTTTTATTTTTCGGATATAATATTGTATTTGATTAACCGCACCTCGATATCTTCAGTACTGTATATGAATCTAAAAGTAACACAACTCATTCCGTGTCATGCGATTTTAGATGAATGGAGCAAAAACATATATTATTACTTTTGGTCTTGAATACTTACAAGCAGACAGATCGCCTGATGATAAGTGATCACCGCTGTGCATTGACTCCTGTAGTTTCGAAGGTTTTTCTTGAGAGGTAATATCATCCAACGATTTCTCCCGACTTGGGCGAGGCGAGTGTCAGATACACTGAGTAAAATCACCCTGTTCCTACTCCTGCTTCGAGCCGAAGTCTTTTAGAAGAGGTTACACATGCATTGCTGGTCTTTTTTAAACTTTTTTTGGAAGTCGGTTCTTTTTAACTTACAAAGAGTTCTTTTATTCTAGCTTTCTTTAAGACCATGGTATCTTCTCTCTGTCCCTGTCCAGCCAGTCCATCTATGGCAAAGTATATTAGGATCACGTAAAACAAGCAAAATTATTGATATATGATTATTATACTATTGGGGTACAATGCATATAATATACAAACTATGTTATAATGAAGCATGGCGTGCACCCGTATGGCGTGTGTGACTGACGATAGCGATGCATGGACTTGTTATTGTACCATAATATTCCAGTCAGTACCTATGTATCAGTGACACAGCAGTTTGAATACAAATGGAAATTATATTTAGATATTAATACATTTTAAGCTTATCTACATTTTATACTAGTTCGATGTTTCAACTTTTCCTAACATATTTTTTTAAACTATCGTGAGACACATTAAATTGATTAATTATGTTATCAGCTTACTCACGTAACTGTTTGACACGTAAAGAGGAACTCGACTAGTTTCAAGCCATGTTAGGGATTCATATTCATGAGCAGCATTCCGCGACACATTTTTTTCAAAACCAGTTAATTTGTTTTTTCATTACTTGAAGGTTGTCGTACTTGTACATATTGTAAACAAAACTTTGCTTGTTAAATTTTAAATGCGAACGGGCAGCTAACTCTTCTAATTGAATGATGATCAATTATATTTCCTGTCTAACTAGAATTTTACTGTACTTTTACTTGAACTAATAATCTGATAATTTTCTTTATAATTGAGTAAAAACAATTGTAGCGGTCGCACTCAGAGAAATGTCTCTGAGTGCAACCGCTGATGAATGCTTACTTAAGCTATTCCTTAGTAACGATTTTGTATAGAAAACAATTGCTAAAAATATGGTTAAGTAACCATTAAATGACTCTGAGTACGGCGGTAAGACGCTTTTTAATACATAAATGTCTAAAGCAGATGGCGCTGCGTTCGCATAAAGCCACTAATCTTATAAATTACATATACACGGTGTAACAAAAAGGGGGTATACATATCAAGTGCACAGTTTCTAGATAACATAACAAACGATATGGGAAGGGTATTTAAACTCATGTTTTCATGGAACGAAGTTATTTTCCAATACATAAAATTCCAGAAACCGAATATCAAAATTAGGTAGATAAAGGTATTAGGCGATAAGATTTACAGAAGAAATGTTTCGTAGTATTAGCGAGTGACCCCTGTAGTGTTGTGATACGTTTGTATTGATTTAAAATCAAGAACCATGCGACACCAAGTATTTGGTGCCAATTTTTTTTAAAACGTATTTTGAGCTGAAGCTTTGTGTAGAGATTCTATTCAACCTGTACTATTCAGTGCTTCTTGATGTATATGGGTATTTTGTTACACGCTGTATAAGATATTCTGTTATTTCCCGACTACAAATGAGTGAGAAGTGAACAGCAGTGAATATTGTAAATAATCCCACGTTGCCTACTTGCTTATCCTACAGAACAAAAGAGTCACAGTCCTTTGAAATCCGGTAAGACAAGTAGGCGTATCTGCGAATTATGTGCGTACTTAGTTCATATAACAGGACCACAGAGCATGACTTCCTGATTTATAAGTTCACGGGAAAAGCATCCTTAATAAGTAGGTAATCGAAGTAAGTAATTTATATAATGTAGAAATTCGTCGACGTAAGAAATTGACTGTCTCGTGAGTGCAAACGCGATTCGATTCCCGGGTCGGGCAAAACACCGCTGGGTTTATTTCGGGTTTTCAAAAATGTGTCATTTGTAGCACGGTATCTGGGATTCTACCAAGTATATGGCCATAGGCTCATTCCCTATTACATGTGACTTATAACACAAATGGTGAAAAGTAGATTTACATTGAACAGTGGCATTATACCTATGCCGTAATATGCACCTCTGCCTACCTGCATAAAATGCGTGTCGATGGACGAAATGAAATGTTCAATGTTTTCTAGAAATACGAGCAGGAGTATGCATAGAATAAAGCTAGTTGAGAGTAGCATCCTTTTCTCACCAGAGGCTTAGTAAGAGCTTGCTCCAGGCTGGTTTCAATAAACTAACGAATCAGTACCCTAGCTGAATGCGCTCCCATTCGATCTCGTCAAACTCGTACTAAGCCCTCGTACATAAAATTTACAAATACATAATAAATGTTCCGGAATACATATTTGACGGTGTTTAATTACACTTAAATCTGTAGTAAAATATTAACAGTTTAAACTCGATGAATACGTAATGCAATGAGCCGTTTACTGAACGAGAGTTAAATACTGTGTCATGTTAAATTGATTGCCAATAAATTACATTATGGAATGGAATACGGTTTGTAAGTATTGAAATATAATATGGCCTTTTTTTTGGAGGGAGGAATATCATCCAATGACTTCTGGCGCCTTAGGTGACCCGAAAAAGAGTATCAGACTCTTACTGACTAAAAATCACTCCGTTCCTACTCCTGCTTTTCGAACCGGAGCCTCGGTAAATCCGCGAGGTAGTCCGCAGCTCCGGATCAGGCATCAGCCCTACTGGCCCCAATCTGTTGTGAAATATGCATCGCCTGGATGGCCTTTCATAACCCTGGAACATAAGTTTCACCGCAAAACTGTGAGCTAGTCGTTTTAAGTGTGTTAGAGCCATGCTTCGGCTCTGCTAAAGTGATACGGCCTCACAGAAAACTGACGTGAAACAACGCTAGCGTTGTGTTTCGTTGTGTGGGTGAGGTTACCAGAGGCCCAATTTGTCGAATGTCAGTATCATTTTGATACATTTACTTTTTTTGGTTTAATTTGGAGAGTAAGTTGGGTTAAACTATTACTGATTTGTTTTTGTAATAGAAGCGACATAGAAAATATCGCCTGATATGTCCGCTGTTTGATATTGGGTACGGTATATAGAAAAGTAGTAACTAAAATGTACTACTCTGGCCATTCGTAAAGTATAAAGTAAGAAAAAAGATTGTCAGTTGAAGAGTAATCGCCGTACTAAGAGACATTTAATGGTTACTTAAACTTGTTAGTAACAATTTTATACCGAAAACAATTGCTTAGGATTGGGTTAAGTAACTATTAAATGACTCTAAGTTCATTTTTTTACTTTTATTGGTCACTAAAACCATTCCTTAGTAACAATGTTGTTCCGAAAACAATTGCTTGGGACTGGGTTAAGTACCTAACTATTAAATAACTCTGAGTAGGACAGTTAGTAATATACTTTTTTAAACATAACCTGTAATACTGTCTGTAGGGTTCAAAATCGCAAAGCATACTGGAACCATATTAATCAATATTTTATTGACATCGCATCGTGCGTCAAAGGTCTACTCATCTACTTAAAGTACAAGTTGTAAATCATTATTATATTTGACTTATAACCATTTATAAGAAATTTATTCATTCTTAAATATAGGGGAATGTCTAGCAACTTAACAAAATATCTTCCGAAGAGCAATAAAGTAATGCGTGCTTCTCGTTGATACAATGACATGTTTGGACAAAAATAGACCATTTTGGGAGCTATAAAATGTTTAACCGATATTAAATATTGGTTATCTACTTAATGCAGTTAATATAAAGCTATTATGTAATTACATCATGATGTCGATTTATTTAAAAATGGCTACAAGCAAGGCTGAGCGTATTGTATTACTGTTGTAAATATAGGTGATTAATTAAGGACTTTATGTTATCTAGTTTTTGGATTGGGCATTTATTTCCACGTGATTACAGCGTTGATCGAGGTAGATTTTACTTTTTTAAGATAATTACATTCTACTTTCTACTTAGAATAGATGTTCTAAGTACGTAAAATATTAGTCAATGAATCTTCATTGACTAATATTTTGTTTTTATTTACTTTAGATAATAATTTTGTTATTTACTTTAGATAATAAAGAACCGTTTTTTTGCTTATTAAAACTAAAATCAAAACCAATCAGAGTAAATATTTTTATTATAAAGGGTTTAATGAGCATAATGAGTCCCAGACCACCAACGGGCACCAATCAAAAGATAGGATTTTGGATAGAATAGCCTGCTGACTCGTATTATTTATTAGAAAATAAATATTTTGTAAATACGTTAATTAACCTTACAAGACGTAAGTGGTTAGTGCTGCCACCTACTGAGCGCAAAAACAATAGTTTTTATTGTTTTACTCCGAAGTCTCACCTTTGAATCTAATTACCTATGCACATATCGTAAGTGACCCGGTTGTGGCCACTTTAAGAATTTTGTCGACTTTGAGGCTTTCTTAACTTATAGTTTTTGTTATCACGAACATATTTCTTGTAAAAAGTCATTTAACATGTATTAATCTTGCCTAAGAAAACCCTTTTTTTAAAGAATGTCCAATAGAAGCGGTGAAAGATTGGCGAATTATGAAAGATGCTTCGGGTGAAGTTGCGTTGAAAATAAACCAGGTACGTTGTGTGCACGTATAGGTACGAGTGTCATTTATTATGCTTGTTGAGTTATGAGCTCCACGTGAGCCAGCGTCAAACTATCAGGTGTATACACAATGGCCGACGCTGGCCCATTTTCTCATCGTTACTTTTTGAACGGTTGTTTTTATCAAATAACTTTATTATTGCTTCCCTGTTGCATGATAGCAAGTTTGTTTTTTACTTCGGGTGAGGCGTTGATAATAGTGTAAACGTGTCATTTATTATGCTTGTTGAGTTATGAGCTCCACGAGTTTATCAGGTCTGTCCCATTTTCTCATCGTTACTTTTTGAACGGTTATATTAATTAGATTTTGCGGGATGATTCTTCTAGTATAGAGTTAGTTAGAGAGTGCTTAATCTGTCTGTTACTATTAATTAATTAGATTTTGCGATTCTTCTCCCAAGCCCCAATTTTGGTTACATATTGATTGAATGAGAAATATCATGACTGGTCGACTAACAACCAAAGTTTTCAGAGATGAAGAAATCTCAAAACAAAACAATTAAACTAGGGATATAGAATTAGAATTGGTTGACTCAACAATAAATAGTTAGGTCAGTGAACTATTTGCTGTTTAGTTGGCATAACTACTCGACCAACAACTAGACCACGAAACAATCAACAAACAGGCAACAAAATGAACAATAAATAGTTTTCTTTCATCAAAAAGTTTGAGCCATATCACGTAGATACAGGTAACCTCATTTTCATCAAAAACATGGCAACCCCGCGTGGGTACGTGACATATTTGTTTATCGATATTCGACATCGGTTGAGTGGATAACTCGATTTCATGTGATACTGACGAGTTGGCTTGTTACTGGCTAGGCAACCTACCCACAGGTTTGTTTATTCTACCGTCAAGAGAAATTGTCGGTCATTTTCTAAGTAATTCGTTAGTTCATAGTTCGTTTAGGTAACTGAATTGTGTCTGATGTTTTCTTGTTTGGTTTAGTTTATTATTATAGGTTAGTTCGTTTAGTGGTTTGGTGATGAGACCTGAGTTTCATCTTTTGGACAGGCATTGTAGGATTGTCAGTCTTTGAGATAGTATTGGAGCCATCAGTTGGGTCCCACATTTTTAAAACGTATCTTATACCAGCTAGTTTATAAAATATCCACGCAATACGGATGTAATAGGCGCTAGTGTTGCAACACATGAGTACAAAATTTTACAATATCATGGATCGATCGGACAATATATCAATTGATCGGAATTGAATTCGAGAATAAGCATAACAAAAGGGTTACTTTTTTGCTCTATTTCCTAACTTTATTCGGCTACACCCTCTAGTACAAAGTACTACGTTACTACTGATGCGAAAGTATGTTAGAATAGATCGTTGTCATTTGTCAGTCTTTCACGCAGAAATTACTGAATGGATTTAGCACGCGATTGGAAACCATGACCTGGTTTAACGAAAGAATACTTTTCTCCGAGCGAAATAAATGGGTGAAGTGCAAGTACACATTACTCATAATCTATTATTGTATGTAAATATGTATCTATTATTGTTTTAAAAACATTTTTGTA
Organism: Spodoptera frugiperda; assembly: GCF_023101765.2. NCBI lineage: Eukaryota > Metazoa > Arthropoda > Insecta > Lepidoptera > Noctuidae > Spodoptera > Spodoptera frugiperda. The sequence continues at coordinate 9,349,814 of NC_064213.1, read as the reverse complement.
AGGACACTTAACAACTACCAATGTTACTATTGTAGACATGTATTGTATTTTAATACACATATTATACCTATGTATTTTTGTGTGATTATAAAAATAAGTATATTACCTAATTACCAATAATAACATTAATCATTAGAGCTTAAGTTGCGTGCCCGACAGGGTCCTTAATAATATTGTTACCCACATTTTATTTAAGAACTATATCACATTAAGGAAAGCAATACAGAATTAAAATTTAGTAATGCAGACCAATAAGGAAACAAAAAATATAACTATCCTTTAGGCTTTCCAAGTATTCCACCCAGTAGGAATGTTTTCATTAAAATTCTACGCAGGAATACCGTAATACTATAAAACTAAACGTCTTGCAAAAGTACCTTGCAAGAAAGGCCCTTTCTAAAACATTTAGTTTAAGTCCAAAATTTGCAAGAACGTCCGTGTTTTTTTGGCCTCGACCCTTTTCCGTAGATAATCTAATTGAGGCGAAACAACGCTGTCATGGTTTTGTATTAGGTACACATCAATGCTAACACAATAATCGATCAACTTTATTGTCTTGTAATAAAGCTGAAAATAGACTGAAGAAATTGGGCAACTTGGTGTAACTTGATGTGTTGTTGTTATCAATTCGTGACTGCTATTAATTTTCGTACGTTTATTATAGTTTTTATGTATGGAACTGTTGATCCACATACAATAGACATTGGATATTAATTGGGCAATTCTAGTAAGGAAATTGTCCACTTTATGGTGAAAGGAACCGGGCTACTGTTGCTAACGTCGTGCCTCTGATACTATGGTTATATGTACGTGTATAGTATTATTAAAAGCGGATATTGATGTAGCTGGATAAAAACTGTGGTTGATTGTAATATCATTTAAATTGTATTCTTTTTAAATAAGTAAAGAAAAAATGCGAATGTTATGCTGATATAATATAATTTAAAGCATAAAAAGTCAAGCAATATCACGCACATTTAATCCTAAAAGATTAAGAAGTTCTTAAAAAATTAACAATATCAGCCCAGTTGAAGAACGTTCACGAAACAATGAAGTGCAAACTAAAAGTTTTCAAGTGCGTGCAGAAATCTTTGTAATTAATAAATGCGGAGCCGAAAATAACCACTTCAAACAAAGTTCTTGGCAACAGCTATGAGGAGTGAGATGGCCTATGATTTATACGTTTTTTGGGTCCATGACAGAAGGTAAATAAATAAACTGGTCTCTGAAACAATCTTTGGAAAGACATGGTCGGTACTATAAACTGTTTTTACGAGAGAGTTTAGAAAACTGGTACAGATTTGGAAATACAAGAATAGATGAAAATTTTAGGTAGAAGTGATAAATAGGTAACTTTATTTACGCGTATAACAGGGTTTGTTCGTCCATGTGATATAATTGTCAATGAAGATAAAAAGCAGGAATCGAAGATTAGGAAAGTTGTATGTTAAAATAATAATAGTACTACTTTATATTTATGAGGCTCGTAATATTACTTACTGATTGATTTTTTATGCAATCACCATCCTTGGACTCGACAAGGAACTAATAGTATGAATGAATCTATTCTTGGAGTCTGGAAGATGTGTGTTTCACAAAGTAAAAATTGTTAGCATCTTGCAGATATTTATTTCACAAGAACGATGCACTGTTTGTAATTTAGCTCTGACTCTTCCTCTATAACTCATTCCTACTTAACTCTTAGTCATCTCTAGCAAGGTCTTCTTCACAATTTGTGAGAATTTAAGAAAATGTTGGCAGTTCTACAAGTTCCTAGTAGTTTGTTTGTTATCTGGATACTCTACTGCCAAGTTTGGGAAAATTATTGTAATGTAGAAATGTGTAACAGTGTCAGCTATATTCAATTATGTAATATTTATATTGTTACTAGTTTCTTCCAGCGGTTTCACCCGCGGTTCCGTGAGATAAAAATCGTTCCAGATCATAATATTACCTACCTACCACCCCTCCTATTCCAAATTTTATCCAATCTCTTCAGCCATCTTGACGTGACTGAGTAACAAACAAACACTAACTAACTCACAAACATTCGCATTTATAATATTAGTAAGATTTACAGCAATCTTTTAGTATTAATAGTATAAAACGTTAGTCTCTTAGGCTTATCTAAATGAAGTATTGAAGACTTAAGTGTCTTTAAATACCTGTTTATATTGATATTTTGATGAATCTTTTCCTTCACCAAATTATTTAATTGAATAACCTTATTAAATTGCCTTCATATTGCGAATTACGCGTGACATTCTAACATAATTATTTAGAAAACTTTTTATAAAATGTCTACGCCATAGAAACTGCAGCAAAATATTTTATCTTTATTAATGAATGGAACCGGTACATCTACTACGTGACAGATCACCCTGGCATCATGCCAAAATGGCAGTTCGGACGCCCAAGCTAAATCTATCGTCATGCAACACTTCTTGATAATATGACAGCTTCTTTATATCTTAACGTTAAGATTGTTTTTGGCATATTGCGTTTGGGGTTTCCGCAAGGGTCTATCATGGGACCTCCTGTGGTGCCCGTCCAAGTAGGTCAAGAATATTGGGAACATAAAGGGATATGGATTTTGATTGCCTTTACTGAGCGTAGTGTTGACGTTAAACCACATGTGGTCAGCTCGTGATTTCTTCACTAATTAAATCTATTGGTCTGTTGGATTTGGCTCTCATTTCTTCGCCATGACCTAATTTTGTATGAAAGTCGTTCATTTTCGCGTAATCTTTTGAACTCGTCCTGATTTGCAGATATTTAAAGGAAAACGAAAAAATAAGAACTATTTGTAACAAAATTTTCTATACTGTGATGACATTAAGAATTCAATTTATCTGAAAAGGGTGTTTAAAAGGTATTGATTTCCAATATTGAAATACACTAAACAAAAATTCGGCTTAAATCCTAACAAAAGAACGGTATGTAGTAAACGTTTATTAGCAACTAGGAGCAAACCCTTCAGGAACATTCTGTAAACATGTGCCGACAAAAAAGAAACCTTCTCCTCAAAATATAAGGTTGGTTTTACCTTTGAAAGTAGTTGAAGGAGTTGGGAGGCATGACATGGTATTGAATGTAAAAGTTGCAAGCTTATACGGCAGACATTATTTCTCTGAATACGGCTTCTAAATAGCAGTATAGCGAAGATAAGTACAACCTCTATTTACTTTTCATTCCCGAACAGATGGAAGATAGTTCAGCAAGATTCAGTTTTTCATCTTGCGTCAATATTTTGCTATCACTAGAATGTTTGTTTTCGGTTGAGTTTGATTGAAATCGTGTAAGTCTTGCTTGAGATTTTAGTAGTTATTTAATCCGTAAAATTTAATATCGATAAACACTTATTATATTATGTAATAGTGAGGTTACAATTTAATACATAATAATGTATTGGTAACGTGACTAATATTTTGTCTGAAATATTGTTTTGGCCTGTTAAAAATATTGGATAAGGATCCAATACCCAGATTTACGATAAATACCGTTTTTTCTTTCGAAAATAATCCTTTATCAAGGACAAAGGGAATGCGTCGTCATCGCCGGGATAAAAGAGGTAACCTTAGCAACAGGCTGTTGTTTATACATTATTAAATATCTTATGATCTTTCTTTTTTATGTTGCATTAGTGTCCTTATTGGTAAGGACATTGAAAACAAATTGTGTTGTCGTCAGATTTTAAGGAATAAATAAATTGGTCTTAATATTTTTAACTAGTTGTTTGGTTCACTGAAAATTTGTATTTCGTTGTGTGAGTGAAGTTATCGGTAGCCGAATTACCATCCTTTCTAGTCTTTCCACTCGATGATTCTCTAACAACCCTTACATTCCCAACACCCAAAAGGCCGGCAACACACGTGTAACACCTGTGATGTTTCGGATGTCCCTGGGTCACCTCGTTTACCGGCTTATACCGTAAAAAAAACTCAAAGTTACAATGAATCACGAACATATTCTTAATAAAGTAGCTATAACCACACCTGGTCATCGGAAATGGTTCCATATGTTCCCAGCCTAATTACAACACACAACTGTGTTTAGATAATTATCATACGACCTTGAGACTACATTAATGAGGTAACCGTATTGATTGATTTACTGCTTCCTCTCTTTATTTATTTCTTAGAATTCAATGAGAACCATTGTTTTATATAGAAGCTTTGTTTTATGACGCAAATACTATGAGTTGAACACTCCTAATTTTTTAAAGAGCTATATAAACACGTGACCGCTTAATTGATGTGGATTATATTTTTGATGCAGATGATAAAAGGTAATAGAAATCAAATTTTGTCACCTTATGATATTGAGATTTACCTTCTTAAACATTAACTAAAAATCACGGCTTACTCACGGGACGAGACACTAAATTAATGGAGAACAGCTCTACTAGTTTCGAGTCACAGAGGGACTCTTTATCATGAGCAGCGTGTGCATAAGCGGCGACGTAGCGCTGCCTACTCCTAAATATTCTAAACAATATTAGCAATATGAAATAGCAATTTCTCATTTTTACCCGACTGCGTCAGAAGGAGGGTTATGTTTTTCGAGAGTATGTATCATGTATAATTGTTTGGCCCGCTCTGCAGCCTAAGCGGCTTGATGGATTTTGGCTTGAGAGGTGTCGTTAGAATCGTATTTACTTTGAGAGTGACACTGGTATATCAAAATAATAAAAAAACGTAATTGAAAAAACTAAAAACCCGACTGTAGTAGTAGTGTAGCCAGCCGTATCTAGAATGGGTCCCGACTGCTTCAATCGGATACGATGACTTTCTTGTTTTAGGGTTTTTTCATTTTCATATTATAAAGAAACGCAGTCGGGTTTTTTAGTTTTTTAAATTACCTTTTTTATTGGTTTTATTAAATCATTCTTACATCCTATGCCAAAAGAAATTGATATCTTATAACATATTTGGCTAAACAGTTAAGCATGCCCTCTTCACGACAACAAATAAATATGAAATATTCCATAAATATCAATAACAGGGATCAAAACAATATTATTTCATATTATTGTATTATAATAACGGTGTTTCCGCCCGAATATAGGGCCTCGCTACACACGTGTAACTCCTGATATTTAATGTCAATATACCTATTTATATTCCCAGTGATAACAATAATAATGCCCTTTAGACTTATTGCGACGATTTAATAACTACTAGACTTAGATACTGCCACACTCAAAAACATTTAATGATTTCTTAAACTATCCCTTAGTAACGATTTTGTATAGAAAACAATCGCTAAGGATTACTTAAATCATTAAATGACTCTGAGTACGGCGGTTATTAACCGAATAGGCAAGACTCACTCTTATTATCGGATGGAACGTCGATCTCACACGATCTGCGAGAGTCCAGGTGGTTTAGGATATGAAGGTCTTATCTGGAGGACATTAGGTATACTGCTCTATTTCCAGACTTTGGTCTACTCTTTCCATACCTTCTTGATAATAATATATGTCCAACATAACGGTGTTTGTAACATAAAATAGGTAGGTAACAGGTAATTCCTCAAACATTTTGCCTAAAAAATTAATGCCCACATTGCATACTAGTTGTTTTTAACCAGAAACCTAGTTTGTCTCGTGTCGTGATCCGATTGTGTGCACGTATCATTAGATTCGATTATCTTTATCCACCCCTATACTTAGCCTGTCATGTTTGTCAATCGTACTATTATAATGTCACTGGGTGGTTCCAGTTGTTTGATGTGGAGCAGGGGTTCTCAACCTTTTCTTTATCAAGGACCATTTTTTAACATTTTTGTTTGGCTTGAAACTACTATTGGGTACTATTACTTTTTTCATGTGGATTTTTGGATGTGGACATTAAAACTTGTAGAGTTGTAAGGTATGTTCTTATAAAAATACTGAAGTTTTGACTATTGAAAGCAATTGATCCTCTCAGTTGTGATATAAATTTTATATGTGTATCTTTCTTATTTTTCTGATCATATTGTGCATTCTGTGGATCGATGATGGTCTGCGAACCGCCGGTTAGGAACCACTGATATAGAGTATAACATCAAAGTAAAGGAGATAGAAGTACCACCCATAAATGTGGCCATAAAGTAAAACGATTAAGATATTTAAATTAAGATTTCAGAAGAAAAGCATTCATTTTGTAGAAAGTCAAGACTTAAATAGATGGACGAAAGGTCTATAAAAATAAAACTCATAATGATAATAAAATCGCTCGACAAAGCTCAATAATAAAGCAAAGGGCTACAACATATAAAATTCACTCTTGAAAGTTGTATCATATTATATCGTGGGACCGATACTTCTGCACATTTTTGTTTTGTATGGCTAAATGCAACAGCCAAGGCCAGTGGTTACGATTTGAGCCATAATGGCAATGTCGTGCCCTTCGACTCGTGACACGAGACCGAATGACATTTTAAGTTCATTTTTATTAACTTCAAACATTTTTTAAGTAAGTAAGTATCAAAGTATTTTTTTGGTGAGAAAATTGATAAAGTTATGGTTCTATGAATACTAAGTAGCTTTTTAGGTAGGCGTAATGACCTAATGAATGCCTAATGGCCTAACTGTTTATATTATTTTAGGTTTACGTTAATTAAAATATTTACTAATACCATGAATGTGAAATTGTTTTGATTCACGTTTCAATTGGGCATTTTAAAGTATGTTTTGGATACTTTATAAAATGTTTGGTGTAGTAGCTCCGTGTTGGTGTAGTAGGTAGCTAAGTGTGTCTAGTAAATCAAAACAAGGTTCTTTCTCTACCTTCCTCTTCGCTTTCAGGGAATAAAAGACGTTATGTCATGCACCGAAATCCTAATTCACTTTGGCTGAATATGAGTGAGAAACTGAGTCACAGAACTTGGCTGTAGTACCATATACTGTAAAGTTACGCAAATTCAGACCAAAGTATCGGAAAGATTTTATAACTTTTCGACTAAATGTTGTTATTCCTCGGTCCTTGTAACGTCAGCAGCGCTTTACTCAATATATTTTTCTCTTAGACGACACTTTGTCTACTTTCTACATAGTAAGTTGCTATCTGTACTCACTTTCAAGGATTTCTGCTGATATCCTTCACTTTTACTATTTTGACTTAGTTTTGTATAGTTTTATTTTTGTCTCCTACAATATTCATGATAAAGTTTACCTTGATAACTTATGTGGGCAAAAATAATACAATAAAAAACTTAACAACCATTAAATATTGGATGGAACAAGTCAACCGGAGTTAAATAGGGGGATATGGTAATAAACGTGAGTGACATAATTAAAGTTGTAAACAAGTTTTGGCTTTTTTAGCGGAGTATTGATTAGATTCAAACACTACTATAGTAGATTCAGGCATAGTAATTAAGAACTCTTATTTCCAAAACCACTCAAGCAAGAAGGCAAAGTACGCCGAAAACGCTTTTTATGGAAAAGTCCTATTACTTCGATATACGCCTTACCCCATACATACATAAAGCCTAAAGTGTCGATCGGGTTATTTTACCTACCGAGCTATACAAATCCAGTTTATTATGGTCTCGCATTGTATTATCTTTTCACACATTCAACGGTCAGTTTATACTGGTTCTGCATAGCTTCATGTGTACCCGTCAGTACTATCGTACACCTATACCCTGACCTTGGTACGTTGACATCGATTTAGCTGAAAACGCCATGTTAAGGCTATGTGTACAACTTCCGTCTTCTCATACCTTTATAATTAATCACTATTCTTCAAAAGGCTTCCTTGGCCGACTTTTCGTTTCGGGTTCACTTCTCGGGTCAGTTCCTTGACTGATTTAAGTCCTAACAATACCTTTATTGTTAGGACTTTTCATTCAGTTATTGAAGTTACTCAGGACCAGTTTAGAGTTTGGAAGTCATTCATATATTTAGCAGTGGTCGGCTTGTAGCCGATGTGATAATGAATTAAAAAATTATTATGGTCGTGTAGCTGTTTGACGAGGAACTCGACTAATTTTTAACTCGAGTTTTTAATCAGTAGCAACGCGACAATCTGTGGCGACAATAGCCGCGTCTTATGTCGCGGAATGCTGCTCATGAATGTGAGCCTCTCGAAATTGCTCGAGTTGCTCGTCAAACAGTTATGTGAGTAAGCCAGCAAGTACATAATAATTAATTTAGATGTCTTACGAAAGTTCTATAAAAAGATAATGAACACAGAGAAAGGTATCATAATCAGACACCAGTATACGGCAAAAATCAGTACCTTTTACATTTGACTTGTAACATAAGTGACTGATCCGGAGCTGCGGACTACCTAGCGGGTTTACCGGGGCTCCAGCTCGAAGGGCAGAAGTAGGAACAGGGTGGTTTTTAGTCAGTAACAGTCTGTCACTCCCTATGCCTAAGGCAGGAGAAGTCGTTGGATGATTTTCCCGCTTAAAAAAAATATACATAAGTAACTATAAGATGTGGCACTTCATATAATATGGGAAATAATAGGTACAATGTTGATTAGAATCTTCAAACAATAGCCTCTTGTTATCATTGTTGCTCACATCGATATTTTTAGCCTTTTATGATTTTAGTAGCTCAGAGACATTATGCAATGTATCGTTTTTGGGTCACAAGCTAGTCTCTCATTTGGGTACAGAACGTCTGAATAATACATGAACTGAACCACTTTTAACTGGATTAGTAGTGACTATTCTGATTTTTATTGTGTTTAGAGAAGATTTAGCTTTGGATTGAGGTCTTAGAATGGATGAATGACAAAAGTTTTCTGTTCAAAGTACCTAGTGTAGACTGTGTAATGTATTAAGTTGATGTAGTAATTTATTCATAGGTACGACTAAATTAGTGTTACTGTCTTGCTTTTACTATCATCGTATTTGCGTTTTAATATCATACGCATATAAGTAGTAGTACTGTAAAGATGTAAATGTGTGTGTGAACCTAAAAATAATACAATCATATTTCATCGAAAACTCCTAGGCTTTCGACCCCATCTACTAAGGCAAGCGTGGCTCTAACCATTAACCGTTCTATGGAACATCTATCATATAAATATTTCCATCAGGTAGGCCATCCACACTTATATTTACTTCAAACTATGTGTACACGAGTAAAGCGACAAGGTCATTAAGTGTTTCATTAAAAATGTAACCGAAATGACCTTCGTAAGGTCTATAGCAGTGGGGTCACCATTGTTTACTAAGTACTATGTACAATCAGTCAAATTATTTGGTGTGCAGGTAAAAAAATAAAGCTTGTTTAAGTACAGAGACAGTAAAAAATATACAACTTAATAGGAATGATGACGGGACAATATGAAAATAAAAAAAACTATAAGTCGTCAGTTACATAATGAAATAATGTTAGACACGTATTTTTTATTTTGTCAATATTTAGGTGAAATGAATTAAAGTTTAGGAGTGGCAGCAAGTTTTTCAGTGTACGAACCGGACGTTTCAGTACATTATTTCTAAGTATAGAAGTGATGTCATGCGGTACTAGAAATCAATATAAGTATTTCTCGAAAGTATTTCCCTATTGTATGGCTTTTAACGAAGTTTAATCTTTTGTGTATATTAGTCCGCTCAGTAGTCAACCAATAGTTATTGTCTCTGTATTGTATTAAACTATATTTTCTTATCTGTATACCAAAAAACGTTGTCGACTGTACTTATTGTTTGGTTCCGGAGGTGGCATTGTTCAACTTTGATCGAGTGCGATGTCTGTATCCTGTGTAGACAGATCGATCGCAGACATTTATTGTAAGGAAATAGAATAGAATTGATTTATGGAATATTGCCTTTGTTGTTTGGTAATTGTGAGGTAATTACTATCTGAACGGTCTAGGTTGGAAACGGAGATACATGGAATTTAGAATGTAATTTGAAGTTTCTGGTTTTTTATGAAGTAGTTTCTACGATTTTAAAAGTCTGAGAAACAATTAATTTATAAAAAAATATATCATGATGTGTTATTTGTCAGACAAGAAAAATGGTAATATTTTAATATGGAGTGGAGAGGTCTATGGGATACACTAAAAACATAATTGCGATGCCATCCTTTAAGATGACTTCCTTTATTACAAAGTAAATTTAATTGAAAACAGTGGTTTATTATCTTGGTGGCAGAACTCATAAATTTCAAATTAAATTAATATTAGAACAAAGAGCTATAAACAAAACAGACTTTAATCATTGTGTAACTACAATAGTGTTCTAAGTAATAAGAGACGAGTGACAGCTTCATTGAATTTTCAGTTTCTGGTACATCTTCTGAATAGTAAAATAATGACGAATTTTGTTTTAATTCTTGAACTCACTTGTAGAACGAGAAATGATAAAACACTTTTCTTTTATTTATTACTGGCACATGCTTATTTAACAGTATAATTCACTCATCAGCACCCAAAACACCAGAGGTGTAACAAGTGCGTTGTCGGCCTTTTGGGGATTAGTGATTGAGTATTCAGGAATTGATACAAAAGTGTATATGATTGGTCTTTCTTTCAAGTTGTAACAGAGCATTTTAATTGTAAATATGTAGTTCAGAGGCTGGAAAAGTGATATACGCTACATAAGCCATTTTTTTCCCTAAATCACAAGTCTGCTGCGCAAAGCAAAATGCATAAAATATCTAATTGCTGCTATACATACATAATTGCGCAATTTTTCTGAGTACCTACGAACCGGACTATAAAAGAAGATTAAATCATAACTAAGATTTCATAGTCTGACTTTATGAATGCCTCGTTACGTCGGACAGCACTTTGACTTCTATTCCCTCTGATTAAGGTTGAATGTAATATTCTTAAGAAGATCCCACAAAATCCCCAGTCAGAAGAGACAAATTTTATATTCATAAAGTGTCCTAACTCTTCCAAATTAGCTGACAGCCGCATGAATTTTCTTTTACGACTTTGATTTATTATTTTCATACTAAAAATAGAAAGTTTTGAAATTGTTTACTTATATTAAACGCCTTTGTCTATAAATCGAATTGTATGATTCGAAGCTCGATGGATTGTCTAGTTCTGTCGCGAATGCTTCGTATAGAAGAATGCTATCTATTATTTCGAACGAAAAATTCCAATTGCTTGTTGAATGTCTAGCTTGTCGATTCAGTGAATGGAAATACGACTGTAAAAGTCCTTGCAGTCTAAATGGAACTTTTGGATTGTTGTTTTTGAATCCAAAGTAGGTTGTATAGAACATGTATATAAATGTATTACGTTGTACGTCTAAGTTGGTACGTGTACTACTTATCCAAGTAAACTAAAAGCTAAAAAAACATTAGTTAGATATCAATACCTAAATAATTCAACATCAATATGAATTATTCTATAAACATTCTAGTATATTTGCTTTTTGGTACCTCTATTACAGGTCTCACAGACGTCTCAAAGGTTTACATCAAACGATATCTTTCTATATTTACAGCAACGAATAAAATATTCCAAATGCTTCTACAAAACAATGTCTAACAAACCTTAAAAGGCGAATGACAAAGGTATGACAGTAATAGAAGAAGTGACAATATAGGTATATTATTATCACTGATACCCGTGTTCACCATCCTCTTCTAAATTTAAAGGAACCCTTAAACTATGATAGGTGACACTTAACATTTTTGTTATCGCCAACCTCTCAAGTTCCAGTACAAGTTATGGATTGGTTTAGATGCTTCCTCACGCTAAGTGACAGTTTAGCTGTGATTGGTAATAACGGTCAAAAGCCGCTTTTAAATATTCGATCGAAGTTTAAGTAAAAATGGAGAACACGACATACGCGACCTTTGGTCACGCGTGACTGCCTCAATGGTCACCCATGCAAAATTCAAGTCCTCTTGTCACGCAAACGCTATAAGTTCGAGATTTACTAAGAATGTTATTCTTTGATGTGGACGCGGCGTTTGACACACCCATGCACTATGTATTTTTATTGCTACTTATGTTAGTGTTGTTTTAATTATCTAGAAAGTTATTTTATATGCTTTAACATATTCTCTCGTAATTTGTAACTTCATTATTTTAAGGTAATTAATTACGTTTTAAAAATAACTTTCAAATGTGTCCCACAGGGTGATATATTAGGTCCAATAAAATTTTGTACTTATTTGATACTGTTTTTAATCTAAACGTACTAGACTAATAAAATAGACTAGACGAACGAAAAACAATGCCTAGTCTGACCATTTTATTTGCGTATTGTAACTGCACAAACAGTGTTTATTCCTAGTACAAGTTGTTTAACCGGAATGCCCTTATTTACCGATTCAAGTGACCCTTTCAGTAATTTTAGCGGTGAAGTTCAGATTTGAGTTCAAATTAGTTTAATGTTTTACTGGAAAGTGGAAAGTTATCAAACAGTTTGTGGAGTACTTTACGGCTAGTTTTAGAACAATATTAAGATTTATTTATTGGAAACTATTTAATTTTGTAGCTAAATTGGTCTTTCGTAGTCGGATATAATATTGTTTCATTTGAACTATGTGGTTTGGTAATAAGTTTAAGATAAATTGAAATTAGCTTTAGACTTTAAGTTACCCATATTATTTTACGCATTTAATCCTCGTTACATGTACCATGATGTAATACCCTACTTTTCACCGGTTATGTTACATATTCATGTGTTTGTTACGATTCTCCAGACACAATTTCAAACTGTGTGCCATTACTGTACATTTAAAAAAAATCTTATAGTTAAACTGAATTATTTTATGAATGGCTAAACACCAATTTACAACTATAAACTACGCAGAGTTCAATTATTTTGAAAGCTAACAAACAATAATGTGTGTCAATATTAATTTAAAGTTTAGTTTACGAGTAGTATTTGTTCATTATTTTGAAAACTAGTCAATATTTGTATTGTAAGCAAGTAATCTATTTTTAACCGACTTCAAAATAGAGGGAGATTCTCAGTTTGACCTGTATGTATGTATGTACGTTTGTGTATATTAGGATGCGATTTTCAAAAAAGTGTTTGTTACACTTAGGAGCAGGTTTTATTATAATAATCGATCAAAAAAGTCGGCTTTTGAAACGTAATTTATTGATAATTATATTCTTTAATTATTAAAAGTTCAATGACAATGTAGCGTTTTCGCTATATTTAGAAATTTTCTCATTCCCACGAAATAGGCCGAAGGTAATAAGCTAAGTGCCCATCCGAATTGATTAATAAAAACTTTATTGTCACCATTAATCAATCGTTATTATCTGCCATTGCCAGTAGTCTATTTAAAAACACATAACTTGTAATTAATCAAACATATTTTGGGCTATTGATGTTATTATGTTACATTTGTGGTTCCGTTCCCGTAGTTCCATTAGCATACAATCTAAATCTATCATTACGTTTTATTTATTTTATTACAATGAAGAAGACAATGTAGTTATATAGTTTAACCAGTTGCAGGGAAAATATAGGGACGAAATCTGTGCTTATAATTTCTAATTATAAGTTTGATATCGCCAACTCGCTTTGAGTAACCGTGGTGATTAATGCTCAAACCTAAATCCATGTGAGAAGAGGCTTTGGTCCACACAGTGCCCTCATAGGCTGATGATGTGAAACCGGTTGCAGACCAAGAGTTTAGCCAAGTTAATTTAGCTTTGTGCGCATTGCCGATGGAGTTTTCCAGTCTAGTCGCATAGTTTGCGGTCTTCTAAGTAAGGAAAACTAGCAAAGATCAGTTAGAAGTGTAAATGATTTTCCACACTTGAAAAAAAACAGCTTAAATGGAGCTCTGTAATTTCTGCCAAATCCCATGAGAGTCAGTAGAAATTACCGTACATTTGGTATATTAATGTACCATGTTACAAAGGCGTTACTTTATGTATGTATTATGTATAAGTCCAAAATAAACTCCCAAACCACAGGGTTCACGTTCAACAAACTATTTGTGGAACGAAAATAGTATTATAGACTGTTTTATTGATCTTGTGGCCTTACTTATACAACTTATGTTGTTACCAAGTTGTTCGCTACGGATTTTTATTACAAATCAATACAAAGTTACAAATCTTGCCAACTTTTACTCGAGAATGATTTGTTAAGTCAATATTGTTGTAAAATTTTTGTTTTCAAACTGCGATAAAAGTTAGTCGAGTATTACTGTCTTGTTTCAATCGTTAACACCATCTGCTTTATGTATTATATTTTGTTTTTGTTTTGTTATTTTATTGGCTTTCATATTCGTTAGTAGTTCAGCCATACGTATTATGTAAAGGAGACCGGTAGGTACTTCAGCTGTGGACGGTATTGGATTGTTGATGACGAATTTGTTTAATATGTTTTTTTTGGTCCAAGGCTCTTGGCTCATTTTTTGTGGCAATAAAGACATGGGATAAATAAAGTAGTTTAATTATTTAAACCAATAAGTAGAGAAAATATACCTGTTTTTTATAGGAAAAAATCATGATTAACTGTTTGTTTATTTGCATGTACACAGGTGAATGTGCAATGTAGGACTTATGATGTCATCCGTTGATTTGTTCATTGATCGTCTTTTTTGACATGTGTCGTCACAAAATCATAGAAATATAACACGTTTGTTACTTTAATAAATTAATGAAGTTTATTTTCTGTGATAGTTTCAAAGAAATGATAAGTATTACTAGCGTTACGTTGTCGATAGTGTATCTTGACCCAGTGATCATTATGTCGACAACCTTGCCAACTAAATCAATAAACCAACTAGATTCATAGATTCTCTCATTTTTCTTAGCTTTCGCTATCTTTCTATTTCTTTTGATGCGAATATGGCTTATTATAGATTATTTTTTTCAAAAGAAGTTACTTATAGTGTTAACCCTTTTCCTATTGCATCTTTGTGTTACAGAATTTAGAGAAATTAGAGGTTTCGAAATCGGTATTTTTATTAATGTATCGTCACACTTTTAATCCTCGAAGGGGTAGGCGAAAATACGGATACCTACTGTATCCGTATTTTTTACGTTCAATAATGAAAAGGAAAGCTATACTGATGTCTAGAGTCATAGTTTACACTGTTAAATGAACAAAGCTTGTGTAAAAATGTAAATCAAATCTCCAAGAGAATTTAAATGAATTAAACTTTACGAGTGTTTTTTATTTCTTTATACCTAAATCGTAGTTTTCACCGACTTTTGGAACCTTTGGAATTTAGTAATAAATATTGAGTGAAGCGATTGTTTGTCTTAGAATTTCATTCTTCAAGTCAACCAAACAAGATTTATTAATTCAAAATTAAACTAATACAACGTAGGATTTGCCTGCCTTAGGCTACTAAATAATATAATCTACTTGAAGATTTATCTACAGCAAACTTTTGGTCGCGAATTTATGAGGCTTTGTCTATTTTTAGCTAGAAATGTGATGAAACAGATGTAATTTATTATTCCGGACGGTCTTAACTCACCCTGTATTGTTCTAAATTAATTTCTACTGGAACTAAATATTCCATGGCTTTTTCAAAGGAGGTCACTGCGGAAAATTATATTCGTAAGTTTTTGTATGTTAGATAGTGAAGTTTGGCTACCAATTTGCTAAAGTTATGGATATGACATGTGACGTGTTGTTTTCTAAATGCTGGCGAGATTTTCTTTCTATGAAACTTCTGATTTTATCAAATCATTAACAAAATATTAATCTTCCTGTTATCTTTTTGATTGTATTACCTGTATAAATACAAACATAGAACTTCTTTACTAAATGCAAATAAAATAAGGCTAAATGTTTACATCTTATCCTAAACAGCATTTGTCACGAAACTCTGCACGTATCGTATTTTAGCGACTGATCGAATCATAGTACTGAGTCTTGTGCCAGGCTTTTGGGCTTTGAATAACCAATGAGATGGATTGATGTATAAGATATTGAACGATGAACGACTGAACCATCCGCTAACTGAACGAAATAGCTCAGCGCTCAGTGGTATTTCATGCGACGAATGTTCAACGCTTAACATACGTATTTTTCCCGTTTCCCGCATTTAACTTAACGATCATGGAATTTTTATTGCTTTTAATTTTTTAACCAAGTTTTTAGTATCTAGTTTATGGTGGGGTTTTTAATCACTTTCTTACTTGATTGTCTTTTTGATTATGTACTTTTAAAGCGTAATAGTATCTTAAAATAAATTTTTGAGTCGACCAAGGGTTTTACTATTATTATTTAGAGTTGCATACAGCTAATGTTGACAAGCTGGTCCTCTACAATCTCAACTGTACAATACAACTCTTCCCAACGTTCTTTAATTACGTGTTTAGTGACAAAAAAACCTTCATATATACCCACTACGTAATAATCCTCCTTATTTTTTGCATAAATTGTCAACAGTTTTTTCCAGACCGCTAATATAAATATATAAACTAATATATAATATATAATATATATAATATATAATATAATATATACATAATATACATATATATATATATATATATATATAATATATATATATAATATATACTAATATATAATATATATAACTAATATATAAACTTAGAGTTGCATACAGCTTATGTTGACAAGCTGGTCCTCTACAATCTCAACTGTACAATACAACTCTTCCCAACGTTCTTTAATTACGTGTTTTGTGACAAATAAACCTTCATACAAACCTACCACATAATAATTCTCCTTATTTTTTGCATAAATTGTCAACAGTTTTTTCCAGACCGCTAATAACCACGAGTCCATCTTTAATAACATCTGAGACATAAAATCTCCAACGTGCATCCAGAATGCATCCGGAGAAAACCGCTCAGGGATTTTAATTAACTTTTACGTGACGTCATAAATCCTGGTCTCACCATGTTGTGGCTTCCACGAAAACACGGTTTTCCTTATTCGTGTGAAGAGGGCCGAAGCGAAAACACGACACAAATAATTGGCAACATTCTTTTATTATCTGTTAGAGGGTTGTGGGTTGTATCAAAATCTAATTCGGAGAGATTCTTTTTCGGGTTCAATTGGTCGAAGTTTGATATTTTTTCGCCTTTGCGCATTTTGCGCCTTAAATACGATTTTGGCGCCATCTGCACTAATTTGGATATTTCTTTTGATACTCAGAATTCTGGTTGGGAGTTCAAGCTGTGAAAATTTGATTGACACTTGACATTGTACTTTTAAGTATATAATAATTGGGACACGTAATAATTGGAACAGCTTAATTAACTAGTAATATTTAAGTGTAGGTAGATTGTGAAGTTTGTCTATTATAACTTAAGTACCTAAGGTCAAATTGATTACAGTAAAAATTACTGAAGCCAGAATTTAGTCATTAGTTTCATGTCCTAATTTCCACAAAGTGCTCTTTAGTTTATTATTAAAATTAAAGTACCTAAGGTAAAAATAGGTGAATGAAATATTTTGGCCTATTTGTAGGAGGTAAGTTGCGGTGGGAATTACTACATATTACTAGATACTCGTAGAAAGATAATAAAATCAATCTTAATTTCGTAAGAGGTCAAAGTGATCTTAAACCTTTTTAACAAAAACGTCCTACGCCCACTAAAAAATACGTCTTTTGTTTCAAAACCTATCTGCACTGGCCTACATTAAACGCACCTACAAAAATATTTTAATAATACCTATACTGACTGCACGTTTTTTTCTATAAATTCTAGTGTGGTGAAATGTATTTTTAGAAAAGAAAAATAATTTGATCTATTTTTATACTCAACACTTACTGCTAGTTTTTAGAAATAAGTGGCTTTGCAATTATATTAATCGTTAATATTATTATAACCATGATAACTATATCAAGGTAACAAAGGCAGATTGTTACCAAAGTCACGTCTTAAAATAATTTATATCAATTTCAATACTGAAGCCAAAATCCCAATGGAATTAGAATTCATCTCATGCTCAGTTTTAGCACTATTAACAATGGACCTTAAGGTGGTCTAAAATTGACGAGGGAACTTGGAATAAATACTAAATGGAAGTATTCCATTGTGACTGCATTTGCAATTCAGGCCGCTAGACTGCCGGTATTGGGTCAGGGTTGGACCAAATCGTCGATACCGTTTAGAACTTAAGACCTGCTTCACTTAACGGTAAACTTACTGACAATGTTATAAGACAATGGTTCTTGAATATGCCTATTTGGTTTGAACTTTTAGATTTATAAGTTGAACAAATCCTATTTTAATATTACGTTGTGAAAATTTGTCAGGATGCATTATGGATATGTGTATATATTAATTATTATGTTATCGGTTTACTTACGTAATTGTTTGACGAGGAACTCGATTAGTTTCAAGCCGTGCTACAGGCTCACATTCATGAGTAGCAAACAATTACGTGAGTAAGCCGATAACATAGTAATTAATTTAGTATGTCTCACGAAAGTTATAATAAAATGTGTATATTTATTTAACTTGTGTCTTAACCTCTTGTATGCCAGTATATGAGACACATTGTGTATCGCGTAGATCAGCTCTCCCGCACATTACGGGTTAATCAAAGGCGAGAGGAATATTGTTTATCAGAGATAATCCTTGTACTATGAGGAGTAACGTCCATGGCGGTTATGAAGGTAGTAGGTACAGGTGCGCTTATTACCTATATAGGTGATGTAATGTAATCAACTTTACGCCAGCTTTGCTACGAGTGTTAAGGGATGAGCCAATTGCCATTTGCCACGCATAATCTAGTCTCCGAACAGTTATAACTGTGAATAACGAAAAACCTTTGACCCTTTTGCTGGACGAGATCGTGCAATAAATGTTTACGTAGATAAGGGAATTACAATTTTTCGGTGTTACTTAATTCTTATTTTGTATTAACTTCGGCTAATGGATAGACTGATGGATTATCCTCTTTAGGGCTTTGTCTGGTGTACATTTTTATTTCATTAGTACTTAAATACCGTAGTGTTATCTAGTACTAAATATAGATGCGTTAGCTTTTAAGTGGAACATTTGGTCTCCCGTAGGCGATGTATTGCAATTACTCCGGAATTAATCTAGTTAACGGCTGTTAATGAGAAATTCCTAATCTTAATTACAATCTGACTAACTTAGGAGCTTAGGTATCGTATAAATAATCACATACTGAGAAGTCACGTTTACTCCTTAAGGTAACAAACAGAAAGTTAATTCGATATGGTTTTCCGAGAAAGATATCTAGAAAGGAAATACAATTTTTTGGTATCCACGTAAAATATCTCCGCGGGGAGCGACGTGTTTACAACATTGAATATGTATTAAGTATTAAGAATCTTGAGTAATGTTATATTGCCAACAGCTCCCTTGGGCGACCCTTGCCATAAACAATGTCTTCGCATTCACTTTGCTTGAATATTTAGGGTCTCTTACTGTACCCAAATCGACGCGTACAAAGTTTTTGCGTAAAAATCGTTCTTATTTTTTCTCACATACGTACTTTGGGTCATTCACCGTTTGTTTTGAGTTCCCAGAGAGGTCTCGTGTGTAATGTTTTTTTCATAGATGGGACTATGAATATATGCATGTTTTTATGTATGGAGATTATACATGTCGTAATTGCTAAGAGAATAGCATACAAATGTATGTACCTAAGTTACGTTGCTGTACTCATATTTGACACGCGTCTTTGTAATAAAGAGAAAGGCTGAGAGTCTAAGAGTCTGAAGGAATTCGCTTTAGATAAGCCCTAATAGAAAAATTACTTAAATTCATGAGTTAATTAGTTTCAAATTCTTAGGGCGAATTCTTGACGCTTGGGTGCCTAAATCATCTTTTTTTTTTTTTTTTTACATTTAATGGGTCGACGTTTGACCGCTATCTCACCTGATGGTAAGTGATGATGAATAGAATAGAAATAGAATGTAACAATCGATGTAAATTATATGCATAATACACTTACTAGTAGATTATATATAAGACAAGACGTTATGTTTATACATAATCAAGTATATTTCTATACATAATCCATTGGAGGAGTAAGTAGAGGTATACATACACTGTAACACCCACTTTTCCCAAGTTGTGTTACAAAGATTATCTCCGGCTGTGTTTATGTAATACTAGAAGTCATTGGGCGAAGCGAGAGGGAGTGTCAGACTCTTACTGACTAAAAACCACCTCGATCCTACTCCTGCTTTTGGAGCCGGAGCCCAAGTAAACCGCTAGGTAGTTCGCAATTCCGATACATAGATTAGTTGCACGCACATAATATGAATAGTTGAATTGAGCCTTTGACGGATTGACATGACATCGTGTGATCGACAGGTTTGTAATTGATCATTGTGCGCCAATACAATACAAAGAGAGATTATTATAAGGGTAGTTAGTCATTCTGTATGATATGATATTTGTAAAAAATATGTTTGTTATTCACTATTTTACAATGATTGTAGAATATAATAATATATCTGTCTCCATCCCTTTGCTTCTCGTGAGTATCGCCCATAGGTGGCGACGATTTCTTACCATCAGGTGATCCGTCTACTCGTTTATGGGTATGTACAAAAAGTGGACCACTCGTTGTTCGGCACGCTTAGGCTGTTGACTATATAAAACTAGATGAAGCAGTTTCTCTCTTACCCGCCTGGCAGGCGTGAATCCTTAAATAAAGTGTAGGTATCTTTGCTTAATGTCTACATAGATCGATGAAAAGTATTAGCATAATATTAAGAGTATTATGCTAATTAAATGATTGATTGATAGACGACTGGAGCTAATATTAACTGAGAAGAAAACTGATCCTCTCTTGAGTAAAGAAATAAAATATTTTAAAAACTCTTTAAAAATTAGCCTCATTATCTCAAAAGTAATACTTAGAGCATAACTATTATTATTACTTCTATTCAAGCAAAAATGACTCGTTTTCTATTCAATTAAGATTCAAATTGCAAAAAATACAATATAGTAAATAGGTACGAAAACACTACGTTCACATTTGAAATGGTACGTTTCTATGAATTTTTCTTTTCATTAAATTCAATTGCTAGTGAAAATTATTCGTTTCACGCACTCCATCAATAGTGGCAAGATTTTATTCATTCATAGTGCTATCACGCTGCAAAGTAATAGTGAATAGCTATATAATACATACCTACGCATTATATACCTATTTTACATTAAAGTGCGGTCGCAGTTATTTTCTATTACGCTATCAATATCCAGAAAATAGCTTAGTTGACATCGGTTTTCAATAACTTTAAAGTTTTATACGTTCTTGGAGGCAGTGCGTAATAGGGATTATACTGTGATTTAGATGGCTGTTTCTAGTGGGAGTACACCCATTTAGATTGGTAGTAGATAATAATAACAATATGATTATGATCCAAGCAATAAGGTATCACTCTTAATACAATACAGTAGAAGCCGTAAGGGTGCTTTTTTATTATGCTACGGAGATGTAATAGCTAAGCTGTGAAACTATGTGATCATTTCCACCGATACTAAGCTATGTAGCTGTGTGAGGAAGATGCGCAGGTCGAGTATGCGATGTATCTGTTAGTAGGGAAGTCATCCAAAGCACGTTTCTACATATAACACGTATCTTTCCATATAAAAAACATAGCTTACCTTAATCCGTTTCCACCAGTGCTAAGCTATGTGTACCAATAAATATGATTGATGGAAGCCAAACGTAATCACAGGAACGCAGCATAGCATCTCTGGTCGAAAAACACCTACGTATGTATAATATATTTTAGGGTGACTATAGGTTACCTCGAAGTCCAGCATCATCAGCCTATAAGTATCCACTGCTGACCAAAGCCTCTTCTCACATAGAGAAGGTTTGAGCATTAATCACCACACTTTTATTATTACTTATTATTATACCTCGAGGTGTATGAACCAATTTTTTATTTATTACGTAACCAATAACTCTCTTGGCTTTCATGGAAACATTATTTTATATAACTTCTTAGAAGTTTAATGCTTGTGAAAAAATATCCTTGTTAAAAGACTTGTAATAGTGATTGCAGCAGAACTTTTCCTTGTCGAAGCGAAGTCTATTTCCGTCTCTTCTAATGGATCAAATGAAGGAATCGAATGGGCTTCCTTAATAGACTGCTTGGAGCTTGTAGACTTACTTTTTTCTATGCACAATTTTTTTTATTTATTCATTTGTATCAGGCAATGCAATGCCCATATTAATACAATAATAATACAATATAAAATTAATACTATAAGTAATTTCACAATTAGGTAGGTATACAAGGAAGTTACGATATTGAGAAAGTTGATTGCGGGTTCAGCGGGTTCGGTTCCAAACACGCAATTTTTTGCGAATGAGTTGGTCATAATCTCCACTTAGATTTGATTGTTGCATCGGTCAAGTAACCAATACGATTAACTCTTTAATTCATAACACATTAATCTATTTTATTTTTGCTAATAATATAAAAATAAAGAATTTAGCAGGAACTAATGAAAAAGTTTAAAAAGTCTTTCACGCTACCCGTTCCGTTTCCAGTTACAATTTTGGCAAAAATTGCTAGCTTAAAGTTAGCCCAGGTTCATCTGGCGTCGTGCCAACTGACCGGAATCTCCGATGGTCAGCCATGTTTATTATTTACTTTACGAATGCTCTCTCGTGTTTCAGATATGCCTTTTTTGGCCCGTTTTATCTTTACTTTAATGTTTAATCGTTGTTTCGTAATTACGTCGGCATTATGTTTGCTAGTGATAGCACGGGTCCTGCTTTTATGTGTGGTATATTGTCACAGGTGCGTCCCCCATTGGAATATCGAACTTTACAAGCGAAAAATAAATCTTAACTTTACCTTGCAGAAATAAATGAGATTTTTAAGGAAGTAAGTATCTTGACTTGACTTAGTTAAGACTTGACAAATATGGTAATAATCAAACCTTGACAATAGAAATTACTCAATTCACTCAAAACACTTTGGTAGTTTGAGAAGTCGACAAAGAGAAAATCAAAACTTACTCGCTCAATTTCAACTGACGTGACGTTTAATTCAAACAAAACTTTTTCTTTCACATCCTTGTGGCTTTCACTGATTTCCCCAAAGTTCCCTATAGGAGGCCTAATTATTTGATTTGATTCACCAACTTCCACGTGGTCTTGGCGTGCCACGTCTAGAATATCTGACAAAGTTACAAGTACTTTGGTGATTGCTCGGGGCTACTCGCTTTGACCGAATTGGACCTCGGCTAATGGAAACACTGCCTTTTGTGTTCATTGCGGCGTAAGAAATTACTCGACTCCAGTTTCTCTTTAAAGTAAATTGTTTTTGAAAGGGTATAATGCAGATGATTTAAGTTTGGATGTTTCAAATTAATAGAAATTTAAAGTACCATAGTTATAGCTTAAGCTTTTATTTACTTATTTGGCATGTTGGTGCGTTTACCTACTAGTATGTAGTCGCCTATATTTTGTAATACTTATTTCTAGCAACGTTGGTGATGAAATAGAAGAACATTGACGTACCTAAATACCTAGTTTAACGAAAATTCTATAATACTAATCATGAAATAGAAAATATCGTAGGTATTTACGTAGGTTTAGGTATTCAACAAACGGCCTTTGTATCGCATTCCGCTAAACTTTCATAATTCCTGAAATATTCAAATACCAAAAATACATTCGCGGCAAGTACGAGCAGAGGAGCATGAAAGAGATTCCTTTTAATCTTGCACCACAGTGTAATTGTAAAGAGGAACGGCAAACATTTTTTTATAAATAAACCCAAAGGGAAACTCGCAAGAGTTTTCATTAGCTCGTGTGTCGTGACCCGCACAGTGGGCCAAAATTCTTAACATAACTTTATCAAGAAAAAATAACTTTTATTCTGTCTGTAATTGTAGCGGTCTCGGTCTCGACGCCCACTGTTCATTTTCTGTCGTCAATTGAATCTCATTTTTCAAAGTTTTTTTTGCTAATGTAAATAAGATATTGTAATAGCCTTGTTTCGTTTAAGGTTCGTGACTTAGGGGTACCGAGGGCCGGCTGTGGGTGTTGGGAATTTGATATCTTGTCTTTGATGCCTTGAGGTTCGTGCCTCAGGCGCGCGCATTCATCAGGAATGAGTTGTGGCTTGTGACATGTGCGTCAAATGTTAAGCGGATGTCCAGAACTGAAGGTAGATAATAGAGATATATGTTACGCCGCCCACCGTCTGCGAAAAATAGGAATCTAAGAAATCAATTAGATATTTATATACCTACTTTTATTTCTCTATGTTATTGATAAAGAGAAAATTTTGTTGAAGACAAATTGTTGTTTCGGGTCTGGATGTCATGTGAATGTGTATGTGAACTTGTATGTTTGTAAACGCACTCACGACACAAAAATCCAAGCGAGGGACAGTGATTTTTATATAAAAAAATCTATGAAACATCGGCTGGAGAACTCAGGCCTTGAATTTGGTCATATACATTTCGGGACTTACACAAATACTAAGTATATACTAAACTTCAGAAACCTAAAAAAAGAGTTACGTAACAGCCACAGGACTGAGAATCACGTCTCTCACTTTCGAACTCCGACAACATGTTACTCCAGGCAATTTATGTGTCCTAAACATTTTATGAAGTTTATTCATAGACTATATTTCCCGTGGCAATAAAGGACGTATGTAGGCGTTTATTATGTGGTAATCATGGTCACAGGAAAGTAATAAAATATAACGTACCATGTGTAATATACAGTATATGCCGTTAATATGGCTGATCGATCGGTGACCGAATTTTTAATGATCATTCAACCTTGGCCGCTCGTCTATTTGTAACACCTATACACCTACGACTCACTTAGTTACTACTATTATGTATTCCCGTCACAATGTAGACTAGGTCCCGTTAGATTAGGTTTCAATGAACTGGGTTGGTATTATTATGTATGAACATGAACATTACTCAATATTAGGGTGAATTTCAAAAGAAGAAGTACTGAGTACTTTAAATAAAATAAAAAAATGCATACAAAATCGGTTTAACAGGTAAAGGATATACTACTTCTAATAGCTATATTTTGTTTTAAAGGTAAACTATTCTTGTAGAGTTGTTTCGTAGAAAATAAAGCAAACTATTGCTGAATACCAACAATTAAGTTAAATACACTCAATTAGTATTGAAATAAAAAAATAATATTCATTACCAAGTACTCAATAGTCATATAGTAATATCGGGAACCCAGACAGAAAGGCAATGGAATATAATTATCACATATTTATGTAAAGATGGACCTACATCAGTACGAGTAATACTCTATTTTCCATACCCTTTTTTCCTTACAAGAAAATACCTAAGTATGTACTTACCTCTTTCTACGTGTTGATATTTGTTGACTCATTGACTTACGACGGCAATTAATTCTAGAAGACCTTTTTTATATGGAGCAATCTATTTCCATGCGTCTAAATGTTCCTTGTTTGTCTATTCATTGCGGCTACTCTCTGAAATGGTTAGACCGATTTTGACGGGACTTTAAACTTAGAAAAAAAAATACCCAAATTCGGTTAGAAGTCATTATTTTACGCGGACGAACTCGCGGGCGACAGAAATTACATCATATATTTGGTTTTTGTGGCTAGAAAAATAGTTTCATCCTTTTTTATTAACAAGTAGGTAATATTGGTGTTTTATACACAGCTATAGCATGTTCTTATGCATACGTTTAACACCATTTATTTGTTCCTTGCATACACCCATTGTGTTATGTACATAAGTAGAATATAAAGCCTACGTAAGGCTAATGTACTATCCATTAGCGGTTCGCTTACTAAGCCAACATTGCACCCTCACTGTTAACGAGCAATGAATACCGAACATGACAATAAAGACGTTCATTAGCTCACGTGGTCTGGAGTCGTGTACTTTACTTTATAAGTATTAAACCAATAAATTACTAGATACTGATCCTGTTTGTTAAAAATTTCTTTCGTTTTCTGTTCAAACTTTGATCTATAATATGAAAATAAGTTGGTTTTTCCTATTTGACGCTATAACTCCAGAACGTACGAACCGATTCGCACGGTATTGCATTCGTTGGAAAGGTCTCGGGCTCCGTGAGGTTTATAGCAAAGAAAATTCAGGCAAAAAAAATCGAAGGAAAAGCATGGAAGATCATTGGTGGCGAAACGGAGTTCGCCGGGTTTACTAGTTTTGTATAAGAAAATCCGTTCTATTAAATCTGAAATAAACTATACCTAAATTTTTTTGAAATTACTTCAATAACGCAACACTAGGTACCACATAATATTTGTCGAAATGTAGGTACTTACTCATAATAATAACCAATAATATTTGCAAATGTACTCATAACAATAACCAAGGAAACAAAATCACACACAATTTGATGGTAAACCTATTATCCCGAGCGGACCCGACCAAACCCGAACTTAGCCGAACAGTCATCATTACATAGGGCATTTATGCTGATTCCAATTACTAGAACCTTTACAGATATTAAATTACAAGCTAGGGGGCGCCACGTGAGATGAATTCAACCAATGTTTGTGTTGTGGGACATGAATATTATCCTTCGGTTAACAAATGCCTTTGTTAATTATAGATAGGTGTCTGTTGAATTGGGTATGAGATTGTAATACGAATAGAACTTTTGTTTATGAGGTAATTCTACTTGGGAGCAAAGAAACGGAGCCACTAGAGCCTTTTTATTTTCAATTCTCGATTAAAGATTTGTATTTTTAAACGAATTCTTAAATGATGATGACTGCATGGTTGGTGTAGTGGCTGGGCTGCCGGGCAATTTGTCGCGGGTTCGATTCCCGCACGGAGCAACTGTTTGTGTAATTCAAAAGTTGTTATTTCGGGCCTGGGTGTCATGGGCGTCTATTGCTATATACTGGGCACCATTCCACACTCCGTACTACTACTGAGACTATTTTTCCAAAATTCGAAAAAAGCCCAGTAATACTTTGTCCGACCCGGGAATCGAACCCGAGGCAGTCTAATAAAAAACTCTTCAGCATTATATAATAGTATGACATGAATATTTCCATTTTGTTTCTTTCTAGGTGAGCATCATCTTCGCTATTGGAGTAAACTTCAAGAAGACAGCTATAACTGTCAGGATAAAGTGTTAAATCAGAAAGAGTGGTGAGCCGTATATTCCAGCCGGCCCGCCGTAGATTGTGGCGCGTGAGTAACTATCTATTGTGGTTAGTGGCGGACATCTATAAATTTTGGGTAGTCGACAACAAAAGTCAGGCCGCTAAGATATTCCTTTAGACTTTAGAGCTATAGCTAGATGACTAAAACCTGGACTTAAAATGTTGTGAGAGGTTATACTATATGGTTATACTGCAAGATATTGTATCTTACATACCAATATACACAGTTCAATGTTTCCGGGAGTCAGACGGACCTGGTGATCTGTAACACAGGTTGAACCTCTAACAGACACCAGTTTCATAGCACTATATAAATGTGAAATTGTAAAAAGCTTGAGAAAATAAATATTTTATTATTTATTTAATATCATATTATCTTTATTTTATATTTTTTTCGATTAAGAAACAAATTCTGATTAAAAACGGCGAGCGTGATAGACTAATAGCTTCACCCCATTAATTAACTTTTGAAAGTAATAAATTACAACAATATCAAAATGCTAGCTTTTCCCAGCGACTTCGTACGCATAAATGTGATTTCCATTGTTCCCTTTTCTGTGGGCAACCCTATCCTAATATTCCCCCTCACACTCGTTTAGGAACATATATGCCAAATGCCAAGTTTCAGCTTCCTAGGTCCAGTAGTTATGGCTGTGCGTTGTCTGTCAGTCAGTCATTCAGTAACAGAAGAGTTTTACATATACAGGTTACATGGCAAGCTTGCCCACATAACACTATCAAGAACCTTCTATAAAAAAATAGGAATGATCTTATTTTGTTTATTTTTCTCTTCCTGAGTGTACCGTCTGGGCCATATTGAGTTTTATTGCTGGAGGAGTCTGAATCTAAGCGCTAAAGAAGACATTATAATTTATAGCGCACACCATTAAAAAAGTTAAAAGCAATTTTAAAATGTGTGCTACCTAAACCTATTTCTTTATTTAAATGTGGCTTAATGGCAAATATAAACACTTTATTATAAACAATGCGGTATGCAATTTTTGGAAGGAAAAATGAGAAGAAATCCAAGTGAATCGTATTGCATAATGATTATGAGTTTAGGTATATTGATAATCAAATACATATTATAGTGATGAAATGCATATTTATTTCAACTTTTTGTCCTAATCAGATTCAGTTTGGTTACCGACGGGGCTTTTTCGGTTACCATTAGGCACGTAAGGTAAACTAAAACGTTATTGGCAGTTTGTTTAAGTGTCACAGTATTTTGTAAAATAGGAACTTAAGTATTCGTTCGCCTTTCTCTAAATCTCTATCTATCTAATAAATCCACAACAAATCTCACTATACATTCTTAAAATACAATAAGCTCATATATCTTACTACTGAGATTATGTAACGCCAAGCCACTACATCTCGCTTGCACATTAATACATGTACTACGATTGACGTGCCACTGAGTTAGACAAATAGGCTGGATAGTAATACCTGTTACATCACAGGCAATGTACAGTTATCTGGTATACAACACAGGTATCTGGTATGCAGGTAACAATATATAGATTAATTAAAATTCACGGTTTATTCACGTGTATTAATGGAGAAAAGCTCTACAAGTTTTGAATCACAGAGGGACTCTTCATCATGAGCAGCGCACATTTTTAGTTAATTTGGTAGGGCTCACGAGTCTCCTCGATTAATAGCTAACTCTGACAGTAGAGGTAAACTACAGAACATAATAATATTAAAGAAATTCTTGATTTCGAAAATATTTCATGGTCAAAGATAGTTTCTACTTATAATTTTTTAATATTGTTAGGTAATATTATTACCTTAATAACTAAGGTAACTTTACTACCATTTACAAACACTAGATTTACTGACTATTATACACATACTTCTTTGTCTTCTGAACTTTCCTTGTTGAACTTTCAGGTTCGTGAAAACTAGGTCAAGTCATGCCTACGCAACATAATATATTATTCTTATTAAAACAATACGGATGCGACTCCACCCATTAGGGTAATGACACACATTTTTATTAAAAACATGTTTTTTGATGAAAGTAGTTTTGTGCTTAAAAAATATGTTAAAAGTAAAATTGCCTCATTTGCTGACTGGTTACAAGAGCGACAGTCAACGAAGGAGGTTCTGGATTCATTTCCAGGTCGGATTAAGTATTATCGTGTTTTATTTATTTATTTAAGGGCAACCAACAAAGCTTACACCAAAATACATGATAGGTTTTTAACATATTTTAACATTGTATAGCTTTAATTAGATGCTGCCACGACAGGCACTAAACAAACAAAATAGTATACAACAACAAAAGGTTTACTTATTACTATTTGGGTACTTATTAATAAAAAAAGAAATCTTAAAAAATGGTAATTGTTAAAATAACAAGTGAAGTTTTTAATCATGAACATCTTACTAACAAAAGAATATATTCAATATTAATCCATTCTTCATGAGACATAGCCCTATCACAAACTTAGCAACAAATGGGATAAAACCTTTTTGCACACATCTTCCTCAAATTGTATACTTAATTAAAAGCATGATATGATATTCAAAGATATTAACATATACTGAAATATAAAAAAAATACCAACTGAAATACCAATCACTGATATTTCACCAACACACTGATATTTGACCAGTAAAATGGCGGCGTCGAGTTTAATATTACACCCGGCCACTTCAATATTTGAACGGGCCTTATTACGGATCGATGAGAAAAAAACCTAAGAGCTCGTCGTTTGTTATTGTATGTGAACTTCATATCGGTGGTGTGAAAATAGCTAGAATTATCGACGCGCAGCTGCCAACCATTCTGATATAATTAGATATTTAATAGCGTTTTTTGTGCTACAAAGTACATAGTGTGTAGTGTGTCGCCGGTAGCGTAGTCCATATTTATAGTCACTTCATCACGCTTGTTATTGTGTAGGGGTAACCCTTAGGAGAAAAGAAAGAATGGGTATAAGATACATGTTTCTGCACAATAATAATACTTATATACCATTTTTACTAAAACGTGTCCCCACACTAGGATTTTTTCCTGTGTCGTGGCTGCGTGTATAAACATACAAGTTCAGATACTTACACATGATACCTAGACCAGATATAACAATTTGTGGATCACATAAAAAGTTGCTCCGTGTGTGAATAGAATCCACTACACACTTTGCACGGCAGCCGGTTGCTCAGTCATCAGTACCAACCGCGCAGTCATTGATAGATTTTTTTTCTATTAGTAACACTGTGGATTTAAATGCTAAATATAGCTGGATTTAATCTGTAATCCTATAAATTATAATATTATATAAGTATAGTGACAGTTCCCAGCTTTTTATTGGCACTCATATCGTAAATACCAAAATAATATTTTCCTTTCTTTGATAATTAAAAAATATCTTATAATATCGCTTCTATAATTTCGATGTAAATACATACATAAATATGTAGGTCGGTCCATATGAAAAATATTTGTAATAAAATAAGAGGAAATTTTATTGTGAAACATCGGAACGAATAGAAACCTTGAACATATTTCAATACTCACATTTGCAGCCACTAGTCAAAAAGCTATAATGTAACAATTTAGTTGATTTTAGTTGGAAACTATTAATGGAGATTGTTTTTATTGATACGACAGTTTTAATTGTACCATTATTATTGCTACAGTTTAAATATTTATTTTGTTTCTGTTTTGTGGCGTGTAATAAAGTGTTCGTGATTCTAATTGACGTAGTATTTTCACTGTTAGTTTGTGTGATACATAGTAGTAATATAAAAATATTTATAATTATAATATGTCTGGTTATAAAGAATGCGGAAGCTTTTGTTATGTGAAATTGAAACGCATCTATGTAATATATAGCTATCTATTTATGTAACGTAGCACGGAGTGAATAGAATTCGAAGGGTGAATATATACAGAAGAGGTGAATGTTCTAACATCTATTCACGATGTGTCTTCTTGTGTCTATTCACTGTTTGAATTCTATTCACCTCGTTTTACCGTACCGACATCAAATTGATTTTCTTCTGAGAACGTTGCTCATTCGGCAAAGAATTTTGACAATAAACCGTTTAAAATTATCAAAATAAAAGAGACTTTAGGATCGTACAGTGTTATATCATGGTTCTCATTTGGAGCCTAACGTTTGGAGTTAGTCTTTGAATATAAATTTAAGTAAACTAGAAATAAGTATTTCTACTTGCCCCTTAGGTCACAACGGGTATTAGTAGGTAATGACGAAACAATCTCATAACAAATACACTGTGATAAATTACATCTTCTATAACAAACATAGATATAATTACATGTTTATGTTCTCAAATATCACAATACATGTAAGGTTTCGAACAAACAAGCCAGAAACATGACAAATAGGATGTTAAATAGTTCAGATGATGTATGACACACTATCCTATATCGTAGGACTCGTAGGTAATAAAAATATGACTGATCACGCGCTTGGTGACTTGGAAAAGATTTTTGTGATCAAAAAAATATAATGTGTAATACTGTATGTCGTAAATTTATTTCTGGTTGATTTATTTCCCAAGAAGTTTTGGCAATACCTATGACGACTTTTCTCTTTTTTCTTCTCTTCTAATAATATCTTCTGATTTATTTCGTTGCGGGATCCAAGACAGTTCATTTCCCTGTGATGGGCCTGACTTCTCTATTTTCATGGTTGTATCTACTGGCTTACCGGAGTTGCATCGGTATGGGAAGTTGTGTCCGTCTTGTCCCATAAAAAAGTACATATGTCAGCTTCTTGTGATTCGAAAACATTGGACTTTTATCTTAATTCAGTGGTCGTATGTGCAATAGGTAATCATGCACATAATTCAATGCGAAAACACGAAATTATGTAAGAGAAAATCTTCCAACTCGAACCCAAATTCTTCCACATATAACAGTTGGTCCTACGAACACTATATGAGTCAGCACTAATTAGCAGCACGAGAATGTTCGGTATTTGTTGGATCAATTAAAGGTAAAGCCACTTACCTTTTATATTTAGCTCACGTACAAGGGAACACAATATTTGTTACCGCATTACGGTATAATTTTCGCCTCGATCGAAACGGACCTAAGAGAAAATAAATGTATGGGACTTTTGTATGGTTATACTCTGGACTGTAGGCTGTGTAGGCACCATTCTAGACTCAATTAGGTACTAAGGAATAAGGATCACCTGATGGCCAGTAATCGCCGTCGCCCATGGACACCCGAAACACCAGAGGGAATTTAAGGGTTGTTGGGGAATCAGGAATTGGGAAGGAAACCCTCCGATATATCCTCACTCACACAACGGAACACGTCACACGTCGGTTTTCTGTGAGGTCGTGGTATCACTCCGGTCGAGCCGAAGCATGCCTCTCCCAAACTTTACCCGACTCCGATATCCAAGAATCATTTGTTCGATAAGACATTTACCTGACCTGGGAATCTGAAACATGTTTTATTACTCGACAGTAGCGCTTGGCCAAAGACGCAGTAAAATAGTAACACAACATTATTAAACAACTAACGTAAACAAAACGTAGCTACGACTCATCGTATGGTTTCTTTATTACTCTCAAGAAATACCACTAAACAACTCACAATGGAAATGAGATAACAAAATAAATAACTTCTCAATATTAATAGAATATCGCGTTAGACATTGAAAATATTCCTAGTAGAATGACGTAAGTAATTCAATTTGTGTGATCGAATTCATACGACATTTTGGAGATTCAATTGATATGATCGATCTTATTTCATTCGAATAATATAATCATGTTGAGGTCACCTTCAGCTTTGTTTTTGAGGATTTAAGGGAAAAAAAGGATAGGATATTTTTTTTTCATAAATTTTGTTGTCAATGGTTTTGGTGATTAGTAGATACGTACCTTATATGAAATTCTTGCTTATCTTTAGAGAAAAGCGTTGTATAAAAGCTTAGAAATAGACTAATCCAAAATGTTATTTTTATCTAAAAAAATATTATTAAACAACAATAAACATTTACTCAATAAAAACTGAATCATAAAAATAAACTCATTAAACGCATTCCGTTCTCATTTACAATCTAACAAATGAAATAAAAATAAAAACATAATTAACATAATAATAAAACACAAATAAGTACGTTCTCTATAACCTGTACGGAATTTCAAATAGAGAATCTCTAACGA
Source organism: Spodoptera frugiperda (assembly GCF_023101765.2). NCBI lineage: Eukaryota > Metazoa > Arthropoda > Insecta > Lepidoptera > Noctuidae > Spodoptera > Spodoptera frugiperda. The sequence continues at coordinate 9,316,651 of NC_064213.1, read as the reverse complement.
GGGCGTTAACATTTTCTGCGGGAAATAGAATATTTTAATACTGGCCGTTTTTATTTTTAGTAAAATCGCTCCGTTGACATAGATACTAAAGCGTTGTTGTTTTAAATATCTCTATGGATTCTAAACAAGGAACTTTGCATGGGGCCTGTTATGTTTACTTTATGCAATCGTTTAGTTTACCGTAAAATTGATTTAAAATCTCGTAATTGTTATGATTACGATTTACTACGAGTTTTAATAGCTGTTTAAAAGCGAAGGGAATTGTTTTTGCTTATTTATTCATTTTTAAGTGTGTGATGTTTATTGCGTGGTGTTGATTTCGAAAGGTTCGGCTATTTACGTAATTCGGACACACTTCCGCGGAGTGATTTAAGTCCATTACTATCATTTGACAGTAAGATAGATATCAAAATAGTTCTTAAACCATTTTTAAGTATCTACAATTTTCAAAATATAAACAAAATTCAAGTAAATGTAATGTTTTGAACTACCATGCTTTTAGTTTATCCTCTGTGCAAATAAAACCTCAACACTTTATCAACTTACAGCCCAATTATTTTATAGACTTGATCCTTGAAAAAACAATAAAAAAATTAACTTTACCTCCAAACAACCGTAATACTTCCTCTATAATAAAACCAGACAGAAAATAAGCCTCACCTTCAGAACTAAACTGAAATACACATTAGTAACACAGTTTCAGGAAATAAAAGTGCTAGGTATTATTAATCTGTGAAGTTTACATAGAGACGCTGAAAAATACGCCTATAAAATATTTTTAGTTCATTTGTCGACACTAACACATATGTATGGCGTACAATTACACATACAGTAAAATTATGTAATGTTCATAATGTGGAGAGTTGCCAAATGTACTGTTAAATCACTGTTCCGATAGCAATTTGAATTTTTCTAATAAGTATGCGTAATACATGACGATTCCAAGTGATTCTATTCATTTGACTGATTCGCTGTCGACGAACGAATCTCTCGACTAGTTGGAAGCCTGAAATTGAACAGTCTTCTTTCGAAGGGGAGGGATCATTCAATGACTTCTTCCACCTTGGGCGAGGCGAGAGGGAGTGTCAGACTATTACTGACAATAAACCACTTGCTTTTCGAGCCGGAGCCGGTAACCCGCTAGGCAGTCCGCAGCTCCGGCTCGGCATCAGCCCTTCTGGGTCCTATCTGTAGTGGCCTGATGTAACCATCAAATGAATTTGAGCAAAATACATAGCCAAATGAATATAGAAATATCTCTGTAAAAATTTCGCACAATTTTTTCTCCCTATTACATATTACTTAGGCACAATCATATTTCGAGCAATAGGTATCTACGTATTCAATAAGACCATCAACACATGATTTCACACAAACAACACACACAGATTACATAAAACAATTTATCGCATCCAAAACGGCTATTTAAATACCAATAACAGTTTTTCACAACAATGTAAGTACTAATAAACACAATTTTATCGTTTCATTCCATGAACGATATGATATTAAAAATAACACAGTGGCAAAATTATAAAATTATTATATGTAAATGAAAAAGTTTGTCAATGAGATTGTGTGTATGTTTGTTACTTATTCTTGTCGTGTAATAGCTGAAGGGTTCGGAGTGAAATTTGGAACAGGGGTAGATTATGGTTTGGAATACCACACATGACACAGGGTCTTTATTGCACGAGAACGCGAGCGAAGCCGCTGATAGAAGTTTGTAAAGACGTATTGATGTGTGTTTGTTATCCTTTAACGAAAAAACTACTTAACAGATTTTAATGAAATTTGGTATAGAGGTAGATAATAATCTGGAATAATACATGGGGTACATTTTATACCAGGAACGCAGGCAAAGCCACTGGGTTAAGCAAGTATTCACATAAAGCTTAAGAATTTACATTGGAGTGTCTCATGTGTACTTTTTATTAGTTTGCCGTCAGTAAAAGGAGCGGGAGGAACGTTTATTGGGCAGTTACCGAGATTCAATAACGAATATTGGTTCCCATTTTATTAACAGAACACTCTGTTCCTTGACTACTCCGCACTCTTGGAGGGAATGTTACGCAACTCTGCATTATAATCGAAAATAAATCGTTTGTTTTGTTGTAATATTTTTTTTCCTTGTGCTTCTGTAATTATAAATGTTTATAGGTACTTAAAAGAGGACGGGTATTAGGAAACTTCATTTGTAAATGCATTAGATACATACCTAAAAGTTCGATGAAATTAAACAGTTAGGTAATTATTATGTTATCGGCTTACTCACGTAACTGTTTGACGAGGAACTCGACTAGTTCCAAGTCATGCTAGAGGCTCATATTAATTTAGTATGTCTCACGAAAGTTATAATGAAATTATAATTAGAGTTTCTGATATAAGCCCTAGTTTATCTTTAGGAGCAAAATTGATACTCTTTTGATTTTTTTAAATTTAATTTGATTTGTGTTCTCAAGTCTGGCTGGTACTTAAATATAAAATGGCTACAACTACCACTATTCTTTGGCTTATAAATTAAAAGACAACTGGTGCAATTTGAAAAGTAAATTGTTCTTTTTACCTTCTAATAAGGTCTAGTAAAGCCCGCCATTAGCCATTAAACCTTCGACCGAGTCATTACCTATGACAATGAAACTTCAATAGCTTAGCGACCTTCGTTTCTGGTCAATAACACTAAAATACTCAGCAAATTACGTCTGATTAGGTACCATAAAATATGATTAGCTTATCAACTCTAGTATGTATCTGAGTTACCTACTGTCGTTATACTGGTGGGTTACCTCATTGATTGGGTGGATTGGGTGGTCGCAAGTTTGACTATAGACAAAGGAATAATCGGACAGTAGGTAATAATTTTGGGCGGTTTCTATGCATGGTGTCCGGCATACAGCCAAGTGTTCGAGCCAAAAGCTGTCAAAATTGTAGAGTTCTAGTTTTCATTATGAAATGTTTAATTTTGAGTTCTAGCTCGGAGAAAGATATCGACAGGCGGTCAAACAGCAGGATAGATGACATTTCGGATCGGAGGCCGAATTTCCCCCTTCCCAATCCTCGATTCCCGAACAAACCTTAAATTCTTTCCTCTAACAGGCCGGCAACGTAATTGTAACGCCTCTGGTGTTTCAAGTGCCCATGGGCGGCGGTAATTGCTTACCATCAGGTGATACATCTTCTCGTTTACAACACGTAAACGAGAATATGTTAATAAAAAAAAAATTTAATTTTCACAAGTAAGTACCTATAACTGAATCTGGCGTCCATTTTCACGCCATTTAGTGCCGCTGGTCAGTGTTGCCAGTTCAAACTAAAACTGTATTTCAAACTTTATTACTTAGCAACAAACTTTTGTTATTATCTGTGGAGTGGCGAGACTGGCAACTTGATGATAAAGGCTAATAAATAACTGTCAAATTTAGTATTATAATGAACAATCCACAGCTGTTGTACTGTTTACACCAATTTTGACTCTCAATAGTTACATTATGGAAGGGTTTACAGTAATTACAGTAATGTGGGACCCTTATCTAGTATTTAATTTTATCTTATGTTTGATACAATTTACTAAAGAAAGTGGTAGTGCTTCAATGATTTAGGAATTTTCATTTAAACATTTCTTGTAGCTTATAGCATAGATCAATGAATTTGAAGTAGGACTTTAATTACTTCATTGAAGATATCCGTGAAAGATATTCGTTACTACTTGGGCTTTAAATAGTTTTCTATATATGAAATACGGGACCGATGACAATGTAGCTACATTAAGAGGAATGTGTGTGTGGTATGTGTCCCTCTGTCTGAATTCCTGTATATTTCCAGAATGGTCTCTTTTAACGTTGATATGACTAAATGAAAATTTCTTTCAGGATTGCAAAGTTTACTTACCTTTTAATCCTTCCCTGGATTCAAATAATTTCAGACCAAAATTAGCCAAATCTGGCCAGCGATTTTTGACTGTTAGAGACATTCATTTTTATATATATAGGTAAGAAGATTACATTAGGTACATCCCAATGTTCCTACAGAATCAGGAGGTATTTATGAGATTTCTTATTACTGGAGCCGGAGGCGAAAACCTAGTTTGAAGTAACAGTTACATAATAGACATGATATTAATATCACACACGCCTTTCCACAATACATTATATTATACACGTACTACTTACTATATTTAGGTACTTCCCTAACATTAATTTGTTCGCATGAAGATTTTCACGGCTGGCTAGCCAGTCTGAATGCCGTCTACCAAATAATTCAGAAAGCAAGGATGTGTGTACTCCTGACTGCTAAATTAAAAAAAGAAATTGGATTAAGAGCGACGCTATCTCGCAAATCGTAGTTCCGTAGGTTTGGTACCTACCTATAATTTTGAAGATGGCATTTGAAAATGAGATAAACATGTAAATGCCATTGTGTTCTACTAGTATTAATAGTGTCTTAATATCCTGAATGAAAATATGGTTAACAAAAATCACGGGTTACTCACGTAAATTAATGGAGAAAAGCTCTACTACTTTCGAGTCACAGAGGGACTCATCATCATGAGCAGCGTGCGCAGATGCGGCGACGTCGCGCAGCCTACTGGAAATATTATGGTGTATTGAATTTAAGGTTTCAATACTCATCAACCCCTTTGACAAATGAACGGATAGACATTATAGTATTGAGTTTCATGACCTTGCAGTACGATACCCTAAAAGAAAAAAAAAATCCAAAATATGACACAGGAATGCTATCTCATTCTGCCTTCGAGTATTGCACGAATTTGTAATATGAAAATTATGCAAATTCTGCTCGTGATTTGGCAGAGCTCGGCATTGCATACCAGTGTTGTTTTCGAATAACTTTGCTTACTTAAGCTAAAATTAGAAGGCAGGGAATTATTTAAACTGCTAGATTAGGTTTGTCTAGAAGTTATAATATTAATTAAAAATAAACAGATGTAAATTAAGTGGGCAGTTATCATTAGAAAGTAGCTAAGTGCCTCATCCAACGCAAAAAGGCAGGAGTGGTTTGCTTAGCTTCGTGTAATTAATTATTTAAGTATAGTTTCTCTAGGACGAAAGAAAGAAATCAAAATACATTACATCATAGTCATTCTTTGCTCTGATCGCCGCGTCATGTATCGCGCAATTGGGCTCGCTGTTATAGCAGCGGTAAGTCCCCTCTTTGAGGAGTGGTTAGAGAGGCGTCACGGCGTCCTCACCTACCGCCTGACGCAGGTGCTTACTGGACACGGAAGTATCGGTAGGTACCTGTTTCGGATTCGGCGGGAGGAAACGCCCGGGTGTCGGCATTGCGTGGATCACCCGGAGGACACGGTGGAGCATACAGTAGCGGTGTGCCCTGCGTGGGCTGAGCACCGCCGTGTCCTTAGGGATGTGATCGGCGACGGTGACTTCTCGCGTCCGGCTCTGATTCAGGTCATGGTACGGAGTAAGAGAGAATGGGAAGCCGTCTTCTTCTTCTGCGAAGCAGTCATGCTAGCTAAGGAGGAGGCGGAGCGCGTGAGGAAACGATCCTCCTCACGCACCAGCCACCGCAGAAGACACTCCGGGTACGTGCCGATCTCCGGCCACCGCAAGTGTGGGTCTGCGGATGGCGAGCAAGAGTTGCTCGCCGCCCGACCAGAACCAGACCCGTGCGTACGGCGCGTCGCGTTCCGCGCGCGCCTCAAAGAGCCAAACCACCACAGATGGGGCCCAGTAGGGCTGATGCCTGATCCGGAGCTGCGGACAACGTAAAAGGTTACCCGGGCTCCGGCTCAAAGCAGGAGAAGGAACGGGGTGGTTTTTAGTCAGTAAGAGTCTGACACTCCCTCCCGCCTCACCCAAGGCGGAAGAAGTCATTGGATGATTTTCCCCCTCAAAAAAAAAAAAATATATCGCGCAATGGTGCTCGCTGGTGCGCTGGTGCATACTCTATAAGCCCCGAGCGTGACTTGAAACTAGTCAAGCTACCTCGTCGAACGTTACGAGGAGAGTCATAAAACAAAATTAATTTAAAATCTGCATCTATCGATAATATCATGCCTTAAATATTGAATGACTGAATAAATGAATGAGTGAAGAATGTAAGTCTTCGTTCGATTGTCTCTGTAATCTACAGTATCAGTGAGTACGTGAGCAATATGAACGAGTTGCCAGATCTGACGTGACCTTATTATTTGATGGATTACACTACTCCGTTTCTAAGAGTCGCAGTTCTTTTCACATCTGAATCAGATAATATTCCCTATTGTTACTGGAAGTCGCTTTTAATGGCTGAGATGCCATTTTCTAGTTCGCTTTTATAGATATTCGATATTTCATTTTAAATTTTATGAAATGCGTTTTGGGATTTTGCGCTGCGCATGTGATGCTGTTTGTGATTTATAGAAGGAATAAGTACGTTAATTGTTTTTGGTATTTAAATATGGTACATATCATACTTGTTTTTGCACGTCTGTAAACACTAGCACGTCAAAAGTAAAAATATAAGACTGGTCTTTCTGATGAACAACAGTTACCGTAGCCATTTTTTGAGGGTGGGAAATCATCCAATGACTTCTCCCGCCTCGGGCAATGTGAGGGGAGTGTCAGACTCTTACTGACTCAAAAATCACACTGCTTTTCAAGCCGGAGCCCCGGTAACCCGGCAGTTCGCAGCTTAGGGTTAAGTTACCGCTTCTTAAGACTTAACAGAACGGACGAAGGAACTGGGTGGTTTTTAGTTAGTAAGCGTCTGACACTCCCTTTCGCCTCACCTAAGGTGAGAGCAGTCATTGGATGATTTTCCCTATTCAAAAAAGCCTACGCAACAAGTTGGATTTTTTTATATCGTACCTCTTTAAAACGCTTTATAAAAATAAAATATGAAATTAATCTTTATCATGAATCATTGTTTCTAAATACTGTCAGATCAGAGGTGCACCTGTTCCTATTAGCATTATCAACAAACAGCATTCGATTGTTTAACCCAATTCTCGTATCGATTCTACGAATAAATCTTTTGAATTTATTGACAGTTCAATGATAGAAAACTAGATCAGTTGATGAAACTCTTTGTGGTAATTGTACTTGTGTAGGTTTTTAAATAAATAATTTGTCCAATCTCAATCTACTGTGTTCGGATTAAGATCGATTTTCGGCATTGGTAGTGTGGAGTGGCTTCATGTCTTCTTCTATTAGGACCGGTTATTATTTTCAACAAATTCAAAGTGTTCGTTCTAACTTTTGGTTCTAGTCAAAAAGTTATTGCAGGTTCTCTTACACTTAGTTGAATCTGTGACGAAGGGCGCTTTCTGGGTTTGAGGGGAAAAATCATTCAATGATTTCTTCCACCTTGGATGAGGTCAGAGGGAGTGTCAGACTCTTACTATATATCTGCTTTTCGAGTCGCGAGCGAGTAATGTATCGATAGTAGGGAAGCCATCCATAGCACGCATCTTTCCATATAAAAACATAACTTAGCTGAGTCCATTTCCACCAGCACTAAGTGTACCAATGAATATGATTAGCGGAAGCCAAACGTATCCACGCAACGCATCAAAGCATAGCACATCTTTAGTCAAAAAGCACCCTAAAGCCTCAAATTACGAATGAATAAAAAGTTGTTAGATAATGTTTGTTATGTAAGGTATATAGTCTAGTTAGCTAATAATATAAAACAAAGTAAACCGACAAAAAGTGGCTTATTTAGTTAGTGTAGTAAATAAAGTGAGCGAACAAACGGCTCGCGGAGACTGCGCGCAGTTTGCGGCTGCTTGCGATATAAACACCTATTATCATTATTTTACTTCTTTGTGTTTATGTTGAAAGTATAATAAAAGAGTTGTTGTATTATTTTTCTTTGTTATGGCGTATGCAGTGTTATGTACTTCGAGTGAGCTGCATACTACGTAGCAGGTTACCAGGGCTCCGGGTCGAAAAGCAGGAGTAGGAACGGGGTGGTTTTTAGTCAGTAAGAGTTTGACACTCCTTCTCGCCTCGCTCAAGGCGGAAAGTCATTAGATGATTTTCGTCTCTCAAAAAAGGTACTTAGAGTAGGGTAAGTTCTATTTACATCGGGTAAATAATATCGTGAATCAAGTGAAAAACAAATTAAAATCTTTGTATACTTACTTTAACTGACGTAAGAAACTGCATTAAAAAGATCTGCCCACATACGATCTTAACTAGTAGATACGGCAAGGACACAGCTACTGTAAGGTCAAGAAGAAACTTACTATACTTTTTGCCACTTAACTATGTTATAAGTTTAATATATAGCCTCTTAGTATGAGTTTGCTTTACGTTTAAAGTAATCTAAACGAGAGCACGTTCGACGCTCTGATTGGCCGGCTCGAATAAACCAACCAATGTAAGAAGATAAAGATTGATTCAGTACCAGAGTTCTCAACATTTTTCGATGCTACTGACTCTTTTGAAAGCTACAAAACCAGTCAGAAATACTTTGCTCAGGAAACCGAGAATATTGTACTCAATCCTCGAACTAAAAGCCACTCAACCATGCAGTTTACGGAAGAAAAGTTTTAAATACTTCTACTATTATGCAACTTCACTCTTATGCATGTAAAACCCACAACTACTTGTTTATAAGCTCGCAATTAAAACCTCATAGTTGAGAACTTCATGCATGAAGTTGAAAACTAGGGAACTAATAATGTATTGGTAATTTATAAGTAGGTACTGGTTTGTTATAGTTTGTGTTTAAAGCGCTTGTAAGCGGTACAGCTGTGACGTTCTAATAACATTTAATTGATTTTTGAATGGTATGTATTACACTATTAGAAAGTGTGAAGTATGGGAGAGCCATGCTTCGGCATGAATGGGCCGGTTCAACCGAAGTAATACCTCGGTCTCACATAAAACCGACGTGAAATAACGCTTGCGTTGTTTGAGTCAGGCTACCGGAGGCCCAATTACCCATTTCCCAATTTTCCCAACCCCGATTCCCCAACAAGTCCTGAAACGCCGGCAACGCACTTGAATCGCCTCTGGTGTTTCGGGTGTCGGCGGCACTTGCTTACCATCAGGTGATCCGTCTGCTAGTTTACCGGTTTATACCATAATAATGTTAGCTTCAAGTTGCGGTAGTTTTCAATATTGTATCTGGAAAGTCGTTATGACGTACTAATGCCATCGTAAAAGTATCTATTTAATTAAAAACAATGTCTTTTAAAATGTGTATTTTAAGCAATATGTGTTCACATAGTTGCAATATGACTTCCTTTCCTACACGTCAACCTCAACTTTATTGCTACAATAATAAGGTTGAAAATCGATTGACTTATTTTCTTACACCTCAACCTCAACTTTATTGCTATAGTGATAAGGTTAAAAACCGATTTAAAATCAGAAACATCCCTAACCAAACCACAATTACCTATACCTACATATGTCAGTAGGAATAAGTGAAAAGATAATAAGAGTCTAAACAAACTCTAATTCAATTACTTTAATCTTAAATCTTTGTATAACCAAAATTATTATACAAAAGTCTCTATAGAACCACTAACAGCAAGAACAGAAAGCTAGACTGCTTGTCTCTGACCGTATCGATTGGCCACCATTGTCTATACAGTATACAGCCTATTAGCTGGCAGCTTTCCACACCAACTACAATCCTTTGTCCAACTGAAGATAGAACCAACAATAGTTCAATAATCCAATTGTTAGTTCTGCTATAGTTCGACGATTATGACATTGAGAGATCTGGTCTAAAACAGGATGATTGAGCGTTGGATGAACGTTGTGTTATGTTAAAAAAGGTTGTTTATAATGGTTAAATCTGGAATGATTGTCGAAATAAGAAGTGTGAAGTGGATTTGAAATTGATTTAATATTTGTGAATTAAGGAGTGTGAAGTGGAATTCTCGGTTGATTAAATATTCATTTATTTATTTAAAATATTTTATTTAGGTTTTAGTACGTTTTAATGACGTTCATATTCGCATTAAATTGCTAATGCGATTGTCAAAAAATGTGCGTATATTCACGAATGCGAATGTGAATATTCGTTATGGTACTAGTAGGTATACAGTATACAGTGGGGGACATATTGCCTAGTGGCATTTATTCATAAAGTATTATCCACGAAAAAACCCATGATGAAAAATTTCTTTAGTTTTTCATTACGGCTTGCAGCGACGGTTATTTTTGTAGATACGCAGGTGTATAAAAAATACGTACAAATAATAAATAGAAACGTTTTACCGAGTTAAACGTAATGTAACGATACTGAACAAAACCATCCATTCTACAGTTTTTAAATCACCTACCTGTATTTAAATTTATTCCATTATAAATTGAGTGAAAATTCCGATGTGATTCACGTAGTGTGCATTATGTCTATTATGAATAGTATCCGCCGCACTTGGCACTCGTTACCAACAGTTTTATGTGTCATTTTTAATAAAACTAGGCTACTCTTTACTGCTGATAATAGCTGGATGGAAGATACTAGAGTTCCTATAGTTATGAGGATGTGTCATACTTTTAAATTCTTTATTCGATCGTGGCGATTGATTACAAAGACCAGTCGTAAAAAGGGTTGTGCAGATGTAAAATAATATTAGACAAGAAAGCGTCGAGCAACAGTGTTCTTTTCTGCAAGCAATATTTTTAAAATTATAGTTTCATTTAGAAAGATTGTGTTTATCTTTACATGAGATATTTATTCGCACACATCTGCTCCGTACAGGAATCGACCACCACAGGCGTAAAAGCGGCAGTAAAATTAAAACAAATCGTCAAAACAGTTATTCTTCTTTAGAGACGAGAAATTTTATAGGTTTCGTCAATATTTCTGGATGTGAGACAGCTGGAGACCTAGGTATTAAAATAATAAGTAGACTTTATCGTGCGGTAATATATCATATAGGTAATTGGGTATCGCGTGATATGATTTACGTAGGTCTAGCAGTAATCGTCTGGGGTGCAATTGGTATCGATTGTACGACCAAATCGATGTCTCGTTTTGTTAAAAATTATGCCTGTTTGTTCACGGCTAGACGGTTACGGTTAGATTATTTTCTTGCGTAAATCTAGTATGGTTTTTCTAAAGTTTCACACATTTATTTGTATAAGTAAGTTAACACGCTAGATAATCGTTTTGTACAGTTTGACGCACGTCTCACGGTTTCGGGAAGACTAATCTAATTATAATCTAATGTCCATACATAAACTCGATTCGCGACAGGTGATGACACCAATACAGTGTCAATGTGTATAATGTATACCGAAGTACGTAATGTACATAGCTAATAGATATTTGGACACGACCCAAGTGACTAACTAGTATCATTTGAATGAAATACCACAACGGTCCGCTGAAAACGTTAGAATTAGATGGAAATGGCCACAATTTCATGGTTCGTGAGTTCGTAAGATTATTTTTTATTTCAAAGAAATATATTGTTAGTCCTGTTGCCAGGACGAAAATGCTGGCAAACGCACGAGCATTGTGATGTGCTAGCCAAAATTGTTTCGCAAATATTTTATAGTTGAAATAGGAATTTTAGAATGTTATATTGAAATGAATTTCTGTTGATAAATAAATGACATTGCTTTTTGATATGTAAAATTGTTTGTATTGTGATTCTGTGAATTATGTAAAGTTACAAATGTAATATACGTCATCAGATTCTAAAAATATATTTTAGTACTACGGAACATTTCAATTATAATCTAAGGAAGTACAGCCACAATTAAAGTAATCACAATAAATGAATGATCTGCTTCTTTGAGAAAGATAAACATAAGGAGAAACAAAAGCCTGATTTTTATAAATTCGATTAAAAGAAGTCTAGTTTCCATTAATTGTGGAAACTACAATATTTAAACTAGTAGTAAGTAAAATGCAAAATTCACGCCTCAAAAGACATTGGAACTCAGATAATGGTAAAAAGAAGAAGAAGAGGAATTGCAGAATTTTACTCGTCGAAGTTATTCGATGAAATAAATTTAACTTTATTCAAAGAGAATACAGTTTTAACAGATACATTGTTTACAATTTGTTCTAAGATATATTTCAACACAGCAGTAATATTCTTTCGCTAAAATATTGGTAATTTGACTGTGATCCCTAATCGCTTGCCAAGCGTGAGGATTACGGCAAACTCTCTACTTTAAATATGGGTTCTCGGGCCAGCAGTGGACGTAATCCAGCTGATAATGATGATGATAATAGGGATAATGACTGGGTCAAAATAAATTATTACAACTTTTCAATATAATAAAATATTGATAAATAATCACACTCTCATTCATAGATGAACTACTTACTTAAGTCTGCTATTTGACGTAAAAATCTGATGATGTCATAATAGAATATTTCATACAAAGTTCACAAAGAATATCGTTTTTTGACGTTTCGAAAAAGGTATTGAATTTGACTAGTAGGCATCTAGCCTATTTATGTAGAAGAATCATCCTGCCAAAATTATTTTTTAATGGTATAGAATACAGATGATTTCATTAATACCCGGTAGTGCAAATGGACTTATGAGAAAAGGGCAACCAACTGTGGTAAATTATTGTTTAGTCCCTAACAGTTATGTAACTTTAAACTACAGCAATTATTATTATTTAACGAAGGGACCATAATGGGACCTTTTAGTTTGTTTTATAATTAATATGTGGCGGTTACTAATTTCGGGAAATGTGTTGGCGAGCTGTGATAGAGTTGTGGTCCATTTGTGGTTCTGTTACACAAGAACGGGTAGCAATATTGTGTTAGTAATTTTGATCACTAATTATACGGATTTTAATCAGCAGTGGCGCTGCAATGCAGTTACTTTTGGGGTAGGTGTTATAAATTACAAAATTCTAGAAGTGTTTAAAATTTATGGAGCGTAATCTATCTTTCTGTTTTTTCTGCCTGCTCCCTTGGACAACAGGGTTGTGATTACGTACATATACACATGTCTTTTTGAAGCGTGACACTCCATAGTGCTTGCAATCTTTTTCACATTTGGCTTAAATTTACTTTAACAATTTATTTTTGCTGTCGGCGGGCCACCAGTTCGACCGGCACTGGCCGATGCGGCACAGGGTCTTCTGTGCTCCATGATTTAGAGCAACCGTTTCGGTTAGTTGAGGTTGAAAAAAAGGTTTATGGAACATAATTATCTTTCTGTTCATTACTTGCTCATTGGGAAACAGGCTTGTGATTACGTACATAAAACATGTCTTTTTGCCATCACATCACACATTAATAGCAAATAAACTGTCGCTGATGACAAATTTCTTCTCGCACGGAAACGTTTGAGAATTAATCCTCTCGATTTCAAACATATTTTCCTTTACCGTTTGCCAGTGGTCTCTAATTAATCTTAAATTTTTGTACCATAAAACATGAACACTATAAAACTTTGATCTCTTCTAAAACTTGAGTGTAAGCGAAAACACACAAGAATACTATAGTCAGTTGATTTCTATTAAACATTTAGAGGTAATTATAACTTTGATCTTCGTTCAACAACCGCGTACAGATGGTACAGGGATGGATTCATGATTTCTCCATAAAAATAAAATGGGCGTAAGTGTATTCTTTGTTTGTTTATTGTTTTACAAAAGTCACCTTTTGCTATTCTTTTTTTAGTGACATGGTTTTGTAACATTTTTGTCGCAAGTATTTTGTTTAAACGCGTCCCAAAAGTACAGTAGTCTTCTGTAGTGATCTATCACAGGTTACTTTTTAAAAAACAATTCACATACACAATATACCCATCAATATATAGATTACAGAAACTGGTAATTAGGTTACTTATTTACACTACAATTTAGGTAAATTCTAATTTATTGAAATCTGCTATTTTACAAAAACGGAGGAACCGTTTACAAACACGTACTACCTTTTTTTTTTTTTTTTTTTTTTTTTTTTTTAGGGTGGAAAATCATTTTTAGTAATGACTTCTCCCGCCTTGGGCGAGGCGAGAGGGAGTTCAGACTCTTACACTAAAAACCACGTCGTTCCTACTTGCTTGTCGAGCCGGAGCCCCGGTAAACCCGCTAGGTAGACCGCAGCTCCGGATTAAGTTCACCCTACTGGGCCCCATCTGTGGTGGTCTGATGGCTCTTTGAGACGCGATATGATATACGCACGATCTGGTTCTGGTCGGGCGGCGAGCTACCCTTGCTCGCCCTCCGCAGTTATTTACGTCGCCGGAGATCGTCGCGCGATCCCCGACGCCCGGACTCTCGCGACGGCTGGGGCGTGAAGAGGTGTTCTCTCACGCGCCCCGCCTCCTCCTTAGCGCTCTGCTCGCAGAAGGAGGAGACGGCATCCCAGTCCCCCTTCCGACCATGGCTTGTATCAGTGCCGGACGCGAGAGGGCGCCGTTCTTTTTTGCTCAGCCCAAAACCGCAAGCGTATGTTCCACCGTGTCCTCCGGGCGGTCTGCAGTGATGACACCCGGGCGTTTCTCCCGCCCAATCAGAAACAGGAACCTACCGAAGCTTCCATTTATCATGTTACCTGCGTCAGGCAATGAGGACGCCGTGGCGCCTCTCTAGCCAAAAGAGGGGACTTACCGCTAATGACAGCGAGCCCAGCCCTCGGTTGCGACAGTCGCTGTTGCCATTGCCATGAGATCGCGCCGGAGCTCATCCCGCCACGCACTAATCCAATGGACTTTCGCCCCGCGACGCGCGTCGGCGCGCAAACTAAAGACGCGCGCGAGCACCTTCGCCTCCAAATCTCACGGCGGGAGTCCGGCAGGGAGGTTCGCCGCCTCTCCGGAGACTGCGATATCCGCGGATCACCCGGATGGCCATGACCCTCTGAGACGTTCAGCGCCCGAGCTGGTCGCCGCATCTTTTCGAGCCCACACAGGGGCTCCGTAGAGGGCCATGGACCGCACGATCCCCGCGTACAACCTCCGGCAGGAGGCATTTGGCCCCCGAAACACGTACTACCTGATCTTTCTTTTTTAGTAAATGGCTCTAGTCCGTTCCTGTTCAAGTTATTTTATGGGATAGTAGAAACTTGGGAAGTTACTCGAAGTGAAAATTACTTTAGTTGGTTATTTGTCGCCGTGCTGAACAAAATGGACGCTCTTCGGTTTGACTTTCCTTCTTTTTTTCATAAAACTATGTTTTGAGTCGTGACTACTGATACTGAATTATAGTTATCGAGGCTGGAGTGGAAAATAATTATTCTTGGACCAGGAAAAGTATTATTTACATTACAGAATTCTTCGAAATGATTAAATTTGAGAATTCGGTCTCATTGGTTAAGAAATAGGGTAGCTTCCTGGGTCATTGATTATAAATTATTTTGCATTTCAATATAATAAAATATCCCAAAATAATCATATTTTCATTCAATCATTTGACGATGTACTTATTTCAATTTTTCTAGTAAGTGAACTATTAGACGTAATAAGTTGCGATCTCCTACATAAACATAGAAAAGTAAAGTTTTTGACATTTCATTCGACTGTTATCGCTGTTACCTATAAGGTAATTCGTATCTACTATACACGTAAACACTCTTCACTTTTCTAACTCACTTTCTATACACAGTGTCTATATTAACGAAACCATACATTAGTTTAGTATAACACGTAAATAGTAGCAGACATATTACATTATTCTCACGTCACAATATTGGAAGCCCTCGTAATGGCTGCCGACACAATAGTTCAATAGAAATTGTCAATGAAATTGAAATGTTCCACACAATAATGGATAATGCGTAGCGTTTAATGATGTTTAACATGTCAAAATTAATGTCTAGAGTAAATTTATTGTTATGTGATAAATTAGTTTGGTTTTTGTATTGCCTGTAGTGATGGTTAAGTACTGCCTGTATTGCTGTCATTACTGCTATTCGCCTTTGCAGTGTTTAAGAACCGATTTAGGAACTACATTTGACATTTGACTGCCAAAGACTACTTTTAAGCCTGAAGGTCTTTGTCAAATATATAGCTCTGTTGCTTTACAGCGCTCTGATACACCAACCAATTAAATTGTGAGCTCAAACCCGTCTGCCAAGCGACGAAAGAATTTCATCAGTAGTATGTTGATGACGAACAATTCAGCTCCATAATGCTTTATAAAAAAAAACTTTACAATCTACAATTAAAATTCCAGAAAAACATTTCACATTTAATTTTCTTGATTCGAAATTCAAAAGGGCAACGGCGTGCCATTTCGGTTGGCGCGAAAATAGCAGTAATGGCCGCCCTACCTTTGTAACGTAGGAGTATCTTAGAATTTTATAGCATCTTATCAGAAATGGGCATTCTTATTTAAATATTTAATGTCTACCTTTACAAGTATTTTATGGAGTATTAATTTAACGACAGGGCGATTTAACATGCCTTTGTTAATTAAACTTTTATTGAGTTATTGTTTGACAACGACTAATTTCAATGATAAAGCTTTAAGAAGCAATCATTTGCTTTGGATCAATGACATGGTAACATGACAAACCAAAAACATACTTAGGTAACTCATAATAAAGTCTAATTTACCATCAAAGTACCAAAGACGTGCGTCACTTTCCGCTCTTCCTAAGCGATGTAAATAATCAAGGCAAGCAATTACCGTACACGCTCATAATATTGTTATTTGGTTGTTTTAATAGGACAGGTGAGTCTTAATAGAAGCACTCAAAGTGACTACACATATTAATTTAGTATATTGTATACGTTTATAGTCGACTAAATAAGTTAGCAAGCGGCTGCGGTCGTGGCGCACCTCTAATCTTGTTAGACAATGCACTTTCTTAATAGCAGTGGTCTAACTTGTAGTAGTGCACTATAAACTAGAGAAGTGACGCCAAGGTTTACTTTACACAATGTATTTGTAATGTTGTTGGTGTATGAAGTTTGTTATTTTGAACTTTAGTATTGTATTTTATTTGGTAGGTAATTAAAATGTTATTAGGTATTCAAGTATTTATTGTATCCATAAAGTACACAGGTGTTGTAAATAGAATATAAAGTCACAATTACGGACCCTGTCGGGCACAGCAAATTATAAAATTCGTCTGAAGTGCATTTAGAAATAATTTAATATCATATCAAAATAAAAATAATAAAATAAGTATTTGGTAATCCGAAATCAGAGTAAGGGTCGGTTCATATCTGACGTAAAATACGTCGAGCGTATCATCGGTCGTACTAAATGTGTGTTAATGTATTGTATGTGAGTGAGGTTGAGTGTGAATGGTAATTTTTTTTCTATACATTTTGTCTGTTGCAATATTACCCGACTGATAATACGTGACGCATGTTCCATCAGATATGAAACGCTCCCTAACCACTGATAAAAACCGCCGTTAAACATTATTCGGTTAAAAACCGCCGCGGTTTTATAGTGCGGCCGGGGTTTTAAACATTATTTAGGAAAGTAAGATTAATACGCATTTATTACCTTATGACAACAAATTCTCAACAAAAATATCTGAAACAGCAAGGGGTTGTTAGTCATTCAGTTGCGATTACTACTTAACCTCTTGATTACCTGTATATGAAACACAACAGAAAACACATAATGTCTTGCGTAGATCTACGTTCCACCACGTGTTAATTGATCCATATTTTTAATTATTTCTTTTTTTTCTTGTTACAGGTAAAGTTTCAACACAGATGCTTCTGCAGCCTGAAACAGACTTGCTTTACCAATTCCAAGTTTGTTTGGAACTGGAATCGCGGGAGTTTTCCCAAGAATGTGACAGCTGCCGTATGTAAAGTTACTGCTAGTCATTATCAAAAGGAGATATTCGTAACTTTAGCTGTTACTTAGAAACTCGTATGCAGGGGAACTTTCTTTTGTTTTGTTTTCGACATTATTGGGAAGATTACGATTTATTTTCTGTGATATAAAGTTGTATTTGAAGTTATAGCTTTGTTGTTAAACAAATCAGTTCATTTTGTTGATTGTTTGACTAGTAATATGGATTAATCCATTAAATTGTTTGAATGAGTTCCTAGAATTCGACGTTTCAAGGTTTTTTTTTCTCAGAGTTAAGTGTTCAGATTTTATTCTATTCTGCAAGAAACCAGATCAAAATCGATTGAGTGATTTAGGAGTGAAAGTGTATAAACCTTTTATGTTACAAATTCTGTGTCACAAAATATCAAATAAACCCTATAAAACAATTCACAATCAACTCCACAAAAATGGAGGAAGCACAAACGTCCAAAATATTTTGGTATTTCCTATTTTGTTGAGAAACTAGTTTGTTAAGTGCAGTACCGCTTTTGTATACAAAGCCTTTAGAGGACCTATTGTAATAATTCTTGACGGGGAAGTCTTTTGTGGAGCGAGGAAACTTGTGTGCCATGTAATATTACAATTTAATAACTTAACATCTGTCGGCGACTGGAAGAGTCAAGCTATAACGTTATATTGTAAAATGTATCTATTAAACTGTTTAATAAACAAGCTCGTGAGAGTCCATTAAGTCCATTGACGGACTATGGGCCTTCTCTATAAAAAGTGGTCTAAGTGGAAAAGCCATGCTTCGGCATGAATGGGCTGGTTCGGTTGAAGGACCACACGGCCTCACAGAAAACCGAATTGGACCAACGTGTTTCGATGAGTGCGTGCGGTTATCGGAGGCCCAATTACTCCCCTTTCCAATCCCCAAATCCTCAAAAACCCTTAAATTCCTAACTCCCAAAAGGCCGGCAACGCACTTGTAACAATACCAAAACACGATGCGATCAGGTAATTCATCTACTCGTTTGTCGGCTTATATCAATCCAACTTAAGCCGTGTTGCTTCGGCGCGTCAAAAAGAGCCCTCAGGAACGGGGTGGTTTTCAGTCAGTAACAAAAAGCCGTGTTGCTTAAGTTTACAATAATAAGTTAAAATGTTGACATTTAGGGTAGCTTGATCTGCTATCGTCCTTATAAAGATGTAACAAGCCACGAGCCGGTGCATTGCCACTTATTGTATGGAGGTTATTAAACTCTGCCACAAGAGGTGGCACTACACCACTACAGAATGCAATTCAGAATAATTCATGGGTGACGACAACTAAGAGTTGTAGTGTATTTGTAGTTTATTCAACAAGTTGATGAAAAAGGACCTTCTGAAGTCTGGATACAGTTCTGTTGATGAATAAATAAATGTTTTAGTAAAATATTAAAGTGTTGGTTTAGTGTTGACGATTTGTTGATTACGACGTATCTGTTGCTTGTAGTGCTGGTCGTATAAATTATGTTATCTATGATCCTTGTCAATGTAGAGACGACCGTTTTGACTACTGATAGGTAGGGATAGAGTTGAAGTTTTCAATTTTAAAACTTATCGCTCTGTCCCAAAATTATTTTTATTTGGACATAAATCTAAAGGATACTTAATCTCAAAAAAGAAAACTCAGTATCGACTAGTTAAATCTTTAGAGAGACCTATGAAGTGTGGTGGAAAGAAAAGAAAATCTAGCTCAAAACTTACTTACGTAGAAATCTTCATACCTTTAGAGCTACGTAGCTACATAAACACCACATAAACACAAACCAATTTATTAGTAAACAAAGTACACAGCTCGGGTTTACTTCACGTTTAATCAAAGAGAGTTGCATAGAACACTGTTACGTGCAAAGTGCTTGTAAATCACTCATAAAGCCGACCTTACTTTATTTCAGTCGAATAAAAATTTCCGCTCGTCTGTACCGAGAGACAAATGGAAGAAATTACATACCGTACATACATATGCAGAGATTTCCATGATCCTATCAAAAGGATAGGGGGCTTAAACTAGTGAATTTCGGGCCTTTGTGGTGTTCCAAAAAGTTTTGGAACGTAATATGCTGCCGTTGGTTATTCCATTTTTAGGGTTCCGTAGCCAAATGGCAAAAAACGGAACCCTTATAGATTCGTCATGTCTGTCTGTCCGTCCGTCCGTCCGTATGTCACAGCCATTTATTTTCGAAACTGTTGGGCCTACATAGTTGAAACTTTGTAGGTTGATGTATTTCGGTAACCGCTATTGGAATTTTGAATAAAAAATAATAAATTGAAAAATTAAAGGGGCCCCCTTTAATTTTTAACTCCATACATGGAACTGATTAAAAAATTTTTTTTCAGCTTACATATCCGTGATGGGTGTCTATGGATAGGTCTTTAAAAAAGACAATAAGGTTCCTAAAACCACTTTTCGTCAAAATCAATCGTTTGAAAGTTAGACGCTTCCAAAGTGGAAAAATGTGTGTCCCCCCCCTCTAACTTTTAAAATATGAGAGTTAGAAAATTGAAAAAAATGTATGCTGTAGATTTCAATGGAAACTAACAACGAAAATTGGTTTGAACGAGATATCATTATTAGTTTTTAAGAAATAAAACATTTTCAAAAACCGCAAATATAACTTTGTCGTTCATACAAACACTATGTAAAACCAAGTTATCTTACAACTTTTATATTATGTCATCTACTTGCTGTTACGGAACCCTTCATGAGCGAGTCCGACTCGCACTTGGCCGGTTTTTTGGTATTTTCGGCACGTCTATCAAAAATCTGTGAAATTAAATATGCATCCATCAGTCTGTTGGTGAAGCTCACTTCAAAGCGTAGTTCGATATGGAAAAGAGTGTGGTCATTCAGTATCTATACATATAATAAAATCGTAGAAAAGTGCTGTCTGTACATTGAAAATAAAAATAAAAAAAATAGCAGGGGTTATTGTTATGTCGATGTCGAACCCAAAAATGTAATTAACTTTTTTTTTGTCTGTTTGTCTGTTTGTCTGTTTGTCTGTTTGTCTGTTTGTCTGTTTGTCTGTTCGTCTGTGCGCGCTAATCTCAGAAACGGCTGATCCGAGTTGGATGCGGTTTTCACGAATATATTGTGGGATGCTTAAATTTACATTTAGTGTTTGTTTCATGTCAATCGGTTCATAAATAAAAAAGTTATGTCAAATTAAAGAATCACGTCGAACATTCTATGCTTATACCATTAATCTCCGCAACTATTTGACGGATTTGGTTGAAATTTGGTACAGATATAGTTTAGAACCTTAGAAAGGACATAGATATATTTTTATTTCAAAAATCAAAAAATAAAAATAAGAAATAAATTATTTATAAATAATTCTATGTCGATCGTTACACGACTTCGGTTCATGTTATTGTTTTAATTTATCGAAAAAAAGTAAATAAATAGTAAAAAGGTATGAAAAAAATAATATCAATATAATAAAACATTTAGTACAAAGAAAATGCTCTAACGGAGTATAGATAATTCTATGTCGATCGTTACACGACTTCGGTTCATGTTATTGTTTTAATTCATCGAAAAAAGTAAATAAATAGTAAAAAGGTATGAAAAAAATAATATCAATATAATTAAACTTTTAGTACAAAGAAAATGCCCGAACGGAGTATAAATAAATAATCCAAGTTGTCTTTATCCTCGATAGATGGCGTTGGGATCGAAATAGATCGCGCTATGGTTTCGTTACATTCATTTGGTTGGGTATCGGCCGAGCGCTTCGGTACTATCGTAGAAAAAGTGTATTATCAGTCGTATGATTATTTGTCTGTAGTGGTCCTGCTGTTTCGTATATTCTAAATTGGTTTCGTTGTATTTGTCAATTAATAAGTTTATTTGTTGGGTTTTCCTGGTTTTTTGGTTAAACTATTTAACGTAGGTTTAGTTTGATATCGATTATTAGTAGTTACTGTAGTTAGTTTTTTTAATAAAATTGTAAGTCTAATTTATAAATTAATTAGATTAGATTTAAGTCGTTTCTTTTAAATTATTTAGTTTAAGCTTGGTTATTATAGCATAGAGGATAGGTTGTAATATAGTTTCTTTTTTAATTGTTATAAATTCGTAATTCGTAGCTTTCTTTAGTTTTAAGTTAGTTTAAGTCCGTTTTTAAACTATTTTTTCAATGCCCTAAGTGAGTATACATCTATTAAATTCAAACGCAGAGCTCATTATGTTGATTTTTGAAGAGTTCCCTGGAATATCTTCCACATATCATTTTTGAAGAGATCCCGCGAGATCGGGAACTATGTGGTTAAAACCAAAAATTTGCCGGAAGTCACTATTCCACGCGAACGAAGTCGCGGGCAAAAGCTAGTCAATAATAAATACCGTAAAATGGGGTGAATAGAAACAAATCGGTACTGAATAGGAACAACATTTTGTTGTGTTTTCACGTAAATTAAAACTGTTTACACCATTTAAATATTTTTTTATGAATTCAATATTAAAATCAAAAAATGCGTTATTCAAACCAAAAATATGAAAACAAACTAATAATCCTAATAAAAATTTTGTTTCTATTCACCCCCTGAGTTTCTATTCACCCCGTTTTACCGTTATGGATTTAGGGATGAATGTCCAAATTCATACATTTTGGACTGTCGTTACGGTTAGTCCTGGTCTTATTCGATTGATGTATTAATGGACCTTTGGAATTCTTCATACTAACATCGTACTTAGGTATCTTTGCTGCTTAGAATATTTAACGTGTTTTTGAAGGGGGAACATTATCCAATGACTTCTCCAGACTTGGGCGAGCTGGAGAAGGAGTATCAGACTCTAACTGATTACAAACCGCCCCGTTTCTACTCCTGCTTTTCGAGCCCGAATGTTGGTAACCTACTAGGTAGTCCGCAGCTCCAGGTCAAAATATTTAACTTAGTAAAATTGTTTTATACCACTTTTGTCAAAAGTATATTTTAGCTCCATTTGCAATACTTTGCCAATGTATGAAACATTACTTCCTAATCAATACAAAAATGTTGATCCCGATCCATCCATAGAATGGCGACCAGTAACACGCTCGTTGCTAAAATAAGAATTTTATGCGTCATCAATCATCGTAAAACGGATCGGTTTGACGATTTCCATAAAGGGTGCGTGTGTATGTAGATAGATATCATTCACAAACAACTAGGTACCTGTGGACTGAATCAATATTTCTTTTCGAAATTAAAGACGCGACTTGTCAGCTATGATAGAATGGTGCAAATATTTTCGAGCTGTTTTACGGGTGTGTCATAAATCTATTCGTTCGTTAGTCTCGCTTAAACTCGACAAAGGCTGGACCGATTTGGAAAATTTTGGTTTTGATTTATTTGTGGAAGTTCAGGGTAGGTTTAAAATGTGGAAAAAATGATTGAGGCTGTACGAAGTTTGCCGGGTCAGCTAGTACTTAAATAAAAAAAAAATGTAAGTCTACGTCGAAATAACTAAGTAAAATATTAAGTCACATTGTTCGCGAATTATTGTTTGACGAGGTTATTCGATGAATTTCAAGTTAAGTTAGGGGTCTATGAGCTGCAACACAACCAATTTAACCAAATAAGCATAAAGAAATGTAAATATTTTAAATACTTATGTCCTCTACGTAACAAATACATATTTTTTTGTCAGACGTATTGTACTGTGTCACCTTAAAAAGTATTAGGTAATGAATGAGTTTAGGCCGCGCCCTAGACTAGTTAATTGTACAGGCGTGTGATAAATCACACTGTATATCGCTCCGTTATATTGAGACAAATTTTCCAATGATGACATATAATTTATTTTTTTTAAAACATTTATGCAATCAATTTCAAAAACGAATATTATTATGTATCTCAACATCGGACTGTTACACACAATTCACAAAATAGGTTTAATTAATTAATAATGACTTAAATACTGGTCGATTGCGGTAGAAAAAAAAATATAAAATGCTATAAAACATTCGAAGAAAAAGAAAATATTTTTTTTTAATTTTATTTCGCTGCATAAAAAATGGCCAGTATTTCTTATATTATAAGAAGATCAACCTTTTTATTAAAATTAAATATTGATTAAGTTTCTTTATTATCTATGGTGTTAGTCACATTATGAAAATGCAATGGAAGACATGATTATGGTTAATATATATATATATTTTTTTTTATATCTAACGACTTTGTCAAAAAACATATACGGTGTAACATAAATTCAACTTGACTGAACCTCGTATTTCGAGGTATTCCTTAAATATATTCGCGTATAACGTTGTATATGTTACTGAAATAGCAATAATTGCTCGTTAATCAGTATTATCACCGGCAACCTATGTTATACTACATCCGTCGACATTACCGACTTCCTGACACTATATTATTACATACACACCTTTTTATACATACCTACCTTTTATATTATGTAGTAGTTGGCTAGATATAGTTTGCCGTCTACGGCACCGCGTCCGCGGTTATTTAGCCGATATTTTTGTAATATTCGGTCAGGTAAGAAAATCGGGACAAAAAGTAGTTTATGTCTAGAAGTCTCTGCAAAGAGAGGTTACCTTAAACTTAAGAATATGACGTTTGCCTTTCTCTATTAAAAAAAATCTAAAAAAAAACATCTGCTTTACTGCTTTAGTTATTGGAAATACCAATAATGTACTCAAAGAAGTTTTTTTTTCTTTTTATGCAAGATTTATTGATGAATAATTCGTCTCAAATGTATATTTTTCCGAACTCTGAAAACAGTAGATTCTTCGTAAAAAGAAACTCAATATACTATGTCGTTTGACGTTCTGTTTTCTTAATATTCAGATCAACAATTCGATCATAAATGGAGGACTTCTGTTCAATATAGAGTTGAAGCTACTTTTGTATTCCAATGTCATTTCTATCGGAACGGAAATTCACCCCATTTTATGCAATATGATTTGAACATTCTTCCTGTAGGATATTCGAGTTACCTTCGAGATATCGTTGAAATTGTCATGTTTCCTACTAGTCAAATTCAATACTTTTTTCGAAACGTCAAAATCGATATTTTCTATGAATTTTGTATGAAATACTCTATTATGACGTCATTAGTTTTTGACGTCAAACAGCAGACTTATTTCTAGAAATTTCTAAAACTAGGTTCATCAAATTTATGAATCAAATTTATGATTATTTTTGAATATTTTATTGTATTGAAAAGTTATAATAATTTATTTTTGACCCAGTCATCATCCCTATTGTCATGATACGCGTGTAACTGTCGAATTCAGAATCGTTTCATGGTTACTTAACCCAGTCCTTACCGATTATTGGAACAAAATCGATACTAAGAAATTGTTTAACTAACCATTTAATGTTTCTAGGTACGGCTGAAAGATTTGTCTCGTTTGTCGTAAGTGTAGTAAAAAGAAAGTCTGGGTTAATGTAGTAATTCTGGGTTAAGTATAAACCGGTAATTGAGCAGACGGATTAACTGATGGTAAGCAATTGTCGCCGCTCATGACACCCAAAACACCAACATTACTGCATTGCCGTTCTTTTGGGAAGAATTTGAAGACGTTGGGGTAATTGGGCCTCCGGTAACCTCAATCGCACAACGAAACACAACGCAAGCGTTGTTTCACGTGCGAGGCCGTGGTATCACTCCGGTCGAGCCGGCCCATTCTCGGAAACATCTCTCCCACGCTATACGGCACAAATTTCGAATAGAGTTTTATCATCTAAGTACTAAAGCATTCTTTCCTTTCCTCGTTTCATTAACCAGGACAGTTTTCCACAGTAACCAATTAAGTGCAGTGTAGTTATATTCAGTTATATTCAGCTAGACGTTACGATTCGATGAGTGTAACCCAACTTTGTGGTTAACAGCGAAGTTTAGTACAGTTTGTATGAATTTGTATTTAACTATCGCCGCCGTCGTATCAGTTTGTGAACCAAGTTCTAGTGGCTTAATGTATGGATGTGGGAAGTAAATTGAAAGTTTATCGTAGTTAAGTAGTATTATGAGTATGCTCGTATAATTAATGTAATTACTATGTTACGATATTTTTGCTGTATTAAATAAAGTGATAGTTTAAGTATGGGAGAGCCATGCTTCACGGAGGGACCGGCTCGACCGGAGTGATTCCACGGCCTCACAGAAAACCGATGAAACAACGCTCGGTTGTTGTGTAAGTGAGGTTGTTGGAGGCCCAATTACACCCCTTTCCAATCCCCGATTCCCCAACAACCCTTAAATTCCTAACACCCAAAAGGCCAGTAATGCACTTGTAACGCCTCTGGTGTTTCAAGTGTCTTAGGCGGCGGTGATTGCTTACCACCAGGTGATCAGTTTGCTCGTTTACCGGCTTATTCCATATTTGTTACCATTTTGATTGCTGTTATCTAAATGTTAGTCATTTAAGTTGTCCTTTCATCTGGTGAACTACTAGTTGAACGTAGACTATTCAATCAATGAATAAATCTCGAAATATTATACGTATTAGGTATCATTATTTTAATACCTCGCCCATCTCAACATAATAGAATATTTTATCTTCGAGAAAAGTAGAGGCACATGACACTTAAGTACATTTTTATACATATTTTTTAACGTAACTTAGATTGTCAGCCATAAAATTAAAAAGTTTTCTCTTAGTACACAGTTTACAAGTTTTTAATAACCTGTGTAAATAAAGAACGTTAAAGAGCGGCCATATTGTTTCTTTTTGACGTGGGGTCGTCTGACTTATTCAAAGCGTTCAAAAATTCAAGTGAATTAAAGATTCATTTTTCATTCTCCTCTTTGTAACGGGATCAACAAAAATATAATTTTATGTGTATGTGGGATTGTTTTAAAGGTAATATTAATGAAGTTTATTTGTATATAAAGATTATTTTTGGTCGAAGAGGTAAGCAGAGGAGTCTAGGTTATTGCAGTTAATTTTTCGGCTATTTTATCGACCCTAAATTTTATTTAAGTAGTATTTATTAATAACAGTAAAAATGGAGTATTCAGTGGGTGGAAAGTAAAATAAATAAAAAGTTAGACTTATTTTTATCGGCAATATATTAAGTCTCGAACGTGCTCATGCCACAGATTCGCCAGTTAAATCCGTGGACAAAATACAAAACAGGACTGAAACTTAGGTCTACTTTTTTATGCATAATCTAATAAGCCCTAATTGCTTTTATGCACTGTTTTAATGACAAAAACCCAATCTAAAATCAATAAATCAAAAATTACATATTATGAAGTATTTAATTTTATGCCTCAATTTACACAAAATACCTACGTTGAAATGCAAATAGAAAATGAGGTAACGAATTACTTTAATTAATAAAAACATATTAAAAAAAATGTTACCTAAAATTCTCGAAGCAGGTTCCAATTAAAAAAAAAACAACTCGAATTATTTTTTAAATGCTGGCCAATTTCTGTCGAAAAAAATGCAAAATGCCATAAAACATTCAAAGAAAAAGAATCTTTATTTTTTATTTTATCTGGCCGTACATGTTTTTTTTTTTCTGCAAATGGCCAGTCTTTTTTTACTATGACTATTATTGCTTAAACCTTTTTAATTTGGAACTGTTTAGTGTTGCCCTTTTTATGTAAATTAAAAAGAAATTTAAAATAATTAAAATGATGGTTCCGGGAAATTATATCAAAACAGTGAGCTCATGTAAGCCTTTTAACAATTTATGTAAATGTACTGACCTGTCAAAATCGAGGCTTACTTTCCCTAAAATCATTGTATCGACACACAAAAGTCATTGTTTCAGACACGTGTATTATTTCATACCGAGAGAATTTCAACTGAAAATTGAAACGGCAATTTCAAACAAATGAATATATCGCGTTATTTGAATCAAATTCAAATGTATCGGTTTATTTTTATTACGTTTATTGTATTGTTTCAAATAGGCAGGGATTTTACAAAGTTGATTAAATTTGTTTTGGGCTCAACGCGGCTTTGTATTCAATTACAATTTGGAAAGTCACTAATTGTTGTAATAAGCTTGTAAAAATTACACTGTCGACTGTCGACTTTCACTTTGTTTTGTTAATGACGTGTAGCTAATTAACTAGCTCTGTGTTTCTTTGTTAAAATACTTACTTAATTAACATATTAACATGAGCTCCTATGTTATACAAACATATACCCACGAAAGATGTAACGAATATTCACATTCGCATTCCCGAACATTTTTTACGCATTCGCAATTTGAACGAGTGTAGATTAATTTACAAATACAAGTAGCAGTGCAAATAACGTAGTTGCAGTTGCATTAGACCTTCAGAACCTGACTTAAAGCTTAAATACAATCATCTTCTCCCTTTTGATTTGACGAGCACTACACTCCAATCAAGGCACGTTGAACTTTTCACAAAACTACTCAACCAAAGAGTATTTACTGAATAAAACAACTTATTGTTCACAATTGAAACCAATTCTATCAATGGCAACAATCAAGTTCAAACGGTAAGCGACTTTGTTTGTATTGTATATACGAATCATTTTCCGTTGATGGAGTATGGGTACATGTTTCGGAAAAGTGCTAACTCTCAGTGTACGACAGATTCAATTTTAAAAGTAAACATTGGTACGTTGTTCGTACACACCTCGCATTTCTCCAGGGTTGTTCACACAATGGCTGCGGCATTCTGTGTACAACGTGTTTTCCTGTGATTTTAGGGATCCAGATATGTGTTGTGCTTGAAGTACTAACGTACACGATACAGCAAACATATTAAACATATAAAAGTTTTATATAAGTTCCTCATAAAAGGAGTCTCATATTTAGCAGATATTGCGATGTGCGGCACTCTCACAGTCTCATCTCATCTTTGCTTTAAAATTTTTGTTTCTTTAATAAAGCACACATTTATTTAAATTCTACAATGAGTTCATAATCACTTCCATACATATCATAGGCACAATCCCTAACATGACGTCCTGCGTGAGCGATTTAGACGCGAAGGCGATGCGGTGCGTCGCGAACGCGATTAATTGACTTGATATTTTGGCGTGAATTGGATGCGGTGCCGTCATGTTTTTGGTTATAATGTCGGAAATAGAAACAAAACGAATCGTTTCACATGCATGTAGGATATAGCCGAAGCGTCCCATCGCATCGCGTTAAATTCGCGTGTCACCGTACCGCTTCGCACTCCCTTCTATATCGCTCACCAACCAACAAACTACACAAACGTACTTACAAACTTCATAAAGAGCTTAACAATATTTTAAAATTGGAAACTCAATTCTTTTGTACCAGTTCGTTTTAAAGGTTCCCGCCCGCCACACATAGTAGAGTAGCGCGCCACACAGTGGGCCGCGTCACACGCATGGCTCGTCAAAAAATATGAAAAGTTGAATAAAAACGTCCACACTGTTTAACCTACGAACATTCGAGAACCACCGGGAGATATTTACTTTGCGTTCAACAAAAGGGTTGCCCCGGGAAATGTTGCGAATTAAAGTTCACGTCACGTTGCTTAAATACCAAGAATATTATATAATGTTGTCTAGTTTTCATTGTGAAGTAGGTGTTAAACTGTTTTTTGTAATGTTAATTACATCTTTTTAGTACTTATTAGATAGATTTTAGAGTGGCTAAGAGCTACTGAGAGACTGGAGAACAAAAACTTATTTTTCAGTGTCGTAGCTGCAGTCCCCATGTGCTGAGTCTGGTACCTGGATTATGATACCTTGAGAAATACTACCCTACTTCCATTGCTCCAGAATTGTCCACAAAAGCTTTTTGCGACCAATACTTGATGATAGGATAGACTTTATTTTATACGTTATAAGAACAAGTCTAAAAAATTGCATCCATTGCAATGTTTACAATAATAACGTCAAACAATTAGTGCAACAGTGCAGTGTTGTGTTTTCCAAAACAAACATTATTTCAATCAAACTGAGATTCGTTGCTTTCGTCATAACAATGATGTTTGAATTTCATTACGATTGAACAATGACCATGTCATTTCGGAAGCTTATGTTACCTACATTTTGGAAAGTGGTATAAAAAATTATGCAACATAATATATTTTCAAGCAATATAGTTTTTTTTTTCATAGTGAGTCAGTGAAAAATATTTTCTGTTTTCGAAGGATCATATTTTGAATAACTTCTAAACTGGGGGAGCATTTGTAAGACTATTGCTCTAAAATAAATATGATAAGGATGAAATGGTAAACTTTTATTCTAACCTGAGGTATTTGCAAATCTCTACGGAAGCCTCGGGTTTCCGCAACGACACATCAGGCAAACATTGAATCCAGCTTAGATCGAACGTTCGACATCTTTAGATGGAAATACAACATACAAAACATCACGCCTTATATTCCCCATCTTTAATTGATTTTACTCATTAAAATTTAGTGATAACATTAAAATCTTTATTTATTATGTCATACTAGCTGTACTCAGTGTACTAGCAAAGGAAAAGTAATAAAAGTTTGTAAGAAAATTTAACAAACGCAACCCTATTTTGTTGTAAAGTAGATTTAAAAATAATAGTCTTATAGAGTTATGACAAGAAAACTAGGCTGAACGGGTGTTACCTTTGCTTTACGTTAGCGTGCAAAAGCTCTATGGTAAGAAAAGAGTCCACAAGCTCTATGGTACCACAGAATAAAAAGAATTGAAAAAATATTACCACATCAGGTCAACGCTCCGAATGGATTTTATTTTTAATTTATTTGTTTTTTAGTATAATTATAGAAATGTTGCAGGTAATCCATTTCTATTATAAGCCAATAATGTTGTAATTAAACACCGGGATCACGCGAGAATAAAAGAAAAATATAAATTAAAAATAGTCAGCATTGCTAAGTCCGCATAATAATTTATTGAAGTAGGTCGCAAATAATGCATTAAACGACCGCTAAGCAAGTAATTAAGGACATTCGTGCTGAGTGAGTATAAATGAATATAGTAAGTTATATAATGGTTTAATTTCATTACTATTTCAATAGTTATGACATATTAAATCCGTTAAATGAATTTTGCGTTTACTATCTTATGTTCCGTCGCGCCAAAGAGGAGAAAAATAGTAGTGTGAAATAGTAAACGTTAAAGGAAAATTGTAGTATTTTATTTTATTTAATTATAATTATAGACAAGAGCGTCCTTTAATTATAAACTAATTCTAAACTGATTTTTCCACTATTTGATTTTCACTTTTACTTCAAGTTTTTGCTAAAATATCTGTGGAACAATAGATGACAGATTAAATAGCAATACTAAATTATATACCGATTACCAGATTTTTAATATTAAGGCAAAAATCTGTATATATGTATGTAGATACAAGACCCCCTTAAATTAATGTTTAAACTTAATTTGTGTAACAAAACTTAAGAAAAAAAGAGCCTAAAGCCGATCGTAAATCATCAGGAAAAATTTTTTGCCAATCATTCATCCAAGTTTGAACAAGAACTTGAGATAATTTATTCAACAATAAATAATTCAAGTTTTCCAAGTCATTTGCTTGAGATAAAACAGGTAAGTAATCTTTGTTTGTATGAAATACGTTACATTTGCGTTAACATTTTTGTTTTGAAAAACATAATACCTAATCCGTTATTTGTTAAATTCTCGTTGTAATTTCTACTTTATATTTCACAAAATAATGTTCAAAACACTTTAAACTGTGTACTACAAACCCAGTTTGAAACTATAACAACTTGTAACAAAACTATTATACAGAACAACTATTGTTTTAACGCTACGAAACAATTGCTACGTAATCTTCGTAGCACAGTTGCCCTACGCCGTAGCCTCGTAGTAAAAGTTACACAATGTTTTATCCGGCGTAGCATTCAAGCAGCCTTTCAGCTTAGTGCATGCAATATCTGTATTTATGAGGCTAAGCTATGGATATTGAATGTTCACTTTCATAATGAGGCTTGGTCCTTATTGTATTTTTTCCTAGAAACTGAGATGGGTCTTTGTTATACGTTGCTTGCAGTGTATTGTAAAGTTTGTATTAGTTTCAGTAAGGTTAATAATGTTGTACCTATGAATCTAAGTTTTATTATGCTGCAGTTCACAAACTACAACCGCATTTATGAGATGAAACCGGTACATCTGTGTTAAATAATAAACGTTTTACATCTACTATCAAAGTGGAAACAGATACCTAAAAAAACGTTTGCCTGTATTAAAAAAAGCTACAAACAAAATGTTAATCAATTTGATTACAGTATGCAAATTGGATACGTT
Source organism: Spodoptera frugiperda (assembly GCF_023101765.2). Classification (NCBI taxonomy): domain Eukaryota; kingdom Metazoa; phylum Arthropoda; class Insecta; order Lepidoptera; family Noctuidae; genus Spodoptera; species Spodoptera frugiperda. The sequence goes on along the minus strand of NC_064213.1, from coordinate 9,284,763 downwards.
TTACAGTTTCACGTGATATTTTCGTGCAGAATATTAATTTTCGATAGCAAACATAAATGGGAGTAAATCAGAGATAATAAAAAGTATTGCGAGAAGTTGGCCGTCAAATATTGAAAGCTTTCGATAGGGTCGTCACGTTTCATAATCGGAAATATTTATTGTAATTGTTCAAGAGAAAACAATGTCAGATTAAAATTTTGGTTTTACCTAATTTAATATTCTTCTAAGTCTTTGTAATTTACTTAATTCTATTTTACGATATCATTTTAAGTGTAGGGAAGCCATGCTTCGGCACGAATAAGTGAGGTTACCGGAGGTCCTTATCCCCCTTTCCAATCTCTTTCTCGATTCCCCAACAAAACATGGGCGACGGCCGTTGCTTACCATCAGGTGGTACGTCAGCTCGTTTACTGGCTTACATCATAAAAAAATAGCAGTCTACCAGTTACAACTTAGAAAACATTACATTTTATTTTGAAACTAACAATAATATAATGTTGGTTTCCAAATCCCAGTAACAATGGTCTGAACAACCTACTTGTGGGTCTCGCGACATAATTCACGTGCTCGACACTGACATCCTATTGTGCATAGTCTCGGGTTCGACAGCCCTAGCACAATACAGATTCGAGGCTATGAAATTTTATGAACACACTGAAAAGGTGCGGTAACCTTCACAAACTCATTGTATTTGTTGACCATTTCTAGGTTTTATGTGTACCTATACAGTGACGTAGACCGTCTGATTAGCTAGCGGGTTTCGGTAAGGCTCTCGAGTTGGACAATGTATTGTATAGATTTTCCATTTTTTTTAAATAAATCTCAGTGCCTAATAGGACAACACCTGGATTTGTAGACACTGCAAACTTACAAGCACGCTTTTTATTACCTGGCATGAATTTTTCATTATTTTAGCTATGTGCATCTCTGTCTATTCCTACAAAATAAAAAGTTGTGGTGCTATAATATGGTTTAATAAAACTAGATATTACTAAAGAAACCTAGAGGTGCTTCAACCTCATTTGAATATCTAAATGAGTTTCACCGTAGAAAAGATTTAAACAAATTATTTCTTTGCGTCTGAAAACGATAAATAAGAGAACTGTATCTTATTTAGACCAGAATTGGCTAATCTCGTTTTAAGCTCAATTTCGTTTGGAATCGGATTTTCTCCATTTTAGGATTCAGCTTATAAATTAGGTACTAAGTAAAAGAACCGTTTTCTTTGTTTTAGGAAAGATATGAGAGAAGGTATTGAATTTATTTTACGTATTGAATCGAGAGTTGTATTCAAAAGGTTTTGTAAGTGGATAATAAAATGAGTTTCTCGTTTGTTAAACATACTGGTACAAATCTTGCCAGCTTCTGTGAAATTATTCACAACTGAACGAGTACAGGAGTTAGATAACAAAACGATTGAAAGACGTGTTATTACATGTTTCGAACATGAACGTGTTATTGTTTGTATTTCAAACAAAGTCTAAAAGTATTTTTTTTTATGGTATAAGCTGATAAACGAGCAGACTTATCTCCTGATGGTAGCAATCGCCGCCGCCCATGGACATCCGAAATGCCAGCGGTGTTACTAGTGCATTGCCGGTGATTTGGGGGTTAGGAATTTATTAAGGCTTGTTGGGGAATCAGGGATTGAGAAGATTAGGAAGGAGGTAATTGGGCCTTCTGTAACCTCGCGTACATAACGAAACACAACGCAAGCGTTGTTTCACGTCGGTTTTATGTGAGGGTGTGGTATGGACTCCGATTGAGCCGGCCCATTCGTGCCGAAGCATGCCTCTTCCACACTTAATACACTTAGTAATAAAAAATAAATAATGGAACTCCATTAATTTAACTTTGATCTTACCATTGTGCCTCGTGGATTAATTACAGGTATGGTAGGTACAAGGTACATTAGCTTGCAAACAGTTGCAGTGACCGTAAACATCGCATGTTAACATGTCCTAATTATGGACATACATTATAATCATTATCAAACTACGATAGTATTCGTCTAATGATTTGCTTGTTGAAATATTTCGTTGTAATGTCGATTTAAATGCAACTATTTGAGTTGAAAATTACTGATAGAATACGTAAATGCTGATAATTAATGTGAATGATATGTGGTATACGCCCGATTCTCATGCATGAGGGTGCGAAACCTACCAACGGCAAACCTACCAATGTGAGTTCTGAGTTACATATAATTTCTAAGATTATTTAGACACCACTGGCAAGCGGTGAAGAAAAATATGGTGAGGAAACTCGCCAACCCGCATTGAGCAAACGCGGTGATTAATGCTTAAACCTTCTCCGTGGGAGAAGAGGCCTTTGATCAGCAGTAGCTACTTATAGACTGTCGATGTGAATGCGAATAAGAGTACAAATGCAATATAAAGTAGAAAGGATTTTTTTATTTTATCATTATTTACCCAACCGCGGTAAAAGAATTCTTCTTATGCCGCAGTTTGGTTAAAAAGAAGAGTAAAATCTTTCACTGTATAGAATTCTTAAAAAGTATGCACAAATCGCAGCTTCAATTGTTTTTGTTTGTTCGTGTGGATAGCGAGATGGATTAAAATCGGAATTGAACTGGAAGGCTTCGATACAATCTCTTTCGACGACTCTCGGACAGGGACAGACAAACGGGCATGTTTATTGATTATGTTAGTATTGTATATTTAACAATAAGCATAACTAACAGTTAATAAGCAATACTTTTTTATGTTATTGTTATTTACTTCAAGTATTCCAGCAAGTATTCCTACAACAAGTATTCCAGCTTTTTTTCAAGGGGTGAAAATCATCCAATGAATTCTCCTGCCTTGGGCGAGGCGGTTTTTAGTCAGTACTGAGTACTGACGAAAAACCACCCCGTTCCTATTCCTGCTTTTCGAGCCGGAGTCCCGGTAAACCCACTAGGTAGTCTGCAGCTCCGTAAAGTATTCCAGCTGGTATTCAAATAAAACAAAATAAGTCAATACATGGGTAAGGTACAATATTTTTATTCACTCAAAAATGTGACCTTAATGTTTAATAGGGTGTCAAAAATTACAGGCATGTCAAGTCAAGCCAAAATACTCGCTGGTGTTTGATAAGCATTTCACATATTATTATGTACTTGTACATAATACGCGATGCGATCGCTCGGAAAGCGTCGAGAGTCACGTATCCATTGAGAGTAAATGAGGAACGAAATTATTTTGGAAATTTCACGAGATTCACGATGTTCTCGTCAGAGGTCGCTGACTTAGCAATGTGAGGAGTGATAGATATAGTGGGTCGAAACCAATTGCTCGTGGGTACAGCGGAAAATTAGTTTTTCTAAGGTCTCCTCAATAAACTACCCTTTGATATTGAATTTTGTCGATTATTCAATATGATTTTGGTTTTGATCGATGATAATGTTGTCGTTGTGAGACGCACAAAAGCCTCTTGTTATAACAATTATGTTAGTTGTTTGGTAAATCATAGTTAATGAGCCATTGTACTATTATATGTAGGATCATAAATATGACAATTGATTTAAAGAAAGAAAGAAAAAATGTATTTGTCAGAATGTAGTTACAATGGGTGTTTTATGTTAATTAATGTCTCATACATTCTACCGAATCAGTGTGTACAAATATTAGACTTATTTTCTACTTATAAATATTATGTACTATACTATAACAATGGTCTTGGCATTAAGAACATCTTTACATTAGAATTAAAAAAGAAATTAGGTTAACTTTTCATAAGTTATCCTTTGTAAACTGAGAAAGGAAATGACAACGAATTTTAAATTGCAACATTGAATTAAAGTGGACACGAGCAACGACGACCAAAGATTTAATTTATGCGAACACTCGCTCATTACGTAGCACGGACGGACAGTCGGATGGATGGTCCGTAATATAATATTTGATCAATTTGCGAGTATCCCGCCATCGTCGCTCTAAACTCTAAATGCTTTGCTCTGCTAACATGTCCGTGTCAAATTCTATTCTATTTTTTTAATGCTACAGTTTAAATGGTCTAAATTGGAAATGTTGTGAGGTTGGGATGTCCGTTAGTATGCATGAGGATGCGGCTTGGAAACCTACCAACAAGTACCTATGTGTATTTTTCCGTAATGTGATATTTTGAAAACAAACGGTGACGGAAAACATTGTGAGGAAACGTAGGCTTATATTTTTTTATTATAAGTGTGAAATTGCCAATCCACCTTGAGCAAGCGGAGTAACTGATGCTAAAACCTTCTCCGTGTGAGAAGAGGCCTTTGGTCGGCAGTGGCCATTTGTAGGCTGTTGATGTGTTTCAGTTGTGTGTTTAACTGGTAATAAATACGAATGACAATGTGCTAAACAGGGTTTTGTTTAAATAAACAAATATAATAATTATTTAAATCCATCTCTATCAACAAACGAGGCTTGGGTTTGGGATTCGAACAAGATCTGCAGAAATGAAACCGCACATCCAATTTTATTATAATTTCGGTAAATATCCAATTTCGATATTGAATTGTGAGCACTTTAGTATAAAATTCAGGTCCAAATATAGAATTTTAATCCGACAGTTAATCTTATTGGATTACCATTCAATATCCGCTTTGTAGAGATCGGTTTTATTAATATAGGCACGTTTAATATGTCTAGAGGTAATTTAACGGAGGTAATTCCGTACTGACAGCTGACTTTGTATTGAAGATACTTTTTAATAACACGGAAAATTGTTCAGGAGCGCTTATTGATTTATGTAGTGTTTAAGTAAGTAAGTATTTCGTAGTTACCGGTTTTGAAACAAACATGTCAATTATGCAAACTTTATCTGATGTTACCGATGAAGTATTAAAATATCTTACGTACAGTACCGTTAGGACGAGTTTGCTTTACTTTTAAAGTAATCGAAACGAAAGCGCGCGAGCCCTGATTATGTAGTTGGTTTATTCGAGCCGGCTAATCAGAGCGCCGAACGCATTCTCGTTTCGATTACTTTAAACATAAATCAAACTCATACTAAAGGTACAGATTTTATAGCAGCTAATTAGTTATTCATATTAATTTGAACAACAAAGCAAAATCGAATCAAAACAAAGAAACATTACCGACCAAATTTCGACACCACAAAAACGTCCAAAATCAATACCTACTTAATTCGACCGAATAACGATACAAGCAAATAGGATCTCTATTTAATTAACAAACTCATTTTCACAATAAATGGAGCGGTTCAACAAAAACACTGGCAAGTGAGAACCGACTTAACAGAATTATAAAACAATTTGTTGTAATTAAATCACAACATGGCAGCCGTAGCGTCCGTTGCGACGACTTCTTTTGACGCGGTAACTCCATTTGTGAATGATCTATGACTTTTGTTTCAAAAGCCTTTTGAGTTTAGTTAACCGTTTTCATTTAAAGTTAGGATCATTAATCCTGAATCGCTTTGATGTTTCTAGTTCTTGTTGTAAAGTATATCCTTGGCCAGTTTTTATACTGTTCTATTGTACGGTTTTGTTATAAAAGCGTTGGAAAATCTGTCTCGTTGGTCGAGTGGTCGTTATTGCGACAAGGGGTCTCGGTTTGGATTACCGGGTCGGGCAAAGTATTACTAGGTTTTTCAAAAATTTCGCAGTAGGAGTTTGGAAATGTGTCCGGTATAATGGCAATAAGCTCACCACCTATTTATTACATGGGACTTATAACACAAATGTGGGTGTCACATTTGTGTTATTGTACAAAGCGGCATTACAACCGTAATATGCACCTCTGCCTATTTCTTCTGGGATAAAAGGCTTGACGTTGCATTCGAAAAAATAATTTTCCTTTAGGTACATGAGGTTTCAATTTAAAGAGCTCTTTTTATTTAAAGAAATCCTTATGTACAATTATTATTTTTCAAATGCTCAGTTTTATACCAGTGTTGTTGTTATCCAAAGGTTTCTCTTTCAATTATTTCGAATTCTCAGTGGGGTTATTTTAAGTTGTCCTCAGTTAACCGCGTTCTGTGATTGAGGAAACCAAGGGTCTCTGCTCCCCAGAGTACCTGAAGGATAAAACATACATATGACGGACACCTCCTGTCTTTACTAATGTGATTAGGGAGTTTGGGAACGCGCCATATTCGGATATGTCAGATATTAATTCGAAATGATTATTTATTCTTATCATACCGAGGCCGCGCATTAAAATACCTATTTTTATTTTATGTATTTCATATTTTTTGCGTGCTAACGAAATTTTAGTTTACATTTCATGCATATGTATGTATATTGATTCATTGAGTTAACTTCAAATTAATTTTATCCTACACTTTTATATTCAAATTTTATTATAAGTACAACGAGTAGAAAATATTATCTTATACTCATACGTTTTGTTTTATTATGTAAGCTGAAGAATTTAGTTGTTTGTTTAAACGAGCTAATCTCTGGAACTGCTGGTTCGATTTGAATAATTGTATTTGGGTTAAATAGTCAATTTATCGAGGAAAGCTCTAGCTAGCACACGAAACATTATGTTACGATCAATAGGAGCCGACCAAAGCAGGTGAAACCACGTGAGAGTAGCTAGTATATTTTATGATAGATTGCAATTTTTCATATTATATAAAAATACACATATAAACATTTAATGTGAAATTAGCCTTGTTTTATTAACATTTTAAGTCGATTAAGTACAAGATCCTCATTTCTTGAATTAGCTAATCGGGTGGTATATTTTGGGGCTTCATTATTACCCACTATTCGCTTACTAGTGGCTTAGTATGTGGTACTTAGTAGCTCGTTGGTGGAGTTGGTACATTTACCTTCCGTAACACGGGGCTAATAAACATTAATGGACAAAACTTCGCATGTATACTATGTTTGTATACGTGGGCAAAAACACACCCATGTTTTCCTAATTCTGTTGCAATAAGGACCGAGCCTATTTGCTGAATAAGTATAACATAATTCTAAATTTAGTACTAATAAGAATTTTGAAATAGAAGTGCTTATATAGAAATTGAAGACTTTATTCATCTTGCAGTTATGCAAGATCCACGTAAAGTAATATAAAAAAGTCATAATACTTTTGTTTAGTAAGTAGTTTATAGTTTAACCAGCAACTTTCTCACTGTTTCACCCGCTCGGATTGTAGCGTGATATTTTATAGCCTAGCTTTTCAAGATAAATGAACTATCCAATACAAAAATGTTTTTTCAAATCTGACCAGTATTTCCGTGGATTAGCGCGCTGAAATAAACAAACTTTTCAGCTATATACATACATATATAAGATTAGTTGCTTAATGGAGAATCGTCATTTGAGGTTATACCTCAAACCTCGTGATATTTTACCCTTATTCATAGCTAAGGGTTATGTTACGTCATAACGTAACATCATAATAAGCTTTAATTGTAGGATATAAATAATTTATTCATACAATTCAGTATTTAATTTTCTTTCTACTATCTAACAGCCCAAACAGAATACAGAATACATTTTCTTATACCATTACTCCTGTTATTATGTAAAGGGTTAATATTTATTACGTATTCATTTTGGGTCATTAACCCCAGAGGGCCTATGTAACGTTTAACTAATTTAAGTGCGTTATGACTGAGCGAACTAATTTTGAAACTCTCTCTTACCACTTTATTATTTCAGGCGCTGAAACTGTAAATGTTTTGTTAGCAATGTGGAAATGTATTTAATTACAAGAGGTTCTGTTAACACTGGGTTTCCAATTTGAGTGTCGTGTTTCTGTAAAATTTATTTTTAAGAAAAGTGCGACCTTTTTCTTAGAAGTCCGGTGCTATTCGATGTTTTATTTAAATAAGACGAAACGAAAAGTAGGGTTATAATTTTTGATTTTCTTTTCTTCTTGATACTATATATAATGCTTTTTATATCCTAAAGAGACAGGTACGCACTTATAACTTGTAACTTATTGTTGTTTCAAGTGTCCATGGGCGGCGGCGATACCTTACCATCAGGTGATCCGTCTGCTCGTTTATCGGCTTTTTCCATAAAAAAGCAAGGGACGGACTTTTCGTCGTTTAAAGCAGTAGAAAATTGAAATTTTCACACATTTCTTTCTTTCTTCACAGGCCAACATTAACGGATGACTTTCAAATGTACTTATAGAAATGAAATAAAATTGTATATTATGAGTATAAAGTCGCGAGCCAAAGGTAATATTCCTACATGAAAGTATGTATATGGTCAAATTAAATTGGATTGGTATTTGCTACTATCAGCTAAGTATTCAAATTAAGCTAAAAGTAGGTACATGTAGTTAAAGCGTCTCATCAACCTTTACTTTTATGGTAATTGGTATAGCTCATTCCTTGACCTTGTGTATATCGATGGCTCGTAAATACCCATACCCAATGTTACAATGCCGATTGTTATGGGAGACCGATCGAAGGACGTTGATTTATTTTTCTATGGCCACTGTAACAGTAATGGGGCTAAAAATAGAAAGTACCTACACCATGAAGGCACGCCATGGGTGTATGGTGTTTAGTTGAATTATTTATTGTAATTAGTTTTTGTAAGCCCCCGTAGTAATTGTTGATATTGAAAATGTTTTAATGTTTTTTTGGTAAAATTTTGTTTGGTGTTACATAATGTTTCGTACATTATAAGCTAAGTTACAAAATACGTGATGTCTACATTAGAATGGGTGCTTTCTAATATTACGTAGGTACACAGAAAAAGAAAAACTACTTATATACATGACGCTATAATGTTGACTGCCTGTCTCGTTGGCCGAGTGGTTGCAAGTGCGACTGCCGGGCAAGGGGTCTCGGGTTCGATTCCCGGGTCGGACGAAGAATTACTGGGCTTTTTTCGGTTTTTCGAAAATTTCTCAGTGGTAGCACGGAGTCTGAAAATGTGCCCGGTATATGGCAATAGGCTCACCACCTATTACATGAGACTTACAACATAAATTATGAAATGTGGGTGTACATTATACAGTGGCATTACGTGCCATAATATGCACATCTGCCTACCCCTTCGGGGATTAAAGGCGTGACGATATGTATGTATGTATGTACGAGGCTGTAATACCTATGTCTAACTAGTTGGTTTTATCGAGCCCAGACCTCTTGTTCAGCTAGGTGATAAATGAATTGTCATCACTCGACCAACGAGGCTATCTCTCTCCTATCTCTATTCTTAGTTATTAATTAAGAAGCTGTCTTGATGACGTCATAACAACGACGTCACAACTTTTGTCCCAATGTCAAGATAAGGAGTTCATTTCCGTGGAAATTGAAAGTTAGATACATTTTACATTTAGTGGGAAACAACCGTGACAGTTTTAATTATGAAACTTAAATGGAGTTTTAAATAACTATTTATTATTAACTTGACGTTTTTCATTCGATAAAAGGGTAGGCAAAAATGTACATTATGAAAATGTTTAACACATTTTTCACTAGTTCCAAGTCTTATTAGGCATAGACCATGAACAATTCTAAACTCCGTACTATTATATTGGAACACCCGATACTTAAACCTGGGTCCCTTTACTCTACGCAATACGTGTGGTATTGTAAATACAACCAAAGACCACCATTAACCGTGACTTTTCATCCCATAGGAACACAAACATGTTTACCTTCTCAAAATAGAAAGGAAACCTTCAAGCCGTCCAATAATAGGGGCGAATCCACAAGAGGGATGCACGTACCTACCAAACTAAAGTTTTCCAATATTGCATGTCACAAGTCAACGGTATATTCCCCTAAATGCAATGTCACTGACAAATGACTGTCTAAAAATACGACCAAAAGGCACGACAGTTGAATACTCTTTATACCGACACCGCACATAAACCTATCCCAAAACTGTCAATTGGATTTTCGACTCTATTGTAAAATAATAAAGTTTGGTTTGTGTTAAAGAAATGCAAAAGGTAGGTTATGTTGTGGTAGCGTGTAAGTAAAGTTGGAAGTTTGGACTCCGTTTTACATTTAAATCAAAAGCTAGAACTGTTGTGCATTGTTTTGTAGTTGACTGGTTGTAAGTATTATAACTGAGTGTATCACAGTACCCTAGTACGAGTTTGCTTTACGTTTAAGTAATCGAAACGAGAGCGCGCTTGACGCTCTGATTGGGTGGTTTATTCGAGCCGGCAGGCAAGGCAGGCAGGGCCGATTTGTTTCGTCACAGTAGACAATCACATTATGGCATTTCCTCTTTGTTGCTTGTTTACTTGCTTCATGGTTGCTACTCAAGTACCCACTATTCACTTAGATTATGTTGAGTCCGAAAGCAACGTGACGTTGGCAACACTCCTGCTTATCCTAATTGGTAATCTTAAAATGAAATCATAGTAAAACCGGGTATATTAAATTCTTATTCGGAGAAAGCAACCCCATTATACCTGTTTCAAGCATTTAGGTTCGTTTTTATACCTCGTAACTTTAGTATTATCCTCACAAATCATTTTTATGTGTTTTAAATGTGCACCTGCGGCCTTTTGGCCATTAAGATGCAGACCGTTTTGGTACAGGTTGCTGCGAGCTAGTAAGTCCAAAGGGGTAGTATAAATAGGTTTGCGAAAGTCTATATTTTTAATGTTGACCGAAGTTATGAGAACGTGTCGAGGGTCTTCTTGGATAGGTCTTCCCCCTTGAAGGAAATTTTCGGTTTGAGAATAAAGTACGAATTATGCAATGGTTTTATTCTTTGTCTTTTACCTTTTCTTGTGTATTCAATTGTTTTATTATAACTTTCGTGAGCCATACTAAATTAATTATTATGTTATCGGCTTATTCACGTAACTGTTTGACGAGGAACTCGATTAGTTTCAAGCCATGCTAGAGGCTCATATTCATGAGCAGCATTCCGCGACACACGACGCGGCGATTGTCGCGCTGCTACTGTATTCAATTGTTTTTTTCTCTCTTTCCAGATCATACCGAGTGAGATGCTATGGAACGCGGCAGCTGCAGTAAGGTGACGTCATCAAAGAGAATGGAGCAACGCAAGTTTGACGGCCCAGCATGGAACGGTTAGGGTGAAGTGAGAGTGAGACAGAGAGACCCAAACCCCATGGAGGTGAACGGGACGGAAGCGCGGGCCGAGGAGGCGGCAGTGACGCTCGCGCTTAGCGTTGCCGTCACCGTCATCTCCGCCATTGGACTGCTGCTCAACGCCTACATATTGTTCATCATAGTTATTACTAAACAGGTAACTACATACATTTATTACTCTAAAGTCTGCGTAAAATGGTAAAATTAATTTTAAATCAATTCAACTTATCGACAAGGATTAAATGATTGTTCAAGTCCGAAAGCAGTCAAAATGTCATTTTTTAATTACTCTAATCACGTATATTTCTAGTAATTTGACAATGAAATCTTCAATTAATACAATTTATAAAAACTCCACCCCTATCCGTAGATATAACAATTCGTTCATATATCTAAACTTGAACAACCTAACCTAACAGAGAAACACAAAGAACACCCCAATTATCATAAATACAAATCCAAGTTCAACCTCATAATCACAATCAAGTCTCATTACGACAACAAACAAAAATCTCATCACACAATGTGATTACCCACTACAAAAGGAACGAACACAAAACTAATGTTCCGCAGTACATCGTATCATTATTCCCCACATGAATTTTACATCACCATTGTTACTGAAGGCCGTGGAACTATGTGGCAAGTAATTACAATACAATTACATTTGGAAACAGAAGGATATCATGAATAGAAATGGACATGGATGTTACCATGTAATAGGACGTCAATCTTTAAGTTATTTATAAATTGTTATCCGTTAGGTAAGGGTGTTAGGTGTGAAGTTTGAGTGTTAACTTTTAGTGTTACTGTACTGTAGCACTCTGAATATTAAACAAGTCCTTTAGATTCTTTGCTAGTGAACGTGGTTGTCGCACGTCGTGTCTATGTGTGTCATAGGATGCTAGGGTAGTTTGCTGCGGACAGTCTAGCGGTTCACCGGGGCTCCGGCTCAAAAAGCAAGAGTAGGAACGGAGTGGTTTTTAGTCAGTCAGAGTCTTCTCCTCCTCCTCCTCCTCCTTCCTCGCCATAGGTTGGAAACTCATTGGATGAAAAGATTTCCCCCCTTAAAATAAAAACAAAGGGCAGTTTTTCGTCAGAAAGAGTTTGACAATCCTCATCGTTTTTCCACGACGAGGAATCTTTTTACCCTGGTACCAGGAGCAAAATCACTAATAGAAGATACTAATAAATCTATAATAATAACAAACATCTTAAAGACACGAAACTTAAATCACTGGAACGTACAACACTGATTGCCAATCAAACTTTATAGTGGTTACCATTAGTGAGCCTTCGATCACAGTTGCAAGCAATCTGCTACAGGCATTTGCTGTAATTTGCATACCACTGACGTGCACACATGAATCTACATAACTTACACGTCATCAATCAGGATTGTCGATACTGCAGTCACATTTGTAAACTAGAGTTATGGCTTGCGATGTCTTTCTAATCGTTTGTTAGTCGTTGTTAATCTTTGTGACAGTAAAAGATTTTATTTTTAATTATAAATTATAATACGAACTTGCCAAAGTGTGTGTAGTTTATATCAGCGTTGTATGACTTGTATTCAACAGATCAGAAATTTTACTACATTATTCAGATTATTCACTACATCATACGGATACTACATTATTCACTACCTTATGCAGAATAATGTAGTGACTTTTCACTACATTATTCTGTTGAATACAATACAATGCGAGCATTACAATATCATACCGGGTTGTACAGTTACTATACTAAAATATTTAAAAGTGAATATCAAAGCAAACTTTAACAAAACTTGCCATTTTACCAATTCAATTCTTACTTCAAAATCTACTTAAAACATCGTACACTTATCTGCAACGAACAGCGCTACACTAAACGCAGTAGAAAATGTGAAAACTTTAACAAAATAACCACGAATCAAGAGTGTTGCAAGTCGGATTAAATTAAGGTCTTATTTATATTACGCAAGTCTAGACTTTCACGCAATAACTAGTTACTAGAGAACCTAGAATAGCGGTTAACTTAACACTTTATGTCAGCTTTGTTTGTAGTCAGCAAAGTTAGTTAATTTAATCTCAGTCAGTAGTTTGAGATACTCTGTTCAATAGTTCTTAGTGTAAATTGATTATTAATGAAAGTTAAGATTAACTTGTTGGTCGATTAATTATTACCAGTCAGTGGAGAAATATGATCCTATTTTTGGGTGTTCAGAGAATGTTATTATGGGATTTTATTTAGTGTGTAGTACAGATTTTGGAGAATTTAAGAATGGTATACCATAATGTTAATGTGTGTAATGTTACACCGTTCTTAAAAGTTGGTCCCTTTCTTTTAAGTTTTTAGCTGTTTAACTGTCTTCTTTATTCAAAATAAAGAAAAAAAACTTAAAATACTCAATATTGACTTAAAATACCCTTATACATACATTATTCATACATCTACTCCATGGTAATCGTGGTGGTTGGACAACTGGCTACTGTGTAATGTGTAGCGGGTTCGATTACCACACGGAGCAACTCTTTGTGAGATCCACAAATTGTTGTTACGGGCCTGGGTCGGGAATTTTAGTGTGGAGCAACGTTTTCTTCTATTCAAACATATTAAGCTCACACTTAGAACAACTATTCATTGATAGAGATGGATCATAATATAAATATTAGTTCTGCAGTGTGTTCGGTGTCGATACCCACAGAATGCAAACTTGCACTGTCTGTGTAGGTACCAGTCGGTTAGGTGAACGATCGGCTTAAGAAATTGAATGATGACTTTATATTGAAAATCGCAGCAAAAATATGTATAAGTAAATGTCTGAAAGTTCATTTACACTTGACTTTCAAGTACTTAGAAAAATAACCTCAAGAATGGGGTCGAGTAAAAATAACTGCGTTTTAGAAGTAAGTATTTTAGTATTCGAGTATTGTAGCTAATGGCCACGGTTATTGTTTTTTAGGTAATTGCCGGCAATTGACCGTTTAACTTTTCTTTAGCTTCACGACTTAGGAGGTTGACCTGAATATTTTTAATATTTTAAGTCGTGTTTTCATTTTGGACAATGTTAAATAGTATTGTGACAGTTCGTGACAGTTGCTTGATTGCCTATGACCCTTCTCTACATAATGGGACTTACCATAAGGTAAGCGTCCAAACGCATCGTACGCATCGCTCGCAACAGATTGTAGTTTGTCTTGTATAGAAACTCATACAACTGCGTCCACTGATCCGCATTATACGGACCGCATCATCAGCAAGTCCCACATGTGATGCGTACTGATGACGTCATACTTAATGCGTGCGATACGTACGATAGGTCTGTGGACGCTTACCTATAATCGCCACGGTTAGCATGTGGATTGAAGATCGCAGTTGGAAAGGAAATCTCGGTCTGTGATGGTGTATCGTTCTAGTCGGCTCCTATGACATCATCTAGAAAAGTAAAGATGGTAACAAACATACGCAGCTATCGCCCCATATTGCTTAAAATAAAATTGAGATTTTCTTAATTTAGTTCTATTTTATTGCTAAACTATTACTTTCGGTAATGAAGTCTCATTTACACTGATTAAGTAGGCTCTTTACTAACTAGAAATAGAACGTGTAAATACAATATAGTTGAATGGTGACTTGGCAGCTGTTCGAAGTTGATCTTACAGGTTCGGTATAGCTGTCAATCCAAACAAGTGCCAAGCCATAATTATAGGTAGCTCTTGGAGCCTCAGATCGATTGACGGTGCGACACTGCCTCCCATCTCCTATAATGGTGTGACTATCCCATTCAGTCAGGACGTCAAGGACTTGGGCTTAATTATTGATAGCACATTGAGCTGGCGTGCACAGGTTGCTAGTGTTTGCCAGAAAGTTACTGGGTCATTGAGGGTGCTGTATCGTTTGAAGAATTTCCTTCCATCCTCCGTAAGGGCACAGCTGGTGCAGAGCTTAATTTTCCCCATTATTGATTACGCTGATGTTTGTTACTACGACCTGAATGCAGATCTGCTCAACAAACTGGACCGACTTCTAAATAACTGCATTCGATTCGTTTTCAACTTACGTAAATACGATCATGTTTCTGCATATAGAGTGCAACTAAAGTGGCTGCCTACTAGCTTGCGCAGGCAACAGAGGGCATTAACCACTTTATTCTCTTACCTTGACTCTCCTTCTTCACCTAATTATTACCTTACTTCTTACTTCCAATATTCTTGCGCCAACCACACTAAATTTCTTCGTTCATCTCAAAATCGACACCTTCAGTGTGTCTCTCATCGCACTGACTTCCTTCACTCTTCTTTTTCATTCAAGCTGTTCTTCTGTGGAATGCGCTCCCCAAGGAGATCAGAGTGGCAAAGAGTCGCAGTTCCTTCAAATTTAAAGTCCGCGAGCATATAACTAAGGATTGGCAGAATCAAAACAATTGAGGATACTTATTTCTCCATATCACTATTTTCACTATTTATGTTATATATGTAGTCGTTTAACAGTGGATATATATTGTATTATATGTATTATATGTATATGTTTATGTGTATATATGTATATAGGTAAGTATATAATATGTATCTTCATATATATATTATGTATGTATAAGATATATTGTATTCATATATTTATTCTTTTGTGCTTGTGTTATGACTTAGCATCAATCCGCTTCATTTCTCTGCACTACCCTATGGTTGACTGTTAGAGAATGCCTTAAGGCATTAAGTCCGCCATTCACTGTATTTGTGATGAAGTTTAAAATAAAATAAAAATAAAATAAGGTAAGCATTCACAAGCCCGCATCGTAGATATCGCACGCAACGGATTGTAGTTTGTCTTGTATAGAAACTCATACAACTGCGTCCACTGATCCGCATTGTACGGACCGCATCATCGGCAATACTTGCATGCGATGTGTACTGATGACGTCATGCGAAATGCGTGAGATACGTACGATGGGTCTGTGGACGCTTACCTATAATCGCTGCGGTTAGCATGTGGATTGGAGATCACATTTGGAAAGATTCAGGTTTATCAGAGAGTGCTGATGATCTCTGTCTGTGATGATGTATCGTCCTAGTCGGTTGATCCTCACAAGACATCCTCTAGAAAAGTAAAGATGATGACAAACTTACTTTGCCATCACCCCACAACTTGATTTTCTTAATTGTTCTATTTGATCAAATTAATTTCTAAACTATTACTTTCGTTAATGAAGTCTCATTTATACTGATTAAGTAGGCCCTTTACTAACTAGAAATAGAACGTGTAAATACAATTCTAGTTGAATTTTGTGTCACTGTCAACAATTTGCGGTTGTTTGCATCAATTTAAATTCTAAGCAATTATTGTGAAGCAGCAAAAGTACTTTACTTTGCCACTTGACTCGCTTCGATATCGACAATTGACAAAATAACAACTGTGGGAGATGAATACTGAAAGGTTTTTAAGAAAGCAATTTTGTTGTGGTCTTGATTTATAAACTGAAAGCTTCATATTTTGAAATATAAAATGGTATTTACGTATGTCTGCAATTCTTTGATTTGTTTTTAAATAATTATAGGAATATATTATAGTTTTTATTTAGACTTTTTATTTAATTTAGTGAAGTATGAGTAATTTCTAGAAATAGTACTACTCGTAATTAAGTATACTGATTAATGTTAATATTATTGCAACGACAAACAACTAAACATGATTAAATTAAGCGGAATTTGCTTTGATTAATTAGAGACGTAGCCAACAATACACACACACACAACACACAAGCTACATAGAGAACAGAGGAATTCTGCAATGAAAGTCTCTGTGTCGAATGTCATCCATTTAGCTTCCCCGACATCCACGACACACGAGACGATCTCTTAACGATACTAGACTACTCGGTACTTTAGTTTTAGTACGTCTTTGTTCTGTTTTTAATACGTGAATACATACATTGTGTTCCTGGTAGGTTATACTAGGTATTTAGTAGAATTCGGTTAAGAATGGAAGAAGTAAGTGCATAAAAATAATATCCTTAATATTGATAAGGTTGCGTGCTTTATTCGAAAGAAATAATAAATTAAAAATAAACTTACAATGTTATCGCATATAACCAGTGTATCTATTACGGTATCTTGACACTTTATAACTATATGATGATAGATCAAACATTATTAAAAATATAATAAATAGTAACAAAACTAAAGTTGCTTATAGATGATTATCACATCCATTCATTTGCGCTACCACATTAATGCAAGTCAGAAAAAGACTCACCGCATGCGCCATTTTAAAAATAACTCCCGTCATTTCGTAATAGCATTTCCAAGTCTCCTTCAAAGTATGTCGCAAGCAAAATACCCTGAGGAACTCCTACACACGCTACAGGGAAATCTACGTAATGCAGGCCAGGAAACCGCTTTAGCTAATTTTATTCGAATTATCTCGTACACGACTGTGCATGGAGGCGATCTATGTAAGTTTTAATTAATTTCTTGGTATTAATTAAAGCTTCTGCTTTGGCGCACATCTTGAGCCCGGTTTGATGAATGTGGTAATACAGGAGAATGGGTTTTGTTCGTCAAAGTCGCTGAGTTTTACGATGCGGGCGACAAATAGATGCTTTATGAGATAGGTGCGTTGGAAACGCTGCCTGTTCTGTCGTAAATTGAATGTTAAACTTGAAGGAATGATTTTGTGTAGATGAAACACGCATTATATATCTCAAAATTCACTTTCCGCACACTTTACTAACTTCGTACGGGTAGGTACGTTAAAATATTGAACACAGAGAATGATAACAATAGCTGCGCCGTATTATACGGGGTTCCAGGCTCATCTCTAATTCAATTTGGTCCACAAAAAGCTTCGTATTCGCGTATTGATTCGGATGCAGACATAGACTGCACTAATTCGGGCATCTCACTTGCCTAACTGGTCACAAACACACAAATGTGACGCTCGTTTGGATATTCTGTGGCTAAGCTTGTGCAATTTGTAGAGGTAGAACTATGTCTCTATATTTTTGGGATTTCCTAGTTTGTTCCTTTGTTTTATTGAGAGGTCACTCGAAAAATTGCTTCGTGTGAAATTCTGGCATGCAGGAATGAAACTGGAAATGGTTTACGACCATCCCAAACTATAGAAAAAAAGCTAGTAGAAAAATTTGTACGAGAAATAGGCAGAAGCTTAGAATAAATAGAAAATACTTTTTAAATGCTTGTGATTAGGTATTTGTGACTATTATGATTTTTACATACTTGTTTATAAGTCTGTTCTTTCTGTGATAAAGTAGAATAAACAATAAAGAATATTTATTTCCAAACTAGTAATAATATGATCCACATAAAGGTCACTAAACAAAACATGAAGAGATCGTATTTCTTTTATTTAACCTCACGTTTGACCTTTACTTTTATTATTCCAATAATAAGTTTGTAATAATTACGACGAATGGTCATTAAGGTAACTAATATGATGATTTCTTCAATCCTCGAGACTGAAAAGTATTATTGAGGGATATTTATCTAAAAATTTTCACTAGTAAGTCTCGGAGCTTTCCATAAGTTCATTAATAATTGTCAACAGCCTGGGACAGTCCAATGTCAGCATATGGGCGTTCCTACATTATAAGGTTTGCCACGCATGACTAGCAGGTTGAAGATTGTAGTTTAAAAGGTTGAAGTTCAGCGGTCTCCGTCAAATGAGCAGTAAGTGGGTGTTAACACTTACCACGTGATGACTAGAACACCCACCGCCTGAAGACTAGAAGAGGTGACAAATGTCTTGAACTAAGTTATCAGATGAATTAAATACTAAACGCCGGTTTCACCATCGGATACATACATAGAGACAATCCAGACATTGTGAAACAAGTCCTAAAAGTAATAATTCATTTTAAGCTGATGTCTCTGTTCACTGATTCAGTAATATGATATGACTATTTCATTGATTTACAGCGACTATTTCATTGATTTACAGCGATATAATACCAACTCTACTGAAATATTTAATCAATATTTATAAACAGAGGAAATATTAAATTATAATTATTCGATTTCTGTACAAAGTTCAGGGCATAAATTATTTCCACAATGTAAAACAAGGTGCAAGGTGAATGGTAATGTGTTTCGTGTAATTTCACGCGAACATTTTTGGAGTAGTTTCAACGAAAATGCCGCTGAAGCGAGTGTATAATAAAATTTATGTGACTGCATCGTTCCACTGAAACTTTCACGCTTCAGTAATCACCAGTCTTTTTAGATCTCTAAAATATTTTTACGTATTTTACGCTTGAATAAATGTGGTCTAAGTAATGACGCGGGGTTGGGTTTGTGGAATATAGAATAGTCTTCTCGAACTCGTGCGATACCAAAATACTACATATGACTTTTTAATAAATATAACAGATGTATCATTTGGGTTTTACCAAGAATTGGTAACATGTGCCTCGTACCCAAGTAACCGAAGGCTTATCTTTCCAACTAAGTTAAAATTATTGTGAGTTTCGACTTTACGAAATTCTCAAAAGTCGATCTATTGTGAGTTTATCTTTTTGTTTTCCAGGACCTCTTTTTAGTCCCGGTTGCAAAGGGTTAGGTACTACTCTTGGGATATTTATCCCATGAGGTGCTTTTAATTCTACATTTTCTAATAAGTCTCTTCTAATGACTACGCTGCTCTGGTCACTGCTCTTTTTGTAACGAACAAAACGTAGACAGTACAAAGGAAAATATTATTTATTTATTACACAAATTAATTTTCTTCACTTTATTCTCTCTTGCAAAACATTCTTCAGCGCAGATTCAAGGTAGTGAAATATTCTTTGCTATTCACCATTCATTATCTCAGAAGAATTCCTGGCATCTACCGACACGAAGTATTTTCATAGAATTTACAGCGATGTAGCAAAGCGGGCTGGTCTACAATCTACATTATAATTACTACCGTGACAAGAAAGCTAACAAAAAGGCCAATAAAATTCATATTCCTGACTGTTCGCAAGTCTCCTAATTAAAAGAATATCTAATAGCTCTAAAGTTAAATTAGTTTGACAAAATATCCAGAAGTACTTTAGGAAGCCGAATTCACTTGGATTTTAATTTATTTTCGAATACTTTGAAAGGTTTCATTCACTTTCGTTTCAGGAATTAATCTAGCTGTCTTTTGGTTCGAGACAGTTGTAATAAGCTATGAGTATTCTACTCTATGATACCTACGTACTTATAATACGCAATTAGTGAGCCTAGTCGTAGACAGCTTGGAGTCTACGACGTAGCTTGCGTAGGCGGTGCGTAGCGACCGCGTAGGCGATGCTTAGCATGCGTAGCACTTACGTGGTAATTAGCATTTTGTTCATGATCGAATAGTTTAAAATTAAGACTTGCGTCATTACAATAATTTTGTTACTTAATATACCTATTTTATTTTAATTATGGCCTTTATTTAGCGTACATATTTCAATAGAAACGTTCTAAAAAAATCAATGAAACCAGTAGATAGACTGGACTGGTAATAACGAGAATTCGTTTTAATTTGGTTCTACATTTCAGTCTGGTGATGGTCAAAGATAGAAAGTAATCAATGCCCGTTCATTCCGTGCCCACGTATGTATATGTACGTAGGTATGGTAGATACGGAGACTCAAATGCAATGTGCATGTTGTAGGTAGGGGTAGCTTGGAACTTAATGAGATTTTTTATACTGAATATTGGAAAAGTGTAGAGCGGAATAATGTTTTTTTAGTAGGTTTTTTTTATACCACGATGGTGGCAAGAAAGCACACGGTCCACCTGATGGTAAGTAGTTACTGTGGCCTATCAACGCTTGCAACACTTGGGGCCTTAAGACACCTATTTACTCCCTTCTTGAAGGACCATTTGGACCAAAATAACTCAACATGCTGTAAAAATTTATAAATATAAAAGGCATGCCATAAAATATTGAGTGCATTTCAATACTTGAAAAAATATGAAAATACTTTAATCCATAAAAGTATTG
Source organism: Spodoptera frugiperda (assembly GCF_023101765.2). Classification (NCBI taxonomy): domain Eukaryota; kingdom Metazoa; phylum Arthropoda; class Insecta; order Lepidoptera; family Noctuidae; genus Spodoptera; species Spodoptera frugiperda. Next base: position 9,263,793 of record NC_064213.1, on the reverse strand, counting down.
CAAAGAGAATATTTTAAACAGTTTCTTATAACTTTATTCGAAAATATTTTATCGAGAACGCTTGTCGAATAAAAATATTTATAAAATTCACTGAAACTGAAACTTTAAATTGTTATTCATTAAAACTAGCTGTAACAGTATTATTTTAATTATTAATTTTCAAAAACAACAAATAAAAACACTTCGCTTTATAGAAATTATAAATAGAATTAAATAAGACAGACTACTACTTTATGGGTTCCGTATAATAGGAATAAGCCTAAAATCTTATAACTGTCACTATTTTTGGTTTTGGTTTTATCAAGGTTAAAAAAGAAACCAATAACACTCCTCCGACTCGAAAATCGAACTTTGGCATGACTTACACTCATCTAAAATACAAAAAATTTAATATGTTGCAAAAAACCTAATTCACAATATCGCATTCAGCATCACCTCTTTTGAAAAGCAACACTATCTATTACATAGATGTTCGAAGCGATAGCCGGATTATTTGAAGGAGGCACCTGGTGATAAGTGCGCCGTGCCGTATCTACATCTGAGCGCTTCTTACCTGCTGGATCTAGCCACTCGGCCGCCACTTGTACCAACCTTGAGGCTGAGGGATTATGGGGAGAATTCTCTCGGTTCCGTAGGTTTTTACTTTAGCCGCTTACTTCGTATAAAATGTTCTGCTTAAAGTTTTAGTGCTTCTAAAACTTGTGATAGATGTTTAGTATAGTTTAACGAAAATATTTGAAAGCACTGCAAGCTTACAAATTCCCAGATTCGTTCTACAATTGTTTTAAGTTTACTACTAAATAAATCCTAGAATTTTCATTTCGGGAATTCCTAGTGTGGTCCCTCAGTTAACATACACATCTGAATATAAAGGGAAGGGAAACAAAAATGTGCGAATCGCAAGTAAAAACTAAAAACTAAATAAAATTAAAAGTTGAATATTTTTCTCTACACAATAGCTAGGAGTATAAAATAAAAAGCCATTACGAAGGCAATATAAACAAGAGTTGGAATTACTAAAGCCATTATATTCGCTCTCAACACACACATTATGTTGGGAAAATTAGTGTACACTAGTTTGCACTAGTTACAACTTTTTAATACACGGTTGTACCTGCATATTTCACTAACAAAGGTGTATTTAAAGTTATTGCCTTATTTTATGTTATCGTAATAACTACCCCGTTGATCGAGTCGTTGCAAGTACGGCTGCCATATAATGGTTCGAATCCCGGGTTGGGCAAAGTATTACTAGGCTTTGTTCGGGTTTTCGAAAATTTCTCAATAGTAGCACGGAGTCTGGATTGGTAGCCAATTGACACCATTCTATACCCTTAGTACGAGTGCCCTTTACGGCAGCGGCGGCGCTCTGATTGGGTGTTTTATTCGAGCCGGCTAATCAGTTTTGTTTACTTTAAACGTATAGTAAACTCCTATTAAGGGTCCTTTATTTCTTACCAAATAACTTTATAATCTTTTAACTTTTTTATCTTTTCGAGTGATGATGGTCCTAAAACATTTATGTACCTAATCTAATTGATCGTTTTAAAATCAACCCTGGAACAAGAGCCCTTGAGATTAAAATTGAGATTTCACTTTAAATTGAGTTTGTCTTAGCTAAGTTCTAAGATAAATTACTTGTGGGCGTAATCTAATCAATTGTTGAGTCACTAGAATCTTTCATTGTAATCTAATTTGTTGACAAAAATAACAACAGTTGTGTCTGAATTATAAAGTAGGTATCATATAATTATTTTTCTTGGAATATTCCAAGGAATCTGCATGAATGAGAATTCTGATAGCATCTAAGATATGAGTAACTTACTCGTTTTGCTAAGGCAAACTACACACTAATAAGGTTCTAATAAGGTTAAGGTAAGGGTCCTAATAATATTATAGATAAGTAAAACACGAGTAAAAACTAAATAAGACATGGTCTACACCAAAACTTATATAAAGTTATCCTATCTTTATCCCAAGGTGCCTTGAAATCAAAGCAACAAGTCCGCTCTTACTGGGCAGACGTTACTTTATAAACAAAGCCGTACCTTACTTTAGCATGTTTTTGATGTGACTTTTAGATCGCACTAAGAACTGTTCCTTACAGGATTGGACATTATCTTTTCCTCCTCACCATAAGCTACTTTTTTATGGTATAAACCGATAAACGAGCAGACGGATGGTAAGCAATCGCCGCCGCCCATGGGCACCCGGAACACTAGAGGCGTTATAAGTGCGTTGCGGGCCTTTCGGGGATTAGGAATTTAAAGGTCGTTGGGGAAGCAGGGATTTGAAAGATTGGAAAGGGGGCTAATTGGGCCTCCGGTAACCTCACTCACACAACGAAACACAACGCAAGCGTTGTTTTTCATCGGTTTTCTGTATCGCTCCGCTTGATCCAGTCCATTTGTGCCGAAGCATGGCTCTCCCACCCGTTTTACGTTCTAAAAATACCTTTTATAGAAGCACTTCTTTTAAAGCACATAAATACCTAAGCACCTATATAAAAAGTAGCAACATCTCACGGAACTCTAATCGCGCGGACGGCCTCAGTTTTGTACATGGACGGTAACAATGTAGGTAACTCTTAGCTCACGTTTTACAAACTTTAAAAAGTTTTAAGTGCTTCGCGACAACGAAGGTAGGACGGTATCTTAGTCTAAGCAGTACAGGTTGTATAGAAATAAAGTAAAAAGAGTTTAAAACTGCTGTAAAATGGAGGATACAAAGATAATGCGATACTTGTATTTTTAGAGTAAGTTTTATGTTTATAAGTACTTGTATTTCTTGTTTATGTGGCTTTGTTATCAGGACTAAAAGTTTAAAAAAACTTGTAAGTAATATAATCTAGCCTACAATTTGATATTGTGGGACAGGATCTTCGTCGTATTATTGACACAAGAAAGGGTAGTGTCCGATATAACACTTTTTCAAGATAGTGTGGCCTAAATCCACAAAACTTCTTGCAATAACGTACCTAACAGATTGTAAAAATCAAGATACTTCTGGAATCAAATGCTCTTATATTATTTTGCGAAGCTTTTACCCTTCTGCCGAACAACATAAATACTACTAAAAAACACTTCAAATAAAAACTGAAAAGTAAAAAACAAGCTTAGTCTAAAAGTGTAGATAGCAATGCTATTACCACAAAATTAAATAATTTCGTAATCAATACACAAAAAATAATAATCTTATGCGAAACATAATAGAGTGCAACTGTCGGGACCCATATTGAATGATTTTAGTCTAGTTTATTTAATGGGTCCCGACTGTTACACTCAATTATGTTTCGCATAAGATTATTATTTTTTGTGTATTGATTATGAAATTATTTAATTTTGTGGTAATAGCATTGCTATCTACACTTTTAGACTAAGCTTGTTTTTTACTTTTCAGTTTTTATTTGAAGTGTTTTTTATGCAGTCGGGTATTTTAATTTTTTTAATTTATTTGTTTTTATTTAACACTTTTTAGTTAGTTATAATACGGCTATGTGTTTCTCAAGATTTCACCCGAAACGACAGTTCAGAAACCGCTAGTCAATCGCGTCGCGTAGTACCTAGGTATACGAGTATTTAGTTTGGATAATAAAGAACCTAATTGCACATAGTATTTTTTTTCTATATGTCAGTGATATACCATTTTGGAATCCTCATGATGAGCTCTTTAATTTGATACCCATATTGTAGAAAATAAAAAATTTTTTTTTTTTACTTCTATCTAGGGCGCCTCACGGCCGCCATGTTGGTTTTTGTTTTACGTCACATATCTAAGAACACTTGGGTAATTGAGACGAATCCAACGATGCCCTGATTGTCGAAATCCATCAAGCCGTTTCGAAGAAATGAGGTAATAAAGAATATTAGGCTCATACATACAAGATACGCGCGAAAAACATAACCCTTCCTTGGCAGTCGGGTAAAAAGAGTTTGTAGTCTGTACCCTTAGCATGAGTTTGCTTTTGTTCAATGCTCTGATTGGCCGAATGGAATAAACCAACCAATCAGAGCGCCGAACGCGCTCTCGTTTTAATTACTTTAAACGTAAAGCAAACTCGTACTAAGGGTACTAAAAGCGATCCTTCGAAAAACATACTATTTGTCGAAAAGCGATAGTATCAATTTTGTGCTAAGCTATGTAGGAAAGCTAGGCGTAATCCACTCGTAAACCACGCGTAAGCTTCCAATCGTATTTGCCACAAAGGTAAACGACCCGAATATCACTTCTATAAGCTGCAACAATATCACTTGATTCATTTCTTGATATCCTAAAGGATTTCCGTGAGATTTGCCGATGCCGCTCATTTTACAAGGCAACCTTTTTCTTCAGTCTTCGGGACCTTTTGGAACTTTTCGGAACTTTTCGGCGCTCTTCGCTGAACTTCGATGCTGTTCGGTAGGCTTTGGCGCTCTTTGGCAGTCTTCGGCGTTTGTCGCGTTTGATAACGAAGGCGGTGTCATAGCTGTCGACTAGATAAGCCCCGTAAACCGGTAATTACCGTCGTTTGCACTTCCCCGGCAAACGGTCGTTTTGCTTACCTTGTTTATTCAGTTTCAGCGTAATTGAGCTAATTTTGTTCATTAAAATTGTTTAATTTTTTTATCGTTTGAATCATCAAATCGTAGATGGTGATAATTATCATTTTTATTTTTTTATGCCTAAGTATTATAAGTAATTCTCGTTATGTATGTATGTTGATGAGTCTTATATTTATAACGTGTTACTTATATTTTTTTTATAATAACTATCGTCTTAACAAAAAACCATGGTTTACTCACATAAATTAATGAGAAAAGCTCTACTAGTTTCGAGTTACAGAGGGACTCTTCATCATGAGCAGCGTGCGCAGGGTAGGCTGCGTGATAAAAATTATAATATAACTTAAAAATATTATAATTTTCCAAGGCGTCAAAAATTATCAATTCAATTTAAACTCAAAGAGATTATAAGTAGATAATGCCATCGTCTTACTTCGATGGAGATAATAATTACACGGCCTTTTTAACAGAATCGCTCGTTTCCTAGAATTTATGAAATTATAGTCGAGAGCAAGTTGCACAGTTCGTTGCTCCCGTAACAGTGAGACATAAAGATATTCGCGCCGTATCTCTGTGAGATCTTCTATACTATCTCGAGTTTCATCGCGGAATATAATTTTCATGAAAATAGCTTTGTTCTATGTGGGTATAATTTCTAAATAGGCTGTTGACCTAGTTTTACGTAAAGTCAAGATAAATATTAACTTAATGAAGGCATGAAGGCTGGGGGGAAGCTAGGGTAAGGTTTGGTGGGAATCGCTGTTAGTGAGATCAGCATTGCCTATAAAATGCCAAGATGCCTTCTGCTGTACTCGTGGCGGAGTACCGTAACAAGCAGAGCCCTAGCCAGTCCGCGTCATCCACGTCCTCGCCGTCCTCCCTGGGACCTGCTGCAACCGCGCCGCCGCGCGACCGCCACCTCGAGTTGCAGCTGAGCTAACGGATGCAGGGCGCAAGGCGAGTATTCTGCGCCTTAAAACAGAATCGACTCACTAGGGAGGAAACCCGACACAAAACTGAGCATATCCGCAGGCTCTGAAGCGGCAGCCCCGCTAGCGGATTAAGGCACAGTGGGCTAATCACCTGCTTGCCCGACAATCATCGATTAAAGAAACTGACACAGAAATAAACCGGACCGATCACTTACCAACGACTTTTGGCATGAAAAAACGGACACGAATTGCTTTTTGGAATGTGCGAACGCTTGTCGATGACAGCAGACTAGCCCAGGCAGAAGCAGTGATGCTTAGATACAATCTGCAGATACTCGGACTGAGTGAAGTTAGAAGAAATGGTTTCGGGGACCTGAGAACATCCGGGGGTTTGACCTTGCTGTATTCAGGTAAAGAGAGTGAGGAAGAGGTGCGTGAACATGGAGTAGGGTTCCTACTTTCAAATGCAGCTAGGAAAAGCCTTTTGGATTGGAAACCGATCTCGGACCGGATCATATACGCTCGATTTAACTCAAACGTCCGCAAAATCTCAATTATCCAGTGCTATGCCCCAACTAATGCAGCAACAGAGGATACCAAAGATGACTTCTACAATGCTCTGAATGCTACCATCAAGAAAATAAAGAAGCAGGACATTGTCGTCGTCATGGGGGACCTAAACGCAAAGGTTGGCAGCGACAACACTAACCGCACGCGGCATATGGGTACACACGGACTTGGGGTGTGTAATGAGAATGGTGAGCGATTTGTCGAGTTTTGCCAGAACCATGATCTGACCATCGGAGGGACATTATTTATTCATGGCGACCACCACAAATACACGTGGAATTCACCCGATGGCACCACGAAGAACCAAATCGACCACCTAGCCATCAGCTCCAAATGGCGCTCCTCATTGCTAGATGTGCGCAACCGTAGGGGAGCCGATATTGACAGCGATCACCACCTGGTTGTTGCTGAAGTTCGGCTTAAGGTCGCGGTGGCCCGCGCAGCTGGAGGACCTGGCAGGGTTGGGAAGAGGTTTGAGGTGGGCAAATTAAACGATCCAGAAACGCGCAAATCATTTAAACTTCAATTGCGCAATCGTTTTGCCACACTCGACACGGCTACTAACTCATTGGACGAGGAGTGGAATCGGATCAAAGTGGCCTATACAGAGACCAGCTCCATCGTTTTAGGGCGTAAGAGCACTCACTCAAAGGAGGACTGGATGTCACAACGTACATGGGACCTGATAGAAGACAGACGGAGACTTCACCTGAGACGCCTCGAAGCCCATGATGACGCTGTTCGAGCCGAACTTAACGTGCAATACCGTCAAAAGCGCAAAGAAATCTATCGCAGTACCCGCAAGGATAGAAGGCAGTGGGCTGACGGTATTGCAGATCGTGCTCAACACGCTGCAAACACAGGCAACTTAAAGGAGCTATATAAAGCTACAAAATCCTTGGCGGGTGGCAGTAAGTCCAGGAGAAAAAAGCCGCTGAAAGCTAAAGATGGGCAACTCATTGTGACACCAGAGGGGCAGCTGGCACGCTGGCATCAACACTTTGTAGAGGTCTTCCGGTTACCTACGACATCAACACCTGGCGAACTTCAGTTTAATTCCCCACCACCACAGCTGCTCGATATTAATGTGGACCCACCTTCAGCCTTGGAAGTAGCTAATGCAATCCATTCTCTGAAGACAGGCAAAGCACCAGGACTCGACCTCATCACTGCGGAGATGCTACAAGCAGACTTACCTTCCGCTGTCGATGTTCTGACGCCTCTAATCGAGAAAATTTGGACTTCGGAGGAGCTACCGGATGACTGGAACAAAGGCCTTGTTATCACTGTACCTAAGAAAGGAGACCTTAGTATGTGTGACAACTGGAGAGGCATCACATTGCTCTCGATTCCTGCTAAGGTTTTCTGCAAGATCATCCTGGACAGACTGGCAAGGGCCGTGGACCCTCTCCTCCGCAGGGAACAGGCTGGTTTCCGATCGAGCCGCTCGTGTACGGACCAGATCAACACTCTTCGTATCATATTGGAACAGGCATCAGAATGGCAGAGAGAGATTTACCTCACATTTGTTGACTTCGAAAAAGCCTTTGATACGTTGAAGTGGCCAAGCATCTGGTCTCGTCTACTGGAAATTGGAGTGCCACCGAAGATTGTCCGCCTGTTGGAAAGTATCTACAGAAAGTACTCCTGTAGAGTAACTCACAACGGTCTTATTTCGGAAGACATAGCGGTGCACGCAGGTGTCCGCCAAGGCTGCCTTCTGTCACCTCTGCTTTTTCTGGTCGTCCTGGACGGAATTATGCTTCGCATCACAGATAAACGGCGCCGCGGGATAGAATGGGGACTGTCCAACACATTAGAAGACCTGGACTATGCCGACGATCTTTGCCTGCTGAGTCACACCCATGCCGACATGCAAGCTAAGTTGGACGATTTGCGACAGGAGGCAGCAGAAACAGGGCTCAAAATTAATACCCGGAAGACCAAAGAAATAAGATCTGGCGTGAAGAATAATTCACCGTTGCTGATTGGCACAGAGGCAGTGGAGCGCGTCCACAAATTCACATACCTCGGGAGCGTCGTGTCGGAAACTGGAGGAAGTGAGGAGGACATCGCCTCACGGATCGCCAAAGCTCGAGCAACTTTCGCGCAGTTGAGACCGGTCTGGCAGTCCCGAAAACTGACCCGAAGGATCAAGTTTAAGATCTTCGGGTCCAACGTCAAATCGGTGCTGCTATACGGGTGCGAGACGTGGAAGGTAACAAAGGATATCTCCCGCCAAATCCAGGTCTTCGTTAGCCGATGTTTGCGTCGCATTCTCGGTATTTACTGGCCCGAGACCATCTCCAACTTAGACCTGTTGGAGAAATGCCACGAAAGTCCTATCGATCGCCAAATAAAACGCCGCAAGTGGGGATGGATTGGCCATACTCTCCGAAGAGGCCCCGACCACATTCCTAAACAAGCATTAGAGTGGAATCCCCAGGGGAAAAGGAAGCGTGGCCGTCCTCGGCAAACCTGGCGACGTACTGTAGTGGCGGAAGCGGCGGGCATCGGCTTGACGTGGAGCGAGGTGAAGCGGGAAGCTCAAGACCGATCGAGATGGAGGACCTCTGTCGACGCCCTCTGCCCCATCTAGGGGTCATAGGACCTTAAGTCAAAGTAAGTCAATGAAAGCTCGTTGTTTATTACACTGTCTTTACTGTTCTATATCCATATTAATGAACAAATAAATATGTTCGTAAATTAATTGAAGAAGTGCGACTACCGGACAAGGGGTCTCGGGTTCGATTCCCTGATCCGATTCTGATTTTTCGGTATTTCGAGAGTTTCTCAGTGATAGTACGGTGTCTGGAATTGTGCCCAGTATATGGCAACAAGCTCACCACCTAATCCATAGGAGTTATATCACAAATGGTGAAAAGTGGGTGTGCCTAGTACAGTGGCATTATATGCCGTAATGTGCACCTCTGCCTACTCTAGGGGATAAAAAGGCGTGACGTTGTATGTAGGGGACATCTATCCTCTTCTAGATTTTACACCTTACTAAAATAAGCCTTATAAACGCATAAACCGCATTCAGTCGTAGGTGTACCACGAAAGCCGGCTTTATTAAACATATATTATTCTATTGCACGTGTTTCCGCAAGTGAATTTAAATTCCGCATTATGTAATAAAACGGTTTATGCTTCAGTGAAACATTGCCTAATAAACTCACACTCCATTGATGTCGAACAGAAACAACTTTGATCTGGATGGAATTATAGACTAGTTAAGTCAATAGAGTTTGCACACACAATGCCGGATTCAGTAATGCACAAACAATCTGATTATAATATACTAGCGTCCTGGAACAGCTTTGTTCAACTATAGTTTAGAGACTTCTTGTCAGATTCTCCAAAATATCTTTGAAAGGGATTATAAGTTCCTGGTTAGTTCCAGCTTTTTGGGTGTTATATCTTGTCTGCTGCTATCTATGTATATTATTACTACACTTAACATATATATATTAGTATAATCGTATCTGGCTTAGATCTGCGGTCCATCAAAAAAGCGAAAAGTGTGGGAGAGCCATGTTTCGGCACAAATGGGCCGGCTCGATCGGAGTGATACCACGGCCTCACAGAAAACCGACGTGAAACAACGCTTACGTTGTGTTTCGCTGTGTAAGTGAGGTTACGGGAGGCCCATTTTTTCCCAATCCCCGATTCCCCAACAACCCTTAAATTCCTAACCCCCAAAAGGCCGGCAACGCACTTGTAACGCTTCTGGTGTTTCGGATGTCCATGGGTGGCGGCGATTGTTTACCATGTCATCCGTCTGTTCGTATTCAGGCTTATATCATAAAAAAATCTGCAACTCACTTGTGATACCTCTGGTGTAGCAATAGTAAACAAGTCACATCTGTTGTTTATTCTAAAGCTTCTTTTTTATGTTAAAAGTCATCATAGTCCTAACTCCGTGCGAGTTTAATAGACTGTCAGTTATAAAGTTAAGTGGGGCCTCAAGTAACGTATTTACTTACCATGCCCTATATTTATTCTCTCCGTTGATGGTGGCCGTAATAACTTCATTGTTTGCCAAGATAATTAATATTAAGTTTTATTAAACTATTAAGTAGGTCTGCTTGGTGTAACTGGATATAAAAATACAGTTGAATAGTCTTTAATATAGATGACTAAATACATTTTTTTTTAAACTTACATTACTGTGTGTTTGTAATAAAATATTGTGGTAGTTGTCAGTTGGTGTAGTATAAAATAGCAATACATATTACTAAAGCAAGAGATGCTATAACTATCGTCAAGCAAATAAAAATAATTCAACGAGTTTTATATCAACAACTAAAATATACGACCTGTTACTTGTTGCTTTGAAATACATATAATCTCTCACTATAAATAGAACCAAAACAACTGATTGCACGGTTGACGCGATGGCTGGGCAACTGGCTGCCGTGGGTGTTCAATTTCCGTACGGAGCAACTCTTTATGTGATCCACAAATTGTTGTTTCGGGTCTGGGTGTTATGTGTATGTGAACCTATTAGTGCAACCACGACACAGGAGAGGAGAGATAGCCTAGTGTTGGGCAACGTTCTTTTTTAAAGAAAAATAAAAGTCTCCATGAAGTTATAATACAATTTAATACATTACAAGACCCGCGACGAAATAGACATTGTTACACTTGAAACATATCAATACCATTAATTTTCGTTGATTGTACATTAATACAATGTACAATCAACGATACAGTTACAGACACTACGAAAAAAACAAATTAAGAAAATACCTCGAAGCTGGTTTCTTGAATAACCCAACGTCCTCATTTAGATTTACAGTACTACTCAACAAAACTTGACCAACCGTTGTCTGTTTTACATTAAACCTTGTTACGTCATCATTAGGTGCATATTTACTTGAGACTATTTTACTCTCGAAAGATCCCCTTGTACCTTTTGGTGTTGGAATTTCCTTTGGTGTAACTTCTTCTAATGTTACTTTACTTGATTTCATAGCCGTTATTAAATGGTTCAGTAGGGATTGTTTGCGTTTGCTTTTTAAATTAGGAGTATCTTCAACCGCTTTTTGGTTGTTGTTGTCATCCCTGTTCTCAGCTTTGCCACGGTGAGATTCATTATTAACCTCTGCATTTCTCCGCTTCCGAACTGGAAGACCTTTGATTTCATCTTCATATTCTTCTTCAGAGGACTTCTCCATCTTTGGCAATTTAACATCGTTGGCTTTAATATCATTTAAGTTTATATTATTTCTGTAAACAAAAATGCTATATCAGTATCGTTTATTTCAGAGTAACAGACTATCTTAGCAATTAATATCACTTTTAATAACTGCTGGCCAGATTAGTTTTGTAGTCTAAGTAAAAATATATTAACAAATAATGAAACAAATTACTGTTGACTATATACAGGATTGAATTTTTGACTACTCAGTTGGCGCTGTGCCTGGGTAAACGGCTGTTGTGTCACGGATTTGATTCTCGTTCTGGGTCTGAGTATCATGTCTATGTGAAATTGTATGTTTGTAAAAGCATCTAGGACACAGGAGAAAATACTAGTGTAGGGCAACGTTTAAATATTTGGACCTTTGCTATTCCAATAATTTTAATATAGTTAGAACAGTTATGCAATAGCTTTGAAACGAAAATAATGTTGGGGTTTATGTACCATCTCACTACGTAATCAATAACTTATATTACGAAACAAAATGTTTACCTTGGCAAATCGACTTCTGGCATTGGCATTGGCATCGGCAACGGCAACGGCATCGGCATTTTTGTCTCAGGCAGCTCCGGTTCTTTTTCTATCATAACCTCTGGCGTCTTTACAGTAGACGAAGTATGAGCTATCATCCTCGTGACAAATATTATAGCTCCTTCGCCTTCTTTTTTTGTACTATACGAAGGTCTGACTAGATTAGGAGCTATCGTAATAGCTGATGGGTATGTTGGTGATAAAATAAAATAATCTGGAACTTGCTGTTGCTTAAACAAGTAAGGATTTTTTGGGATTACCCAGTTGTCACGTGATCCAATACTTTCATCAGGTACGGCAAGCCTTGCAGGGTTCATGTTAGGAGGCCAATCGTTACCACCTTGTTCCATTCTACGTCTTAACGGAGCGTCACGGTTACTAGGGTCTAAAGGATTATTATTCGCCGGAAGGTATGGTAGGAAATCTAATGGGTAGGTAGCCTGTAAATAATTGTATACTTATTTCTATTTTATTCAGTACTTATTATTATTTATGTAATTTTGTTTATTGATTGATTGACTATCTTTTAAAATCTGTTTATAAAGATAATTAATTAGTATTAATTATATAGTTATCAGTATAATAAATATAAAAATAGCTATAATGTGATCTATGCTTACCACCGGTGTGAGTGTGGTCCCACTAGCAGCCATACGTCGCCTGGATTCGATCAGACCCTGTACCGCTTTCATGTGATCTAAGGATCCTCGTGGATATTTTGTTGCGAGCTGAAAATAATATTCCAAAATTAGTTGATCAAACATATTCGTTTAACTAAACAGAAAAATTTAATTGATATTTGCACTGGTGTAAACGCATTTTTGGGTATAACATCGAATTTAATTTCGTTTCTCACATGGAAAAGGTGGTGGTGAGCTGGTGATTTTAAACTTATAATAGAAATTATTATTAGTCCAGGTATCCTCCTAATGTTTTCATTCACCGTTTGTCAGTGGTGTCTACAGAATCTTAGAAAGTAAATGTAAATAAAAATAGTCACATTGGTACTTTGCTAGTTCTCGAAACCGTGTAAAAGACAGGTGAAGGCACCTTAACTTTTGGACCGCTAGATAATCATTATGATATTAAATACTAAGTTATTATATAAAATAGACTGATTACTTCAGACATCTCGAAATCATCGGTGATTTGGGGCTTTGTGGTCTCCAGGTGGACTGGTTTAGCTGTGAGCTTCATCAAGGAACCTTCAAACTTGTTCTGGTCATCAGCATCGAACACGGAGTCATCCAGTCTCCGACCAGACCTTATTGAAGTAGTTTCGTCGTCTGCCGGAGCTCCGGTCCTAACTAAAACAGAAATTAAAGTTATTTTTTTTTACATTTGATGGGTCGACGTTTGGCCGCTACCTCACCTGATGGTAACTGATGATGCGGCCTACGTTGGAGCACTTCTGCCCATAAGCAACCTATTCACTCGGGCTTTGAAGACACCCAAGTTATACCCATCAGGAAACATATACTCCGGCAAGGAGTTCCACTCCCTAGCAGTTCGCACTAGGAAGCTTTAATTTACATACACATAAGTAGTGTTTACTAAAATTTGAAACAAATAAAGAAATATATGCTCAGTATAAACTGCAATGTTTCTTCGTTAGCGGAGGATTTGTCTTCACCAGCTTTCTGTCTGATCTATCAAAATTTAAAATCAAAAGACTCACGATTTTCATCCGACAAATGCCCCTTCCGAGAGTGATGACCACTGCGTCTCCATTCCATATCGTCTGCGACTTCATCATCAAAGATACCTCTCTTCAAGTAGATGGAAACGTTGGTCTCTGAAAGAAGTAACATTTATTTGTAAATACTCTGAAACTTTGGACCATAGAATAATAGACCGACCCGCCCGTGCAATGATGATATATTATGCATATGTTATACATATAAACCTTTCTCTTGAATCACTCTATCTAATAAAAAAATCCGCTTCAAAATCCATTGCGTAGTTTTAAAAATCTAAGCATACAAAAGGCCATAGGGACAGAGAAAGCGACTTTGTTTTATACTATATGTAGTGATTGCAACTAGGCTTATTAACAGTCGCTTCGTGAAAAATATTGGTAGGCCGCTTGAACCGCTGAACCTGGTTATGAGCGACTCCCATCAAGCATGAGAATATAGGTGCACCATAAAATATTATACCATAATATTATAATCGTACCATATCATAATGGAAGGTATACATAGCTACTTACATAATTATGTATGTGTACATGAAAGTAGGTAAAGCAAAGAGATTTGAAGGTACCTTTCAATTCGATATACTCAGCCAGAGAGTAGTTGTATCCCAGAGCGATCCCTGACATCGATGATGTGACCATCACACAACCCACTGCGGAACTTATGCAGCAGGACATCAGGAACACCCATAATCTGCGAAATTATAAAATGGAAGTAGTATATAGTATATTTTTTAAGGGTGGATAATCATCCAATGATCTCCCGTCTTGGGTGAGACGAAAGGGAGTGTCAGACTCTTACTGACTAAAAACCACCCCGTTTCTACTGCTGTTTTTCGAGCCGGAGCCCCGGTAACCATTTACGTTGTCCGTATCAGCCCAACTGGACCCCATCTGTGGTGGCCGCTACGTAGTCCACAAATCAAGTAGTCTAATCTAGTTATTTTTTAACACATTAGCAAAAAGCATTGACCGTGACCTAAATTTAAACACTCGAACGCTACATAAATAAACCACTTAATACTGCATCTGGTTACAAATGCAACCTTGATTAAAATAAACTGTCTATTCATTATAACAAGTTATTATTAAATTTTGCATCTCTTCCTTAATCATTTACTTTATTCTTGAAGAACATAAAGTATATTGTTAATTGACGGGTTAATTACCTCTGGATGAGATCTACCATCCAACCGCAGCAGGTGAAGATACAACACATTTTGGTCGGTTATTTTAGATCCCATTTAGACGTACACAAAACCTGAAAAATATTTTATCTGTGTTATAAAACTAGCTATATTATTATGCCTTACGTGCTCACATACTAGTAGTCTGTTGCATGGCTGGCGTAGTGAAATGTGAAATGCTGTATCCGAAACATTAGAGGCATTACAGATGCGTTGCCAGCCTTTTGTGGGTTAGGAATTTGAAGATTGTTGTGGAATTGGGGATTGGAAAGCTTTGTATTTGTGTTTTAATGTAGGCTAGAAAGCTTATTGAATTATTAATAAAAAAGTTAATGAAACCACGATATTCCCGAAGTGTTTTGTGGTGAAAAGGTTTCCAGGATCCCAGGGGACATAGGATTATTTTATCAAAGGAAATTTTGAAGTAGTTCTAATTTTAAATGTACGTGGTATATTTATTATGGTCAATGTTAGCTTCACGATGTAAACTATAAATTAATGTTAATCATATCAAAAGGATTGTGGGGTCTTTAGCACAGAGATAGATCCCTAAAAAACGCTACTTTTCTTGAGATATAAGGTCTGTGAATGCGAATGAACATCGCATTTGCAACAACAACAATTGTTGCTTAAATGTATTTTTAAGAGCTCACAGTTCTTGAAAAATGTGGCCCATCTAATTGTGTTACATTTATGAAAAACTTACAATTTAGAGTAAATTTCATTGAAAAGCGTTGTTGTCGTTACGTCGGCCCCTCCCTCATACTTTTAATTTGTTTCTCCTGTGCATATTACTGAATTACTTGCACAGCTGAATTTCGCTATTCCAATTTGCCGTAACAATTAATGACAATTTCATGTTAACGCCAAATGTCCAAACTTTGTCTCCAAAGAGTTCAAGGCTGAAAGAATAAGATAAGAATATTAAAAAAGTTTTTAATGGTGTTATCTATTATTTTCACAGCGGCGCCAGCGTTGTTTTCTAAATGAATGACTGCTTGCGATATTTGAGCGGATACGAAAAAGATGGAAACAGTTCGGAGACTCGTATAACAATATTAAGTTATTTGATAAAAATATTTGTGTTATGTTGACAAAAGGTTGGTTAGGTAACTAGGTTAGCGTAGGCCTGTAGGGTAACTAAATGTAGGTACTTTTTTGGGAAAAAAACTAGGGAGTGTGGGATTTTCACTTACTTTAACTATAAGGAACAGTGCCACCAACTGTTTCCTGTACCCAGGGCGTACCACAGGGAGGTCTTCTGGCACCGCGCCCCAAATGTACCGTACATATAAATGTAATGAATGTTCGAACTCAAACTCAAATTCTTTATTGCATTCATGTGTACATTCAGATAATACATAATTAGGGGCATCTGTCTCAACATGAAACCCAGTTAGGGTACGGCAACATACATTTTGACACGTTTAATATCTAGTCACCTATCTACTAAACTCGTAAACGACAGATGTAAAGCTATTTTATTTGTATAGATACATTTATAACATTTATATACCTTGATAATACAGAGTATATTGCTGTCCATGCACTAAGTAATTTTTAAGAAAAACATTAAAGCGTTTACGTAAATAGTCTAAAGTTTGAGAGGGCTCATAGTGAGAACTAAGGGGTTGTTATCCGGTTTAAGTTAAGTTATAACAGTAAAAAATAAGAATTTCTGATTATACTAAACCAATCTGATAGGCGTGTAGTTTTCATCTTCTCCGGTGATTTTCGGATCGGTCCTTTGAAAGCGATCTGCAACCAGCACGAGTTTTTGAGGTATTCCAAACACCGTTACCCAGTAAAGTATTTTTATGGTAATTTGCAATATCCAAATATGTAGTTCGCGGAACGTGCACAGAAACATTTTGATAAGAAAAAAAGTAAACATACCTAAAGACGTTCGTTGAATACGAAATTGTGTAGAAATCGGTTAGCTTTGAATAATCTTTTTAGTGTTTATAGCCGAAGAGAAATGTTTATTTTGTTATTCCGTCAATGTCGCCGACGATTCACGAATTCTCGTATGTTCTATATACAGTGAAACCTCGTTAAGTGAGACATCAAGGGACCTTCAAATTGGTATCACTTATAGAGGTATTCCACTAACCCAGTGTCTCAGATAACCAGGTATAAATAAACATTTGTCTCATTTACAGAGGGTTCCATTAATGGAGGTGAACATACGGGTTATTTTACATAAAGAGGTGTGATTCTTAAATAAAACAATGTGTTATGTGCACATTATAAATGAATAAGAATAAGTAAATCAACAAACAAAACGATGTTGTCTCAGTTACTGAGGTTTATGCATTAAAATTCACTCGTTGTCTCAGTTATAGAGGTAACTAAGATGATAAATCGAAAGAACGAATCCCAGATATAGAGGGTTATTTGTCCCACTAATAGAGGTAATTCAGTGCCAATGGGTAGGGACCTCAGTATGAGTTCCATTTGTGGAGGTTTCTCACTTATCCAGGTCCCACTTAACCAAGTTTCACTGTAGATGTTAGATTACGAAAATAAACTTTGTGATTTGTTTTTGAGAATTGTCTCAGTCAATCTCTGTATTAAGTATTCTATGCCACACATAAAGATGTGGCTATTAAAGATTACGCTTTAGTTAGAAAGTATTCTTATATACTTATTATTAACGCGTTTATAGCATTACATCCAAAAATTTGGCTGGTAACGAAAATCCAATGTATCGAATTCACCTGGGTACAGAGAAGCTTTAATAAATAAATATGTATAAGAGAGGAATTATAAGCATCTGAACCTTTGAGTAAGACATCTGACTACTAAGACTAAGACTAAGACAACCTAAGAGTAAATATCAATCTGAACCTAAGAGTAACACTCCGCTGGGGTATCAGGAAGATAAAAATATATATTCATAAATTAATTATTATATTATCGGCTTACTCACTGTTTGACAAGGAACTCGACTAGTTTCAAGCCAAGCTAGAGGCTCATATTCATGAGCAGCATTCCTCGACACGCGTCGTGTGTCGCAGTGTGTGTGATAACATACAATAATGAATTTAGTATGTCTCACGAAAGTTACAATAAAATTATATTCATAAAATAAAATAGGTATCTACTAAGACAAAGCAAACGATATAGCATAACATACAAAATAACGTGAAATATTCAAAGAACTTGAGCGTTTTCAGTCAAAAACGTGTCCTTACAGCGTAACAAGCAGTAATACTGACATTCCATACTCAATTAGGGGTTCACTTAGGCGTATACCTAACTGCGGCCGGGTTCTTCATACGTCGTCGCGCCGGAATTATGGGTCCCTGTGGGCAGGGCAAAGGCAAGCTCCGAATGCCTGAGGATATTAATCCGGCCGTCTCTCACAAAGGGTTAGCGTAGTAATAAAATATTTTGTTAGAACTGTACTCGGTTTGTGTGATTTTTTATGTACGAACATGTGTATATGGTAATCTTTTATGTGTTCATTCGCTTGTTTTAATATTTTGGTCTTATAATTTGTAAGTATTGAATGTGTAATAAAGTCCGTACACTTTGTTATCATCACTATTTTCTATCATCCTTCGACGTCTGATAGTGTAAAGATATCGATGTTATCATCAAATTAATTAAGAACGTTAAGGTGGATTTTGGAAAAATATTTTATTTTTGTCTATTTTTTTGCTTTTCTTACGTCTTGAAATCAAAACTTCATTTCCGAATCAACTATTGAAGCAGGAAAGAACTGAAATTCGGTTCACAAATAGGAGAGAAATGTGTAAACACCACGATACCTACATAAAAATATACAACACAGAACATTATCCTCTACTTTTGGAGCCGATTAAATAACATTACATACCTATTCACAATTAACAAAAAAATCTAATCATAAAGTAAAATTACCCGTTACTTCAGCTTGCCCCACCCTCCAGTGGCTGCAACTTCCTGAAGACACAATAAGTCTCAGCACTTCACTGAAGGAAGCTGTTTCTTCCATTAACCACCACTTGTTGCCACGCCCGGAAACCCCGCCAGGGGGCGCGCCGAACCGCCGGAAACTACCCACGCCATATCCGGCGCCGCTCCATTCGTTCGTGTCTAAGATTAATAAATACTTAAATAATGTTTCTAAAATGTTATTTGAAAATTCATTCTTTACACCATTTAACATACAATATAATATGTGTGTAATATCATATTTATTTTAAAACCGTAGATGTATTAAAGGTTACGTTTAATTTCTACTGTTAACACTAGGTACTTGGTAGAATAATATAATGTTAAGTGAGTATCGAGAAAGCGTGTAGCTATAGTTTCGTCGGTTATTCAATTTTAAATCTTAACAATTTTCCCATATAAAAAATCTCTCTATCCCATAACTAAATATTCCTTAATATAATGTAGTTACGGTTTAGGATATAAACAACAAATATTTTACAGTCACATTGAAAGAGGATAGAATAGCGATATTAATAAAAAAAAAAAAATCGAATAGTGAATTTTAATGTTTATTACTCTTCATTCAAACATCTTTCGAAATCTGTTGCTCCGTATTCCGTATATTGCAGTTTGCTTTTAAGAACAAACAATAACGAGTTCTTGTGTTTCTTGTATTTTTCAACGTTGAATGACGTTGCCTGACGTCCCAATTTGTGGTAACAAGCTGGATCGAACAGGGAACACTCGGTTGTTAAAACTACCAAACATTTATCTACCGGTTTCTAACTGGAAATAAATAACTGCATGGGGCACACATACTTCGATCAGTTGATCAAAGTACATGAGTAAATGAGACAGCTGTCTCATAGTTGGTAGAAGATTGTTCATATATTCGAAGCTATTAAGAATTTCTTTAAATTTAAATTGTAGCTAAAAGCTGTGAACATACTGTAAATTACAATCACCAAGCCACAATTCGATTAAATTACATCCATTAATGTTAAAATCGTCAGATGGACTCTCCAAATATTGTGAAATTAACTGAATTTATATTTTTTTATAGCCTGTTAAGCCACCGATGAAAGAGAGCTCACTAGTCTGACTCTGACATGCCACGACTACCTAATCTACATTTTTCCTATTTCTTGAAGACTATCCGACATGAGAAACTCTGACGTATTAAATCCTGATAACGTATAAAATCTGATTTAAGTTCCCCTAATGTACGATAGACCATACAATTTATGTTGATATTCAGCTTTGTTCGCAGCCGGCATCAGCGTCGTCAGTGCTGCTGGTTCACCTGGGCGCGGTGGGTGCGCTGGCGAGCGGCGCAGCGCTGTGTGGCGGCGGGGGCGCTTGCGTCTGCAGCGCTTTGTTGCACGCCTTGCACCCGCTGCAGCTGTGGACCGTGTGTGGCCTACATGCCGACCGGGCTGCTGCCATTGCTGCACCGCTGCATTATGCTGCTATCGTTTCCGCCAAAAAGGTAATAAAAAACCATTCTTAACTGGAAAGAGATCCCATACTTTACTGTTCGCAATGTATACAGCATTTTTATTTTGTTTTGTTTACAGGTATTAATTTGCGTGGCCAGCGGCTGGGTAGCAACGGCAGCTTTACTGGCACCACTAGCAGCAGCGCAGCCTCCGCTGGCGTACAGCGCCGGGCTGGGCAACTGTGCGCCAGACTGTGGAGCCGGACCAGCTGCACTTGGTTTCTGCATCGTGTACGCGTCGGTCACGTTGATCCTGCCTGCTGCACTCGTCCTTCTCTGCAGCCTGAAGATCCTCCGCATTGCACGCTACCATCGACACAGGATTGCAGCGGCTATATATGAAGTGACTCTATCGGCACAAGTGACGGTGACACACCAAAGAAATCCATTCTCCCCTCCACCTCCACCACGCAGAAGGGCGCTGTCGGCTGTACTTCAGCCTCTAGGTTCACTTGCCATATTATACTTCCCTTATTACTGTGTGTTGATATGGCCCGCGGTGGCGGTGCCCCCACAGCCGCTAGCTGCTCTATCTGCTGCTCTTTTAGCAGCCGCACCACCAGTGAATGGTATCTTGTACGGTATAAGGAGTCGAGCTCTGCGTGACTCACTTCGTAATTATAGGAGAAAACGAATGACAAAAAGCGAAGTGACACAAGAGATACAGGCGAGGACTCCCAGTGCATGTGGCTCTAGACGACCCTCGCTATCTGCTGGATCAGGCTGTATACGACCACCAACTACTAGGAGACTATCGGATGCAGCGGCGATGGGTTCGAGAGGTTCAGAGCGACCAGCGCAACGTGCAGCATCTTGTAACATGCTGCAAGACTCGCAGGAGGAAGAGGTGGTGCCACGACCTCGGACGTCGGCTATCCCTATAATCCGAGCTCCTCCACATGTGGTCCTTGGTCGTGCTCTAGGACTTGAAGAGATGGGTGGTACGCGCGATCGACGACGTCGCCAATCGCCACGTATCACCGTGACGCGTGCCATGTCAGATGAGAGTGAGTCACCGACGCGGCGGCCACTGTGTCGGCAGCAGTCGCGGTCGAGCGGGGCCTTGCTGGGCGGCGTTCCATACTCGCCCGCCATCTCGGAGCACGTGCACCTGGACAGCCACGCCGATGAGCAGCTGCTGCTGACCTGGCCACAGAACGGCACTCACGAGAAACACGACGCTTTATAAAACGGGTATTACGCTTAGAGTAGTCGCTGATGTATGTGTATAAATATATAAAGACAATAAGTAAATGTGTGTGCGGTTCGAAGTCGGGTTGCTTCGGTGTTTTGAGATGTTGTTATTTTTTAATCGCTTCGTCCACCCGTCTCTCGACCTCCCCGGACGGTGACCAAATATTATATGAAGTTTCCTATAACTATTTACAACTGTATCGTAGGCGTACGATTTCTCCTACAGGGTTCCTCCATATCGTTAGCTTTACCTACTGAAGTATTACTTTAGTGTATCGTAAAGATAATTTCCGAAATATTCCATAGGTTTAGTGATACGAGATTATGTTGTCTTATTTTATGAGCTGTTTACTTTGAAATTTATTTGTTTAAAGTTTTACACGTAAGAGAAAGAGTATATTGAATGTTAAATCAATTTCGTTACGAACATACAAATGAAGCCAAATATATTTTGATAGTCAGCTTATCTCTCAATATGATTGATTGCAGAATGAGCCTCGTGTTACTGCAACAGCATTTATTTGTTTCATCGATGAAGCAGGTTCATTGTTGCGTTCAGAGTATAGCGTAGTTAGTATGGAAAATAATAAAAATCTATATTTGTGTAAATAATGATATTCTAGTGTATAGGTTCAGATGCGACAAATGAAGACCAAGGTCAGGCTTGTAAGTAGTTTTGTATAGATTTATAGTGACTTATCAAATGACGTGAGCGCTTACCTTGATCTTGGTGAAAGAACGGATTGTACACTTGAACAGTTCAATACTTCTGGAGTAAGTAGCCCTTAGTTCCTTGTTTATTTACCTTGAACATATATATATTGTATGTTCCAACCGTCTCATGTCATTTGAGCAAGTTCGTTTAGCTTAGACCTAGGTCGGTTGAGTGCACATAGGTTTGCTAAGTGATAGTTTAAATATGCAACGCTTTTACGCATCGCAGCCGTCCAACTGGGAAACTCCTGTTCATTCTGTAGCTCCACACGCTTTCAAAGATTATGCCAAACTTATATTAAAATATGAAAAACGGTCTTTACACCTAAATAAACATACCTCTGTGAATCTTTGAATTTTGGAATATCAAAAAAGGTAAAAAAAAACTAAAAAACCCGACTGCGTTTCTAAAAGTCTATAAAACAAGAATAAAGAAAGCAGTCGGGACCCATTCTAGAAAACCATAATTCATAATATTTAGAATGGGTCCCGACTGCTTAAATTTTCTTGTATTCTTGTTTTAGGCTTTTTCATTTTCTTGTTATAAAGAAACGCAGTCGGTTTTAGTTTTTTAAATTACTTTTTTTATTTTATTTTCTTTTAGTTTTATTATTTATTATATTTTGATATATCTAGTGTCACTCTCACAGTAAATACGAATCAAACGACCCCTATCAAGCTGAAATCCATCGAGTGGTTCAGTCTAGAGAATGCGCAATATTCGAATTTGGCGCCAAAAATCCGCCATTTTGTTTTTTTTTATTATCTTGATATATCCAGTGTAACTCTCACAGTAAATACGAATTTAACGACACCTCTCAAGCCAAAATCCATCGAGTCGTGTAGGATAGAGAGTGAGCAATATTCGAATTTGGCGCCAAAACCGCCATTTTGTTTTTTTAAACATTTTGATATATCCAGTGTCACTCTCACAGTAAATACGAATCTAACGACACCTCTCAAGTCAAAATCCATCAAGCCGTTTAGGCTGTAGAGCGTGCCAAACAATTATACATACATACATACATACATACATACATACATACATCAACCCTCCTTCTGGCGCAGTCGGGTAAAAACGGTAAAATAAAAGTTAGTTTGATAATTTTTCAAACTTATTTTATTAGTTTGTTTATTCAACATTGAAAATGATCCAAGAGGTGCATTTTATAAGGTAGGATACGAGAGAAACCTTCAACACTGTGAGTCAGTCCCTAACTGTACAGAGAAATATGTGTCTACTGCTATTTACTAAATAAGGAACGTCTCAACAAAACCCTTTAACAATCAAATCTCAGCTTATTTCGAACGTCAACATCCATACCGTGTTGACACCGGTTTTCATCCGATCATCGAAAGTAAAGCAACATCAGACACTATCCGTACTTGGATTGGTGACTCCCTGAAAACACCGCATAAAGGGAGAAGAAACACCAGGAGAAGTTATTAGATGATTATCCCCGCTCAAAAAAAAACTCATTTGGAAAGCCCTATTACCTAGCTACTTCTATTAATCACAAAATAAGATCATATATCTACCTATTTAGGTACCCATACATAGTAATGGCATTATACAAGCATTTTAATATAAGTTTGGTTTTGTCAAACCTTTATATAAATATACTATTTTCTTCTCCTTTATTACATTTTCATTACGATATTCGATATATTTTACTCATTTTTTTCTGCCTCAGGGAATGCGGACGTATTTCTGAATATTGTGTCTGTCTTATTAATATGCTAAAAGTAACTTTATTTTATGTGCCATAAGTTTCATTGCAGAATTACTAGATGTAGTCGTATAAGTCAATATTTCTTTCAATTTTCTGTTCTACATATTATATCTGTTTGTATTGTATGATATTTAATGATTAGTAAAATCAATGCAAATTTCAATTGCTTTTATTTATACAAATACGTTTTTAGAGACAATCTTTGTCTCTAAAAACGTATTAACGATTGTCTGTATTTTATTAGTAAAATATTATCTTTTTTTTTTTTTTTTTTTGAGGGGGGAAAATCATCCAATGACTTCTCCCGCCTTGGGTGAGGCGGGAGGGAGTGTCAGACTCTTACTGACTAAAAACCACCCCGTTCCTTCTCCTGCTTTGAGCCGGAGCCCCGGTAACCTTTTACGTTGTCCGCAGCTCCGGATCAGGCATCAGCCCTACCGGGCCCCATCTGAGTAAAATATTATCTAATTTATTACATACAACCTGTGCTTTGAGTAAGCTATATCTATGTCCCTGTCTTGCACATAAATAAATGTAATTGTACGACAGTGACAGTCATAGTTCTCTCTGTTTATTTCGAAACCTAGAATGTACTGTGTACGCTTAATGAAAGATGAGGCCAATGAATAAATTCAAAGTGTTAATATTGAGCTAAGAAGATTATAAATATTATGTATTTTTGAAATGTTATAAATGTGAGAATCCACTGTTGACACTGTTCGTACGAATTTAGTGAAATTGTACTTTTATGAAATAAAATATAGACGCTTATTTACCTATGTACTTGTTCTCAAAGAACTCTATGTATACATATATTTATATTTTAAAAGTTTTGTTAAAATACCTATCCAAAACACAATGATAACTAAAAATAGTAATTATTCAGTAACCTTAGTATGAGTTTGCTTTACGTATAAAGTAGTCGAAACGAGAGTGCGTTCAGCGCTCTGATTGGTTGGTTTATTCAAGACGGCCAATCAGAGCGCCGAACGTGCTCTCGTTTTGATTAGTTTAAACGTAAAGCAAACTTATACATAATGTGCATCCATAACTTTATACACCGTATAAAAATATTTATATACCGTATAAAAAATATTTAAATTAAAAAAGAAGTTTAAACTAATAATGTTTTCGACTCCAAAGTTATTTTCTAAAACCTATCTGCAAGTTATTTTTTTTTCAATATGAAATATTGTGTGCCTGTAGTACCTACTTAACAATAATATTTCGCATAGAGAAATAAAGGTTTCTTTCAATCACACCACGAGCTCTACCGTTATAATAATAGAGTATATTTTGCTGTGTACATTATAATGATTCCAAGAATTATACATAGTTACTCAGAATTCTATATATTTTCATCTAGTGGATGGTAACATCATTAATTTTGCGATGTATTTCTTAGAAAAGTGATGTAGATAGGCATTAATAGTGTTAAGATTTATTTATGTATAAAAAAAATATAAATGTCGTTGTTCATGGTAAATGTTTAATAATAATAAAATAAGTAAATACGAATTGTTATTCTAGTCAAAGAGCTGTTGTTTTAAATATGTGTTAATTTAAATTATATTATGTATTAGTGATTAATTAAATAACACATTATGAGATGATTTCTTTTTTTATTTCTAGTACAGAAACTTCATAGTAATTGTTTTTAGTAAATCCGTCTGAATTATAATAACAAACATTATTTTTGGATAATTACTACCTCGTCGGTCGAACAGTCGCACGTCGGTCTAATAGTCGCAGGTGCGACTGACAAAAGGTTTAGGGTTCAATTCCCTGGTCGGGCAAAGTATTACTATAATTGTTTTTTTAAGTTTGACTGTTTCATAATTCTCGTTAACACGACAACTAATAAAACAAATAACAAAGAAAACAAACAATTGATTATAAACTTACTTCCACAAACAATTTTATTTATTTTGAACGGTAATATAAATAAATATTCCGTTGATAAATTCAACTTGGCAAAACATTAACTTACTGGAATCAAATGTTAGTCTTTCAGTCCTGATTACGCTAGCTATGGTTAGCTTCCTACAAAATAATCGCATACATACGTAAATAACATCACGCTTGTCTCCCATGGGCCAATGGCAGAGACTATGAAACGCCAATTGCTACAAATCTTACATACTTCTTTTACTTCATCAACAGTCATCAGTCTTTTCATGCACGCTCGTCGGTTGAAGGTAATTTTAATTTGGCCCTTGTATTTTGTTATTATTATTATATATCACCTCCACTCATCTTGGATTTTCGTGTTAAAATAACAGAAGGTAGAATTAAGCGGACCATAAACTTTCCCGCGCAAATTGCTGTCAAAGTGTTGACGTAACGAACTAAAGGATTTAACGAGGTTTTACTCAAATTTAATAAAACTATGAGGAACATTTTAATGCATTGTAAAGCCGAAACATTGTTCGAGATCCCTACTGCTGTTTTTGTATACAGTTACCTGTATCTTTGAAAAATGTTCCTATATAAACTTAGGTAAGATTTAACATATAAAAAAAAATACTGTTTAAAGTGAAAATATATGGTCAAACATGATTTTTATTATAATAATTTGTTTAAACAATGAAAAAATGCAGTGCACAAAATATCCAACAGAGAATTTAAGACGGGATATTTACCAAGTTTATATTTTATGTCTATGAATTAGTGACCATGTAAGTTTAAAATCTTATATGCACAAAAAAATAGGTAAACATATGCCACATTGATCATATTCATTCATTCAATTCGAATCCGAGGTGAAAACTCCCAGACGCTTCACTATTAAAATAAGGACAACATTTTAATGCATTGTATAGTCGAAACTCTCTTTTTGCTGACACAATCAACTACTCACAAAAAAAAATCTTCAAAAAATGGCCCATTATACGATAGCTACCTATCTATCTCTCTGTGTATCTAAGAAGCTATTTCCGAAGTAGTTTGAATATTCCAAGTTATTTATTCAATGCTAAAGTCTTACTCTTCGCCTTCTGTGAACCGTAACATCTTTCAGTATCGAAATATGCAAAACGAAGTCGCAACTAGAATCAAATTTGATCTCGTAAAGTTAGTTTAAGCTCAAGCTTTCTACTCAGGAATAGTGTGCTATTTGTAAATTGTATTAGTAATCATAGACGTAGTAATTTAAAAGAAATATTGCTTGCTAGCTGCTGCTGACCAGAGAACTACGTACTGCCTCAAACATTATTTCATCACCTTTTAAAACTTCCCTGCACTTCTTCAAATAATTCAAGACCAAAATTTTCCAAATCGATCCAGCGGTTTTCGAGTTTTAGCGAGATACTAACTAACAGCAATTGTTTTTTTTTTATATAAATAGAAGATAGAAGATTTGCGTTGTTGTGGCGATCTCAAGCGCAGCTGCCAAACGAAAAATCATTGCAACTTAATGATACCCTATTAAAATGTTAAGCAAGTATTATCAAATATTATACCAATTTTCTCATAAGAAGTTAACACTTGAGATCATTGAGTATTTTTGTATTGAGTATTTTTAACTCGTAGAAGACGCTACGTAGACTAGTCAAACTTTAGAAGTTCATAATTAACATTAAAGAGATATAAACAGATATAAATTTTAAAAAAATACATGCCTGTCTTTCTAAAAACAGCCACACACAGTTATAGGGTATAACCCACCACTGGGATAGGACTTAGTATTTTATTGTATAAAAATAAAAATGAAAAACATGTCACAAATACCTTTTATTTTATTATTTTTTTTGCTTGTTTGTTAAAAACGTAAAGCTTTCAAGTTCGTATTTTGAATTCAAATAAAGGTTTTGTCCATGAATCATTCATGAATGTGGTGCCATCACAATGGAGTGAATTTTGCATCCTCTTTTCAAATACACTTTGGTTATTTTTTTTTAACGCTGTTTTCGGAAAACCGTTTTTAATAAATAAAAAAGTACTTTAGTAGCCTATGATCAAGCATTAACTGGCTAACTAAAGTACCTATTGTATCGGTTAAGACAACATTAATTACTACAATTGTTGTCCGATAATTCTAAGTTCACATAAAAAAAAAATGCAAAATGGACTACCTCTACTTTGCATAGAAAAGTTGGAGATCACCAACAGGTTTACACAATAAACTTTCTCTACTTATATGAATGTATATTGGAGGAGGATTGAAGATCACAGATTTACGAAAGTGCTACTGCCCGGTTACTTCTAATTTTATACGTAGAATTAATAACGTATTTGCTCCCTCTCCTAGATTCGTTTCTAAGTATTGTTCTCTTATATTCATTACCAAAGTGACGGACTAAATGGATTTTTAATTTTCACAACCCGTTGCCATCCCTATTCTGACAAAAATCCAAGGAAATTATGAAGCGAAGTAAACCTAGTACTTCGTTATACGTAGTTCCTGTAACGAAGCTCATTAAAGTAATTATTGTGATGCAGTTAAGCCTGTAAGAGGCTTTGGAGATCTCCGTTGTGCTTGCATTTTATTGGGAAACCGATTTATAGTAAGCGGTTTGTTCCAGGCTTTCATTTTGTGGAGCTATTAATCGTGGTTTGGAAATTATTCTTTAATTTATTATTTTACTTGGTGATGCCCGCAGATTCGCTCGCGTGGATTACGGAGTTAGTGGCTTCGTTTTCTTCAATTAAGTCAATAAAAGTCCCATCAAAATCGGTCCGGCCATTTCAGAGATTAGTCGGAACATATAGACAGACCAATAATAATCCAATGGGCTTGTAACTAATGTCCACTACGCTTGACACAAACATGTATTTTGTATACTTAATAAATAACAAATTACAAGAACGTACATAATTCTACGTAACCCTCTTTTCTACTAGCTTCGCATTAAGCTAAACGCTCAAACCTATCCAGGCGAAAAATGACATTTCGTCGAAATAGAAATAATATTCGTCCACGTCAACGGTGACCTAAAAAGCCTACGAATGGAAACTATGTGTGGCAAATATAAACACAGAAAATGGGCAAACAGTTCCACATATGTACAATGTACATGTACCAACAATAAAATTTGCAATACCTACTGCTATTCATTTGATGAAGTTCTACCGAAGTATATTTTGTCTTTTGTGATAAAAATATGTGGTTGAATTGGCCAGCTCGACCGGAGTGATACGGCCTCTCAGAAAACCGAAGTGAAACAACGCTTGCGTTGTGATTTGTTGCGTGAGTGAGATCATCGGAGGCCATTGCGTTCCTTCCCAATTTTCCCAATCCCTGATTCCCCAATAACCCTTAAATTCCTAACCGCCAAAAGGCTGGCAACGCGCTTGCAACCTCTGATGTTTCAGGTGTCCATGGGCGGCCGTGATTGCTTATCAGCAGGTGGTCCGTCTGCTTTTTTATCGCCTTGTACCAGAAAAAAGTATTGCCTCGTGGTCAAGTTGTTGCACAGTACGTCTGTAAAGCAAGATGTCTCTGGTTTGATTCCATTCCAGAAACTGGGGTACTATACAGACCGGGCAGCAGCACTCTCTGATCAATCAGAATCTTTTAAAATCCTATGTCCAATACAAGCATGAAGATTATGGAAATTCCAAAATTATCGGCTACAACTGAAAAAAGACTAAATGAAGTCTTTAACTGCCAATAGAAAACTGTTGACGGTAAATCCTCCGCTAACGTCGGTCACCGGTGAACACCACGGCGGCGGCGTTCAATGTGTTCAGAATTTAAAATAGCAATTTCATAATAATGTATTACGGTTTAACACACGGACACAATGACAATAAAATTAAATTTAACACTGGTTAGATACCTACGCACCGCAATACGAAACAAAGCCTCTAATTACGGCTCGTATCAGCGAATTGAACAATATTACTAAATTCCTGCACAATTTAGCTTCACAATTTATATTGTAACCCAGTAGGGGAAAGTGGGGTAATTGGGAACACTTCACTTTAAAGACACACAGTATTTTCTCTTAAAAAAGGAATCAACTTTTATTAAAACTTAAACATTATTTATCTGTCTGCTTATAACAGAAAAAATATTTTTTAATAATCAACTTTTTATTAGAAATATTAGCAAAAATAAAAAACATTACCGTTCCTATTTACCCGACACCCTATGGGGTAATTGAGATCAGCCCGTGGAGCAAATGAAAACAGTATTTAGAAGTGGTAATTAGAAATGGGGTAGTTAAAAATGGCACAGAGAACAGTTATAAATAACTAAAATATATTTTCGCGACCCATATCTCACACGTAACCTTCGCTGGTCTCTCTGGAAGTGCATTGCACATGTGCCCAAAGCTTTATCGTGGTCATGTGAATCTGATATTTGAACTGGTGGTGTCTGGTTCAGTCTGGCAGCATCAACGTCTCGCCTCATCTAAAAAAAATTGTATTGTAATAAAAATATAAAAACAAATTGTAAATTTGTTCGTTCCCAATTACCCGCCACCCACCGTTCCTAATTACCCGCAGTCGACAATTTGAATAAAAATGGTCGCGACCTTCGATAGCGTTTTAAGTGAATCCTATAACACGTAAAATTTTAAAACTGATTATCCATGAAATAAACTTACGAAATATGGTGTCATTGTACTCACAAATATGACATTTGCATCTAATGTATGAAAACACAAAATTTATAACAAAAATGCAATAAAAACATTTTGACTCACCGTGTCAAGATGCGTGCATCCTCCAGCTCCCACTGTTGCTTGCGCACTTAGGGGCGGGGGAAGAATACCTCGAATAGCCGCGAGACGGGATACGGGGAGGGGAAGTGGGACTTATCAACGTGTTCCCAATTACCCGCCGTTCTCAATTACCCTACCTTCCCCTATATATTATATTACCAATCACTCAGTTATATAATGTTGATGACATTGTGGTGTGTACCAAATTGGTGTTGGTATGTTTAATTTAATATTAATTATGGACATATCTGATTGATCATTTTAAAATTTTATTACTCGAACCCAGCAAAACGATAACGTCAACATTTAAACTTATTATTGTAAACTTAAGCAACTTGGCTTTTTTAAGTGGGGAAAACCATCCAATGACTTCACCCGCTTTGGGCGAGGCTAGAGGGAGTGTCAGACTCTTACTGACTAAAATCCACGATCCTACTCTTGCTTTTCGAGTCGGAGCCGTAGTTCGCAGCTCCGGATCAGGCATCAGCCCTACTACATAAGGTTACTTGGTCCAATCTATGGTGGTCTGATGAACGTCTCAGCTTAGTGACGCAACACGTGTAATCTCGTAACCTAAATAATTATAATCGCTTAATTCAGTAACATTGCTGCTTTTAACTTAGCCATGAATTTTCCAGCTTTTTTTATTCGAACCTGTATAACCTAATATTACTGCGCAATTAGTTAACTTTAATTAAAAAGAACGAACACACATGTAAATTCACTAGAACAATTCCTTGTCCTATCGACGAATATTATCTAGAGGATTAACTTAGATAGGATTTAATTAAAGAGGATTTATTTTAAAGCTTTCCTACGTAAATCGCTTATCAGAGGATAATCTGGACGTCTGTATAACTGTAAAATCATTTTAATGGTCTCTCTTTTATTTTGAAATGTGGTAATTACGTAGATAGCGGTGTCGTTGACATTTCATGCCGGGATAGGATCAAAGAATGAGGGTGTTTTTCCACCAGAGATGTGCCAAGTAGTTATGCTACAAAGACGTAATAGCTAAGCTGTGAAACTAGGTGACTGTTTCCACCGATACGTACCTAAATGTAGTTGCTGTAAGCTACATAGCTGTGCGAGAAAGATGCGCAGCTCGGTATACAATGCATCCATTGCACAAATACATAGCACGCATGTTTCCACATAAAAAACACAGCTTAGCTGAGTCCGTTTGTGCACGCTGTGATTGCAGCGGTGAGTCCTATCTTTGAGGAGTCAGCTCGGTCGGTGAGCCATCCATAGCACAAATCCATAGCACGCATCTTTCCGCAAAAAAAAAACATAGCTTAGGTAAATCCCATCTTTGAGGAGTGACTTGAGAACATAGCATAGCACATCACTGGTGTAAAAGCACCCATAGGCTTAGTGAAATTAGGCTTAACTTTGTACTAATTAATTAACGAATCTCTTTACTGAGCAATTGAGTGGTCGTAAGTACGGCTGCCGAGCTAAGAGTCCCGGGTTCCATTTAGATCGAAGATTTACTAGGGTTTTTTTTATTATGTAATTGTTGGTAATATATTTATAACCAGTTAATAAAAAACCCTTATATAAAATTCTATTTTTGTTTACAATTAAACAGTTATGTATATGAATTTCTATTTTCACACAACCGTCATTTACATTGAACAAAGAATTGATTATGCAAGTAAAACAGAAAAAATGAGCTTGAACAAAAACAATTAAGTAAAAATAAACTTCGTTTTAACAATGTTCAATTGCTCAATAGTAGAGCTTACGTTCCATAAATAACTTTAAACTTTTTTTTACGTAAAACGGCGGACGTCACAGTTTAAAATTTACTTTCATTTTTTTAATAAAAAGAAATGAACAAAAGCACCGTTGCTCAGTCTCCATGGTTATTCACAGAACTTGGATAAGATTTCTATAGAAAAAAAAAAACAAAAGACCAACCCTATATTGCCATATGCGGTTTCCTATTGACCTTGTCGTTTTTCGGCTAAAAATAAACTGACTTCCCCATGGGTGCTGTGAAAGCAACTAAGCCATTAAAAGGCTGAACTTATTCGATTCGAACCTAATACAGGAATAACATAGTTAGGAAATGTCTACGAAAGTAGCTAATGTATTTTCCTAGCACTGGTCAAATAAATCAAACGTCACTCAATATTAAGACGCCCTCAGGAATAGTTCTGTCCCTACAAATTCTTTGTAAATGATAGAGAGAGCACTATATTTAAGTACAACTTAAAATTGAGTATAATTTCTATATTCGGGCGTATGATTACCAGCCATTCTTACCTTAAAAACTAAATGTAAGTCACCAATTTTGTTATGAAATCAGTCGAAGTAACTTGGTGTAAGTAATTGTGCGCGGTATAAGGAACTTAAACTAAAATACTCATTTCCGTATAGCCATACTGTCTAACTACTAATCTATAATTAGAACTGGTAAAATAATTTACTGATTCACTAAAGATCACGGTTTACTGCGTCACGTCGCCGCGTCTGCGCATGCTGCTCATAAAAAGAGCCCCTCTGTGACTTGAAACTCTAGTAGAGCTTATCACCATTAATTTGCAAACCTAACCGACTAAACCGTAATTTTTAGTTTATTTAGTTAAGTTTCACGATAATTATTAAAAAAAATATACTGATTCTAAATACTACCTACACAATACACATAATATGCCTCTACCTAGCCATACGATTCTGTTACAAATTCATCTAAATTTTATTGAAAATAAATCTTAATGTATTTGCTATATGTATACATTCCCAGTGTCGAGTTAGTAAGACGTGAGATGACCCCGTTAGATCGGGTGTCTGTTCACGCGGGACCAATATGTTGACTGTTGACATCTAACTCTAGGTTTCTACTTACAAACCTATGTATAGCATCTCAAGTGCCAATGCACTGCTATGTAGATAGATGCTTAGAATATGTATGCTGTAGAACCGTTATAATATAAGGTGTTCTAAATGTATCTGCCACGGATTTAATGGGAGGTGGTGTTGTGTTTGAAGATTTTATGAGTAATTTTTTTTTCATCTGTCTGTTTCTACTGGCTAATCTCTGAAATGGCTAGACCAAGTTTGACAGGACTTCTATTAGCAGGTAGCTCACACACTAAGGAGTAACTTAGGCTACTTTTATTAGTCCCAAATCCACGCGAGCAAAGCCTCGTGCATTAGCTAGTAAAATATAAAGGAAAAATTACCTCTAAAGGTGCTCTTTGTGCCTTTTCTAACGAAATTTATTCATGAAATTCAGCAAAGAAGGACTGAAACCTAAATAATGCAAACATGTTGAGAGATGCCTAGTGAAAGAGACATGCGATCTATTGCAAAGTTGTTTTGTACCTCTATTGTGTACAAAGAGAACTAAAAATAGAAGTTGTCACAGAAAGTACTGGGTATATACTGATAAGGCGGCTCTATTTATTCTATGCGATGGAAAATATAAGTTCCAGCGCGTTGGTGTAGCGAGTATAACAATGGTGAAATCTCAATTAAAGGATTATTGAGATTGCTTCGTTAACTAAAAAAAAATACTATAATTTACTCACGAAGGTAAATATATGAAGAAAAGCTCTACTATAGCTCTAATACTATGCTGCGCGACGTCGCCGCGTCTGCGCACGCTGCTCACGATGAAGAGTCCCTCTGTGATTCGAAACTAGTAGAGCTTTTATCTATAATATATAATATATTTATATGCGAGTAAACCATGATTTTTAGTTAATTTAGTATGTTTTACGATAGTGTTTACAATAATATACAAAGTTCGTGATACATACATACATAACCTCACGCCTATCTCCCATGGGGGTAGGCAGAGACAATGAGACGCCAATAGCCACGAAGTGATTTGGAATCTGGTGTTTTTACAGTTGAATATTTTAGATAGTTTTTGAAAATGATAGTTGTATAGATATTTTAACATTCAGATTTGTCCAGGATATATTAAAAAGAATAATCCAACTTGGATTAATCTTGACTCTGAAAAACACCAAAGTTTTTGAAAAAGAAACTTTTAACCAGGTACTGAATGTACCCATATACTTAGACGCCAAGTAAAAAACAAATAATCAATTATTTTATCCTTCTAAAATGAGTCTAGAGATTAATCTTTCAATTCCCTACAAAAATTACCCTTAACATATTGAGATTTGCAATAGATTGTCTACTAGCGCCCTCTAGTCCCCTCACTCGACGTCCCTAAGCTTTCCACTCCAGACAAGAGTCCTCAACGGAAAATCTGTATTAACTCCACTCTAGTAAGATTCCACTACTTCAGTGTCAAAGATACGGACATTGAACATTGGTTAGAAAATTATATACAAGGGTACAATTGGGACGAAGCCGTAAACGTATTGTGGCGTTTATTTAAGTCAATATTATTTATTTAAACTTCATGTAACAAAACAATGAAATAATGACACATGAGGCGGATTTAATGACACATGGCCTCTTTAAAATTATTAAAATAACTCCTAAAAAATGCTGCACTTTATTTACTTTTTTTTTGGGGCTGGGGGCAAACACAATCTCTGATCAACTGATGGTAAGTAGGTGATCAGCGGCGCCTATCCATACACCCAAACGCCCATTGTCAGTGAATGTTCCATATAATTAAATACATACATAACCTCACGCCTTTCTCCCAAGGAGGTGGGCAAAGACAATAACACGCTAATTTCTACGATTCTTACACACCTCTTTCGCTTCATTAACAAGCCATCAGTCTTTTCATTCAAGCTCATCGGTTTAGGGTTAATCAGTATTATACAAGTTAATTTTTCCATACGACCGGAAAACCAAAATTTTAACAACGTCTTATCGCGAAATACAATTAAAACTCGACCTCAATTTAATTGTTAAAACAATAAACGCCGTAAAAAAGTAATTTTCGCGAGATCAACAAACGAGAGACTCATAACATTTCGTAATTAAATTCATAATAAAACTTTCGCCAAATAAAACATTGCGATGAAGTAGAACAAAACGAATCGTTCGTATTTACTGGACATTGTTGTGATGAACTTGTCAGTCGCTGTTTGTCGAGTAAATAAGAACAATAAGTTGAACAAAATTAAAACCTTTACAAAATGTTTTGTCTTAAAGTTTCTAAGGTCCCACATTCAGTAGTCGCATCTTAAATACCATTTATAGGACAACAACACGTATATTTTTCAAAGAATAAACTCGAAGATATGTTGTTTTGAAGTAATAGACTTATGAATAATCGATGATTAAGGTCTATAATCTTTATGTTTTTGAGATTGTGTCCTGGTTTCGCACCAACCGGTATATATCTCTGCTCATCCTATGGTTGAATGTCAGAGAATGCCTTAAGGCATTAAGTCCGCCGTTCACTGTCATTTTTATGAAGAAGATTATATAAATAAATAATATTTCATCCTGGTTGCTATAGATTCCATCGTTATGTTTATTATATTTATGCATCTCTAAATGTAATCTTCTTCAGAATCAAAAATACATTTCCAATAAAACGCTATTAATCAGATGCCATAGCAATTAACAAAGCCTTGTTAAAAGCTGAACAAAATGAAGCAAAAAGAAATATTTTATTAATCAAGGAAGTGATATCGTAAATATTAGATAAAAGTGTCGCCAAACTGTAGACTGTCACGCAAAGACATCGTCTTGTATGTCAAAGTTATTGTGGCAAAATATAATTATGATACCTTTTCCTAATATTGTTATAGAATAGTATTTCTGTAATATGGAATGATAAATTCTAAGCCAACTGCATTAGTTTAGAAAATGATATAATTTTTGAGTGAGTGCACTGCGCTACGAGTAGTAGTGGTAAATTGCACAATTACCTAATAAGGGTTCTAAAATGGTAAACCACTTTCTACATATTTTTTTTTTAATTTGGTATCGTGGATAATTCACATTAAAGGTAAGCGTCCACAGGCCCGCATCGTACGCATCGCACGCATCGTGCGCATTCCATATGACATCATCGGTACGCATCGTATGTAGGCATTGCCGATGATGAAGTTTGTACGATGCGGTTCGGTGGAGGCAGTTGTATGAGTTCCTATACAAGACAAACTAAAGTTCGTTGCGTGTGATGCGTACGATGCGGGCCTGTGTACGCTTACCTTTAACAGACGTTACTTCAAAAACTATAATTATGTTTTAACCCTACGTTAGCAACGGTCTCCAACGAAGCTAGATGAGACTGGAAAATTGAATTTTGTTGCAGCGGCCGCCGACTGTGCCGGAATTACGGCGATACGGTAACGAACCGGGCCGGATACGATCCGTCCTTGTATCATTACGTCACATCCAGAATTTAACGCTTAAAGACATCGGCATCAAATTACAGAGATTTTTTTAATTTAAGAAATCAAACTTTATTCTGCATACGTACTTGGTACTTAATTTCTTCACTATAGGTACCTATACAACATACAATATTTTCTAACAAGGGTTACCGCCTTTTTCGTACAAACGAACTCAACTCGTTCTTAATTTAAAGTCGTTACATAATTAAATACAAATTAATTAACTGGTGCGATACCCAATTAATTTCATCTTTGATGTCTCTGTTTACTTAACCAAAAATCAAAATATGGCGAACCAGACGTGTAATAGTATCTTTTTATTTATTTATTTATTTTATACTTTATTGCACACATACATAAAACACATTTACATTGTAATAGTAATTAGAGTACAATGGGCAGTCTTATCACACACGGCGATTTCTTCCAGACAACCTTTGGATGGAATTTTTCAAATAATCTGGGAATAGGCAGTGCTTTTCTGCACAATTAATTCAAATGGGGAAGAAAAACCAACTAAAAATAAAATTTCCAAACTTCTACAAACTACACTATATAACAAATAAATAAAATATATCTAGTAATAGATTTGCCCACGATTACATCCATTTGTTTTTAAATCCCTTCTAATCTTACCGCTTTTACTATTACCACAAATCTGGAGACAGTTCGCTGCTGGACTATGGGCCTCCTTTTTGAGAGGTCTCGCTATAATGTCTATAACGAGGGTTGAAAATCGCAATACGTCATGCAGTAGCTGGTTGCCCAGCACCAACAAGCACTAACTTCCGAGAAAAGAGTATGTTACTTTGTATTTGAGACAGTCATATAAAACCGTATCTATCAGCTTAGTATTGGCGATAGTAGACGGAAATAAAAATACACACATAAATAATGTCTAATAAATCTACGTTAGAACGTTAAACTTAAACCTGCTTCTAAGTGTAAATAACAAAAAATAAAAATCGCATCAAAATTGAGTCAATCAGTCATGCGATAGTCGCGGACAATCATAATACATACATATGTAGGTCAATCTGAGAACTGTCTTTTATTGAACGCTGTTAAAAATGCATTAATTTCCAAACTGTAAACCGAATCTTCAAGCTAGGTGATATTTTTTTTTTTTAAAAAAGGTGATAAATCTACTAAAATAAGAAGACAAAGGCAATAGACAAAATAAACGGAAACGTCAGGGAAACAGTTAAAAATTTAATTCTCAACGCGATTAAAAAATTGTTATAAAATTGCCAATTTAATTTTCTCGGAGATTTCTTAAACTTCGCTTGAGAACGAACTTCGCTAATTTTGGATTTCGTAATTACTTCAGACAATTTTAGGGCTCCAGCTATATTCAAATTCAAAATATTTAAATACAGGCTAAAGTTTAATTGATTTGTTACAAGGATCTTGGCCCAGATTCTTATTTAATTCTAATGCAACTAATTGATAAATTTACAAACCTAGTGTTGCAGATGTTACCATTAGGTGACTCGTCTGCTCGTTTGCCAACTATTCCATAAAAAAACGCGTACATCTTGTGGTAGCGAAACAATTTGGCTAATTTTGGCCTGGAAACGATTGCGGAAAGTTATGTAAGTAAAACGTTAATACTTTGGCGGGATTATTATAAGGAGTGCTACATTCGTGCAAGAGAAGCGGACACCAGACGGCACACGACCCAGGCAACTCATTTAGGTATTCGTGTAGTGTTTGTGCATCGAGTATCGATTACACAAAATAATACACTCTGCCTATTTTATTAGGCCGTTTGGAGCAGCGTCCTTCAACATTTTATAGCGAATACTGAGGCATATTACATTACTTTTTGCGGAATGCCATGATGTATGTACGTGACAGCATAAAACGGCTGTTTTATATGACTTTTATCAAGATTTACGTACTGGCTATTAGTTCACTATACTATCTGTTTCAAAGTCGAATTGGCTTAGCTGGGATGGCCTCGGGGTCTATATCTGGGTCACTTAAAATGTTTGTAAGTTGGATAGATTGTTTAGGTATTCAATGGATATTTGTAATTATAATTACTATTTTTTTAAATTCTATTCATATTAGTGCTCCACAGACTCTTGGTTCGTGTTCTTGTCATACATTTTTCCTACAGTTAATCTAATCAATATATAGTCTAATATATATACAGAAGTCAAGGAGTTAATGTGTTAGTATTAATGCTAATTGTATGTAATATAGCAATTATGTTCATATCGAGGCTTTCCGCACACACATTACCTCCAGTTGTATAATAATATATTTTGTTCCAAGGAACAATCCTCGCCCAAAAGAGCCCTCACAATCGCCCTGTCCTATGCTCGCTCTCATCAGCCCTCCCGAATAATTTGCTTATCGTGTCTTCACTGTTGTCTATATAGCTGATGAAACATGGATGCAACTATGCGTGTGACGCGATACCGCTATCATGGATTTTCTGCTTCTTTACTTGATGTAACTTCTGGTTAAAAAAATAGAATGTGCTTTGTATAATTGGATAATTGGGACTTACAACATAACCTGATCATGACAACCGACAAACTTCACTGCTGGACTATGTGGCTCCAGTGTACATAGGAGGTTTGGGTTTGCCATAATTTACACACCTTATCAAATCACCATTTTCTTTTATCGATCTTTTAAAAATGCGTTGTCATGTCAAATAATAAAAAGTTATGCGATTAACATACCCATAATACGGTACCTACAAAATAAAACAAGTAGTTATAATATTAATATCTATTATATTGCAACTTCTAATTATCGTATCGTCATGCCTTTTATCCCCGAAGATGTAGGCAGAGGTGCACATTGTACAATGGATAGCCACTTATGACCATTTGTATTAAGGTGTTAAAAAAAGAAAATTCGACTTAGCGATAAGATTAAACATAAAAATACAATTCAATATTTATTTGCCGTGTTCGTTATTTTTAAGACAAGCTTATACGATAGGTATATTATGCTTTTACGTTACTTTGTCTTTAAGGTCCACAATCCACATTTATTATTATCTAAATACACTTTTGGCTTAGAATGAGCAGCAGCAAGCCTGAAACAAAAAGATCAGTAAATTGTAAGACTAACTAAGTGTTCATACATTTACCTATTGCCATAGAGTGTGCGAGTAGCTGCCAAATGTTGATTTCTTAGAATGGTTTGATGGCTGAATCGTATATTAAGTAGCTCATATCCGCCATACAATGTAGCATAAGTCTTTGACTGCCAATAGAACACTGTTGAAAATCCTCCGCTAACGTCGGTCACCGGTGACCACCACGGCGCGGCGTTCAATGTGTTAAGAGCTAGAGAAAAGCTACCTGAATGGATTTGACCAGACCCAGGTTTTTGTGTTAAGACCCCTATACCTATACAATACATATGGAGAGTGAGTAAGCCCAGAGTGAGCCGTGGCGAGTGTTCAGGTAAGGCAGATAGTAATTTTTGGTGAAGTTTATATTTATTTGACCATTGAAAATAGTCTACCATATGGTAAATTGAAAATAGTTTATTATTATTATCGGAAAATAATAATGGCAGACCATTTTTACGAGTTTGTGGTAGACAATTATGAAAGTGCAAAAAAAAACAAAATTATTTGACCATCTCTGCCATTGATATTTTATTCAATAGGGGCGTCAAAGTTTATTCTACAGCAGACAAATAAATAGCAATTAAAAACAACGGTTTACTCACGTGAAATGACTGGGAAAAGCTAGTTTCAAGTCAAAACGGAACTCCTACTCATAAACTGCATTACCCATGCAGTTTAGACGCGTAAGCTGGTTTGAAATATATTCATTGTAATATGATATCTCTCCTCTTAGCTATGCAGTAATCTTCAGTGCCAATCTTCCAGCAAATAGGCGATATATACAAACACGAGAACAACCATAGTCAGGGGACAGCCTATTAAGGCAAAAAAACACACGCATTTAACTAGGAAGCAACTGAAACAAAGAATAAAAATAAAATAATGCGCCCACGCCCACGCATTTCACCTTTTACTATCAAATTTTAAAATTGATATTAAATTAAGCCAAATTGAATAATAATAACAAATAATTGGCATACAGCAATAAGAAACCCATAACTAAGCAATTCAAGTGCAAAGTAAATAGGTTTGAGTCTAAACAGGGACCTGAGAGTGAATGTGGAAATATCGGTATTGTACTATTATTAACTTTTCCTTTTCTACAATTTTATTGTAACTTTCGTGAGACATACTAAATTAATAATAATTATTATGTTATCGACTTACTCAATTCTGAAATGCTGCTCATGAATATGAGCTTGAAACTAGTCGAGTTCATCGCCAAAACGTTACGTGAGTAAGCCGATTATCATAATAATTATTTTTTCTTTTCTTTTAAGCACGTGAGGTCTAGAATTGATATCACAGGACACGCTATCACCAATAAACCATGTATTCTACGTCAATATTAAAAAAAATGTGGATGACTACAATTTCATATTTTATAGCATAATATTTACAAGTCAAACGGTAAAAACATCGTC
The DNA here is from genome assembly GCF_023101765.2 of Spodoptera frugiperda. Lineage (NCBI taxonomy): Eukaryota > Metazoa > Arthropoda > Insecta > Lepidoptera > Noctuidae > Spodoptera > Spodoptera frugiperda. The sequence goes on along the minus strand of NC_064213.1, from coordinate 9,222,576 downwards.
TCTTAAACTACAATGTATTAATATTAAATAATAAATTTATTTATTGCTTCAGGAAGTAAACATAGGAAAATTAAGTACTTCGCTTACCACATAGTGGAATTATTATTATATAATTATTTCTATTTATCAGGGACACAGGGACAGAACGTCAATATGACAGACAACTTTAGCTTTTATTTTGTCATATCGAATGACTAAAGAGTATTGTAACATAACTGATAGCATTGTGATGGGTAAGAAGGATGTTTTCATCGACGTAAAGGTGCTCCCACACAGCAGTTATACAACGTTATACAACATTGTGTAACAATATAACATTTGCAATAGCGTGTAACATACTCTACAACTACTGTTATAATTTGTTTAAACACAAATGTTAAGTCAGTCTCTAACGTTATAAAACTGCTGTGTGGGAGCACCTTAAGACGTCGTCATCGGCCCTAAAATTTGCCCTATAATTGTCGAAGACATAAATTAAAGAGAGAAAGAAGAGACACAAAATAGTTCAGGCCATAGTGCGGGACGAGGGGAACACGGATTCCTACTGCTATGAAGCAGTCATGCTAGCTTTTTTTTGTGAGGGAAATCATCCAATGACGTCTAGTCATGCTAGCTAAGGATAAGGCGGGACACGTGAGGGAACGAACTTCCTCACGCCCCAGCTGTCGCGCGAGACACGACGTCTGGGCGTCGGGAATCCCGAGATGATTTCCGACCACCGTGAGTACGTGCCCGACCAGAATCAGACCCAAGCGCACCTCCTTAGAGACCACCACAGTTGGGGAATAATAAGGCGATGCCCGGTGTGGAGCCGTGGAAGACTTAACAGGTTGCCGAGGCTCCAACTCGAAGAGCAGGAGTAGGAACGGTATGGTTTTTAGTCAGTAATAGTCTGACACTGTCTCCCTCTTGCCTGAATCAAGGGATGATTTTCACTCTCAAAAAAATTAAATCCGTATACTGCCTCGTGTCTTACGACTGTTAAAATCTTACATACATAATTCCTAGTTAGTTAAAATGTCTATCATTATATACCTTTATTTTATTTTTGCTTCTTAGATGACGGGAGTCGCAGCAGTTTCAATATTATTTGAAGTGGTTCCACATTTAGCCTTCTAAAAAAAAAAAAAATTACTGAAAATACTTATATAAATATACTAAATCTATCACTAAATTAATAGGATATTTATATATAGTATAGTAATGTCGTAAAATGGTTTTTGGTAACATTTACAAAATCACAGTAGGTAGGTAGTACTAAGACTTAAAAAAGGTTCTTTGAGCATAACAGGAAATCACTGAACAGGTAAAATTGGCATAACTTTGGACCATTAAGAATTTGACTAACATCTTCAGATAAAATAAGTTAAAGAATGACCTCCCATATACGGTTTGATCAAGGACATCCTTTCAAGGACACCTGTATATACAATAGGATATGTATAATACCTTAAGAACTTGACGTTGTATCCGGGACTTCATTTTCGGTAGACGGTTTTATGATATAACCAACTGACATAAATTGTGTACTAATTGTTTTTATAAGTCACAACCAACATGCAACATGCCACGCAGATAACCAAAAAGATAGTGCCGCATATTATCTTACATATACATAAGGTCGGAAAGTAGCTGTAACAAAAAAATATACAATGTGATAGGCGTGGGACTTCTAACCCGTTAAGGCTGAGTACTACATCTAATTTTATCGACAAAAATAATAATATGGGGGGTTGAACCCCTAATTGAAAATATTGAAAAATAGTGATTTTTTCGGTAAAAATAATTCACAAATGATTTTTTTTCTCACCAAAACATTATCAAACATATGAAAAAAGTAATGAATTAGTTAGCCAAGGTTATTAGGTACCGTTTGTCGTTTTTTTTTTTGTTTCTACGACGCATACAACCTTTTATATCAAAAAAAGTAAAAAAAAATATTAAAATAGCCATAACTTTTAGGGGGAGGGGATTCAACCACTTCGACCCCCAACTTTTGTCCATAAAATTAGGTGTAGAACTCAGCCTTAACGGGTTAGAAGTCTCGCCCCTATCACATTGTATACTACTTTTAATACACGACGTAAACGGATATAACGTTGCATAACACAAGAATTTTCTCCTTTTTTATGGCATATTCCCGAACAATAACCCTTAAATTCCTAACTCCCAAAAAGCCGGTAACGCACTTGTAAAGCCTCTGATGTTTCAAGTGTCCATGGGCGGCGGCGATTGCTTACCATCAGGTAATTACCGGCATGATTACCTGCATGTTTCATAAAAAAAGGTATTTAAAATAAACTTAATCATAATACCACGTACCTTGTACGTTGTTCAAACTGTATACAGGGTGTCCCTGAAGTCGATGTCCAAGAGGCACCAGCTGATCGACAGGGTTCTGTTATCAATAAAATATAAAAGAAAAATCGAAGTTCTACAGTTTTTAAATTTCAGTGGCTTATGTCTTAAATAACAACACATTAGTCATTGTAATTTAATTACTGTATAACTTAGATTTTTTTTTATAGCAGTTGGAACCTTGCCGATCATCTGGTACCACATGGACCGCGACTTTAGGGACATCCTGTATAAAACAATATTTTGTAAACTTTTTTCTGTTTAAAACGGGTTTATTAAGCCCAACACGAAAATAAAATGCTTCTGGAGATCGACCCGAATAGATAAGTCTAGCAATCAAACAAAGAGTCAAGAAAAGATTGCCTGAGGCGATCGTGAGAGTGAACGCGGTCCTGGCAGCTATACACAACTGGTCTGTGAAATATGGAATAGCTGTAAACCCGAATAAATGTCAGGCAATCGTGGTGGGAGGCTCTCGTACCCTGAGCAGAGTTGACGTTGCAGCTATACCGCCGGTTCTGTTCAACGGTGCAATCATTCCGTTCAGCAGTGATGTGAATAACCTTGGCTTGCACGTTGATAGCAACTTAACCTGGGGTGTTCACGTCACCAGTATATGCCAACGGGTTACTGGAACGCTGCGGTCTCTGTATCGCTTAAGGAACTTTCTTCCGTCCTCCGCTAAGATAATGCTTGTCCAGTCCTTGGTATTCCCCATATTTGATTATGCTGATGTGTGTTTTTACGACCTGAATGCAGACCTACTCAACAAACTCGACCGCCTTCTGAATAACTGCATTCGATTCGTCTTTAATCTGCGTAAATACGACCATGTCTCTGCATTTCGATTGCAACTAAAGTGGTTGCCCATACGCCAGCGCAGGGAATAACAGGCGTTAACCACTCTATTCTCCCTTATAAACTCCCCCAATTCTCCCACATATCTAACCTCTTATTTCCAGTATATAAGCGCAAACCACAGCAAGTATCTCCGCTCCACTAATAATCTTCTTCTCCAACTCATCGAACTGACTTCCTTCACTCTTCTTTCTTCATTCAATCAATTTTGCTGTGGAATGCGCTGCCTACGGATGTCAGGACGGCGACCAGTCGACTGTCCTTCAAATTTAAGGTTCGTGAGCATCTATGGAAGAGGCTGACAGACTCAACACATATATAGTTCATGTATTTATGTATGTATGTATGTATATATTTGTAAGTATAAATTCTAATATTTATTGTATTGGGATAAGTATCAATATAAGTATAAATGATTTATCTTTTAATATTTCAACACATGCCTGCTGTTACACCTACTATTGTCTCTCTGCATCATCCCAAGGTTGACTGGTAGAGAATGCCAAATTGGCATTAAGTCCACCTCTGTATGAATGTACATAAAGTGTAAAATAAATAAATAAAAGATTCAAGAATTGGACCCGGTACACAATTTTAAACTTTGTGCTATTTATTTATTTATTTATTCCATTTCCACACAGATTACATTTTAATATACTAACTGCCACACTCAAGGTCATTTAATGCTTACTTAAACTATTCCTTAGTAACGATTTTGTATGGAAAACAATTGCTAAGGACTGGGTTAAGTAACCATTAAATGACTCTGAGTGCGCGAGTAAGCCCCACAAAACCGTTGTAATGGTTTGACTGTAGGGTCGCTGAGTCTAGTAATAGTTAAGTCTAATCTAGTCTAGTCGCTAGTACGAAGAACATCTCCGAAATCGTGAAACGCCCCACCCGGAAGCCAAACAAGGACGGGACACAATCAATATCAACACTACAGTAGCGTTGGTGCCTACTCGGCGATCTATTAAAGTGGTGAAAAGTATAACTCGTATTAACCGACATCTCACCTCGTATTAATGCTGCCACCTGTTCGCGTGCCAATTAAACTCGTACCTAGGAAATTCAATCCAACCAAACATGTATATCATAAACCAAAACAACAGAAACAATGGAAGGCATATCAGTTTATATATACAACACACGTGCAATATGCAGCTACTGAAACAAAAAACTTTATGGGTACGTATCAAAAAACCGCACAATTTAAGAAGTCAACTCTGACTGTTACGATGACGCTAATAAGATCGGTTGCTGTTTATGACGAATTCTTAAATCATACCGATTAAAAATTATTACAGGTTGTAATCACTGGATAAGAAAATATTATAATATCTCAAGAACTTCCGGGATAGCATGAGACTGCGTAGTGCATTGACGAATCACTGACAACAAGACAACCAAGAGGGGTTTGAAAAGTCCACATCATCATAGAGAACATTAAAAATCGATCGTATATTAAATTAAACCAAAAAATATATGATTCCATTTTGATATTTCATAATACAAGTATACTTTTTGCGCTTTGTACGAGGAGGTCACGAAAAAGTGTCTTGCAATTAATATTTAATTTAAATTAGACTACCACATCTAAAAACTACATAATGAAGTTCAAGGAGGGAGCACTTGCAGACTTGACAATGAAGTTCACAGAAAAAGGAAGACACTGCATCGGTGCTTGCTGTGGTAGTCCGGCTGGATAGGCACAGGCTGGATGTGAAGGCCTTCACTGCCTCAGCCATCTAGAGGTGGCATCGGGTTGGCAGCCCGACGGGCACTGGGACTCCCCGCGCCATATTACTAAAAGTTTGAAATGACAAAAGGGCCATGTTGACTAATTAGCACCCTTATAGGCTTTACAAAACTCTCTATCTTTACATATATAATTCTTCTGTAATTGTGTGTATGTCACTGAACTTCTCTTAAACGATTGGACTGATTTTGATGAAATTTTTTGTGTGTGTTCAAGGGGATCTGAGAATGGTTTAGATTCACAATTTTGTCCGCTGGACAATGTTTTTTTAATTAATTTTTAATTTATTAGTAGTTGTTGATTTTGGAATGTTTTACATTGGATCCGACAAATTTTCAAATTAAAGACGTGTAGACAGGACAACGTCCGTCGGGTCCGCTAGTCTCGATATATAAAAATCAATTGCTGTTCGTGAGTCTTGCTAAAACTCGGGAACGGCTGGACTGATTTGGCCGTAAATTGTTTGTGGATGTTCAAGGCGGGTATAAAAAATGAGAAAAACAGGTTTGAGGCGGTACGAAATTTGCCGGGTCAGCTAGTTAAATAATAAATTTATTACGGTTTATTATACTATTAATGAATTAATAATTTTAAACGATTTATTACGGTTGGTTACCATAGTGACGTTACGTATCAGTTGTCCGTTATCATGTCGTATCTATCTATCGTAATTAATATTCTTAAAAATCAGTTGATTTAATAGATGTTGTATACTAGAAGTAATCAAAATTAAGTATTCCTATATGAAATATTGAATGATAGAATATCAAAATCGAATAATATATTTTTAATGTACATATGTAATTTAATATACGATTGATCTTTGATATTGTGTATAATGGTTTGAATCTTGCAAAAACCTTTTTGTCTTGATTCATCAATACTCTACGCACTCTCACGCTATTTCGGCAGTTCTTGAAATATATTTTTTATTCCAGTGATTACAAACTCTAATTATTTTGACTCGATAGGAATCGGTTATAAGCAGTAACCGATTTTATTATATGTATTTACCTCTCACTACATGATAATTGTCAGAGTTGACTTTTTAGATTGTGCGTACTATAGTTTTTTTTTTAATTTTTGGTAATCTATTATATAAAAATAAGTCAGGTTTTCCTTCCTGACGCTATAACTTTAAAATGCATGAACTGATTTCCACGGTTTTGCATTCGTTGGAAAGGTCGAGGGCTCCGTGAGGTTTATAGCAAAAAAAACAGAAAAAAATCAAGAGAAAAGCCCATCTGGTTGCGAAACGGAGTTCGCCGGGGTTTGCTAGTATTTTATATTTATATTAAACCAAATTGATACAACAATGAACAACAAGATTTTTTTTTGTCTTTATTCATTAGCGTACCTACCAAATGCAACTTTGGGTGCCCCAAAAAGTGCTATATGCTCACGCTGATACAATAATTTAAAACGATGGAACTGATGTTGAATGTTTAAAAAAGAGTATGCTACGTAGCTTAGCCACGATTCGTTAGTTATTTCCGTAAAGAAACTACAATATAATAATAATAATTAAAGTGATCGGCAATATTACAACAAACAATTTTATGATAAATCTTATATTTTTCAATTTTATACAAAGGCTTTCAAATGACTCAATATGTTATTTAAGGGTCAGAGCCCATTCGTCCCCTAAGATTCGCACCCTGTGCCTACTCGTCCCCTGCAAGTTTTGAGGGGCCCATTCGTCCCCTGATTGATTGATTGATTGATTTATTGACTGATTTATTTTTATTCATTCTTGTAATATAAGTACATGTATATGTGTATACTGCAGCTTGGTAGTCCTGATACAATCGCGCAGAAACGCTGCGGACTACCTACCGATTTTACCGGGACTCCGGTTTGAAAAGCAGGAGAAGGAACGGGGTGGTTTTAAGTCAGTAAGAGTCTGACACTCCCTCTCGCCTCGCCCAAGGCGGGAGAAGTCATTGGATGATTTTCACACCTCAAAAAAAAAAAGCCTATCGACAGGTTATATATTATTATCATGACGGATTATCATTCATCATAGCTCTTTTTTTAATGATCTGTTATGATTTATTAAATTAATTCCGTTAATAAACTGTTCACAAGTGTAATATGTTAACCGTTTCTTGTGTAAAATATAGCTAATTTTATCTCAGGGTACCAATAGGCACCTGAATTGGTGCCGAATCTTTAACTTATATTGTATATATATTAGAGGGGACGAATGGGTACCTTAAAAATAATATTTTTAATTAAAATATTAATTGGTCCCCTACCAGGAGACCAATGGGCACCTATATAGGGGCCGAATCTACAACTTTTATGCTGGGGGACGAATTTTAGGGGACGAATGGGCTCTGACCCTTATTTAAATCCAGATTGTTTTTTTTTATGGAATAGGCCGGAAAACGAGCAGACGGATCACCTGATGGTAAGCAATCAATAACAAACGTGCGTTGCCAGCCTTTTGGGTGTTAGGAATTTAGGGGTTGTGGGGGAATCGGGGATTGGGAAGATTGGGAAGGGGGGTAATAGGGCCTCCGGTTACCTCACTCACACAACGCAAGCGAAGTTTCACGTCGGTCTTTTGTGAAGCATGGCTCCCACACTTAAAACGCCTTGTTAGTTCAATCTCGCTATATTGACCTTGAATTGTGGGCTATAGTCAGATTTTATGGTAGAACAAGACATTTGGTTTTTAAGTCAGACCACCACACCACAGACAGGGCCCACAGAAAAGATAATTCTCTACCTGTATAATAAAGGGTTGTCCTGTATGTACCTATTTGTAAATGAGTCTTATTTCGCGGCGGGTTTTGTGAGCTGTGACTCCCCCACTTCTTCTTCATAACATCACGTGTTTAATTAACGACCACTTACAAAGCAAACAATAAAATAAATATTATTTCACTCACCACATTATGGAATATTTATTATTTATTTATATAAAAACGTCTATAAGCTGATAAGTAACTTGTCTGGGTGACAGAACGTCAATATGACAAACTGACAATATAATATCTTTTGGTTTTTAGTTTATGGTTTTTGAAATTGGTTTTCTTAAACGTATATTTATTTTATTTCATTCTTTTTAGTTTAATAGTTAATAGTCCAGTCAATTTAGGAATTCACCTCGGAATTCGAGATACCCAGCTGTAATTTTGTATATACTTGTATATTGACACCCTAAAACTTGTCTCAAAACCTACATATGGTAGGGTGTAAGCAACTATTAAATTTTAAGGTCCAAAGGTCCCAAAAATCGTTTTTTGGCGCTTTTTTGGAAATATCTCATTTCCTATGGGTTTTTGGTATTTGCATTTAATACCAATATTGTAGAATACAAAATTCTCTACAACTTTTGTGTAAACCTTTTTTTTATACGGTGAACCGTTTACGAGATATAGGGCGGAGAGCGCGCGATCACTGCATATCTTCAAAAAAATTTTTTTCGTCTAACCTATCCTTGATGGTTGTCTATGGATAGGACATTAAAAAATACGTCATGGTTCCTAAAACCATTTTTCGTCAAAATCAATCGTTTGAAAGATAGACACTTCCAAAGTGGAAAGGGGAAAAACTCTCTAACTTTTAAAATAAGTGAGTAAGAAAACTAAAAAAATATATATGCTGTAGATTTTAATGGAAACTTTCAACGAAAATTGGTTTGAATGAGATATCATAATTAGTTTTTAAGAATTGATTGTGAAAATTAAGTGTGTTTTTTTTAAATGTATCAATTAATTTTCAGCTAGCAGTGTGTAGCTGTGAATTTGTCGTGAGTCAAATGTCTAATTTGACCGGACTAATGTGGTGGCCTTATCGTTGATTTGTTAACTCATGAAATTGTCACATTTTATGATGTGGGCAACTTAATTTGATTAGTTCATTAAATCATTAGTGTTTCAGGATTTTCTCATTTGGCCAAGTCACTTACTTTCGAATTAATTTACACTATGTTTATTATAGCAAACGGCAAACGGAGTTGATCCAGTCCCTCTTGCACAATAATTCCTAGTTGGGCCGTCACAGTACTGAGCACAGATAAGAAAATCGTACCGTCAGCTCTATCTAAAACCCGTAGACAGAGAAGAGGTACGTATACGTTCGTACCAAATTTCAAGAATCTGAGTTCACGGGAAGCACCCTGTAGGTTTTGATTCCCTTGCATGTGTCGAAAATTTGCGGCATAAACGGCTGTATCTTTTGATTGCGCTGGCTTAGAAGTTTGATTTTTTCACAGCTTCAAGGGACAGTAGACCTGAGTAATTGATATAAATTTCAGCTTCATACCTCCACGCGTTCCTGAGAAAAAGGGTCTTGACAGACAGACGGACAACAAAGTGATCCTATAAGGGTTCCGTTTTTTTTCCTTTTGAGATACGGAACCCTAAAAATACATTGCCGCGACTAGAGACAAAACTTATACTAATCGACAGGTCATACAAATATAAACACGACGAAATACTCTTTGGTAAATTGTCGAAATGTATACGTATAACTTCCGAGTTATGAAGGCTTGATTATCAGCATTTTTTACATGGAAACCTTAATTACTCTGAAACTAGGTGTTCAGGTTTCGACAATATACCAAAGAGCATTTTATGTTTGCATTGTTATGCCCTATCGATTCGCATGTAATATCTCTTATCCCGACAATGTATATTTTGACCAAAAAGAAGTAGGTATGTCAAATGCAATTTTTTTAGTCAAAAGGAATGTTCACGTCCCAAAAATATCTCGTGAGAAATAAAACAATCGTGTCCAGAGTAAGACAATTTATTGCATAAAACACTGCTCAGGTCATATATTGACGGAGACTCTTAACATCGCCATGTAGAAAATGACGTCACGGCACAGTGTCATCTATTATTTAATAAAGGTACTAAACTAAGAACATTTGACTTGACATTGACTTTTGTCATAGTAAATAAATAAGTAATGTAAACAGAATAGACATTCCGCCCACCATGGACGGCTCTGTCCATCAACCAAAACATGACAATATTAACTTAAATTAATTCTTTTTTGACTACCTATTACAATCTAAATCTAGGGCCTTATATCTACAATACAAGTTCATGCTTTATGTAATAATATATAAATTTCATCAATAAAGTGATAAACAATAACTAAGTATTGACAGGTAAGATAATTAATTTAGATATAGGCCTTTTAATCTCATTATTTTTACACCGTATTGTTACCACGCGAGTAATATTGTCCAAACCTGGATGTTTATTTGTAATGATACCGTATAGCCATCTAGCGGGTGGAAGACCATCCTCCTTCACCAGAACTACGTCTCCAATCTCAGGTTCAGGCTTACAATCTGTCCATTTATATCGGTGCTGCAATTGAGTTAAATACTCTAGCGACCATCTACGCCAGAAATTTTGAAGCATTTTTTGGGTAAGTTGCCACCGCTTCAGATTACTAACAGATGAATTTTCATAATTAACATCAGGTACAGTTATCAGAGGTTCACCCACGAGAAAATGTCCAGGCGTCAATGGACACGAATCCTCTGGATTATTAGAAAGCTGAGAGATAGGTCTCGAGTTTAGGCAGGCCTCAATTTGAGCCAGCACAGTTGTCATTTCTTCAAATGTCAATGTGCTGGTGCCTATAATTCTCTTTAAATGGTGCTTCGTGGACTTGACACCCGCCTCCCACAATCCTCCAAAGTTTGGAGCATGGGGAGGTATGAAATGCCATGTCGTACCATTCATAGAAAGGAAATCCGCTATCTCGGAAGCTACCACAGACCTTTCAGCATTGAATAGTTGTCGCAATTCTTTTGCACTACCAACAACTGTGGTCCCGTTATCACTCCACAGGTCCAATACTCGGCCACGTCTGGCTACAAAACGCTTGAAAGACGCAAGAAAACTCTGAGAAGTCATGTCGCTGACAACCTCGAGGTGAATGGCTCGAGTGGACTTGCAGACAAATAAACATATATAACCCTAAGTAGAGTGATGACCACGACCTTTAGAGCTTCGGATGCTGATTGGACCTGCGTAATCCACACCACTGCATTGGAAAGGTTTCTGAACAGACACCCTGGCCTTCGGTAACTGACCCATCATTTGTTGATGTGTTTGTGTGGAATGTCGAATACAGATTACACACTTATGAACATGTTGCCTAACGAGAGTCTTTGCATTGATTATCCAGTATTTGGATCTTAAGTAATTCAACATCAATTGCGGCCCGCCATGCAAAGTTCTCTCGTGAGCCTCTGCAATCAAAAGATTGGTAAAGTGTGATTTGTGAGGAATTAAAATGGGATGCTTCATATTCTCATCAATCGAAGCCCGGTGCAAGCGGCCGCCAACTCTTAAGATCCCGTCATCGTCAAGAAAAGGACTCAACGAGGTAAGTCTACTTCCCTTATTTAATTTACGGTTCTTTTTCACAGATTCTATTTCATCACTAAAGGACTGGAGTTGACAGAGTTTGATACAGGTAAGTACAGCTTCATTTAATTCCTTTGTAGTTAGCCAAGTAGTTATTTTAATTTTATTACGTTCTGATTCTTTCATTCGTAGAAACCTTCTACAATAAGCTATTACTCTTATTAACCTACTGAACTTAGAAAATCTAGTTAATAGACTGTCATCAAATTCTACTGCAGTTGCATGACATTTTCTTTTAATCTTTCTTTCTTCTAACGTAGTTTCTTGTATATTTCCTCTATTATAGTCTATTTTTTCATTCTGTAACCATACCGGACCTCTTTTCCAGAGTTGCAGGTCGCTACATTCAGAAGGGCTAACTCCCCGAGATGCGCAATCTGCTGGATTTTCCGACGACAACACATGTGACCACTGACTTCTATCCATAATGGTAAGTATTTCGGAAACACGATTCGCGATGAACGTTTTCCACCGACTAGGGTGGCTGCTTAACCACGCCAATACGACGGAGGAGTCTGTCCACGCATATAAGTGCTGTTTGGGAACTTCTAGAGTTGAAGCGACTTCTTGAAGAAGTTTTGCTAGTAAGACAGCTCCACAGAGCTCTAAACGAGGGATTGATACCTGCTTAACAGGAGCAACCCTGGTTTTTGAAGTCACCAAGGTTGTATGAATTTGTCCTTCTCTATCAATGATGCGAACGTATACCACCGCGGCGTATGCTACATTGGATGTGTCTGAAAAGCCATGCAATTCTAGAACCCTTTTTTTTTTTTTTTTTTTTTTCAGGGGGAAAATCATCCAATGACTTCTCTCGCCAGGGCAAAGCGAGAGGGAGTGTCAGACTCTTACTGACTAAAAACCACCCCGTTCCTTCTCCTGCTTGTCAAGCCGGAGCCCCGGTAAACCCGCTAGGTAGTCCGCAGCTCCGGATTAAGCATCAGCCCTATTGGGCCCGGGTCTGGTTCTGGTCGGGCGGCGAGCTACCCTTGCTCACCGTCCGCAGACCCGCACTTACGGTGGCCGGAGATCGTTTCGCGATCCCCGACGCCCGGAGTGTCTCTCGCGACGGCTGGGGCGTGAAGAGGTTCGTTCTCTCACGCGCCCCGCCTCCTCCTTAGCTAGCATGACTGCTTCGCAGAAGGAGGAGACGGCATCCCAGTCCCCCTCGCTCCGCACCATGGTCTGAACCAATGCCGGACGCGAGAGGTCGCCGTCGCCGACCACATCCCTGAGGACACGGCGGTGCTCAGCCCATGCAGGGCACACCGCCACCGTATGCTCCACCGTATCCTCCGGAATTCTAGAACCCTGTTCTCTTTGCTAGTGTTGATCCAACGAGGCAGACGAAACTTAACAAGGTTACAAAGGTTCTTCCGAAAGTCAAGCCACTCTTTTAGCAATGGTGCAGGTAGTTCTGCGTCCCATTCGATCCCGGTCATCCATATTCGTTGAATGAACACCTTCGCAGTGATGATTATCGGTGCTAACCATCCGAGGGGATCGAATAGTCGCGCTATGTCCGAAATAACCTTACGCTTCGTAACTGGCAAATCTAGCTCATTAAGCTGAATAGTATAAACGAACTCGTCATTGTCTTTGTCCCACGTTAAACCTAATATTTTTGAAATTGCATCCGTTTTTAGTTCCATGTTCCCTTGTGTTTGTGGTATTTGTTGACCGTCTTCAATTAATCTATATAATTCTTTGTTATTACTAGCCCACTTTTGGAGCTGAAACCCTCCACGTTTAAGTAGCTCCGATATCTGCTTGTATATCTCTACACCTTCTTCTATGGTTTGACAGCCCGTCATAAGGTCATCTATGTAGAAGTCTGAAAGAACGCGGTTCTTTGCTAAAGGAAATTCAGCGCCTTCGTCCTGAGCTAACTGCTGCAATGATCTTACCGCCAGGTAAGGCGCCGATGATGTTCCGAACGTTACTCGCAAATGACGTAACACCTGAATTTCGTCATCTGGATTCTCACGCCACAATATGCGCTGAAAATCTGTGTGATCATTGTACACCCTAATCTGTCGATACATCTTGACGATGTCCGCGACCAGACAGATAGGTTCACAACGCCACCGCATGATAATATGACGAAGTTCAGGTTGTAGAGGAGGACCCACCATTAAATCGTGATTAAGAGATACCCCGTTGCTACCTACACATGATGCATCAAACACGATGCGCACCTTTGTTGTACTTTTTTCATTACGGATGACGGCATGATGAGGTAGGTACACACAACCTTCTTTATCCCTATCTTGTGCTATATCCATATGATTAAGAGCTATATATTCATTGATAACAGCTGAATACTGAGCCTTGAACTCTGGATTCCTCAGAAATCGCTTTTCTAAAGTTAAAAAGCGTTTAAGAGCAATGTCTTTTGATCCACCATATTTACAAGCAGGATCGCTTGACCTGAAGGGCATATGCACAATATAGCGACCAGATTCATCTCGTTTGGTCGTGCCCTTAAATATCTCTTCACACCTTTGTTCTTCTGGGGTCAAGTAGACCTTGTCGTTAACGCCTTTGGGTTCAGCTTCTAGTTCCCAGAATTGTTTGAGGAGTGTATTCTCATCTGTGAGAGTAGAATGCAATGTGACGACTGTATTGTGGCATGTCTCGCTTTGATTGATTTCACCTACTTGACCAGACAAGATCCATCCTAGTCTTGTATTTTGTGCGATGAGTTGACCAGGTGAACCTCTGATTAAACCTTCTAACAAAATCTGGCCATAAACTTCAGCACCTAAAAGCAAATCAATCTTGTTCGGAGTATCGAACGCAGGATCTGCTAAAGTCAAAGACGAGATTGTAGTCAAAACGTTTGCCATAACTTTCCTTTCCGGTAAAATAGTCGTCAATTTCTTTAAAACATAAGCCTTAACCGTAATAATAAAACTAGGGTCAACGCGTGATTTTACCTTAATGAGAACCATCGAATTTAATGAAATTGTTGATTGGTCTTGATCACAACCTATACCTGAAATTGAACCTTTAGTTGGAACTCTTTTGAGACCCAAGAGCTGGACTGCGGACTCCGTCACAAAGGAAGCCTGAGATCCCTGGTCTAACAGAGATCTTAATACTATAGCAGTACCGCTCTTTGATTCCGCTGCAATCAGCGCAGTAGCCAATAATATTTGGCTATGACTATTAGCAAAACAACTTACAATATTAGTGGAATTACTCTGGTTTGAAGTGGCAACAGCAGACACACTGCTTTCTGCAACTTGATCAGGTTTGTTACTATCACCACCTGATTTGGAGACATTTTTGAGATGAAGAAGACTATGATGCTTCTTTTTACATATATGACATCTAGTGGACTGGCGGCATGCATATACGGAGTGATTTGCCCCTAGACAATTATAACATAAACCGTTTGTTTGGACAAAATTACGACGCTTATCAATATCGAAACCGGCGAACTTTTTACAATTAGCAAGCTTGTGGTTATCCTGACAAAATATACACAATATAGTCGATACATGAAGTGACTTGACTGGCACATTACGATTGAACTGACGACCTTGACCATTGTTATCTAAAAATTCCAAAGACCGAAATCTTTGTTCAAGGAAAGATTTGAACTGATTCATTGTAGGCAATTCATCTGAACAATCACTAATTTTCATTTCCCATTGTTTACGTGACTCAGTGTCTAGTTTTAAACTCAATACGTAAATAACTATAACATCCCAATGCTCAACCATTATGCCTAAATTTTCCAAAGCATGTAAACATTCATTAGAAGTATCTAATAATTCCTTAATAGCACTAGAAGATTCTGTTACAATATATTTTTGACTCATAAAACGTTTAATTATACAATTAGCTAAATATTTTTTATTATTATAGCGATTCTCTAATTTACTCCAACAGGTTGCATAATTACTACTAGTAATAGGGATGTGCCGTAAAAGACCTTCAGCCTCTCCAGACAAATGTGATTTCAAATAATGCAATTTTTGAACGTCGTCAAGTGCACTGTTATCGTGTATTAAGGATTTAAATAAATCTCTAAAACTAATCCATTCAGAATAACTTCCCGTGAACATGGGCAATTCAATCTTAGGCAATTTCACAGAACATATCTCTTTAGAACCTTTCGCAGAAGATTCAAGCACTTTAGCTGAACTATCCGAACAAACATTTTTTTCAATGCTTCCTTCAACTCTGTTTTATACTCAGTAAATAATTCTTCCGTAGTCTCATAAGTGTTTTTTATGTTATATTCAGATTTTTCATAATCAATAGACTTAACAGATGACACAATTTTCATATGAGTTTCAAAAAAGGCTGACCAGTTAGCTTCTAAATTTTCTAGTCTAGTTTCTATATAAGAACTGGTTAGTCGCTCCTTAGGTGATTTCTTAAAATTAGACCTTGCTTTACTGATAGTAGACTCTAGATTAAATTGTAAATTACTCAACGCTTCCATGTTGATATAAATAAACAAAGTACTTTACACAAACTGTTCTGGAAAGTTATGCTAAGTCCGTAGTCAACACGTAAAAAATCACAAGTCTTTGAACTTATTACACTTCGCTGCAAAATCGGGCATAGGTTCCCCGTGGTTCACTTTTTATCGAAATTATTCTAAGTCCAAATTGTTAAGTAAAATTTTCTAAGTTAATAAGTTCTAAATTTGCCTGTTATGGTTAAGTCTCAATGTATTAATTTAGTCACTTTGATATTATAAAGTACTCACAGTTTGTCCTCGTATCACATCACTTCACTGTCACTCACTTTTACGTAGCTCGTCGCAATGATATGCGGGGTACTCCTCCTCCCGCACCGCAGCTGCCGCGCACGCCAACAGGAACCACCGCCGACCGCTGTGTACCACTTGTACATATACGCGTAAGCGCCAAACTTATACGATCCGCCGATGCTGCCCGCGCTGACGTTACACTCGCGCCACTCGCGGCAGGTTGACCATGCAACCCTACGACCACAGGAAGACGATGCACACCAGTCCTTCACCCGGCTCCGAAGGACCACTTGTTCACGTCCCAAAAATATCTCGTGAGAAATAAAACAATCGTGTCCAGAGTAAGACAATTTATTGCATAAAACACTGCTCAGGTCATATATTGACGGAGACTCTTAACATCGCCATGTAGAAAATGACGTCACGGCACAGTGTCATCTATTATTTAATAAAGGTACTAAACTAAGAACATTTGACTTGACATTGACTTTTGTCATAGTAAATAAATAAGTAATGTAAACAGAATAGACAAGGAACCTATTACATTTATTCGACTTTAAGTGCGAAATGGAGGGATTATTTTTTCTATGGTGGGCAACACTCGCCTATCAGTAGTGTTATCTCATGTGGCCACGCTATGCCGTGGTCTATACCTCTTCTCTGTCTACGCTAAAACCCCTCTCCGTAAATAAATGCTGTCAAAATGAATATTTTCTGTGGCCACACAGTTCAAAAATACTTTAACATTTAATCATAATTTTTTTTTTTTTGAAAATATTAAAATTACTAAACACATTAATCCAGTACTGTATTACAATTTCTACAAAATAATTCCTTTTTTTCCTTTTTTTTTTACACAAATACATACGTATACTATTTGGTAATAAATAAACAATTTAATACTGGCATGTAAGTAAATACTTTTTGCTTAATGACAATTAAATATGAATTAAATAAAAGAAACAAAAATATGAAATGTCAATTTTGTAAAAATATATTTATTGAAAATATTGTGATTATTTTCCTATAAAAAAGAAGAACTGTGATGTGGATTGTGTTCTCTTTAAAATTTGGAACTTTTGTTGATATGTATATCGCGAAAGTATATTGTGTTTCATGTTGGTTTATTTATTCGATTTGACCTCATAAAGAAACACTTTAATTTGCGTATATATTTTGTTTTAAGAAGTAATACAATGAAGGTAAAACCTATAACAAGTTTTTGATTTTTGCTTTTAAACCTTTATACAAATATTTTTGTTTGTTGTTTGAGTTAGATAGCTAGCTTTTATACTTTCTCATTTTTAAATTGATTACAGTGTTGGCATTGCTACTACATCAGTAGTAGTTCAGCATCAACAATCCAGAATAGAAATTATACAATTTTTTATACCGGTAGTTACCGGCCTATACCAGCTGCGCATATGAAACTTATTTTAGAGATGGTAAGTACTATAAACTATATTCTTGTAGAAAATACACCGGAATACGAAGCGTGTACTTTCCACTGGGTGAAACGACGATATCGTCAGAATCAAGGTCAGAAACACACCCACTTAAGTAGTGGGTGAGTTTTGACGAGTTGTCTAATAAAGTATAAGGATTAAAGGGGATGCCTTTGTTCAACAGGGGATGTCTTCCGGCTAGTGATAATTATAATACTTGCAACATCAGCAATACCAGCAATATAAGTTATTTAAATATAAAGTCCTCTCTTTATATGTTTTTATTATCTTTTGCTGTGCCCGACAGGGTCCACTATTCGACACCAGCAATTTATACTACGCTAACTCAAAAAGCGTACTTTACAGTAGAGGCGTTTAAAGGGAAAAACGTGATAACTTTTACATTAATTAAGATATTTTTTTGAAATTTGGTATGCTTAATATTTAATTTATTCATTGTAATATCTCATATTTATATTTCCTTAATTATTTCTATTTTTTGTTTTAGCGCAAGTTAGCCGTATATAAACGTAATTCATCAAAAAAAATACATTTTATACACGTCTAACTTATGTTAGCGTAGTGTAGTACGGGACGTCGTAGTGCATGATCAATCATCTGATGCATATTTCAATATTTTATAAAGAACATGTACTTACTTACAAAAAGAATAGTCAACGTACCATTAATAAACTAATTAATACGTTAACACATAAGTATTTACTATGTAAAAGTCGCTAAGTCGTTCATTTTACAAACGAACAAGTATACACACGAACGCACTAAACTACGCTAACTATGAGTTAGTGCAGTGTTGCACGGACTTTGACCAAAGTGATCCGCGCGCACACTCCGCTAATAATAGTTGGCGTTATATAAATCGAGTGATTTCAAAAAGTACCTTTAGTTAGCGTTTTATAAGATTTGTTCTTTCTTATTTTTGCATATTTCTTCTCAATTTTTTTATGACGTATGTAAACACACATTTTAAGCAACTTGGCATAAAAAAAGTTTTTTCCAAATTTCGAGTTAGCGTAGTATAAATTGCTGGTGTCGTATTGTTACCTACCAATTGTTTACCACCTAAGCCTACATTGTGGAATGCAATAAAGAATTGAGTATTGAGTCTTGAGTACCACATAAATACTACCTTCATACTAATTGATAATGTTTTTTTTTCTTTTTCAGGTACCGTTAGGAGTTATTCAAATATTCCGACGTAGTATTCTGCAGATGTTGATACTATCTGATGACTGTTTACTGGAATGTGGTGTTAAATAAAGTGGTTTACTGGTGAAATACTATTTTCAAATTAATACATAAAGCTTGGTATCTAGAATACGTAAACTTATGTTTGTTTTTAAAATGTTACGAAAAATTGCCGATACTAAACTAATAACTCAAATGTACATGGCACTATGTTAGTTCATTCTCACCTATGTATTACCTCATGGGGTGGTGTACATAAAACCTCTATGCTATCTTTGGAACGAGCACAGAGAGCCATATTAAAAGTAGCCAATATTTGCCGACTGTATGTAAATAAAATTGCAAACATGTAATTGTAGGTAATTAATCTATTATATAAAAATAAGTCAGGTTTTCCTTCCTGACGCTATAACTCCGGAACGCACGAACCGATTTACACGGTTTTGCATTCGTTGGAAAGGTCTCGGACTCCGTGAGGTTTATAGCAAAGAAAAATCAGGAAAAAAAAATTGTGGCGAAACGGAGTTCGCCGAGTTTGCTAGTTAGGTATACATTTCTGTATATAGGTATAATTTGAGTAATCAAATAATGTAATGTAAGAATGATTATACAATTGTTAATTTTAGACCTTATTATTCTATGCTAAGCATTTTTATTTGCCTAATGTACAGGTTTCGAACCTAGTTAAGGCACGTGACATTTCATCATATTGCTATACATGATATGAATTAAGTCCTAAATATTTTATTTGTTTATCCACCACGTCCACCCTCATATACTCCAGTCCATCCGTGATCATGGCGCTTGCAACAGTACTGAAATATTGGAAACTCATTAAAATAGAAAAACATGGTAAATATCCCGTTTCGAGTTCTAATAATAGTGTTAGTGATAGTGACCATGTCAGTTTATAAACTTATATCTGAACGAAGAGGTAAGAATAATTAAGGTATAAGGTTAACTAAGATTTGGAACTTGGCACCATAGTAACTTTTATACAGCTCAAAATTCCCTATCCAATGATGAAACTCACATAGCTATTGGAAGTGGGATCAGATTTCATAGAAACTCTGGCATCCTCCGCTGGTGTTCTCAGTAGAAGCAAATTCTTCAAAAGCATATTATTATTATTGATTGTTATAAAATATCTGAGGCGTCAACGACATTTCACAGTATATGCAGACTTTCATCTAGATATTTATAGTAGCATTTAAATACAATGACCGTCATTGTCAACTTCTATTAATACTAATTATCACATTTGTATGTTAAATTCTGTTGTATCAAGTTTTAGAATAAAGACAGAAATTTTCAATAACGGTTGAATGTAAATGTTTTAGTTTCATTCCTTAAAAACTGTAAACACAGCGAATAAGAAACTAAAATATAAATAATTATAATGTAAACAATATGTTTGTCATCCGATATTTCTCTAGCATCTGATAATTATACATTTTATTTTGTATTTGTTGTAAAATAAATGTTATATTGTATTGTTACTTTTTATATCATTAGGTTGTTAACTGGTCCGGCCCATCGTGCTACTCGACGAGGTGGGAAAACTGTTTGAAAGAATAATTTCAAACCGCCTCGTCGCGCACCTGACGGGAACAGGGCCGGACCTCGCGGACGGCCAGTTCGGCTTCCGCAGAGGGCGCTCCACGGTGGACGCCATCATGCGCGTGAGGGACCTTACGACGGGGTCTGCAGTGTCCAGGGGTAAGGTCGTCGTGGCGGTGTCTTTGGACATCGCCAACGCCTTCAACTCTCTGCCCTGGAGCTGCATTTTGGAGGCACTACGGTATCATCGGGTGCCTACCTATCTCCGTCGTATAGTCGAGGCTTATCTGACGGACAGATCCGTCATCTACCCCGGTCACCGAGGTGAGTGGAACCGGCGAGAGATGTCGCGCGGTGTTCCACAGGGATCGGTCCTGGGACCGCTCCTGTGGAACATAGGCTACGACTGGGTGCTGCGCACCGACCTCCCGAGCGGCGTCAGCGTGGTTTGCTACGCTGACGATACGCTAGTACTAGCACACGGGAGGTCGCACCAGGTGGCGGCCGACTTGATGACGAGAGCGGTTGCGATAGTCGTTGCAAGGATCCGGCAGCTGGGACTCGAGGTGGCACTTCATAAGTCCGAGGCCATGTGTTTTTATGGCCGCGGGAATGCGCCACCTCCGGGTGGGTTCCAGATCATGGCAGGAGGGGTTTCCATCGGCATCGAGGTGACGATGAAGTACCTGGGACTCGTCCTCGACAGTCGGTGGAAATTCGAGGAACATTTCCGACGTTTGGCTCCCAAGTTGGAACGAACGGGGGCTGCTCTAAAGCGGCTCCTACCCAACCTCGGGGGACCAAACGCCTCCTGCCGGAGGTTGTACGCGGGGATTGTGCGGTCCATGGCCCTCTATGGGGCCCCGGTGTGGGCACCAAATTTAAGGCGACGACCAGCTCGCGCGCTGGTTTCATCCCAGAGGGTCATGGCCATTCGGATGATCCGTGGGTACCGCACGATCTCCGGGGAGGCGGCTAACCTCCTTGCCGGATTACCGCCGTGGGATCTGGAGGCGAAAGTGCTCGCGGACGTATATAGGTTACGTGCGGAGGCGCATCGCCGGGGCGAAACTCCGCTGCCGCGTCAGATCAGTGCGTGGCGGGATGAGCTCCGGCGGGATCTCATGGCGGAATGGAAGCAACGACTGTCGCAACCGAGGGCTGGGCTCGCTGTTATAGCAGCGGTAAGTCCCCTCTTTGAGGAGTGGCTAGAGAGGCGTCACGGCGTCCTCACCTACCGCCTGACGCAGGTGCTTACCGGACACGGAAGTTTCGGTAGGTACCTGTTTCGGATTCGGCGGGAGGAAACGCCCGGGTGTCGGCATTGCGTGGATCACCCGGAGGACACGGTGGAGCATACAGTAGCGGTGTGCCCTGCATGGGCTGAGCACCGCCGTGTCCTCAGGGATGTGATCAGCGACGGTGACCTCTCGCGTCCGGCTTTGGTTCAGGCCATGGTGCGGAGCGAGGGGGAATGGGACGCCGTCTCCTCCTTCTGCGAAGCAGTCATGCTAGCTAAGGAGGAGGCGGAGCGCGTGAGGGAACGATCCTCCTCACGCCCCAGCCGCCGCAGAAGACACTCCGGGCGTCGGGGATCGCGTGACGATCTCCGGCCACCGTAAGTGCGGGTCTGCGGACGGCGAGTAAGGGTAGCTCGCCGCCCGACCACAACCAGACCCGTGCGTACGGCGCGTCGCGTTCCGCGCGCGCCTCAAAGAGCCAGACCACCACAGATGGGGCCCAGTTGGGCTGATGCCTGATCCGGAGCTGCGGACAACGTAAAAGGTTACCGGGGCTCCGGCTCAAAGCAGGAGAAGGAACGGGGTGGTTTTTAGTCAGTAAGAGTCTGACACTCCCTCCCGCCTCACCCAAGGCGGGAGAAGTCATTGGATGATTTTCCCCCTCAAAAAAAAAAAAAAAAAAAAAGGTTGTTAACTGGTACTTAATTTTAGTTCTTTGTCGTAATAAACTGCCTCGTTGGTCAAGTAGTCGCAAGTGGGACTGCCGAACAAAGGGTCTCGGGTTCGATTACCGGGTCGGGGGAAGTATTACTGGGCTTTTTTCGGTTTTTCGAAAAAATTTAAGTAGTAGCACGGAGTCTGGAATTGTGTCCAGTATATGGCAATAGACTCACCCCCTATTACATGGGACTTATAACATAAATGGTGAAAAGTAGGTGTACATTGTATAGCGGCATCACGTGTCGTAATGAGCACTTCTGCCTACCCCTTCGGTGATAAAAGGTGTGACGTTGCTATTTTGTGGTAATAATAGTTACGAAAATAACTAATTCAAATCAATTTGTACGTCATATTTATATTTCAAATCTGTAAACACAAAAAGAACTATTAAAAATATTTTTCTAGCATCTGATAATTATAAATGTTAATTTGTATTTACTGTAAAATAAATGTAATATTGTAAATAATAACTTCTTTGATTTGACAGCTAATAGACATTATAGCTAAATGCTGATACTACCTACAATGTACCAACCTACAAGGTATATTGTTGGTAGTATTGGCATTAGATATACTTAAAATTTTATCTGTAGCGATAGATTAAAAAAAAAGATTTTGACGGAAACAAAATTCAGATGGCAGATTCAGAGAAAGTGGGTATTTTAGTGGGTAGATTTTTCAGATACATGAGTTTATTGTAAAGTTGCCAAGGGTTCGGTAAAGTTGCCACAGTTTACCGGTAGTGTTTCAGCATATTATTTCCTATTCTGTAATACCAAAAGCACTGAAAATATCATGCCACAAGTAACTAAAGCCAACCAAATGTTATCACAGCCTTCTTCATTTAATAACGAACTAGCAACTACCCACGACTTCGTCCGCATACAATTATGACTTGCAGTATTTGGGCTTTTGAAATTATTTGTTTTTTTTTCTGCTATAAGCCTCGTGGAGCCTAAAGGTCTCACCTTTTCAACGAATGCAAAACCGTGGAATCGGTGCGTGCGTTCTGGAGTTATAAATATCAACTTATTTTATATTATAGATTATTAACTTTTTCACTGCGAGAAACAACATTTTCACCAGCGGCCACCATCTTCACATTAAACAAACCGCGTGCAGCGCCTCTACCAGTAATTAATGTAACTATTTCACGATATGATCAACTAACCTTGACCATTACATGAAAAAGCCGCACGTTTAGTTGCCCATATAGAGAAACTATTTCTTATCATTTACCAATAAACATTAAAATATTTTATGAAATGCGAGCATCTCATGAAAAGAAAGCAAATCTACGATAAGGTCCCTCAGTTCACATACACAGGCACTGGTAATCACTCAATGAACGACCAATAGGAATTTTGAAAATTATTTATTGTATTAAAAGCTATCTCAACTCTTAACTACGTATAGTAATCTATTTATTTAGGTGTTGCTCCCGTCTTGGGCAACACACACATGGTACTTTCTATTTAGCCAACTGACTAATCACGTATATTAACACAGCAGCAGTCACAAGCAGTGGAATGCACATCAGTAAACATAAACCAATGCTTTTAAAAAAGCAGCAACTGAAACAAAACATTTTATACAAACAGGATGTCCCGGAAGGTGCATGTTTTCTGTGAGGCCTTGATATCATTCAGATCGACCCGACCCATCTTGCCGAAGCAAGGGTCTCGCACACTTAATTCTATTTATACCAAAATTAATAAAGCTTTAAAATATTGCAATAAAAACAATCTACTTACCAGTAGAAAATTATGACTCCTAGCTGAATAAAAAAAATTATAGAATAAAATATTCAGTCAAACTGAACAATAATTTCAAACCCATTCTCTCTGTCATGCTGAGGCTACAAAAAAAATCTTCAGTACGTACGTACGTAAAACATGGACGAGGGAGTTGCGCTGTATCAAATAGCGGCTAATAATAATTCCCTATTCTAATTTTCTTGATCTTTATTTCTTTAATAAAAATAAAAGAGTCAAAAAAGAATAAAAGGTGATGGTGGATGCTTTCTTCTTTACACTAATACACTAATAAGTTAAATGAAGGTATGTTTATAATAGAATTAGCGATAACCCCAATGCCGAAGTGTTCCAACTTCAGCCATATAGTCTCATGCTCGTTTTGAAAATATGTTTTATTCCTAATCCTAATATATACTGGTATATACCTAGCATGTACTAAATCGGAATGGTAAAAGTAAAAAATACCGCTGAGGATTTTAATAGCTAAAAGCGCCGCCAAATGCTTGTATTAATACCGTATGGGGGAACCTCATATGATTTAATTTAGACTACATATTTTTTATCATCTAGACTGACAATATGCGAAAAATGAGCGTAATAGGCCCAGTAGTTAAACCAAAAAGTGCATTTTCTCTTTGAGCTAATTTGAACTCTCTTTAGACATACAACATTATAGCAACCGCACCGCATGTCCGTAACGTTCCTAGACAACTTTCAACATAACAGCTCTTCTGTGGTCAAGGTTATATAGAGCTGTTTACACAGAATTTAAATCTGGATTTATTTCATTATTTTAATGGCTATCTATTCCTTACCTACTACTACCTATTCCTTAGTAACGATTTTGTCCCGAAAACGAATGCTAAAGACTGTTTTGTGTAACCATTAAATGACTCTGAGTAAGGCAGTTAGTCTTTGATTAAATCTTGTGCGCACTTTCAAAACGACTTGAAAAACCCTTCAAGAACTGCTATTTTAAGCAAGGAACTGTGACTCACTTATTGGTGACATTCTACTTCAAACAGTTGGCAATGGCCTTTCCCACGGGAGGACTTTAGTAATCGCCTCGCCAAAGACGGGGGTAGACATTGGATGATTTTGCCTCTCAAAAATAAATAGGGGCCGAAAATTTTTGGCTTTAGTATCTTTCTATTAACACTGCCTAATATTTTCAATGTACAGAATAAACACTTATACAGTTTTATTATATGTTAGATTATATGTCTTGTATTCCATTCAATTTGGTTCCCGCGTTTCCGTGGGATAAAAAGTAGCTTATGTGTATTCCAGACCATAATCTACCCTTGTTCCAAATTTCATACCGATTCCTTCAGCCGTTTAGACGTGATTGAGTAACAAACATTTATGATATTAGTAAGATTTACTAATTACTTAAACAATGAAATCAATATAATTGCACTTACCACATGGTGGAATTATTTATTTATTTTGGAATCATACCAAAAACGTGATCCAAAATTTTATCAAACGCCAGGTCAATCAGAGTCTCACCGAAAACTAATAGTAATGTGCCAATAATCAGAAGTATTACAATACACACCACTAAAGATATAGCAAGGCTTTTAAACAAGCAGCAACTGAAACAAAACATTTTATACAAACAAAATGTCCCAGCAGGTGTTTCTGTGAAGCTGTGATATCATTCAGGTCGAATCGAGCCGAATTAAGTGTGCGAGGGCCGTGCTTCGGCACGGCTCAGATCTATCCAAGTTCAAACAAGTGAACAAACATCACAAACCCATTCTCTCGTCCTCATTGTACGGCTACACTTAAAAGTTCGTGTTCGACCCATGACTAAGTACTTGGCCAAAAAATGTATTCTTCAGTACGTCGCGTTCATTTCACGTAAACCATGGACGAGGCAGTTGTGCTGTATCAATTGGCGGCTAATAGTTATTTCTTTGATTTTCTTTATCTCTATTTCTTTAATAAAAAAGAGTGGGCCAGAAAGATTAATAAAAGGTGAAGATGGATGTTATATGTAAATAATAATAAAGAAAAAGATTTAATCCCTTTTTTTCTTATAGTTCACATTCATAAGTAAAGTTTATTATCTTCTTTTTTAGTATGAACTTTAAGATGCTCTCATTGCTCATGAAATTTATGTCGCGAACCCGAATATGCCAACCGCACGAAGTTTGTCGCGACAATACCTTAGGGCAGCGCGTAGGGCATTTGTGTTGGAGGAAATGATTCGGGATAGGAAGTATTCTGTGGCCAGTCGTTTTACCACAGCGCAAATGTTTGCATTATCGTGACTGTGTAGCCCCAGCATATGACACACATATGCACCATCGCTCACTTACCTTCATACCTTGCATACCTGGAACCTACGCAACCTATAATATTTTCTAAGATAAGGTAAACCATTCTCACTGCAAATAGTAGCAGAACTTACCATACATTACAAATATGCCTCTGAAACTGGTCGGGTACCGAAACCTACGGCACAGGTTTTTCTTTTTCAAGTAATCGCAGAGCATTTTAGGTTTTACTGTAGGTACATATACTATACTAAGCGATCTACTACTAATAATACTGTAATAGCTGGAACTACGGTTATTCTACCGGTTTCCAGTAAAGCCTAAAATCAATTCTCAAAGTAAACAGAAATAAGTATAATGTCACTTACCACATGGTGGAATTATTTATTTATTTCTATGAACAAAACTGAGTACAAACTACAAAGTGGTTTATAAAGTTGTCATTGTGACACAACGTAAACATGACGGTAGACAACTTTAACTATTCTGTTAAATAGCCAACTTGTAACCATTCTCTTTAGTAACAAAACTAACATTGTGGCAGTAGCATAAACCTATTAGTCCTAAATCACATTTTAATCTTATAGATAAGTAGTATAAGATGTAGACCTCATAGGTAGGTATCAAATATCTATTGGTACCTATCAATTCAGATAAACTTTTATTACATTTAATTATAACCAAACTAAAATCTAAAAAAAAAATATTTACTATTTACATAGCATCAAACAATTCGTTCGCATCGACGTCAATAAGGGAAGTGCCCAGAAGACTGGCAGCATTGCCACGTTGTATATTTTTGCTTATTCATGCTCACGAGACGGTCACACGAGAAACGTCGACCAGGCTTTTGTAGATATTTTTAAATAAACTGCTGCAATTTTTTTTAAATTACTTCTCTCGCCTTGCGCGAAGCGAGGACTGTCAGACTCTTACTGACTAAATAAAAACCACCCCGATCCTACTCGAGCTTTTCGAGCCGGAGCCCCGTTAAACCCGCTATGTAGTCTGCAGTTCCGGATCAGGCATCAGTCCTACTGGACCCCATTAGTGGTGGTCGGATGGCTCTTTGAAGCGCGCGCAGAATAGGTATGCCTGAGCCTATAAAATTGATAAGTCTGCCTGAATCAATATGCCTTTAAAACCACTATCATTGCATCAACAATGTAATTTATAACTTGCTTAAAGCAATAACCAATCGCTTAGGTCCCTACACCATATCTACACAGAGAAAACTTCACGAACAATTTTCAAAATGAAAAATACTTTAGAAACTTTGTGGTAAAAACTGTTTGTATAATGTTAAAAGACAAGTATGAGACACGTTACAATATAATGTTAAACTAAAACTATTCACAGCACATGTCGCCATTCTGTTAACACTACTACGTGATTCACAAAAGTAATTCGTTTCATCTCCTACAAACTTCATAAGATTATCCCTGTTGAACGATATTCTTTCTCTTAATAAACACGTTCATTCTGTAAAATAAAAATAATTTAATATTAATTTGTCGGACATGCGAGACGCGGGGAGGATAGCTTGGTGTGGCTCTTTGTTGTGGGAAATGTTAAGTAGTAGAGAAGGGCTAGAGGACGATCCGCAACCAGATTGTCTGACCAGCTCAAGGAAAACCCAGCATTGAGGTTCTACACCACAATACAAATAGCCGCACACAGGAGCCAATGGAGACTATTCCTCCGAATGATCACAATCCTCAATAATGAGGGGCCGATTAGAGAGAGAGAGAGATCGGACACAAAAGTAGAAACTCTAATCTTTTGATCTCAGTTCAGAATTTTGATTTAGATTAGAAAACTATTTTGTTTTAGAATCAGTCAAAGTCTAACTAATAAGTGGCTAGTAACGAAAACTACATAGTAAGTAGCAAAAAAGAATACACGCGCCAGACACAATTACATTGTGTGTACATTAGTATCTATCGAATATGACAAAATAAAAAAATATGTGTCTAATATTTTTTCATTACCTATCTGACGCACTAAATAGATTTTTAATTTTCGTACCGCGTCATTATCCGTACCTATTAATGGCGCAATTTGTTCCAAAAGGACAACGTGTGAAATTATATAGAAAAGGGCTGCGTATAGTTATTGTGGAAGATATAAGTGAAGATATAAATTATATTATAATAGCATTTCTCTATTGAAATTGTTTTAAACATTCACCAGTTATCTCTTTACACATCAGATTCCCACTCATACATTCGCTCATCGGCCAAACCATCCAAATAAGATTTGAACAAAATAAATAGTCTGAACACAACTTAACATATTCTAATACTTATATTAGAATTATAAAAAATACTCACTGTTAAATATAACAAAATAATAGTTACTACCACTAGCGTCATCTGGTGTCTTAGTTACGAACTAATGATATACAATGTGATAGGGGTGAGACTTCTAACCCGTTAAGGCTGAGTACTACATCTAATTTTATCGACAAAAAAAATAATATGGGGTGTTGAACCCCTAATTGAAAAAAATTAAAAATAGTGATTTTTTCGGTAAAAATAATTCACAAATGATTTTTATTTCCACCAAAACATTATCAAACATATGAAAAAAGTAATGAATTAGTTAGCCAAGGTTATTAGCTACCGTTATTTTTTTTTTGTTTCTACGACGCATACAACGTTTGATATCAAAAAAAGTAAAAAAAAATATTAAAATAGCCATAATTTTTAGGGGGAGGGGATTCGACCCCTTCGACCCCCGACTTTTGTCGATAAAATTAGATATAATAGTACTCAGCATTAACGGGTTAGAAGTCTCACCCCTATCACATTGTATATAGACCTATGAATTGTTTAACTTCTTGTGTATTTTCTATAACGTCAAATGTTGTTTATAGAGAAGCTCTACAATAATTAAGTTATGTATCCTAAAACAACAGGTTGGACTGCGGGACTGCAGGCAGAAGTGAACACTTTTGCCGGAGCAAGACTTAGTTAGCGCTTTGTGGACGGTCCTTTAGTTAGTTCTAATAGCGAAGCCGGGGCGGGTCACCAGTCAGCAAATAATACCATCTGCGATTCAGTCCGAAATAAATGGGGCCAGTCATTTACATAATATTATGTCAATAATCCAAGTCGAACAAAAAATAATCACGCAAATCGGTCAATAAATGTCGAAGTAATCGGTGTACACACACACAAAAGAAATGATACCAGCTAAATTAAGAGCTTCCTCCTTTTTGGGAAGTCGGTTAAAATATGAATGGATCTAGTAGTATTTTGTTTATTTGTGTTTTTAAGTTGCCTATCCTGAAGGTATGTTTTTAATAGAATCTGCCGATTTGTTTTGTAATGGCAAATGTCAAACCAAACTGTCAAAAAGTATTGACGGGATCAGAAAAACGTCAAATGTTGCGTTTAGTTATTTTTAGAGGTGAAATAGATTTATGATTTATTTAATATTGGAATACATAAAATAAAACCATAATTGTTAACATGAGAAAGTATTAATATCTAAACTAACACATTATTTACAACTTAAAAATACCAAAAAAATGAGGAATAAAAACTAACTTAAAACTAAAATTAAGGCAATAGGCGTGGTTAGGTGTGGTTAGGCGTCGAAGTACTCGTCCGCATCGCTGTCATTGGGGAACGTTCCCAGAAGACTGGCCGCATTGCCACGTTGTATGGCAATGCTTATCTTTTGACCGAAGAAATAGCCAGCCTTCTGGTCACGCGTAGAGTCGAATAGCTTATGTGCAATTTCTTTATATAAAGAATGTGCACCAGGACCCCATGGCCCTAGTGTTTCGACCCCAAACGGCTCAAAACAATAATTGCCAACTAAGTTAGAATATTTGCGCCGCTTGAGGTCCTCTGCCGCGGAAGCAGCCGCACCAGCGCATGCAGCAGTGCTTAGAAGGTGAGATGGCGCAAGGGTGTCTACACACGTAGCGTCCCACACCAAAGGCCTACCCATCTTCCAAGGCAGCAACGACATACCATTTGGTCTCTTGCCATCATCACGTACCAAACCATTAGGTTCTAATACGGCTGGTACGCCGGCTGAGGCGAGAGCACGACGAATAATGTCGTTGATGCTGGCATGACGACTTATGCGGCCTGCACTTCTACGACATGAAAGACCATGGTGTCCCGAGCCATCGACTCTTTCTCCACAGTGACAACAATGCGGAGAGACACAGGGAGCACCCAACCGTAAGCACACAGCTAGCCGGAACGTAATGTCATCCAACATAGTTCCTATGTAGGGTGACAGGAGCGCCTGAAGCCACAAACCTGATTCCCACTCTCCCACAGCCAATAAGCGAGCTCGCTCTGCAGCATTAGAAGAAGAGTTGATTAATGACTCACGAATAATACTGCACAGCGGCACGTCCCATTGTCTCTGAGAAGAAGGGTGAACAGGTAAATCAGTAAGTGGACAGGCCATTTTCCAAGCTTCCACTGCATCAGTCAAACACGGCACCTCAAAACTAGCCAGTGATGGAGAAAGAATTTTCCTGACTAATTCAGAGGTACTGTGGACCGATGAGAGAAATGCTGGTAAGCTAATACTTGAAATTTCGAAATTTTAATAGAATTAGCGATAACCCCAATGCCGAAGTGTTCCAACTTCAGCCATATAGTCTCATGCTCGTTTTGAAAATATGTTTTATTCCTAATCCTAACATATACTGGTATATACCTAGCATGTACTAAATCGGAATGGTAAAAGTAAAAAATACCGCTGAGGATTTTAATAGCTAAAAGCGCCGCCAAATGCTTGTATTAATACCGTATGGGGGAACCTCATATGATTTAATTTAGACTACATATATTTTATCATCTTGGCTGACAATATGCGAAAAATGAGCGTAATAGGCCCAGTAGTTAAACCAAAAAGTGCATTTTCTCTTTGAGCTAATTTGAACTCTCTTTAGACATACAACATTATAACAACCGCACCGCATGTCCGTAACGTTCCTAGACAACTTTCAACATAACAGCTCTTCTGTGGTCAAGGTTATTTGGAGCTGTTCACACAGAATTTAAATCTGGATTTATTTAATTATTTATTTTGTTTCAATTTTCTAATTTTCTGTTTTCGTTGAAATATTTATTTATATTATATCATATGAGTGATCTCCATACTGTACATCACGTAAATAATACTCAGATTTCAATGATAATTTACTTGATTCTAATGTAGGCAATCTAATTTTTTTACGGCATCGAGTATTTCTTTTTTTATTGAAACAATGAGTTTGTTTTTTCTTGTATAGAAGCCCTATTTTAGTTTGTCAGTATACAATTATAATATGAGCACCATGTTAGACTAGTAGGTAGTTTAAATTGCAACTACTAATTCGTGGGTTAAGAACTAGAGTAGCGTAAGGGCAAAATGACAACTTCTCAGGAGAGCCGAAAAACAATTCAAATTTACCTACCGTCAACTTGTAGGTCTATTATGGCAAAATCTATAGTATCTGTATATTTGTTTTTTACTTAAAATAAAGCTTTATTTATTGGCTACAGAATACTGTAAATTCATGGTCAATAAAAAAACGGTTTCGTTTAAAAATGTATATTTTTCTAAAACTGGTTGACATACGTCATAATAACGGACTGCATTACTTTAATTATTTAGTGCAATAGTAGCGTAACCCACCCTTACGTTTTTTTTGGCACGGAGAAAAATTACAAGGCTACAAAATCAAACTTTCTGCGTTAATAACGTATGACAAGATACGCCATTTGAGCGATTACATTGAAGGCATAATTCGGTGTCCTATTCGCTCGTAAGTCGAGTTACAATCGTTGTGCTCATAACTTTATTGACAAAATAATGTCAAGATTATTGTAAGTAGAAATACTTCCTTTTAGTAATAAACAAACTTCTTTTCTTTTTATGCGTTATTATTGTACTAAGCAATCTACACACTACATCGTTCCAGTTTTTCGGCACATACAAATATGGGGATTGAAAAAGCGAATAGTGAAAAAAAATTTTTTTTGCGTTTTTGCCCTTACGCTACTCTAGTTCTTAACCCACGAATTACTGCCGCACTCAGAGACATTGAACGGCTATCTATTCCTTACCTACTACTACCTATTCCTTAGTAACGATTTTGTCCCGAAAACGAATGCTAAAGACTGTTTTGTGTAACCATTAAATGACTCTGAGTAAGGCAGTTAGTCTTTGATTAAATCTTGTGCGCACTTTCAAAACGACTTGAAAAACCCTTCAAGAACTGCTATTTTAAGCAAGGAACTGTGACTCACTTATTGGTGACATTCTACTTCAAACAGTTGGCAATGGTCTTTTTCCACGGGAGGACTTTAGTAATCGCCTCGCCAAAGACGGGGGTAGACATTGGATGATTTTGCCTCTCAAAAATAAATAGGGGCCGAAAATTTTTGGCTTTAGTATCTTTCTATTAACACTGCCTAATATTTTCAATGTACAGAATAAACACTTATACAGTTTTATTATATGTTAGATTATATGTCTTGTATTCCATTCAATTTGGTTCCCGCGTTTCCGTGGGATAAAAAGTAGCTTATGTGTATTCCAGACCATAATCTACCCTTGTTCCAAATTTCATACCGATTCCTTCAGCCGTTTAGACGTGATTGAGTAACAAACATTTATGATATTAGTAAGATTTACTAATTACTTAAACAATGAAATCAATATAATTGCACTTACACATGGTGGAATTTTTATTTATTATAATCATACCAAAAACGAGGTCCAAAATTTTATCAATCGCCAGGTCAATCAGAGTCTCACCGAAAACTAATAGTAATGTGCCAATAATCAGAAGTATTACAATACACACCACTAAAGATATAGCAAGGCTTTTAAACAAGCAGCAACTGAAACAAAACATTTTATACAAACAAAATGTCCCAGCAGGTGTTTCTGTGAAGCTGTGATATCATTCAGGTCGAATCGAGCCGAATTAAGTGTGCGAGGGCCGTGCTTCGGCACGGCTCAGATCTATCCAAGTTCAAACAAGTGAACAAACATCACAAACCCATTCTCTCGTCCTCATTGTACGGCTACACTTAAAAGTTCGTGTTCGACCCATGACTTAGTACTTGGCCAAAAAATGTATTCTTCAGTACGTCGCGTTCATTTCACGTAAACCATGGACGAGGCAGTTGTGCTGTATCAATTGGCGGCTAATAGTTATTTCTTTGATTTTCTTTATCTCTATTTCTTTAATAAAAAAGAGTGGGCCAGAAAGATTAATAAAAGGTGAAGATGGATGTTATATGTAAATAATAATAAAGAAAAAGATTTAATCCCTTTTTTTCTTATAGTTCACATTCATAAGTAAAGTTTATTATCTTCTTTTTTAGTATGAACTTTAAGATGCTCTCATTGCTCATGAAATTTATGTCGCGAACCCGAATATGCCAACCGCACGAAGTTTATCGCGACAATACCTTAGGGCAGCGCGTAGGGCATTTGTGTTGGAGGAAATGATTCGGGATAGGAGGTAATCTGTGGCCAGTCGTTTTACCACAGCGCAAATGTTCGCATTATCGTGACTGTGTAGCCCCAGCATATGACACACATATGCACCATCGCTCACTTACCTTCATACCTTGCATACCTGGAACCTACGCAACCTATAATATTTTCTAAGATAAGGTAAACCATTCTCACTGCAAATAGTAGCAGAACTTACCATACATTACAAATATGCCTCTGAAACTGGTCGGGTACCGAAACCTACGGCACAGGTTTTTCTTTTTCAAGTAATCGCAGAGCATTTTTAAGTTTTATTGTAGGTACCTATACTATACTAAGCGATCTACTACTAATAATACTGTAATAGCTGGAACTACGGTTATTCTACCGTTTTCCAGTAAAGCCTAAAATCAATTCTCAAAGTAAACAGAAATAAGTATTATGTCACTTACCACATGGTGGAATTATTTATTTATTTCTATGAACAAAACTGAGTACAAACTACAAAGTGGTTTATAAAGTTGTCATTGTGACACAACGTAAACATGACGGTAGACAACTTTAACTATTCTGTTAAATAGCCAACTTGTAACCATTCTCTTTAGTAACAAAACTAACATTATTGTGGCAGTAGCATAAACCTATTGTAGTACCTAAATCACATTTTAATCTTATAGATCTTATCAAATATCTATTGGTACCTATCAATTCAGATAAACTTTTATTACATTTAATTATAACCAAACTAAAATCTTAAAAAAAAAATATTTACTATTTACATAGCATCAAACAATTCGTTCGCATCGACGTCAATAAGGGAAGTGCCCAGAAGACTGGCAGCATTGCCATGTTGTATGTCCTTGCTTATTCATGCTCACGAGACGGTCACACGAGAAACGTCGACCAGGCTTTTGTAGATATTTTTAAATAAACTGCTGCAATTTTTTTTAATTACTTCTCTCGCCTTGAGCGAAGCGAGGACTGTCAGACTTACTGACTAAATAAAAACCACCCCGATCCTACTCGAGCTTTTCGAGCCGGAGCCCCGTTAAACCCGCTATGTAGTCTGCAGTTCCAGATCAGGCATCAGTCCTACTGGACCCCATTAGTGGTGGTCGGATGGCTCTTTGAGGCGCGCGCGGAATAGGCATGCCTGAGCCTATAAAATCGATAAGTCTGCCTGAATCAATGAGCCTATAAAACCACTATCATTGCATCAACTATGTAATTTATAACTTGCTTAAAGCAATAACCAATCGCTTAGGTCCCTGCACTATATCTACACAGAGAAAACTTCACGAACAATTTTCAAAATGAAAAATACTTTAGAAACTTTGTGGTAAAAACTGTTTGTATAATGTTAAAAGACAAGTATGAGACACGTTACAATATAATATTAAACTAAAACTATTCACAGCACATGTCGCCATTCTGTTAACACTACTACGTGATTCACAAAAGTAATTCGTTTCATCTCTTACAAACTTCATAAGATTATCCCTGTTGAACGATATTCTTTCTCTTAATAAACACGTTCATTCTGTAAAATAAAAATAATTTAATATTAATTTGTCGGACATGCGAGACGCGGGGAGGATAGCTTGGTGTGGCTCTTTGTTGTGGGAAATGTTAAGTAGTAGAGAAGGGCTAGAGGACGATCCGCAACCAGATTGTCTGACCAGCTCAAGGAAAACCCAGCATTGAGGTTCTACACCACAATACAAATAGCCGCACACAGGAGCCAATGGAGACTATTCCTCCGAATGATCACAATCCTCAATAATGAGGGGCCGATTAGAGAGAGAGAGAGATCGGACACAAAAGTAGAAACTCTAATCTTTTGATCTCAGTTCAGAATTTTGATTTAGATTAGAAAACTATTTTGTTTTAGAATCAGTCAAAGTCTAACTAATAAGTGGCTAGTAACGAAAACTACATAGTAAGTAGCAAAAAAGAATACACGCGCCAGACACAATTACATTGTGTGTACATTAGTATCTATCGAATATGACAAAATAAAAAAATATGTGTCTAATATTTTTTCATTACCTATCTGACGCACTAAATAGATTTTTAATTTTCGTACCGCGTCATTATCCGTACCTATTAATGGCGCAATTTGTTCCAAAAGGACAATGTGTGAAATTTTATTGAAAAGGGCTGCGTATAGTTATTGTGGAAGATATAAGTGAAGATATAAATTATATTATAATAGCATTTCTCTATTGAAATTGTTTTAAACATTCACCAGTTATCTCTTTACACATCAGATTCCCACTCATCATACATTCGCCCATCGGCCAAACCATCCAAATAAGATTTGAACAAAATAAATAGTCTGAACACAACTTAACATATTCTAATACTTATATTAGAATTATAAAAAATACTCACTGTTAAATATAACAAAATAATAGTTACTACCACTAGCGTCATCTGGTGTCTTAGTTACGAACTAATGATATACAATGTGATAGGGGTGAGACTTCTAACCCGTTAAGGCTGAGTACTACATCTAATTTTATCGACAAAAAATTAATAATATGGGGGGAAAATATTGAACAATTTTTTCGGTAAAAATAATTCAGAAATCATTTTTTTCTCACCAAAACATTATCAAACATATGAAAAAAGTAATGAATTAGTTAGCCAAGGTTATTAGCTACCGTTTGTCGTTTTTTTTTGTTTCTACGACGCATACAACGTTTGATATCAAAAAAAGTAAAAAAAAATATTAAAATAGCCATAATTTTTAGGGGGAGGGGATTCGACCCCTTCGACCCCCGACTTTTGTCGATAAAATTAGATGTAGTACTCAGCCTTAACGGGTTAGAAGTCTCACCCCTATCACATTGTATATAGACCTATGAATTGTTTAACTTCTTGTGTATTTTCTATAATAAAATAAGTGTATAGCTTTCTATTACTCACCACACCGCCATATACATAGATTTATTTAAACATAATATATTTTCCAAAACAGGTCGTGTTCACTGTCAATATCAACTAATTTGTCGCAATACTGCATTTGTCCGGTTTTCTTTCGCAAATACTCTTCCTGTCTCATTTTGTGTGCCATAGTATGAAAAACGCGGGATAAACCTTGTGAACACATTTTCATCTTCTGGTAGATCTAATAGAGCTGGAAATTAAAATACTCTTTAAATAAAATGACTCTATAATTGTGGGAGAGTCATGCTTCGGCACGAATGAGCCGGCTCGACCGGAGTGATACCACGACCTCACCGAAAACCGACGTGAAACAATACTTGCTTTGTCTTTCGTTGTGTGAATGAGGTTACCGGCCCAATTCCCGATCTTCCCAACCCTCGATTCCCCAACAACCCTTAAATTCCTAACCCCCAAAAGACCAGTAACGCACTTGTAACGCCTCTGGTGTTTCAAGTGTCCATGGGCAGCGATTGTAAAATGTATGATTGCGTGATCTATAAAAAAAAATTAAAGCATACGAAGTAAAATTTTTAATATTTAAGTTAATACGACAACCCTCAAACATATTTTAGAGAGTGGTATCTGCGGGAAAACGTCCACTGCTAAACTTTTATTTCCTATCCTTTAGTCTGCCACATCGTTCCACAATCTATAAGAGTGCTAAGGGCTTCTCGTGAGTCTGACAATGTCGGTTGTCGGTGACGGTGAATTACTATTAATTTATAAAAAAAAACCACCTAACTTGATTTCCTTCTGTGTCGTGCTAACTAACATCTCTTTATAATTACAATTTCACATACAAGACACGCCCAGACCCACAACAATTTGTGGATCCCACAGAATGTTGTTCCGTACGAGAATTTAACCGCCTCTGCGTCAACCGTGCGGTCAAGACAATATTATTAATGAGCATAATAAATTAAAGCTTACGTGAGTCTTCCAATAACATTAAGAGTACAACACCAACAGCTACAGCCATGAGAACGATGCACAGGCAGTTGAAGAGCACGTTAGCCCAGGAGTGACCACAGCAGAATCTCAGGTTGGGCAAGGCACTCCAACCCATTCTCCCACACCTACTCCACCTACTAGCTCCACACCCACCCCCTCCACACCAACTCCACCCACCCCCTCCACACCTACTCCACCCGACCCCCCCACACTTAGTCCACCCGAGCCCCCCACACTTACTCCACCCAGTCCCCCCACACTTACTCCACCCAACCCCCCCACACCCACTCAACCCACTCCACCCACCATCACCAATTATGCAGTTGCGAAGACTGATGATCATAAAAAATATAAATTATATAATACGAGTATTAGGCTTCTACTTATTAATTCTAGGTACGCTTTTTTGGTTTTTACAAAAATATTTAGGTAACTTAATTAAATAAGGAAAAAAAATTCAAATGAAATAATTGCGTTAGGAATGAAATTCGAAGAGGATATTTTTTTATATACTTCCGACTAGATTAAAAGTCGTTTAGTCAAGTCTTGCTATAAAAATGTTATGTTTATAGCTATCCTCAGCTCTGAACCCTCGCAACCTTTCAGAAGGCCATCAGCAACTAAGTGTTATTGTTATCATTTCAGATTCTTTATAAAATTATTATTATATACGAAGCAAAATACAAGGAAATAGGCACTGGGCGCTATGGTTGCCAAGCGTAAAAAGTTAGGCGCTTTACAAGATAAGTTTTTCTAGCCAATCATTGTAAAATCACATCTTTGTTTGTTGATATTATTTTCCTTGGTACCTACAGCATAACGATTATCGTTTTGTTTTCAGTTTATGTAAAGTTTACATGTAACTATTATAAGGTACATAATGTACTTGTCGAATTGTAACTTAGCCTTTGTCATCTTATTATCATAAGCCGGAAGACGTCCACTATTAAACAAAGGCCTCCCCCTTAGTCCTTTACTTGTATTTCAATATATTATTTACCTATTTATATAATACAAGAAATACAAACCACATTATCTTATATAACGCATGTCCACGATCGTCAAATCTATCTCATACTAAGTATCTTCGGCCGAAGATTTATTCATAAACTCTGATTGCTGAGACATCAATAAATATGGTAAAATTTTATCAAATATTCATAATATAACATAAAATAAAAGTTTGTGTACAAAAATATTATTGTGTCAATGTCAAATTATTACGCTTGTCTTTAATGAGACATACGGGTGTAATTTAATTTGTACTCTTTAGTAAGAACAATGTTCTTGTACTCAATTGATAGAGAAAATCATAAAGAATATTAATGCATAAGGGCCGGCGCCCACTACCGACACGGCACGGCATGGCACGGCCAAGAATTTTAATACAAATTATTTTGAAGCTTATTTCAATGAATTTAGAATTTATGTTACTTTATTTAACATAATTTTTCAAACTTTTCATAGTCCATTCTGTAATAATCATCCCACAAAAACATTTCATGTTAAATGTTGCCAAGACGAGACCATATAGCTCGCACTGTCAAAAAGTAATCAGATCTAGTGTGGAGTCAAGTTTGTAGGCTTGCAAACAGTGGACGTAACTAGGGAGTCGGCTTTTGCTATTTGTACTTTCTACCCAAGGACCTCAGGGCTAATTTTGTAGGAAATTAGTTGTATTATCACCTCCCGAGAGGAATACGTCGAATTCAAAGTCACCCTGTATATATTTTTATTAAAAATTATTAAAAATCAATTGTGGTTCGTTAGTCTCGCTAAAACTCGAAAACGGCTGGATCGATTTGGCTAAAATTGGTCTTGAATTATTTGTGGAAGTCCAGGGAAGGCCTAAAAGGTGTTTGAGGCGGTATGAAGTTTGCCGGGCCAGCTAGTTTAATATATTCAGTGCTGTCTCTGTGATTGCGAAGGTGAAAACCGGTAGCGATCACCGTATTGTCAGAAGCACACTGAACATCAATGTTAAACTAGAGTGGTCATGCCTGGTGAAGTCCACGCTCCGCCCTGGACGTGCTCAGATCCAAAACCCCGAGGAATTCCAACTCCAACTGCAAAATTGCTTCCAGTGTCTAGCCGATTGTGGAAACGTGGACGAGGTAAATAATGGGTTGGTGGAAACTATCCGAGCAGTGGGGTCAGAATTCTGAGGATATCCCAGACATCAGCCTACAAGGTATGAAATAGGATGGCTCTCAAATAGCTTAAAAACAACAAGGCGCCGGGCGATGACGGAATCACGTCGGAACTTCTGCGAGCGTGTGGAAAACCAATACTTTTATTCCTCCAGAAACTATTCAATCCGTCATACTCGAGGGAACCACGGCAGCATGACCACGGAGTGTGGTGGTTCTGTTCTTTAAAAAAGGCGACAACTGTCTGCTGAAGAACTAAAGACCTATCTCACTTCTGAGCCATGTGTAAGCTGTTTTCTAGGGTCATAACGAACCGTCTCAAACGCAGGTTTGATGTCTTTCAGCCTCCCGAACAAGCCGGATTCCGAAAAGGCTTCATTACCATAGACCACATTCATACGCTGCGGCAGGTTATACAGAAAACCGAGGAGTATAACTTACCACTGTGCTTGGCGTTTGTGGACTATAAGAACTATTATCGTTAGGACGTTATAATTATAACGATATACTCGAAGTTGTAGACCACTACACATACCATGGTCAGATTATCTAGCTAGGTAGGTCAAACTTCGAGAAAGAGGTCGCCCAAAGAATCCACTCGGAGGGGCAGCGTTTGGGAAGTTACGTGAAGTCTTCTCATCAAAAATCCTGCAGTGTCTGAAGACCAGGTTATCACCGGATACACACTGGTTGTACAACCATTGTGTGTTGCCGGTGATGACTTACGGTACCGAGACATGTTCTCTAACTGCTGGCCTTTTAGAAAGGCTCAGAGTCGCCCAGCGCGCGATGGAGAGAATAGCTCTCTCCATCGCGCGCTGGGCGATGGAGAGAGCTATGCTCGGAGTATCTCCGTGCGACAAAATCCGAAATATGGAAATTCGCCAAAGAACAAAAGTTACAGACATAGCTCTCAAAATATGCAAGCTGAAGTGGTATTGGGAAGGTCACGTCGCTCGGAGGACTGACAGCCGCTGAGCCAGGAAGGTGACCGAGTGGTGACCGCGGACCGGAAGTCGCGGGGAGCCAGTGGAAGCAGGTGGTGGCTGGTCGTTCTACGTGGAGGACTAAGGGGGAGGCCTTTTTCAGCAGTGGACGTCTCTCGGCTGATAATGATGATGATGATAAAAAGACAAACAAAAACAGATAAACAAATAGAATAGAAAGTATATTCTCATAAGCTCTAAAATTAAAATAAAATTGGTTGTGGAAGTACTTGTACAATGAAATCGGAATACATCTCAAAATTAAAAATAGACTACAAAACTCTTATAAAAAATACTATAAAGTTATATAGAAAAATACTTGTATATATCTAAAATTCAAGTTGTTACAATCTGAAAACAATGGGAAAATTAAAAAAAATAATAAATTAAATCAAAATTAAAAATATGTAGACTACAAAACTCTTATACAAAATACTATAAAGTTACATAGAAAAATACTTGTATATATCTAAAATTCAAGTTGTTACAATCTGAAGAGTATGGTTATTTTTTTCAGCACCTAGTTTCGATAGGAGGCCTACTAAGTCCAAACCGCTTATAGGGATAACTAGTTTTTTAACTCTTCTTTTCTCATCTGGGAAAACAGGCTCTGGTGTGGGATCGTCTATACTGTACATATCGTCGATTTTACTGTCAGTAACATCAGATGTATCTGTGATTTCAAGAGTCTCAGTAGTCTCTTCAGTCTCAAGAGTTTCAGTAGTTGTGATAGTCTCAGTAGATTCCGCAACTTCAGTAGTATTAGTAGCAGCAGTAGTAGTAATATTATCAAACTGTGTTCCAATATCAACCTCTGCGACTGTACCATTAGAAACCTCCTCTTCGTTTTCGAAATCAAACAATTCCGTTGTACCATTTGTGAAAATAGAGTAATCTCTTTCAATTAAACCAAGTTTTCTCCTCAAATCAGGATCATATGTCTGCGGAGAAATTCCCTTATCTGGTGGGCGCATTGGTCCACCCCTAAGTTCTTCATTTTCTTTTTCTTCTTCTGCGGCCCTAGCCGGATCTTGTGCTTGATCTCCAGATCTACGGTAGTAGTACGGAAAGCGAAGATTGTGGGGGTAAACGTAATGACCCGGTACTATAAAAATAAAATAATCAGCTTAAGTATTTTTAATGGGAAAATCTATTTAAATATTTATTTGAACATTTATTTTTTCAGCGTATTTTTTAATTATACATAGTAAGCTGACATAATTAC
This sequence comes from Spodoptera frugiperda, assembly GCF_023101765.2. Lineage (NCBI taxonomy): Eukaryota > Metazoa > Arthropoda > Insecta > Lepidoptera > Noctuidae > Spodoptera > Spodoptera frugiperda. Next base: position 9,180,514 of record NC_064213.1, on the reverse strand, counting down.
TATATTTATATTTAGTTTTCATATCGACGAAGCAATAGTTGTATCCGAGACCGATACCCATACCCAATGTTACAACAAACATGAGTACCACGGAGCAAACCAATCCCACACATGTGGAATACAGTATTACTCTGAAAACAACAACGATTTCAATTAGACTTAGTATAAGTTCTTCTATTCAATGGATAATTGTCATTCTGCCTGAGCATCTGTATTAATATTTCAATTTAATCAGAAACATTGAAACATATTCGCAGTAAGAAGGGATAGTCACAAAATTTTTCGTCAGATCCTGGTCACAATATCGATTGGAAAGTTCACTTGCCATGACTACGGGAGACTCATTGCTCTCGTATCAGCTTGTTACGCCAACAGAAGTAAAAGACAAAGGTTATTAAGTGCCCTAGTAAATGGTCCTATGTCCAAGGACTTTAGGATATGGTCTTAAGGATATTTACTGAGCCCACGCTAAGTACTGAGTGTATTGAAATAACCCTAAGCAAACCAGTTATGCGCAATTTTTAGGACCACTTGCGAAATTCTTCACAAGTATTTTTTTGGAATAATATTAACTGATGGTAAGCAATCAGCGTCGCTCATGGATACTCCCAAGAATAAAGTTCGAATAAAATTATTTAATGCGCAGTACTTCGGGATATTATTGTGGTGAAGAGCCCCACAATGAAACAGATAACAAAATAGAACGCAAATCTACAAGCATCTAAACAGACTTACTTTTCAGATAAGTACATAATATTAGACATAAAACTCATTATCCCCCCCATCTTGCTTAAGTGGAATTTATAACGTGTGTTTTGAAAATATACAGCTACAAAAACTAAAAATATATGAGACCACGCCGATTGCTTGGCTCACTCGGTTATGACTTGAGTATAAGAAACAGTAAAATTGACATGTTCGTGACATGGTTTTGACAGGATTATTGTACAGAGGTCATAATTCCATTAAAAATATTATTAAATATGGGGTGGGAATGTGGCCCCGCTTCGTTTTTGAGGCCGCATGTTAAAAGTAAAAGGAAAACATGCATAGTAAATACGACGAGGCTATTGATGCTAGACTACCCTGGGATTTGCGTCGGTATAAGGATGCCGTCGATTGCAACCTCTGTAGGGCCTTCGAAAAGAGGGAAGTGAAGGTATGTAAACCTCTTTGGATCATCGAGGCATCGCGTCGCGTCCTCCTTTCTTTTGCTGTCGATAGCAAAGAGTAAGTGGATGCGTCTTCGTGATGTGCACGGAGAGTGTGTCCATATCACAACGACATATTAGGGCACTATAGATCGTTAGCAACTGGTATTAAAGGAGACCTAGGTATGTCCAAAAGTACTATTCCTTAACCAAGGCTTCGCTTAAATCACACAATTGTAATGTTCTTCCATAACCAATGTATGTTGAGTTGTTGACGAATTAATAAGTGAAACAGTAGTGCAAACGTTCCAAGATAAATGTTTTTCTATATTATCATTTTTATAAATGGCTTTCATTTGCGTTATTTTTGCATTAGTTTTTTCACATGTTCAAACATTATACGTTTGTATTTGCGGTTAACATCTTTAACACTAACTTTGAAGGCTTCTCGTGGTTTTCGGACAACAATTTGGGAAGAGTCCGATTAATAAATATTTTTCCTGATCATAAGACCTATCCAGTGACACCACAATGATTCCTATTAAACCAAATAATAAAATTCGATTGCTACAAAAATAGTGCAAAGAAGAATGGGTTTCTTCTTTGCACTATTTTTGTAGCAATCGAGTAATTGATAATTTTGTCGCACACTGATCGCATACTATCAAAATGATTTTTCTACTCGTTTGCCACAATCCCATAAAAAAACCACAAAATGGGTTGGCGTCGGCGGCGGTGCGTGCGCGGGCGACGCCGCGTCGCGCGTCTCATATTTAATATGAGATTTCCACAAATATTTAAAACTTCATTGAAAATGGTTAGTACTAAGTGCTCACACACAAAAAAAAACCCAATTTAGAAAAGGAAAACAATATAATCATTTCACAAAACAAAGAGCAAATTACAAAAAATAAAATAAAGAAAATCTATAAAAAAAAAACTGGCATAGCAAACACTGGTAGATGATCATAAAAATCACGTGATTAGTTCTAAGGTGACGTTTCTATTGCGTCCCCTTAATTTAGAAAACAGTGCCTCAAGATCAATCTCTCCGTTAAGAGGTATTTGCATGGTGGCCTTAATCGTTGGCAAGGTGGTGGTCCTCTGGGACACTGGGTAAGTTGTGTCCATCCTGCGCCTGAAGTCCTCTGTCTCCAAACTGGGCTCATCGAGCTCTTCGCCAGATCTTCTAGCCGAACCTGAACTCGCTGGAATTATCTTGTTGACATGTTTGTAACATGTACTTACATTTTTTATACAATTCGACATTAACATAAGTGGAAATGACAATGCCAGATCCTGCCCCACTTAATTTCATCAATGTACAAGAAATGTAAATTAATCAATATTATGCAATGAAAATAAGACCCTTGGTTACTTAATTATTATTCTGATAAAGTTGCGGATAAAAATTAGAAAATAAAAAGAATTTAAAAAACCTAAGGCCTATTTCCTGTATTTATCGCGTTTCTTAGTACGCTTGCACAAGGAACACAAAGAGTCATTCAATAAAAAAAGATTTATTAATGTAATGTGTACGGATTTTAATATGAATTTGGTATAAATACATACTGTTAGTTAATTTATTTTTTTATAATATATATTATAATGAATGCATATTATTCTAATTATTATTTCGTGTTTGAACGTTAGTGATTAGATGTAACGAAACGTCATTGGCGTGCGTGTGTCAGTTATGTCCAAAAAGTCATTATTTGACATTCGCTCTGTCTGTTCTGTTTACATTGTTGTTTCGTTATGACTATGAATTAAAAGTAGGATTACTAAAGGTGATATTGGTGATGACATTCCTTCCTTTCATAGCTAAACACCCTATGATAGCATTGTAATAATATAAAGCACTTAATTTAATTATTTCTACCATTATAACTGCAATTAATCTAAACTGGTACCTAACCTAAATGTAATATTTTGTTCTTAGATTTATATAGAAACCGCAACCTCTAAAGGCTTTTAATCATGTTTTTAGTTATCACTAATAGAGCAGCAATAGAATGCTACATTTGGCATGCCTGTACAATATATTTTTTGGTGGGGCAAAGCTCTATAGAGATTCTGGCATTGTCATTTCGCTTGTACGCCAAAAACTATTGATTTTATGAAAAAAAAAATATTAATACTTAAATTGTAGGAAACTTTTTCTAGTTTAATTTTGTACATAAATATTTTTTTCGTGAAATGCGTCGGAAAGGAGATATTCCCAAAAAACCATTTTAGGCGCCATTTTTTCAACATGGCGGCGCGAGCGGCGGGGCTACGAGGTGGTAAAGTTGAAATTCGAAAAGAGCATACCCAAAACTATGAATTAACCTATATTCAAAACTCCCGGAAAACTTTCCAGGTAACCCCCTTTTTTGTTACCAAATAACTGGACTATTGATCTCAGAAAAGAGTGTTTTTCTCATAGCCAATTAGGGGCCGTTCAAGTATTACGTAAGCAGATTTATTGCAATTATTTACCCCCCCATCCCCCTTGTCAGCAAAAGTAAGCAAAGCTCTTACCCCCTCCCCCCATGCTTACGTAAACATTTGTCAATTAATGTATTGTTTTTTTAATTTTATAATGTTATAATTATAATTTGAAAAATAAGAAAATAGATTTAGGATAGAGATTATATTTTACTGAAACGGTATTCAACATAGAGTAAAGGACAAAAATATTATATCTTACTAACATAACAAACTTATTTTAAATTTTTGGTACATATATTAAATTCAAATTAACAGTCTTCAGTCCATGAAACCCGAATCCATGATTCTAAGTTTTCGATGACATTGGATTGCTTCGATTGCTGCTCAGTGTTGTGAGTCTGCTCGCTTTCATCCGATTTTGGAATGTCTACGTCATTCTCATCGAGCCATTCAACATCATGGTGCTCTAAATTTTGAATAATGCACATCAGTTCATTAGCACGACGAGCAGCGACTCTTACAGGTCTAACTTTCCTATCAGTGTGCGTGTTTACTTTCTTATGGATCTTTTCGATGTGACGATTTAGTGACTTGACGGAAGCATGATAAAGACCACACGTTTTGCATGTTCGACTTGATAGCCTCAATTGTACCGTCGGACAAAAATAATCGTATGGCATTTGCAGGAAATCTTTGAGTGAAGCACTTAAGCGTAGAGCTAAATTGACTGGAAGATTAAGAAATTGCCCTCCTTCATCTAAAACCAAGTCATCAACTGTTTGTTTTACTTTTACAGGTGGTGGAAGAAACCTGTTGTCTAGTAATCTAAATAGTCCACTTCTTGGACGACAGCATTCTGTATTTCTACATTTTACAATTTGGAGCAAGTATTGGCTTTCACGCACATGTTCTGAATACCATTTAATGTCTGGAAAATCAGGAAGATCTTGTTCACCTGCCCCAACATATTTTGCATTAACATTATAGCCATCAATTTCCATTGAACTCCATACTTCAGCTAATACTTTTCCTGCAAATTCGAAATTAGATCTTTCTAAATGTTCATCAATTGTAACGCCACGTTCATCCAAATGAGACCCAAAATGGTCATGAGGCAATATTAAACCAGCCAGTTCCCGACTAAGAGGAGCCATTCTGCGCTCTACTCTGTTATACGCACTTCTTCCGGGAGCATTGGTAGCTAAAAACAATGCATCGAGATCATGTCGCTTAAAGTGTTGTTTAGCAAACCCTATGACTTTTTGATAACGCGGATTTTCATCTGGCCCTCCATCAACCGTCATGATTACCACTGGTTTTACTAGTCCATGGTCAGTTTTAGCTAATGGTCGAAACTCTTCAAGTTCGAGAAGCGTCTCGAAATCCTGAGCATGAGTATTAGCAGTAGATGAACTATGCTTTCCACTTCGAATAGCGATGTATGTTGGTCCAGAATATCCAACGGCTTGCGGTTGTCCTAGCATATTGGAAGTGATTTTGATACCAGCATAAACAGATGGTATTAATTTATGACGCTCAGCGATTACCCAATCGTGATCAGGCAATTTGATTCTATATTCCATGTGCATTAGAAGAGGTGCTTGCTTATTTGCCGCAGTTACGCCAATAGGGACTCGAGCTTTATCATCTTGAGATATGAAAAATACTTGATCTGGTCCTAGTATGGATGCTATGTTCTCTAAATAATGGATTGATGTTTCAGCGAACTTGCTATCTAAGTGGCTCTTGTGGTGATCAGTTTGAGCCCGAATGAGCTTAACAGGGACTGTCGATACATGTCTTCGTCCCTCTGCAGAATTAGATTTTCTGGGAATCAAACGAAGATATGTCCCACTGCGACTAATGTCAAATCCCATTTTACGTAATTCTTGTGTGAGTTCATCAAGAGTTTTTACGCTGCGAATTGATTCCGTTCGTCTTCTATCATCTGCTGCACTCCCAAATAAAGCTATATCCGCGATTGTTTTCAATAGTAAAGGTTGATTGCTTTCAAGATTAGGACGTCCCACTGAATCCCTCAGAGATAGTCTTTTTTTCATTTCTGGATTTTCATGACAAATATCTTCTAACTTTCTTTTCATACCATCCCTGTGTTTCTTCTGGGCAACTGCGTTTTGAACCTTCCTGTTTAAAGACTGTTTTGCTGTTTTTATTTCCTCGCGCAACTTAATGATCTGTTTATCAACTTCAGCACGGATTGACATAGTATCTCTGGCAGAATACAAAGCATTCAAATTTTTTTCGAGTAGAGCAATCTTATTTTTCATAGCTTCCTGAGAAGGTTTTGGTCTCTGTTTATCTGTATTTTTATTAATTTCGCATTGCTGTTGTGATTCATTACCGGTTTTTATTTTATCTTCTTCCTGTTTTTTAATATTTGAAGCTGGCTGTGTAATTTGTGTTTTTTCTGCAGGTTTACAGGTTGCCTAAAAATAAAAACTTTCTATGGGTTCTGCTAAAGATTCTCTTATTAAGCTACATAAATACAAAGTATGGCAATAAATATGGTAAATACAAAACCCTATGGCTTTAAATCTAATATCTTTAAACGAGCAAATCGTTCCGGTCACAAAATACAGGGTGTTATAGTCTATTCAAGTAGGTATTTAAAAGAATATAAACAATCTTGATATGTCTTTTTATTGAAATATGCAATTATAAAATCAGATATCTGTAAAGGTGCGTACAGACATCGCGAGGCTTGCGCCGCGAATGGTTCGTCTCGCATACATCAACCTGAGGCATGCTACGGCACATGTATACGTGCGAACCATTCGCGGCGCACGCCTCACGATGTTTGTACGCACCTTTATGTATTTACAGAAAAGCAATTTTTTAATATTGGTTGAGTTTTTAAATGAATCACAACAGATTTTACACAGTTTACAATTTTAAACCACATATTTCAATAAAAAGACATATAAAGATTGTTTACATTCTGTTAAATACCTATTTGAATAGAGTATAGTTTTCTGTAGGTATATAATATATATGTATAAAACTGACATCCTGTATTTTGTGACCAATTGACGGAATCAATTATCTATACATATAATAAAATCGTAGAAAAGTGCTGTCTGTACATTGAAAATAAAAATAAAAAAAATAGCAGGGGTTATTGTTATGTCGATGTCGAACCCAAAAATGTAATTAACTTTTTTTTTGTCTGTTTGTCTGTTTGTCTGTTTGTCTGTTTGTCTGTTTGTCTGTTCGTCTGTGCGCGCTAATCTCAGAAACGGCTGATCCGAGTTGGATGCGGTTTTCACGAATATATTGTGGGATGCTTAAATTTATATTTAGTGTTTGTTTCATGTCAATCGGTTCATAAATAAAAAAGTTATGTCAAATTAAAGAATCACGTCGAACATTCTATGCTTATACCATTAATCTCCGCAACTATTTGACGGATTTGGTTGAAATTTGGTACAGATATAGTTTAGATCCTTAGAAAGGACATAGATATATTTTTATTTCAAAAATCAAAAAATAAAATAAAAATAAAATAAAATAAAAATTAAATAAAAATTAAATAAAAAATAAATAAAAATAAAATATAAATAAAATAAAAATAAAAATAAAAATAAAATAAAATAAAATAAAATAAAAATTAAATAAAAATTAAATAAAAATAAAATAAAAATAAAATAAAAATAAAATAAAAATAAAATAAAATAAAATAAAATAAAAATAAAATAAAAATAAAATAAAAATAAAATAAAAATAAAAATAAAAATAAAAATAAAATAAAATAAAATAAAATAAAATAAAAATAAAATAAAAATAAAATAAAAATAAAATAAAAATAAAATAAAAATAAAAATAAAATAAAAATAAAATAAAAATAAAATAAAAATAAAATAAAAATAAAATAAAATAAAAATAAAATAAAAATAAAATAAAAATAAAATAAAAATAAAATAAAAATAAAATAAAAATAAAATAAAAATAAAATAAAAATAAAATAAAAATAAAATAAAAATAAAATAAAAATAAAATAAAAATAAAATAAAAATAAAATAAAAATAAAATAAAAATAAAATAAAAATAAAATAAAAATAAAATAAAAATAAAATAAAAATAAAATAAAAATAAAATAAAAATAAAATAAAAATAAAATAAAAATAAAATAAAAATAAAATAAAAATAAAATAAAAATAAAATAAAAATAAAATAAAATAAAAATAAAATAAAAATAAAATAAAAATAAAATAAAAATAAAATAAAAAATAAATTTATTCCGGACATACAGCGCCATCTATTGTTCAATTCCGTACTTATAGTACGGAATTGAACTTATAGTACGGAATTAACAATTCCGTACTTATAGTACGGAATTGAACAATGTCGGGCTGTTCCTATACTCCGTAGATAGATGGCGTTGATCGCGCAATGGTGTAATTACAATTGTTCAGTTCATGTTATTGTTTTAATTCATTGGAAATTTGTTTTTACAAAATAGTAAAAAGCAATGAAAAATATAACATAATACAACTTTTAGTACAAAGAAAACGCTCTAACGGAGTATAGATAATTCTATGTCGATCGTTACACGACTTCGGTTCATCTTATTGTTTTAATTCATCGAAAAAAAGTTAACAAATAGTAAAAAGGTATGAAAAAATTATATCAATATAATTAAACTTTTAGTACAAAGAAAATGCCCGAACGGAGTATAAATAAATAATCCAAGTTGTCTTTATCCTCGATAGATGGCGTTGGGATCGAAATAGATTGCGCTATGGTTTTGTTACAATTATTTGGTTGGGTATCGGCCGAGCGCTTCGGTACTATTGTAGAAAATGTGTATTATCAGTCGTATGATTATTTGTCTGTAGTGGTCCTGCTGTTTCGTATATTCTAAATTGGTTTCGTTGTATTTGTCAATTAATAAGTTTATTTGTTGGGTTTTCCTGGTTTTCTGGTTAAACTTTTTAACGTAGGTTTAGTTTGATATCGATTATTAGTAGTTACTGTAGTTAGTTTTTTTAATAAAATTGTAAGTCTAATTTATAAATTAATTAGATTAGATTTAAGTCGTTTCTTTTAAATTATTTAGTTTAAGCTTGGTTATTATAGCATAAAGGATAGGTTCTAATATAATTTCTTTTTTAATTGTTATAAATTCGTAATTCGTAGCTTTCTTTAGTTTTAAGTTAGTTTTCATCTTAAGTTCGGAAAGATTATAATATTTCTTTAGTTAAAGTCCGTTTTTAAACTATTTTTTCAATGCCCTAAGTGAGTATACATCTATTAAAATCAAACGCAGAGCTCATTATGTTGATTTTTGAAGAGTTCCCTGGAATATCTTCCACATCTCATTTTTGAAAAGATCCCGCGAGATCGGGAACTCATCATCATCATCATCATCATCAGCCTATAGCTATGGGAACTATGTGGTTAAAACCAAAAATTTGCCGGAAGTCACTATTCCACGCGAACGAAGTCGCGGGCAAAAGCTAGTAAGAAATAAATCTATATAATGAATATTACCTCTATACTTTAAGATAGGCCATAATATTTTCTAATTAGCAAAGAGAAACTTTTTGGCGATTTCTAATATTTCTAGTAGGTACCTAAAATGATTTCGTCACTCACCTTAGAAAAAAATGTAGTAAATTGGATTTATTCTTAGTCGCTGCTTGCAATTCTTCTTCGATTCTCTTAGATACAATAATATCTAGTTCCTTGTCGGATTTTGCTTGTAATTTATAATTTCGCCACACTTCGTTAACTAACTTTTGTACATTTTGTACTTTCGTACTTGTATGAGATTTTTTAAAACTTTCAAACAATTTTTGGTATAACTTGGATTTGTCTATTTGAAATGACATCTTATTTAAACATTAAACTTTGGATAATGGAATGAATGGTAACACAAATGTTAACTTGCTTTACTATGCTTACAATACGTCTACTCGCTATAGCAGCCAAACGAAACAATACACTGATAGAGGAAATTTAGACAAGTGAACAGCGCGCGGTAATTCCCTTACTCGGTTCTAAAGCGAGTAGGGGAATTACCGCGCACTGTTCACTAAATGTATGTATTACTTGCGGGAATCCCCGAAAATGCTTTTCGTTTTCAAGCAAAGACAATGTGTGGGTTGCCATTCGTGTAAAAAAGAAAATAACTACCGATGACGTAATCATCATCTAGACTCCCCTACCCCCCATGTCATCCAAAATAAGCAAAGCAAAGACCCCCCGCCCCCCCATAGTGCTTACGTAATAATTGAACGGCCCCTTATACAGGTTGTCTCTGAAGTCGACGATCACCACCAATAGGCACCAGATGATCGGCAAGGTTCCATCTGTATAAGAAAAATTAAAAAAAAATTGTAGGTCCTACAGTTTTTTTAATTACAAGGACTTATGTGTTATCCATGAAAAAGTACACCCTGTGCCAATTTTTTTACTCTTGTAGCTACACATCTTTTTTTTTCGTCTGTAGTCTTCCTTAAATTATCCTGAATAGTGCTCCAGTAATATGGAATCATAAATTCTTAGCCAACTGCTTTATATTGGAAAACATTGTCAGTTTTAGAGGAACCAAATAATCTGAATAAAATTTTCACCTTACTTTAAGTGACTGTACTGAATAAATTATGTGCGGCGCTAGTAGTGGCAAATTTCACCAAAGTTGGCGCATTTAATAAGGATTATAAAATGGTATACCACTTTGCACATTATTTCTTAAATTCGACACAAAAAAATATTTTTCAACGAAACTCGAACCATTTCGAAAAATTTATTTGAACTGACTAAAATTTATTCTAGTGTACTCAAAACATACGTTATTGCTTGCTCGCCGTCACCCCTCCCGCCCAATCAGAAACAGGAACCTACCGAAACTCCCGTGTCAAGTAAGCACCTGCGTCTGGCGGTAGGTGAGGACACCATGGCGCCTCTCTAGCCACTCCTCATAGAGGGGACTTACCGCTGCAATGACAGCGAGCCCATATTTAAGAAACTTGGGATCTTAACCGTGACTTATATTTATATTAAAGGAATCTGTAAATTTACCAAATCTCACTCTGAGTTGTTTGAAAAAGTGGGAGATAACTGCAATTGCAAAACTAGATTTCTAAACAAATTAACTTTTCCTAATATGAGAACGGAACTGTACAAACGAAGTTGTTTTCCCGTGTGCATCCTTTATAATAAACTTCTTGACAAAAATTCGGGAACTACTGATGATTCGCTTTAAGAGGGCATTACGCAGATGTATTCCATTAAAGTATTCCTGCAATGTAAGTTCCCGAAATAATTGTATATTTAAGATAAATATGTATTTTGCATGTCATTATATTATGACTGAATACTGAATTCATAGACATTTTGTAACACCTTTTATAACTGTATTCATCTTCTTCTTCTATATCTATACTTATAATAAATCTGTAGAGAGGTCAATTCTGTACATGAAATATATTTCCAAAATAACTATCAGTGGGTGATTAGTGATCGATACTGACGCCAAAAATGCAATCAGATTTTTTTTTGTCTGTCTGTCTGTCTGTCTGTCTGTCTGTCTGTCTGTCTGTATGTTCTTTATAGAAACAAAAACCACTCGACAGATTTCAACGAAACTTGGTACAATTGTTCTTCATACTCCTGGGCAGGTTATAGTATACTGTACTTTTCATCACGCTACGATCAATAGGAGCAGAGCAGTGAAGGGAAATGTTGGGAAAACAGGAGAACTTACTACATTTTTTCAACTTCGGTCGCGTGTGCAGCCTTAATGGTTAAAGCTACACAGAAATAATGTATGACGGAAATGTTCTCCTTAAAATTGTTTAAAAAATATTCCACGACAGCAAATGTCTATTTCTTATGGTTGACTCACAATAACACGTATAACTCCCGATAGCTTAGCAGTTCGGAGCTTTCTGATTTATATTTGTCTACTCTTACATTTATAACACATTCATTCATTCATCTATACATATAATAAATATTAGAATAAATCTGTAGAAGGGTCAATTCTGTACATTGAACATATTGAAAGAATAAATAGCAGGGGGTGTTACTGGATCGATACCAAACCCAAATATGTGATTAAAAATGTTTTTGTCTGTCTGTCTGTATGTTCAGGCATCACGTGAAAACTAACGGTTCGATATCGATGAAACTTGGTATAATTATACCTTATTATCCTGGGCATAAAATAGGATACCTTTTATCCTGGAAAAATACGAAGAAAAAAATCTTTATTTTTCAGTTTTATTCTACAGAACGCGAGCTCAACAGCAGTAGCTCAAAAGAGGGATCTCCTTAATTATTATGGGCCTCGCCATATTTGGGTCCAATAGATATTTATAAGATGTCATTGTCAGAGTTACTCAAAATGGAGAAATAAAACATCCACGCGAAGACCGACATCCGCGCGGACGGAGTCGCAGGCGGAAGCTAGTTAGCAAATAAATCCTTTGACTTTGAAGAGAGTGGCGGAAAATATTATATGGGCACTAATCGAACTTTGTTTGCCGAAGTATTAAAAGTTACCGTTATTGTTGAAATGATTATTTATTTTTGCAAATAATAGACTATAAAACATTTTTATAGAGCATCATTTGTGTTCGTTATTTCGCTTTTACCAATTTAGTATTTATTAAACCAATGTTAAAAAGACAAACGAAAAGAGATAAACAAATAGAATAGAAAGTATATTCTCATAAGCTCAAAGATTAAAATAAAATTGGTTAAAAATACTCATACAATGAAATCAGAATACTTATCAAAATTAAAAAACCGACTTCCCAAAACTAATAACCCTAAACTAAAAACCTTAAACTAAAATCCAAAAAATAACTATCATTGTACTGCCTGTGTCTAGCCACTGCTAGTTTAGAAGTCGGTGCCACAAGAATTAAACAAAATGATATTAAAACCTAAGCAAATACATATTAATTTATTATTATAATATTAATATTAACTTAACGATACTTCGTTAAGTTATATTTTGTTATGAGGTTGTGGCACCGACTTCTAGACTATATGTAAATACTGAAGGTCTAACTCGAAAGGAATAAAATTAGCTAGTACATCTATATATTTAAACCTCAATTTAAACTTAATGAGACTTTACCTTCTATAAGCAGGTTACCTAATAGCCTTAAAAAATACTATTCTTGATCCAGAATAATATTCTTTAAAGCTATTAGGTAACCTGCTTATAGAAGGTAAAGTCTCATTAAATATTTTTGAAAGAAATTTCTTTGAACTCCTAACCATTAAGGAATTATGCCTTCCATCATCAGCTTTTTGACATGAAATGATGATCATCAGACATATGTAAATAGTTGAATAGTTTTATGAAATTGTGACAACAAACATAGAGAACTTATAATTTGAGAGGTACCCTCGATTTCCCTGGCATCTCATTATCAGATGCTCATCTGGTGTCCACAGTATCAACGTAAAAGTATACTCTACTGAACAAAACAAGAATCACGCAAATCGGACCAGAACTGTTTAAGTAATCGATGTTCAAATCTACGAACTATCGTGAAAATCACGTCGTTCAAGTACTTATAATGCTAATAAAATAAAAACTACTGAAGCAATCTGAAACAAAATCTTATGAAACTTAAAATGAGCCAATCCGCGTCGTATACTACCAAACAAAAAAAGAATCACGCAAATCGAACCAAAACTGTTTAAGTAATCGATGTTGATCATCTATAAACTATCGTAAAAAATGACGACATGTACTTATTGTATAAAATTAAAACTACTGAACCAATCTGAATCAAATTTGAAATGGGACTTAAGTTGAGAAATTCCACGTCGTAGACAAAAAGAATCACGCAAATCGGTCCATAAACCTCGGCGTAATCGGTGTACATACATAGGGAAAAAAAACATACCGGCTGAATTGAGAACTTCCTCCTTTTTGGGAAGTCGGTTAAAAACATAATTAAAAATATGTAGACTACAAAACTCTTATATAAAATACTATAAAAATACTTGTATATATCTTAAATTCAAGTTGTTACAATCTGAAGAGAATGGTTATTTTTTTCAGCACTCAGTTTCGATAAGAGGCTTACTAAGTCCAAACCGCTTATAGGGATCACTAGTTTTTTAACTCTTCTTTTCTCATCTGGGAAAGCAGGCTCTGGTGTGGGATCGTCTATACTGTACATATCGTCGGTTTTACTGTCAGTAACATCAGTTGTATCTGTGGTTTCAAGAGTCTCAGTAGTCTCTTCAGTCTCAACAGTTTCAGTAGTTGTGATAGTCTCAGTAGATTCAGCAACTTCAGTAGTAGTAGTAGCAGCAGTAGTAGTAATATTATCAAACTGTGTTCCAATATCAACCTCTGCGACTGTACCATTAGAAACCTCCTCTTCGTTTTCTAAATCATATTCTTCCGTTGTACTACCATTTGCGAAAATGGAGTAATCTCTATCAACTAAACCAAGTTTTCTCCTGAAATCAGTAATTCCCTTCTCTGTTGGGCTATCGAAAATAGGGTTTCTCCGTCCCGTCTCTGGTGGGCGCATTGGTCCTTTCCTTAGTTGGTCATTTTCTAGTTCTTCTTCTGCGGCCCTAGCCGGATCTTGTGCTTGATCCCCAGATCTACGATAGTAGTACGGAAAGCGAAGATTGTGGGGGTAAACGTAATGACCCGGTACTATAAAAATAAAATAATCAGCTTTAGTATTTTAGTAGGAAAATCTATTTAAATATTTATTTGAACTTAAACATTTATTTTTTCAGCGTATTTTTTTTAATTATCCATAGTAAGCTGACATAATTACTATATTTATATTTAGTTTTCATATCGACGAAGCAATAGTTGTATCCGAGACCGATACCCATACCCAATGTTACAACAAACATGAGTATTATGGAGCAAACCAATCCCACACATGTGGCATACAGTATAATTCTGAAAACAACAACGATTTCAATTAAACTTAGTATAAGTTCTTCTATTCAATGGGTAATTGACATTCTGCCGGAGCATCTGTATTAATATTTCAAATTAATCAGAAACATTGAAACATATTCGCAGTAAGAAGGTATATCCTGCCTCGCAGATCCTGGTCACAATATCGATTGGAAAGTTCACTTGCCATGACTACGGGAGACTCATTGCTCTCGTATCAGCTTGTTACGCCAACAGAAGTAAACATTACACTGTAAGTTGTCTGTCAAAGACAAAGGTTAATAAGTGCCCTAGTAAATGGTCCTATGTCCAAGGACCTTAGGATATGGTCTTAAGGATATTTACTGACCCCACGCTAAGTACTGAGTGTATTGAAATAACCCTAAGCAAACCAGTTATGCGCAATTTTTAGGACCACTTGCGAAATTCTTCACAAGTATTTTTTGGAATAATATTAACTGATGGTAAGCAATCAGCGTCGCCAATGGATACTCCCAAGAACAAAGTTCGAATAAAAATACTTAATGCGCAGTACTTCGGGATATTATTGTGGTGAAGAGAATGAAACAGAAACGCATATCTACAAGGATCTAAACAGACTTACTTTTCAGATAAGTACATAATATTAGACATACAACTTATTACCACCCCCATCTTGCTTAAGTGGAATTTATAACGTGTGTTTTGAAAATATACAGCTATAAAAGCTAAAAATATATGAGACACCACGCCGATTGCTGGGCTCACTCGGTTATGACTTGAGTATAACAAACAGTAAAATTGACATGTTCGTGACATAGTTTTGACAGGATTATTATACAGAGGTCATAATTCCATTAAAATTTTTATTAAATATGGGGTGGGAATGTGGCCCCCGCTTTGTTTTTGAGGCCTCATGTTAAAAGTAAAAGGAAAACAAGCATAGTAAATGCGACGAGGCTATTGATGCTAGACTACCCTGGGATTTGCGTCGGTATAAGGATGCCGTCGATTGCAACCTCTGTAGAGCCTTCGAAAACAGGGAAGTGAAGGTATGTAAACCTCTTTGGATCATCGAGGCATCGCATCGCGTCCTCCTTTCTTTTGCTGTCGATAGCAAAGAGTAAGTGGATGCACACACACAACGTCACGCCTTTTATCCCCGAAGGGGTAGGCAGAGGTGCACATGCACATTACGGCACGTAATGCCGCTATACAATGTACGCCCACTTTTCACCATTTCGTGTTATAAGTCCCATGTAATAGGGGGTGAGCCTATTGCCATATCCCGGACACAATTCCAGACTCCGTGCTACTACCGAGAAATTTTCGAAAATCCGAAAAACGCCCAGTAATACTTTGCCCGACCCGGGAATCGAACCCGAGACCCCTTGTTCGGCAGTCGCACTTGCGACCACTCGACCAACGAATAAGTAAGTGGATGCGTCTTCGTGATGTGCACGGAAAGTCCATATCACATCGTCATATTATTGTTCCGAATAGCAAGAATTTAGTTTAAGACGGATTCAAGATGAGGCAATTACCGCTTGACAAGTCCACTATCCTGTCGAGGTCTTCATTTACAAAATTCACAGCACTCGCGTACTCCTCAGACCTAAAGGACAAGTTAATCTGAATGTCGCCTGCGTAAATATGATACAGTGAAACTTGGTTAAGTGGGACCTGGATAAGTGAGAAACCTCCACAAATGGAACTCATACTGAGGTCCCTACCCATTGGCACTGAATTACCTCTATTAGTGGGACAAACAGCCCTCTATATCTGGGATTCGATCCTTTGGATTTATCATCTTAGTTACCTCTATAACTGAGACAGCAAGTGAATTTTAATGCATAAACCTCAGTAAATGAGACAACATCGTTTTGTTTGTTGATTTACTTATTCTTATTCATTTATAATGTGCACATAACACATTGTTTTATTTAAGAATCACACCTCTTTATGTGAAATAACCCGTATGTTCACCTCCATTAATGGAACCCTCTATAAATGAGACAAATATTCATTTATACCTGGTTATCTGAGACACTGGGTTAGTGGAATACCTCTATAAGTGATACCAATTTGAAGGTCCCTTGGCTGTCTCACTTAACGAGGTTTCACTGTACTTGCACTTTTTTATTATTTTGACGATGTCAGCACAATATGTATAATAAGAATAGGGTAGGCCCTAATATAGATCCCTGGGGAAACCCCTTCGTCACAGGTTTCACTTCTGAAGCCAAGACAGAGCCATCAGTATCGTGAATCTCAACTAGTTGAGAACGGTTTCTGATATAACTATCAAATCATTTTATTGTTAGTATGTCAAATCCGTAGTACGCCATTTATATCAAAATTTACGTAATTTTTTAAGTGGAATTAGAATAGACAAGAGTTTTTGCAGTGTTGCAAATATATATTAAGTACTAGCTGACCCGGAAAAACTTTGTACCGCCTCAAACAATTTTTTTTTTCTCACCTTTTAGACCTGCCCTGGACTTGCACAAATAATTCAAGACCAAAATTAGCCAAATCTGTCCACCCGTTCTCGAGTTTTAGTGAGACTAACGAACAGCTATTGATTTTTATATATAGAGATATGAGAAACTTGTTTAATGGATTAATCTTACTGAACTAGGGACTAGAACACAGTTCGATTCGCCCAATATGGATGGTGTTTGTGTGGACCAAACGCTTTGTAATTCATTGAATAACACGATCTTTCCGGAGATGTGGTCAGTGCCGGCGTTAGGGAGGGGCGTGATGGGCCGATGGCCCAGGGCGACAAATTCTGGGGGGCGCCGATGCTGCCGCCGATGGGATCCGCAAAAAATTAACACTTGATATTGCTTCCCTCAAGTGGGCGCCACAATATTTTCGCCCGAGGTATCAGTGGCCCTTACGCCGGCACTGGATGTGGTTACTCGATCAAACTTTCGTAACACAAGAGAGTGGCGGAAAATATTTTATGGGCACTAATCAAACTTTGTTTGTCGAAGTATTAAAAGTTACCGTTATTGTTAAAATGATTATTTATTTTTGCAAATAATAGACTATAAAACATTTTTATAGATCATCATTTGCCTGATCCGGAGCTGCGGACTATCTAGCGGATTTACCGGGGCTCCGGCTCGAAAAGCAGGAGAAGGAACGGGATGATTTTTAGTCAGTAAGAGTCTGACACTCCCTCTCGCCTCGCCAAGGCGGGAGAAGTCTTTAGATGATTTCCCCCCCCCCCCAAAAAAAAATAGATCATCATTTTTGTTCGTTATTTCGCTTTTACCAATTTAGTGTTTATTAAACTAATGTTAAAAAAACAAAGAAAAAGAAATATACATTTAGAATAGAAAGTATATTCTCATAAGCTCGAAAATTAAAATAAAATTAGTAGTGGAAATACTTGTACAATGAAATCAGAATACTTCTCAAAATTAAAAACATAATTAAAAATATATAGACTGCAAAACTCTTATACAAAATACTATAAAGTTAAATAGAAAAATACTTGTATATATCTAAAATTCAAGTTGTTACAATCTGAAGAGAATGGTAAAATTAAAAAAAAAATTAATTAATAAATTAATTAATTAATTAATAAATTTAATCAAAATTAAAAATATGTAGACTACAAAACTCTTATACAAAATACTATAAAGTTATATAGAAAAATACTTGTATATATCTAAAATTCAAGTTGTTACAATCTGAAGAGAATAGTAAAATTAAAAAAAATAGTAAAATAAATTAATTAATAAATTAAATCAAAATTAAAAATATGTATACTACAAAATTCTTATGTAAAATACTATAAAGTTATATAGAAAAATACTTGTATATATCTAAAATTCAAGTTGTTACAATCTGAAGAGAATGGTTATTTTTTTCAGCACCCAGTTTCGATAGGAGGCCTACTAAGTCCAAACCGCTTATAGGGATCACTAGTTTTTTAACTCTTCTTTTCTCATCTGGGAAAGCAGGCTCTGGTGTGGGATCGTCTATACTGTACATATCGTCGATTTTACTGTCAGTAACATCAGATGTATCTGTGGTTTCAAGAGTCTCAGTAGTCTCTTCAGTCTCAACAGTTTCAGTAGTTGTGATAGTCTCAGTAGATTCAGCAACTTCAGTAGTATTAGTAGCAGCAGTAGTAGTAATATTATCAAACTGTGTTCCAATATCAACCTCTGCGACTGTACCATTAGAAACCTCCTCTTCGTTATCGAAATCAAACAATTCCGTTGTACCATTTGTGAAAATGGAGTAATCTCTATCAATTAAACCAAGTCTTTTCCTCAAATCAGGAATTCCCGTCTCTGTTGGGCTATCGAAAATAGGGTGTGGCCGTCCCTTCTCTGGTGGGCGCATTGGTCCTTTCCTTAGTTGGTCATTTTCTAGTTCTTCTTGTGCGGCGCTAGCCGGATCTTGTGCTTGATCCCCAGATCTACGGTAGTAGTACGGAAAGCGAAGATTGTGGGGGTAAACGTAATGACCCGGTACTATAAAAATAAAATAATCAGCTTTAGTATTTTAGTAGGAAAATCAATTTAAATATTTATTTGAACTTAAACATTTATTTTTTCAGCGTATTTTATTTAATTATACATAGTAAGCAGACATAATTACTATATTTATATTTAGTTTTCATATCGACGAAGCAATAGTTGTATCCGAGACCGATACCCATACCCAATGTTACAACAAACATGAGTACCACGGAGCAAACCAATCCCACACATGTGGAATACAGTATTACTCTGAAAACAACAACGATTTCAATTAGACTTAGTATAAGTTCTTCTATTCAATGGATAGGGTAAACCAGGCAAACGTGCCCCAGTCGATAACGCGCCCCAGTCGTAAAAATCATAAATGCATTTTGAATTTGGCGCTAATTCGACCCGAACAGTTCCGTGACACTAATATGGCGGCGATATAAACAACAAAGTGCCAGTCTTTTTTTTGTTTTAAGTGGAAAAAGTAACTAACAAGTAAGTATGACAGTTTGAATTTATTTTGTATCTCGTCTAACATCAAGTCAAAGTATTTGTTTCGTATTTTCTTCCGTTTTTTAAGTTTTATCCTATAGCTAACCACATTGAAGTTTTGTATACCTATAATTAAGTTCCGTTTTAGGCAAAACTTTGAATCAATAACAAGTGGGGCACATTACCCGATATTTTGGCTAATGTGCCCTGATTTGTGCCGGATAATGTGCCCCATGTGTGTATTAATTATTTTTAATTTATTTTGTAGTTTTCTAATATTTTTTTATATTTCAGGAAAAGGGAAAAGAAAAGGCTGCATGTCCAAGAAAATGGACGGAAGAAAACATGATTAGAGCAATAGAAGATGTCACCAGCAAGAAAATGGGAGACTAGCCGTTTTTTTTACGTACGTAATTCCTTCATGAACCTTACGAAGACACTTCATAAAGGCTGGAAATGCAAGCAGAACATGGGTAGACCATCTGAATTAGGTAACGAAAATGAATTGAGGCTTGTCGCTTACATTAAACGTCTCGAACGTTTAATGTGAGCGACGAGCCTAAACTTTTTTAAAGAAAAAAAAAGAAGACGCAG
Organism: Spodoptera frugiperda; assembly: GCF_023101765.2. NCBI lineage: Eukaryota > Metazoa > Arthropoda > Insecta > Lepidoptera > Noctuidae > Spodoptera > Spodoptera frugiperda. Next base: position 9,160,448 of record NC_064213.1, on the reverse strand, counting down.
AAGAAAAACTTGACCTTGGCACCAACAAAACGTAAGAAGAATGTGTCATTCTCATCTTCCTCATCGGAAAGTGAAGAATTACAGCTCAGTGAACCTAGTGAAGAATGTTCCAGTGAAAACGATAACACTTGTGTAGTGTCTCGAGTCTTACTACCATACGAAGAAGAAATCTGACTGGATTCAGTGTTTGCAGTGTTTTGGCTGGTTCCATGAAGACTGTTCAAACGTTTCGGAGAAATGTAACAAGTGTGGTGGAAAAATAAAGGAAAAGGGAAAGGAAAAAAGACAAGAAAATAAGAGGTTTTACTGGGGCACAAATGACTGATGTATCAGGGTAATGTGCCCCACCCTAGACTTTAAATAAATGTTGATCTTAGTTGTTTTAATTGCGTTTAAGAAGATTTTTTTTAGTTTTTGTTATGCAAATTGAGCCAAAGGTTAAGACTAATCTATACATATACATAATAAAATCGTAGAAAAGTGCTGTCTGTACATTGAAAATAAAAATAAAAAAAATAGCCGGGGTTATTGTTATGTCGATGTCGAACCCAAAAATGTAATTAACTTTTTTTTGTCTGTTTGTCTGTTTATCTGTTTGTCTGTTTGTCTATGCGCGCTAATCTCAGAAACGGCTGATCCGAGTTGGATGCGGTTTTCACGAATATATTGTAGTATGCTTCAATTTACATTTAGTGTTTGTTTCATGTCAATCGGTTCATAAATAAAAAAGTTATGTCAAATTAAAGAATCACGTCGAACACTATTCTATGCTTATACCAATAATCTCCGCAACTATTTGACGGATTTGGTTGAAATTTGGTACAGATATAGTTTAGAACCTTAGAAAGGACATAGGATTTTTATTTCAAAAATCAAAAAATCAAAAAATAAATTTATTCCGGACATACAGCGCATGTTCAATTCCGTACTATAAGTACGAAATTGAACAATAGTGGTCCTGCTGTTTCGTATATTCTAAATTGGTTTCGTTGTATTTGTCAATTAATAATTTTATTAGTTGGGTTTTCCTGGTTTTCTGGTTAAACTATTTAACGTAGGTTTAGTTTGATATCGATTATTAGTAGTTACTGTAGTTAGTTTGTTTGATAAAATTGTAAGTCTAATTTATAAATTAATTAGATTAGATTTCGTCGTTTCTTTTAAATTATTTAGTTTAAGCTTGGTTATTATAGCATAGAGGATAGGTTGTAATATAATTTCTTTTTTAATTGTTATAAATTCGTAATTCGTAGCTTTCTTTAGTTTTAAGTTAGTTTTCATCTTAAGTTCGGAAAGATTATAATATTTCTTTAGTTTAAGTCCGTTTTTAAACTATTTTTTCAATGCCCTAAGTGAGTATACATCTATTAAATTCAAACGCAGAGCTCATTATGTTGATTTTTGAAGAGTCTTCCACAGATCTTCCACATCTCATTTTTGAAGAGATCCCGCGAGATCGGGAACTATGTGGTTAAAACCAAAAATTTGCCGGAAGTCACTATTCCACGCGAACGAAGTCGCGGGCAAAAGCTAGTTACTTAAATAAAGATGTTTTATATAATACTGTTTGTTATTTGAATTCTCCGAATTGTGGGGCACGATTGCCTGATTTACCCTAATTGTCATTCTGCCGGAGCATCTGTATTAATATTTCAAATTAATCAGAAACATTGAAACATATTCGCAGTAAGAAGGGATAGTCACAAAATTTTTCGTCGGATCCTGGTCACAATATCGATTGGAAAGTTCACTTGCCATGACTACGGGAGACTCATTGCTCTCGTATCAGCTTGTTACGCCAACAGAAGTAAACATTACACTGTAAGTTGTCTGTCAAAGACAAAGGTTAATAAGTGCCCTAGTAAATGGTCCTATGTCCAAGGACCTTAGGATATGGTCTTAAGGATATTTACTGACCCCACGCTAAGTACTGAGTGTATTGAAATAACCCTAAGCAAACCAGTTATGCGCAATTTTTAGGACCACTTGCGAAATTCTTCACAAGTATTTTTTGGAATAATATTAACTGATGGTAAGCAATCAGCGTCGCCAATGGATACTACCAAGAACAAAGTTCGAATAAAAATACTTAATGCGCAGTACTTCGGGAAATTATTGTGGTGAAGAGCCCCACAATGAAACAGATAACAAAACAGAACGCATATCTACAAGCATCTAAACAGACTTACTTTTCAGATAAGTACATAATATTAGACATAAAACTCATTATCGCCCCCATCTTGCTTAAGTGGAATTTATAACGTGTGTTTTGAAAATATACAGCTATAAAAGCTAAAAATATATGAGACCACGCCGATTGCTTGGCTCACTCGGTTATGACTTGAGTATAAGAAACAATAAAATTGACAATGAAATTGTTCGTGACATAGTTTTGACAGGATTATTGTACAGAGGTCATAATTCCATTAAAATATTATTAAATATGGGGTGGGAATGTGGCCCCCGCTTTGTTTTTGAGGCCTTATGTTAAATGTAAAAGGAAAATATGCATAGTAAATGCGACGAGGCTATTGATGCTAGACTACCCTGGGATTTGCATCGGTATAAGGATGCCGTCGATTGCAACCTCTGTAGGGCCTTCGAATAGAGGGAAGTGAAGTTATGTAAACCTCTTTGGATCATCGAGGTATCGCATCGCGTCCTCCTTTCTTTTGCTGTCGATAGGAAAGAGTAAGTGGATGCATCTTCGTGATGTGCACGGAGAGTGTGTCCATATCACAACGACATATTAGGGTTTTATTGTAACTTTCGTGAGACATACTAAATTAATTATTATGTTATCGGTTTACTCACGTAATTATTTGACGAGGAACTCGACTAGTTTTAAGTCATACAAGCGAGTGAGAAATAGCTAAAGCTATATAAAATAGCGAGGGAGAAATCCTTCGTACCCTGGAAAGTACGTGAGGCCATCGAAATAAGTCGTCGTCCCAACTTCAACAGAGACGGTGGCTGGGCATTACCACCTGCCTGAAAGCCGAGTCGTCAGCCTACAATGTTGCGGGTCTGGAGTGTGACACAGTGAGCGCGGTATGTAACACCGTTTTTGCGTCGACCCGAGAATCGAACCCAACTCCTACGCAGTCGCCGACCTACCACCACCGCCTAGCGAACGAGTCTAACGAGCCAACATCGTCGCGCGCGCCGTATAGTGCGCGTGATTCCAGACAGGGGCGCGATGGGTGCGAAACTCGAGTCGCCATTAGCAGCGCGACAATCGCCGCGTCTGCTCATGAATATGAGCCTCTAGCATGGCTTGAAACTAGTCGAGTTCCTCGTCAAAACATTACGTGAGTAAGCCGATAACATAATAATTGACATATTAGGGCACTATAGATCGTTAGCAACTGGTATTAAAGGAGACCTAGGTATGTCCAAAAGTACTACTTCCTTCATCAAGGCTTCGCTTACATCACACAATTGTGATGTTCTTCCATAACCAATGTATGTTGAGTTGTTAACGAATTAATAAATGAAACAGTAGTGCAAACATTCCAAGATAAACGTTTATCTATATTATCATTTTTATAAGGGGCTTTCATTAGCGTTATTTTTGCATTAGTTTTTTCACATGTTCAAACATAATATTACATAATACTTGCGGTTAACATCTTTAATACTAACTTTGAAGGCTTCTCGTGGTTTTTGGACAACAATTTGGGAAGAGTCCGATTAATAAATATTTTTCCTGATCATAAGACCTATCCAGTGACACCACAATGATTCCTATTAAACCGAATAATAAAATACCCATTCTTCTTTGCACTATTTTTGTAGCAATCGAGTAATTGATAATTTTGTCGCACACTGATCGCGTACTATCAAAATGATTTTTCTACTCGTTTGCCACAATCCCATAAAAAAAACCACAAATATGAGATTTCCACAAATATTTAAAACTTCATTGAAAATGGTTAGTACTAAGTGCTCACACCCAAAAAAACACAACTTAGAAAAGAAAAACAATATAATCATTTAACAAAACAAAGAGCAAATTACAAAAAATAAAATAAAGAAAATCTATAAAAAAAAATAAACTGGCATAGCAAACACTGGTAGATGATCATAAAAATCACGTGATCAGTTCTAAGGTGACGTTTCTATTGCGTCCCCTTAATTTAGAAAACAGTGCCTCAAGATCAATCTCTCCGTTAAGAGGTATTTGCATGGTGGCCTTAATCGTTGGCAAGGTGGTGGTCCTCTGGGACACTGGGTAAGTTGTGTCCATCCTGCGCCTGAAGTCCTCTGTCTCCAAACTGGGCTCATCGAGCTCTTCGCCAGATCTTCTAGCCGAACCTGAACTCGCTGGAATTATCAAAAAAGTACATATGAGAACAAAACACGGTGGTTAAAGGTTTTATTTAAACTTTTAATGCAATACTTATTGACTGATGTAACAATTTTGTACCGGCCGTGCACCTTCATTCCAAATCCTTGGATTTTTAGCAATGTCGCCACGCCTTTTATCCCCGAAGGGCACATTACGGCACGTAATGCCGCTATTCAAAGTACACCCACTTTTCACCATTTTTATTAAAGTCCCTTGTAATAGGGGATGAGCCTATTGCCATATACTGGGCACAATTCCAGACTCCGTGCTACTACTGAGAAAATTTCGAAAATCCGTCAAAAAGCCCAGCAATATTTCGTCCGGCCGTCCGGCCGTCACAATTGCGACCACTCGACCAACGAGGCAGTTTTTTTTTTAGCTTCTAGATAAAAAGACAAGTAGCCTTTTTAAAAGGCGCCTCATACTTACGTTTCCTAACCCTCAGGTCCACGTAGCAATAGTTGTAACCAAGGCCTATACCAAGCCCCAACATGATACACAGCGTCAGTATAAGGCAAATAACCACTGCTGTTAAGGCGCAAAATGACGCCAACCTGAAAAAATACAACAGATTTTCACTTAAGTATAATTCTTTAACATATCCCTCACACCTTTGAATCTGCAAAGGGGCAGACAACGGTGTATATTGCACATCATATTATAAAATGAAACAGCCAATTTTCACCATTTTCATAAATAGGGGTGGGCCTATTGCGTAATATAGGTACTGTTTTATGATGTTTATAGCCTATTGCACAAAAGTACTTTGTATGAGCACAATATAAAAAGTCCTAATCAAATATTCGACCACTCGTTGTACCTAATGGGTGAAATTGGGACTGTAACATAATTCAGAGTCACATTTTAATATCATCACTATTATAATTATTCTCCTTCAAGTAGGTGAAGGAGATGTTATCTAAGAATTAACATATTGATCTTACTTTTCGAAAACATATAACCAATTCCCAATGGAGGTCCCGCATCCCCCACATCCGCCACCACCCCCACAACACATCTTGAACACTAATAAAAACGCTTTAAAAGCTACAAAATAAAATATAAAAAATGTATTAATAAAATACAAAAAAATCTATGTATAAATCAATGATGATATATCAAAAGAAAATAATATGAAAATTATAGAACACAGAGTATAAAAAGACATATTAGTATTTGTCAGAAAAAAAAGTATGAAAAAGAAAGGTTGCGTTACTTATGAACATAGACGTTGTCAGTTATGCCCACGGAATAGAAAAACTAGTTTCTATATTCCTTGGCCATACCCCAAGTAGGTAAGACGTCGACGGTTTTGAATCTTATTGCCGTGTTTTCTATTAATTGTTAAAAATAATTTAAATGCTTTTACATCATCACATCAAGAGCATATTAGTGGGCACCGCTGACTAAACCGTCTTCTCGCATGGAGAAGGTTTGAGCATTAATCACTACGCTTGCTCAATGCGGGTTGGCGGTTTCGAGCTTACAATTAGAAATTATAAGCCTAGGTTTCCTTCGCCGTTAGTTAATGATGTCTAAATAATCATTAGAAAATATACAATGTGATAGGCGTGGGACTTCTAACCCGTTAAGGCTGAGTACTACATCTAATTTTATCGACAAAAAAAGTAATATGGGGGGTTAAACCCCTAATTGAAAATATAGGAACATAGTGATTTTTTCGGTAAGAATAATTCACAAATTATTTTTTTTCTCACCAAAACATTATCAAACATATTATTAGCTACCGTTTGTCGTTTTTTTTTTGTTTATACGACGCATACAACCTTTGATATCAAAAAAGTAAAAAAAATATTAAAATGGCCATAATTTTTAGGGGCGGGGATTCGACCCCTTCGACCCAGGACTTTTGTCGTTAAAATTCGATGTAGTATTCAGCCTTAACGGGTTAGAAGTCTCACCCCTATCACATTGTATAAATAACTGGGAAATAGTCACACAAAGTTAGTAGGTTTCGGACCCGTTTTAGTGAGGTAAAAATCCCACACTCCCTAGTCTTGCTCCCCACAAAGCTAGGTGCCAACGCCAGAGGCGTCCTTTGAAGGTTTCGCATATTTAAAAAAAGCATTCGAAACCGCACTCTCACACACGAGAAGCGGGTGTCTTAAACCTCCGGGCCACCACGACATTTGAATTTGATTTAAACAATTTCCCTACTACATACATATATTAAATTAATACATTATTAAATTGTGTAGAAAATAAGTAAAGTGATGTTAATGTGTAGAAAAGAAGTAAAGTAAATACTGGCCCTCGCAAATTCCAGAGAGTTTGACAGAAAAAAATGATATTAAGTTTTTTAAACTTCACTCCGTAGAATGATATTTATAATAATTTACAAATTACAAATACAATAATATTATTTTTAATTTTCCAAACTTCTTACCATGTTGGGGTACAACGTATTAGAAGTTGACCATATGCCAGACCCGCTTAAAAAGTAAGTAGAAATAATTAGATTTGTTGTAGTATAAAGTTTAAAATTTCGGAAGCGAAAAAATATCTTATTCATGCATTTTTATTATACGGGTGACGATCATTCTACTGACATTTCGCTAGTTTGCATCATCATCGCCAAAATAGGTTTCACATTGATAATTTCAAGGAAGCAACTGCTTTGTAGTTATCTTCCAGAACCTGTTAATGACAAAACCAGTTTTTTGGTTAAGCCAACCAAATTTTGGGGCACCTGACACTTTGGTTTATCCCAAGTTATTCCTTTAGATGACTTTCACCTTTAAACATAGAAGAATAAGCCGTAACCACTATAATTTAATGTTCTAATTTGACTACAGTGAAACTAAACTTGTCCACCATACGTTATATTTCCAGTCAGCCTCGCTGGAAAGTCTGTCTAACTGTTACCCTGGTCCTTGTGGCCATCACTGGCACCGCTGTAACAATCGGAGCGCTCACTGGCTACACGTACTGCTACATTGAACATCACACGATGGGAGGTGAGACAGACCTTAATTTTTCCAGGTATTTCAAGCAATAAATCAACTGACAACAACTGTCAACACGTCATATGAACAACCCTTTATTGAATTATCGGCCTCCTCTCTAATCTTCACGCTTGGCGAGTTGGAGGTCCCTGTTTAAAATGTTCAGTAGCCTTAGTTTCGTTACAAATGGTACTGATTGGTTGGTTCATCCGAGCCGGCCAATCAGAGCGCCAAACGGACTCTCGTTTCGATTACTTTAAACGTAAAGTAAACTTGTACTAAGAGCTCAGATTCTATCCCTCTATCTACAATAAACTCGTGATGACAACAAACTTGGTGACTGTATCAAGACTCAGTTTGTGACGATGTCAATGAACTTTGTTACAGGGCAACAGAACCGTACAAATAACTTCACATATGTGCGGCTGACTCCAGTTTACGAAAGTGAAAAGGCGAAGAGAAATAGATCCATAAACGGAGCTATATCAACCCTCTTAATCACTAAGCTCTTTGATTCTGGTTGGTCGCAGACCCACGATGAACCTTCAAATGACCCTTCAAATGACGACTCCTCAAGCGAAGAAGAAGGTTGGATACACATCTTACTTTGAATTGTATTGTCAATTATGTCTTCTACTGAGGGTTTTCGTTTTGTGCCCACTAGATGGCTCTATTAACAATTGAATTCATTTTCACTGTAAAACAGTTTAATTAAAGGAAATGAGATTCAATAAAATAACTTTCATATCTACATCTTTTCTCTCGTACGCCTATACAAAAACCCTCATTTGGACAAAGTAATTGACGTGGTTTTATCATCTAGATGTATCTGCTGGTAATGTACTAGTAAAATTGTATGTTATTATATTGCATTTTTAATGGCAAAATAAACTTGATACGTAGAAATTTTACCTGACGCTTCGCATTGAACTCTATTCCGACTTATACACATCAAAAGACGTCACATTACATTAATAGTAATTTATAGAACGAAATGAAAGTGAAAGCTGATGTGCCTAGGTTTTTTCCTAGCTACTGACTATAAAAAAAACACAACGTCGGGGGTAGGCAGAGGTACACATTACGGCACGGAATGCCGCTATTGCAGTAATCATTTGCCCGACCCGGGCATCGAACCCGAAACCCCTTATGCGGCTGTCGCAGTTGGCGACCACTCGACCAACGAGATAGTCAAGCTGCCAAAAAGACAAACTGATAAAAACTCAAACTTCTAGCTATATTCGTGTGATAATGACAGATGCACTCACCCACGGGACGCACGCACATCTCAGGATGCAGTAAATCGGATGACATCACTTAATCCATTTCATTTGAGTGCTGTGGTGCACGTATTACATGTCAGAGTATCAGATCTAGAACGCTAAAACTTCTGTCTCTCAGGTCATTTGAAGCTAAAGAGTTTGTTTGATTGATTGATTGAACGCGTTAATCTCCAAAACTACTGATTCAAATTAAATAATACTTTTTGTTAAAAGAGAGAGCTTTGCAGCGGGTGAGATTGCGTGAAAGTAGTTAGAATTTTGCACTACAAAAAGTTTAAAACATTAGAAGAAAATTGTTACATTTATACAGATAAGTACGCAGAATAGATACCACCCATTGTGTCCATCTCCAGTGAAGTTCATAAATTGGAGAGCACGATTCCTACGCTGGCGGTCGGTGGTCGCGACGATAAAATGATCGAATATCCCGTGATCCCTTGAGGGTAATTGAGCATGTTCATTCAAAAACTCTGCTTGAAAGGGTCAGTACAGACGTGCTACAACTTGATGCAATATGGGTGCTAAACAATCTTTATATATATAATTCTTCTGTGTTTAAGTGTGTAAGTGTGTAAGTCATTGAACTTCTCTTAAACGACTGGACCGATTTTGATGAAATTTTTTGTGTGTGTTCAAGGGGATCTGAGTGACGAACACATCACGGTACGAGTAAATGTTTTACATTTGATCCGACAAATTTCATGCAGCCTGTGTTGACGTATTAAGCGAACATTTTGTAGTGTAGCCGGACTGCTACTGTACATCGTACAGCCATTTTATACCATTTGTGTTATAAATCCCATGGGTTTGAGCCTATTGCCATATACTGGGCACAATTCAGAGTCCGTGCTACTACTTTGCCCGACCCGGAATCGAACCCGAGAGCCCTTGTCCGGCGATCGCACTTGCAACCACTCGACCAACGATGCAGTCCCTCTCTCAATATAAGGCTATCTCTAGATAAAAGCAATAACTTTATATCTACACTAATATTATAAAGCTGTTTGATTGTTTGTTTGTTTGTTTGAACGCGCTAATCTCAGAACTACTGGTCCGATTTGAATAATTCTTTTTGTGTTGAATAGTGCATATATCGGGGAAGGCTATAGTTTATAAAACATCAAGCTATCACCAATAGAAACCAGCAGAGCGGGTGAAACCTGCGCGGAAGTAGCTAGAATGGTAATAAAAAGTAAATCAAGTACATTTACGCGGCTTATTATAAAATAACTTATTACAGTAGCCGCGTGCACAGCTTATAGCTACGGCCTCCGTTTGGGCTCAAAACTGATTCAGTATACGCGTGATATTGTGTACACCAAAATTATTTATAAATACTCACCATTTATCATGTATAGTAAAGGACCAAGCGTCAGAAAAACCAAGGTAACGGTAAACGGGGTGAATAGGAATGGGGAGGTGAATAGTGACAGAGGAAGGATAAATAGGTATTATTTACCCCCCTGTTTTAAGGCACTATACATTCCCAAAAAAGATTAACTTACCTACTCTACCTACCAAATGCTTTTTTACAATATTTTATCCTAAAAGTTGCTGTTTGTGGAGACTACAGTAGTCAGTCTGATGCTGCTAAAGGATGAGCGAGCTGCACCGAAGTGGAATCGATGGGACCGACGCGACGTGTGACGAACACATCAGGGAACGAGTAAAAGCTTTCATGCAGCCTGTGTTGACGTATTAAGCGAACATTTTGTAGTGTAGCCGGAAAATACTTTTAAACTTCCTTTTAAATAGAAAATTGAAAGATTGCCAATCGATCCTCGTTGTTTCATAATGTTTGACTTGTTCGTCAACTGGCGAATGTCAAACTCGCGAGTGGTTATTATGGTCTAATATAAATGCAAAATTAAAAGAAACCTGCGCTATTGATGAACACGCGAGTTTGACACTCGTCAGTTGACGAACAAGTCATCTGTTTTATAACTCTCAAACTTGGTATGTCAACTGTCATAAATGGACTGCACGGTTGGCGTGTTAGCTGGTCAACCGACTGCCGTGCAACGTGTAGCGGGTTCGATTCCTGCACGGCACCACTCTTTGTATTATCCACAAATTATTGTTTCGGGTCTGGTATTGTCGGGTGCTTCATGTATGTGAACTTGTATTTTTGTAAACGCACCGACAACACAGGAGTCCTAGTGTGGTATTTAAAAAAACAAAAAAAATAGTATGATTAATCAATAATCACATAACATAGATAATTTGTACCTTTAGTCTAAGTATCTCGCCAGGTAGTATGGCCGAAGAAACTCTAGACGATTGAAAATATTTTAACATAGAAAATCATAATAAATTATTTGCCAACCTGCATATTATCTTTAGATTTCTCTCACTCATCACTTTGAATTTTAATTCACAATATGAATATGCAAACGTAACATTAAACATCATAAAGATCATTATTGGTTGCGCAATCGCATCAGAACAGGTTGGCGAAGAGTAGTCATATTTGTCATGAGTCATAACATAACCGGTCTATGTAATTTGAGGAACAATTGGCTAAAGGAGTCCGGCGGTCCTCTCGGTACTAATTATTATTGATTCTGTTATGCGGAAGAATTTAGGATAGTCTGTCATTTGAGCTTCTTGTCGTTGCATCAGATGTTTGATAAACGGTTTTTTAAATGTCTAGTTGTTAATTTATTTTGATTAGTCGTTTTGTTTCGTATTTTGTTTCAATATCTCTATTACATAATAGAACTCACTAGTGGTCGCAATTGCGATTGTCGGGCAAGGGGTCTCGGGTTCGATTTCCGCATCGGGCAAAGTGGACTGGGCTTTATCGGATTTTCGATCTCTCAGTATTAACACGGAGTCTGGAATTGTGCCCCGTATAGGGCAATAGGCTCACCCCCTATTATATGAGACTACAATTTCAATTCAGTGGAATGTGACCTGGTACAATTCCAAACTGAAATCTAGTCATCTTGAAATCTTAAGAAAACAAACAATACTTTACGAAACCTGGGAATGGAACCCAAGATCAAATCAATCAGATTTTCAAGACAATTCTCTTTTAAATTACTTCCTTGTTTTAGAACTTATATATTGTGCAATCATCTTGAAGTTTTTTCTATAAACAGAACAGATTAATATTTATTTATACAATAGTTCGTATCCTTGAGGTTTTTTTTTTTGTAACTCGTCAGAGAGTTTAGCAAAAAGTTAACACGTAGGTTCAACATGAACAAAGTTAAACAATTAAATCATTGAGTTGATTTTTTTAATTGTTTTTGCTCCAGTTAGTTTCTTATTAGCAGTATAGCGAACGAAGGTGAACTGTTTGCTCTTGTGGCTATCACACCTATTTTCCTGTAAAATATACACTCAATTATAATTATTTAGGCACATTGGTAGATGGCGCGGAAATCGCATTTAAGGTAAGTTCCATAATTATTATATGTCCTTGCGTTATTATTGTTTGGTTATTTTATCAATTGATTTCGATTTTCGAGTAATTGTTTTCGATACAAAATCATTACTAAGGAATAGGTTAAGTCATCATTATATGTCTCTGAGTGTGGCAGTTAGATTTATTATCATCTAAAAGTAACATCGGTTGTGTCCACAAAATACAGTAATTTTAGGTATAATGGTATTCCTAATGATGTAAAAACACGTCTATTACCTAGTTCTGTCTGTCTGGTACCCAAAATAATCATTATAAAATCATTTTCCAAGTATTTGTTGACATTGGTTTCCAAACGACAGTGTTTGTGTTTATACAGGCCATGATACAGACAGACAAACCTGACAGGGATCATCTTATTAGATATTATGATATATGATAACACACCTACCAAGTTTTAATAATAATAAAAAAACAAGTTATGTTACTAAGTCAATTTGCTATGGCTCGCCCAAGGTCAGAGACACAGAAAACAGAATAACTTATGGTCATTTATCAATCAAATACAAACTAATTTTGCGTATCTGTAAATAATCGGTCAAATTGGTCACTTATCACCACTTAGAATAGTGGCTCCTGCTACGACTTTCTATCTATTAAGACTGTAAACCTTCTAAACTTAAAAACCACTGAACGGATTATAATACAATTTTTACCAAACGATAGAGTAGTTTGTCAACTCATTTTGTTTATGATTATCTTTTATCAACGTAAGTTTTTGATATTTGTGGAGAAGTTTACCTATTAAATTCCCCAAGGGCTAGGCAGAGGTGCACATTGTGGCACGTAATACTATTCTACAATGTACACCCACTTTTCACAATTTATGTTGTAAGTCCCAAGTGGTGAGCCTATTGCCAAATACCGGGTACATTTCTAGACTTCATGCTACTACTGAGAAAATTTCGAAAAACTGCAACAAAACTTCGCCCGACCCGGGAATTGAACCCGACACCCCTTACCGCGGCAGTCGCACTTGCAATTACTCGGCCAACGAGGCAGCTCCTAATTAATATATTGCTCTAAAAAGTATACAATAATTGTTGCTATTCAACTATTGATATATAAGATATTTCTATAAAAAACCAAGTGTTAATCAAGAATCTAATTCACATATTCACATATTTTATACACTACTTACATCACAAAAATGCAAAACTTAATCAATTGATGTTTAACTCATACAAATACTGAGAAGTGATAACTAAGTCGGTAACAATCGGTGAGATTCCCACAATAGCATTAAACAATGGGCGATGAGAAACAAAACAAATGAGTTCCGAGCCAACAACTGACCATCATCAATACTTCGATTTAAAACAAAACGATTTTAAGTCAACCGTAGCTTACTTCACTTCACTTTGATATTTTTCACCTTTTACTGCGCAAAAAGTATGTACTTTAGGTTCATATTTCTCCTTTAAATACGGTAAAACGGGGTGAATATAGAATTCAAACGCCTGAATAGACACAGGAATGGGGTGAATAGTGTTAGAACATTTCCCAACATTCACCCCACTTCTGTATCTATTCACCCCTTGAATTCTATTCACCCCGTTTTAAGGTACGTAGATAGATAGAAAACACGCGTTGATCCCATGCATAAAGGTGGGTGTAATCTTCAGAACCTCACGAACTACAGTCCTTACTACATCCATCTTTAGCTGCCATCATATTTTATGCTTTCATATACAATGCAAGGTTATACTATCACCCTTTATCCTGGTGGGCGGGGTGCATAATAATATGTGAAATGCAAACACTACTTATTTAGGTATATTCTACAGACCGTGTATATTATCCGATTGGGTATATTTCAGGTCATATTACATAGAACACCTATTATATTGAACACACTAGTATATAAAATCTAAAAAGTTATTTGTAATATAATAACTTATATGATTATGCAATAACATTTCCATGCACACAAAATAATAACAAATAAAAAAGTTAGTTCTAATAATTTTGACCTTTTCTTCCGTGTATTATCGCATAATATATTTTATTTAAGACTGGTTCCGTAGGTCAGTAGCTAATAACTTGATTGAAAGTAATTTATGTCGAGATTTTTCTGAACACGCTATAAAATTAAAATACATAATGTTTTAATTTACATTTTCATCTACTCATTATATTTTTAGATAATGTTATAAATAAAATTAAAGCAATCAACAATAAATAGACACGTGATAGTTCGGTTAAAATATTAGTTGTATCTAAAACACAGTCTTTACAAAGCCAAATCCTACCCAATTTGTACGACAGCGAACCCAAGTTTAATTAATTGTTATCAGCACAGCATTTCACAGAACTACTTACCTACCATGTTCACTTAATTACTGCATACGTATTTATTATAAGTTTATAACCTAGAAAACAAAAATGGTGCTTGACAATCCATCAACAGTCAGCAGTAGCACGTCTCATAAACTTGTTACCACAATCCGGTTCTCGCGTCCCGTTGAACCCTAAAAAGGATGAGTGCGTACAAAAAAGATTGAAACTACGGCTTTATAGTGACGTGTTCCCGTGCCGTTCCGACTGATCGCACGCGCCGGCTGCGGTGCGCGCGCGCTCCTCTCCTACTCAAAAACTAACAATTCCTTCTAAAAATTAATTAACAAATAAAACAGCGCGCTTATATTGTATACGAACCGTAATTTTTCATTACATTCCGTAGTTTCTGATAAGTAAATCGTTTCGTTTCTATTCAATCAGTATTTCTGTGTTCGCGTATTGTGTTCCGAGTGAAATTTTATTGGATGTGATAATACTTTCGGCCTTCATGCTTGCAAACTTATTGGTCTCGTGACGTGTGTGGTAAACAATAACTATTGGATTTGTTCGTACAGGTGCGTATTACAGCTTGATTTGATTTTATTATCATTAAATTAAAAAGTGAGAACATTTTCATAGAAATTAAATTTTGTGTTACGTTTTCATCTTATTGATTTGTATGCAGTTTGGTGTTTGTATTAAGTGAATCAACTTTAAGCAGTATTCATTTATATTCATTTATCACATAAACTCGTTGTATTTTATTACTTTTCGCTGCAAACAACTTATGGTTTCATTCTATGATCGTAAAACAACATACTTATTTACGAGATTTTACAGACACATCTAAAAACGGCAAAAATAAAAATAATATAATATTTTACTACGTAAGGGAACTGTCACTTGGTAATATTAACTTTAAAAATTATGATTATATTTGTAATTCGCTATCAACAATGAACACTGTATTCTTTATTTCAATATCTTCAATTTTAATGATGCTATTTGATTTGGGTAGTTCTTCGAAATTTGATTCTTCGACTGATTCATATGGCCAAAATTTAATTCCACTTTAAGATCTGTAACACGTGTTCATATGAAAATAGTTATACCAAATAACGTATATTTGAATGAGGGACTCGTTTTAAAAATATAGTTTTCGAAATATCGACGTTTGAATATTTTCTGCCCAGATGAATCAGAAATTGTTACAAATGAATCTGTTGAACAATTGAAAATTGTATGTAAATGAGCTCTGTATTTATTTTAATTGTTAGCATACCATTTTCGAGTACTTTCGCACAGAGAAGTCACGAGCATTCATCATCACGCTTGCTCAGGGCGGATTAGCAATTTCAGACTCATATTAATTAAATTCCTCAAAAAAAAGATTTTAAATTGTAGCTATAACATTTATAGCTAAGTTAATTTAAAAATAAGACTAGTAAAAAAATGGACAACGCAACAAGAGCATTATTTTATGATTCATATGCGGTTTTGACCATACGAATCAGGCACAGATAAATCAGGATTTTGCTTACAATCATGCATAACTCATCGTATATACAGACTTCATTCTTATCATTTTTCTACACGAATGTATAACCAAAAAGCTTCACACGAAACATAGATTGAAGTTTTAAAACTGTAAAGTAAATTTTATAAAATAGGCATTGTAATCAGGATGACATGTAAACCAAACACAGATGAATCAGATATTTACCTTAGTAACACCTGGATCTAAGCCAACCAGCCGCACGTCCGCCTCCTAGCTTGTCCGTTGCACACCTGGTTTCCCTCCGCACAGGAAGCCAGACTCTAATTATTAATACCCGACCAAGTATGGTCATTCGTAGCTTACGCCATATTAATCAGTATTATACGCCGGACACTTCTTATTTATTTATTTATAATCATACTAACATAGTTATAACGACTGCATATTTTTTTTTGAAGAGGTCAACTCATCTCCTTTCGATGTAATTATAATTTATATTGAAGTATCAAAGGGAAAATGCGAAATCGACTACTTTGTTCCGGAAAATGGCAAACGGACACACCATATGAATCAGAAGAACAAGCTTTAAAAAAAATATTTTGTACCTAGACTGCAATTATTTAAAAAATATTATTTGTCCTAGTAACTGATATAGCTAAACTATACTAAAAAAAATATTACATGCCGTTTTGTTAGTTGGTTTCAAAAATATTCCCAAAGACATCGAAAATTTTGTCTCTGAAGAACTACCCATTTATTTTTACTTAATGTCAATTTGGATAGATGGACCTTGAAGAAAGCAAAAACTTAAAACAATTAATTATAACAAGGTGGACAGACGACCTGATTAAGGTCGCAGGGAGCCGCTGGATGCAGGTCGCTTCCAACCGGCCTATCTGGAAATCATTGAGGAGGCCTATGTTCAGCAGTGGAAGTCTTATGGCTGATATGATGATGATGATGATGATGATGATGATGATATCATAAATACGCGACGAAGACGATGGTTTTTTAGTAATGTAGCAGTATTAACAATTGACTATATTAAGTTGGTACCTCAGCAATCATAGGTATATTACCTCCAAAGTCTACTGGACCACCGAGGCAGACGGCGACATGATTTGTCTAATAACAGACAGGTCAGGGCCAATGCCGGTCAACCGATCAAATAAATCTATTGTAGTGGCCTCGACCTACGAGTTACGACCATCATTCGTTTTAAGACTACTTAATAGGTACTATGAAATTAGTCAAATAGTATTTGTATAAAATAACTTAGCCATAATATATAAAAACTATGACAAAGTGTTCTGCTAGGTTCAGTTAGCAAACAAACTAAAAGAAAATTAGCTACTTAAATGTACAACCGTCCATGAGTTTCTAACACATCGATGTCGCCCAGCACAGATGGGACCCAGTTTGGCTAATTAATGCCTGATCCGGAGCAGCGGACTACTTAGCGGGTTTACCGGGGCTCCGACTCGAAAAGCAGGCGTAGGGACGGGGTGGTTTTTAGAACGTCACAGTCTGACACTCACTCTCGTCTCGCCTAAGGCGGGAGAAGACATTGGATGATTTTCGCCCTTAAAAAAAACATCGATGTCAACGGGGAAAGTGTAGAGACAGCTGGCAGATATTGTTACAATGTAGAACTATACTTTAAACTCCGTCCAAAAAAACCAAACTCAAACTCAGACTCAAATATTTTATTGCGTTCATGTCTAGGTACATAGGTATTACATTATTATATTATTATATTAACCGATTCCAGTCACGGAAAATATTGACTAGCGTTTTAAAATAAAAACAATATTATTTTTATTGGAAAATCCCCAAAGACACTCAATACGTAATCTGACAAAATAGACATAGTTTTAAACAAGGGTTTTCCTTCTTCGATTTACCTAATTATGAGGAAAACTTGGTTCCAAATAAGTCAGTTGAAGTACCCATGTTCCTTGTGACTCAGTTCAAATTCCAAGACTGCTAGTAATTAGATGGACGGCAAAACGAAGCTCCCTTTAATTTAGTTCGTGTGTCAAATCGAATGCGGCATGCACAAAGCTAGCAACTCGATCATCTAATTGCAATTATGGTACAAAGTTCATTTGTTTGTGCGGACGTAAGGTCTATTTTGGCGTGTCTTGAATATGTGCCCTTTACGGTTAATCTATACTAATATTATAAAGCTGAAGAGTTTGTTTGTTTGTTTGTTTGTTTGAACGCGCTAATCTCCGGGACTACTGGTCCGAGTTGAATAATTCTTTGTGTGTTGGATAGTGCATTAATCGAGGAATATAAAACATCACGCTATGACTAATAGGACCCATGTAGAGCGGGTGAAACCGCGCGAAAGTAGCTAGTAGTTAATAATACCTAATGTAATTTCTGAGATAGACAGATACCCATAATGGTCATTAAAACCACAATAATACTTTATCCGACTCCTATTTAGTGTTCAGTAAGTATCTTGGTGACCAATCGACCAATGAGAGCAGTCTATCAGCCCTGTGGGCTGTGAATAAGTCAGTGTGTATTGAGAAAGGTCATGGTCGGGACATTGGGTACGTAGGTATATAAGGAAAGATCAATCAACGTTAGGATTAGCTTTGAATGAACAAACAGTATGGTATAATTCTGGTTATTAACGAACGTGAATACTGTGAATGTTATTTATTCATAAAATATGTGGTCATCACTGTTTTTCCCCTTAAGAATTAGCAGAGATTCGTTGTTTTCCTACTTTTTGTCATAATTATATAAATTCCATGTCCTATTTCGGTAAATAAACGATGATGAATAATAATAAGTAGGTAAATGAAACATGTAGTAAGGCATTGACTTATTTTTATAAGTTTTTATTTTACTCGCGTCATTTTTTTCCTAGCAACTTTTACCTATACCTAAGCACCCTAAGGCCAAATCTCGGGTTTCTACCAGAAGGGTTTTAATCAGTAATCGCTAATCAACGCAAAAATTAACTTATCAGCTGTTAAGTCTCTTGACAAGTATAAGATGCTTTTTATAAGTGGAGAAAATCATCCAACGACTTCTCGACTCTTAGTGACTAAAAACCATTTATTGCTCAGCCCCCGTTCCGTCTCCTGCTTTTCGAGTCATAGCTCCAGTAATCGCCTAGGTAGTCCACGACTAATTTAGATGCTAGGATCGTCGTTTTAGGTACGTGATTACATCATAATTATAAGAAGACTATGTATTCGTTTGGTATTTTAGACCTCAGTGACCAAGTATTGCACACTGAATTCAACACTCCACATATCACCATATAGTATCACAAATTACAACCGATTTACCTACTCGTACAAGACAGATGAACAATGAATTAATTGATACAATAATGATTCGTCATGATGATGTGCCACTTATGAAATGATTTTGCGACTTTGTCGAAATAACATTTACATTGAGAACACATGTTTTGTATCTGCTCACGAAAAACGCCAATCAACAGTTATTAACGAATCATTTATGTATAATATTTAAAAAAAAAAAAAAAAAAAAAAAAAAAATTTATACAATGTGATGTCTTAACGAATAATTTTCAACGGCATGGTCGTATTATTCGAATACTTTTTAATCCACTCTTTGCTAGTCAAAATATTGAAGTGTTCATATAGGTAGGTAATAAATTAGTATGTCAGAAGTCAAGTATACAATTACTGAAAAAAATTGGTAATACATACTATACAATGTGATAGGGGCGAGACTTCTAACCCGTTAAGGCTGAGTTCTACACCTAATTTTATCGACAAAAGTCGGGGGTCGAAGTGGTCGAATCCCCTCCCCCTAAAAGTTATGGCAATTTTAATATTTTTTTTACTTTTTTTGATATCAAAGGTTGTATGCGTCGTAGAAACAAAAAAAAAACGACAAACGGTAGCTAATAACCTTGGCTAACTAATTCATTACTTTTTTCATATGTTTGATAATGTTTTGGTGAGAAAAAAAATCATTTGTGAATTATTTTTACCGAAAAAATCACTATCTTTCAATATATTCAATTAGGGGTTCAACCTCCCATATTATTTTTTTTGTCGATAAAATTAGATGTAGTACTCAGCCTTAACGGGTTAGAAGTCCCACCCCTATCACATTGTATATGATCTGTCGTCACAAATCGAACTTATATCTATGAACCGAATCGTTGGTAAGTTTTCTCTACCTCCATCTTACAGAATAAACAAAAGAAACATAATTGAGAACGTCCTCCATTTTGAGAAGTCGGTTAAAAAGCCTCCATACTAATGTTATAAATGAGAAAGTGTATGTGTCTGTTTATTTGTCTGTCTTTCACGGCAAAACGGAGCGACGAATCGCCGTGATTTTTTAAGTGGAGATATTAGAAAAGGTTTATACTGACATAAGCTATAAAACATCACGCTATAATCAATAGTAGCCGAGCGGTGAGAGAAATCGCGCGGAAGCAGCTAGTAATCTATAAAAACAAAAAGAATAACAATTTTCTTTGCACAAACGATCTAGTTTTCTATTAGGTCTTATCTTAACGTCCTTTTGTCTTGCGTTGTGTCCATTTCGTATCGTACCTGGGTAATTAGATTTGCACGAGCTAACTTAGACATTAATCGGTATCGGCTGTTCTAGTTCTGTTTACTAAGAACTGTAGGTAGGATCTAAACTGTAGCACTTATACATACATACATACATACAGCCTTTAAATGTCTACTGCTGCATAGAGAAGGAACGAGCACCACGGAATAAAGAATAATCTCTTCATCACACATGCCACAGCTTACTGAAAGTAGATGGGATTTAATTTCACCTTCTTTTAAGGGGGAAAATCATTCAATATCTTTTCTGAATAAAAATCACCACGTTCAGACTTTGGTGCTAAATTACTAAAACACACTTTTTCTGTGGATGACAAAAACGTCTAATTTCCATTGTCAGTTATGCAGCGTTTTTTTAAATAAAAACAATGACATAAAGCTCAATAACTCACTTTCCATAACATTACAAACTTCTTAGTTCTAGAAAATCAATCTACAAACTACATAATTATAAAGGTATCATACTAACGTATAATAGTTGTGGTTAATTGTAGTGTGTAAGGTAGAAACCATATTGATAATATTTATTGTAAAAAGAAAAACAAATTGTATGACAAGGGCACGGACCAAGAGTCCGTGGAGAACAAATGTAAATAAACATATAAAAAAAAACGTATAGATACCAACGATCATTCAAGTCACATCCTATCCTACAATCTCGTGAGTCGTTGCGACGATCAATCAAACTACACTGGTCCAGTTAATCCTCAAGTTAAACTGGAGGCAGGCTCGTTAATAACATAATCGGTTTCAATAAAACTCTTGTGACGTCACAGCTGTACGATAAGACGTGCGACTATGGTATTGTGAGCTGGGTACTCACTGTGTAACACGTAACGTATCAAGATACAGTATCCAGTGAGTATACAGCGTGCAACAAAATACCCATATACATCAATTATTTTTTTTAATTTTTTTGCCGAATTTAATTTGTTACAATAATATGAAATGTATAACGCTTTGGTGTAAAAACTGTAATGTTATACTATTTTACTTTAAATAAATAAATAAATAAATCAAGAAGCACTGAAGAATACAGGTTGAATAGAATCTCTACACAAAGTTTCAGCTTAATATACGTTAAAAAAAATTGGCACCAAATACTTGGTGTCGGAAGGTTCTTAATTTTATAAATCATACAAACGTGTCACAATCACAACACTACAGGGGTCACTCGCTATTTAATTACGAAACATTTCTTAAGACTACCTAATTTTAATTCGCATGAAAAATAAAATATATTGGATAAATTCATAACTTCGGTCCATGAAAACATGAGTTAAAAAACCCTTCGCGTATCGTTTGTAATGTTATCTAGAAACCTTGCACTTGATATGTTTACCCCCTTTTTGTTACACCGTGTATAGGCGCGAGCCCGCTGCTAGCCGTTCGCGGTAGGAGCGCAGCAAGCTCGCAGTAACCCACCGAGTGGCGCTATCACTGCGAATACAAAGGCGGCTCGTATCTATGCTAGCATACGCTCTATGGACCATGGACCAGCCGTACCCACTTGCAGGTTGATACTGTATCTGTTACGTTACGTGTTACACGGCTCGGTTCGGAGAGATCGCTGTGGTGGGCGTGTATTTCTCTCCGAACCGAACTCTCGCCGAGTTCCACAACTCCCTGAGGGAGTTGGTTGACGTCGTCGTCGGGCTCCGTTCCCTCCCCGTGCTTGTCCTCGGGGACTTCAATGCCAAGAATCTGGCTTGGGGTTCCCGGATCACTGACACGCGGGGTAGGATGGTGGAAGATTGGGCTCTGGAAACTGGCCTAGTCGTCCTGAACCGGGGTTCTGTCCCCACGTGTGTGCGGATGCAGGGTGAATCGGTTGTGGATATTTCGTTCGCGAGCCCCGCTCTGTCACCGCGTGTCGTCGACTGGTGCGTCATGGAGGAGGTAGAGACATATTCCGATCACCGGTACATCCGGTTCGATGTCTCCGCCGAGTCCGCGGACCCACCGGTCAGACAGGCCCCATGTGGCCCGCGTTGGGCGCTGAGGCAACTGGACCGGGAGCTATTCCTGGAAGCCGCCATCCTGCAGGCCTGGGTGATACCACCGGACAGGCCTGCCGACATTAACGAGGAGGCACGGTGGCTCCAGGACGCCATGTACAGGATTTGTGACGTGGCGATGCCCCGGGTCCGTCCAGGACAGCGGAAGCGCCAGATGTACTGGTGGTCGCAAGAGCTGGCTGCTCTGCGCAGTGCGTGTGTTGCTGCGCGACGCCAGTACACTAGGCACCGCAGGCTTCGCATCCGTCCTCCGGACGCGGAAGCTAGAGAGGCGGAGTTATATGAGGGGTACAAGGCGGCGAAAGTCGCCCTAAAGACGGAAATCCGGCGGGCCAAAAACCAGGCCCGCCAGGAGATGCTGGAGACTCTGGACAGAGACCCGTGGGGACGCCCTTACCTAATGGTGCGTGACAAGCTCCGCACACAGGCTCCCCCGCTGACACAGAGTCTCCGGCCAGAGGTTGTAGAGGAGGTGGTCACCACCTTGTTCCCCCAATCACAGAGGGGCTACATCCCTCCGTGCATGACTCCGCCCCCTGCGGTGCCCGATGCGGGCCACAGCGACGACGACGACAACACAGCACCAGAAGTGACCGAGGCAGAGCTGAGAGTGGCGGTGCGCCGGATGGGCGCCAAGAACACCGCCCCGGGACCCGACGGATTGCCTGGCAAGGCTTGGGTCCTGGCTTCGGAGACTCTCAGGCCTCGACTAATTGGTCTTTTCAGCGCATGTTTGGAGAGGGGCCAGTTCCCGCTATCATGGAAGGCGGGTAAACTGGTCCTCGTGAAGAAGCCAGGGCGCCCTGCGGACTCTCCGTCCGCGTACCGGCCCATCGTGCTACTCGACGAGGTGGGAAAACTATTTGAAAGAATAATTTCAAACCGCCTCGTCGCGCACCTGACGGGAACAGGGCCGGACCTCGCGGACGGCCAGTTCGGCTTCCGCAGAGGGCGCTCCACGGTGGACGCCATCATGCGCGTGAGGGACCTTACGACGGGGTCTGCAGTGTCCAGGGGTAGAGTCGTCGTGGCGGTGTCTTTGGACATCGCCAACGCCTTTAACTCTCTGCCCTGGAGCTGCATTTTGGAGGCACTACGATATCATCGGGTGCCTACCTATCTCCGTCGTATAGTCGAGGCTTATTTGACGGACAGATCCGTCATCTACCCCGGTCACCGAGGTGAGTGGAACCGGCGAGAGATGTCGCGCGGTGTTCCACAGGGATCGGTCCTGGGACCGCTCCTGTGGAACATAGGCTACGACTGGGTGCTGCGCACCGACCTCCCGAGCGGCGTCAGCGTGGTTTGCTGACGCTGACGATGCGCTGGTGCTAGCACACGGGAGGTCGCACGAGGTGGCGGCCGACCTGATGATGAGTGTGGTTGCGATAGTCGTTGCAAGGATCCGGCAGCAGGAACCCGAGGTGGCGCTCCACAAGTCCGATGCCATGTGCTTCTATGGCCGCGGGAATGCGCCACCTCCGGGTGGGTTCCAGATCATGGCAGGAGGGGTTTCCATCGGCGTCGAGGTGACGATGAAGTACCTGGGACTCGTCCTCGACAGTCGGTGGAAATTCGAGGAACATTTCCGACGTTTGGCTCCCAAGTTGGAACGGACTGGGGCTGCCCTAAAGCGGCTCCTACCCAACCTTGGGGGACCAAACGCCTCCTGCCGGAGGTTGTACGCGGGGATTGTGCGGTCCATGGCCCTCTATGGGGCCCCGGTGTGGGCGCCAAATCTACGGCGACGACCAGCTCGTGCGCTGGTTTCATCCCAGAGGGTCATGGCCATTCGGATGATCCGTGGATACCGCACGATCTCCGGGGAGGCGGCTAACCTCCTTGCGGGATCACCGCCGTGGGATCTGGAGGCGAAAGTGCTCGCGCACGTATATAGCTTACGTGCGGAGGCGCATCGCCGGGGCGAAAGTCCACTGCCGCGCCAGATTAGTGCGTGGCGGGATGAGCTCCGGCGCGATCTCATGGCGGAATGGAAGCAACGACTATCGCAACCGAGGGCTGGGCTCGCTGTTATAGCAGCGGTAAGTCCCCTCTTTGAGGAGTGGCTAGAGAGGCGTCACGGCGTCCTCACCTACCGCCTGACGCAGGTGCTTACCGGACACGGAAGTTTCGGTAGGTTCCTGTTTCGGATTCGGCGGGAGGAAACGCCCGGGTGTCGGCATTGCGTGGATCACCCGGAGGACACGGTGGAGCATACAGTAGCGGTGTGCCCTGCATGGGCTGAGCACCGCCGTGTCCTTAGGGATGTGATCGGCGACGGTGACCTCTCGCGTCTGGCTTTGGTTCAGGCCATGATGCGGAGCGAGAGGGAATGGGACGCCGTCTCCTCCTTCTGCGAAGCAGTCATGCTAGCTAAGGAGGAGGCGGAGCGCGTGAGGGAACGATCCTCCTCACGCCCCAGCCGCCGCAGAAGACACTCCGGGCGTCGGGGATCGCGTGACGATCTCCGGCCACCGTAAGTGCGGGTCTGCGGACGGCGAGCAAGGGTAGCTCGCCGCCCGACCAGAACCAGACCCGTGCGTACGGCGCGTCGCGTTCCGCGCGCGCCTCAAAGAGCCAGACCACCACAGATGGGGCCCAGTAGGGCTGATGCCTGATCCGGAGCTGCGGACAACGTAAAAGGTTACCGGGGCTCCGGCTCAAAGCAGGAGAAGGAACGGGGTGGTTTTTAGTCAGTAAGAGTCTGACACTCCCTCCCGCGCCTCACCCAAGGCGGGAGAAGTCATTGGATGATTTTCCCCCTCAAAAAAAAAAAAAAAAAAAAAAAAAAAAAGGGAGTACCGGATACATTTCGGAGAGTGTGCGGGGGAATTGCACAATTTGATTCCCCTAGTCCTTTCCATCTTCGAACCACAAGACAATCGGCGAGGCGTCACCGTTTCATGGTAGATATCCCACCCACTCGCACGAAGCACTTCGCTTCTAACTTCCATGTGCGAACTGCTAGGGAGTGGAACTCCTTGCCGGAGTCTGTGTTTCCTGATGGGTATAACCTGGGTGTCTTCAAAGCCCAAATACACTCGTATAGGTTGCTTATGGGCAGACGTCGTAGGCCGCATCATCACTTACCATCAGGTGAGATAGCGGCCAAACGTCGACCCATCAAATTAAAAAAAAAGTACACAGCTGTGTGTTTTAAAAACTAGTCAAATGAAAAAAGGATAAATCATTGATTGAATAATATTTCGCATATATGTGTGATTCCTTTTTACATACCTATTTCATTCTAGACGCACATCAACGTTTACATAATATTACCGCCTACTAAGGTAAACGGTCTTAAAGACAGGTCTTTTCTAACACACTGTATAAATAAATTAATCTAAGTATGTAAATGTTATTGTTGCAGCCTGAACCATGACGATACATAGCATGACGGTCACCGATGCGCGGGAGTCGACCAAAAAACACTGCTTTCGAGGGTAAGTTCGATTTAGAAGTATTTTAGTTATAAGCAGGTATAGTTTTTTGCTTATGAAATAAGCCGGAAACGAGCCGACGGATTACCTGATGGTAAGCAATCGCCGCCGCCCATGGATACTTGAAACACCAAAGGCGTTACAAGTGCGTTGCCGGCTTTTTGGGGGTTAGGAATTTAGGGTTGTTGTTCGGGAATCGTGATTGGGAAGATTGGGAAGGGGTGAATTGGGTTTGACTGCCTATAATATAATTATTATAAGCCTTTATTAAAATAAAGGGTACTAAATACTACACATATAGGGATTGCAATCCGGTCCGGCGGATCCGGTAATCCGGCGGATCCGGCGTGGTTTTGGACCTACCGGATCCGGTGAGTCGGCGCCGGATCCGGTGGCGGATCCGGTAAAGCAAAAAATACGCGAACGCGATGAAAATGTGACAGAAACAGCAGACGAAAATATAGATTCCAATGCCGATTCTGATTCCATGTCATTATTGCCGAGAGAAAATACTTAAAAAAGAAATTACTGCGTATGAAGTAGAAGGAGTAAAAGGAAAACACATTTTGCTGATCTACAGTTACTTGATGGCGATTAGGCCAACCAGTGTAGAGGCAGAAAGGGCCTTTTCTGCCGCAGGTTATATTTGTAGTGCCATCAGAAGCAGACTAGGAGACAGTACAATATACACTATTTGTTTTCTTAGATCGTTTTTTCAGGCACAGAAATAATTTTCATTTAAATTTTGCATTGCAAAAAATAAATGCTTCTTGTTTTGTTTCTTAGTATTATGAACTGAAGTTGTTGATTTTATAAGTACAAATTTAAAAGACTGTTTTGTTATATAACTGTGTAGATTATTAATAAGAGTTTAATAGTATTATTATTACTTAAGTACTTTCAGATACTTACATAAATAGGTACAGCAATAAGTGAGAGTCAGACTGATTACTTTATTATTAAAAATAGTTTCATAATTTTAAATTTGATTTAATACAAATAGTACCAAAAATTACAATTAATACCAAAAAATATAAAAAAAGGTATTTTATTTTCTTTTTATACATTATTATCAAAACTAAAAACCACCAAATACTAGGTTCTAAGTAAATTTAAAATCCGGACGGATCCGGACGGATCCGGCCGGATTAGCATCAATCCGGTGAAATCCGGCCGGATTGAAAATGATACCGGATTGCAATCCCTATACACGTATGTATGTATGTCCAATGCAAAACGCACATTAACTACCAAACAAATTAAGAATCTCTTCCTTTTGCAATCTTTAATTTAATAATAACTAGCAAAAATTGAATAAAACTCTATCTGCCGTACATAGAGTACTTTAATTCTTAATTAACCCAGTCCTTAGCAATTGTTTTCTGTACAAAATCGTTAGTTAATAAGGAATAGTTTAAAGGCTGCGTATGAAGCGGGCCTGTGGAGGCTTACCTTAGTAAAGTTTAAATAAATAACAAAGTACTGTAATGTAATCACAATGACTTGTGAACAAACTTACACAATATTAATGCAGTGATTTAATTTTAAACATACAACATGAAGTTATTTACTTATTCACGAGTCGTTAGTTTGACCGGCCTTGCTTCTTACTTCAGTTTCGTACGGAAACAACATTAAATAAATTATTCAAACTATTTAATGGACGTGTTGGGACAAGATAATAGAATCGCTTATAACTTATAACTACGAGAAGTTTGAAATCCAATATCGTCACGCCTTTTATCCCCGAAGTGGTAGGCAGATTTTAGCACGTAATGTCACTGTACAATGGACACCCCTTTTCCCTCGTCCCATCTAATTCAGAGCTGTAAACGGAGTTCTGTGGACTACCTAGCGTGTTACCGGGGCTCTGGCTCAAAAAGCAGGAGTAGGAAAGGGGTGGTTTTTAGTCAGTAAGAGTCTGACACTCCCTCTCGCCTCGCTCAAGGCGGAAGAAGTCATTAGATGATATTCGTCTCTTTGTTAAGTTTTTTTTTCCAAATTTATGAGGGATCCTTACAGGTCTCTTATAAAACATATAGGCATAGTTGCTTCAACTCTTACTACATCCATATTAAGAACACCACTCTCATGATCTGATAAGACTGTAAAGACAAGATCGAAATTTTTTATTACCTTTTCATCTAAAAATTCAGCTTTAAAACAAAATTTTATTAACAGTAAAGTTCATGATAACAATAACAAAGAATCCTTTGTCCTTTATAATCGTTATGTCCAGTATGACAAGACCTTTCAGTGCCATTTACTAACCCTAACCTTAGACTTTACGAGAGCAGAGGTCTTGCCTTGTTAGTAGTTTTACCGTGTTCCAAGATATACTGGCCGCTTGATATAAAGAGCCTCTTTTCATAGTCAATGCTAATGATTTCTTAATGGAAGGTACTAATTGATTAGCGTGAAGATTTTAATAGTACTTATATCAGCTGTAAAAATATTGTACGCTACCTTAAGTTCAAGGTGTGCATATTATATAAGTTTCATTTTATACAAATTCTGTTTTAACTAGAATAATCCTAACCTAATCTTTTATGGAAAAGTTTATAATATTCTCGATAAAAAAACAACTTCAATAAAACTACATTATTATAATTGTGTAAAGCGACCTCTACACAAAATAGGACGTACTATAAAGAGGCAGCCTACATAAATAGTACAATCATTCGCACATAGATGGCACTGAAGTTTCGGAAATATATTTATGGTACGTATTATTGTATTTAAATGTTATAACATAACTTGCTTTGCCCGTGTTGCAATTGGATAACCAACGTGTTATTCCAGACCATAATCTAATCTCGTTCCCTATTTCATCCCCAACCTTTCAGCCGTTTTCAATCATAATAAATAGGTTTTCAAAATTCAAAAATAAATTGTACCTACCTACATGACTTTTGGCAATCAATGTATGACAAAAGTAATAATAAAGAATTTTCGATACCTTCTTACTTATTGAAACAAGTACGCTATGTTACAAAAAAATGTGAAATACTGATCAGTTTAAAAATTAACAACGTTATGACAAGTTATCTCGCTTGTCATCTTACTCAGTGTTTTTTTTTTAATAAACTGTCAAATGACGTAATTTTTGGCGCGAACTTTTTTATCTATTCTGCGACAGTAGACACCTACAGGGATACAGGTATCACAAGTCATAGACATGAAGTCATTGTAATGATAAAATCAGTTCATTATTGTTGCAAAAATGTATGTATTATTTATATTTTGTTATTACTTAGGTACACTTTTTATCGGGCTCTGTGTGTAATAGACGTATTTTGAAGAACCCCCGAGTGAATGCTGAAGTTCCTTGCTCAAGCGCTCAACCAACAATACAATAGAATCAAATTATAAGCTTTTAAGTAACAACACAACAGACAATGTAACATCATCAGCCTATAAGTGACCACTGCTTACCAAAGGCCTCTTCTCACACGGAGACGGTTTAAGCATTAATTGCCACCCTGTCTCAATGCGGGTTGACGATTTCAAACTCATAATGAGAAATTATAAGCCCAGGTTTTCTCACGATGTTTTCCTTCACCGTTAGTCAGTGGTGTCTAAATAATCTTAGAAAGTACATAATATAATTCGGAACAAGTCATATTGGTACTTGCCGTTGGTAGGTTTTGAACCCGCACTCTCATAAGAAGTCTTAAGCCTCCAGACAACCACGACATACAAACAACGTAAAGGAACGTAAAACTATATAAAACCTTCTTTTTAAATTCTACGATCAATAGACAAAAGATTGGACCACAGAGTTCATTCCTTATGTCACAATAACATTGAAATCGTAGATACAAATTGTTTACAAAATCTATGTAATGATAACTAATAAATAAATACTACAAAATAGTAATATCCAATAAAGAAATGCCAGAAATATAACTCGTTTTAAAATATGTGTACCACTAAATTGTATGTGGATCTATTTAAACATGTTCAAACATTTTAAGTAGAATAATGTTAATGTTTATGTTTGTTTTCAAAAAATAATAAAAGCTAAGAATACTCACACACATAACCTATGTTTGCAAATACAAAGAGTCTCCTCTTTATAAACTGTGCCTTGCTACGAAAGCAGACGACAACAACGAGTGGGAGAAAAATAACTATTGAATAAAACAAGTAAGTACCTATAACAAATTTTAGAAATAAGTATAGGTACAGTAGCCAGTAGTTTCCAAAAATTCATCATCTCAATGTTATTTTAATATAATGAGATACAACTGGTATCTAAACTTCGCACCTTATAGAGTATGTACATCACACCACACATCAACAGCCTATAAGTGGCCACTGCTGACCAAAGGCCTCTTCTCGCATGGAGAAGGTTTGGGCGTTAATCACCACGCTTGCTCAATGCGGGTTGGCAATCACCAGGCTTGTTCAATGCGGATTGGCGACAAAACTTGGAATCTCAAAACATATGGGCTTATGTACACAACAAACACTTTCTGGGACACCCGATTGTGGACACAAAAAATACCTAAATTCCTATGTAAATTATTTTTTAAAAACATAATCATCTACGGCCTACCGCCTCTGTATATCACAGAAAACAACATAGTTACAAGATAAGATTGTTCATGTGTATTTAGGTTTAAATATTAACAAAATATTTGTATATCTACTACAGATTTTTTTAATTATTAATCAACATAGCAACGTAGTTTTCTGGAAAAGTAAGATGTCAGTTTTTTTATTCTGTTTATTTTAATTGGAAAATGAAACAAATACACGGAATAAATGTACCTATCTATAATATAAAAATAAGTCCGGTTTTCCTTCCTGACACTATAACTCCAGAACGCACCAACTGATTTCCACGGTTTTGCATTCGTTGGAAAGGTTTCGGGCTCCGTGAGGTTTATAGCATAAGAAAATTCAGGAAAAATTTAACATTGGTAGCGAAACGGAGTTCGCCGTGTTTGCTAGTCTGCTATAAAAATCTTTTAAACTTCGAGAGAGATTCCTCAACAGCCCTTTAATTCCTAACACTCAAAAAGTCAGCAAAGCACTTGTAACGCCTCTGGTGTTGCGAGTGTCCATGGCCGATTGCTCGTTTACTAGCCTATAACATACAAAAAATGGTTTATTTTTCAATTCTCCTCTATCATAATTATGTCATCCTACCAACACATGCATTCTTTGATAACAATCGTTCACATAATCTTTCCACCTTTTCTTACTACCTAGTTTACTAAATAAATGTTGACTACGATCTCAATATCAAGATAAGTAAACATTGCATGGCTTTCATTTTGCTTGCTGTATTCCTTAAAAAGGAATATATACGTAGATCTACATAGGTATTATCTCTTATGACCTAGCAAGGAAGTCATGTTTTTCCTTAAGATTATTTCTTAAGGTAAAAAGGTAGAAAATACCAGGAAATGATTACGGAAAATGTATAAGAACCGTAGAATAAAAATAATAAATAAAAGTAATGATGATACATCAGGTCATCAATAATGATTCTTCTAATGAAACTTGAGAAAAAAAGGACATACATATAATAAAACAGTTTGCTATGTAATTACTTTTCAAAATCGGTAAAGGATCAAATAATGTATCAGTGAGATTGTAGGTAAAGATTTTTTTTAAAGAGCATCAACTGAGTTTCTTGCTTGTTCTTCCCCATTCGAAGCTACACGTTGGAACGAGCACCTAGCTTCACTGATAGACAGACCGACGAACAATTCAATTTGAGGTTTTAAAAGTGCCTAATTAAGGAGGAGGGAGGTCTCTCTCGTTAGGAGCATTTGCCTTCAACAGTTTTCTGATGGCAGTTAAAGGATTAATTGAAATAAATGCTTTAACTTTGACTTTGCTACTTACATTTATCTGATGGTGTTTAAACTTTTGTTGACAAAAAAAACACAAATTATATTAAGTAGCTGTATAATGTCGTCTCCTTCTGAACTTCATTATATAAAATGTTTACATTTGTTTGGTCCTGTTGTACGAACAAAAGCCTAATTACACACAAGACTATAAGCATCCCAATTTCGTAAATGTTTCGTTTTAATTACCAGTAAACTAAGTATTATTGCCAGTAACAGTAAACAGCAGTAATTCGTCCTTGTAATACGAAATGTGAAGATAAAAACAAAATTATTTATAAATAAACAATTTCCGCAATCGATCACAAGTCGCAACTTTCACGTGATTTTTACTCGATTTTTTTACATAGACGCGTGACCTGACCTTGCTGAACAGATACATTGTCAGCAGTTCCATTTCGAACATATAAAATGCCCTTCTTATATTATTCTTGGATGATTTTTATACGGCTAATAAATGAATGTTTATTTTTTAACCCCCGACGCAAAAAGAGGGGTGTTATAAGTTTGCCGTGTCTGTCTGTCTGTCTGTCTGTCTGTCTGTCTGTCTGTCTGTCTGTCTGTCTGTGGCATCATAACTCCCGAACGGATGCAGTGATTTCAATTTAGTTTTTTTCTTATGAAAGGGGACTTATGTGCGAGTGTTCTTAGACATGTTTGATGAAAATCGGTTGAGCCGTTTTAAAGTTATGGGCGGTGAAAGTGGGGAGATTAACCGAAGGTCTGCAAATATACTGGGATGGGGTCTCAAATTAAACCGCACTGAAAGAAGATATTGAAAGATATTATTTTTTCGTACATATTAACAAAAATAAATAAAAAATTAAAAAAGTTAATAAAAATAAAATTAAAAATTTAATAACAAAAATATAAAATTTTTAATTTAACGTTTTATTATAAACAAAAATTTCATCTTGCACCAATGTAATCTTTAGCCTACTTATAGAAACAAAAACTAGTAATTAATAAGTCAAAAAAAAATAAAAGCGAATGAGCTTGACCTTAGATGTAATCTTTACCTTAACAAGAATCGAAATTATAGTAAGTATATGTAATAAATTAAGTCCAAATTAACCTAACCTACCAATAAAAAGTATAAAATAAAAAAATAAATTTAAAAAACCCCCGACATAAAAACTTAATTTCCCTTTAAAAAGTAAAAAATAATAAAAGAAACTTAATCTTAAAGTACCTAAGAATGTACTAATAATTCTAAAAAAAGACGTCTCGTTGGGGGACCGCATGAATACGGACTGCACACCGCTATATTTCTATTTTCTGCGTTATACTTAAACATCGAATTACTTTAATGTAACACCAAGCATGTGATACTTATGAACAAATCGTAGATAAGTAAGAAATAATTAGGAGCGGTCCCCCAACGAAACGTATTTTTTAGAATTATTAGTACATAAATCTTAGGTACTTTAAGATTAAGTTTCTTTTATTATTTTTTACTTTTTAAAGGGAAATTAAGATTTTATGTCGGGGGTTTTTTAAATTTTAAATTTTATGGAAAAAAGTAACAAATGGACCAAGATAGTACAAAAGTAAAATTCAATATTTTACCAGACTGAAAATACAAAAGGCTTTCTTGCCAACCTTAACCAAAGCTACTTATGATGCAGCTAAGAAAAAGTAATAATGAGTAATTACACTACAGTACATTATAAATATGGAAGTTTGGATATTTGTCCGTCAATAACGCTGAAACTACTGAACGGATTTTGATAAAATTTGGTATACAGACAGGGTATGAGCTGACTTAAGTGATAGGATACTTTTTTTATTCCACGGAAACGCAGAATAAGTTGCTGGCAGAAGCTAGTATTTAATAACTTGATTTTTCATCTTCATATATAGCAACAGGAAAAACAATAAAAACCATCGCAATGATTGGATCTACAACAATCTAGTTTGCAATGGTAGTATTAAAATAAACAGCAGTACATCAATGTCATTTAATGTGTCATCGAATAATATGCATGACGATGCAATTTCTGCCAAGTTCCTATATTTACAATAACTAGAATTGAACACTTCATACACATACATAGTATCTAAGGATCTAAAGTATGTGAGAGTCATGCTTCGACACGAATAGGCCGGCACGAATAACGAGTGATACCACGGCCTCATAGAAAACCGACGTGAAACAACGCTTGCGTTATATTTCGTTTTGTGAGCGAGGTTACTGGAGGCTCAATTATACCCCTTCCCAATCCCCGATTCCCCAACAACCCTTAAATTCCCAACCCCCAAAAGGCTGGCAACGCACTTGTAACGCCTCTGGTGTTTCGGGTGTCCATGGGCGGCGACGATTGCTTACCATCAGGTGATCCGTCTGCTAGTTTATCGGCTTATACCATAAAAAAAAAACTAAATAACTATCTAACAAAATATCCCCAACTCTTATATCATAAGTAACTTTTTTTCTTCGCTGCATATAATCGATTAGAAACGACCTCAATGACGTAATTAAATAATTGCAAGTAATCGTTTCCTAGCCAACGACTTTATACATATTATGTAGTATATAGACGAGGCAGGTATTAAAGAATTAAGAAAAAGATTTTAATTAAAAAGATTATGTATGTTTCAAACCTATCAATCAAACCTAATTAGGAAAAAAATTCACAATCTACAATTGGGTTAGTATCTGCCAAACTGTTGTTTTTCATTTCTTACTACCTGACTCGGCAAACTTCGTACCGCCTCAAACATGACATGAGACTTGCACAAATAATTTAAGACCAAAATTAACCCAATCGGTCCAGCCGTTTTCGAGTTTTAGTGAGACTAACTAACAGCAACATTTTTTTTTTAATATAGGGATATTATACTTTTGGTTATCCTTCGAGGAAATACAGCTGCCATGATTATATCAAACCTTAATAGGTACCTAATTTGAAACTGTAAATATATAATACTAGCTACTTCCGCGCGGTTTCACCCGCTCTGCCTGGCTCCTATTGGTCATAGCGTCATGTTTTATAGCCTATAGCCTTCCTCGATAAATGCACTATTCAACACAAAAAGAATTATTCAAATCGGACCAGTAGTTCTGGAGATTAGCGCGTTCAAACAAACAATCAAACAAACAAACTCTTCAGCTTTATAATATTATAAGTATAGATTCAGTCGAGTAATAATGTGAATTCCTTTTTTATTAATTTTCCTACGTACCTATTTACTTTTAATAGCATATTTTTGTACAATTTATTACTGACTTCAATGTCAAGGTCACGTTACCATAATTATTTTGATTAATGTTAATAATTTATTATTATTTTCTCCAAGTATTACAAGGTTACGATTTACTTGTTTTAAAGAAAGGTTAACAAGGGTGAATTTTGTACCTACTTGAAATTGTTTATGGGATTAATTGCAGTTATTAAAAGTCGCGTCTTACTTCTTACGACATGCTGACGTATTGGTTATTACTTTAAAACGAGACGCAGGTAAAATACGTCAAAGAGTACACATTAAAGTATAACAAACAAGTTTTAAGAAGGTTTGTTCCGAATATTTAGCGGCTTGCGAAATAAATGTCTTTTTTGTTTGATCTTTCTGAAGTTATTTAGACTCAATACTTCATATAAAACTTATTAAGCAGAACAGAACATCATTATTTTATCTGCTCACTAATTAATACAGTCACCATATACAACTAAATCTAATATCAAACAGCAACCACTTTATAATATCATACTCATTCATTATTTATCGAGCATCGCCTACCGTATTAGCGTCACCATAATTTGGCCTTCTGTCATTCAACTGCATAGTGACAGCAATCCTTCGCGGTTCGCAATTCAAAATGTGTAACATTACTGTATTACGGCCAGTATTGGACAGGGCACAGGTACGATACGTCGTATCAAACCGTTATAGAAAACCCGCGAAATAGTATTTAAAAAAAAAAGAACGTTTAAAGTTTTCTGTGGGAAAAAGTGTTTTAAATCAGTGTTATTAAGGATTATTTTTGTTAGTGAAGTGTTATTTTCTTTTTTTTTCTTTCTTTTTTGTGTTTGTTAGACGATTGCCAATTGTCATTTTAGAAGCAAATTGTTTTGACATTGATCTTGAATGGAAATCCCACCGTATAGTTTATTTTAATACAATAAAGGGTATAATCGATCAGGAAATCTTAGTATAAAGATGTAACAGTAATCCATATCTAATTACTTCTATGTTACGACTGATTAGTGATAAGAAAAGCATAGAACATTTTTTTAAACAAGTCTCACTAGATGCGTCTCAGTCATATTTATTAAGAAATCCTTTTAGTGTTAAATATACATAATAAGATACACTTATTTAGTCTATAACTAACGAATTCCCTTTTGGGTCTTAAAAAGGAATTTTCTTGGCTAGCTATAAAGATGATGAGGAGTAGAGCTACTCCACTCATCTGCTCAGCTCTTTGGAAGATGACAGGCGCGATAATACTATATTATGTACTTACATAATTTTATCCTCATTTGTAACCTCTATTATAACTCAATTACCAATACCTTTCTTGGACAAAAAACCTTAAAAAATTTCCGAAATTCTACGTATCGAACCCAAGACCACGTTTAAAGGTAATTATCGCTTTTTTTTCGAAAAGGCAAAATCGATTATTCATTGTAATGAGCCCAACATATATGATTATAGAGGGTATCCCATAAGTCGACGTCCGAATGACAACAGATGATCGGCAATGTTCCGACTGTTATCAGAAAAAAAAATCTAAGTCCTACATAATACCTAAGGGAAGTAATTATCTTTGACTGAGGAAACATCCCAATTTGGTTGTCCCAAGAAAAATGGCTCAATTGAGGTAGTAAGAGGAGGAGATGGGGGATCAACATCTTCCTCCCATATTTCAATTTAACTAAATGCATTATGGGGCGAAGTATTGTTACCATTGAGTTTAGAATCATGTCATATGAGGAACTTTTTTGAAATTCTTGTGAGATCTTATCCATAACAGCTATTAGGGAACTACATAGCACATCTCTGGTGGAAAATCATCATTAAGCATGTATTCATCATTCGATTCCCGGTTTCGTCAGTTTTGTCGTGTTATTCAACTCGATTATTGTTTTGGTACCTGGCATACCTCTGTCTAGCTAATTAAAGAATATTAAATGTAATGATACATAACTATTAGCTGTCTCGCTGCTGTAATGTGACAGTGTGCATATGTTCAATTTTCAAAAGTTACTTTGATAAAAACCTACTTACGATTATTAGATAACGGAAACCTACCAGAACTGGTATTTATAAACATATTTTGATAATGCATAATGCATTATGTATCAATATAATCTAAACTTTATCATTCATAGTCACGTATCGGATCAATCAGACGCTCCTTTTGATCGCGGCGTGGAAAATTTAAGTTCCTGGAAATTGTATGTTACAGCTTATGAAATATAAGCACTTATCTAGTCAACTAAGTTTAAAACCTGCAATGCTGTACAATACAACATGACTTTGCACTTTTTTCTAATTCATTATCTATCCGTTTTACCCGAACGAGGAGTCAAATGATTAATTATCTGATAACGGTTATCATTATTCATTTCCACACTGATAATGTCAAGAGGTAAACTCAAGGTCTTAGGGTAATTCACTCAAGGAACTAATTAATGAAAGTATAGTACGATTTGCGATTGGCAGCATTATCTATGAGAACGAGGTCCTTAGGTACACGTTAGCACAAGCTACTCCTAATTGTAAAATGTTATAACCAGATTTGTAACTTTTAGTACGAACAAAATTTTATAATGAGAAGATAGGTATTGCTTATTAGATTTTCTGTTATATTCATAAGAAAATAAAATTGATCTCCTATTTTATGGGTAATTAAATTATATTAGCTTACAATTATTGTCACTAAAAAGTAATAAGTGAAAATGTGTCGAAATGAGAATATGAATCAATAAATGTAATCTTTGATGGAAATCAAATTAATAATCGGATGATTCGACAATATACATAACTAATTACGTGGTCCGATAAAACTAGTTAACGTGTCTTTATAAATTATCAAACAAAAATATTTCACTCCCCTACGTGGTCATGATAACAATCCTCCTTATTCAGATTTCCGTGATGATGAAATAAAGTATTAAATTAAAATATTGTTCATAAATACATACGCTTGAGTTCCATTGCGTATTTCGCTGCATCGTAGTTCGTAGCGCGTAGTCCGTAGCGCGTAGCAGCGTCTTGTTGTTTAAAATCTACGCGCTACGCAATATGAACTACGCGCTACGCAATATGAACTACGCGCTACGAACTACGTGTTACGAGATACAGCTGTAGTATTTCAATGCAACTTAGGGTATAATTTAAGCTTACAGATTTAGAGCTGTACATCTGTAACCTGACACATTTTACATTTTATCGAAAATGTGTTTTGTATTTTTTAATATGAATAGAAAATTCAAAGAAGGGTATCAAATATAGTATGTGAAAGATAGACATTATGCTATCTAATAATATTTATGTCACAATATTATTTAATCACATTAGAAGCCATGTTTAACAGTTTTTGTTAGCAGTGAAAGGCTTAAGTAATTAGATAGTAGACGAACAAATCGGTCCCGATTTCAAAATATTTTCAAAAACTAGTTGTCAGCTATCAGCTGTCAGGTATTACGGAACGTGTATGAGAAAGGTGTTCGCCTTTATCTATCTAGTGCTAAAATATTGCAATTAATACCTAGGTGACAGTTACGACATTTTAAATAACTTGTCAAGCGTAATGAATAGATTACGCATTATTTTATGTATGTACAATGTTTATAACTTCTACTGGACGAGTTTGGCACATAGGTACTTATATCTTTAATAAAATATAAAATTAATATAATAATACTAACATATTATTGGCCTACAGTGGACGACGAATACGGTTTTGATATTTTTGATAATCAAAATCTTGATCTGGAAGATTTTATTTAAGCTCATTCCGTTTAATTCGTTATTATTAGCAATACCAGATAAAATGTCAATAGTTATAATTATACAAAAATGTTAACTAAGTATGTGTTGAGTTCGCAACTTATCTCCATAAAAATAGTGTTAGTGTTATACCACTTAGTGGCTACATGCTTACTTACCACCAGACGAAATAGTAGCCAAAAACAAAACTATAAAAAAACTTGCCAAGTAACTTAATTAATCTTTCGTAGAAAAGGTTCGGCCGGTGTTTTTATCAAACCGTCTCTAGAAACTACTTCTACGTAAGTAGCTCACCGTAACAAACATGGCGACCTTGGCAATCAGTTTGAATTTCACATGTAAATGCTGTTTACTTCCAAACTATAACAATCAAAACAAATGAATCAGCGTATCTCAAAACCACTTAGATTTATCTGGCTCTTCAACTAAAAGTGATATTGTATGTAAATATTGGCATCAATCAAAACTTCAAAAGTTTATCGCAGAACCAACTATGTGGATAGATAGCAAGCTGTTAATATAATCTCTGAAATCATAATAAAATGTATTATGCGAGTTATATAGCCCGTCTCTAAAAAAATGTAGCACCACTTTTTTGGGGAAAATTATCCAATAGCTTCTCCCGCATTGTGCGAGAGGGAGTGTCATACTCTTACTGACTAAAATCCATGCCGTTCCTACTCCTGCTTTTCGAGTCGGATTTCGCCGTCCTCTAGTGTGGCGGGTGGACGTGATGCTTACTATCGATGAACAGTCTGCTCGTTTGTTGCCCTATCCCATAACGAAGTGCCCTCTTAAATCCCACCAACTACGTTGATATTGATAACTATTATTATCAACACGCACAACAATTATCTCCATATCCTAATATGGCACCCAGGTGTATCCTGTGGTTGTACAGTTGCCAACCATTTAGTTTATCAAGGACTTAGTTCATTTTTGAAGTGTCCTAATATATGTATAGTTTTGCTTTATAAAGAGTCCTACAGAAAAGTCTTTATAAACTACAAGAATCCTTTATTTAACCCTTCATAAATTTTGGATCAGCGTGTGATCCAGCATGTATCCCAGAACGCAGCCACAATGTGCCTTATATACATATACGAGGGTTGTATCATGTATAAATATACGAGGTTAAGCATACGCTTAGTACCAGTTTCAACAAATATTTACATCGATTTACATGTAAGTACATCCTTACGTGTTAACCATTCTTAAAGTGTAATTTTATTTTTTGTTCCAAAGGTACGATCCTTGACATTGCTATTATCGCCTCACTGTCGACATTAGCACGTTGGCACGCCATAATTGTCACATTCAAGACAAACACCTTACATATAAGCATAAGTAAGGAAGATTTTATTTGAAATAGGCATATAACTATGTACGTATAATGTCAAAAAACAATGGTGAAAAAATATGATACTGTTAAAACAATCTATTACTTAATTGACAAAGGATTAGTGTATATGCGGTACGTTATGGAATTTAAACTAAGCCTCGTAGCTCTGATAGCTACTAGATTTTCGACCATTTGTCTCAATAACCCTTCTTCCCAATCTATTCCCGTTTCACCAAATACCCTTAAATTCCTTGCCCCCGAAAGTCCGGCAACGCGCTTTCAATTTTTCTAATGGTGATTCAAGTGCCCATGAGTGGCGGTGATTGCTTACCATCAGGTGATCCGTCTAATCGTTTAGCGGCTTATACCATAAAAAAAATCGATCACTCGACTAAAGAGGTAGTCCAGTCAACTTAATATAGAAGAATGACAATATCTGCTCAAAATATTTAAATCGTCGCTTACTCCCGGATGAGATAGTGACCAAACAACCGTTGTGAATAAAAATGTATCAATGGTTTCAATCAAAAACTCACTATAACATCATACTCTGTCAGGAAAAATTGTGCGTCATATAATTATGACACGATATGAAAACAACAAAATATGGACAACAAAGGGCGGTGTTCCGGTTTAGAACAAAAGTATTAATTCTGATATTAATCTCTGATTTACACTGGGTAAATGACTCTTTGAATAATTATTAGGTATTATAGGTAAAGGTTAAAATAATAACACTTTGTTTTACAATTGGGACGATGACAGGGTATCAAAATATTAAAAATCTAATTAGTGCGTCAGCTGGTAATGAAAAAATATTCGACACGTATTTTTTTTGTCATATAAGATAACAAAACTTTAATAAACCAAGTGTAGGAGGGGGAAATTGATAATATTCGAAAGTCATTTCTATGTAGCAAACGTAGCTGGAAGACTGGCGTGTGTAAAAGAATCTAAAAGGCTAAAAGTGATTATATATATAATTGTTATATTTATTACACTATATGTACTGGACAGGGCTACGGTTGGCAGACTTATTCATAAGAAACTTTGAGTTATGCACGAAAAAGAAAATTATAATAGGGCAATTTATTACAAATGTAGAAAAATGCACATATTATCCATAGATACATTACATAGGATTACCTAATCCCTGTACTAAATCATGCTTTAACAATTGGCAATCGTTCAACACATTATGTAATAATAATAAATCACATCTCTTGATCAGCTAAATGACACTATTCGACATAATAAGCGATAGATAAAATCGTTTACTGGACTATTTAAAGGACAGTACATTTTAAAATAGAAGTAAAAATGTCGGACAAGCAGTTACTTAGACAAAGTTCGTTGAAAAAGCCCGGGAAACCAAATGTCAGAAGGAAAAAGCAACATGTTCTCATCAGGCTGCCTGACTCCGACCCAAACAGGTAACGTTAACATTAAAAACAAAACAAAAACTCATTGCTATTGTAATCATTATGAAATACTCGGTCTATACCTACTTTACTACCATTGATAATTTTTAACTGCCTAAATTGGAAACTTCATTATTTAATTAATATTAGGTACTTATTATATGCTACCTATCTCATAAGATGCCATTTTATCTAAATTATATTAGTCATATTTCACGTTGTTTTAATAAAAATGTGCCCTAAAGATATTTAATTGAAATAAACTGGTCCAAATCAAAAAACGGCCTGACAATATATTCTGCGCAAACAGTTTTCAAGCAGCACTTATCTATTTACAACACTATATTATAATCAGGCGTTATAACAATAGTTTTAATAGATTTCTATAAAAAGAAATAATAGAAAAAACATAAACTTATAACAGCTACTGTATCGCCATCTATCTTTGTTTCAAATTAACGTGTCGAAGGCTGAAAGAACTGAAAACAGCTGTTCGCCTTATCGATTTTCGCAGTACCCGCAAGCAAGTTCACGGTGTAATCACCTGGCATCTCGCTGATACGTCACTGAGGCCGTCAAACGTTTTATAATACCCGTGTTACGCATCAAAGTACCAATATAAAACAAAAACGAGTTGAAACTTTTTAATTACTAAGTTCCTAGTTCATGTTTCGTGGTGGAAATCTGATCTGAAGTGTTTAGGTTATGTTGTTATGTGCCGCTGAACAGGAGTCGACCTGTCACTCTTGAAACAGTGTTGCAAACACGATGAAGCATCCCTTACGCAGTGGTCTGCATCGGAGGAACTTTATAAGCAACCATGGTGACGATAGCCCTATAGACACGATACGCCTAGTGTCCCCTATCAATAGATTTGCCATATTCCAGGGCAACTTTAGCCATGATGACGATGATTACCCGGAGAAGTGAGTAATATTGTAGCGATGAATGAAACAAAACCTTGTTTTACGTATACCTGATACAGAAATTACATTTCCTCCGATTACCGTCCTTATTTACAAAAAAATCCGAAGAGTTTTCTAGTAATAAGTTGTTGCTGCTATTCGATAACAGATGGCGTAACTACAATCTTAATTTTGTTACAGGCCATATAAACTCAAGACGAAAATAGTACTCGCAGCGTTAGCAGTCCTAGTCTTCATATCAGCATTAAGTGGATACCTCATCGGGAGTGCGGACTATGCATCACGGAGGGCGGCGGAGCCTCCGGATCCAGTTGCACCTCTCAAACCCTCGGCTTCCCGTCTCCATGTGTTCAAGAAAGCTGCTGTTTGCACAGATGCTCCTCAATGTTCACAAATTGGCAGGTAAGTGTCTATACTTTTCACCAGTACCCATATACTATTTATTTCTTAAGAGTTAAAAAAATAAGGACACTAATCGAGCAAATTTCCTTAGTAGGTACCTACATAATAATTATTCAGACATATAGAACGTTTATCGTGTTCGGATAGAACACTATAAGATAATAAAATTAATTAATCAACAAAGCTATATTATGTTTTTGGCAAATTCCAAGCTAGAAAACATAATAATAAACCTTTCAACAAAAACATTTAAACAATAAACTACGTCCCTACTTTATGAACTACTTAGGTAGTAGACTTTAAAAAAAAACAAATAAGTATCATAGGAAGGCAGTCAACTAAT
Organism: Spodoptera frugiperda; assembly: GCF_023101765.2. Classification (NCBI taxonomy): domain Eukaryota; kingdom Metazoa; phylum Arthropoda; class Insecta; order Lepidoptera; family Noctuidae; genus Spodoptera; species Spodoptera frugiperda. The sequence goes on along the minus strand of NC_064213.1, from coordinate 9,117,332 downwards.
ATAATTTGAAGCGTATTTCTAGTTAGCGATTTCACAATACACGCAAATATGTTCGTACGTGTATTGCATTAGTCTTATCGTGGTGTAACACTGCGTAGGTAACGCAAAGTTTGCAACATAAATAAAAATCTTAATCATATAAGGATTGTGACGTTTTACGTTTCTTAGTTAAAAATAAAATTAAGCTTTAAATAAAATGTATTTAGTAAAATACAACCCACAAAAACATTCTGTAAAAAATTTGGCCCAAGTCTGGATAGACAGGCTCGTTTATCTCTAGAAAATAATGAAATCTAGATTATTTAAATTTTAAATACTGTACCGCTTCCATAAACTTCAAGGTGAATAGAATTTTAATTCAGTTCAAGTTATGTTTTTCTTAAAATTAAAGATCAATTAAATATTTAATCATAAACTAATAAACATTATTAGAAAATAAGAAAAGCAATATGGAAATGGGAAAGATTTCTATATTATTATCATAGACCCAAAACTGTCTACATGTAGGTATAGACTAATTACTATCACAGATACCTAAGTATCTACATGAAACTTCAATAAAAATGTATCTTTACAGTGGTCATATTAAGATTGCCCATAAATTAATAATAAATTCGTTGAGTCATAAATAACATAATTTAAAATTTCTAGTTTTATCTAGTCAATCAAGTATGTTTAGAAAACTTGCTAGAAAACTGCCTCACACTAAAGTACAAATGTCGCTACTCGATACTAGATGGCGTTACTTGTCTACATATTACAAATACGTTCCGAATTATCGCTTGCTCGCTGATAACGTGTCGCTACTGTATTGAGTATTGACCGATAGTCTATAACTATTACATGATAATACGATTAACATTTAATAGGTGTGTACACAATAGTCAATATTGGAACAATACATACGTGGTACAAACATAATAACATTGAGCCGGCATTCAGGGTTGCGAAGGTAGTAGTTTTTCTACCAAATTGGTAAATATTTTGATGTTTAATAGCTCTGTATACAAAATGACATCACACTTCTCACTTCCCGTGTTTTTACTAAATCTGATGCAAAATACGTTAATTTTATTATGTTTTATTTTGTTTAATGTTAAGGAAAATATTGTTTGTTTGCCTTGTTTCTTAAACTTGTTTTAAACATTTTAACAGTGAAATACTCAAAAAGCGCACCCACGTTTCTTGTTAAATTAATTATTTACCAAATTAAAACGTGTTAAAGTGTTCGAAATTATTGCAAAGTCTAAATTCTAACTAGCTTTTTATGTCGTAGTAACCTAAGTATATTCCACAACATTAACGAAGAGAAAAATATACATGAATCGATATTCGGTAGAAAATACATATTTAAGCACGGCATCACTACCCGAGCCGGCTTACTCACACAATCACACTTCTATAAATAAACAAAACATCCTTCATAACCGGGTCGTAGCCGGCGTTTGCACCAATCACGAGCCGAGAATTTTATCGACGCGCATGCGGTCAGTGACGTGTTGCTGGCAGCCTATAAAAGAGCCGCGCAGCTATTCGATTCAACATTCAGTGAAAACAAAATCTTGAGTAACGTTGTCAGTTGTCACTGCGACAAAATTCCCTGTGATTTCATTATTTACTAATATCCAAACGTAAATATGTCCGAAGCCTTCTTTGACGAGTACGACTACTACAACTTCGACCACGACAAGCACATCTTCTCTGGACACAGCGGCAAGCAGCGCACCAAGAAGGAGGTCAACGAGCACACCAACCACTTCGACCCCTCGGGCCACTCCAGGAAGATCGTCACCAAGCTGATGAACACAGAGAACAACAAGAAGTCAAACAAACACTAAATGGAGCACTGACTTGAAGACTATGGCTAGCAAACGGATTATCGAGATGCCGAGCGAAAGGAGGACATTATGGCGGATACCGGAGGAGAGCTCCGGCCGCTACTCGTCTCAGAGATCAATGGAGCATCCAAGGCGGTTCCTGCTGACGCAGGGCTTCTACCTGGCACACCACACCAGCAGGCTACGGTGCAGAGCGAGGGCGCAGCGCCCCCGGTGAGCGACGAGCTCCGACACTTGGACTAACACCGTTCCACCACTGATCTCAACTCTTATTATTATTTGAGCTTGTTGTAAAGCTCACAACTGCTGTGTTATTATTCCTAGTTAGATTATTATGATTCTGTATCTTTCCGAAGGTAGGTACTTGAAGGACTGTAATAATTTAAGGCAAATAAAATTATAGTTTAAGATTACTCTGTGGTTTGATTTGTGTCGCTTTGTTTATTATTGAGACGGAACATCGGTAGTGTGCGAGGTCGTCCGCTGGCTGCGCGCTGGCGGTTGATCGGGCACATTATCGATCCCTGGCCGTGTTTATACACAAAAACAACCTTGAGCGAGCCGGCAGACCGCGAGGTGGCTGGCCTTGCCCGCGCATTATCTGCTCACACCTACACAATACATTTTGCGGCGTAGAAAAATCGAACGAGTCGATTTAATGGCCGCAGCGCTTACATAATCATACGACCAGTTAGTCACGTTTGTTTTGTTTATTAAATTAACGTTAGCTGGCTGTTAGACGTTTCTAAATTCATAGATTGACTGCTTGACTGTGAACACGTAGGCACACATCCGTAACAATAACTGAGTATGTGAGGTACTTACATACATACTACATACATGGACATAACAGGCTAATTAGTATGCTACACTGCATCAATGACCACTTTTCTAACAAATCGGAAAAAAGCAACAGTTGCGTTGTTTAACCAACCGTTTAAAATTACTAATTGTTACATTGGTCATTACGCTTCTATCCATATATCCTATTCATACTAAACAATATTACATGAAAAACACATGAATATTTTCCATAACATTGAAATACTTTCAGTAAGTTATAAACTGCTCTTCAAATGTAGATAGTTATTTCGAAGATTTGCACACAAAGCACTTATTTCTTTTTAAATAAACAAACCGAAATCAAAACAAAATACTGTTTATGTTTCGACTGACGTATAAACGGTCAAAGAAGGTAAAAAAACACGAACTTCATAAACATTTTTATGATAACTAATAGCTTTTATTTTTGTTTAAACTCTTATCTTGTTTGTTTTTTATAGCCAGACATAATATTCCATTAATATCGCCTCTGTATAAAATAATACATTCATAATGAAATATGTAGATAGTTCAGTATGATTGTCCGGTCATAATAAGGACGTCTGGCTGTTGAGATTTCAGTCACGTAGGCGCGGCCCGATCAATAATGGTGAGCTCAACCTAGCTATCTCAAATCCAGACTAAATTTAGTACCTAACCGATGAAACTGGGGTTTGGGATCTAGACCACGAGGGTTTTTGCGTTTATCATCTAGGTAGACTTTCCTTACATATTAAACATGGTGCACGGGGTGTTTTTTGAGCAGCAAACATCAGTCATAAGTGGAAAATGTCTTTATTAATTAGTATATTATTATGCCTGTATGGGTAGATAATTTTCTTTACAAAAGGAGGTTTTACGATAAATAATAAACTTCAATACCAAAATTGATTCTATGAAAGTACTCAACACGAATTTTAGAGGTTACACTACACTAAGATTTTCTCCTGTATCGTGGGTGCGTTTACAAACATACAAGTTCACATACACAAATAGTACCTTTCACATAGCTTTTAACACTTAATAAGTGTTCTTCTGTGAATGAAGTTTTCCACTCATTAAGGATACCTACATTGATAGTATTTTAAGCAATGATCACAAGCTTGGTCAACAAAATTTACATAAATGTCGTCAGCGGTTATTTGAGTCTCCATAAGCATTGATAATCTTCATAATATTCAAATGACATTACCTTAACAAACCCTACTCAAAACATTCAAGGAAAATGATAGATTTTTTTAAGGATCCCATTTACTTTTATAGCGTAGTACCTACCTAGTCTTTTTAGTATTTACTTTTATACCGAGACACATATTATCTTAGAAAGAGATACACACTGGCAAAGACATGTACCACATATTTGTACAATGTACACCTTTAGGTATTGTAGCACCATACAATTATTAGACAGTATACCTATGTAGTATCTAGTAGAAGACAACAAGATCAATCACCAAACGACCCTCACAAACACCTAACCCTACTCACTACATCTGTATTTACTTCGCCTCGGCCCGTAAATGTATAGATAAAACTAGCTTGATAACTAAGAAAAAATATACTTTCTCAAAAAATGTTACATAAGTAAGTGTTACCTAAAGTATCTTACTGCTTTTCTATATTCTTCCCTTAGTTAAACCATTAACGAGACGACTTACGTCTAAATAAAGACTACAAAAAGATACACCACGCGTCGCTAACGTTGACAAACTGTCTCCCGGCTTTTACAGAAAATAAACATTTCGAAATATCTCCCGGTTATTTTGGTCACTGTCTGTCTCTAGAATATATGTATTTTTTTATACAAACAATGATATCTATGTGGAAAATCATACGAAAACAATGACGGCAGAAATGGAACGTGAGAAAATATAAAAAAGGTTATTTTTCAGTTGTTTTAGACTGTACCTAAGTATTTTGCAAATCTATATATTAATCCGTGATGCAAAAAATTTGGACCGCTTTTTACGAAAATTGCGCGGACGTAGGAGCATAAAATTTGGTACACTTATAGTTTATGTGTAGGAGAATTGCGGAACGTTAATATTTTTCAAAAATAATGCTTATAAAGTACCTTAAATCAATAAATAAAACATTACACACACATGCATAGTATCTGATCGTACTTGACAAAACGTCAAAATCGATAGACATTGCGATGATATTCTCACGTGTCATATGAATAGAGTTTAAATAAAAGAGTTTGTTTGAGTTTGAGTTAAATAAAAATTATCCTTGAACGTATGTTAAGTGGTATTGTAAATTAAATCGTATATGGTCGAATTTCGACCACTAGGCGACCACTAGTTATATGAATTTGTTATTTGCCGAACACCGTGGTGGTTGCTTGACTTATCGACTCTTGGATGTAAGTTAGGCTTGCGCCGCTGGCGACGTCACCATTGCATTTTAATGAGAGATCTTAAGTTCCAATGAAATTCTATAGCCGTAGCTCGTAGCGCGTAACGCGTAGTCCGTAGCGCGTAGCACTAATTTCGCATTAATAATCTCTTACAAGTACGCGAAACACGCATTGTGATAAGTATGAAGGTATTTTAACGTGCTGACGATTGCCGACTCATTTTTTTAGTCCACAGAAGGCACATGTACCAGATTATTTACGGGAAAGCGCTGCTACGCGCTACGAACTACGCGCTCTCATGTTTTTCCAAGCACACTTCAAATTAATACCTTTGCAGTGTATTTTTATTGACCTAGTCGACTCCATACACCTAGATTATCTGCGGTTTAATACCTACATGTAGTTAAATTCATAACATTGTTATCAGTTAACTGTACAACAAAGTAATTCGCTTATCAGCTTAGTTTGTATTGTAGGTACAAATGTACTATTTTAAGCGATTCCGTAAATTTTCCATGTTGTTTTATTCCTATACCTATAATATCACGTTTTTTATTCACCTAAGTATAGACTGCAGACGTCTATATTAAGCACATACATAACCTCACGCCTGTCTTCCATGGGGGTTGGCTGAGACAATAGAACGTCAATTGCTACAAATACTACATACCTCTTTCGGTTCATCCACAGTCATCAGTCTTTTCATGCATGCACATGTGACACCTAGGTTACTTGAAATTTGTATGAAATCCTTAATAATATAGGTTTAATTTGCATTTCAACATTCACAAAAATACTTAGGGTGGGTTTCTATTGTATTAATTAATGAATTATTCGTTCATAAAATTATTATTACCACAATACAGAAATAAATTAAACTACACAGCCACTTTTTAAATTTAATACACCACGCCCATTTGCCCACTATATTTAAGATACATACATCTACTAGAGATCATATAACGGACGAACTAATTCATAGCTGCGTAACATTTTTTTGCTCTAAAACTGCCACAACCTGTTAGGTCATTGGTCGTGTAGAAACATAAAATGTTGCTACGTACACTCAATTGTACAAAGTTTTATTTTATACTTGCTATCTAAGCCTCGCTTATTCGGGCAAAACGTTTTGAGTCTGCTCTTAAAATAAATTATTGTCGGCGAACATATTATTGTGTTGTCTGATTTCGAAATTCTCAACTGTGACTTACAATTTCGAGTCTGAATTTACTTGGTTGACAAATTGGTGATATTCACATTTCATTGTAATCTATATGCATCTGCAAATCGCTTCGAGAAGTAAAAGTCCTTTATATTTTATAGCCATAAGCATAGATACTATAAAATATTTTCTAGATAAACCTACTTGAAAAATATTGAACTCAAACCTTAGTAGATTGTGTATGGTGTCTATTCGTGATCTTTAGTCACGCTACCAGCCTCTAATTGTAAAAAAAAAACATCATGTTTTACTAGTAATGATTGTTGATTGGTTTTTAATAATGTTATTACTTGGCTACTTACCTACTTAAAAATCCTGTCTTTGCAATTCAATAGAAAAATAAGTCATAAAACGCATTTTTATAGTTTACCTGCAAATAAAAGCCCTGTCAAAATTGGTCCAGCCATTTCAGAGATTAGCCAGAACAAATAGACATATGTATAAAGATTGTAATAAATGTTGTTTTGGTGTATGCATCGTATGTATATTCATAATATGCATGGAAGTAAAAGTGATTTAAAAGTTATTTTCATATTACAAACAGCCACTAATTTTATTTATTAGTCTAGAATCATAGAAGTGTATCATTTTTGGCATTTCAATGAAAGTATTGAATTTGACTGTTTACGATTAGTTGGAAAGTACCGTATTGTGCAACAGTTTTCGCAAGAAGGTATTGCACAACTTTAGATTTATTAATTAAGGCGAATTATGAATTATCTAGAATGTTGATGATTAACAATTATTATACATACATTATTACACATAGGTAGATTCAAATCGCTTCCTGCTAAGTTTTTTTTCGCGATAAACACTGACCTAGTCATGAAACTTGATATCAGTATTTTAAGTAAAGTTTCCATTTACTAAACTTATCAGATTTCATATTCTCAGCATACATACAATCGTCATGTTAGCTAATTATTTTTATTGTTGTTGCGAAACTTAGTATATTGTGTTATTAAATAAATAACTTCGTCTATGTTATTGTCCCAGATATTGGGTACTGTTGAACATGGGTCTTTTCAAGGTCGGAGTCAATAGATACTTTGTAAGTCTGTGTGCTCCATCTTCGGCTTTCGGCTTCGCCGTTCTGGCAGTAAGCGGATTGGTGACCAAACGCAGACTTATTAACGCTAAAAAAGAGGTCCTAAGTTGGTTACTCGATTTCCTTGACTTAAACAATCAACGATTTTTTCGAAATCGACGTAGCTATCTACCTACCTGGTACAGGTACATACCTAATTGTTTTTTAAACGTTGTCCACAGTAGTATTTACTCCTGCGTCGTGGGTGCGTTTATAAACATACAATTTCAGGTACACGTAACATCCAGAACCGAAACAACAATTTTTGGATCACACAAACTGTTGTTCCGTGCAGGAATCGCACCAGCCAAACGCGCAGTCAATAATAGTCATTATTAAGTATCTAAAATAAATTATTATTGTTCTAGATAAAATTATTTTATTTTGACAACAAATCCAAGAAAATATTCCGCGCAATATTCGTATGCGTGGTAAATTCAAAACAGAGAAACGAGTCACACCAGTTTTGTTTTATTATTAAACATCGCACTAGGTATGATGAAATATCAAGAAATGTTAACGCATTGTTCATTAAGTTATCGCTTTGAAATAAAGCACGCAAACATCACTATTCCATTATACAAGGAATATCTGTGAAAGTTAAAATATTTCTCATTATTGTTTCTAGTTTAAACAACGTACTTACCTTGGTACTTACTTACTTGGGCTATGTAACACAATAGTATATGTCTTGAAAAGCAGGAGTACGAACGGGGTTTTTAGTCAGTAAGAGTCTGACACTCCCTCTCGCTCTCGAGAGTGAGGTAATAGAAGAAACTGGATGATTTTCCTCCTAAAAAAAAAAATATATAATTGTGTTTGCCCCAACTTTGTCCTACACTATTTTTATCAAGTGTCGTAGGTGTATTTACAAACATACAAGTTCACATACACACGACACCCAGACTCGAAACAACAATTTGTGGATCACACAAAGAGTTGCTCCGTGCGGGAATCGAACCCACTACACGTTACGCAGTGTTATGTCGTATGTATTGTACATGAATAGTAAATAAATAAACGTTTAAGCTAGGTAAATACTTTTGTTTACATTTGTCTGTCACTATGATCGGATGTTATTGTGAAATATTTTCTTATCTTGTATATAATTATTGTTTTTCCTGGAATATATATATATATATTTACTTGCAATTTAAATTCGTCATCCATAGAGATAGAGCATTAGTATTGCGAATTTAATACGTCATTCAGATTCATTAGAGTATTGTGAAATCATATTTTATCTGCCTGGGTAGAATATTCAGACTTTCGTTTTTAAACGGTTTTATTTAACTTGACCTGTTTGTTTGTTTGGGTCAAATTTAGTAATTGACATTTAACCCCTTCCAGACGTCCGATCGATCTGGTACACACTCTTAATTTTTATGACCATACAATGTAAACACATTAAAACTGTTTGACATAAAAAAATATTCTGAGGAATTACTTGTTTCATGGTGGTTAAAGCTATATTTTTGAGAATAATAACAATTAAATGTTTCATCATCATCATCATCAGCCGAGAGACGTCCACTGCTGAACAAAGGCCTCCCCCTTAACAAAGGCCTCCCCCTTCATAGAGATTAAATGTTTAGTAACAAATATTTTAGAACACTTTGCCTATTCGCGCCTTTATCTATTTTTAATTAACCAACTGGTAACTGTACCTACACTACCTACTACCTATCCTTCACAAAATAAATCGATGTGATAAATATAATCGTTGCTGAATTATATTGTGTGTAACAGAGTATGCTCCTACGTCATTGTAAGTTTACAAACAAACAGCAAAAAGTGAAATGTCATCGCCATTTTGAATTAAAAAACGCGCGAAACGGGAACCATAGCCAAACTTTTTCTATTCTATTTTTCTCTATTTCGGGCGCTCGCTTGGCACTGATTCGCAAAATGTAGGGGAAAGTTTCAGCTGTGATATATTTTCGTGAAATAATCTTACGGCACGAATGAAATAGCTGAAAAAAAAACTAGATGAAACCTATAAATTACGAAGAAATCAGACTAATGTCTTTTGTGTCCGATCTTGACCTAGTAAATATTGGACTAGTTCACTAAATCTATTTTTTAAAACATAATGTTAGTAGGTACCGGTATTCTTGTGCGAAAAATAATTTTAGCAACGTTTTTTATCCCTGAAGGGGTAGACAGCACGTAATGCTGCTATACAATGTACACCCACTTTTCACTATTTGTGTTATAAGTCCCATGTAATAGGGGGTGAGCCTATTGCCATATACTGGGCACAATTCCAGACTCCGTGTACCACTGAGAAATTTTCGAAAAGCCGAAAAAAGTCCAGTAATACTTTGCGAATCGAACTCAAGACCCCTTGCTCGACAGTCGCACTCGCGACCACTCGACCAACGAAGCAGTCCACATAAATAATATATTGAGCAATGTTAGTTATAACGTGCAATGTAAATGACACAACATTTTATGAGTCATTTTTTTATTTCGTGTGAAAGGCAACAATGCTGTATGCGTCATCATGCGTCCGATATCTCAGTGCGGAAATTGTAAATGTGATTCGGGGTTTCGGGGAAAGTTTTACAAAAATCGATTTCATGATTTAGAATATTGGGATTTTCCCATTTTATAAATAGGGGAAATCATTATTCAGCAAATCATTACGTATCCATGATATTTACGTGACATTGTTAACGTTTTATAAGTAATGTTTAACAGAATTATGTTATTGTTATAAAACTCTGAACTGCTGCTATACAAAACACAATTGAAAATTTCAGAAAACAACTGGGTGATATGTATGTATTCCACAATTTCGTTCATGTTACTTACTTTAATGGGTATTTAAGCAAGTAACATGAGCTACACAGGTAGGTATGTAGGTACATTTGTTTTAGTGTGATATCTATAAACGTCTTAGGCTTTTTGTAAAGTTACAGGAATTGGTATTTCTATAATCTCAGTATAAATGAATAAAAAGTAACTACAAACCTAAAATAATTCAGCATTCAAGGGAAATTGGGTCACCGTTTGACCCGGAAACCCTTTTCAAGGTGGAAATATGTCCTTCACCTATATTCTGAAGGTTGAACATGAATCCTTGGTAAAATGATATAGGTACCTACTGTAAATACATGTTTATTTTAATTGGGATAGTGTAATTTACTCTATTAGAACCTATATACATGTATAAGTAAGTATGTAATTGTTATACCTATATACTTATTAAGGAAAATATTTTAGGTTCATACTTATAAATACACATTAATTAATATAAACAATTACATATTGCTGTTAGTTGTTGTATTTAATACTTATCCACAATATCCTTATAATTCTAATAACAATAATACAAAATGTATACAAATAATACTACCTATTATTTTATACATTGAAATATATACAGTAATCTGTGCCTAATAATACTAAAATATCAAATAATGTGAATCTTAGATACTAATATACTATTGTCGGACTTCAAAAACCTATCAGTAGATTTGGATTCTAGAGATAAGTTTTGACTAAGGACTTGTTTCACAATGTCTGGATATCTGATATAACTTTGAATTAAGAACGTAATTTGTATGCACTATCTGTCACATAAGTTTATTGGGCACTTATATGGAGGTGATAAAACAGGTGCTTACGATGTTTAACATAGGATAAACTCCACTCAATATGTGTCAAAATTCTATCTTTATTGAGCTACTGACGTTCTCGAGACTGAGATGAATCTTTAATCTACATATTTGCAAAGAGGCCTAAGCTTGAAACTCGTGCCTATATTTTAGCCTAGTACTTGTATAGTCCTAGTACATATATTTGCAGAGATGAGAGAGTGAGAGGACGATATATATCCAGCCTGCTCATAATGTCGATGCCGTGTGACCTTTGCAAACTTTGTCTGTGTAGGTCATATAGAAGATAAATGTTTTAGTTACTTGTTAACATAATTATATACATTTCATCAAAGAAAGAGAAGCAGAAAACTATATGTGATTATGCATACAACGTCTTTTATCCCTGAAGAGGTAGACGTAATCTTCTCGAAAATTTCTCAGTAGTAGCACAGAGTCTGGAACTGTGCCCAGTATATGGCAATAGGCTCACCCCCTATTACATGGGACTTATAACACAAATGGTGAAAAGTGTGTGTACATTTTACAGTGGCATTACGTGCCATAATGTGCACCTCTGCCTACCGCTTCAGGGATAAAAGGCGTGAAGATATAAAAAAGCTAAATAAACAATGATAAACACTAAAGTTTTAAGTACACGTGCACTCGACTTTCTTTTTTTAGTTCTAATATTCATCGTTTATCTAGACCACTTTACTAATCAAACACATTATTCATATACAAATAAAGACTACAATTATCATTTCTCTTGCAGAGAAATCCTCATCAAGAATGGGTCGGCGGTGGACGCGGCAGTGGCGGCCATGTTCTGCAATGGTCTCCTGAACCACCAGAGCATGGGGCTCGGTGGTGGCTTCTTCATGACGGTCTACCTGAAGGATGAGGAGAAGGCCTACACTGTGAACGCGAGGGAAATGGCACCAGGAGCCTCTACCGTCGACATGTTCAATGGAAGCTGGGATAAGGCTGCGAAAGGTGGGTGATCTGATCTGATCTTACTAATATTATAAATGCGAAAGTATGCGAGTTTGTGTGTTAGTGTATTTATGTGTATGGTTGTTACTCAATGACGTCAAAACAGCTGAAGGAGTCGGAATGAAATTAGTATGGAATAACACATATGACATAGGACACTTTTTGTTCCACGGGAACGCGGGCGAAGCCACTGGCAGAACTTAGTATTAAATATTTTCATAATTTATTTACACATTTATTTCAGTATAAAAAGCAAACAGATATACAGGCCTAGTGACATTCGTTAAAAGTTATGTCTAGGAGCATGCAGAGATGAGTAACAGTAGATATTTATAACAAATGTCATTGAATATGACTAATTGGAAACTACACCCAAAATTTTCAACTGTCTGCACCATATTCGTAGAACAATGAGTTCATACATTTTCATGAATTTAAACAATAAACAATAACAAATAGATACATTGTACTTAAGTGGCTTTTCTGGATAGATAACGATAATCTAATGATAACGTGATAATAATAAACAACAAAACAAAATAATCAACAATTGTTTATCAACGGCTGCGATAGCACGTAGGTATCCTGCTATCGAGTGTTAGGAAACGAGGTCAGGTCTTAATCTTAATGCATCGATTACATTGGAACTTGTTTATTTAGGTAAACAAAGTTTTAAGACGCTTGGGATCAATAATAGGATATAATACCCGGCGATAAACATTGCACATCGACCTTTTGGAAAGAGACAATCGATTAATTCGCCGAAATGCTCATGATTATTATGAGCTGCTAAAGTTAATCCAGCATTTTCCACAAATACAAGAAATGTTACATAAGTACATACATAACCCCACTATCTATTCTCTATCGCTCATGGGGGTAGGCAAGGACAATAGGACGCCAATTGCTAAAAATCTTACATACCTCTTTCGCTTCATCAACAGTCATCAGATTAATCAGATGAATAATTCAAATTTTAAAAGTTAGGACTCTCCAAGTCTTGGAGTCCAAGAAGTCTTCTAAAGACTGATTGGTTGATTCATTCTTTCTCATTGGTTGATTCATTCACGCCGGCCAATCACAGCGCCGAACGCGCTCTCGTTTCGTTTTCGTTCAACGTAAAACAAACTCGTACTAAGGGTACAGAAGACAGACAGACAAAATAGAGATACAAATCTACTAAATGTCGTACGTGACACAATTGCTGTAACCAACAGATATAACATTATCAAAGGCTACTCGTACCTGATAATAAACAAAATATTTGTGTTACAAAAATAGATATACTGTGTTATATAACGGGGATTGTGAAATGTACCAAAGTAATATAGACTTTATGGTTGATTATAAAAAATTGGTTAACAATGCCCTTAGTACGGCTCTCTGATTGGTTGGTTTATTCGAGCCGGCCAATCAGAGCGTCCAACGCGCTCTCGTTTTGATTACTTTAAACGTAAAACAAACTCATACTAAGACTACAGGTTATAGAATAACAGATCAGATGATCAAGTTATTTTTGCGTGCTTAGTCAACAAATGGCTGTCTAGGTTTCCCGGATTAAGGAAAACATAAGTATCTAGTATTTTTATTTTCTCAATAGTTACTTAAATACTTATGACTGCGTTGAAGTCCACAATGAATCTTCGTTCAAGTTACAGTGTCCGCTAATTTTTAGTTCAAACAAGACAATCTTACAAGTCACAGTGTACTTTGACAGTATAACTTAGATTTGTCACCTAACCGTCACTCCAGCTAGATCTAAACCTGAGTTCTACTAAATATTTCTAAAACAGTGTTTATAGCTGGCCTTATCTAGTTATTTATTTAATGAAGTTGTCTATTTATTTTCTACATTCCACCTTAACACTAGACATAATGATAGCAACAAAATATATTATAGCATTCAATGTCATAGAACCATGGAGAATGAAATATTTCTACAGAGCAGAGACTCAACTTCACACTGCCATCGATCGCCGCACACCAAGCGAACGGCACTGCACTAGTGTGCGCCTAACTGAACATAAAAACACGTTCACCTACACTTCGAACGAAGGTTCTAGAACGATATTGCACAAACGTGTTCTCTGTTGAATATTTACTCATGTGCTCAGTCGGATGTTCGAGAAAATTCTGGAAATATGAACGGAAAGTGCAATCGAATGGAGCGGGCTATGCGTGACTCGAGTATTGAGTAATGTGCTGTAGATTACCTACACGTGATTTTAATAGTAATCTATTTTATTTATTTAAATTAGCTTTTTTATCTTATTTATTTTTAAAAACGGTTTTATTTAATTTTAGCTTGCCCTGTTTGTTTGTTTTGGTCAAAACGAATAAAAATTTTAGTCCGTTCTTGACGACAGATCGATCTGATATTTGGTACACACTCTTAGTCTTGATGACCATACACATTAGAGCCATTTAACATAAAACATATTTATATGTACCTTTTTTAAGGGTGAGAATCATCTAATGACTTCTTTCACCTTGGGCAAGGCGAGAGGTAGTGTCATTTGTATGGACCTAGTACTTTAAAAAGAGACTGTCATATTCATAAAAGTAGAAACAAAGAAACTCTCTTTTCCAATGATTATAAAGAGGAAATACAACGTACAAATAGCCAAATAAGTTGCAACCTACATTACAATAGGAACAAGACTCGCGTGTTTCATACAAACAAAAGAGTAACGATTAATAATATCGGTTAATGATCAGTATTACTCGTATCTATTGAAAACGCCCTAGATATCATTGTGATACAGCCGAAATATCACGTACTATAACAATTAGTAATGTATTGTAATAAAACAGTTGAGTAAATTCATGTAACATGGTTCCAATATGAATTATTCGTGTTTCTAGAAATAGGGTTAACATAGGTGAATTTGTTCTCACATAATTGAACCAACAAAACAATGTAACCAAGAATTGTATTGTGAACCTGATTGAAAAAGAGTAACCTATGGAGTTTCTAGCTCGTTCTTCGCCATAGGAACCTACACTTTGGAACGAGCAAATAGCCTCACTAGAGGACTGACCGACAGACCGCATTGTTGTTGTTTTTATTTGACGTTCAAAAGTGCCTTCTCGGTCTATTTGAAATAAATAATTTTGACTTTGACTTTCCATGACGGTAAATAGAAGAAATATAAGTATTTGTCACTGCATCTTCTGCGGGTGTTGTAAAAACCTTTTATGTGGCTAGGTTAGTTTACCTACATAGACACACCAACAAAGATCAGAATGCAGCGGCTCTCTCTGATAAACCTGAACCTTTTAGACTGTGGTGTCAGGCCCTCTCACCAAGCTTGGAGTTCCTCAAACTCCTCTTAGGTAGAAAGACTGAAAATTTTGATGATTATGTTAAAATATAAAATCTATTATCATCACGGAGGAATAAGCTAAATAGAACTTAAATTTAAACGCGTTAGAGTCCACTTTTGTTCAGAATAAAACCTCTATAGTAATAAAAACAGAATTCTAGATTTTTCTACCCTACTTTTTATCTGTGGGCTGTTGCGAAGGGGTCGTCGTCGGGTCGCGTGTATCGATCCGTCTCATCCAGACAGGCTCTCGAATGCTAGAATTAATTCTAGAATGTTCCACCCTCCTGCCGTTATTATTTACTGACCCCTCGCGTTTTGGCAAAGGTTAGATGTCGTTTTAATGGAAGTGTTATGAAATATTGAAGCTGTTATGCTGTAATATTTCACACAATAATTGCCTATAAATAAAATTTTATTTCTATACCAGTCGTAGAATAATGACTTCTGACAGAACTTGGGATTTTGTTTATTATCTGAAATACAATATTTTCTTCTAATATAAAAGTAACCTACATACTCCTTCGTCCATCAGCTACCTACCAATAAAAGTCCCGTCAAAATCGGTCCAGCCATTTCAGAGATAAGCCGGAACAAACAGACAGACATGTAGTAAAAAGCGGTTATTTCAATATTACAGGCAATGCAATTTTATTCATTAGTCTAGATCTAGTTTAGCATGATATTGGGGTATCTAATGTTCGGATAAGAACAGTTTACTGTCCATAGAAACATTGTTTTTTCAATGTCTAGTCCCTTATTCAACTTTGAAGAAGACTGGCATTAATATTAATATTATGTATGTAGTATGGTACAGTACAGGGCAAAAAATAAAACTTAATTCATAGAAACTATTCAGTCTAGGTACAAAGAGGCCTCTTTGCAAAAAATCTTGAAGATCGAATGTTAGTGTACGCGCTGATCCGTGACTATACCAATAAAAAAGTGCAAATCTACCTGTATTTACAGTAAATTGAAACCGACTGACTATCAAATTCTCGTTATTTTTGTATAGCTATATTTACTTGGCTTTTAATAAAAGGTTTCTGTTTTCGCATTATTTAACTATTTATGGTTCGATATTCACAAAAAACAATTTACCTTCCCTATCCCCGATTCCTCAACAACCACACACTTGTAACGCCTCTGGTGTTTTGGGTGTCTATAGGCGGCGGCGATTGCTTACCATCACGTGATCTGTCTGCTCGTTTACCGGCTTATACCAAACAAAAAACCTAATCGTCGTTAAACAAAACTGTCAAAGCACATGTCAATAAAAAACAGCCAAAATCATGAATGAGACTTTATAAGTGCGTTCAAAAACCAGTACGGAGATTGTTTCAAATAAATTTTTGATAACAATTTCATGTGATATGTAAGTCATTGCGAATTTCTCTAAGAGAGGCTTTCTCTTTGAATGTCGTCCAATCAAGACTGCTCTTAACTTGCGCTGGCGCCGGTTCGTAGTACTAAGTTTCACTCGTTTCATTGTACAAACGCCCCGTACTGGCCTTTCCAATTCATTAAGCTTTTATGTAACTAATTAGATTTACTAACATATCGCCTGCGGTTTCGCCCGCATGGAAATTGTAAAACTTCTCTCTAGTCCACTCTGATCCTGTAAAAGAAAAGTAGTAAACCTGAGGAACAATAAAAAAAAAAATACATGATTTTTCAAATCAGCCTATTAGTTTCGGAGCTTAATCAAAACAAACAATCTAATTTTTATTTCTTATCATCCCAAATTAATAACCGATTATAATTCAAAATCTATGTATTGATCTCGTTTCTTGACTTGACAACACTCCATACAGTCAAAAATCGATCTTATTAAAAAGGTTTCAAGGTTGAGATCGGAATTAACTATTGATTGATTCGTTCGTTACTAGGAACATAGCTAGATTTTTTCTTTGTGTTTATTTTTTGTGTGTTTATTTTTCTGTGTTTATTTAATAATATACATTCGTATGTTATATTGGAAGACTAGCGTCCTTTATTCAGCACATTAAATTATGCTGAGACCAGAAACCGCTTGGCCCAAGTAATAGCAACTTAATGCTTTACCCACCTTGAAGCCCCGTTACCTAGCCTGTTTTCATCCTACACAGATAATCTAGGAACCAGACGGCTTGACGGTTAGTGCCTTCGCCTGACAATAGTATCATTTTAAAAATAAAGTTTTGTTCTTTTTTTTAAACAGATATAGAGCGCGTTCGGAACACGATCTGCGTTCATTCAAATAAAAAATAATAATATGTTATCTATATTAATTAATTTTTTTCAGTTTTATTAAAATGAAAATACAAAAGTAATTGCATCATATTAAAAGTTCTAGATTTTGAACATACCATGATATATTTCTATCGAAAAATTATATCCGTCAGCCGTCACGCTTGTGGTTAAAGTGGTTAGGTTCAGGTAGAGATATAAATTATTACCAAATATCCTGTAAGTCTGATACTAAATTAATTATTATGTTTTTCGGCTTACTCACACAATTATCTGAGGAGGAACTGGACTATTAAGTAGTATTAACTATTAAGTAAATAATCATAATGGATTCAATTTAAATCTTATAGATTTCAAGAAATGTTTACAATGCACTTATTTTTACATCAAAATATATATGTAACTATGAAATAAGTAAATCGATTTACAACAAAGTTCTGCTATTCTCTGTGCAATTTTCCCATGTCATAGGTGCAATTACAAACATACCAATTTACTAAACATTACACGCAAATAACAATTTGCGGATCAAAAAAGTTGTTCCATAATGGATCAGTCAAATCTGCAACTGTGCAGTCATAATGTCTTGGACTTCAAAACATGATTCTGTAGAAGGAGGAACATAATCTTGCTTAACCTCAGTAACTTGGTCCTCAGGTCCTCTCTCCATTGGAGTGCCAGGCGAGCTCCGTGGCATGTGGGCGGCCCACAAACGTTGGGGCAAGCTACCCTGGGACACCCTGATAGCTCCTAGTTTGGATCTGTGCAGGAATGGCTTTCCTATATCCAAGGTCATGCATGATGGACTCGAGGCGGCACCTTACATCAAGAATGATCCTCATCTTAGGTAAGTTCGCTGACTGGAATGGACTGTGATGGGTATGACTGTCTTCTTTCTTTATTTTGGATTATGACCTAATTAGTCTGTGCTTTGAATGAAAGTACACACTGAAGTTTAGTCTGGGATGACGTAACGCAACGCAACGTCACGCCTTTTATTCCCGAAGGGGTAGGCAGAGGTGCACTTTACGGCAGGTAATGCCGATATACCAACATTGCACCTGTCTGGGAAGTCTGGGAAGTCTGGGAAGTCTGGGACTAAAGGAGCAAAATCTAATTTGTAGTACACAATGCAAGTGCAATGTCATTAAAACGTCTTAAACAGCAATTTTGGGAGCATCGAAAAATACTAACACTCGATCTGTACATTTTCATATTTGTAACATCAGATATACATGTATTCTTTACAAAATTCATACATATGAAACTATACAAATCCAGTTTATCATGGTCTCGCTTTATAAGATCTTGCCGCACATTCGACGGTCACTTTATACTGGTTTAGCATAACTTGATATGTAGTCTTAATGTACGTCGTATAAACGTATTCTTAGTATAAACGTTATGTCTTTGTACTTTATCGAGAACTTCCTTAAGCTATAAATATAAAATGCTTCCTCTACGCAGAGTTGATGTTAATTTATTGGCACACAAGTCTTTTAATATCACATTCCTTGAGTTTATTGCTTTATTATTAAAAGTTTGATCTTGTCCCGCGGATTTACTTGCTTAGTCTGCATCTATTGTAATAAAATGACCCACTCAAAGACAAAGACTATGGATACATAATGGGGAATTATAAAATATCAAAACTGACTAAGAAAGGTACTTAAGTATATTTTTATAAACCAAACTAAAGGTTTTATTGCTATGGACAAACATTATAATCATATTATTATCATCGTCAGCCTGTGTCCGTCCACTGCTGGACATAGATCTATCCACCAGCTGATCTTGATCACCAGAGATGTGTTTTTTTTTTTGAGTGGGGAAAATCATCCAATGTCTTCTCCCGCTTTGGGTGAGACGAGAGGGAGTTTCAGACTCTTACTGACTAAAAACCACCCCATTCTTAGTCCTGATTTTCGATCCGGAGCCCCGGTAACTCGCTAGGTTGTCCGCAGCATCATCAGAGTTTTATATCCAATAGCCAGTTTCTTGGTGAAAATTCATATTTTTAATAACATCTGCTAATAAAACTTACCTAAACGTTAATGCTAAATCAACATTATCAAAGAGCAAGATATGTAGTTCACAATAATAACAAACAATAAAAAAAAACAATACTTAGGTAGTGTAATCTAATGCTTACTGATTTTTTTGTCTGCCACAGCTGATTACTTGTTCATTAATTATGATAAGTGACAACAACAAAACATTAACGCAAACAGATTAGTTGCTAAATCGGTAGTTTTTTGTTTTTGTTTTACGTAGCTTTCACTGTTTATACTTTGTAGGTACCTACAAGACAGTGCATTAACTTTTACACCTTTTTAACCGACTTTCTAAAAAGGAGGAGGTTCTCATTCGGCCGGTAGGTTTTTTTTATAAAAATACATCTACACATTATTTTGCGATATAGCATTTAAATTATGTTTGTACATTTAACGAAATATATGTAGATCGGTCATTACAATACTCGTATGCATGTTTGCTATAAAGGGCCGTGCACAAACCCTGACACGCAACCAAACGAATATCTACCTTAGATATCTTTTTTGTGGTGGATACTCTTACATCAGTTGATGTAAGAATCCAACCGAACATACACTCAAGTTACGGCAAATTTCCACACACACCCTTTTTAAAACCAAGGAGTCCTCTATAGAATTTGCTACGGATTCGCGCTTCATTAATCCGCCAAAGTTATAGTCTGTGCAACCCAAGCAACGGTCGACAAACAGTATTGAACTTGAAACAATTGAATGAAGACCATAATTACTCAATGACACAAAGCCTTCCTTTACCCTTATAAAATCGTCACAAGGAAGTTAGACAGTTTCCTTATTTCTTAAACAAATGGAGTTTATTGTCATAAACTGACATACTTTTTTTTTATTTCTTGCTACAGTAGCAGAACTTATGAGCAATAACAAACGACAAATAGGCACCGTATCCAACAGACTACCTAGCGGGTTTACCAGGGCTCTGGCCCACACTACCCCTCGCCTTACCAAAGTCGGAAGAAGCCATTGAATGATTTTTCTCCTTAAAAAAAGCTAACTATGGTGTTCATATTCATTTTTCTCCTTCACGATGTGTTTATTTCTTAAACTTTTCAATAATATACCTACTTACTATAAAATAGACAATTAGACAGCCTGAAGATCAAGATCAAATCAAGTGCTTGTTAATTACTCGTACCAAGTAATAGGAACCGGAGAGGGAGGCGACCCAGTGATCGCTTCCCTGGTGGTGTATATGGTATAACTCACCGAAATACCAAAATCTTGAATGACCATCGTCATTTAATTTTAACAAAGTACTTGTTATTCTCCAGAAAAATGTACTTCAACACGGCCAAAGGCCAGTTCCACAAGCCTGGCACGATGGTGAAGCCCAGTGAAGCTCTCTGCAACACCTACCAGAGGATAGCTGAGAACGGGGGCGATGACCTCTACAACGGGACCCTGGCGGCTGATCTCCTGGATGACCTGGAGAGGGTCGGCAGCATCATCACTGCTGAGGATCTGAGACAATACGAGTAAGTCAACATGCTATTTGTTTTTTAATTTTGAGAACGAAGCGCTTCGCTTCAAGCTTCCTTGTGCGAACTGCTGGGGAGTGGAACTTCTTGCCGGAGTCTGTGTTTCCTGATGGGTATAACCTGAGTGTCTTCAAAGCCTGAGTGAATAGGTTGCTTATGGGCCGTAGGCCGCATCATCACTTACCATCAGGTGAGATAGCGGCCAAACGTCGACCCATTAAAATATGCAACAAAAAAAAACTTTATTTTACAAATAGTTACTTAATAGCAATGTGCTTCAATCATTGCAGACTGTAAGTTGCTAAGAAACGATAAAAAATAAATAAATGCAACAGTGGCGCCCTCTAGCCATAGGAATCATCTTTACTACAGTCATATAATAGATACCCGTATTTACGTCAGTTGTGATAAGTACGTGATCGCGTGGGTTCCTAAACCTCCACCTACATCATGAACATCGAACAATGCGTTTATTCTTATTGTATGTAAATAAATGCAGGAAGGAACAGTTTGGTAACCGTTTAATGAATTATTTAACCGATTGAATAAATTGCCTATTTTGGTAGGCACATTATTTTGTATATTCTTGGCCTGCCGGTCAAGTTCGTGATGATGTAACGATTTATACTTTATGTACTACAAGTTTAGGTTAATTTCGAACCGAGTTTTTTGACAAAAGATACATACGATATACGCTGTAGAACAGTCTGAACCGACACCACCTTCAACCCTTCAAGAAAAGAGCGTATTGCTTTTAGCATAGTCTTTTAATCTTTTTACCAATATAATCGTCGTAAGGGCCCGGATGTTTAAGACTCCTGCTTCTCTTGCATGAGAGTGCGGTTTCGAATCCTACCTGCAAGTAACAATATGACGGCGTTATGTCCACCTACTGTCCATCCATCTATTTATGGGCATAAAACTATCTTTTCTCGAATTATGAATATATATTCTAATATTATTTAGACACCATTGAAAAAACGCGTAGTAATGAATACTACATTTGAGAAGAGGCCTTTGGTGAGCATTGATGTGTGATGATGATGCGTATAACTATATAGTTACCTAAAAAAAATCAGGATAATTTCATAAGGGAATTCCACTGTTGTTTTGTAAAATGGCTAAATAAAACCTTGTTTAATTGCACGAGCGAAGTTGGAAGTGATACGATATACTTAGTATCGCCTGTAAAGGCAAGTGCTCTGCGTCTTAGGGTCATCTGGTCAACCTGTATATGTATGCACAGACAGTACATACATAATATATACATTGGTTGCACTTTTATATGTGTTGTTGTAGGTCAAATGATTGACTCATTCCCTCATTTTAACGTTCGTATCACTATAAGAAGTAGATACTTGAAAACTTTCCTTGGCCCATTCCAACAAGTGAGAAAATATATTGAAAAACTATGCTGTTTAAAAAAAACCTAAAGTATCTAAGTTTATAGTTAATAACTTCTATTTCCATAAAGGTAGGTAAGTGTAATCAGAATCAATTTTTTACGGCCACCGTATCACATGACACGGTACAAGGTCATGAAGTTATTGTAATGAGAAATGTAAAGATATTTATTTTTGAAATGTTTTTCTGCACTAGGATTTTCTCCTTTGTCGTGGGTGCGTTTAAAAAACATACAAATTCACACATCACACCCAAACCCAAAACAACACTTTGTGAATCACACATTGAGTTGCTTCGAGCATGAATCGGCCCCGCTACACGTTGCGTGGCAGCCAGTTGCCAGCCACCGCGCCAATCATGCAGATTACTTTGTTTGGAAACAATACGAGCTAAACTTCCAACTTTTATCTCTTATACCCTCTCTCTCCCTCAGTCAGATCTTAAAAGAGAGAGAGATAACCTCTATTTGTGCGTTAAATAAGTATTAAAGAACATCGCTCAAACACTTATAAATGTCCTGTGGCCTATAATACCTATACAAAAACAGTATAAAGAAAAAATAATCATAGTAATGTAGTTATAAGTCATACCTGCACCTATTCAAACAATATTAAACAGTGGTTCTATCAACAAGAAACCAATAACTACGCAGTTACAGAAATTCCTTAGCCATTGATAACAAAAACAATAGAACATAATAATATTTCTCTTCCATAAACTTTTACAAATATTTTTCTTATAACTGAGACATGATTGATAGTCTATTGTAAACAGCTCAGCCTGAGAAGTATCGAAAGCCCAAGGCATGCTGTTTTCCTCCTATTAACTCAATAAGGAAATCAATTACAATTTTCCGTTAGTATTTGAAGGTAGCAAAGAGGAAACGTTTAACAACAGCGATAATAACTTGACTAGAAGGATCATATTCGACAGTGGCGCCCTCTGGGTTGCGCAAAAATGCTATCAGTCGTTGTTTTAACTAGTGTTCTATGCATGGAATAAATGTAATGTGCTATAAAAAAAATATAATTTCTGTAGGGGTTCAGAAATACCACACAGATAACCTGTGATTATTTGGTTAGTATTTATTACTAATATAATTAGAAGAGCGCGCTTCTAAGCTTTTGTTAAGCACTAAACGCAATTTAACATTCCAGAATTTCGGAAAATTTCCAATAATTAAATAATCTTTTGTCTGATAATTAAAGCAGTAATTACCTAAACAAAAACTTCGTGTTGTGAAATTTAATACCAAAAATAGTTAAGCATATCGATATCAAATCTTCTGGAAGGTAAACTAGTACTCATTTAACCTACATAAAGCATTTAACCGCAGTCCAATACACGATCACAAAGGTGGCGCATTAACTTGTTTTTAAACAGTACGTCTTATTGCATCATTGTTGACATTTACACAGCTGTTATGTAATGTCGCACATTATAACGATATTTTCTTAAAAACATGTTTTAAGTGTTTTGTTTGTGGCTCAGTAGGTATCTCAAAATCTGGGAAGAATTGCCTTTTTAATTTTACCCACCTCTGCATATTACAGACTGAGACTGCATAAAAATTTCTTTAGTCTACACTAAGAGTGAATTTTTAGAGGCGTAGTCTTAAATCTCCGAAGTAATGTGTGCATTATTCTGTAGAAGTTGAGCTATTACTAGCTGTATTTTTGCTTTACATTGCAGCCCTTATAAACAGATTTTCTCCTGTGTGCGTATTTCCAAACATACAGATAATAAGATTAAGTAAATAACAGAAAATATGAATAAGTAATTCTAGACTCGTGACTCTTCTTAAATTACTAGGCACCTATAATATGTAAAAACCTAGCTAACCTTACTAGTATCACCTACTTCAGTAAAAACTGCTCATGAAGGTCAAATAGGTAACTGAAGTCACGGTGCTTGTGACGAATAGATGAATTCGTTTCGAATTCCATAGCCGATAACATGAGTAATACCTAGGCAAACTTATGAATACCTTAACTATTAAGAATATTTCACAACACCTGTGAATAATAAGACAAAACATTATTTGCACCTGATTAAATACTAAGTGAGTCATACAGATATAGAAATGTATTTAATGACTGATGACTTACTTTGGGAAAACGGTGGAAATAAACACATTTTTATTGTTTAAATTATTTTATTGTAGTCGTGTGACGATGTCGTCTTTTGTTTTGTGTAAATAAAAGTCGACTACCTTCCAGCTGTCATGCGGTAATTTGACAGCTGGACGCCATTTTGTTTTGGTGTGTCACAAAAATGAATTATTTTTAACTAACTTCTGCAAGCGACTTCGCCCGCGTTCCGTGGGATAAAAAGTAGCCTATGTGTTATGCCAGACAATAATCTATCCCTATTCCAAATTTCATCCTGATACCTTTAGAGGTTTTTACGTGATAGAATAACAAACATCCATACTTACAAACTTTAGTATTTATAATATCAGTAGGATGGCTACGCTAATATCCAAGTTAGTACCTATTATTTTATACATTTAAGAAACAAAACACACCTTTAACAAAACATTGAATGACTTTCTTTATTTGTACCTTGGTAGGGGAACTCATGACTGGTAAAAATGCAAGACAAAACAAATGTAGACCGGATATTGGTTCCGTAATAAATTGACAACAATAGGAATGAATGAACTTACCAATGAATAGACAAATTAGTAGCAGTTTCTAAAATTGGCAACATTCTAAATCCTAGATTTTAATGATAAAACGATATTCTAGATTCTAAAATATCTATCTATTGTTTAAATTCTAGACTACGAGTTTTTTCTAAATAATCTTTACGCTTAGCAGGCGGGTTGGAGTTCAAAAGATTCAGGTCTATTAGAGAGCACTGCTGATACCCGATAGCAGTCAAATAATTATGTAGTCCCATAAGCTCCACGACATCCGCGTGAAGAGTATGACATGTACATGACTTTTGAAACACCAGCTTTTTTTGAGGGGAGAAAATCATCCAATGACTTCTCCTTCTACGTTATACTCCTGCTCTTTAAGCCGCAGCCTCGTTAAACCCGCTAGGTAGTCCACAGCTCCGGATCAGGCATCAGCCCTACTGGGCACCATCTGATGTACAGCAACCAACTTTTACATTAAGTTATCATAATTTACAATCATATTTCCAAACCTCCAGTCGAAATTCTCCCAAAAATACCAAAAGACAATATTGACTAATAAAACATATCACCACCTCACCTTCGTGCATCTCTCGGCAAAATATAACGAAGACAAGACACAAATAGATGCAAGCGAGCCGGAAACTCGGCAGTTGGCTGCAAGCGACGGAATGCAATTTAGATTATGACACTCAATTAATATTATTATGTTTACGCGTTGCTATCTGAGAGTAAGATTATAAAACGATGCGCTTTTCACATTAGGTACGTGTCAATGACCTTAGAATGCACGAACTTGCCTAGCCTGGCTATTAGCGACTCTAAGTTGACACAAAGTCTAGAATGTAGCGATCTCCTTGTTAGCAAGTATTTTACAAAAGCGTCGATGTACCTAATTTACCTAGTTAGTTCAATAACTGTGAATTTATATCTCATACCAATCTCTGGAGATACATTCTAACCCTTATCGAAATTCCATGCCACTGGAAACTCCGGAGCCGCGGACTACCTAACGGGTTTACCGGGACTCCGGCTCGAAAAGCAGGAGTAGGAACGGGGTTGGTTTTAAGTCAGTAAGAGTCTGACACTCCCTCTCGCTTTGCCCAAGGTGGGAGAAGTTATTGGATGGTTTTCCCCCTTAATATATAAAGCTACTAAAAACTACTATTTATACTAAAACCATTGATGTTGATCCGGTACCGTTTATGTAAAAATTGTGTTTGTAATAATTATGCTACGAAGACATTAAAAAACAATACCCCCTTTAAAAAATGCTTTAACACTTCCATTTCCTTTTCAGGGCGAAAATCACGGAACCCATAGCGGTTCCGCTGAGCAATGGAGACACTTTCTACTCCCCGCCCCCTCCCAGCAGCGGGGCTATCCTGGTGAACATACTGAACATCCTCAGCGGCTACAACTTCACTGCAGCCAGCATCAACTCCACGGAAGACAAGATCCTCACCTACCACAGGATCATAGAAGCATTCAAGTACGCGTACGCGACCAGAACGAAGCTAGGAGATAGCGACTTTTTGGATTTGAGTGAGGTAAGCGATCTTGGATATCGATTTAGGACTCGACACGTCAGAGAGTCATGCTTCAGCATGAATGGGCCGGATTGATCGAAGTAATACGGTCTTTTAGAAAACCGGCGTGAAGTAACGCTTGCATTATGTTTCGCCGTGTGCCCCCCTCCTCCCATCCTGAAAGGTTAGGCGGGTATGAAAATAATGATACTTAAGGTATCCCTATAATAAGTTGTACTATTGTATCAGTTGTTTTGTTGTATATTAACCCGCATTGAGTAAGCGTGGTGATTAATGCTCAAACTTCCGTCTGAGAAGTGGCCTTTGGTGGCTAGCAGTGGCCACATATAAGCTGTTGATGATGTATCAGTTGTTTTAGGTCGTTAAACAACTCCTTTAATTAATTTTCAAATTAGTGACCATAAACATTATTGCACATTGCTGGGTCAGAGTTTAAACGAATGTCTCAAGTATTTTACTTGTAGGAAAACGATGGTTAATTATGTGCCTATTTAAATACAAAATATATAGCTTTTAATTTGCAATTTAAATAGTTAAAGGTTTTACTGGACTTCATAAATTGCGTCAGAAAAATCACTGAATAGGAAAAATACAGAGTATATGTAATAATTTAATAATATTATAATTGCTAGACTAATGCGGAAATGATACGTAACTAATTTGTAATCAGTTTGACAATAATAACACAGAATAAGTAATCATTGAATAATAATGCTTTAGGTATTATTCAGGCAAATATTAGAGAATCATTTTGCGTTATTATTTATTAACTTTGACCTTTTTGCCTTTAGATTGATATCATAATACAAACGACGTAGATTCAGCTGTTCCTTTGTTAGGTTATATTGTGTATAGAAGATACATTTTAATGATCTTACGTTTTCAATGGATACGAACACAATCGAATATAAAATACATACTTAAGCAAGGGTAAATAATATTCTCTAAGTAAGCAGTAACTAAGTCACTATTGATGATTTTAAGTTTGTATGTAAACGTAAAATTGTCCCTCTGTCTATGTAAATCTTTTTCTAAAAATATTCTAAACTTTTACCCCTTGATATATTGCGTATGAATACCAAGATTCATTAAAATCACAGTAGTCTCGATGGTTCTTAGTTGGAAACGGCGTAAACGCTTTTCACTCATAATAGATTAATTTCTCAGCTCATTCGCAACGTGACAACCCCGGAGTACGGCGCGGAGGTCCGGCTCCGCATCAACGACACGTCCACCAGCAATGACACTGCCACCTACGGAGCGGAGACTTACAACCAGCCTGATGCTGGGACCGCTCACATATCCATCATTGCAGGCAATGGTGATGCCGTCTCGGTCACCAGTTCTATCAACTTTTAGTAAGTACACTTGTTTTCACCAATTTATTTAGACGGCTTTCGGCCTAACTGGTTCCCTTTTTTTTTGAATGGCGAAAATCATCCAATGACTTCTCCTGCCTTGGGCGAGGCAGGAGGGGGTGTCAGACTCTTACTGACTAAAAATCACCCCGTTCCTACTCCTGCTTTTCGAGGCGGAGCCCCGGTAAACCCGCTAGGTAGTCCGCAGCTCCAGATCAGGCATTTGCCCTACTGGGCCCCATCTGTGGTGGTCTGATGGTAACTGGTTCCCTGGTAGATATGAGTGTAAGGTCAAACATAGGCCTTCTCCACTTAAGACCTACACCACAATTTTATTCTTATTACTTAATATTCTTTATTCTTACAGCTACGGTGCTGGTTTCTCGACCCTCAAAACCGGTATAGTAATGAACAACGTGATGGACGACTTCTCATCTCCTGGCATCACCAACTTCTTCGGATTGAAGCCGTCCCCAGCGAACTTCATCGCTCCACACAAGCGGCCCATGTCTTCAATGAGTCCCAGTATCATTGTGGATAGCAGTGGCAATGCTAAACTGGTGATCGGTGCTTCTGGAGGCACTAAAATTACTACTGCTGTGGCTTTGGTAAGTACTGATAATAGAACAATATTTGAATTATTATAAACTAGAACATACTTAGCCACTGCTGAACAAAAAGCTAACACTTGCACAGTCCGCTGCGCCGAACGACAACCTGCTACGTACTAGAATTTTATGCATGCATGTTGCTGTCCATAGGCTTCTCCGTGACTCTGATTAAACTTTTGGTCTACCTAAAGCTAAAAAATAGGCTACCAGCGTCGATTTGTAGTCACCACTTGAAAAAATTAAGCGTAAACTAAGTGCAAGATTTTGCAGCTGGTACCTACAGCGCATTTAGTCTTGTTTACACTACATTAGATCACTTCTGGTGTGTAATTTTGTAACGTTTGTTTACCAGGTGACAATACGCAAACTCTGGTTCGACCAGACAATAAAGGAAGCTGTGGACGAGGCTAGGATACATCATCAGATCACCCCGATGCACGTGGAATACGAATTTGGAGTTACTGAGGTACTTATTGGCATTCGAAATAACTTACCTCAATAAGGTAATTTTCTTCTGAGTTGCGATTTTTTTCTGACCTTTTTGTTATTTATTTTCACAGGACATAGTGAAGGGTCTTCGGGCAAAAGGCCACGGGATGGTTCGGTACCGCAGTCGGGGCTCAATAATCTGCGCGCTCTATAGAAATAGAACTGCTATCTACGCCAATGCGGACTTCAGGAAGGGTGGCGACGTTGCTGGCATGGACTGAACTCCTGTGCCTAACTACACTCTAAGTATTGCTATCTTTATGTCATGAATGGAACTTTCAAATGAATCTGTTAGTAATGTAAGTTTGTAAGGATACGAGCGCGTTTCTGTCGATATGAGAGCATTTTTCGTTAAAAGTGGTTAATAATAATGATACTGGACTCAATACATAGATATAATAAAGTCGATTATACATACAGGGCAACGATATGTTGTAAATTACACTCCAAAAAAATTAAAAATTTCGTTAACGTTTGCTGGCTCAATAAAACACGAAACGTGCTCTCATTTCAACTTTTATAATATTATGTGTGTGACAAGTGCAGAGAAAAAAGAAACTGTTATTGGTTCATTCAAGAAATTTTAGGAGCTTGACCCGCCAATCACAGTCCATAAATTTAATTCTTTAGCTTGTTTATAATTTAATGTTTTAAATTACTCGAGTAGGCTCGAAGTAGAAACGTAATTGGCGATACAATAATAGTAGGCATTAGGAAAAATATTATCTACAAGAAAAAAATGTGATAAATAAACGATAGTCTAGGTAGGATATGAAATATGGCCGTCTTCCTAAAAAAAATATACTGTTGTCTACGATTTCCAAAATGGCGGCAAATTGAATTCAATAAATCATCACAAATCATTTTTACAAATCAAATTAAAACATATTGGCTGATTGAGAACAATAATTTTGAAATAAATGGGCTAGATACTTAATGAGTATACCTATTATAACATTAAATTAAATAAAAAAATACAGAGATACAGTGTTTAAAAATATGTATTTTATTAAGTTCCTAGACATTTTCTATTTTATTAGTTACAATCATTACAATACCTAATTTATACCCCAAATAAGCCAAGAAGCAGAATTTATTTTTTTATTATTTTGGTACCTAACAATAATAATGGAAAATATTACAATAAAGAACCTTCACCTACAAACACAATTACAAACCAACTAAAAGTAAATCTTTAGTTGCAAACTACACCGTTTTTCCAGAATTGAAGATCATTTTGTACGTTGCGAAAAAGAATGAGTGTAATGTAATAGAGAGCAAGTTGATTATTCTCTCTTGTGTGCACAAAACTAGACTAATTTCTGTTATTTATAATAATATTTATGTGTTTTTATTCCTTATCCATGCATTTATTACTGCCAGTTAATAATTTTGTATTACTGTACCTAAAACATTTCATGTTAAACTACATTCCATAAAAAACATAGCTGTTATGTTATCAAATACCTAGGTAGGTACTTATTTGTTCTTATTTCGGCATCCAATTTGTATAATTGTATTGGAATAGTATTGTCTGTCTGAAATGGGAATGAACTGACTACTTAGTTAAATAAATGGTCACAATAGTGTTTGCAAAATAAACTTTTACCTAAGTGTTTTTATATTGTTTTATTTTAAACCTTTCCTTTTTTTATTAATTTTAGTCGTGATCTTTGTGACTAGTTTCCTGAAGATTGTTTGTTTGAACGCGCTAATCTCCGAAACGACTGGTTCTAATTGAATAATTATTTTTGTCTTGGACAGTCCATTTATCGAGGAAAGCTATAGCTCGGCTCCTATTACGATTAATAAGAGCCGAGCAGAGCAGGTGATACTGCAGGGGATTAGCTAGTAAACCATAAAGAGGATGAAGAGGAGAAAAATAAAACAAGAAATTCAATAATAATTGTATCATTTATATTGCATTGTAATTGCATTGCTTTAAGCTTACAGTTACATTATATTATAATAACTTTACATAGCAGACAACAGAACAACAAATAAATATAAAAACAACGAAAAATCTTTAGCACCAAACCACCTTATTCTATGCCAATGCCTTGCAAAATAAAAACTCGAAAATAAAAATAAAACAAAAACAGTAAATTGCATTAATTTCTTTACTACCTAGGTTTTTTTTTTTGTTCTTAATAAATTACTTACATGCATTCGACAGATATGTTCCTTTAATTTCTAAATAGTTTTTATAGAAGGTTAACTACATGGAAATCTTGAAATTTGTTTGAGACATTACAATTTTAAAAAGACGCCTATCTATGTGTGATGTAAAATACCAGATTTTAATAACTACGAATATAATAAACATTGCTACCAGACATTTATTACTATACAATTTACTCAGTTAATTGGAGAAGCAAATAATTTTACACCGATTATATTTAATATTAGATTTATTGACTAAACATCACGTTTACTCGCGTAAATTAATAGAGAAAAGTTATTCTAGTTGTGAGTCTCAGAACGACTCTTCATCATGAGCTGCGTGCCCAGACGAGGTGACGTCTACTGTAGTAGCTAGTAGTCTCTCTGTGACTAGAAACTAGTAGAGCTTTTCTCCATTCATTTACGTAAGACGTGATTTTTAGTTAATTTAGTACGTCTCACGATAGTTATTATAAAATACAACATTTATTAATTACATGGAATCATTTGTAAGGAATATGTGGAGAATAATATTTAATTACACCTATATAGGAATATTAAAGTATGACATTAACTTTCCGTGAGTTTTCTTATAACGCATTTATTTATTCATAGCCATCACTATAGATACAACAGAAAGAAACATAATTTGGCATGGTTAATATCATCGTTAATAATTATATTTATTTATATAAGTACGACATTGTATTGAATACATACATAAGCCTATTTATCAAAAGCCATTCTTAGATAAGGTGGAAATAACTTAGTTTACTTTTGAGTGGAACAATATTTGGTCACCGAAACGCTTAACAGACTTCAGTACACGAATCATTATATTAAAAGCAAAGATATTTTAAAATAGATTGTGATCATATTAACTCATTGTTCAGTTCACATTCACAGTTCATAATAACTAGTCGTGGTTAACCTGAATGAGACCAGCACTTCAAATAAATGAATGTGATGGACTTCGTTCAGGTTTAGGCTTCTGCTATAACGGTAGTATATCCCTCATCGCTTCGACTGGAGTGACCAACTTCGTAGCTCCGATCAGAACGGTATTATCAACACCGCTAGTAATCACACTTCGATGCAAACGCTTACATTCCTCGGCCGTAATCCCGCCGATCACAAAAATGATTATTGTAGGATTATCCAGAGGATGTCTTGTCTTTACTTTTCTATTTGTTAACATTCTGAAAAAAATATAAAAAGATATTAATTCTACTGCTCGTCACTAGATGGCGCTTTTTAAAACAAATCTGCTACTAGACGCTAGATGGCGGTGTACTTAAATATAAAATTACTTACCCAAGCCCACTGCGCAACAATGTTTTTAATTTATCGCTTCTGTACTGGTCTAGGTCGCCGAGATCAGGTTTGTCTGTGTTCACCATATCTTCGACTAACTGTTGCACAGCGCTACGGTACTCATGACCCACACCTGTCTCACATGGCTTCAATATGGAGTTATATCTGTAAATATTGAAGTCAGAATTTAAGGAACACAAACTTAATAACATTTCTACAATAAATAACTACTAGATCGATTAAAATATACAGCTATGTGAATTATACAAGAAACATGCATTCTTTAGTAAGCAAGAAATATACTCACTTGTGAAAAACGCCTCTCATAGAAGTAATTTTCCGTAGCTGCATCAGTATACAACTGGCCCTAGCTTCGCAGTCCTCAGGAGACATGATAATAGAAGTATCTTTGTACAAACTGTTCTTGTCTTCAAACAACGCAACACTTAACGTCTTAACGAGCTGTTGTTCATGGTCTGCGGGGAATTGCACCTCTATGTCCCTCACAGCATATATGTGCATCAGTAGCGCTAACAGGTTCTCTAAAGGAATATCCTTTTCTTTGCGATTTTTTATTAGATGACAGATCTGTAAAATGAAAATGCATACTGTCATTAAAGTGTTATTAATCCCAACTGTAATATTTTCGTTTTAAACATAATGCCAAATATCTAATACATAAAATTTCCATATCACAATGTTAGTTACCATACTCTACCAATTTTTACCAAATTTTACATGTATATTCAGTAGGTCTGAGAATCGCCTACTATCTATTTTCCATATCTCTAAGTAATAAGGATTATTCACTCTCAATTTTTTTTATTATTTGTCGAAATAATTTATAAGGCATAACAACGTTTGCCGGGTTAAGTAGTTATATAAATGTATTCCTTTAGTAGACTTATAACACCCATAGCAAGTGTAGACATAGAAGGAAATAATAAGTTAAAATAGTATAAGATATTGTACCTGATTAAGGACGCTAGTGGACTCCCGACTGGTAGCAAGGTTCTGGTGTACCTGCTTCTCCAAGCTCATCAGTAGTTCATGCTGCACCCGTTTAGGAGACTTCAGGGTTTGTACTACCGCCAAGGATTGCTGCAGAACGCCTAGATGTTTGCTAATCACCTCGTAATTTCCTGCAATATTATAATATTGAGTTGTTAAACGTTACTTTGTTTATATGTTTACAATGACGTGGTTGTTTCTTTTAGCAGTGGTTTTTTTAGTTTGGCATTGGCAACATTAAAATGGATTAAAAAATGCGTTTGGTGGAGTCAGCAATCAGTTATTATCGTAAATTAATTTATATTACAGTGGGAGAAGTAAATTAACAGAATAGAAACTTAATCCGAGCTAATGAAAAGTGTGAGAAAGCCATGCTTCGGCACGAATGGGCTGGATCATCCGGAGTGATACTACGGCCTTACAGAAAACGGATGTGAAACAACGCTTGTATTGTGTGAGTGAGGTTACCGGAGGCCCAACAACCCTTAAATTCCTAACCCCCAAAAGGCCGGCAACGCACTTGTAACGCCTTTGGTGTTTGGGGTGTCGGCGGTGACTGCTTACCATCAGGTGATCCATCTGCTCGTTTACTGGCTTATTCCATAAAAAAACCACTTTACCTTTAGTCGCTGTCGCAATCTTTTCAAGACTTTGTGGTGTGACTTTCAACAGGGACTTGGGACTTGGTGACTTCTGAATGTCAATCTTAGTCAACTTGTTGTAGAGATCGAACATGACTTCCTTCTGGGACTTATTGATCATGTACTCGAAAGTTTGGATGCATGATTCGTCATCCGAATGGTAGAGACAACCGGGACTGAGTTGTATGTCATCTGGGTGGTTAAACCTGGAAATGGAAATTTTCTTGTTAATGTAAAAGTCGCGTTAAATGCGCGACACCTGGTCGCCCAAGCACCAACCGAGCAGTCTATATCAAGGTCGATTGGATGTGGAAGTGATTACGAAAAGCTTCATGCTGACAATTACTTTGTCTGAATGGTGAATGGGGTATAAAGAATTCCTCTAAGTTTTTCTAAAGTAGAAAATTTGTAAGAGAATGTGTTATCTTATTTACTACTGAACTACACATAAACTACTTGACTTACACATTAGCCTCACAAAGAGGTGACATATCAACAGCGACGTCAGTGCAATGTCCTGGAAACCTGGGCAATGCTGCCATGATTTTGTCCAGAACAGACTCAGTGCCATGACTCGTCACACTACACAAGTCCATTGTGCGATCTATAAGTATCAGCGATGCAGGGTGCAGGCAGTTCTGAAAGAAGAAAGAGCTGTTAGCATTTTCTACCTAATTTTCCCTTTTCAGAAAATGTGCTTTTATAGGAAAGGCGAAGCAATTGGCTTAAGTCATTTAAAACCCTAACACCATACCCATTAATTTCAGTACCCCTACTAGGAGTTCTCATAAGAGTTTATTTAACGAATTCGAAAAGAGAGTGTTGGCACTCTGATTGGTTGGCTTGAATAAACCAACCAATCTGAGTGCCGAATGCACTCTGGTTTCGAACTCATTGAACGTAATGCAAACTCGTTCTGAGGACCCAGTTTTATTGTTTTGTAATAAAGTAAAAATTTCAGTAAAGTAACTTGACAGTTTGTATCAGTCTTGTGACTACTTGACAATGTTTAGTATCTGTATACATCAATACAAGTTTAATCTTCTAAATACAATCAAACACACCTATTAACACTCTAACATACCTTTCGCCGTTGTATAGATATGGGATAATGCTCCAAAATGCCTCCAATGATAGCAGAATAAGAACCAATGTAATATACATCCTCCTTTAAGTTCATTGAATCCAACATGTTATTTAAGCTGGCTGCAAACCTCCTTGCTTCATTCCTCTCTTGTTTAGACAAATTATTGATGTCAACGGTTGCATTATCTGACTTCAATTCTCCAAGGAAGAATGTTTGCAAGTCACGGAACGGAGGAGTGACAAACACCACATTAGTTAGAGAGATAGTAAAAATTGGTATGTGTATCACTTCTACATAACTTTGCTGAAAGAGAAAATATTTTATTAGATTGGAAATTATTTAACATTAACATAATATCTAGGCTTCCAAGGATATAATTATAATATGATATATATTCCATGACTCATGTGATATACATTTATTAATTTAGCCTAATTTGGAAGAAAATTTTATATTTTGGGTTCATTTGGGTGAATAGATGTTAAAATATTTTCCCAACATTTATTCATACCACTTCTGTATCTATTCACCCCGTTTTACTGTACTGAATATGTATGGTGCTGTATATAATATACTAATCTTATTTACCTTCTTTGCCATCCATTGAATAAGTTTCATTTCAAGATACTTCATGCCCTCTAAGATTGGCTCTCCCATAGCCAACACAGTATTGATGTCCTTGTCATCATGGATTTCCAGAAACACCATGTCCAAGCTCATGCATGATATAAGAATACAGTGTGTAAAGTCACTGTGGCGGACAATCTCAGCAATTGTTTGCAACTGTACTTTGGTTGTTTGTGTTAAGAACAATGCCTTCTTCTGGTCTTTCTTGGCAAACTGTAACGAGAGATAGCTTTAGTGGAAATTTACGAACAATGTGATGTTGATATAGTAAGTATAAGTAAGTAATTGCATGTGTTGTTACTGAATCTACCAATTTTTGGTATGTTACCAGCATCTGTGTGTGTTAAACTAAACTTTGTATGTAATTTAACCCATGTTTTCATAAATCTAAGGAACTAAATAAATAAATCAAAGGTAAAAGAATAGCATAATGTAAATTAAGGCCTCGTACCTCGAATGGAGATAAACCCTTCACAGCAACTGCTCCCGCAGACAGTAAGGTGTCCGCGCCGCCCTCGTAATGCAGGCACTCCGCACTGGCATCGTCGATAAACACCACAGCTCCAATTACTCTGTTAAGTATCTCCGACCACCAGGCTTTACCAAATTCCCTTATTGAAGCAGTCGCCATATTTAGACAATAGGCAAAAAGACTACTAGTAGTATCTATACCATTTTTATTATTATTTTAGATATCGCCAATTAGTTAGAAGTGAATTGAAATTGCGAATTCGCAATTTATTTACGTACACATCACCCAACGTTACTACGAAACGTCACTGTCACCTCTCAACTGTCAATGTCAATATTTTATTGATCCTTTTTTTGACACTGACATTATCATAACTAAGTACTTGTGATTTTAGCTAGATTTTCTTTATTTTATTAGGGAAACAAACATTCTTTTATTAAATTATATACGAAAGTTACATGTAAATTAAATAATACAATGAAATAATAATAATTAGTAGGAACTAAGTGCTTGTGATATTAGCCAGTTTTTTTTACATTCGGAACCAGAAGAAAGAATTGCCTGTTTGATATGATACCAGGCCGTACAAAACAGTGTATCTGCGGACGACGAGCAAGGTTAGCTCGCCGCCCGACCAGAACCAGACCCGTGCGTGCGGCGCATTGTGTTCCGCATACGCCTCATAGAGCCATCAGACCACCACAGATGGGGCCCAGTAGGGCTGATGCTGCGGACTACCTAGCGGGTTTACCGGGGCTCCGGCTCGACAAGCAGGAGTAGGAACGGGGTGGTTTTTAGTCAGTAAGAGTCTGACACTCCCTCTCGCCTTGCCCTGGCGAGAGAAATCATTGGATGATTTTCCCCCTGAAAAAAAAAAAAAAAAAAAAGGCCGTACAAAACAGAACTGATAATTACGTGTCTGCTTTCCATATATTTTTTTATAAAATGTCAGATACGCCGCATTATCTATGATAAACTATTTTTTAAATTATACTGAACATACATATCGAAATTCTGTCTTCCGAACTTTCATTACAAATAACACAGGTCGCATGGAAAAATAAAATTACGTTCACATTTTGATGTTACTTTAATTACTTATCACAATACAGAATAATTTGTAAGCTAACAGTTTTGCATGATTGCACTAACATTTTATATTAAACAAAAATTAGTGCTCATAGCCGCTGGGGAGAGCATTGACATGGGGGTTGTGGAAGAGAGACTTCTGGCCATCACCCCATGGGAAACGCTGAAATAAGAAAAAAAACAATTACAACACATTCCCATTTAAATGTCTTGTTTTCATAAATATGCTATAAATAATACTTTATACTTATGACACACTAGAAATGAATAGATTGTTACTAATAAAAAGTAATAAACTTATTACAAAATACGTAAGTTGTATGAATTGCCCGTCTAATAAAATTCAGTTATTCAGGTATAATACCTTGGAACGAATGCGCATGAAGTCATAGGGTTTGAACTCAGGGCGTTCTTCATGGGCATGCTCCTGGTGAGCCAGGTAGGCGTTGAGCATACCAAGACCAACTGCGGGGAATGCAACGAAGAAAGTCATCTTCTTCCACAGCTTGAAGCCACCTGTTAAAGATCAAAGATATAAACAAATTAGTAGAGATTTTAATAACAATAATATGAGACATAAACATTAGCATCTTTCTGCCCATAAATGAAGTCAATTGGAATGGCACAAATGTCTTTTTCCATTTTATACAATCAAACATCATGCTATCACAAGACCTGGTTTCTTACAATTATCACTCCTCACACAGTTCATCTACTGCCGAATTAAATAACCAATCTCAATGCAAAATCTTTAGATTACAATAGATTTTTGACTATTCTTAGCTTTATTCTTCTGTAAAAATTAAGATTGATCCATAGATTTTTGGATTAAGATTCAATAGTAGAGTTTATTTCAGGGTTCAACAATGTTGGAATAAAAGTGGACAATGCTTTAAAAAGAGAGTCTTAGCATGTTCCTTGTTTGCAAAAATAAAGTATTATTATAAATTAAAGTATTATTATAATAATCTATTATTGAACTTCACAGTCATAGTCCTAATACTATATTAATATAATTTTGACGTTAATAAAGTGCCCAAACTAGGATAATCCTGCATCTTGGAGACTTAGTATAACTGTGGAATAAAAAGACATTTCACATAATGGTACTAGACATATTTACTGCACAATGTTCATTGTTAAATGACATCCTATGTTTAAGAATAAAACCAAAACAATTTACTACAGTTCTGAACACAAAATGCTAAACATAATTGTGGTAGTATATAATAGTTGTTTGTTGGGGAATAAGAACTCTAGTAGCATTAGATAGACTGCCTACTTGAGTATTGATTTATCAAGTTGCAGTAAACAACAGGAAAATAAGAATAGAAAATGCGATGTTAGGGCCACGCTAGAAATGTGATTGTAACGTTACAATAAGTATGGATTTAGCATAGGTGGGTAAAATAGGACATGATAATCTATTAAAACGCAGGTGAACAAAAGATAAGGCCCTTTAGGTTATCTGATTACATAATTTTCTGTTTTCCAAAATGAGTCTCACCTCCATGGCCTCCAGCAGTAGCAGCGTGGGTGGAAGAACGAGCGTTCGTCTTCAGGTACTGGATGGCAGCCTTCCTCAATAGGGTATTCATTTTGCTAGAAATTCTGGTTCTGATCAATGCAAAAGCAGCAGCAACTTGTCAAAATGTCAATGTAATTTTTTATCGAAAATGTCAATTTGACAACTGGAGAATGTTGCCATACCAGCAAAAATCAATACGGAATAATTATGTTATATGGCAATAACATTATTTAATAGAGGTGTTCGCATTTAGTATCTTTTTATTTATGGTATTAAATAGTCTTACTATTTATCTTCTTCTTATTATCAGCAGCAAAGACGTTGAAAAAAATATTCAAAAAACAACCGATCAGTCGCTTATTCTTGACGGGTGAATTTATCTAATATAATTATTTTATTATTCATTAATTTCTGCTAGCTATACTAAAACTTACTTACTTATATTTAGGCACAGACTAATTTTAAATTAATCTTATTATGAAATAAAAGGCATACAATTATTTTAATGCATTTTAATTTCTTAAACTAAAATTCAAAGTAGTATCGTTAAACATTGATTAGACTTTGAGATTGTTTACTTAGACGGTGGTGTAATTACATACAAATTAGATACATAGATTTACCATTCTTGGTTTTCAGATCCTGATTGAGATTCTGATTAAGGTCCTATTTTTACAATGTTTCTACAGGACACTGATATACATTACTATACTTATACTTTTTACGAGATAGATAGATACTTAGTACCTGATCTAGTTATCATATCAATCATATCTAACTAGAACATATTATTTTTGTTATCTATAAATCGAATACCCGTTACCGTTACCAATTAATACTACAACTCTATTTATTATTTCCTAAATCTAATGGAATGCAAAGTTCATATAGGTTAAAATAATTGTTTAAAGAAGACAATATAGCTTTCTAGTCTACCTACTTAATTTTAGTCATTGACCACTTAAACAATGTTTTTTTCTTGATAGTTAAATTCTAACACTGCAGGGCTTGCACGGTAGCTGGGCAACCGTGCCATGTAGGTAGTTTGATTGCCGCACGGAGCACCTCTTTGTTTGATCCACAAATTGTTTAAGGTCTGGGTGTCATGTGTATGTGAACTTTTGTTTGTAAAAGCACCTAGAGAATTCTAGCGTCGGGCAAAGTTTTTTTATAAAGTTTAAATATGGTACAACATTTACCTACGTACAGAACGAGTTAGATGTACCTACGTGCTAAGAAATTTGAAGATACAATACAAGATATTACTATTACATGGCACCTGTATATTACCTATTCTTTGGCAACTAATTTACGCCTGAACCGAGTCTTATGCACAAAAAATAAAGGTACTCAGCTGCCACAGCGCCTTCCTGAAATATTCTGTATTTAGGTAGGTACCTACTATCCTACGCAGGTATCTATAGTTATGAAGTTTTTGTTATTACAAATTAACAGACACTGTACTTCTCATTCTAAGCTCATTCTATGCTAAATTAAAGTTGGTTGATCAAATGCTGGAAACATTTTTTGGTTCACCATTCGAATGTTCTTTGGGGATTCCGTAGCACTATCAGGAAAATGACGCTCCAATATGGATCTTGGTGAAACCTGAAAAAAAAAATGGAAATTGTATAGTCTTTATAAAGTTTTCACGAAAAGTATTATTAAATATACTGAATGAAGCAATCTTACCTTTTTCGTTTTTACATGTTCAAAGTTATACTTCATGTAAAAGGCAGACTGTTGCAGTTGCCTCAAGTTTCTGATACGGACCCTTGGATCACGTTCCAATAAACGCATTAGTAACCCGCGAGCTGCGTTTGACAAAGAGTTTGCACTCTTTGGCAGAGTCCCTGCGACTGGCTGTATGGATTGTTGTCTATGATCTGGCGACCTGAAAAAAGAATTGTTTGAATTTACGCGCTCATTTTTTATTTTAAAAATGTAATGTTAATCGCTTAAATTATTATTATTTTATTAGCTATGTTTGCTACCGTATTTAACTAATACACCTAAACTACATTTAAGAAGACTCATAAACTGTACCGTACAGATAGGTCTGTTGCCTATTGGATCTACCTACATGCGGTACCTACGCAGATACAAATGACCGTAACTTCAAGAATTAATTAGGTAAGTAAAAATCAAGTATTATAAAGTAGATAATAAATAGTATTAGTACAATTACCTATTTTGATATGATGAAGACGCCTCATTTTGGCTCCTGTCATCGTTTTGCACCAATTCATCGATGTCAGTCGTTGCTCTTTTGCCAATCGCAGGCGCTGGATACTGAAATTGAGAAACGGAATAGTATCTAAATAATATTTTGTGATATAACTAACAAAATAATAATAAAAACCTGATTCAAGTTATATTTTTAACACAACGTAATTAGAGTAATTTAACATTCATTATCAAACATTATAAATCCCTTATAAAAATCATCCCTACACACAAATAATACATTAATGCCTATACACCCTATAGCTATACATATCAACAGATAAAAAACAAATGACACAAAAATACATCCAATCACAAACAGGTATGTTGGTAATTCAAACTCAATCGCAAACTCACACGGGCATGTTAATTTATAATCAGGAGAGCCCATCTCTGTTGTACACGAATACCTTGGTGCTTATATGTAGGTTTGAGAGCCCTAAGGTTTAAGGGGAACGACACTGCAACCCGTCCCGCGCCTCGTTTGAAAACAAAAAAGTCAACATCACTCGTCCGGCTAAAAATAGGGAGCCAGCCCCTTAATTGCACACTTGGAATTTACTGCACGATTTAATGATTGTCTTGGGAGTTCAGAGCCTCTTAACGAGAGGGTGGAGTAATGGAAGCAAAGATTGGGAACGTAATTAGTATATTGTGTATGAAATCTTATTATCGGCGACAAAAAATAAAACTTTTCATAAAAAATTTAAAGTCGTAAAATGAAAAGTTGTGCATGTACCTAGCCATTATCCTACTCGTAGCTACGAGTTGTAGTCGTAAGCGGTTATGAGGACAACCACATTGTAGGTTTTAATAGTTTAAACACTGTTCCTGTACGCCATGACCTAGGTTAACGGAATTATAGAGAGAATTGTTTGACTACTAATTGTATTGACCTCTGAAATGCTAATACGGTACGGTGGAGTCGGCTTTATCTCTTAGGCTCAATCTGCATAGCATCAAACACAATAATTGGTCGACCCACTTCCCTTTTGAAAATTATGTTCAGATTAAGTTTGTTTTTGGGACTGTGCTTAGATGCGGCTTTATTTTCTTTTTCCGTTTCAATCCAGTTGATAAATGTCAGAAGCTGTCACTCAAAAGACAATTAAGAACAAAGATCCGTTAGATCAACGCGTTGACTACTAATCATTTCTTATCTTTATCAGTTCGCCGCCTCCGAATATAGGGGCACATTAATGTTTACATTCTGTTCTGGTCACGATTCGGCCGCTTTTCTGAATAAGTAATGGATACTTAAATATGTATTAGATTAGTCTAGGCAACACCTCTAGCATCTTTTAAATTTAATTTCCCCTACGGAACTCCTTTGCTACTAACCCAAAGTCTAATCTAGACGAATCTAGGTAACCCAGCTTTCAATATTTTTCACGATTTAAATACCTAATTAAATAAGGCAAGTACTTGTAATAGTTGAACTTCTTTGATTAGAAGAATAAATATTTAGAGGAATAAATATACAGATAGGTACGTTGAACAATCATAAAAAGAAACTTGCGGTTTTTTTAATAAATTGTTCTAATCAACGCGTCTGTTGGTTTAGAATTATTATAAAAACCAAACTTCTTTTTAATAGGTCTATTATAAAATTGGCTAAAGGTCATTTTGAACATCTGGCAGTGAAAAAGTGTTGGACTAATAAAGCTTTACAGGAAATATCTAAATTATCTACAATCAATCAAAAATATTAGTTTCAATTAAATTAATATTTTTAAAATAGACTAAAAAATATTTGTTTTGTTGCGATATTGAAGAAGTTTTTGCTTGGTTTTCAATAGAATTTAAGTTAAGATACACGTGTCGGTGTAGATACACACGTGTAATTTTTTTTGACTCGAATAGTTGTTCCGATTGACATCATAGATGTGAGTGGAATACGTAATTGGAATGAATCATGAAATTGTTTTTGCGAAGAGTGATAGGACAGGGATTAATAAATCTAGGTATAAAGGATAGAGGAAATAGGAAAACTGAAGAGAAGATGGATTTGTGCGAAGTCTGACAGAGGAACTTAAAACTACCTTAAGTGCATGACGTGATGATGTCTGAATGTGAAAAATAGAGAAGTCGTTTATTATATTATAGGTTGCTTATACAATATAGCAGGCTCACCTAACGTGTAGCAAATTAGCACCGTGATACCCTGAACAGTCTACCTGTAGGAGAGCTTAGTAGGTAGCTTACATGAAAAGATCAAATGAATACATATCTACTTACACTACTTACATAGGCAGCAACTTAGCATATTTTTTATAGAAAAATAATTAATAGTTTAGTACCTACTCAACAGTATTGAGTGATTTATACTAAGAATTACCTACGCATAATAATGGTGCATATTACTTAATACAGATTAATTAGATATGAATCAGAAAATTCATTCCATTACGTGAATCGCAGTAATTTTCTAAAGGATGAAGGTGCCAAGATAAAGGTAATGTAACTCTTTACATTACATTAATAGATATCATATAGTAAAAAATCCATATACCTACCGTATTATTATTTATTTTATAACAAATCGAATTATTCTGGGTAGGTTATTGAAATGCAAACAAATTAATAATATACATTTTGACACAAACCAATTTTAGTTTTTTTCTTCTCAGGCTAAAACTATTAAGAAAGATTGGTTTTACTTTGAAAAATATACAAAAAATCATATGGCATGGCATGTATGTAGACTCTTATATATTTAAAAAGATGAGTGTAATTTGTTTTTCCCCTAATTATTTCCAGAGTATACCACCATGCTTGATTATAACCAATTTCATCTATAATAGGTACTTTTCACCCTTAAAATGCACTAAAAACTAGCGATATGCGGTGGTATTTACTGTAGGCAGGGTATTGCTTTTCGTACAATAGTAGGAAATACTACATAAGTGCATTAGTACTCGTAGTTCCTACATCAGTAGGAAAAACAATACTCTTCCTACAGTCGGGTAAAAGGGACCTTGCCTCACTTGCAAGTGGCAACAACGTCCAAATACGGACCAGTAAAC
This sequence comes from Spodoptera frugiperda, assembly GCF_023101765.2. Lineage (NCBI taxonomy): Eukaryota > Metazoa > Arthropoda > Insecta > Lepidoptera > Noctuidae > Spodoptera > Spodoptera frugiperda. The sequence continues at coordinate 9,073,061 of NC_064213.1, read as the reverse complement.
GTCTCGCGATACACGTATCGAATTGATATCAGTGACAGTGTAGAATAACAATTTATTTTCCAGTTTTCCTGTTTATTTTTAGTATTAGGTAACATCGAGTGAGATGAAAAAAAATATTACTCGAAATCTCCGAAGGGATTTAGGCTTAATCTACCCAGAAAAACAATAAGCTGAAGCGTCTAAATTATGAGACCACGTTAATCAATAATTTCATATTAATTGTAATTAATGCTTAACACGTCCCAAGAACTAATCGAGGCAAATCTCTCCAGTAACTTAACTATTTCGAATAGTCCAGGGCATCTGGACTATCTGGACGTATCTCTTAAAGACCTATCCATAGACACCCATCACAGATATGTAAGCTGAAAAAAAAATTTTTTTGAACAGTTAATGTATGGATGCCCCCTTTAATTTTTAAATTTATTAATTTTTATTCAAAATTCTAATAGCGGTTACCGAAATACACGATCTCTACAAAGTTTCAACTATGTAGGCCGAACAGTTTCGGAAATAAATGGCTGTGACATACGTCGGACGGACGGACTACGGACGGACAGACGGACAGACGGACCAGACAGACAGACATGACGAATCTATAAGGGTTCCGTTTTTTGCCATTTGGCTAAACCCTAAAAAAACATTTACTAAGTGAAAGGAAGACAACCAGACACACCCTTTCGCATTTATAGTATGAGTAAATAGTAATAGTAATGGTTATCGAACCGACTTCACTAAAAAAGTTAAAAATATTACTTTAATTTCGGAAGTCGGATGTTTCTCGGTATTATTTGTATTTGTTTCTACACCGACTTCCGAATATTAAAGTTATTTTTAACTTTTTTAGTGAAGTCGGTTTATTTTTTTGTAAAAAGTATTTTATTTCACACTTTTTAGTTGCGATACTCATTATCGCAACTAAAAAAGTCGGTTAAAATTCTCTATCTCAGGTTGTGGTTATTTATTTGTATTGTCACAGTCACTTAATTAGCTTTATTGTGATTTCTATGTGAGTATGAAGTTCCATTGGCCATTTCTGGTCTTCTTCATCAGTTCCACCTCTTCAAAGGTTACTTTTTGACTGTAAATGCTTCAATTCTAGATGAATATACCAAACGTCACTATATATGTTCCCTATAATATTTGAGGAGTTCCCTCGATTTCTCTATGAATCTTACATTCCATCATCAGATTTTAATTTGGTGACAATGGGACCACCTCAGAACTATCTACTTTCGAACAAAAAAAGAATTTTGAAAATCCGTCGACAATTGACGGAGTATTAATTAGCTTTATTGTGATTTCTATGTGAGTATGAAGTTCCATTGGCCATTTCTGGTCTTCTTCATCAGTTCCACCTCTTCAAAGGTTACTTTTTGACTGTAAATGCTTCAAAGTTCTAGATCAATGAATATACCAAAATCACTATATAGCTCCCTATAATATTTGAGGAGGTTCCCTCGATTTCTCTAAGATTCCATCATCAGATCCTAACTTGGTGTAATGGGACCACCTCAGAACTATCTACTTTCGAACAAAAAAAAGAATTGTGAAAATCTGTCGATCAATTCCGCGAAACGGAGTATTAATTAACAGCATATTGTGATTTGTCTATGTGAGTATGAAGTTCCATTGGCCATGTCGGTCTTCTTCAATTCCACCTCAAAGGTTACTTTTTGACTGTAAATGCTTCAATTCAGATAAATAACCAAAATCACTATATAGCTCATAATATTTGAGGAGTTCCCTCGATTGCTCTAAGATTCCATCATCAGTCCTAACTTGGTGACAATGGGACCACCTCAGAACTATCTACTTTCGAACAAAAAAAGAATTTTGAAAATCCGTCGACAATTGACGGAGTATTCGATGAACAAACATACAAAAAAAAAAAAAAAAAAACATACAACCAGCCGAACATAGTACCTCCTCCTTTTTGTGAAGTCGGTAAAAATTAATCACCGATAGGTATATCCTCGAAATCTCCGGAGGGATTAATAGATTTTAATTCATCATCAATGTTAAATTATTCAACAGGTATTTATCGAAAGAAAGGTTATGGTTATGATATAATTACCATAAGTAATGAGCATAACAAGAAGGAAGGATGTTTACCATAAACGTCTAATGTTGTGTGATGGCTCGGTATGAATCTTACATTCCATACCTTTTTTTTTACTTTTGAATCATTCTCTAGGAGTCTAGGACATTCACAACAATTGTCAACGTCACTTTCGGCCTTGATACATGGAAAGTTTATCAATGACTGTCTGAAGAGGTCATGCGTGTAATACATCATCGTTCCGCGAAATAATGTATTGATCAGCATATTATGATTTGCACGTATAACAGTGTGTCGTAATTTCATCTCTATGACAGTTAATTAAGAGCCATTTGACCGATTGCGCGGCGACAGTCCTGGGACCTCAAAACCTTGACTCCCACACGTGATCGATGTTCGCGTGTCGATGGTAGTTGCGAAATTTTACAAAAATTATTCGTATTGTTAGGTACTGTTAATGTCTTCAGATATTCTTTTGTGAGATTTCAATGTCACGTTCGATACGTTTGTGTTGAATTGATTTTAAAATTATAGATATGAATAGGCTGGCGTCAAACGTGTGGAGCAGATAGTGTTATATTCACGGAAAATTGAACCGTTAATGATCATATAAAAAATCAAAATGTTGCTTATGACATCTAAATGAAATAAAGGCATTGTCTTAATAAAAGAAAAAATATTGTATGTTAGAAGTTATTACTGGACTAACCAACCGCAAAAGCAATTTTGCATTCAACCAGGTAGAGAAGATGTTTTGCATACTTCAAATAAAACCCCAAAATGTCATTGACTTCCTTTGACACAAAAACTTCTGTAAGCCTTAAAAACGTTGCCACGATAGTAAAACTTCGTCACAGGTTTATTTATAGAATGCATTACGCAGTCGAAACAAAGTCTAGAAAAAAGAGAAAATGTAAAATACCTAAGTTAAAATGTACCTACCTCATTTTGAAGATTCCGATGCTTTGCTTTTAAGATCAAAGCAAAATCGGAAAGAAATATCACAACAATACCTACAGAAAAAATAATAACATCCAGAGAAATATTATGTAGGTATTACATTAACAATAATAGAATTATGGAGTTGTTTATTACTGAATCATCGCTTTTATACCTACTGCTGTACGACACGTACCTATCCACAGACTAATCGGCAATTAACCCCGAAAGGTTAGACCCGAACAAGCCCGTTAGGCCAGTCACAAGTCCAGTTCGGCATGCTGTTATTTTTTCCACAGCTTCTTTTTGTTCCAAGAATGTAGGAAAACATCGAAATAAAATATCAAACTTAATCGTGGGCAACCGGGTACGGAGTTAAGAGAAAACTGACTTTAACAAAAATCCAGACGAAGCGCATTATGTTCCGTTAGTTGAACTAAGTATGCTAGAACAGATATAAACAAGTACCTTATTATCTTATTGTGATGAGTCGAGACATTAAGACACTATGCGGCAGCATGGAGTCCCGTTGTAACTTGCAGACGGAAATATTAATATCGTGTGATGAATGACCACTTGCAACAAGCCGAGGAGAAAATAGATACCCACAAGACATACGTTAAGCCCGACGGCAAACTGCTTCAATGTGTTTTATTTAATAACATGGATGCACGGGCAATTTGTTCAAGTTCGTGCAACATGGCAGAACGATATTACAATGTGTGTTTACATCATTTTATCCTTACAATGTTGTTACATAGCATTTGTTGATATTACTGCCGTGGACCATGGAGCACTAAAATTTACATTCCTGACAAGCTCATTTTGTTCACATTGGACGTCTGTGAAAGGTCTACGTCTGAATCTAGGTATTCAGCAACTGTTCTTTAAGAGCGGCCAACGTCCTACTAATTCGCAAAAAATACTCTAACAAAAAAGAAGCCGCCGCTATGCGATTAGATTTGTGAAATGGTAGTGATATGTAATAAACAAAGACTTCAGCAGCTGCATTTAAATTCCAAATTAAATAAAAGCCTTATCTCTGATAATTATCTTAATTATTTTTTGGTGTGACTGTATTTTCCAATGGATATACTCAAACTCCCTAATATAAGCTTCATATTATTATGAAGAAAATATATAGGATCACACATAAAATATTTTGAATCGTCAGACGCCTCCTGCGTTCAGAATATTACCTGATACCTGGGCAGTGGACAGCATTCTATTATATTTTAAATAAGTCCCTATTAATATTGGAATTTATAGTTTGGTGGATTTCTCAGAAGTGTTCGTTTTTCTGTTGGATGGTATGGTAGTAAAGATTAAGAAAATCATCGTTTAAAAAGATTGTTATATTATGGGCTTTTAAACTTGGAAAAGGCAGTATTTAAAAGACATTTAAGCTTATAAAGGTTAAGCTGACGTGTTTAAAGGGTTTGATTTCCATTGGATCAATTTCGAATCAATTAACGTTTTCTATACCCAATTCTGTCAGATTAAAACGAAAGAAGCATTCCTTAAGTGTGATGTAGAGTGCTGCGTTTGCGCAGAAAATACGTGTGTCAGGGTGGTTCAAGTGCTGACGCGGCGCCTGCGGTCAACGGCCTTGACATTGTACCCGTTTTGTGTTTACATCTAATTGATATTCTTTGAATACACGCATAATTAGCATCATTTAATGCAATGTAGTCACGTGGGAGAACTTTATTGGTGTTGTAAATTTTATAATAAACTGTTCGTGAATGAGATTTTCATTTGAGTGTCGTTATTGATTCAGCAGCAGTGTGACCTCAGACGGCCGAGCATTAAAAATTTAAGACGATTTTAACGCCACTCAGTGGAATTTCGTCTGGCGGTAATAAAGACGACCTTTAGTATGCATCCCGTTATTCTCAGAACGATCTACATCTATCTAAATAATACTCTAGTAAGAAACTTCATAGTTTAAAGACAAAAGGGATAGGTACATACATACCTAATGTTCTTAAAAATAAGCCACACAACCTCGGTAACTTGTCATTATCTGTAATTAGTATTAATAATTAGTTCAAATAACAGCTACTTAAACCTTTGCCGTACCTTCACGGCTACAAAATTACAAAAGAGACATAATTTTTATCGAGGCCGTAGGCTTTACGAATGTGGAATTACTTTTCTAACACTTGAGCTCATGAATTTGCCTTTAAAATTCGGTCAGCAATCTTTTAGCCATAATTAAATGAGGCCAGTGCAGCGCTGAATACAAAGAGACGAAGAACAGCAGTTTTTTTTCTTCTGAATGGATTTGAATAAGATAGAAATAATTTAGGTACTTTGTGGGCTGGAGTGTTTGTATTAAATACTAAGGAAGTGGAATCAAGTATGGAAGATCTTAGACGTATTACAGACACGTACCTAAAAGAAGATCATTCATGACATTATTGGCACTTTGAAGGAGCCGTACCTTTGTTATTTTCAAGTTCAAACTAAGGTAAATAACCTGAAGATTTGCGTTAAAAATGTTTTTACTACACACATTTTAACAGTATTGTTACTAATAACAAATATTATTCAAGAATTAGTTTCCTTCCATTGTATTTTTGTCACACTTAATCAGTTCTCCATATTTAATATTTCATTCAATGTTGTATCCGTGTGGATCTGCTATGGACCAGAATAAAGCTAGGAAATGTAGTCAACCAAATATTAAAATTCCTAGTGAGCATGACTGTTTACCGCAGTCAAAGTGCTCGTGGTCAACATTTACTATTAAGTTAATGCTTCCATCGAAGGGCAAGACTAGGCGAAGGTTTCATAGGACACGAAGAGTGCTAATATAGCAACGAAAGGTATTTAAATATATTATTCTTGTACCTAAATGGGGAAGAGAACGTCAAGATTTCAAAAATAGGGATCTCATTTTATGATGATTGTGATTCCTCCGAATTCTTACCAAACTGTAGATACTTTCTTAAAAGATTTAACCAAGACGGAAAGAAAAAAAAGAAAAGAGGAGAAAAATCAGATTGAAATTAGCACAGATGGCAAAAACAGCACAGAAGGCACAAAGATATTATTTCTAGCTGTAATAGACATTGGTGATCTTCACAACAACATATACAACAGCAACGTTTGTCCAAACTTGAGACAACAAAGCCTCATCATGCAAACTCCCAAGAAAAAAAAGAATGTTGAGTGATGCGTCTACCTACAACATAGGACATAGATGCGTCTATTACAAGTTTGCATTAAGCTTTTGTGGTCAACGCCAAAGAATTGTTAATTTACACATTTTCCCTAAGTCAATAAAATCCTTCCTAGGATAACGTAGAGCACGGGACACAAACAATGATCGTTCATCTCCGTCCTCCCACAGTCCACTCCTGCTTCTAACAATGAATGACAACATCAACACAGCTGGACGTCGAGTGTTTCTATATTTTCGCCGCAAATGCTTCGACGACGCGGAAGCAGTCTTCCTGTCATTATGAATCGTTAACTTGAGGGGTGATTACCTATAATAAGTGCGGAGAACTCTGGCGCTTCGCAAGACCTGTTTATTGGCACAAACTTTGTGTTAGTATCCAGTATTAGCGCCTGGCAATTGACGACGCTAAATTTAGATTCTTAACCAATAGGCACTTACTACAGTTTCATTGATCTCATTTATAAATCGAAAATTTATTCTGTAACAATTAATTATTATACTTTAATTAAGGTAACTGTTAATTAAAGCTATTTATCGCATTAAATGGGATTTTTGTCACATAATTTATAAACAACAAAAATAGTTTCATACAAGCAAATTGATCTAGTTTAAAAACGTGTTGAACTGGTTTGCCACATCCAAAACAAATTTATTCTAGAGAGCTCTAATAAATCGAGATCAGTTGGTAGTATCGCTGGCAGAAGTCATTAGTGCGTAAATTCATTGCCATTACCTCGTAGCCGTAGCGCCTGCGCCGGCGCCGACGATACGACAACGATCGTCTACATCAAAAGAATGTAAATAGCCATTTTATATGTTTAACTGTACCTAGGATGGTCAATAAATGATATCTAATAATTGACGTTTATAGCTATTTACATTTACCATACCTGTATAACTTAATAAGTGGTAACTAGTAACATAATCTCCCTATCCTGGTACAATATTTTTTTCAAGATTATGTTAATGCTTGATCAATGCAGTTGTGCTACTTATGTAGGTATATAAATCATGCACTAATTAAATAAATAGTCCCTGATATGAAGTTGTAAACGTTACTAAACAAGCGATGTAAAAATTGACACTTATTTTTTAAATTGCAAAATTTCATCATTATCGACGTCCGCATGATTGCTGCTTGCAGAATTAAAGGATAATTTGTAAGGGAACGATGGGAAAATTCAGTGATTTTTTTTAAAGAAGGTTCGTAATAATAATGACAAAGAAGTGTACGTGAGAAGGATGTAAGTAATCTGTAGGAGCAAAAAAGAAACATAATTGCAAAGTTCAACAAATTCCAAGAGACAGTTGGGTAAGCCCCATAATAATATTGCATCGATTATAACTTTTTGCGGTTTCATTTTTTTAACAGCTTCTGGCTATTCAATTTAGAACTAATTTGTTTTGACTATAGATTAAGTTCGGGATAAAAGAATTCTTATTGATTCGAAAATTGTTATTGATTTGGAACTGACATTTGTCTGCAGGGTTGTCTAAGGCAGCTTATTCTGATTATCACTCACCCAGCATTTTCGCAAAACTCTCTACATTATCATAATATCAGAAAACTACATTTTATTCAGCATATCCAAATTATAAAATTGTATGGTTCCTATCGCCACATTTAAAATTCCTTAATATTATAATTGTAGGAGTCATGTATACTTGTATAGGCCAATAATAATTTCAGAACTTATTGACACAAATTATAAGTACCATGTCCTTACAATCGTCATTTATTACAAAGTGTCACATTATCTATTGAAGTCCAAAGTCGAATCATTGTAATATTTTTTGGACGGGGCCCTGATTGGGCTGGTGACGTATTTGATACCATAATGAGTACTTGTGTCAGTGCAATTTATGTACGGTCGTGTAGGATAAGGATAACCCATTGTCCTTGGTTTATGTTGTCTTGTTTGATTCTTATCGCAAACTAGCTCTTCCGCGCAGTTTTAACCGCGTAGACAAACCAAGTTTCATAGCTTTTCTCACGAATTAATGTTTAAAAAGTTTGATCAAATCTATTTAAAACAAAACGTATTCGCTAGCAAGTTGTATATTATTTGTATCTCTAATTTTAGACAGCTTTAGGACTTTTAGTAAGTAATGGATCCTAAGTTAAAATATTTTGCAACCGAAATCATTTGTTTCCTTTTCGCACAACACATAATTGAACCAATTTTGATTACCTCTGAAATATAAAATCCTGAATAAGACTATAATGTGGGTTGGTAATAGGTAGATTTGATTACCAACTTTATATGGGCAGAAATATACAAGGATAACGATTGATAAATTGTTTAATGCGAATGGAGCCACGTGTATTAGCCACCTTAGTACCTACAATGGTACATCTCCGTTTAAATCTTTTGTCATGGTTTTCTTAGAACCATTTTGCTTATCTTAAATTAGTAGACTTGATGTTAGTAAAGTAGTCACGAAGTTTTTTTACATTTGCGGTAATGAACGTTACTTCCGAGATGTTTCCTTATTTATGCTGTTTAACATTTTAATAATACGAATTGCTCGTATGACTCAGATGAACGTCTGATTTGAGACCGCCTTGAATTTCGCAAACACGTTTTGTCAGTTTCATTTATTTTGTCTTCAGACCATCATTATAAACACCGAGACTGTGTGGATCTAAGTACTTATTTGCTCTATTACACAAAATCACTAAACATATTTCGATAAAATTTTACAAATATTTGCTGTTCGTTAGTCTCGCTAAAACTCGAGAACGGCTGGATAGATTTGGCAAATTTTAGTCTAGAATTAATTGTGGAAGTCCAGGGAAGGATTAAAAACATGAGAAAAACATGTTTGAGGCGACACGAAGTTTGCTGGACCAGCTAGTTTATAATATTTTTATCACGGAAAAAAAAACTTTTCTTAATTGATTTTTATTATTTAAATTTTTACCTAGTACAACATGAATAATATCTAAGTATGTACAGGTTACCTTTACTTAAGTTACATTGAATAACTAAGAGAACTATCTGACTTCTTGGTAAAAATGCTACACATTCATGCAAAACAGTACAATTAGGAGTCTGTAGTCGGAATGTTGGAACAAAGCAACATAATTAACCTTAAATGACGGAAACATACCTTAGAATTCATGCAGCGCGTTGCTAAATGAGTCGTGCTTACAATTAAAACAGAGTAAACTAATTATCTTTGCCTTTGCGGAATACCATTGAATGAGATGCTCCCGAATATGGTAACAATTGTTATTCTACTACTCTAAGACGCTACAATAAAGTTTTAAACTTATGACACACTGTATAAGATATTTTTTCTAAAAAAAATGCTTTTGTGTCTTAGTTTATCAGAAAGCTTTTTAAAGTTCTAAGATAATCGACTCCAGCTCTCGCTTCTTACAAATCATTAAAAAAGACGTGAGTTTGATATAAAACGAAGTTAATTCAACATCAATTAGCACAGATAAATCTTAATTCTTTTATTGGGTCCACAAAATAATGTATGTCATGACTGTGTATTATATTATGTGTAGACGGCGCCGGCGCAGAACCAAAACCGGATTACTTAGCGGTGATAGTTCAATCTTATAGTATGATTGACGTCTAATCACCATCGGATTGACCTAACAGGGGCAAGCTGAGTCGCTCCGAAAACCGATTAAGTAACATTAACGGTTAACGGCTAAACCGGAACATAAAGTAATTACATTTCTAGTTGTATGTCGTGCCGTTGTTTCAGGCGAGTTTAATTCATAGACTTTAGTGCTTTAGCCGTAGGAAATTGCTTTACCCACTACGGTAAAGTAATGACTTAAGACCTGGGCTTCATTCTTAATTAGCTTTTATTGCTTTTTTATTGAGTCCAATTCTGCTTGCAATAGACATGTTGAGAATAGTAGACACTTCAACGCAAACCTCGCTTACCTCTTTTAACACTAAAATTGTTTATGTACAAGGAAATGGTAAGAAGGATTGTGTGTCAAACGCTTAGTTCTGAGATTTATAATCTAAACGTATGTTGAAATGTTCTGTCCGTATTTTATGTAGGCGACAGGCGATGTAACGGCAGTCGTTTCAAAATACGAACTAAATCTCTGATATGATTGATAAAATAATATTTGGATAGAAGGTAAGTAGGTACTTACCTGAAAGTCAATAAAACTATCGCAAACGCGTGAATTGCATGTTTTTAATGTTTCAAGCGAAGGGAATCCAATGAACTTTTCGTGATATAACCTCGTTATAATATAGGTGCTTACTTACCCTGTGTAATAATATTTGACCTACAGATAAATAGAATCTTTATATTGCAAAATGTCTACAATTTAGCAAACAGGTGTAGAATAACAAACGTTACGGTAAAAATTGATGACACTGTCTGTTTCCTTACACGCTATGTGACCTTTGGCGGGTTGCAATTAAGTAAATATTATGCACACTTTATTACTGTCCATCCGTTACAACTTACAGGAGGATTACAAGAATGTTAATTTTAAATAATTATCAATTTATAGGTCATGATTAACAACAACTTTACCTATATAATTTACTACAAAGATGTTTGTGAAATAGAAGATTAAGTATTTGCTCACGAAAAGTTTGTTGTGTACAACCTCTCGTATACGAGTTCTAACCGTTTCATTATACTTTTTTTAGAAACGTCTAGACTGGGCGTTGTGACAAGTACTGAATAATTACTCCGTTACCGTATCGAACGACAACAAGAAGCCCACGCTATTAGTCCAAAATTTGTGCGATGACGCAAAATATTTGCGTGCCATTTCTCCTTGGCTGAATGCCTTCAGTTTATTCAGTCAGCTAGGAACATTTGCTTGTGTTTTCATTAACAAAATCGGAATACAGTGAAGTGTCAAAGGTGCTGAAATAAGGTAAATCAATTTTTTGCAATTTGGCCTTATGTTTTCATAACAAAACTCGAGTCTAAGTAAAGTTTGCGAAGCTTAATAAGTAAATAAGCGTTGTAGATTTAGGATATGTTAGTACGAACGGACATAAATGAGCAAATTTAATATTCTAATGTAAAAACTAAGGTACTTAAGTGATTTTCCGTATCTTCTATTTACCTTTATAACCGACATCTTTTTTTTTTTGTACGCATATAAATATAAAACTTGTATTTAGAGCCGTTAATGATATGTTAATTTAATTCCAGTGATAATATTTGATGATAATTAGGAACTGTCTAATTGCAAACAACAAAAATTCTTTCATTCACGATTAGGCTCGGCAGTTGGCACGTGTTCGGTCGCGTATTTGGTAATTTTCCTTCATTGGCTTCCTTATGGCCAAAGAGTAGTAATAAGTATCGGTACAATCTTCCCTAAGCAATCTTAACTAGCCATTATGAAGTATCTACCTAGGTACTTAGTTAATATTAAGGTCCGTTTTTGTTTATTGTCAAATTAAGTGGCTGACGTAAGTTGTATCACCAATTGTGTTTTGGACGACCACTAAGAATACACAAGAATTTGTTTATGTATTTGTCCCACTGGCTCTTTGTCCTAAAACTGCGACCAATTAGCGAAATGCGGACAGCCAAATCCTCTAAATTTTAGGTGACCTGACTGCAATCCCCAAATTACCAAAAATCAGTCGCCAATCATGGTGATTAAAGCCTATCTTAGCGAAAAGCTTTTGTTTCATAATAGACGTATTGCTCTACGTATATAAAATAGATGAATAAAAACCTATTAGTACGTAAGAAGGTACTAGAAGTACACTGAAAACTCGGTTTAGTCGTATACTGAAATAAAATTCTTAGACGACAAATTGTCCTTCGCAAATTTCAGGTCGTTTCCAAACGTTATTCACCAAAAAAAGCCGGCAATGAACAAAACAAACAAGTTATTGTTAGCCAACGGTAATGGATTTTGTACCAAAATATAATAATTATTTTGTCTTGGTATTGAAAACATTATTGAACAATGACGATATCGCTTATTGTATTAAGTAGTTATATTGTTCATTTATCGAAAATTTTATTTTATACAAAATCGTGTTATGTGACAAATTATGTATTACTGCTGGGAAACCTAAATTAAATAATGAGTGATCGAAGTCGGTTGTAATTGTTTTGGCTGTCGGTACTTGCTAAATGCAAGAATGGCTTAGGACAATTTATTTTTCGATAAAAATACCGTAACATGTGCATAGAGATAATGATTGCCTATCGGTCAACGACCAAGTTGAAGAATTTTTTATAAGGACATTATTCTCATCCATGTTTGTAAGACTCAGGTGTCCTAACATTTGTATCGTCATCTTTTCAATTAAATATCTTTAATAAGTCTACTGCATTGTAATCAATGAAGCGGATACAATAATCAGATAGCCAAATCACCTGATGATGCACCAGCATCCATAGACCGTGAATGATGTTTTTTATTATAATGTAACGAGCCAATGACTGCACGTTTCTAAAATTAGCAACCAAACAAACCTTCGATGGAATTTTGTGCATTACGATGATAAAAATATAATAATAATGTAGTTTTAGGTAGCTTTAGGCGATATTTATTTAAATACTGACGTAATAAACGCTTATATTTAATTAATAAAGCTTTTATATTGTAAATTAGCTTCTGCCAGCGGCTTCGCCCGCGTTCCCGTGGAATAAAAGTATCCTATCACCTAAGTCATCTCATACCCTATCTGTACACCAAATTTCATCAAAATCCGTTCAATAATTGCAGCGTGTTTGACGGACAAATATACAAAACAAATTATCACATTTATTAGTTTTTAAAATGAGTGTGATAGTGTGGTAAATACTTAGCAACGTAAATATGGATAGATAAATAAAATAAAAGTTTAGGCGTTAAAAAAATCGTACAATTCAAAAATATTAAACTTACATATTATTTCAACCATACTTGTAATGAAAACGTAGTTACGCTGTATTAGTTTTGCAGCAAATAGTCGATTAAAAACATCAACTAAGTAAAGTAAAGCATAAAAAGTCCCTGCACGATATAAAACGCCAAGAATTTTCAATAACCAAACATGTTTATTTTTAGATCTTTCACATAATTATAAATCCTACACGTGGGTTGGCCACACGGCTACAAGAGATAATTTCAAGTGACGTTGATTTGCTAATGGCGTAAGTTGTAATGTCATATGAATAAATGAGTCAGCTTAGACGCATAAGGTACGGGATTCGCATGCAAATTGCGAACAAATTGTACATCAGGTATTTTTTGTGATACGATCATCGCTTTACATGGCGGTAACAAGATTGATACATGGTAAATATGTTCACTGTACGTGACCGCAAAAAGAAATCTTTTTCAATACCTATTAGAAGAACAAGATGTTATGCCTTTTATTTTTCAAAGGGATATACCTAGGCGTATTTTGTATAAAAACTTGTTTGGATGTTTGTCCGTGAATCACTCTCAAACTACTGAACAGACTTTGATGAAATTTGGTACACAGACAGGTTATGAGCTGAGTGACTGGATTTTGTATTTGGGACTTATTATCCCACGGGAGCGTGAATGAAGCCGCTGACAGAAACCAGTAATCTTCTAAAACATACATTGGCCAACATCCATGATTCTTGGTTCATTTTCTTTCCTTATCTCAAGCTACTTAGAATTAGCACAATATGTCTTTTTCCATAATAGTATCGGACGTTATCCCATGACAAACTCCTTTCTTTACATAATCTATGTATCTTTTCTTTAGTCGATCTCTAAGTTTTAATCCGAATTCAAATTCAAAACTCGCTTCGCCACATGATTTTTCACCCCGTGCCCATCACATATCCATATCACGAGAGTTTACTATCTTTCAGTTTCTCTGTAATCTGCACCACTTTACCTTTACTGAAGAGCCTTCAGTCTGAAGGAGATCCTGCACAGGCTGTAGTAATTTGTAGTAGAAAAAAAAACTATACCTATAAGTAGATGTCAGGTAAGAAGTTCCTCGTTAACTGTCAGGTCTACTTCCATTAGGTAAACCAAGGAAGCTATAAAAACTCAAGTTACACAAGAATAAGAAAAACTGAAATGTAAATAAACGTAAACCTCGTTTTCTTTCGTATAAAACGAAGATGTTAAACAACAATAAAGTCACGAATGACGATAATAAGAGTATTTATTAGCAATAAATAACAGGGTGCGATTATTATAATAATAGGTAACAATTTGCCTATTGATTCTATGCGTAGATATCTAATAGGCTAGGGAAATACATTATTAACTTAATCCATGGGAAATGTGCAATTTCAAAGTGTTGTGTGTCACACACAGATCACCTTAATTTTTTTTATTTCTTTCAAATGTGAATACTTTAATTAGTGCATTTATGTCACCTATATACTTAATACAAATTAGTGAAAAAAATAAATTCTCATAAAATCTGCACTTTTCATAGGTAACAAAAACCAAATAATTCATGAAATCCTATTAACTTTTCTCGACACATACGCACACACACACAGGATGAAAATCCCACGGAAAATTTGGGAACAGTCTTCATATTAATGAAATCATACAAATTAAAGTACAACATTCAACACAAAGTTTTCACTAAGAAAGATTTCGGTACACTAAGGAATAAACACGCTGATTAAAATCAAGCATGGCTATCAACAATACAACTGAAACATTAACGGATTTAGACGCGGTCAAGATCACTAACACTATAAAACACAATACCTGTGTAACATGCGACATTCCTAAGAAAAAATATATCGATGACTGTATTGCATTGAATTTCGGATACTCCAAAATATCAGGTTTTTATTTACGCAGGTATATTTTATGTGAAATAAAAAAATTTGGTCGCAGTTTTAACTACGGATTATGTCAACAAACCTTTGAATTGAAATTACGAATATCAAATGAAATCATTCTACTGAGATCTTGAAACGTGTTAAACCTTCATAATCCAGATTAGATTGATATCCATAAAAAAACAATACAGACTGATATACAAATCAATAGAAAACAAATAAATAGGTGCCCAAACCTTGAAATATCTGTCCAAATCTTAACCTAAAAATAATAGACGCACCAATAATACTTGCCTAAGTACAAGTATTTCTCACATTCATGAACATTTTAGTAAAAATCCTTGAAGACCATCTTCCTGGTTTCTGTTAATCTAAGAATCACTTAGTTGGTACTTAAATGTTTTCCTGTAATCAGTAGACAATGGGATAATCGAAGTAATGGCCTGAAACTGTCCGAGGCATAACGCCTTTAAATATCTGTTAACCATTATTAACTGTAACAAACTTATAAAACAAAAGAGTATAAACTTGTAAGTAAAGAGTTATAGTTAAAATGATTTATGCAGTACTTTACACTCAAGGTAAATTTTATTGTAATAATTAAGTGTAGCTACTTAAATATGTACCTTCGACAGAATACACAGCCCTATAATTGATTAGATAATATGCATAATATAGCATTGTAATACACGAAAGTATTTTTACCCGACTGCCAAGGAAGGGTTATGTTTTTCGCGCGTATCTTGTATGTATGAGCCTAATATTCTTTATTACCTCATTTCTTCGAAACGGCTTGATGGATTTCGAGAATCAGGGCATCGTTGGATTCGTCTTAATTACCCAAGTGTTCTTAGATATGTCACGTAAAACAAAAACCAACATGGAGGCCGTGAGGCGCCCTAGAGAGAAGTAAAAAAAAATAAAAAAAAAATATTTGCTACAATATGGGTATCAAATTAAAGAGCTCATCATGAGGATTCCAAAATGGTATATCACTGACATATAGAAAAAAAAATACTATGTGCAATTAGGTTCTTTATTATCCAAACTAAATACTCGTATAGGTACTACGCGACGCGATTGACTAGCGGTTTCTGAACTGTTGTTTCGTGGCGCGGGTGAAATCTTGAGAAACACATAGCCGTATTATAACTAACTAAAAAGTGTTAAATAAAAATAAATAAATTAAAAAAATTGTTGACCGACTGTTGTACTCAATTATGTTTCGCATAAGATTATTATTTTAAGTGTTTTTTATGCAGTCGGGTTTTTTAATTTTTTTAATTTATTTATTTTTATTTGAAATATGTTCAAACACTATTTCTTGATATTTTTTTGTTTTAATTTGTTATAGAATTAGTATTTCATTAGTACGGTCCAACTTGGGCTAGCAAGAAGGTGCTAAAGGAAAAGTAAATATTACAGAGCGACTATCAAAACCACAGACTGAGTGCTAATTAGATAGAAGCGCCAGGAAGCCTTTATAATTCAACGACAAAGATTAAATACTCGATCGATTGATTCTTATTAAAAAAATATACACTAAAGTTACACGAATCTCTTATTTGGCCAATTACCTTCAATAATACTGAAGCATCTTACGTATATGTACCTATGTAATGTAACCTCCTTTATTATTTTATTGCGTTACCTTTTTGGTACACATCCAATCTTATTCAATTTATCTTTAATAAGTTATATAATAAAAAGTTAACATGAAAATTGCATAATGAGTACTATACAGAAACCTAATTTTCATGACTAATACAAAGATTACACCATTGTGTACGGCATATTATTTTATTTTGATTAAACCCACATTAGAACCTAGATAACAATTTTTCAGAAACCATAGCGACGTGCCAAATTTATTTCTATCTGTTAAAAAATATGGCCTTCACTAAGAGGAAAATTCGATGGTTACGTTGAAAATATTACATAGTTAAATCTATGTTAGTACAATCGTTTTGTTTTATGTAAAGTCAGAGCATTTATTTTAATTAATCCCTAATTAGGTACTATTGAAACGTGAGTCTGTCTGTCTGTCAGTGAAGATAGGTACTAACTCCAAAGTGTAGTTTCGAATAAAGAAGAACAAGTGTAAAACTTCACTGTTTTCCAAAAAAATTGTAATTTTTAGACTAGAGTAAAGAGGCTTCCGTGGTAGCTCTTTACGTAAATGATGTTAATGGAATGATACCACGGATAGTTAATAAAAAGAACGAACCAGATTTCGGCTAACATAACCTAATTCGCTAGAGTCACCGATATAAATAAATATTCTTCAGATCAATAACCCTCTTGTGGGTCAAAGATCATAAGCAAAACGCAATGTTCTGTAATAACCTAGCAACAGTAGAGACCCTACAATGATTTAAGTCAATAATGATCTGACAGCCCCCTCCATCCGGCTCAGGGCAAAGCACTTGAAAGTGATCGCTTAATTAAATAATCTCGGCGAGTATTTTAGCCTACTTTTAATGAACAGCGATCGGATAGAACTCTACTATGTTGCTTGTTTTGTGTGGGTTTCAAATATATGGAAAATATTACTTTTTTTCAACGAACCTGTTAGTTCACTTACGTACGTATATGAACGTAGCTACATCGTTTATTAGTAGGCAATGTCAGTATGCCTTAAAAAATAATCAAAATTTCCATTGATATCTCTTATAACGTGGCAATGGTAATTAATTAAATTGACCATCAGTTGGTAGGCTAGAATAATTTAAACTATCGTTTTGTTTTTCTTCTATTCTGATTTATTTCGTTACGCGATCCAACACAGTCATTCATGTCCCTGGGGGTGCCATGGTTCCAACTTCCAGTGTTTTCATGGTTGTATCTACTGTAGATTCTGGTTTACAGGAGTTGCAGCGGTTTTGGGAGGTTATGGCGGGCTTGTCCCATTAAAAAGCCCAAAAATAATTTCCCTTGTTTTTTCCCAAGAGTTATTTTTACGCATTGATATTGCTATCAATTGTAAAAACTTACGAATGCAATAATATCAGTTTGAAAAGTTCACATAATATGCTTTATATTAAAAAAGGAGTCTGAACTTTCATTTGTTTAACTTGTTTACGGTTCACAAACATGTTTTTTCAAAATCAAGTTCAAGTTTTTATAACCGATTTACTTTCTTTTTTATCGCCTAGATTTCTAGCACTAAAAGTGGGTTTATTTACCAGTTCTATTCATAAAAATACTAGTAAGTCTATCTAAGTATAAGTCGTGAAATACTAGTAATAATAGTACTTACTACTATTATTTTAATCACTTAATAACGAAATAACAAATCTAGAATAAAATTATACAATCTATTCACTGATTATAACACTATAATCAATTCATTGCACACGTAATCATACCTATATAAATTTATTAGCATACGTAAACAGTGTGACTAACAAATTTTTGTATAAACTATATATAGACCCGTGGAATATAAATATAAGTATTTTATATAATACTTAGGCAAACGCAATAAGTGAACGATGCAATAATACACTAGGTATTATAGCATTGAACAATGCTAAGTTTTATATTGAGTGATAAATTTTACTTTTAATTGTTAACGTACGCATTGGCCAACACCTACTCTTGTGTAGCCTTCAAGGGTTTAGACAAAATTGTTTGGACCTAGACTTAGATTGAAAGTAGGTAGGAGATTGTGTTTTGTTGTTAAAATATTCTATGTAAGAATAAATATTAACTCTCCCTTTGTATAGTTTAATAGCTTATTATAGCGTTCCATAATGAGTCAAGTAAACAAATGCAAAAAAAGTTTTATATACCCATATAAATCTAAAATTCACTTGGCAAATCCTCAGTAATTACATGCTATTTTCATTCCCATTCTCCAGTATTTTACTGTATTTTTTAAAAAGAATTAACTAATTCAAATTATAAAGTATTATATTTCTCTATCCAATCAAACATTTGTTTCCTTATTGTAAAAAAAAACAGTGAACTATGTAAAACTCCTCAAAATGAGTAACCGTATGAAAAGATTGATGCATATAAACATATTCAACATTTTACGAGTGCACCTGAACCGCATTCAAATTATTGACGCATTAACGACCATGTTTGGGGATTTTTCCTTAATCTAAACTTACGTCAAAGAGGTAAGTTTAGATTGCACCTAACTATAAACTGGTCCTGTAATCCATTTCCATGGTTTTTGTTTCAATTAGTGTTCCTCGAAACGATTTTGGGTGTAAAATTGTACCTAAGTAAATGACGGAAAGTTTATCATCATTTAAGGAGATTTTTTGTGTGTCTATTGTTCTTTCATTAGCGACACAAATTGGAAAATCCGCTGTTAAAATGCGTGATGTTTTGGTAGGTATAGAAGTAACTAAAGAAGTGTTCGTTTTGGAGTAATAGTAATGTGTTAAGGCAGTTATGAAAAAAAAATTACGCAGGCAATGTGACATATGCAAGTTATCGAATTGCCTCACAAACTGTGACTATGATCGATGACGTACTAAATCATATTATACAGACGCACGATGCAGGCCAATTCAACCAAAACAATACTTTAATCAAACCGACGACAGGCATACACAGAAATGTCTCAAGCCAAAGACAGACACACAATACAAAATCTATGGCTGACCTTGGTTTTACCGAAGGCGTTCTCGAGTCACGACGTATAGAAAGTTCAAACGATCATAGAAACTGGTAATGGAGTCCAGAATTTAACTACAAGATCGTTTTAAAATAAAAGAGGCTTTGGACCAAGAAAATTCGAGATGCGCCTACGCATACGCGATGTTCCTGTTGGGTGAGATGTCGTTTTATGGGCAATAAAAACGCGTAACGTTACACAATACTGATAAAAGGTAAATCACCCAACGTACTTTCACGTTCCAAGAGAAATGCCAAGGTCGCGTACGCAGCTATTTTGGTACCAGAATTAACTGTCATTGTCAAAAGAAAAAAGTGTGGTAAAAACTAGCCATGAAGTTTGTCGTCCATTCCTAACTTGCAATTTAGTGTTTGTCAAAAAACTACTGCACTAATTTTTAGTAGTAATAGATGAGGAGATGATTTATTTTAAATTTTCTTAACATCTAATTTTAATGCAAGCATAGCTGTGAACAAAAAGTATTACGTTACAAATATATTTCTCTTTAATGTTAATTGAGTGCCAATCGATGTGTGGTCTGAAGCTTTTGTAAAGTTAGATTGAAAGATAGCCAATGCATGAATGTTAATCTTCATTAGGCATGTTTTATGCCAATAGCGCTAATCGTTCTATGGCTAACTAATGATCCTGAACAAATTTCAAATGAGCACGCACAGGTTTATTTTAGAATTGTGTGTAAGTTAATTGATTGTAAACAATACGCTTAAAACGTTAGCAAGGTTTTCTATCGGAAGATTTAATTTGAAATCTTGGTTTAGGACGTTTAGTAATCCTGCTTTAGTACTTAGTGATTTCCCATTCAAATGATCCTCATTTTAATACATTATACACAAATATTAAAAGTTTTATTTTTATGCATGGTGACAGTAAATAAATCTACATGAAATTAAAAACTTAAATAAGTAATAAATAAATTGTACCTACAACTTACAATAATTAAAAAAAAAGTTCCTCCATTCCTCCCTCCCTCTCTTCTTCCCTCCAAGTGTCAAAGAACTCGTCCGCATCACTGTCACTGAGGAACGTTTCCAGAAGACTGGCCGTATTGTCACGTTGAATAGCAATGCTTATCTTCTGACCGAAGAAAAAGCCAGCCTTCTGGTCACGTGTAGAGTCGGTAAACTTAGGAGCAATTTCTTTAAAAACAGAATGTGCACTGGGCCCCTTGGCCCAAGAGTTTCGAATTCTTTAATTCTTTAGTTTCTTAGCTTTCATAAGGTAAACCACTTGGTGTACATTGATGTGACTTCCACTTCAAAGGCATCACCACAATTAATGATTAGCTATCACAAGCCAAAACATTTAATATTCAGACTAAACAGTGAATATCGCGCTACATAAAGTAAGCGGTAAAACCTACTTTTACAACCGGATTGTTTATTTTAAACAAAATTGGTTTGAATTTCTTAGATTTTAATTTAATAATTACTGCAGATGGTCATCAAAGTCATGGTTATATTTATATTCCAATTATGCACTTATAAGTCTGTTATTTAAGTGAAACTAGTTCCTAAGAGCGGGGTCGTAATTGGCGGGTAAGATTTTTTTTATACCAAGGTTTTTGATGTCTAAGGTAAGAGAAGGAAATGTAATATCTACACTATGTTAAACTATTGATCGATAATAATCATTACAAGGGGTCGAAGTTTATAAATAGTTAACCAGTGATATATTTAGGATCTCAATTACAGAACCTACAACCAAGAGCTAAATTCCCAATCTGACGTACGTAGACGAATCAGCAACCATTTGCCCAAGGCAGTCACCAATTTCATTCATAATTTCATTAATAGCCAACATTAGGATGGCGTAGTAACCACTGACCCTGTACTGTCACTATACCGGTAGTAGTAGGCCTCAATCAATTCATTACTAACGACCCCTCGTTTACAATTCACGTGAAAACTTGAAAATTATACGGCGACACTTAAATAAATGAAAGTAAAAAAATAAATTAACATTTTGACAATATTTTACATGTTGTCGTACTTAGCGTTGTTAGTTTAAAAACTTATTCCGGTAGCGTTTTCAATGCTGTCAGCGACAATCTTTCCAACAAACTCCCAATCTTCATGAAAGTATGTGTATAGAACATGAAGTATACCTTCGTGTAGATTTTATCATTTTATTTTATCAATTTGTCGATCGAAAATTATCTGTAATAGCCTAGAGTCTCGATTTGTGTTCGGTGTAAGGTAAAAACTTACCCCTATTAGGTACACCTATTTGACGATCGGGTTATTCGTCTAATAAGGATTTAGCTAGTGTAATACCAATGGACGTTCAATATTTGATGGCTGCTTTGATTGGACACCAAAACCTTTTCCTATATTTACGTTTTTCTTATTCTGTGCTATATGCAATGACCAATGCAGATTGCAAAGAATTTCAAAAAAGTTCTGTATTTGGTTACAAACTCATAAACTTGAAATTCTGTTTGTCAAAGAACGCAAACAGGTAAGAAGTCTCTCTTCCTATATTATTTTTATGGTTATTACATTTCCGCCTCAATTACGTTTCCGTCAATCAGTTTGTTTATGTACGGACAATAAAAAATACTGTATTTTCCTTTAAAACCTAAAGACGAAGACTAATATGCAAAAAAAAGAGGTACAAAATTAAAGATATGGTCACGTTTTTAAATTTATTTGACTTTTTTGAATTGACTTTTTGTATTTTCTACGAAGTCAAAGTCAAATCAATTATTCCAATTAAACCATAAATAGGTCTTTTGAAATGTCAACAAATAGAGAAATCAATAATAGTCTGTCCATTAGTGAACCTAGGTGCTCGTACCAAAGTGTAGCTTCGAATGAAGAAGAACGAGCCAGAAACTCCATTCGTTACTGAAGATTGTTTACACATTTCCTGAATTCCTGAATCGAACAAATTCTTATTCGTTGAATATTTCTGGGGCATGTCTGATTTTGATAACGATATGGCACTTCATCACACTATAATATTATTAATATGAAAGTTTGTTTGTTCGTTTGGATGTTTGTCCATCAAACACGCTAAAACTACTAAACGGATTTTGATTAAATTTGATATACAGACAGGGTATGAGCTGACTTAGGTGATAGGATACTTTTTATCCCAAGGGAACGCGGGCCAAGCTGCTGGCAGCTTTTATTTTGTCTATGGAGAGTATGAACCATAAATTACATTCTCTAGTTACTAAAATTCTTTTCATAAGGTACTAAAGCATTTACCTAAAGATCATCTATTTTGAAATTAATAAATCTGAGACCTTGTTCTTGTGTATAAAACTTCATGGTAACTTAAACACTAGGTTACATAACATCGAAGGACTATCGATTAAATAAACTGCTTTATAAACAAACTAATTACAATTAATTCTTATAGTTGAGCTAACTATTTTTAATTGAGCGTTTCAAATTTTGTATGCTCTACCCGAGGAATTGAATAAGCTTTTTGTAGCTTGTTTTGTTAATCCATTTTTTATTAAACGATTTTATTCAGTTTGCACTGTTTGTTTATTTGTGTTAAATCTTACCCCTTACTGAATTTTACCCCCTTCCTGACGTCAAATCGATCTGATATCTGGTAGTTACACTCTCTTAATCTTGATGACTATTCAGTATTAAACTCATTAAAACCGTTTAACATAAAAAAAACCCGTGGGTACTTGTATTTAATTCCGACTATAATTATCTATTAGCAAACGATCAATCCCAATTTCAAGATTTTCATAAAATATCATATGTTAAAATAATCATATTATTTTTGGCTAAGGAAACTACCCCATCCTCTTCTCACAAAAATAGGTGGCGTCAGTGTTACGGAACATTCTTTGCGAGTGAAATCGCGAGATATATTTAGTTATCAGGTCCTTTTACTGAATTGGGTGTGGTTTAAATGTATTTTAATCTTTAAGTCTTTGACTGCCAATAGAAAACTGTTGTGAATTCTCCGCTAACATCGGTCACCGGTGACCACCACGGCGTTCAATGTGTTAATTACTATTTTATTCTAGAATAGAACTGTTTATACTATTTTGTAAATACCTAATGATGCGGTTTGTTTTTTTTTATATTTTTTTTAAACGGAACCTTCACTGAAGAGTCAGATTCGCGCACGTACAGCGTATCTTTTTTGTTTTCAATGTCATTTCTATAAAATGAATAGGTTACTTATTTATTTAAAAAATTAGGAAGTCGTTTTTTCTCTCTATACTCAATTATTATATTAACATCATATTTTAAAGGATTCTAGTTTCCGTACCAAGGATTATTTACTTTTAAAATAATTTATTTAGATAACCCTGCGCCTGCGCCGCTGTACTCTACAATATTATTTATAATGTATCATCTATCACTACGGAATATTATAAAAGGCAAGCCCAACTTAAAAATAACCTAATAATTCATCAAAATTAACTTGCTCATCCTAAAAATCGAACTTAGGTCTTTGAATTCGGAAATCACGTTACTATCACGCAATCAACGAAGCTACAATATAATTAAAAACGAAAAAAACCAGTATCAAAATATTTATAACGGATACATACATAAATAGATTTATTTTTAAAATAAATTAAAATACCAAAAGTTCCACCGTTACTCATGAATCAGGAAAGTTAATGCATTCTATGATTTTGGCTAAACAATGTAGGTATTTAATTAATTGGTGTTAACGATTATAAACTGATAATTTGTTTGTAAAAAGCTGTAAATATTAATTTAAAGTCCAGGTCACTTTCCATTTTGAAAGCTAGACTACATGTAGCTAAGTTTATAACTAGATCCAGTGATTCAGGGTTACTAGATAATATGTATGATAATATTTAATTTGATGGAATTTGTTACAAATGGGGAATGCAAAGTTCCTTCTTAGCTTTTTTAAGGGGAGAAGGGCAAGGTTATTCACAGGTTTACGCGTCATAGCGGACTTACAGCTATGTTTTATTAAGTATAATTATATTGGAGGTTTGCCAAGCCAACCATTTCTTTATACTTAAAAATTTGCTACGTAAATCACTTCAAATCACACCTTTTTTGATAAGGATGGACAATCATCAAATTACTCCTCTCTCCTCCGGTTGTATAATGTATCTACTGTAGATCCTTGCTTACAAGAATTGCAGTGGTTTACGGAGACTTTGGCAGACTTTTCCTATACATAAAATTACTTACCTACCACCTCACCTAAGGTGGGAAATATTAAACAAGACTAGAAGTAGAAGAATACAAAAAAGAAAGTCTTCATTTCTAAGTATAAAAATATACTTATATTTTACAACAATTATATCCAATCAATAATTAAATCGTCCTGAAAATAAGGTTACGTTTTGAATAAGTAATCAGTATAATCACGCATATATTAGCATGTGGGGCAACTCATTACGATACACCTACATTATCTATCTTAAAGTTATATAAAATATAAAACTGATATCAAACGTTCATTGTTTTATCCTTATTAAAATTACTAATATAACAAAAAAACTTAATAATGCGATAGTGTGTTAGTTCTTGTCTTTATTTTACGAGGACAATAATAACGCAGGTTTTATCAGTGAAAGATCAGAAGATACAGTTTCCTTTGAATACATAAAAATAAACAGGAAAAACTAAATATTTTTTTATAATACGTTACACGTTTTTTTGTGGTTTTAACCCTCTCCTGTGATGTGCTCCTAATTTTTCTTTAGCATATAATTTATATAATATTCTTTTAATTTTCCTCACAAATTGGTTTACCAATCATATTAGTTTTCTAATCACGAAATAAAAGTTCTATAAAAAATTAGGTTAAAAACTCATTGGATATAGAAGATTTCTATTTTTGTTTTACTGTTCTTTATTCAAATCCATCCCTTTTAATTCGAAAATAACCAACAATGGTTTCTTTAGTTATTCTAGATTTGTATTGATGATTTATGAATGTAGGTGATATTAATACGAGTACCTACTTAATATATCGCATCAGGTCATAAATAACCTATAAGTAATGTTAAATTGTGCAAGAGTAATAAATAAATAAATAATCTATATCCTAATATACAAAACTAGAGAATATGCTTGATTGTTCAAAAAATAATTAGTAAATTCGAACTAGTTATTCCGTAGATAATCCCCGTCCAAACAAACTCTAGATAATAATGATGTTCTCATTAGATACCTATATTAAAGCGCCTTAAAAATCCACATATTGTTTATCTATTAACAGATATTTTAGTTATAATCGAAGGCGAAAATTTACGAACTCAGGGCACAAGAGACCCAAAAACACTACCTTCCCAAAATATCTCTATATATTGAACCCAGGAACGTTTGAACAGGCGCCTGTGACCACAATTCAAATCATCTTAATGTACATTTTGGAATAACCAGTTCTGCGATGAACAATCTTACAGCAATTTTATTTTTAACTTTTAAATCCGTTTAATAATACTGGTCACATTCTTCAATATTTGTAAACAAATGTCGCAGGAATAAGAAACTATTTCATTCACGAACTCATGACTAATTTACTCGAGAATTTTATTTCAGAATAATGGTTCAATCGAAATGCACGTATTTTCTACTATTGCATACTTTCGGTTAAATTCGTAAATGTATTAATACTTTATAGTAATTTTGAACAGTTGAAAATTATATCTAGTTATTTACTAAAAGAATCGATATTTGAAAAACAACAAAGGTAGATAAAATTTTAAAAAGCGAAGCTCCCGACGTTGGAGATGGTCATGCGCAGCTTGCTTGCATCGGCTATGTCAACGCGCCTCCCGAACGCGCTATATAAACACGGCCATTATCAAACTACCACCAATACATTGCCGACCGTCACAGCGACCGCACATTTAAAATAAATAACTTGGAGCTTTTTAAAAAGTTGTGTCAGTGATTATATCGTCCCTTCGACGTAAATCTTTACAGGACCTAATTTCATGTGAGTATTTAAAACCTTAATATTAAGATATTTCGTGGAACAAAATTCTAAAATTAAAAAGTGTTCAATCCTTTCTTTGTCAATCCTCTTTTAGTTTATTTCAACTTGGAAATATATTTATTTTTAGATAAATAAAATACAAAAGATAATTTAACAGTGCAGTTAAGCTAAACAAACCTTGCACTGCACTCTCTAATTCAAACGCATAAAATTACACCGATCTAGTTCAAATAGTACTTACTGGTAGTAACAATAACCTGTTTACACAATAAATAGATCAACTAAGCGGTTACGAGCAGACGGTAGGATGTATAAAATACCTCGTGAACACAGGACTGGACAGTTACTCATGCCAAGCGTTCTCTTTCCTTCCATATTTATTTCTCGATCATCTTTCGTCTCAAAATATCACACGTTGCTTGCATGTAAAACCTAATATTTATATTAAGCGTTACAGTCAGTGTTTACACTTGAATGCTTCCATTTAAAGTTATTAACTGTGAGTACATTATAGCGCCTGTTTGTAATGCCTTGCGATACCTCGAGCAATCAGTTCAAATTGATCACTTACATTCCACGTATTTACTGGTAGTTCGGCTTAGCCCTGCACCTAGCCGAGACAATAAATAAAGCGAGTAGCGCAATTCACGCTAGGATGGCCAGGATTGTTCCCAGAGCCGGGATAGGACACACAACTAGTAGCGTGCCCTCACCGGAGATGGGCGACTTGCGGTTATGCTTTAACGGTTACTGAATTTGTTATTTGTAAAATGTGGTTAAAACAAAGCTGTAAGCAATAATATTAATATTTTATAGGCCAGTAACATCTGTAGCAAAATCCCTTTACAATTATGCTTTTTATTATTAAAATTATGTACCTAAGTCGCAGTTGTCTCTCGAGCGTATTTTGTTGTTGGAAATTCTTTAATTAAGTTGGTGACAGAAACTCGGTGAGTGTTCGAACATGAAGCGTCACTTCAGCCGCGACTAACGCGGACAGAATCGATTTCAGGCCTCTGTGCCTACACCAGGTTACACCTAAACATTCACACTTTTCCTATTTAGACGCCGACAAGAAACATTGTGTTAATTAGTCATTATTTTCTGTGTTTACCTTTCAAAGTCTATGTACAATAGTTTTGTACTATTGAATTGTATTTAGAGAGAATATCCTTCATTACTCTTGTCGAAAATACATGTAAGTTGTTTTATGTTCTGGGTTAAAATTTGGAGAATAGGTGTTGCTAATATTACCCATTTGTTTTTGTTTTATAAAATGCCAACAATGACTTATACGACAATGGCAAAATTAATAAATTATTTATTTTTCCAACGTTTCCAAGAACTTCCAACAAAGCTATGCATTAAAATTTACAAAAAGTACAAAGCAAAACATAAAGTTGATGAATAAGGAGTTACAACAACAAAATCAGTAATTTGCTACAGATGGTCGTGAGTAGCTAATGACCCCGCTAGCTGACTGGAGCGAAACAAAACTGCGATAAAAACATCTCACCAATAAAACCTACCGCTTTTGCTGAGATCGCGGCCCGAAGAAAAAAATCAAATTGTTTTCATGACTCACTCCGGCCGAGTGCAAACTAAACTAACTATAGATCAGTAAAAAATAATTAAAATGACACATCGCTAAGTATTGACTCTTGAAAGTACCAAATAAAAAACATTGGACTCAAGCTGCGTACAATACAAGTAGCGTGCGTATATGGCATTGTATTTAAAATTACTGTTTTACACGTTTTTTATGTCTTCGGCTGCATGGCACGTTGCCCAATTTTCCGCCCAACTAACTCTTCATGCATTAGCTTAAACACCGATGTTAGGTGTTAGGCTTGTTAAATAGACAATAAAAATGGCATGCGCCTTCACTCATAGAGAACAATTCAAAAATGATAGTTAACAATAGGCGATAAAGCCGTGGGCACACGACAACATGAATAGTTAGCAAAACTATCACATCCGCACTCCATAAATCTGGCGTGGCGTCAGTTTACATACGCTCCTGTCGACCCAGTGACGCAAGCACTAATACGCCTTGCCCAGTACATTTCCGTGGAAGACATCGCCGCCGACAGTTCAGCTAACGCATAGTACACGTTAATGGAAATATCCGTAGAAGCTCTTTGTTACCCTACTTAGTCAGAAACAGCATCGTTCTACGCAAAAAGCGAAGTGACCAGTAAAGTACCAGCCAAGGTAACCAGTCACGTCCATTATACCAACATAATGATAAACATTGCTACGGATCATGGGTATTTAGCCACCACAATAGTCTGAAGCAGCATGCGTAATTATTTTGGACTGACAAGGCCAATTTTGAGACTTATGCATAAACATAAAAAAGGTAATATTTCCATGAATAAAGAACTGTGATCTTCACGGTTGCGAAGACAGTGGAGGAAGACGATGTTTGAACAATAACTTGATAAGTAAAATAAGCAAAAAATTCAGTTCAATTTGTTTCGGTGTCCGTCACTGTGTCAGTGGTGTTTCCACTGCATTAATTTGATTGAAATAAATGTAACCATTTACATAATGTAACATTAAATAATTAATGTGCATTACATAATGTGTATGTCCAACAAACCGAAAAAAATCAAAAATGTCAGGTTACATGGACAGAGTTCACGGCGGCGACCGGTTAAGTGGTCGGAGTTGAAATGAGGAGATTTGTTGACATTTCACACTTGTCCGCACCGAACTATGCCGTTACTCAAACTCAGTTCTTCCGCTGGCATTGACCTATGCTGCTTCTACCGCAGAGACCACCGACTGTTTACCGTTCATCTAGCGATCACCTTTTTGTTTCCTAACATAATAGGTAACGAGCTAGACTTTCCAGTCCGAAATAAAGCATTCAATATTACCTAAGTATTTGAACTGACAACACAAATTGTTATCTGTCTATTCGAAGAACCTTTTCATCATTGGTGGTTTACCATTATCTAACAACTTACAAATTATTTCATACTGCATTTCAATGTAAATTGCCTAACAAACGTACTTTTATCTGTAACGCTGTAACTGAAACTTCCAACAGTGGCCTCAGTTTAGATGCACAATTGTTTTTCTAATCTGTTATTACAAAATCGATGTTGAAATTTAAATAACTCATCAGATATACTTAAAACGTAAAAAATATAACGGCTGGCTATAAAACGGCAATAAAAACCGAATATCTATTTATTAGTTAAGTCAAGGCGTATTAATTAAACCTTTGCGCTTGACTTTAACTATTAGACATAAATACAAATCATTTAACCTTTGGCGATAAAATATGCAGGCAGGCAACTTTAAACATTTAAACCGTTTTCTCAATTCATTAACTCTGTTTTGGAAGGCAATTCTGGGCATTTTCTCCAAAACGACTACGGGCAATGCGAAATACTTACATAATGACTTGTACTATTCCTTCTTTTTAAACTTTTAGCACATTTTCTACACTTGCGACATCCAGGATTTTTAATCGTTCATGTTACCTATCGCGACGTTGTAAAGTCACTAGTACATTTAGCATCACTTCTTTTTTTAACAGATTAGCACTTTACAATTTTCTAAAAGTAAGTCGAAAATCAAGTGAAAAGTTTGTAGATATTAAAATTCCAAAGAAAATGATTCGTTTCAGAAACAGCGCACGTAACTGCAGTCTGCAGTGTTAATCGCGATTCAAATGGTCATGATTAGTAGCTATAAACAGAAAATGAGATCTTGATTACAATATAACATTGCTAACGAAATTAAATCGAGTGAATTGAATAATATTCGTCTTTGATGTATTTCTGGAGATTTCATTTTTAACCTCTCGTATGCCGTATATTATAAAACAACCATATAAAACTCATTTTGTCTCGCATGGATCCACGCTCCAAATATACAAAGTAAAGTATTTGGTACATTTCCCTGAGCCAAATTTTCTGAATTACCTTGAGCATACACACGAGCACATACATAACAATGCTCTTGCTATTTCTATCAGTGGCAGAAGTACATTTTTACAGTTGTAATTGTGAGCACTTACATGCTATGAAACGCGAAGATTCGTCTCACATAGTATATAGGTATGCATATTGAGTCCCCGAAGCCATCACGACGATAAATCGTATACTTACTGATAACTAGCATAGAGTTTGTCCATAATAGTGCATAAAGTTAAGACTTTATGATTTTTTAAAGCTAAAATTAATATTAAAATCTTTACAAGAAGTTTTCAACGAATGAAACATATTACACCACGCTCCACAGCTTCGAAGCTGAACATTCATCATAAACCATTGTCACTGTCGTATTTGATTTATGCGAGTGAGATGTTATTGTATACCGGATAGGATTGATCTGTGCTCGGTATACGTCGACAATGAACCGTGGGCCGATGGCCGATTGCACAAGCAGAACACACGGGTTTCATAACGCACGGCATCACGAACAACCAAACAATAACTTATCCTACCAACCACGATTAAAAACCTAACAACTATACAGCAATAGAAAGTGGAACATCAAATGCTCTATGTACTAGATACTGTCAGGTCATTTTTTATAGAAAGCGCTAAACGTGAACGGAAAAAATATCGTCTAGGTCGTTTTGTTCTGGTTTTTGGAACGAAATACCAATGCTGCTATTTTATTTGTTGGAAATATGAAATAAAGTGGCTTGATCAGTTCCAGTGTAGATGTAGACCAACTGCTGAGCGTGAGACCTACCAACATTAATTGTGTCCGGTCCAAAGGACTGAAGACGTCGTAAAATGGATAAGGCTATACAGATGTGTCTACTTATTTAAATATACAGCGGGATGACAAGATTATGTTACCTTTAAGGTCGTCGTAATTTAAAAGATATTCTGAAACCTTTATTATCATATCTTTATACCATTGCCACACAACACACGGTTAATGTAAATTAATTTTAATACATTACTCAATGACCACAGTTAGTTTATACGAAGAATGTAAACCTGTTTGGGGAATTTAGTAAGCGTGGACATCTCTGTATATTACGGTGGGCCACCTGGACAGTTGTCTGCGAAGAATGAGACGCCAACATTAACCTTTACTAAAACGTGAGCATTACTCAACCCGCGCAATGGAATATTTCGAAGGACCTAAATAGCAGTACGGTCAAATGATGATACTTTATTAACATAATACGATATGATGTCAATATTCCTCTTTAGGCGTGTAATACACATGCTACCCGATATAGGACTTCTAATTCCCACTCATGACGATTCATAATCATAATCTAATGCTGTCTACCTGAAACAATCCACCGACACCAACCATAAACCCAATGAAAGAAATACATGTTTCAAAAACAATGGATAAGTATTTACAATTCGATGTTTAAATCTTCATTTCATCAGTTACAAACAGATTAAAGAAAAACAATGAGCTAATTGTATTATCTGTGGTAATACATGTATATCTGTGGTAATGTAGTCATTCATTATACCGTGTATGAGATAATACGAATTACCTCAGAATACGTGTTCTACATGCTCGATACAAGATGTTGCGTTAATTTTATTGTGACATTTTGATTGGTCGGATCTCACATCGGTCGCGACGCGGTAAACAATGTAATTGGATCAACAAATGTCACGATTCCCTCTCATTATTCTGCAACGCTTTATGAAAAATACGCTTGTATCAAACGCGTGTAAAATTCGCTTTGTACAGACAGTTAGACACACCTAATGATTGTCCTAAAATAGTCTGAATATACAATACTGTACTTTTCCCAGAATCTAGAACTGGTTGATATTTGATGTTATTTTAAATATCTATATATAAAGATTCGTTAAGCTTTCAAAGTAATTTAGATAAATTACAAATAAATTACTGCTCAGTCATTTGTTTAAAACACCTCGGATGCGGTGTTTTAGGATAAACAAAATTTCCGCATTAGAACGGAAAGGTCGAGTCAGGATAGTACTATACCAGCGTCAGAAGAATTAACTTAAGTAACGTACGATTATTATCATGAGAAAAACTCGCGATTCATTTGATAGATAAAGAAAACAGGGTTATTATGGTGCGCCTAAGTAATTACGATGCACATTACACAGTCCTTGTAACATTTTGATGAAACATCACACACATCGTAGAAAATACAACTGATGCAACATATTATAACGTTGATTACTGTACTTTGCAATACACACTGTACACGACGCCTACCTACGCATGAAAAAATATTTTAATTCTGGATAATTTTCTTGGCAACGTCAATGTTTTGAAATGAACGTAGTCACGATTGTTGATTTGGTAATTTTTAATAAGAAATGTTTTTACAGACGAAATAATCGCTGCTCGAGCGATTTCTCTCTGCATAATTTAAAAAAATAACAATATTTACAAAAAAGTACGCTTAAATATTTCTGCAAAATAGTCAATTTTAATATATTTTATCTGTTACGGTCGAATAAGGAGATCGATCGGCATTAAAATATGTGCATTTCGTAAATGAATTCGGTCAGCCGTAACGTTGTCATTATGTTGTAACTGTGACAGTTCTGCTACAATATTATAAATAGAGTACACAAGGCCTAGGAAATTAGGTTGGACAGAGAAAAGGTTATAGTTCTCACGCCGACTAGACTGACACAATGATAAACTTGTATTCTGAACAACGGGCTAAAGTAGATTTTATGACAGCCCAAGTATCCATTAAAGACCACATTAGTGTGGTATAAAAAATAGTGGTCATATTCAGAAGATGCAGCATAATAAACTGCAGTCATCATGCATCAATTTGAACTGAAAATAAGAAATAAACATGTGCCCTGGGGAATTGTGGGAAGCAACACGACTCTATACGAGTGCCTACAGGCAAGCAAATTTTTTCATTGCGCCAATGAACGAGCATGCGCTGGGCTTCAATTGGAAGATTGGCGCGTCGTGTGGGAGGGCGACAATCCTTGCCCTCTGCCGGCGAGGATATCCTTCCAGAAAATAACTCGGCGAACAAACGCATACATACAAAATGTTAACATAAACTGCAATAATATAATTACATTATACGGTTTACTTATGTGCATTTCATTACTCGTTCCTTTTTTGCTCGACAAGGACTTCATCTAAAATAATAAATACCTTATTTATTGTGCCTCCATTTCCACAGGAATTTGTTACGGAACTTATTTGGGCAGTTAAATATTTTTCCTGTTGCAATTACTTATTATTTTGTACGTTACATGATCGAAGGGAAGCATTGGCAATATTCTCATTTCATCCTTTAAGTTAGTGGTTATATGTTCGAAATGGTAGATAATGATCGGTGTCGCAATAATAATACTGAATTAAGAGTAATCAGATGGCAACAGCGCAGGGCTGCAGAGCAACGGCCGACCAAGGTTCATCGGTTTATTGATCGAACCAGTTTCGTGAAATTAATGCCCGCAACTTTATCATTTTTGTATTTTTTTCCTGTAAGCAATTGGTTTTATTGTTATGACATTACATGCGTATTCTTATTTAATTTCACACAATCGTTATTTGGTATCTCGTTTTAAATCAGAAATATTACATCTACTTTCATATTTTATCCATTCAAAATCAATAAAAAAAAACTGGATCACAGACGTTTTCGCTTTTTATGCGATGCTCTCTTTCAATTCGAAAGCTCCAATGTTTAAAACCTAGGTAACCTATATACCTAATAAAAACAGCTTGAATAATCTTTGGAACGTTAAATAAACGAGATGTCTCCAAAAGAAACAAAAAGCTAGAGACCGATCGTTTATAAAATGAAGTAAGAACAGCTCCGCGTAATAACCGGTAACCGAGAACTTATAGAACTGGTTCTCGTTACGTATTGAACTTGACTTGTGCAACTACACGTAAAGATACACCTGAAATGGTCATCTTGACCCGGTCTCTTACAGATAAAAAGAAATCGAAACAACCGACTATACAATAAAGTTAAAACGAAAACCGTACGCGTAAAGACAGTGCAGGCTGGAATCAGACTCGCTGACGCATAATAATGAACATTTGCATTCATTTTAAGTTAACGTAAAAAGATCACGCGCTAATAAATTCGCACTTGTCACACGACAAGATGGTCTGTCCAGATGGCGTCTCAGCTTTTTTTAAATCCATTCACATTCTAGACAATGCAGCCAGTGACTGACGGGTACGCATAGAATTGGCCGCAATTTAAATTTCACAGAGAATTTCTAAGCGAATGTTTTCGTAAAACTATAAATACAAGCCCGATACGAGGTCGATTAAAACGTGGGGAGACAAGTGCGTATGCGTGTGAATCATTCATACGATGCCACATATTGCATTCTAGTTAGCAATTCAATTCAATGAGCCAATTAAAATTCAGATAATGCGTTGCCGACGTCTGGCCGGATCATCCATATTTCTAACGCGCATTTCGCATCCTGCCTAGCTCTGCGCACGCACTAGGAAGTGTCCATCATGTGCAATACTTAGATATGGTTAAAAAAAGTAATAAACATGCTTTTTCCTTTCTTCTAAGTAATTTCGAAAATCATTATTTATTATATACATTTTTGGAATACATAAGTATTGTAAAAGCACTTCAAGTAATCGATTCCAATTTGTATGGAAACTAATTCTAGGTTATTTTAAGATAATGATAATTCCCATCGCAATTTGCCATCTATCTATTTACAGTGCGGCGCCAGACCGCATTCCAACAGGAGCTGGGATATCGCCTTAATGCCCTACCTTTAGCTAGTGCAGGCTAAAAATAGAAACCCGTCAGGGTACATGACCTTCCCAGCTAATGGAAAATAGATGAGCCTCCCTCGCAGTTTTGAAAAATATAAATACTTCTTTATAAGAGATAGTAATTAAATACACCTGCATTACAGAATGCTAGCAGTGATTTAATAACATTTATTTAAACAAAAGAAGCATAGTGAATGAATATCCCCTCTGTCGGTTAATACGCTACGATCGTTTATATGTGAAAGCCGTTTGAAAACTCTCTATTGTATCATAGCCTATTTTGTAAATAGTTTACATCCTACTTATGCACATCGACATTAATTCGAGACGATTCGAAGATAGGTACTTGTTCCCCAGCGAATCAAGCCCTTAGATGATTCAGCCTTAATAGGAAAATTGCTGCGAAACGTCGAAGCGGCCGGCGCGTAACATTGGCCTTACCGCGCTCACGACTTGCAGACGTGCATTTGAATCTATAATAGTCGCAGTCATTATTTTGTCAAACCACTAATTGTACCTTTTCGTCGTTTCAGGATGAAGGTCTTACTATTATGCCTGGCCTTCGCGGCTGTGACTCTGGCAATGCCAGTAGCCGAAGAGAAACCTGAAGTGGCTGCACCAGTTCCAGCAGTTGCGGCAAAACCTGAAGAGGTCAACAACGACCAACCAGCTCCAGCAGAAGAAAAGAAAGTTGAGGAAGCTCCCCAATCAAAGGAAGCCGAAAAGGAACCTGAAGCCAAGAATGTGCCCGTAGAAGAAAAGAAACCCGAAGTCAAAGACGAGCCTGAAAAGGCTCCAGAACCTCAAGTAAAAGAAGTTGTGCCAGAACCAAAATCAGCAGAACCTGAACCTGAAAAGAAACCTGAATCCAGTGATTCTGCTGAATCGAAATCTGAAGAGAAAGCTGCAGAGCCGGAATCTAAACCAGTTGAAGAGCCTAAGCCTGCTGAGGAGCCTAAACCAGTTGAGGAGCCCAAAGCTGCTGAAGTACCAGCCATAGTAAATGAAGTACCCAAGGACGCTTCTGCCAAGGCAGCTGCGTTGCCCGAGGAAAATATTGACGTTGTCACTGCTGTGAAAAATGACGCTGGTATCGCTGATGACGTCATGATGCCCGACGTTTTGATCCCAACTCCAGTAAAGAAAATTGACCTGCCTGAGGTACCGGCCCCAGTCGCTGAGCCTGAACCAAAAAAATCTGAACCGTCTGCTCCCGTAGAAGAACCCGCTAAGGCTGAAGTAAGCAAACCAGAAGAACCTAAAGAAGAAGTTAAGGCCGCTGAGCCCGCCTCCGATGCTACCCCTGCTGCCCCAAAACCGGAAGAGAATTCTGAGGATAGCTTGCGTGTAGTCCGTAACACTGTCGATGGTAAACTGGTTATTGCTCCTGAGGACAAACCTGAGGCAGCTGCTGAGAAAAAACCTGAGGCCGTTGCGGAAAGCAAACCTGAGCCTGAAGCTGAAAGCAAAGCTGCACCTGTTGAAGAGAAGAAACCTGAAGTCGTTGAGGCAAGCAAACCTGAACCTGTCGTGGAAAGCAAACCTGAACCCGCCGTAGAACCCAAATCTGCGCCTGTCCCAGAGAACAAGCCCGCTGAAGAAGCTAAACCAGAGGTTCAGCCTGCCGAGGCCGCCAAAGTAGCAGACGCTCCCAAAGAAGTAAAGAAAGACGAGACCGAACAAAAAGAATCAAAATCAGGCGACGTTGCTGCACCTGAGCCTGCAGCTAAAGAAGAGCCTGCCCCAGCGCCTGCTGTTGAAGAGAAAAAGTCTGACAACAAAGAGACTGTACCTGAGAAGAGCGAACCCGCTCCTGCTAAACAGGAGCAGCCTTTAAACGACAAACCATCAAGCTCAAGTGAGGAAAGCGCGAGCGAAGAATCAAAAGAAAACTCATCTGAAGAGAAAACTGGAGCTCCTGAATCTTAGATAAGTAGTGGTGGCGTGCGGCGGCGGACGTGTGTCGACACGCGAGTCTCGACACGCGCCCCCCGCCCGGCGGCCCGCCCCCGCCCGCAGCGTGCGAGTGACGAGTGAGTGAGTGACTGGTGACCGACGCAGACGCGCCGACTGCGTGGATAACTCCGACTATTCATTAGATCTAGAGACTATTTAAATAGCCGATCCGAAAATTATTACCTACGTTGTAGTTATAATTTGTCAAAGTAAATTATCGAATTTCCGGTACTATAAGTAATAAAATATGTTTTTATAAATTGAGTATTTTTATTTCCCAGTGTGACATTTAACATTAAATGTAGAAAAATTGAAGATCATTACAAATTCTATTAGCTCCAACTTAAAGCTAGTAAATATTTAAGAACAAGATCAATGTTACAGTATAGTTACTTGGTGACATTAGTCATTGGACTTATCGAGCTTATGGAAGCTGTAAGGCTTAATAGTACACTATTAGCATATCAATTAATCCCTATGGTGATGAATAAAAAAAAATCCACATAATGCACAGATATTAGTGAGAATTAAAAAAAATTAAACCATATGACGCTATTTACTGCGTGGAATCCAAGCCTAGCGTGACTTGTATCAAGTATTCGAAACATGTTTGCAGTACACTAGTAGTGATAGTATCAGTATCGATAGATTGAATATCAATTAGGAGTTAGTGTGCTAGGATTGTTCGAACACGTGCAATGCGTAATGTATGTAATTTCCTGTCATAAAGACTGCTTGAGTTGTT
This sequence comes from Spodoptera frugiperda, assembly GCF_023101765.2. NCBI lineage: Eukaryota > Metazoa > Arthropoda > Insecta > Lepidoptera > Noctuidae > Spodoptera > Spodoptera frugiperda. Next base: position 9,035,128 of record NC_064213.1, on the reverse strand, counting down.
ACGAATTCAAGAGGAACGTAAGAATAATAATTTTGGGCCAATAACAGTGGTAGATACCTACATGCTTTTTATTTCCTCAAATGGTGAGCAGAGGTGACAGTTCCTATATTAAATGTAACACCCGTCACTGATCGCCTGTATAAGAAGTTTTAGGGAGCTTTTCCACCAGAGATGAGCTATGTAGCTATGCTACGAAGATTTGATGGCTAAGCTATGAAACCCTGTATAACCGTTTCCACTGATGGTAAGCTATGTAGCTGAAAGGGAGATGCGATAGTAGGCTGAGTATGCGATATCGATAGTAGGGAAGCCATCCATAGCACACATCTTTCCATATAAAAAACATAGCTTAGCTGAGTCTGTTTCCACCAGTGCTATGTTATGTGTACCAATGAATATGATTAGTGGCAGCCAAACGCATCCACACCAACGTAGCGCAGCACATCTCTGATGGAAAAGCACCCTCAATCCTATGTAAGCTGAATATGAAAAACCAAAATTTCGATAACACTCTGCTAGACTTAATAGAAATCGAGAGCAGCTAGTGGCTAGTCGTACGATCAGCAGCTTGAGATAAACCTACTTAGATGAATGGTACATTATTATCAACTACATGTGTAGATACATACCTCATCAGTGAGCATGCGGCAGGTGAGTACTCCCAGCGACCACCAGTCCACGGCATGTCCATATGGCTCCCGAGACAGGACCTCTGGGGCTGTCAACAATATTATTCAGTTAAGGGGATGACGATGATGAATGCTTTGTAGCAAGAAAGTACTACTTTTTTAAATCACATAATTATCAACTACACTAAATTTCAATAGTACATAATTCTATATAATAAAAATGTAATGATAGAAATCAATTACAGAAAATTAATGTTTAAGATTTAAGCAACAACGTGCAATGTAGTACAATCAAACTTCGTCTTTTATAGCAACGATATAGGTGAGATTTAGCATTCGTTGGATAGAGATAATTATTTTATCTTAGACTTTGGGTCAGTTTCACAGGCTCTGAGAGAATTGCCAGATCATTTGAATAAATATTAAACTGTGTCTGGAAAACCTGTCGTATATAGAAATCTGTTTCAAAATACCATCCACACTTCTTGTGCTCTACGCGGCAGTCATTCCTCCATTCATTCTTAATTAAAAATAAAAGTGAATAATAATAAGAAAACAAGATAATTACGTTTACATGGAAGGAACTCCTTGAAGACGTGTAGCACAGGAAGTCCAAGTCTCATTTCACTTTCCAAAACCGCACAAGACGAACGAAAGATATTTTATTTATGTCAACCGTTATTAGTTTTATAGTTATGCAATTCGTAATCACTCGTATTCAAATATTACTGTAAGTGTGTAAGTTAAATAATTTTGAACATCTGTACACTTCAACTTCTTCAGATGTAATATCTCCTTTCTTGTGTTGCCTATAGTTAGTGTGTTTTGTAAGATTCACTGAATCTTACAAAACACAATATCTGAATCAGATATTGTAATTATAATTTATTGAGCGACCTTTATAATGCAAATATATTGTTTCTGATTTTAGTGCAGTTCACATGAACATCATAATCTGTAAATACTGAAGGTACCAAAATGTCAGTTGTTCAGATGATAGTATTCAGGGGTTATGTACCTAGGTATGTATATCTAGGTAATGGTACGCAAAAAAAGAAAACAAAAAGTAATACTTCATTATTTATTACTTATATATAAATTATATCACAAGACTAAGATTTTTTTTACTTTTTGAACTTATACATCACAACATATATATTTCCTGTTTCATTTATTATAAACTCTAATATGTAACAGCCGTTATTACACGCGAGTCGTGAATTCAATAGTTTCTAAGACATCTTTTTAAATAAGGCCATAGCGAGGGTGCAGTGACATAATATATTTACTTAACATGTGCTCGGCATTCGGCATACTACTATCACTACACGAGGCACACCTCCAAGGTATCTGAATTAAATATATTGTCAATATCACCAGAGTTCTATATTTTAGCATTTTGGAATCATTTCAATCATTAAGGTACTCACTGATATGAAAATTACAAATGGATTACATAATAAATATTATATCATTAAAATCTTTGAGTAAAAGATATTGTTACGCGTGCACTGTCGATATCTCTTCATATAATTATATTTCGTAACAGCATAATATAATCGTCATTGCACGCGAACACGATATCTTTTAACATAATTGTGAAAATATTTAAAAGAATTTGTATTGTAAGATCGCAAAGCCTATACAGCCTCATCTTTGGTGACGAAATAATTCTGATAAATATTTTGTAGGTACAAGTGTGATTAGATAGGCCTACAGACGTGATACACTAAAGCTAGAGTCACAAAATGAGGTAGGATAGTAAATCAGAATTGTATGGATGGACTCAGTTCACAGTCCTCTAGAAAACAAAACGAAAACTAAAAGCAATTTGACTCTGGCATGAAAACATACATACGTGTATTATAGTAGGTAGTAAAAGTTATCCTAAAATATGTTCTGTTGCAAGTCATGGATTCATATGTTTTCTTTGACGACACCCAGTCAGAGAATTCGACAATAAATTATTAAGACTTTCAACAGGACATCGTCAAAGTAAATATATCGCAAATTAAGTATAAGAATAATAAGAAAAAAATGACAATACAATTTAATTTGATTATTCATCTCACCATTACTTAACACTACATGAGACGTTCCTCGCACCGCGCCTACCCTAACATTTTTACACAATACATGGAACAATCACTGATCAGCTAGATCTAGAACATTCTATCCGATAAAGCTCTCTCAACAAACCACTTGGAACTATTCGAATAAGTGAACTGACTACTATACTATCGATGCAAATATTTACAATATTTATAATACACATTCATAGAGTTACTGACAATACATAACTACTTAAGTCGTAATAACTATCATTTAATAATATATCAATCTTCCTTACATTCAGACACGTCATCGAAATTCAATATATTTTTTACATTTTTCTTTTATATATTCCAGGATTATTCTCGGCGATATCACAAAGCGATCATTTAAATATAACTGTATATAAGTGAACAGTCAAATGACCATATATGGAGTCCAGCGACTCCGATTGTGACTAAACATAGAAGCGTTAGTACTCAAGATATAAACATTTAGTGCCACCTCCTCAACAAAAACTCAAGTGTTTATTATAATTCATAAAAAAATCTAATATTACTTACACAATCAAATTTCTAGGTAACTATTATGTCTACGTCAAACTTCTGTGAATGCTTGAGAAATCACTCTATATTAAACCTTAGTAATAAACAACAGACGAATCCAAAGCTTAAATAAACGATAAAATGAATGGACACATTAACCAGCCTTCCGAGTCATAGCTCTGATATTACAACTAAAGTTACAAACTAACATTACAACAGACAAAGTTCCATTAAATAAAATATTATTAGTTAAACACGACGCGACGCGCGACGTCTAGTAGAGGCTCGGCTCATCCTAGCAGATGGCAGAGGGAGTGTATCCACTACTCCACGCTACCATTCCTCGCAACTTACTCTAACCACCTCAACCATCTCATCGTACATCATACGTAGACAATAAGCTGGAACTTGTAATATACCTACACGAACGAGAAACACAAAGTTTAGTACAAGCTAACAGTCAGTAATAAAGCTGATACATAGTAAAGTTACACAAAACATTAATTGCAGCGATTACTACGACACACGTTTGTGCAACAAACAAAGCGTAAGTACAATAAATGACACAGATAATAGATTCTGATGTTTGTGTATTGTCAAAACGTCAAATACAGTGTTAATAGATAAAAACAATTCATTTATCATTATGATTATTATATACACATGTCCATAGTAAAAATAAATCACACATTTCAATTTTCAATATTCAGTAAAATCATATGTACCGCGACAGGCAACGGCGCGGAGCCGTGTTTCATTTTAATTTGGTTTAATTTGAAACATTTTTAGATGTGACATGCCACACAAGTTGATGTGACATGCTTCATGCATGGCGGCGCGTCACAGCGCGCGACGGAGTTGGCAGGCGGGCGGGCGGGCTCAGCCGGCATCACAACGACAGCGTGTCGCGGATGAGCTTGCGCACCGTGTTGCCCACGGACGTGGGCGGCGCGCCCGACAGGTTGTAGTTTATCTTGAACAGGTACGGCTGGATGTCCGAGTAGGACGTGTCGAAGATGAGATCTGCGTCCGAGCGGCTCGGCATCTTGGGCACGTACTCGTGTCGGTTGATGATCTCAGTGATGAAGACGATCTTGTCCTGCAACATCTCTACGACATTCTCGTGCTTGCTGTGCGCGTCGTGATCGTTGCGCGCGAGCTCGCAGTAGACGGTCCACACCTCCCAGGGCACGCACTCGGGCTGGAAGGGCCAGCGCGCGCGGCGCTTCTGGAAGAACTCCAGGCTGATGGAGCCGCGCGGCGGGGACGAGCTCGCGTCCAGTCCGCGCAGCAGCTCGGAGAAGTCTGAGATCTCGCGCTTGACACTGCGACCCAGCGCGTCGGATTCGCAGCAGACGTACGTAAAGTCTATGAAGTCACAATCCACATCGACGTAGCTGACGGTGCGGATGGAGTAGCTCTCTTCGTTGTTGTAAGTGAACTTGCCACTGGAGCGGTGGAAGAGGACGGTGTGGAAGATGCAGGCGACGACCTCGTCCACCTGCCTGCCCTCCATGGACAGCTCGAAGGCGATGGTGCGCGCGTTCATGGTGGCGGCGTCAGTGGGCGGCCGCGCGAGCGCCCGGGGCGTGCATGCTCGGGGACAGGGCGGGGGTTACTGCTGCGCCGTCTGCCTCATATACGCTACGGATAACGAGCGAGCGATGCACTCAGCCATTTTTTAAATTAGCAAACGAGTCAACTCCCACACTGAAATGGAGAATGACCGTTTTAGTTTTTCGCGTCATTTAAAACTATCTTACATAATTCAATTCGGGTTCCTATCACTTGAATATGTTTAACCTAAACACTAAGACCGCAAGTACTACAATAAAGAAGCTACCCTATTAATATCCCGACATATGGCATAGAAAATAACTTACCCATATACTTGAGCGTCCCGCAGAGTGTGGTGGTGCGCGATCCGATGGAGAGCCACTTGGAGAGTCCGAAGTCGATCAATCGTATGTGACAGTCAGAGTCGAGAAGAATGTTCTCCGGCTTCAAGTCTCGGTATATGACTCCAGCGTTATGAAGGAAATCTGGAAACATTAAATATAAGTGTTCATTTTAACGAACAAAAGCCCAACCAGATATGCCATATCAACTGCTGCATCAATTTTAATGCATACAGATAGCAAAAATAATAATCTTATCAAGGCTCTCTAACTTTACAGAACTGGTTAAGGTCATTTTTATGACGCATCATAACATAACACAAAAGCAGTATCTTAGGACAAAAACTACAGAACGAATTATAAAACAGTTTTCAGGGCAGTGATTCACTTTACGAGAAAATGTAAATGATAAATGATATTTATTTTTGCAAATAGGTTACAAGATAACACTTTTACACGTTAATCTCTTAAAATATCGTCTCTGGTTCAATTTAATAAATACACTTTGAAATAAACGAGTAGTTTAAGAAAATAGACATAGAAATGATAGACAGACAATTTTCCACTATGATATATCATACGTGAATTATGTCTAAATAAATAATTTGACTTTAACTATACGACTTGTAAAGTATAATTAGGAGTATTGTATTGTAATTGATGAGCACCGTGGGGGCTCCGGAGCAGGTCTATTAAGAGGACTCGGTGCCCCTTACAGGTGTTGAGGGTGACCACCAGGGTGGTGTTAGTGAAGTAAAAATCCCACACTCCCTAGTCTTTTATCCCCCCCAAAAAGCTAGGCGCGATTTGAAGGTTTCACCTAGTCATAAAAAAAAGTAGAAATGAGCTCACCAATAGCAATAGCGATTTCAGCGACAAATATCTTGACTAGTTCTTCAGGTAGCTTGCCGTACTTGTCCAGCAGAGCCAACAACTCGCCTCCAGGAATGTATTCTGAAACTACACACAATATTATGAATAAAAGGTACAATAAAATTAATTACATTTAATGTAACTGTTTGACGACGTAACTCGATTAGGTTCAAGCTTACTACACTAGGGGCTCATATTTATCAATCACGTGAGTAAGCCTTCTAACATAAATAATTTATTATGTCTCACGATAGTTTAAATTAAAATGATAATAATAAGGCTTATTACATCGATTGCTTAGCTAAAGAACCAAACTTGACCCCAAGTACACTGTAGTAGGAGCTTAGTATCATTTTGGTATGTCATATTTAGAACAGGTTTGGATCTGAACTACAATTATGTATTGTGACGAAGCAATTGACAGGAATTACAACTGTATCTGCCCCTTCAGAGAATACTATGTGTTACAAGAATATATATAGCAATTTATTCAACTGAAATGGCATTCCTATTGCATAAATCATGGGAACAAGAGGACTCCTGTATACATTATAAGGAAACTCAGAAAAAATACGAAAATCAACCTTATGCAGACTAAATTAGAATTCAAAGTAGATAATATGAAAGACTTATTACGCATCATTAAGTATAATCTCGGTAACCCAGTTCAAATTACTTAATCGATAAGCGACCTCGGTGACAAAATAAACAAACAACATAAACAATAAATTAATTCTAATTTATGCGAAAATGTACTACACACTACATACAGTAAATAGGACTGGAATAGAGCCCGGTGATTGGTAATAGCTTTCTTTTATAACAAATAATATAAATGTGAAAATAAGTTTACAGTAAGAACAAATCTATCAAACCTTTTGACGAACAAATAGCGTGAAGTTACATTACATAACATTTGTTTATTTACACTCACTCAAATGGACAATCTTAAAACAGTCAGTCACTTTATTATCTGTATCACGTAGAGTGCGTTAAAAGCCCGACCTCATTAGTAAAAACCTCTTTACAAGTGAATCGCAAACAACAAAATAAACATAACCGATAAAAAGCCAATGTATTGTTGTCATAAAACGTTTTATCTCGAGCAATCACCTTTATTAATAGGTCGGGCGTTATCTGTCAACGGTAATCTGATGACACTTCCTGCTGACGAATTTACTCTTTTGCAGTCATAAAATCCCCGATCAAAGTACTAAGTGATACGAGAGGTTGGAAGCTGTTTGTTCGTAATTTGAGTCGATTATAAACTGCCTTTACACTCTAAATACATTAATCGCAAATTCAATCGTATCTTTATTGTCACAAAATACTATTTAGAGCAATAAGACATCAATATAATTAGGTAATACAGGAACACGAGCGTTTTATAGTTTTTATGCGCTAAAACCACTGATGACTTCAGCTAATTACCATTTAAACTGATTGATAAAGTCAAAGGGTTAATGATGTTGAAATGTCTTATTTTTTGTGCAATTACCGTGATGTACTTAGTATAATTTAACATGTGAATGTATGAAAATGGCTCTTATTGCAATAATAATAAGGTTCTTTTAAATTGCTTTATTTTGTTGACATTCACCTATTTTTCGTAGCAACAGTGAGCTAATATAAACTGGTTTAGAAGGCTAATTGGGTCGTCCTGTTGAATTCGAAATAAATTGGATTTGAAGAGGGACAATGGCGTTCGACCGGCGAGTGTCCGTGACATCCCTGCGGACTATATTTAGAGTGTAAGATAATGCAATCACACAACTACTAAGTGATTATCACAGTAGTCGCGTGTGGCTCGTCTGTCTACGCAGCCAGCTAACTTTAGTTGCGAAATGGCAACATGGGATAGTTATTTTTGGATTCTTTTTTAACTGGTACCGTACTATAACGAATGTCTCTAGTCTTTACAGAAATCAAATCTATTTTCTTACTTCAAAACAATAACATCACTTTTTGAACAATCTCTACAAACAAACCCAACTATCGCGGTTACGATCTGGGTTTAAAACTCTCTCATTCACCTTACGTTGCTGTTATCATATTTTGACTTTTAGATAAAACATAACAGTGATAGCGTAATACGTCGTTTGTTATTCTGATTAGCTATCGTCTGCTACGAAAGTATTTTATAAAATCAAGGACCTATCGACCGTAACCTAGATATCAATTTATTCATTTTCATTTCAATATGTTTTTCATCGTTGACAGAAAATTTTATAAATAATCGTCGAATACGTTAAATTACTCATCAATTAGGTTTTCACACAAAACACGAGTCTGCCTGCTCTGTGTATTTATGTTTACAAACACAAACCCGGAACTTTGACTCATTTGTTTATACGTCAAGTGAAAACTGCAGTACGTTGCGTGCACGGGTAAGCAATCACGGGCATTGGAGCCCATTATTGTTCCATGAGGAATACCATTACATTCTGGACGAGCGATTAGTTTCCACTGATTATTAACTTTTTTTTGATGTAATTTTTTGCACACCTGTTATTCCCCGGAGAAGTTACAGGTTTGTGTTATTAAAGATACCTAATTCTATAAAAGACACTAACAGTCAGTTGCAGGAACGATCATTAAATTTTTAAAGTGACTTTAAATATTAATGAAGCTTTAAAGTGTTGCACAAAGAAGTATTTCTATCTCATTTTAATGCCGGATTAACTTTAATTAAAGAAACGTCAAATCGGGACTTTAGCCTATTTTTTACGTTGCACAAAACGTCATTAGCGCTAAAGGAGCATTAAATTGACAGTTTGGGGTTATAATTTTTAATGGCTAGTCAAACATCCATTAAACTTGTTATTAAACTCTCAATTCTTTTGTAAATAGTGCTAGTAATATTTTTTTACTTTATTACAGTATTATTTTGTCCCTTTCATCTTTATCCGCTCCTTCCACGACGACGTCGTGTAATTCCAGATAGGATAAATTTATTTGAAAAACATGACGGAGAAGAGTTTCGTGTGAGATACAGGATTTCTAAAGCTTTACACATTTGCGAGATACTCAATTTACAAACAAACTCGAAGAAATAGAGCCATCGATGGCCTCACATAGTTATTGATATGTTTGAGATTCTTCGCTACTGGATCTGCCGAAGATCAGCTTCCTGCCAAACATAGGCCTTCCTTAGTGTTAACAACCACTAGCAACACCAGACAGATATAATGTAGGATGTAATTATAATATAATAGTATTTAATTACTGAGTACTATTCATAGGAATAAATATATTAAACCTTTTTCGTCATTTCATATTAAACCTTTTTCGTCATTTCATAGACTACATAAACTGTTTAAAATAAATGTTAGCTGACATGGAACGTCAAATGATATATTTAAAAACCGGCCAAGTGCGAGTCGGACTCGCCCATGAAGGGTTCCGTAACAGCAAGTAGATGACATATTATAAAAGTTACAAAATAACTTGGTTTTACATAGTGTTTGTATGAACGACAAAATTATATTTACGGTTTTTGATATCTCGTTCAAACCAATTTTCGTTGTTAGTTTCTATTGAAATCTACACCATATATTTTTTTTTGTTTTTTCACTCTCTTATTTTAAAAGTTAGAGGGGGGGGGCACTCATTTTTCCTCTTTGGAAGCGTCTAACTTTCAAACGGTTGATTTTGACGAAAAATGGTTTTGGGAACCTTTTGGATGGGTGTCTATGGATATGTCTTTTTTAAAGATATTACTTTAAAAAAGACATATCCATAGACACCCATCACGGGTATGTTAGCTGAAAAAAAATTTTTTTGAATCAGTTCCATGTATGGATGTAAAAACCCTTTAATTTTTAAATTTATTCATGTTTATTATTTCAAACATTATTTCAAAATTCGAATAGCGGTTATCGAAATACATCAACCTACAGAGTTTCAACTATGTAGGCCCAACAGTTTCGGAAATAAATGGCTGTGACATACGGACGGACAGACAGACAGACAAACATGACGAATCTATAAGGGTTCCGTTTTTTGCCATTGGCTACGGAACCCTAAAAATGGCGGAAAATAATTAATTCGAATACTGGTCGATGAGACGGATTGTTGGTTTATAATAGTTCTGTAAAAATAAATTGTAATTCCTGAAATGTTATGAATTTCATTTAATCTTCTCGCATCTTGAAATAACATTCGGTATTTCCATATCATGCTAGGGGAATAGGTGTATTAATAGATGTATATACCTTGTATATTTTTAAGAATAAATAAAACGACTAATCTTGTTTTAAATTAATTTATTTTATTAGATATTTATTTTACTAAAATACCATACCGTCATTACATGGGGGCAATTCGTACTTCCTCTGTGGGTGCAATATTATACCATTCTTTGGTTAATTCTTTGCTTAAAAAGTTAGTACAAGGGCGATGCATACTGCCTGAACCAGCCTGTATTGCACCAGATACCATGGTTAATGAATAATGCTGAAAATTCTTTCTACAAAAGGAAAACTCGAGACGAGTCCAATTCTCAATTAATCACAACAATAACAAACACCTGGAAGCTACGTTAAATCTTCTCTCTTACAAACGCTGTTACGATACCAATGATATAATTCAACACCACATTAAAGCAATTGATAATATTTTTATCGTAAAAAATTGGATTTTTCCTAAATACAGAGATGACAGAAACGCTCATGATGTCAATATTGACAACTAGGGCTGGCGATCTAGGAATTTCTTCCCGCGAACCAAAAAGGTTGATACCTATTTTAAATCGGAACACATAATTGAATCGGTCAGTGAATTAGAATAAGATTTGATATTTATATGTATTCCACTATTAAGATACTACAAAAAACATTTAATAGTAGCTAATTAAATTAACACATATGCTTAATCTGTCAAATATAGAGATATTTAATCAAATACAAAATATAGATATAGCTATTACGTAAATAATGTAATTAGCTCTGAAAAAACTCATAACTGAGTCTTAATTTACAAGTAACTAAGTAGTAACAAATGGTATTGTATTGATTTTTATAGTGTCCTTTAACTACATGAAATAAATCCAAACACAATCGATAAATCGTCATTTTAAAAAATCGGTTTCTTTCGAAGCGGGATTCGCTTCCTTCCATCCTTAATGACAATTTACATTCAATCAGTTCCAGAGAGTATACAAATACTACGTAATCAGTTCATTCAAAATATGTGTTTTAACTTGCAACACTTTTTAATGTCGTCTTTAGTTAAAGTCCCATTAAAGGGACCCGCAACAGTTTTGTGCAACGTCTTTAAATTTAATGGAATATTAGCGATAATGACGGATTAACTAATGTCGAATTTAAAGACAGTTTTCTGCAACTGACTGTAAGAGCCTTTTACGTTCTACTGTATTCTACTTAGCCTACTTACCAATATAAAGTCTTTTCTTGGTCTGCCAGCGAGCCACAGCGCCCGCAATAAAGGAATGATGTCCGCACGCCGCTTGAATGCGCGCTTCCTCCTTCACCTGACGCACTGCACTCTCGTTCACTATCTGAAATTATTTACGTTACAATTTTACATGCGACTGATTCAGTCAAAACGATATTATCGCAAGAGGGGAAACCTGCCCGATAATGAATCGAGCAACAGAATTACTAAGCAATGTCGTGTAATTCCAACAAGTTTGACAATTAATACAGCTTATAATATTGAATCAAAATAAATTAAGTGCTGACAGGGTCAGTAACCTAGTATTCTAGAAGTCAGTGTGATCGTTTCAAAACAGGTTTTGAAGTAAACAAATACTGTTTCTGTAGTGGAGTTATCATCTATATCAGACATACAATGTGAGGAGCACGCGGTGTAGTGATGGCCTATGCGTGTGTCATAGTCCCGCGATAGGGAAGACCGTTGCGTTCCGCACGACCGCCGGCGCAACGTGGATCCGCCACCTAATTACTACACCCTATATTATCATAGCGCTACCATCAATAACAAATACATTACAGCTATCGCATGTAAAGTCAATATTGCTAAATCATTACAAATCAGTATTATAAACACTAGCGTTCTAAAGCAGAGGTAAATGTACTCTAATGTACTTTGGTCGAACGACTGTAGAATTGGTTTGGTCAAACTAGTTATTCTTCCTCATAATATTATGAAATAGGTACAGAGTTAGTCACAAGTTGATCTCAACTGGCGAAATGCCACAGGGTATGTAAAAAATGATGAATATTACATCATTTGGCGAGACAACTTTCAGAAACAACGTTCGAAAAGCTGTCATGAGTTTACTATTTAAAACATTAGCTTTCGGCCGTTAAAAGTTGAATTCAAAATCGACAGTGGCTTAATCCTTTAAGTACCTAAACCTAGTACTTCAATCAGACACGAGTAACTTCAGTATGCACAATGTAAGTACGTATTGCACTGAATACCCTTCAAAACTTGGTGCTCTTAGCTCGTGGAAATACTAGCACGTGTTTTTGGTGCATTGCATTAAATAAGCCACGAGTTCCTGAACAACTAAACGTCTACGACGAAATATCTGTGATAAGACGCATTAAAGTATTCGACTGAAAGCTTATCGCTGCGTGAAACTCATTTAGTGGTAAGTTTACATATAGGTCAATGTGATAAGGAGATTGACGATAAAAGCGCATGTGAGTACCTAAATAATGCATATCTTTTTCATTTTATCAAAACCTAATATATCACAGGTGAATTATTAAATTTAGGCCCGTTTTAATTGTTACTGCAGTCTTTCTCTTTTAGTCGGAAATATTATCTTATTTTGTTTATAAAAAATCTTCCAGGAGACATTAACCGCTTGTTTAACGACTCAATAGCCTTGTTAAAGTCATTTACACTTGTATATCATGACCTCATCACTTTAGTTACTTCTTAACAGGAGTTAAAGCAAAAACTTTCCTACATAATCTGTGGTTACTGGTTAACATGGCAACACCGTTTTGGAACACTTGAGAAAACTTAAATCGATTCATAATAATATTTAGAAAAACACACAGATAATAATACTTGAACGAATACGTTACAGTAGAGAGCACACACTTATAATAAGCACATTACATCATGTTACGTTTTTTTTCCTCATTTCAATAAAAAAACCTTTTCTTACAATGGTACTGGCAATTAAAACGAGTTGAATTGTAGGTCAGTTACTCTACTCCTTTGTACATACATTTGAACATTAAATATACTGATAATGTAATCAGACACTTTATCCAAGATTATAAATTATCTTATGCCTGTTTCTTTTTTCGCTGATAATAAGTACACGTAATGTAGACGTCACCTTACGAAGCGTAGTGTATTTGACTCCGTATTAAATCCCTTGAGAAAAACCGGAACAACTATTAACTCAAATCTGTATCTCTAGATTGTATCCTCCCGAATAAATACATTTAATTAAAAAAGAAACAACATTCCTTAAAAACTCACAATTTTAAATAGACTGCTAAAATTGAGGCACTGCACTGTTTAAAGAATGACCCATATAGTCTTTGAAGTGACCATGTACAACATTGGTTAGCCTACTAAAGCCTAAGTACTTTAGTACTTACCTGACCTAACTACAAGTTGATAAGCTAATTGTTAATGTCAATTTGATAGCTATCAATATGACTCTAGAACTGCATAATTATCTAATCTAATGTGTCAAGGAATGTTATGATTTTAACAGTCAATGTCTGGTCTAAGTTTAGTATTGCTGTGTGAATAAATTAGGTTAAGTATATATCTACCTATCTTATCTTTATCCTTAAAGTACACAATCAAGATGTCTGCGACATTGAAACGCGAGAGACAGTCCCTACTAGTTCTATCATTATGTAGCAAAAAAAGGGCAAAAGGCACCGGACATTTTGTAAAAAAAAAATGGGTCTAAGTTAAAAAAAAAGGGATTGTAGTAGCAACACTGTGCAAAAGATCAAAATGTCATAATGATTAGTGAAAGTCAGTAAATGGATAAAAATATAAAAAAATGTCTTACCTGTGACTTACTGAGTACTTTCAGTGCGTATTCTTTGTCTTCACTTATCTTCTTTACTTTATAGACTTCACCGAACGCACCCTTAGCTATTGTCTCTTCTATTTGAAAGTCTTTCTGGAGTAAATCAGTGGTGATGGGAAATTCAGGTTGGAATATTGATTCTTTGTGGGCAACTGGCCAGGCAGTCTTGCTTGCTTCTAGTGGATTTTTTAATGTGGAGTCATTCCATCTGTAATAGGTTGATTAACAAAAACTGTTTCAGTTGCTACATTCTAAGGTTTTCAATATTTATTTTAGTTAAAAGTATATAGCAAGTTAATTTAAAATAGTGAGTCATGCATTATGGAGAAGGATTAAATTAAGTTTTTATGCATACTAGCGCAGGTTTTGTATTACATTCACATATTACATAATTATTTTATAGAAAAAAATACAATATTTGTAATAGTCAATTCAGCAGAATATTCCAGGTATTGGTTACAAGTAGATTACAAGCCACTATTCACTATACAACCCCATTACCCTCTTTTTATATTCTTACACTATAAAACATACCAACTGATATTAATTATAATGGATGATTGCATGTAAATAATCAGCTCAATCAACATAATATCATTGTTTGCACTACAGGATGTTGCAGTCATGAAATGATTTCCTGATTACAAACATCTAGGATAAATGCACACATGAGTGTTGTCATACTAGAAAAATCTTTAAATCAATCTCCTAAGAGTAATTTAATATGATATCTAAAATTACACTAACTACAAAATAGGCATGATGTCTCTATAAAATAAAAAATAGCTGTATATTTGTAGTTGCACCAATTAATTAGTTATTGCAATACAAGGATATTAGTTAATTCTTTGTCCTTGTATTTCATTTGCCTTCTGTATATGTTGCCAAGTTATTTTTTGTATTGTATTCTCCTTGCATTGTATATATTTTTTGATGTATGTAAGTGAGGACTATGGCTTTTACAGACACCATGTGTGCCAAATGGTGGACAAAGGACATATCCAAATCTAATAAGTTTTTCTTAGCTTAATTGATATTTTTTAAATAAATTTTAGATGATATGTAAAATTAGTATTTGCCAGTTAGACTTAGTACATAAATTTACTCAGACAGGCTCTAAAACAAGCAAGTCATGTAGGTACCTAAGATAGATTTTGTTATTCCAGTTTTTTAATATTCATGTTCAATGAAGATAGCAATATTATTAACTATTGCAAAAGTTTGTGCAATAGTGAAGATGTCATCAGATTAAGATTAGGTATATTATTTCTTATAGGGCATCAAGATAATGATTGAAAGAAAATAATGATGATGTGGACATAAGCAACAATAGTAAGAGTGTATGAATTTTGGCACACCTGAAAATGCTGATTTTATTCAATGAAAATGAAATTAAAATGTAACAGTAATGTTCAATTGCAATTAAGAACATGATAAATTAATTAAATGAATAAAAGTAATATTCTTATAATGAGTATTGATGATTTATCATATGTGGAATAGTTACTAATTAGTTAATAATAGTTTCAATATGTTATAACACATTTATAAGACAATTTTATCTAAACTGTTGAAGTAATTACCTATTTATAATACATTTATAATTGGTTATGATAGGAATTTGAACATTATTGATGGTTGCACATTATCATTAATTAATTCCTACTGATTTTCAACAAAATATATCTAATTATCTTCAAGGTTGTTTTTGTTTGAACCTTATTTTCTTTAAAATATTCAATTTAAGATAAAGAAAAAAATAAACAAAAGATAAAACAAAATAGAATAAAGTTAAGTGACCCTCAAAATGCAGGGAACTTACAAAATGGTGCTAAGGATGCTCAAGGTGTGAAACAAACAAAAAACACAGCATTTTTTATATTCAAGGACTTTTGGTGAACCTCAAGACATCAAGGTTTTATGTTTTATTTAAACTTTAATCTCATTTACATGTGAAACATATTGATAATAGCCATGAATTAAATATACCATAATCATGGTTGACAAAACATCTGATCAATAAATTAAAAGACATGCTGAATAAACAATGTCACTCTCACAAAAATTCGAATTTACGTAAATATTGTGAATAATTAATTAGTACAATACTTATATTACTTTTAATTTTAGTAGTAGTAGTGTAAAATTATTAAGACAATGGGCATGAAGCGGATTTAAGTAAAGTTGTTATAAAAATGTTAATTTGAAACTGGCGCGATCTACTTGTAATCAAAGGAAAGAACATGTTTGTTTTGACTAATTGTATATTGTATGTGTATACTAACCTTCGCCTCGAGACGCGAGACCAAGGCCGTGATGCACTGTACACCGACTGGTTGCTCGTAACACTGACGAAGGAACGCCCGCTGAGGTTGCCCACGAAATGGGAGAGACTGAACTAAATACAAAAATAAATTATGCGCCTAAACGTAACAAAGAACTGACACAAACAATAGACATTTTTATGAATCCCTCGGTACCAGATCTCTTTTACACAAAGCAAATTCTAGAGCCACTACGCCGCAACTTACAGCTACAGGATTACAGTCTCTATTAACAAAAATATTAGTAACTCCGCGAGTTCAGCTGAGAATGACATTAACAAGTTTTTCGTTTCACTTACCTGACTAGTGAACGCCTGGCCGTCGCGGTCTGAATGCGTAGATTGTTTTTGATTCTTGTGCTCAGAGTTTTTATTATGCGTGTTTCCCATTAAACTAAACTAAATGGCTTTAAGCGTGCCGTTTCAGGTATATTTTTATGTTTCTCTAAAAACTGTTGACTAATTTTTCCACCATGAATCGCCCATAAACAATCAACATAGTGTTGCCATTAGACGACCACTTAAAAATAAAAAAAAATATTTATGGAACAAACAAACCTCATCATATAGAAATTATTTTAATAGTGATATACTGTATTTAGACACAAAACAATTACTATTACTTTGTATTTTTTTAATATTTGGCGATAAATTGTATTTCTTATACAAATGTTCATTAAATCTAACGCAACAATCGCCCGCGAAATTCAAATATTCTTGTAATAGTGAACTGTATGATAGGTAAATAAATAGCGCGCTGATTTTGTTTTGTAAAATTAATACATAAATTAAATATAATTTTATTACCTTTAGGTCTTAGTAAAAAAGGTAGGGAACAAACGGAAAATATAGCCACTTCTTTATTATCAACTTCGTACTTATTTAAAAATAAAAATAAGATGGTTAAAATATTATACACATCAAACTAATTACAATTAATTAACTACATGAAACACATTATTTATTCGTCTTGTTATTTCGTATACTCGTCGGTTTATATCTAGGTACCTGATGCCGAATCCTCACAATATTATTATTACTTTGAAGGGACGCGGACGAACGGTAAAACAACAGTAGAGAAAAAAATACAAACAGGGATCGATACAACGTCGACCTCAACCCAACGTCAAATTCAATTTGGGTCCAGTGTCGTGTTCGTGTCCAGTTTTTCCGGCATTCGTTGTCACGGTCGGTCTTACAACAATTAATCTTTTGGGCAAGTCGTTTGGGACCTTTTGACATTGGCGAATGGGGATGCTTACCTACATGGAATAGAAAAACTAGTTTCTGTATTCCGTGCTTACCTACATAAATAATAACAAAGATTTTACAGTTGATAGGTAAACATCTGGTGCGGACACCGAACGGACATTGTTACGAAAAAAATAGGATTGGATAAAGCATATTTTGGTTTTGTTAGTAAGGCTCAGTTATTTTTTTCCTTGTATAGTAGTCACTCAATAATGGATATGTGCTTAGGTAGGCATCCGTATATTCTCATGTACTACTTAACTACCTAAGTATACCCCAAAAGTAGGTAATCGAAACTACTTATAATAAGTATGTAAGTACTTACCTAATAACAGCAGAATAGAGGCATTGTTTGTAGATTGTATGGTTGCCATGGAAACAGTTATGGCATTGATAATAATTTACCTGTCTACCTACCTACTTAAAGTTAATTCTCTAGAGTACCTATTATTTTTAAATAAGCATTGAACAATTGAACTACATAGATACTACGGTACTCATGACATCAATTTAATTGAGGGCACTTAATCATTCATAAGGGCCGAAAAATCCAAGCACAATTTAAAAACTATTTTCCATAATCTTAAATAGTGTTGTTTTAAATTTAAAGCTACCCAGGTGGCTACTACAGCAATATGAGTAATATTGTGCTACTACAAAAATGATTTTAAAAGTGTATAATTATAATAAAATTGACTCCTTATCTACATAAGGACTCATTTTTTTTTTTAGAGTCAGGGATACTAAATTTGAGATCTTAATCATATCGCACTTTGGTCAAGAATTTACGCTTTCTTGATTTAGACATTTTCTTTCGGCATGATTCTACGGCGGGTATCGCCAATTCAAACATAAAAGAAATTAAAGTGAGGCCTATATAGAAACAGAACACCTTAAAAATGCCGCTTAAATCTTGGATACTCAGTGCTTTTGTAGTGACTTCATCTTTTATGTCGGTGTATCTGTACTGCTCCCATTTGCCTATCAGTCCGGCTTCAAATATCATCATCATGTATCTATTGTATCGGTCTGTCAGCGGAGAATGTTTGGAAAGCACCATGGTCAAGTAATGGCTATGTATTCTGTCTCGTTCAGCGATGTGTAAATATTGTTCCCCTTTGTTATTCAGTTTGTTCCGTTTAATGTATCGACCCACTGAACAATCTATGAGGCAAAATCGCCGATTGTCACTTGCCATGCGAGTGATACACCCGTAAATGTCCTGTTCGTACACCAGCCTTGAATTGATAATTCTGAACTTTTCCTCCGTGTCTGGAAGGATCAAATCAGGTGACGCCATTGCTTCGATAGGGTATCCTTTTTCAATAACATCTTCGAAGGTATCGACCTCTTTACCTCTCTTCGCAGCAGTGAAGAATGATATTATTTTGGCCTGAGTTGTAAAATTTAATACAAAGAAGCTCCACAAACATAGAGTAAGGAATATACGAAAAGATTCGTACTTCGGTGGATTACAAAGATTCAACATTAGAACGTTTCTCCAGGCATTCATAAAATCTTTTCCTATTTGGTCGCAAGTGAAATGTCCCTTTTCAGCAGCTTTGTAGAGAGAAAATACCATCCAAATACATGCGAAGCAACCATAGAATACGACTAAGTATTTCAAATTCACTGTCAAGTTTTTCATTTTAAACAGAGTAGTTTCGAAGCCTGCACGTCCTGCCGCTATGCAAATACCGCTTTCCTTAAACGGAAAAGTGAAATCGATTTCAACAACAATGACATCAAATTGGTAAATAGGAAAGAGACACAGATCTCCCTTCCTACGGGCGAAGGAGAATATCTGTTCGATATTAACTTCGAAATTGAAAGGTTTCTTCATGGCGCTCACACTGGGACTAAGATCAATACCAAAGTTCATGAGTTTAGACATCGTGTTCCAGATCATTCCGTCGCGCGCTCGCAGTGTGTAGCTCCCGTCTTCGTGCACGTCTATCAAAGAAAATGGTTCGACTTCGGTAACATAAGATCTAAACATAAAACCGTGGAAATTCTTGCTCCTGTCTTCGAACAAATTAAGTCTTTTCAGGTCTTTAGTGGATTTTATGGCAATTGTGTCAAAACCAATGCAGGTGCCAAGGTTTTGGGCCCTTAGTCTGGACAGTATTGTCACATTATGACATCTTTCTACGCACGTTAATCCTTTTACGAAACTAACAACTGGGATCCCAAGGTTCCTCGTAGTCCAGCAGCCAAACTTATTGCTCGGCTGTATCTCATATTTTTCATTTACATACGGAGTGTAATTGGACACGAGAAATGTATCTTCTACATCGTTGTACTGGACCATTACTGTATTAATAGCTTTATGGTACCATAAGCTGAAGAATATCTTCGCCATAATTTCTTTGTTTTCTAATCTGTTGTAATATAAAATGATGTTGGCTAGAGGGTGCCAGTAGGGTGAAGCAACTAATTTCACTATAAGTGCTTCATAATCTTTAAAATCCTGACAGCTGATGACGATGATGTTAGAATGGTATGGGACTACATCATCTACGTAGTGATCCTGTCGTTTATTTAGATTCATAACAGTGAGAGTAAATGGTAGGTGCTTGATTCTGTTAAAGAATGAAGTTGGCAGGTTCCCGACGCACATAACATTATTCCATCCATTGGTTTTGAAATGTGAAGTCATTATATCCACCTGAAATCAAGGACGAAATCTTAACAGTTACTAAAATGTTTGAAAAACATACACCTTACGTTACATACATAGGGAGGCACTTATTAATCAAGTAAAACGTTGAAAATAATGTAACATGAAACTTACTATAACGTCAATCTTTTGAGCGTCAGGATCAGGTTTGGTGATATTTGTGTAGTCGGCGAGGATGGGATTGAAAAGAACACCAAAAATAAATATTAGGTACTTCATGATATGACCAGACGTCTATACTGTTTCACTTCTCGAGTTGAAAATACCATGGGAGCTTTCTAAATGACGATTGAAAATTATCTGTAATCACTGACCAAGTATTACAACAAAATACATAATACCAAATCAGTGTAAGCACATCAAAGATCGTACTTGAGTACAATATCATTTCTATAATAATCACCAAAGTGCTCACAAAATCCTAATCAGAATCACAACGACCAATTTAGGTAAATGATAATACTAATTTCAGAAAACGTTCAGTATAACTTCTATAATGGAAAACAAGTCTTATAATTTTACCTAAGGGCTTGTTTCACATTTTTATTATATCGCCTTTAATCCGGAAGGGTAGGCAGAGGTGCACTTATGGCACTTGTACCTAATGCCACTGAATAATGTACACCCACTTTTCACAATTTATGTTGTAAGTCCCATGTAATAATAGGTGGTAAGCCTATTGCCATATACCGGGCACATTTCCAGACACCTTTTCACAATGTTTAATTATTTAGTGAGAGAGCCATGCTTCGGCACAAATAGGAGGCTCGACCAGAGTGATACCACGGCCTCGTAGAAAACTGAAGTTAAACAACGCGTGTTTTGTGTTGAGTGAGGTTACCGGAGACCCAATTACTCCCTTCCCAATTCCCTAACAACTCTTAAATTCCCAGCCCCCAAAAGTTCGGTAATAAGTACCTTTGGTATTTCGGTTGACCATGAGCAGCGGCCGGTGAAACAATATTCGGTATAAAATATATCGTTGGTAAAAAAACACAATTTATTTAGAATGGAATAATATAACGCCAGTGTTGTTTGCTAGACAATAAAATAAGACCATAAAAATAACAAAAATATTTGATTTATTTCATTTTCAAGTCTTTACAATACTAACATACGTTAACAGCCAAAATATAATTCCTAAACCAAACCAACGACTAACACGATATATTTTTTACTAAATGCCAATGAACACTTTTTACACAATACAATTCTTTATTCGCACAAAATATTGTCTATGGAGCATACAGATTCAAGAAATGGGAAAATAATAATAAATATTATCGCCATTGATGCTAAAACGTAGTTAGTTATTATATAAGCTGTAGGTATAAAACAAATAAAAATTTGACATCATTTAAAAATTAATAATAACATACAGTTTACGCCCGTAACTGTTCGAAGATGTTCGACTAGTTTCAAGTTACAACTGGGGCTCATAATCATGCACAACATCAGTGTTGATGTGGCCATGTAGATTGAAACTAGTTGAGCAGCCTCGCTACATGTATTACATAAATAAATTAGTAAAGATTTTTTATCTCAACTATATATAAAAATATGGCATCGGCTGGGTTTGATTACACCAGCTTACAATTAAAGTCGGCGATAATATAATATGCATGTACTGTTGTGTGTTATATATTTTTTATTTGTATACATTATTTTACCTAAAACAAAATGTTTGTACAATATTATCAAATTAAAATGCTTACAATTAGTAAGATGAATAAAAAATAGCTGATGAAACTTCATTGAATAACAAAATAAGTTAAGCCTAAGTAACTGAACTGATTACGGTGTAGTAGTATGTAGTTATTATAAGTTTAGTTAACTTGGGTTAAGACCATTCTGCCATTTTTTTATTGTTATAAAAATGAAGCTTCAACAACGTACATAAAAAAATAATAGAAATAAAATTAAAAATAATACATATAAATAAAATAAAAAACAAAAATAAAATAGAATATACCAAAAAATGTAATAGTCTTTTCACTGGGGGTTTTTGGGCTCAGTTGAGTTCGACACTGAACTCTGCTTCATTTAGTAATGGCAAAAAGTGCCCTTAATCCACTCAGATAGATGAAATAAGTGGACCTAGGAGTCTGTACATCCCAATACCAATGTAAATCACATTCTTGGATAAAGTGGTATCTAAATAACTTAGATATTCATAAAACACAAATAAATAAAATATTATAACAAACCAAAATAATTTTAAAAACCCTATGGACTATTGCTAATCGAAATGCTACGTTTATTGTCAATGCTACAAATAGAACAAATTCATTTACATCTGATGAACTTGTTCCACAGCCTGCTAAAGAGAATTGCACATCACCATTGTTCATACTTCGTTATGTACGTTCTTTTTCATACAAATTAATAAACCGATGCAAGGCATGATTATTTAGTTAAAACCATAATGAGTTTCAAAACTTTTTAAAGTGGTGCAATGGCCTTCACCTGCCTAATAGACTGAACCCTGTTGTATATAATATGTTATATATAAGCTGGACTACTTGTAATTCAATTGTTTAAAGAAACATTTTTTTGTGTAAAAGCTGTGTACTCCCAATAACAGAAAAATATTTAATTGTTTACATGCTTTTAAAAACCATTCACTGAACACCTCGCTCTTTTGATAAGTTTTCATCAAAAATAGAGGCAAATCAGCTTATTACTTTCGCATTCATTAAATTATACAACATGCTTGCGCGAAAAGATGTTCGTGTGGATCGAAATGTTCGAGCAACCTCGAACAGTTTCGATGTATACCGGGGCTTATATTGTCGTAGGATGCTCGAACAGTAAACGTGTTTAGGGTTTCCCTTTAGACCCGTAACAATAGCTAATATTGCTACTTTCTTGTCTAATCTCACCTACTTTCTCTTAGCTAGATACTCCTGCAGTTCTTTCCACGCGGCTTCAAGTTGTGTGTCCGTATGGTCTGTGCTCCAGTTGGGGCTGAATACCACGTTGGCTACGGCCACGTGGTCCTCGTTAGACACTTGGGAGTCCACTCTCTTGGCCGCGTCCTCCGCTGAGAGGTTGTCTCGTTTCTGTATCCTTTTTATCGCCTGCGGATGAAGAATGGTAGATTATTTCGCTTATAGTGTTACGTTAGTTTTGAAGGTTTGTGTATTATTTTGAAATAATATAATAAGTACCTGTTTTTTTGAAATATCAAAAATTCCGACAAGTCTGAAGTAAAGATCATGACAGAAACGATGCACATAGTTGTAACCCAACCGGGAACAATATTTAAAAATTTTCAGTAAAATAAATGACATTGAGTTTTTCTCAAAAACTGTAAGTTTTTTCATATAATACCTCAGACCAAATTTGTAGATCTCAAACCAACAAGAGGCCGAAGTAACGCACTTACAACTCCTCTAGCGTTGCATGTGTTTATGGTCGGCGCCGATTGCTTACCATCATTTTGTTTATCAAGTTACCCGATGAAAAAGAAACTTAACACGTTAACTGCCACGTAGGTCACCGGTGACCTACGTTAGAGGAGGATTTGCCTTCAACAGTTTTCTGATGGCAACTGCTTACTATCATTTTGTTTCTCAAGTTATCTTTAATATAAAAAAACCGTTGTGTGTGAACTGACCTCATCCCTAGGTATGATGACGGACCACAGTTGATGGCAATACTTGTACCACTTTGCTCGCACCATTACAGCCGCCTCCATGACCACGATACGGTAGCCTTGTTCACCCAAAGCTTTGATACGACGCTGCGTCTCCGCTATCACCTCTGGCCATACTAAGCTGTTTAGTTTATCTAATTGTTCCTAAAACAATAAGAGAGGGCATTAAGTTTACATAGTCGTACACCAGAGGCCTTAGTGCGAGTTTGTTTTACGATTAACGAGATCGAAACAAAAGCGCGTTCGGCGCTCTGATTGGTTGTTTTATTCGCGCCGGCCAATCAGAGCGCCGCTTGCGTTCTCGTTTCGTTTCCGTTCAACGTAAAGCAAACTCGTACTAGGGATACAGGTTACTGAATAGCTTCTCAATAATGAGTCGTACTTTTATCGAGTCTATCTCTGATATGGTATTAAGTATACAGAACTATAGAACAAAGCAAACGATTATTTTCACAGGGCGTATAATGAACATTTCAGAAGCTATTTCCTTGCGAATAATAGAAGTATTCTTACAGTCTATCTGTTTTTCTTCAACAGATTTTCAACTTTCTTGGTTTGAAATAAAGTCGAATATTGTGTATAATTAATAATGAATAGTTTACCTTATCACTAAAAACGATAGACCCAAGCTTCTTCCTGTCCACCTCTCCAGCCTCTGTGATGACTTCCTTGCCAAAATTCTCAGATATCGTACGGTTGAGCGGTAGGCCCGGTTTGTACAGCTCGTGAGCGATAGTATCGCAGTTCAAAATCGCCGCGCCTTTTTCCCTGTGAATCAAATTAAATACATACATACGCCAAGAAAAAATGATTGTATCAACCACCTGTATACCCTAGTACGAGTTTGCTTTACGTTAAACGAAAACGAAACAAGAGCGCGTTCGGCGCTCTGATTGGTTAGTTCATTCACGCTAGCCAATCAGAACGCCGAACGCGCTCTCGTTTCGTTTTCGTTCAACGCATACTCATATTAAAGGTACTGTAATCTGCCAAAATTTCAACACATTTTCTATTTACAACTCTTTCTAATTACAAGTCGTAAGACCACTCAACCGTAGAGGTTATCAAGTGCATTTACTGTTACTCATTATATCGTTTTACATTGTTTCAAATAATAAAAGGAAAGCAATTAAACATACTTACTTTAATTTTTGCAAAATACGAGTTTTCCCGGCAGCAATACCTCCGGCCAGTCCGATTACGTACGGCCAATCTGGGATGTTCGGATTAGGCTGAAAAACAAAATACCTACTCATATAAACAAAAATAAAAGAGATTTAAATCCCATGACTAATGTTAAGTAAATACTCAATATAAATAGTGGAGTCATAAGTTTTACATGAATTATTTGTCTTTGATAAAATATGTTTAAGATCATTTTTAATCAGGGATACCATTTATTTATTTATTTGAATATTTAAACAATCATTATAGTGAATAATTGTTGCGTGATATTTGCTTGAGATGATACACGAAACAATGGAGATAGCCATTAATCACACAAACAAACTCTGTTTCATATGTTAGTTTATTACATCATATATATGTTACAGCCAAAGTAATAAATCTTGATATTATATATACTGTCTAGCAATTATGTATAACGTCTACTCAATTTAGATAAAGTGATAAATGACACAAAATTAATCACATTAACTAGCAATTTTATATACTATCTTCGAAGACTTGGATAATGTAATAAAACGAGCAGCATGCAAACAAACATGCACCATGCAGCAGGCAGGGTTTCTGTGATGGCTCCGGCGCTGCGGGCCTTCGGCGGCCACACGTGTGCTAATCGTCGCAGACGGCTTTCGCTCACCACCGCCACCACCTTCGGCTTGTTGGCCGGCTTCGCCAGCCAGCCTCAGCCACGGTGGCTCGTTAGTAGCCTCCTGCTCCTCAGCCCGCGGGCCGCCTCGCTCCTACGCGCCTACGCGATTTTAAATTACACTCTAGGGGTAGGACAAACAAGACTACGTGGAGTCGGTTTTGTAGCAATTCGGTTCTGTCACTAACTTTTGTTGCATAGCATATTAAATTTTTAACCAACATTATTATTTAATTGTTACAGAAACTATAGCAAATTAGTTTGATCGGAATTATGTATAGGGCACTAAAAGTTCACCACCGCCATTTCCTACATAAGTTATTAGGCCTACTAACGTTATGCGAATCAAAGGAGATGGCTAAATGACTGACCCAGGCATAATAACAAGAATACGAATTTCACGCTAACCCGTATCATTTAAATATTCACTTATGAATTATTTTGTGTTTAACTAATTCTTATAACTTGGTGAACAAAAATTAACAAAAAATAAGTTTCATAATTGATTTTTTCTGTTGTGGTTTGACATGACAACACGGAAGTAGGTACTGCAAGCTATTATTAGGACATTAGTTTCCCCGAAAATCAAATCGAAATAATAAAACGAACATCAATTTTTAATAACGGTAATATAATGACTTTTTTCTGAAACCAAATAATTGTAAATGTTTTGATCACACAAAATATATATTTTGTATAAGATTGCACAATCTTAAATATATTTTGTGTCTGTCCTTTTACTTTGTGTTCATTATCTAGTATAAGCAGAATTGTTTACCTATCTACCTCATATATAAATAACTTTCGGCTCAGGTTCATCAAAACGCCTTGGTAAAAGTTCAGAGCAATGTTATATTTTGAAGTTTTTGTAACGTTGTTTGACGTAGGAGCGCTACTTTATTTTCAGGATTGCGCAGATATGCCAAGTTTCTGGACCTTCTTAACTACAAAATATCAATCTTTAATTATGCGGCTTTATTTATTGCTAGGTACCATATTTATACAATATTTATTTGTACGGGTTACGACGTCCATACTTTGGTTTAGCCATGTCCTTTATGCTAAAACAAATTAGTCTCTGATCTTAAAGATTAATTTTTATTCTTACAAGTAAAAGTCTTGTGACATTTTGAGTTACACATGTATTATTACTTTGACTAACTTGGACTCCCTATTATGAATAATATCTAGATAAAGTGATTAATTTATTACATTGTCTAGTGAATTTGACATTTTTATACGATTATTCATAATAACCAGTCATTATGAATAATTGCTATTTAATCACTCTGGCTGTAACATATATACTATAACGGCCATTTCAGCAGTTTCCTCATAAACCACTGTATCCATTGATAAAAACCGCATTAGTTGTTTTTAAATACAAGTAAATATACCACCAACAGACAGACAGTATACGAATAGCCTTATATTGTAAAATAAAGATCAACTCCGTAAATGAAAGAACATTCTAGAACATAACTTACTTGTGGTTCCCTTATGACTTTGCCCAGCATCCTCATCCTCTGGTTACTGGAGCTGACCTTGCACTCCTCAGCGGCTTTAGTGCACGCGTGGGAGTCCTCTATGATGGTGATCACGTGGACGTCCATCGGTGGGATCCCCTTCTCCTGTCGCTTCTCATTTATCTTATTGGCTCCTCGAACCGTTTCATCACTCACCACTATTAACTGTAAAGTTAAGAATTTATTTTATTTAAACCACGTTTCATTGTGTAGAGAAAAGCGAGTAAGAAGTTTATTTTGTACTGTTTTGAACAGTAAATCTTTTACTCTACGTAAAAATAAGGCTCTAACTTGTCAGTTGTTGTGATATTAGTCTCACAAGTGCATGACGGAATCCTAACGGCTGTTAGCCAAAATGAAAGAGAATACAAAAGGTGCAGTTATATCTATACAATAATTATTTAGTTTCTCTATGCTAACATGTTGCATTGACATATCTTATAAGCATGTTAAAGAAATAACTGTAAAACGGGGTGAATATGATACAGAGGTAAATAGATGTAAAATAAGTACCTGAAATTTAGGATCATCTTTCGTCGGGCCGTACAGATCTCTTAGGGGAAACAAATTGTATTCCAAGTCCGGATTGATGTCCATCAGGAAATTACGTACTTCTTTTATTCTTACGTCTACCGGTTGTATTAGTTCCGGTATAGTTTTAACTGAAATATTTAAATTTTAAGTAGATAATTAAGTTAAAATAAAGTATGCTCTATTTGTGAGTCGTTTAAAACGATTTTTAAGCGATAAATCTTTATTTTACCATTATTATTATACACTTATTAGTTGTCTATATGTTTGTAGGAGTTACCTTGAAGCATATTGATGTCAGTAACTCCCACAGTTACCGACTTAGTAGCTCGCAATACAGCTTGTGACAACAGCAACTTATGTCCATTATGTAACCGATCGAAGGTGCCACCCAAAACGACATTCTCGTAAGTTCTTACTTTTTCTAAAATACCGACAGGTTCTTCATCAACATCTGAAAAACAAATACAACTCTTATAATCATATTCCATAACTTAACATTTTCCATCTGTAGCTCTATTATCAGGTAGTTAATTGAACCTTCATGATGACTACACTTAATATACTAACGCATTATCACATGGTTCTGGGCAGGCTAAGGATTCTGTTCATTCTTATCGGACAAAGGTGCGACTTTAAAAGAATGAAGTGAATAAATGTTTAACAAATTCCTAATTTAAAACATGTCAAGGTTATTTGGAACCAGCTACGTTCCACAGTTTACGTTTTAATACATTGTATTATAGTTTTATTGTAATAATAATTGAGTTCATTTTTTGGTGCATTTAAAAAATGCTTCAACTTTTATCAACAGTTTCAGCCATGGTTATTATCATAGTTATTGCATGACTTGTAAAATATACAAATCTTATCACATCTCTAACAGGCAATGCAGAGATAATGGCAATGGCTAGTGTTAACAATAACATTTTTTTAACATATCTTAATAAAATATCCAATCTTGTATTCTCTGAAAAGTAATTGTTAGGATAACTGTTAACTTTTCATGCTATGGTTTGGATTGTATAGATTTTAGATTTGAATAATTATTGAGATTTTCGAATAATTTTTGAGATTTTAAGCTCCTTGAATAGAGCTTAATAATATTGATTTCATTGATTAAAAAAATATGCCCCACACTAGGATTTTCTTTTCCTTTTCAGCATTGCTCGAATAAGGAGGCTGTTAGTAATTATTGATAAACTTTTTCAGTTTGTAATTAAATTAAATTACTTACCAAGATTTAGTACTCTGCAACCACTTCTTATACTATTCACAGAGCTCTTCAGGCTGTCTATATCACTTGAGAGTTCATTATCATACAACACTAGGTCAATTGGAAAGTTTGTGTTCTCATTCCTCACACCACCTTGTTTCAATATCAGTCTTACATCTAAATGATTGTAGTGAGATGTCGCCTGGAAAGAGAAGACAAACAGTTTTTATAATTTTTTTATTCTAATTATTACACTTTTTAATTCAAAAAGGCTGTAATGTACTATGTATATGTAACACCTTTTGACGAGTCATGTTATTAGTCCCACATAAGGTTTTCTACCTGGGTACCCAGAACCGGGTGTGCCCAGGTAGTTATTTGAAAAATATTTGGGTATGTGAAAGCCCTTATTCCATGTTTTAAGCAATTTAAATCTATATTGATAAATGGGAGCACTTGGAAAATGATAAAGTTAAGTCTAATTTTAGAAGTCAGAAGCAGCTTAATTGTTATAGCTGTTAGGTTGCAAATATCTAGTACTTTATAATACTGGGTTCAAATCTAAGCTCCATTCGATTAACCTTTTTATGACGGGGGAAACCTTCAAAAGGCGCCTAATTTTTAGAGGTAAAGGCTAGTCCTTTACCTCTAAATGGGACTGGATTTTTACCTAACTAAGACCACCCGGTGGCCACCCTTTGCACCATTAAGAGACCATTTTATTTACCTAGAGTTATTTTTCTTAACTTACCTTACAATAAACATGTTCAATTTGTTTGCTAAGCATAGGCAATGATGCCTCTGTGTTTTCCTTAACTCTCAGATACAAAACTCTTTGCACTAACTTTGAAGCTCTTTGACAAACTGCATAGGCCTTGGCAGCATTCGAAATAAACACATATCCATTGTTTGCCATCTCATCAGCTGAAAATGAAGATATTATATAATGGTTAACAGTTATTAATAATCACACTATTGTAGTTATTCTTTACACTATAAAATATATATTTTATGTAACTGGTTACTTATTAATTATAAAAATAAATATGATTATTAATGTTGTCATTACTCAAATGAGAATATAGAAAATATTGAAGCAGGTACTTGATGTCTTAAAAATGTATAAAAAGCAACTGAGTGAATGTTTAACTGTCAACAAGATAATATTATGATTCAAGGACAGTAGGTTTTATCATTCATTATAAATTGCTTAAATTATAGTGTGTTGGAAGTTAACTTCAAAATAAAAGATAAATGTGAATAACTATGACTGTGGTTATGCTACCCACCTGTTGGACTCATCACAAATATATATGACACAATTACTGAAAGCACAAAAACCACGATAGGAGCGGTGTAACCAATATACATTATTTTATTGCGATTAACTAAAGTCCAAAGGTTGACTTTCTTTCTACCTACTGAATATACATGATTGTGACAATTGATGTGTGCAAATTTATTATAACGTATGATCACTGATAAAACACTACTCTTTCAAATGATAGTTAAATTTGCGTACACACTAAAACACCTAATTAATAAATAACAACAATAATATTATGGTCCTACAATGTTTCGAATATGGTTACGCATGGAACGTAATAATCGTTAACATGTTTGTCATATTACCTAATCGATACAATAGGGATTTTGATTTAGAAATTAAAACAAAATAAATTGCTTTTTCGGGAAATTTTCTCGCGGATTTTCGAGTACATTAAAAAAGTTAGGTTATTTCGTTATTGTCAAATTTGACAATGACAAGTATGAATGAAGGCCAAATCAATTTGACTTTGACACTTTTTCATAGTTTCTCTATGACTTTAGTACTTTTTAATATAGACTTTGAATACATTACTTTTAAGACAAGTACTATAATTTTAATTTTTAGTTTATTTTTTACCATAAAATACTGCTTATAATTTCTTGTTTATTTATTGGTGTCTGTATACTTAATGATTAGTAATTGATAGGAAAAAATGTTGGGGAAATAGATACACTATTTAGTATGTGTTTCATTAGCATGAAATTCTCTTGAGTTTCTTGGTAAATCTGATGAGTTTTTGATTGACAATAACCCTGTTTTATTGGACACACAAAAAAAGGTATTTAACTTGATTCACTTAAGAGTTTTGCACGATACGAACATTTTAGGTACTTACTTATTTTTATTCAGGTAGTAATTTCTTTTCAAATAAAACCAAATAATTTTAGCTAACATTTTATTTTAAAATTACAAATCATACACATGCACACAATAATTATTATAGGTACTAGGTAATAGTAAGGTTCCAAATTATAATAATCTTTATTCGTAGGTACATACATAAGTAATAAACATCTTTTGTACTCTGCTAATACTTAATTATCTAAAGCAACGATAGGCACATATCTTAGAGACTATAGCTTATTACAATTTTAAAGATTTTTCGTAATAAAAATACTTTCCTCCATTCTTTAATAAGTTATAATTTAATTATGACTACAGACTACAGTGCTATAGCTACAAAATATTCTTGGAAGAAACTTGAGTATCTAACACTCATGATTTCAAACATAAAAACTAATAGGAGGTAACAACGAGAGTCCCTCTCTCTACCCCATCCATCAAAATTACTGACTTTGAAACGCTCTTTTGGAATAATGTAGGTAGGTAATTATCCTACTTACCTGTTTGTTTTCGTCAATGGCACTAAAACAAAAGAAAGAATAACAAAAAACATTTTAAGTTAACATTTAACTGCCAATTTCCAATTGCCAATTTGCCAATCGATCTTAATCCATAATCTTTGGATCGATCTTTATTTTTAATAGAAACTCTAAAGAACTAATGTCAAAAACAAATTGAAGATTGAAAAGATTGTGATCGGTTATTGAAATCAGCAGTACCTAAGTGGTTGAAATGCTTAAAAAATAAACAACTCACCACTTTAACAAATTGAGTAGCTACCATCAGGTAGATGTACCTAAATGGAGACATAAACTTAGGGAGATAATTAAAATATAATTGGATACAATTTTCGGTGAATAATAATAATTGTCTACTATAACCCTATGCGCCGTAACAAGGTGCGGCTGACAGATGCCTGTATGACATTGACGTCTCTCTTTAGGGATGGACATTAGAAAAATCTTTTTTATCGCTATCGATACTCGCAGCATACATTTAATTCGGTTTAATAATTAAATGTGTCTGTTATTTAGTTGTGCAGTAACTACGTGTATATACCTACTTGTCAAAATAAATATTTTATGACCGACCCCTGAGGTGTTTCAGAGTTTCAGTTTTACAGAACCGTGAAGAATATAAGTGTATATTAGTTTGTATATGTTACTAAAGCAACCACGATCTTTCAGATTAAGTACCACCACGCATTATCAAAGGCGCCGGAAAAGTCTACTACATATTTGTGCTCAGATAAAGTACTCTAGAACCTTCGTACATAATAAACAGCTGTGAAGTGCGTAGGTACTACAAAAAGTTGCGTGCGATTGATGATTTTGCACATTTAGCTTTACTTTATGGCGCGTTTACATTAGGTCGGTCGGTTTTAATTTAATTAACTACACTTCCGAATGATTTACATAATACGAATGTGATACGGCGTAAGGCATAATTTTTAAATCGCATTCGGTTTTACAGAAACTGAATTAATACGGCCAAACCGAATATGGCCAAACGAATATCTGTTTATATTATGGCTGTATAAGGGGCATCTTTAGCCCAGGTAGCGCCTGGGCCTCGGGTGCCAAAAATACTCTAGAACCTTCGTACATAATAAACAGCTGTGAAGTGCGTAGGTACTACAAAAAGGTGCGTGCGATTGATGACTTTTGCACAAGAGTTTTTTTATGCGAGTGACTCTTCGGCGCAACCCTATCTATAAATTAAGAAGCCCCTGTTTACTCTAAAACTTAAAACTAAAAATATGCGAACCATTAAATGAATTATCTAACCTTAAGCTAAAGATAATAACACATTTATATAATTTCAACTAAAGCGCTTAACTACGCCGTAACTTAATTTTTAAATGTGTTGACTAGCGGTTTTATGAATGTGATGCATCCGAGTGTTCATGAGAATTCTTTGGTGCTTGTCATGTTTATGAATCTGTAAAGAAAAAGGTAGGTATTTATTACAGGTGGAAAGTAGGATGACTGGAAACATGGATGCGGTTCTTAACACAAGTATCCAAGATTTCAGAAAGTCTATTTAGAAGACCCGGTGCCCCTTATAGGTGTTGATGAATAACGAGGCAAGAACCTTGATTTTGATCCCCAAATTGCTAGACATTTTTAAGTTGTCCCCGACAAAAGAAAAATGGCATTAGTTAATCAAGATCGAGTTTCATTAGACCTTGTATACAAGTGTGTCCCTACCTAATCCGGAGCTGCGGACTACCGAGCGGGTTTACCGGGGCTCCGGTTCAAAAAGCAGGAGAAGGAACAGGGTGGTTTTTAATCAATAAGCCTCCCCTCGCCCATGGCGAGAGAAGCCATTGGATGATTTTCTCCCCTTAAAAAAATAGTGTGTCCCTACAGACCTCAGTTCTAAAATCTCACCTAAATGATTAGTGCATATCTTTTAGTCGAATAGCAGAATCGTCGGTAGAGATGCGCGTGTCTTCTGTGGGCGCAGTGCTGGTCGTGTTCCACTTGCCCGTGCGCTGGTCGAGCTCCGTCGTGGGCAGCCCGAAGATGCTGCGGAATCTATGGGAAAGAAAAAATAGACAAAAAGAAATTAACTAGTGTTGGACATAATTATATATCATTTGTAAGTCTTGTAAGTGGTGTATTTGTATAAAGTCTATTTAAAAAATGTTTCTCCAATTCAGATATAGGTAGGTATTATATTTTATTCTTACTAGTAATGTAAGTGCCTAATTATTTTGTGATATACTTTAGTTAGTAAACGGATTTACTTTGAACAATTTTTGTATAACGATTTACGTAACTTTTGAATTTTTTTAACGTGTTAAAATCGTGATTTATGTAGACCTACCGAATTAAACCACTTTTTAATTACTGAATATTTTTCGTAGATATTCTTGCATGCTTTGGGTTCAATAAAAATATATAAATATATTTTTTTTTGTTTCGTTTTTATGTTTGATGATATGAAATATTAATAGCTTTTAGTTAGGCCAAAAATGTGTATGCTTTATAATTTTGAAAGTAGTAGTTACGTATGTGTAATTTGTAGCTTATTTCTGTTATTATAGGATTAAGTTTTTAGGTAGGTATATCAAACCCGTATCAACTTGGTGCTGGTACAAAACACGCGTGCGTGATATTTAGTCATTATTTGTTATGAACATCAATAAACGCTTTTCACGGAAAACCGTGTGCATACAAACTTATTAGCTACCTACCTACTCAAGGTCACTGACCGACTGGTGCATCAGTCGGTAAAAGAGACTTAGAAAGTGCTGGGATTTTACGTTTTTCGACATAATCTAGTCGAATGTCGACTAACAGCTTTTTCTCTATTCCTTTTCTTTCCTGTTTTGCAAAGAGCAAAATATTTTCATAAAGAATATTGAAACTTTTTTTAGATAGTTTTGATTTATCACGAAATAATCTAAAATAGTCCTTATTCCGTAAGTAGGTACTGTTAATCAAATTGGTCCAGCCGAGTTTCAATGTAGAGTTATTTAATATTTTTTTAATCGTGTTCCAATTTTAAATGATTACAAAGCACCAGTTCTTTGTACCTATTTGAAGTTAAACAAACAATATTATCTTCTGCAAACACATCAAGTGTCGGTTGTTGACAAATTCCCTTTCACAGAACACAGAATGAACACATGCCCATACATGTTTATTATGTACTTAGTACACAAGCTAGATACACACATATGCGGTATTAGTTCCCGTCAATATTTGTCGGCATTGACTGAATACGGGTATTGTAACAAAATCAGTTTACTTGAGACCTAGCTGTGTGCTTACGGAAATTCGAAGTGAGATTACTTGTGATTCGCAGAAGAAGACTGTTGTTCTTTCATAGGCATAGTGTGGTTGTTCTATATTAATATTGCTTGAGCAATATCAAACACTATTTTATCAATGCCTATCAATCAATAATTGATTGAAACCTAATCCAAACGAAGTTAGCAAAATAATTATTAATTAATTTAGATATTAGACGCATTCCTCAGTCTACAGTCCGTGTTTAAAAATGAGGTTATAGTAATTTTTTTAATAAAATCTTACGCGTCGCCGCCACCTATGGTAGCTGCTACTGCCCACTGGTACACGATCGGGTTTTGATCGAACCATCGAGCAGAGGGAACAATATATTGGCTTCAATAGTACCGTTATGCCTACAAATAATAGTAATTATATTATAAGACAAAGATATATGTAGTAGTGGCTGCCTCGTTGGTTGAGTAGTCGCAAGTGCGGTCTCGGGCTCAATTCCTGTGTCCTTTGGTGGGCAAAGTATTACTGGGCTTGTGCCCAGTTGCACAGAGTCTGGAATTGTGCCCAGTATATGGCAATAGGCTCACCCCTATTACATGGAACTTATAACACAAATGGTAAAAAGTGGGTGTACAGTGGCATTACATGCTACAGCATGTGGTGTATATTACAATGTACACCTCTGCGTACCCCTTCGTAGATAAAAGGCGTGATGATACGAAAATATTTGCAGTATCTACAAGTACAGATTGAAAAAGTCCCGTCTTAACAGCAAATATTAACTTATACTTAATCCATTTTGTAATGATGACGTACCTCTTTTGTACCAAGTTGCGTACTTTCTTCTTCCATACGAATATTAGGAAGACGAATATACCGAGTCCGATGTTTGATATGTCGGTGATGATCCAGTACCAGTTGGAGCCTCCGATCGCAAAGCTCAGGAGTTCCACCGTCCAGTTCACTCCCATCACCATGAACAGCTTCAGGTAGAGGCCGTATCTGGAATAAAAAAGGTTTTATGATTTAAAATAACTAAAAAGTAAGTACAAAGCTAATGAACTTTCAGTTTCACCTGTTGAAACCAAATTATTGATACGATACCAACATTTGGATACCCGAAACACCAGAGGCGTTACAAGTATGTTGCCGGCCTTTTGGGAGTTAAGAATTTAAGGATTGTTGGGGAATAGGGGATTGGGAAGATTGGGAAATATTGAATAATTGGTAATTTATGTATAGTAGACTGTAGAGTTTTGAAGAATCATGCAAGAAAGTATAAATAATTCTAGCTAGGAACTTAATTCGAGAAAAATAATTGTGACTAAGTGAAGGCTAAATAAATTGGTACATACGAGTATGTATTCATACGAGTACCTGAATAACTGGCCTTTGTAAATTCTTACTCTGTATTCATCCAGGGCACAAACATTAATATTGTTGGATACGAGATACCCACGGTCCACAACGATATGGCCAATAGTTTACCCCAGAGGACGGACGGTGGAACCATGGGATATATTTATATGTAAGTTAATGTTCGTTCTTTATTTAGGCTTTACTCTAACAACAAGAAAAAAATATTTAATCGAATTAATTAAATCATTCAAGAGTTACGTCACATTTATGTGCGTATTATCCTACATTTCGGAGATTTTGTTTTAATTGGTTACGAGCATTCCAATAATAATTTTCATAGAAATTGAATATGAATGGATTCGTTGTAAATAATCTAGGTACTGGAATTATAGAACATATAAAAGAGGTCTCTTCTGCGGAATATACATTAGATATGAACATTTAAGAAGATGTAGAAACAATGAAATCATCTCAAAAGGATAGATATACATTTAGAGATATTATTTATTAACGTGTTGTATGACTTGTATGAGTTCCTTTATGAAATACGGAGCGTTCTCAAGACGCTGGCCAGCTGCTATTTTACACAAATAAACATATCTTTCGCTGTGGAAGTGTTCACACAATGGTTGCGCGAGGTACATACATACATACATACGTACACATGTATAAACAATGACTGTTTAAAGAATATTTAGACAATTTTACGACATCTCCATGACGGACTATTTGTTTGTTTTATTTTGTATTATGACTTGTTTAAGTAAGTGATAACTCTGGGTAAACTAGTTAAAAATATATTGGTTTAAATTCCAAACTCAGACAAGACATTTACTGATGACTTAAACTATTCCTTAGTAAAGATTTTGTTTGAAAAACAATTACTAAGGACTGGGTTAAGTAACCATGAAATGGCTCTGAGTAAGGCAGAAAAGGTATTTTTTCTACCTATCCAACTACACATTTCTTTATGAACTACAGCTAGAAATCGTTAGCTAACTAATGAAGGAATCAATTATCATTTGTCTAGTCGGCTAACGATGGTAGGTACTTATCTATTAGATAC
This sequence comes from Spodoptera frugiperda, assembly GCF_023101765.2. Classification (NCBI taxonomy): domain Eukaryota; kingdom Metazoa; phylum Arthropoda; class Insecta; order Lepidoptera; family Noctuidae; genus Spodoptera; species Spodoptera frugiperda. The sequence goes on along the minus strand of NC_064213.1, from coordinate 8,997,760 downwards.
GTCATAACAGAAATGTCAAAGAATAAAGTAAAGTACAAATTCGCATATTTTGGAGTTTTATTAGGTTCTTTTGCTAGGAGCAAAAGAACCAATTGTGAATACACCATAGATATTAGATACTTTATACTATACAATTTATAAATAAACAAAATAACATTATGTATTTGCTGCCAACTTACATGACATACCCTACGTTTACTTACCTACCTATACAAATAGGTAGTATTAGATATACAATAATGAAATAAATAGATATAAGATATTACAGATACAATACATCTTTACAAGTGCAAAAAAAAAGTAGTTAAAAGAACAATCCAAAAAAAGAAATGACCAAAAGAAATATAGTACCTACCTATCTTATCCCTAAAAGTTTTGTAGTTAAGATAAAAGTTAGAAAGCAACCCTATCTGAAATATCTTCGTAGTTGAATAACGCCCACGGCACCAGATACCGTACTCAAATTCACCAACATGACTGCAGCAGTTTTATCTCTCCGTTAATGGATATTCTCGACAGCATTTATTTATAAAAAACGTTGGGTATTTTTTAACCTTTCTTTCTCCGTTAATGAGAAGATAAGCGATTGCAAATGTGAGACGTAATTGTACCTACCATATATCTAATCTTGTAGAAGGTAGAGCTAAAATCTCTTCTTATCAGGCATGTAATTATAGTCACCATGCATAATACATGTGTTATAATGCATATTTTTGCATTGAAGTTCATGCTCAAAGACTTAGGTAAACCACCGTTTACGTGCATCTTTTCGAGCTCGCGAACATGCGAAAATGTTTTAACCAAAACTATCGATAGTGTGTTTACGAGTAGGTATAGGTAAACTTCATGTTTAAAATAGAATTTTGCACTGGTGTACCTAAGTACAAACATGACTTAGTAAAACTCATCATCATCATCATCAGCCTCTCGTCCACTGCTGAACCTAGGCATCTTCAATGGCTCGCCACTGAGCTCGATCTTCAGCTCTACGCATCCAACCACCACCAGCCTTACGGATATCGTCACTTCACCTAGCTGGAGGGCGCCCTACACTATGTACGCTTGTCTTGACGCGATCTCTTAAAACTTCGATTACTTAATAAATACATTTAACCTAGGTACCTAATACCTAATATCGTCGCAACTATGTATAAGGATAAAGAATATACAAACAAAGTAAATCTCCATTCAATTTGCATTCAGTTTAGAAGTTAAGATTAAATTCGCAACACATTGGGATTAGACTGTGTCCTCCGTAGTATCCAGGCAATCAAACTTCGTTTAGTGGCTTTTGTTCGTGCAGTCTGCATGGAAAGTCTGCACTGCTCTGCATACCAATACTACATATGACGCACGTAGGGTGCCCATAACAACCTAGGTATATATTTACAGAAAATAGAGCTTTGGGTTACCTAGACAGGCGTGTGATTATGGTAAAACGGTGTGAATAGGAATCGAGAAGTGAATAGACAAAAGAGATGGGTGAATAAATACTAAGTACTAATAATTTTTCCTATTCACCGCTCTTCTGCCTCTATTCACCTCTCAATTCCTATTCACCCCGTTTTAAGGTTCCTGTCGTAGCTTGAAGCTATTCGAGGAAACCGTAATATTTAAATATTGGGGGATATTTGCCATATTTATACATAAATCATTACAAAAGTAATTTATACATAAATAAGTTCTAATGATAGTTTTTTTTCACTTGTTGGTTTAATTAGTTTAACTGAAATCACGGCTCGTCTATTGATTAACACTGAGCACGATTCATTCAACCCGTGTCAATTCATAATAGTTTCGCCCACGTTGTTCAATAAGGGACTTATACTAATCTCTCAGCCGTAACATTCGTCATGAACTACATTGATGTCGCACTAATGGAGAATTTAATTATTTGCTCAGTGAAATTGAATATTTCAAACTAAACCAGAAGTAGGTATTTAATGCCTATTTTCATTTGTTATCCTGGATCATTATTGCATAGGTACTAATTTGTTTTTCGTTGAACAAAATTAAAACTAGACCGCGTTCAGCGCTTTGATAGGCCAGCTCCAATGAACCAACCCATCACCCAGAACGCCAAACGCCGTCTCGTTTCGATCTCGTTCAACGTACAACAAACTCGTATTATGCCCTCTGAATTTGTCGAGTCTTTATCTAGACACACGGCAGTGTGTCCGCCAAGTTCGAGCAAAAAACCGACACACCGGCCGTGGGTTATATTACACGAACCATTTCGGGCCAAGTTCGACCCACCTATAACTCAAAATCTATTTTATCTACGCATATGAAATTTCTAGTATCTGTCGAGATCTACTTACTTATCTAAAATACAAAATTTCATAAATGTACCTATTGTAGGTCTTGAGATATCGATGTCAGAAAATCGCTATTTTTACTATACACTCACTGACTGACTGACTCACTCACTCATCAAAAACCTAGACCACTTCCAATGGTCGTATTGACTTGAAATTTGGCATGGAGGTAGGTCTTTAGGTCAAGGTAAAGGAAAAAATCTGAAAATGGCCAAGTGTGAGTCGGTTTTAAAAATAATGAAGGTGTAAATTCATACCCCTAAGGAACTAAAACAAAAAAATATCTATATCTTCCAATGGTCGTACCGACCTAAAATTCGTTATGAAGGTTTGTATTTAGTCAAAGTAAAGTAAAATAAGAAAAAAAGAAAATAAACCTCACAAAAATAAATGAAATCCCACCCAAAACATAAATGTGAAAGGCTGCCAAGTTCGATAATATTGGAATGCTTCGCCTATAAAAGAAGTGAGATCTAAATAAGTACCAAGTTCCATACACAGACTTCAGTTAAAAATGATATAACTTGGCAAGTTTTAATAGAAAATTATATACTTGACTCATTGCGTTTAGTAGGTTTATAACAAAGTGTGTGAAAACTTGCCAACTTGTTATATCATTTTTAACTGAGGGCTGTGTATGGAACTTGGTACTTATTTAGATCTCACTTCTTTTATAGGCGAAGCATTCCAATATTATCGAACTTGGCAGCCTTTCACATTTATGTTTTGGGTGGGATTATACATATATGTAGATAACAAAAAATATCTTTCACAACACGTTTAAAAGCGGATAAAGTAAAACATCTGAAAATAAAAACAAACCTAACGTACTAAGAAATAAAGTACAGAGTGAATTAATTACCTTTGTTTGTCTTTCTTAAGCTTGTCACTTCGCGAGGACTCCGCGCCTTTCAAGATGGCAGTCTCTTGTCTAATGGAACGAATGCGGTGCGCAGTCACGGAGAAGAATACCACGTTGCATACCACCAGTATCAGCACAGGAATGAAGAAGTATACCAGGTCACTCACCCAGTCTAAGAAAGAGAAAAAAATATTGTATTCAATTTAAAAACTAGGTAAATTAGTCCTTGTTACGATTGATCGATGGTTCAGAACTTCAGAATTCCCGGTAAACAAAAATACATTTTCGTCAAAACTAAACGAATGTTCTTTTCAATTAACTCCTAAGTTTAGAAAGACGGAAAAGTTAGGAGAGATAATGGAAGTAAGATAAAGCCTGTCAGCTGCCGGATAATTGATTTCCGAAAACAAACCCACACGCTTAACGATTCGCCAGCATATTTTGCGAAATGGGTTTTAGATGTTTCTGGTACCAACTCCACAAGATAAGCTTGTGATTAAGAAGGCTTAAGGTAGAATTAATTCTTTTTTTTTTCATTAATCTGTCGAGTCTTCCTACATACATAATACTAATAGCTACTCCCGTGCGGTTTCACTTGCTGCTCGGTTCTTATTGCACATAGCGTGATGTTTTATAGCCTGTAACCTTGCAGGATAAATGCCCAACAGAAAAATAATTATTCAAGTTAGTTTCAGAGATTAGCGAGTTCAAACAAACCAACTCTGTGTACCTATTAGTAAGCTTTATGTATCCTGTTAAGTATAGATTAGTATAGCATGAGTGATAAATTTATTATTTTGTCGTAATCATTTCTCCGTTTCAGCAAAATAATCATCAATTTTATAATTTCAAGTAAATTTTTATATTCAATTCGCCACCCATAGCTCGGCAACCCTACCACCCACAACAACAGAAGCCACACTCATACATAAAGCGAACTTGCGTTGTGTTAGGGTTGAACGTCGTATTGTGGCATTCATTTTATATGAATGAGACCGCTTTACGCTTCTGTGAATCCATTTTACTGTTGCATTTTTATATTGGCATGTGAACTGTCATATTTTTTTATGCGAAACATGAATAATCTTTATAGGAACGTTCGGTATGATTTAAGACCCATTTATTTTTCCTACTAAAAGTAGGTAGGTCTTTAGGAATGTTTATATTTTTCTTTATGTTACTTTGTTGTTATTTTACTGAAAATGTTATTAGCAGTGAGCCTTGGGAGCGAATGGGTTGCAACTTTGTAATTATTGTTAGTCGGAAAGCTCAGTTAATGGCGGGCATAACACGACATTGTTGATATTGTGGCTAACTGGCTAAGTACTAATCAATATTGTTTGATGGTCACAGAAGAATATATGTCTCAGTAAATCACGTGAAACGCACGTTAGTAGGTAATAACATCTGTACTTTAGTATAAGCAGTAAATCGCGTGTGTACGTAATTTTATTATTTCATTACACCGGAATTATTATGTAAGTAACGACTTACGACACAGATTAAGCTCCACACTGATGGATACTCAAGTTAATTAACAATTAAACATGATTACAATTTGTCGAGCCCAAGGAAACACATATGACTTAATTTAAACCACATATTTGTTATAATCTTGGCTGACAATATACGAAAAATGAGCGAAATAGGCCCAGTAATTAAGTCAAAATCTGTTTTTTTTAGCTAATTTGAACACTGTTTAATGTAGACGAGTGGACGAGTACTACTTGTAGTTTCATATAAGTCATATGAGCGATCTCCATACTGTGTGGACTCTTGACACAACATCACACAACACAACATTCTAAAATCAACTTTAACACCTAAAAAACAAAGTTGACTTACCAATAAACCAGCATCTCTTCGTTCCAAATCCGGGTTTGATGATATGAGCGGGGAGGTCTCCAAACTGCATGCCGGCTGTGATGCCAGTGAGGATGAGAGGCACGCCCCAAGCATAGAGGCCGTATAACAGAAACCTCCTTCGTTCTCTTCTCTTATTGGTGCTGCCACCTCGATAGCCACTGTTATTTTTAACAAAGTTTTTATAAGATCTGCAATTAAAAGCCGAGGTGCGTACCCCAGCGGAATTCGATTGATATGGTAGATAGTATTATAGTCTTTATGTACTTGATGGTAAGTACTATATTTACATCTATAGGATAATGTGCAGAAAGTTTTTGATGATTTGGAGCTGAAGAAGAATTACCATTTGTATTCTATTTGTGAAATTCTTTTTGTGTAAAGTTTTTCTATGCTTTGATAACTAGATTAGTATTTTATAGGGACAGTATCGGGACTAAATATTGTCAATGTAGAATTCAATAACTAATACATAATGGTAATATATACATAACGTTCTTAATGGAAAAGTCACTGTTCTGGAAAATTATATGAAGTAGACGAGTAAAGATAAAACTTCATATCGATAAATATATTTGTGTTTTCATAATCGTGACTGTACAAACTGTTTATGTGACCACTATAAGTTTAATTCTCTAAAAAAATATGTAGGTATATAATATGTACGACAGTCTAGCAAGACACCATCCATGCACATTTCACAGGATCTACCAAATAAATACAAATAAAAATACTGGAACCACATAATATGAACACTATGTAGTAAGGTTCGCGTCCACAGGCCCGCATTGTAAGCAACGGATTTTAGTTTGTCTTGTATAGAAACTCATACAACTGCGTCCACTGATCCGCATCGTCCGGACCGCATCATCGGCAATGCTTGCATGCGATGTGTACTGATGACGTCATACGGAATGCGTACGATGTATGTGATGCGAACGATGCGGGCCTGTGGACGCATACCTTAAGGCCTCGGCCTCGAATTTTGCGGGCAGCGGGGCGGCGGCGGCGCGGGAGCGGGAGCGGGGCGGCGGCGGCGGACCCGTTCTCGAAACTAGCGGGCAGATCGCGCGGCACTACAGCGGTGTAGTGTTGTGTTCGTGGTTGTGTTGTCGAGATATTTGTTTTTATTAGCGAACGAAATCTTTTTGATTCAAATTTATTCCTAACGCTCGATTTACTGTGGGCAAAAGAAGAAGACCTACTATAGGGCAAGGAAAATAAATGGCGAGTTTTATCGAAATTATGAAGAACAAAGACAAAATCCCGACAAATTCTACGACTACACTAGAATGAGTGTAGAAACTTTTGACTATATTCTTGAAACTATCAAGAGTGATTTCAGTTTTTGCTTTAGTCTTCAATATTCAGTTCGTTTTTTATTTCTTCCCATAATTGGTTAATTTTTCTTCTATTTTTATGGTTCACATCTTTGCTGTTCCGTATGGGTGTCCTCTCAAAGATTGCCGAAATCATTTGCTCTTGCACGTCCGAGGACATTTTGATACGTCACAAAAAAAAATGTAGGTACACAACACTATACTACAATGCAGACGCGCAACGCGGGCGGTCACCGCTTGACTGGAGTGCACCGCTCGTTGCCCGCTCCCGCGCCGCTCCCGCGCCGCTGTTTTCGAAAACCGGTCCATTTGATTATACGCAAAAGATCCTGCCGCTGCCGCGCCGCCGCCGCCGCCGCCCCGCTGCCCGCAAAATTCGAGGCCGAGGCCTAAGGCCTATGAATAAGACAGTCTTAACCGTGCGTGGGTGCTTTTCTCAGTACTCGCTATAAAGTCACATAGACGAGTAAATTATTAATTTAAACTTCGAATAATAAATGGCCAGATTCATACCTTGTTTTACCACCTACACATAAACTTATGTGACTGACAGTTCATGCAAATTACGTTCTTAATTCAAATTAATTTGGTACATGGCATCCAGAAATTGTGTAACAGGCCTTAAATCAGCCACATCTATCACTGCCTATTAAAAGCGTTCTAAACAGCCAGTCTTCACAACGTGACCCGGATTTAAGTGGGGTCCTGAATGGAATATAAAGCACCTTTGGGAACTATTGAAACTTTGGTTATGTACTACATATTCAGTATTAGTTATTGTATATTAAGGCATTTCTCTACCAACATAGTATAATATATGTCAAGCTCTAAATTATTTTTGGTAATTTATTATCCTTATATCGTTATTATATCTCATAAAATAAGGTACAACAAAATACTTTTACACAACAGAGACATTTTTTATCGTTTGCTACGCCGCTCGTAACCGACTTGCTACGCCACGTAGCTCTTAAGTTAAAGGTAGCAATAACTTTCTCGTAGCACCGCGTAGCAGTTTCGTAGTAGCTTTATTTATCACCAAAAATATTTACCTTGTCGTACGTACTTTACGCTTAATATTTATTTAAAGTTCATAAAAAATGGTTGTGCTATATTATTTATTTAATTTTCCTCATGACAATCTATCAATCCATTGACGTCCGTCTTGATGATTCAGTTCACAAATATAGGTATAGGAAAACATAAATAAAATATATAAAGGACTATTATTTACAGTTCAGCACCTTACCTTTGCGATTGTTGAGCTAAACTCCCAACTCTTCAATAGGATGCATTAGAAAACATAATTAAGACATGAATATTTAAATTAAACGTACATTTATATTGAGATATATTCAAAATTTATTGGTCATTATATTTTGTTGTTCTACATTACAAATTATCGTCCGATATGCTTTATTATGCCATTTATGTCATATGAATATTATGAATAGCACTTAAAATTCATGACGGTTTGACCTTCAAAGATAATGGGGGCACCCCGTATAAAAGTGTAACATTATTGTAATTTGTAATGAAACATTTTAATGTTATTATAACATCAATCTAAAAACTTGACATAACCTCTTTTAAATGACTTGTACGTCTAGATAAAACTAGCAATCAGACAAAATGAAATTGAATTTAAGTGCGTCTATGATCTACCCATGCACTAAGAATCAACCTTGACATCCAGTTCAGTAATTCTGTAAACATTAAACGCATTCATAAAATTAATAATAGACATATGAGCGGAATTAAAAAAAAATCGTTGGCAAAAAATTGAGTTGCATAGTTCTCAGTCACATGCTTCACGGATCTGAATACTGGTTAAAGAATGACCCAAGAGGTAATTTTTAATGGCCGTCTTATAAAATGTATGACCTCTTCTATAAATACGGACTACGAGCTACTATTTGACACTAACGATGACATATCGAAGTAATAAGCTCGAAAATTGAATCGTTATCGTTATATTATAACTATAATATTATAACTACATAATATAACTACATACATAAACATAACAGCGCAACTAACAATAACTAAATACGTGAGCAATTAAAAAATTTGCATGCATTAGAACTAGGCACTGCTCGAGTGTTAAAAATAACTGTGACTAGTTTTCTAGAAGTAACAACTGCATAATACAACGTATTTACGAAACTGCGTCACGATTTTGAGTTATTATAAACATACATATACATTTACACTCGTATATACGTATACTACATATAATATATGCATGTGTAATTCTGTTTTTGTTTTACACTGTGCCACGTGTCTTAGCTTTGTTTTAAAACGCAAATGTTTTTACTAATATTATCATACGTTCTACGATATATAATATATAATATAGTATACGGTATGGTAACCTACTGATATAATAATATATGGCTCTTCTAGCCTGCGACACAGGATTGTCTTACTGCAGGCATCTAACTTTGTGAGATCAATTTTACTCAAGACATATTTTTGTATTTTGCATCTTTTAGTCATGAATAAAGATTTATTATTTATTTATTATATAAATGATATGTCTATATAGGTACGTATACATACACATGATGACACAGGTTTATATTGTAATTAATTTTCTATTAATATGTCCTATCTTTTAATGGATATTTAGAAAACGGTAAGCAGAGCCGTCCTATAAAAATACTGACAAAATCATAAAACAGAGAATAATGTTCTGAGAATATAACTATATTCATCAAACTACTACTACATATAACAGAAATCAACACTCAATCAATACAACAGTGCAAAACATTCAGATATATAAAGCAAGTATTTTTTACCCGACTGCAGGATAGGTATTGTCTCCTTAAGTACTACGTATTCTAGATTCAACTTTCATTTCAGTCTAAATATCTAGCTTAGACTTAAAAATGTGCCTGTGTCTAGAAAACTATATCTAATTGCCTTGAGCATACTTCAAAGTGCGAAATTCAAACATTTTCTGTTTAACGGCAGAATGAAAAGCGGGATTGAATAATTATTTACGTTAAACGAGGCAATGAAGAAATACATTGGAATTCTAGTTATCCCAATGCCAGTATTGCGGTCTAATTAATGTATCTACTACTAGTAGGTGATTACTCTTGCATAATATATAAAAACTACGGTACTATATAAATATACTAGTCTAGTAAAGTTTCTAGTAAAATGCATCAACTTACTAGCGCAATAAAATCGATGGTATTCTAAACGAGTGTCTACAAAATATTTACTCACTCTGCTGATTTTAAACTTCCTTTATAACTAAGTTGACTGACCTCTACTCTGTAATTGAACGACAGTATTCGTATAAAACCGCCTCGTCTGAAATGTTAAAAATGTGAAATGAATCGTGAATTCATGCTAAGTAGGTATATTTTCGATTGATCTTCGGTTAACTCAGGTGAACCGATTTTTTCGATGACGTCATCCTGTAGTAATAAAAAGAAAATGGGTTTTGTTGTATTAGGGGCACCTGCCCTAATCACAGGCTCTGTTTCTACATCAATATGCAAAAAGTGTGACATACAGACACACCGATAGCGACGTAGGTATGTAGTACTAGAGTAAAACAATAACATCGAATTTCTTCGTACGTCAGATTAAAAAGGAATTAAAAAAATCATCATATGTCACCGAATATATAAGATTAAAACATATGTTTCCCCATAAAAATGTTTAACATTCCTTAAACGTTAATGACCATCAAGACATAAGGTATTGGACACACTTCATGCGATAGAATATAGCTACTCTTACATATTGACACGAACCAGACGAATTTCAAAATGTTACATTCGACATGTGTCATATTTTGTTTTTTTTTACTCAGCTACGAACAGTGATGTCACCGGTTCCAATCATCCCTGAGAGGGTTTTAGGCATCACAAAACAGATGGGAACGTCAGGGTTGAAATGCTTGGTTGGAAAGTGCACCTGTGCACATTGAAATTCTAAATAATAATATTGTACATGCTATTAACAATATGTGTCTCTTCCTTTTTTGACTCAAATTAATCTGGGAGATGTGTAATTTTTGCTGACATATTCGGAATTTGCACACCGACATAGACCTACATGCAATATAGCGTAGCATAACATGAAGTGTATGTGTCGTACCATTTAATTAAACAATTGAACATATACGAGCAATATCGAGCAGTATCGAGCATAAATTATAACAGTTCGAGCACACGAGTATCATGCCGGTACAGACATCGACCTGTAAGCTAGCCTTAGAGACCTACAGGTGGCAGCTGACTGTGACACCCTTCAGACATGGTGGCGTGGCGGATCTGCAATCCAAGGCATATGATAAATATAATTTTGTGTATTCAATTTTGAATTTCGATTTCTTCAATTGTGTTTTCGATTGTTTTACGAAAAATGTCTCTTAGGGCCTATGTACACCACGTTTTTTAAACGCGCCGGCGACGCGCGTTCGCAGAGCAGTCTACAAGTCTACAGGCTGCGTCTGATTTGCGTGCGTATTGCGTCTGTATCGCTACAAACACGCGTCGACGGCGCGTTTAAAAAACGTAGTGTGCATACGTCCTTAATCCAAATAAAATAAAATTTATGTAAGGTCTTATTTTTAGTACCTTTCAGCTAAGCATAGACATACTCAAAACTAGCGTAGCTCAAGCTTTAAGTGTGATCCGATCCTTGAATCAAGGTAAATGTAACAGCACTCATATGAACTCATATCAGTTATATCACATAGCCTTAATTCGTTGATAATGATAGGAACTTTTATTAAGATTATAAATCATTCTTTAACTTCGAGCTTGATATCATATTGCTTTGTAAAGAGGGACGTTTACCTTCTAGCTATTCGCAACTCCTACGTAAGCAAACTTTTATAAGTCGAGGTACATTTTCGTCTAGCCATTTTATTGCTAAAACTGCTTAAGTAATTATTCAGAAGGGACCAAGATTCTTGCTTTTACGGCAAAGAATTTAACGTTCCCGAATTCGTCCCTTTATTTTTATACTTAGACATAGAGAACAACTTGCGGATTTCACCGTTACTTCGATCACTAATATAAGACCGGTCTGGTAACAGTTTGCTGGGAAAAGGATAATTCATTTAAAGTATAATTAATTATTAAGTATAGCAAATTGTATAATACATAATGGGTTCTACGCTTTATCAACCACATGAAGAGGAAATATGTAGCTATACTTATCGAAAGGCAATAAGGTAATGATTGAACAATAATAAATAATTTGTTTACATTTTCCGGTCTATAAAGAGAGGGAAAATCAAATACCATTGGCTGGAAACCACCTATTGAAAATTACGGGCTCTTGTTATTACAGCAATGAGGAAATATTATCTGAAATATCATTCGTTATTCCTCATTGAAGCAATAAGAGAAACTTCGTATTTTCATTGTAATTATAGTTCAATTGCTACGAGCTATTACGCTAGCCAATAGAATAAAAATAAACGGAATGTTTTGTATACTTGGTCAATGACATTCGCCATTTTCTTTGTTTAAATTTGCATTTTATGACGAAACATTTTTTATAGTAGTGCTGCGTTGGAATCCAAGCCTGTTCATTGCACTCCTGCTGTATGGTATAGCATAGTGGATCGATAAAACAATGGCCTCTGCACCGGTGGGCTGCACGTAGAAAAAACGACCAACCTCTGTCTTTATTGCAGCGCTTTTAATGCTACATTAACGATTGTCAGTTTATAAAAGTTAAGTACTCAACTCTTTTATTAATTACCGAAATGCATACGTTCTATTTCTAGAACTAAAAGTTTGACTTTCCTTCATCAATGTTATGGGTAAAACCTAGTTTCAGACATTTCAGTATACCTATTAAACAGAGTAAATGTGCAATCAAAAATCTACCAAACATTTTTAATTTTGCGTTTACGTATAAACATTGCTGTGGGTTGTAAAGCGTCACAGATGTTAGACTTAGCGCCATTTGTTATATTTTTTTCGTATATGTGTATTCCCACGCAGATTCCCACGCGACGTAAAACCTTCATGTTGTCAGGCGTCACCAGATATCCGCAGATATCCTCAGATATCCGTAGATATCCGCCGGTAGTTTTTATCACATTGCGCCCATACATCTTCTGTGCCTCCTATCGGTTATATTTATATTACAACATGTGGGATCGATAATACGATGAAATATTTCATCATATGTTTACGAGAAAACTAAATACGTAACTTTTTCAATATTTTCCACATTTTATTGGAGATATATATCTTTGCATTGTAATATTGTAACCATTTTTAGTCAAAGAAGAAAATTGTTTCCCATTAACATTAGAAAAACCAGAAAAAATATTCGTTGTCTCTGGGATAAGACATCTCAATAATTCATCGTTAAAAATAAATAATACTTATGAACTTTAACACTATGTTAATAAAACTGATTATAATTCAATTGACTTTAATTATTATATTGATGAGCCTACTTGTGACAATTGGTTGGATTGGTACTAGTGATTCCTATACACCTATCTATCGGTATCTAGGTACCTACTAGGCATAACACTCTGTATAGTCGGAGAGTTAACAGTAAAATATGTGAATGTATATATTTACCTGAAAGTCCTCCAAATATCGAAGCACATGACGTTTAGCCAGAAGAATGAAGTTTGGAATGCGTAGTAAACGACGAACGCTGAAAAATATAAAGAAACGTAAAAAACTAAATAAACAAAACACTATGATGAAATGTTTTGACGTCCTATACGAATACGCTACAGATGAAAAGGAACCATATACCTATATACATATACGTAGCCACGATACGTAGCTCAGGTACAAAGATAATAAATAAAACGTGCGAGAAATTCCCTCATTGATATCTGGGTCAACCGCTAAATTTCGGAGAATTTATTGAAAGACGCCTTGCGGATCAAAATGAAAACAAATAGCATCATATTGCGACATTTAAAATACGCAAGAACTCTAGACTATCACTAGACTCTAGACATCATTATTTTTTGTTTAAAAGGGTAAATAATAAATAAGTATAATCAATCAAGTTTCGTGTTACAGGTAAAAAACACGGAAAGCGTATAGCCAAACACGCAAAGGAATATATGTAGGTACAATCTCTTCCAAATGGGAATTCCAAAAAGATATCGACAATTAATATATCCCTTAATACAAAACTGAAACAGACATGAGGAAATATTCACTATTTGCATTGTTGTTAATGTGCAACACAAGTTTACGATAGTATTTATTATAGTACGAAATATTTATACAATACCGCAACGCAAAGACAATAAGTTTGTCAATACCTTTCGAAGACGCATTTATAACAGATGATGGTACCATTTTGGCAACCATATTTGTTTTAAAATAAGCGGTAGGAAGTAATAACTGGGTTTAGTGATTCAATGAATCGTGTGAGGAGATCTTAATGTGCGATTTAGAACAATTCCCTTTTGATCACGTCATTAACCGGTGTCGTTAATTAGATGTAATTTATCAAGTTGAATTAATGCTTTTGTTCTGAAACAATCCCTTCATAGATCCCTAGGTAGGTCGTTTGTATTTCTGGAAAATTATGTGACTGATGTTTTCAGTTGTATGGTCGGAAAAATAGTGCCTCGATTTTCTTATTATCGAATGATAAAATAAATATCTCAAATACATAACTGTGTATGGTTCATTGTACTGAACGTTTACTCTTTTACTGTAAAGAGGTGTAGGTGGATTTTGAATAATAGAAAATATCGTAGTCGAAAATTTCAATTTTGTCGAGAGCCTGCTCTCGTTAGCAATATTGTTTCTACGTATATGTATCATACGAAGCTACTATAGGCAAAACCTTCAACAAATTGCATTGGAAGAGAACCATCTGGTCGATTGACGCGCCGATTCTTTTTTTTCCATCCCAAATCAATCGGAACGTAAATATTGCAAAAGAACGTGTATTTTGCCGGAGTTACGGCGAATTGGTAGGCGTTTGAGTTTGAAACGAGCCGTTTGCATTCAGTAGTAAATACCTAAAATATTACAATGTTACGCGTATTGATATAGAACTATGGCTCAGAATACCTTGCATCCAGTTTTTATACTAGTAGTAAAGGTTTTTTTATTAAAGTACCTATCTATATCTATCTATAAGAGATCTATAAGAGCGACAGCACGGTTGGCGCGGTGGCTGCTCGCAACGTGTAGCGGGTTCGATTCCCGCACGGAGTAACTCTTTGTGTGATCTTCAAATTGTTGTTTTGGGTCTGGGTGTCATGTGTATGTGAACTTGTATGTTTGTAAACGCACCCACGACACAGGAGACAATCCTAGTGTGGGGCAACGTTTTTTTAAATGAAAAAAAAATATATCTAATAATAGGTACTTTAGTTTTCCCCTTAAAATAAGATTATCTCTAGTGTTAATTAAACATTGCATGAACTACATAATCTTTTTCTTCAGTAATAAGTTCAGGAAGGGAGCTGATAATTTGACGTAATTCATAATTATATCTGGCCAGTCATTGTAACTATGGTCAGATAATGATGATGACTAATTAGGCAAATTTGTAAATAAATCTTACTCATATTATACTTAAAATAACGTGCAAGTTTGTGAGATTGCGTGTTTGTATGTATGTTTGTTGCTCAAAGTCAAAACAGTTGTAAGAATCAAGAATGAAATTTGGAACAGGAATAGATTGTGGTTTGGAATAACACATAGGCTACTTTTTATCCAACGTAACCGCGGGCATAAGTTAGTGACTCATAAATGCATAAGTCACTTATTTGTATTATTTTATTTGTTTCCTTAACAAAGTTATTGTTCCACGTATCAAAAATGTATTGTAGACGTCAATAGTCTGTCTAATTAGTGCTTTATTAATTGCTTATCTTATGTCTGTATTTCCTGTAATTATTATGAAGACTCTGATGCCTTATTCAGGTGTTTATTATTTATTATTATAAGTCATTTATTGTGTTATGTCTAAAATTAATAACCGATTTCTACTTATGTTGTATCATTAGGTATATTTTGTTTCTTTCGTGTTGCGTCACTCATGCTTTTCATTTGATGTAGATTAATAATAATGTTTTATATTTAATGTCGTACGAAGAAATGACCAAATCAAGAATGACTTGAATGATCTTACCAATATACGCAAAAAGCTTATATCCCGTAATTCTTAATATGTAGGTGATAATTTATACCTATATGGGGTTTATGATGGTGATGAGGTGGAGGACTTCTATAGACGGCCTTTGCCCCAACAAGAAAACATGGGTCTTAAGCGATAGGACATTAAGTGAAGTGACAACGAGCTATTATGTACCTACGTATGTAATATTTCCATTATAAGTTCCAAATCTATACTAATATTATAAAGCTGAAGAGCTTGTTTGTTTGATTGTTTGTTTGTTTGTTTGTTTGAACGCGCTAATCTTTGGAAATTCGATTTGAATAATTCTTTTTGTTTTGGATTTATCGAGGAAAGTTATAGTCTACAAAACATTACGCTACGATCAATAGGAGCCGAGCAGAGCGGGTGAAACCGCGCGGAAGTAGCTAGTATCACAATAAATGGCCTCAAATAGACATTTCACATTTGCTGACAGTTCATTTCGTTCACGCGACCTATTTCAATAGTCCAATATTCTGAATAACTTCACAAGAAAGTATATTAATAGAAATATTACAAAAGCTTGTAAAAAATGGACAAGTCTTTGTCCCCGTTCCCTCCTCCTCCTACATTCCGTACATTGTTATCTTGGAATTTATTTGAGCGTAAACGTTGGGGAATTATCGAGATCTCATATAATCCCAAACGTCTACCGTTCCCAAATAGCTTGCTTTATCGTTCAAGTTTAATATTAGATCCTTCATCACTATGAAATAGATGCTTAGTTACAAATTTGAACTCAATAGATTTGTCAAAAGATTTGTAAATCGTCATCATACTTTAGCCCTTGATTAAAAATCTCATTACATCTTACATTGAATGGCTACTGCTGATTAAATTGCCGATGAGACAATGATAGAGACAAAGATAGAGAGGTTGAGGGAAGTATATATACCCTATAGTCTTTTTTGGAGAGGGTAAATCATCCAATGACTTCTCCCGCCTTGGGCGTGGCGAGAGGGAGTATCAGACTCTTACTGACTAAAAAAGAATAGTACAGCTCTTAGGTAGAACGTGTTACCTCACTAACTTCCTCTGGGTGAAGGCCCAATATCACGTCTAACTCTTTACAATATGTGTCATATAATTGGGATGATATAAGATCACATTACAGCGTGATTGATATCAATTGCCTGATGTCTGGGTCACGTTAGTTTGTTAACCCCATGTGAAGTGTGATTCGTACAGAATAACCCGTGGGCGGCCCGGAGATGACTTAATATACAATTTAAAAAGAAGTATGAAGGGTATTGTGTGCAAAATTGTTGTAATTCGAATCTGCAGTATCTTTATTTCAGTATAAATATAAAATAATCTACGAAACTTATACAAACATACATCCAAAAAAACTGCACTGAATTAGATAGGTACTTTTGGATCAAATAAGGTTTTACCTCAACCAAAAGGCATCGCGAAATGCGAATAATAAATACATTCGCGGCATAAAAAGAGACTTAGGTATGGAAATTGATAATACAAGATTATTGCAACCATAACTCTAGAATCCTTTAGGTATTAGTTTAGGAAACATGGTGTGATCATTAATCTCTAAGATCGGCAGAGGATCCTCCACTCGGAAAAGCCCACTCAGGCTAGGTGAGGCTACTATATCCAACAGTTACCTATACATAAACGTACATATGTTGGGAATTTCTATCTACCGAAATTCGTGTGGAAACTTCATTTGCATTAACCAACTGATTTGTTAAGAAGAATGTTTTAGTAAGAACACAAAGAATCTCTTTTATATCTAATCTACATTAGTTTGAAAGACATTATCTTCATTGTTTTGACATTTGCGCGTCTTCCGTATTTAACATCAAGGTAAAACGTGAAGTTTTACTGCAACGTTATTAATAGGATTATTGCTTGACATTCTCGAGCTGTTTTAAATGTTCATGAAATCGGTCGTTGTGCGCCAGACTAGACTACTAGGTCGATGTTTGGTACATTTCTAAAGATTTGTTTTGAAAATATCATTTCAATGGTCAAGGTTTTCATGTGGTTCTAAAACAACACGGTCATTGGAAAATATCTACCTGGCAACTATACATATAAGTATTATAATCTTTTCGTTTTAATTAGGTATTAACAACAAAGCAAAGCATTCAGCGAAAAGTACTTAACCAAATGTAACTGTTAATTCGCGTTTGGAACTCAAAGCTGAAACAAACACAAAGAAATTAATGTTGCCAGTATGAATTTTCATAAGTTCCGACCCTCTCTAGGGATTGGCCTAACATTCATTCGTATGGCGAAAGGCCTGCACGAAAATTTAATTATGCCCTGACTTCATTTGACCTGTGAATAAAATTATTCAAATTAACAAAGTTTTTACTTAGTCACAAATGAAAGTAAAATAATTATAATAAAATGCTGGAGTAATTTAGAAATTAGAATTCACCACTACATTCTTGACCAAAAACAAGACACGCGACTGTTATGCAAACTATTTGTTATAAAACCTCATTAGACACATAAATGACATTTCCGCCAGCCAGCAGCACTACCGTAATATGTCAAATTGTACTACTCTTGTACAGTAAACATGTTTTTTTTTTAATTACATTAGCGGATCCAATATCTGTGTTATACACTCAGGTAAATTACGTTTACTAACTATATAGGTGCGGTCATGTCCGTAATTATTAAGGATATTAGCCGTGATATGTTTTACACTAGTGAAAGTAAGTCAGATTGTTTAACTGACGTAACAAAGTACTTATGTCGCTGATTAGCTAATTACTACCCACTAATGAGGGCCATCCTACTCTACTAATGACAAGATGAACTACATATTAGAAGGAATTTATGATAAAAGTATTTAGTTAACTACATAATACGTTTCCGAGAATGTAGAGGCACCAATAACATTCAAAGTTCGAGGATTTAATCAAAGATTTTATGGTCTGGCGATAAAATCGGGAACAAGAATGGCCTCTTGTGATATTTAACCCAATTTCGAATAATTCCCGGTATTAGCATATCTTAGGCGTGTGTTCATTAATATTAATAGTTTCTGTCGACCGCAGGATTAGTGTTTAGTTATTACTTTAAATATTAAAACAAAAGATATGCATTTTGGAAAATATAATATTTTATGATGCATAAAACTACCTTCATCTCGCAAAACATATCTAAACAAATAATAAAATACTAATAAAGCTACTTTAATTAGCACGATAAAAAGATGGCGGCTTTTATGAACGCGACCATAAACTAGGTGAGCAAGCAATTCGCGCGCTTTTCCATCAAACTAGAAATAATATCCAATAAACGTCTCGCTCCTGATTTTAGTGCAGACTATCAGAACTACCAATTAGCCATTCGATTAAGTGGTAATGGGTGACATAGCAATAACATTTATTGCCAGCTGTTTCAGCATGCCTATTATGGAAACTAATATGGGAAGTTTTATTAATTTTTTTATAACAGTTGCAATGCAGGAAAATAATACATTATGAAAAACTTATGAGAGGACAAACTGAACTTCAAAGATTAATACCATAAATATTTTGTTGTTGAGAAACTAGATAACAAGGAATTGCTGTTGTTGTTTGTATGTTTATAAAAGTGTAACAAATCCTCAGTAAATTGCAAGCTGCACTCGTGCACTCGTGCGTACTGCAAATTGATTTGACGCGCGAAACTGTAACCGCATTCAGCCACAGAATATAAAAGTATTTCTACTAAAGTTACTACTGACCTCTTTGGTAATTTGGATTTTTAATAACATAACTTCGCACCATTATTTCCGTGAGTGGTGGGTGTGTCACTCGTATTTCAATTATCACCAATTGCTTTACGATTAGTGATTGGAGAGGTGATTGTATAGGTATATACAATTAGATATATTGTATATACAATTAGCTATATTGGTATTATACATACACAAGGCGTAATTCACAATTCCATACACAATGCTGTTACCGAGACTTTCAGGCATTTTTTTGAAAACGTTGCCCCACGCTTGGAATTTCTCCTGTCGTGTCGTGGGTGCGTTTACACACATACAGTTATACACATGACGACCAGACCGGAAACAACAATTTGTGGATCACACAAAGAGTTACTCCGTGCGGGAATTTAGCTCGCTACCCGTTGCGCGGCAGCCATTTGCCCAGCCACCGCATCAACCGTGCACTCATAAAATCTAATACATTAAAATCTGATAAAATCTCAATAATACTTTGCACTACCCAGGACCCGTGTCTCGAACTAAAAGAAGACTTTTTGCTGTGACAGGTCATCATTATCATCATCGATCATCAAAGCAGTTTTAATATTAATTACTATGTTATCGACGATAAATTAATTACAATGTTACTATGTCGTCGCGGAATGCTGCTCATGAATATGAGCCTCTAGCATGGTTTGAAACTAGTCGAGTTCCTGATCAAACAATTACGTGCGTAAGCCGATAACATAGTAATTAATTTAGTATGTCTCACGAAAGTTACAATAAAATTACAGTTTTAATATAGACAAAAGGTTGCCAATAAAGATTTTTTAAGTTTTTATTGTAACTTTCGTGAGACATAAAATTAATTGCATCTAGCATGGCTTGAAACTAGTCGAGTTCCTCGTCAAAACACTACGTGAGTAAGCCGATAACATAATAATTAAGATTTTTTAAGTTTTTATCCAACTTACCAACAACCAGACAGCCAGTCATCTCGACGCCCACCGTCCCAACATGGAGCTTCAGATAAGCCAGGAACGGGTAGGCCACGATCAAACCACCGCAGTACGCCATCAGGCACATACCGTGCAAGTTCCTCAGTTCCGGAATGAAAGCGTAGATCAGGAATGTTGCCAGAAGAAATGGAACTGAGAGGATTAAACCTGAAACAAAATTGTTATTGTTACTCCGAGACATAGTATGTATAGCCTATCTTAACGCCAATGTCGGCTTAACACCTAATAGCCTAAGAACGAACTGTTACAGGCTATTGGTCATGGTTGATGACTAAAGGGCATTCTTTGATAACATATCCATAGACTTCCCTACTATTTAGAAATAAACATTAGACATACGACATACCTAAGTTCCATAGTCCACATAAAAAAATGACAAACGTCCAATATCCACCTCTAGTAATAGTTCCGATAAATTCTATTAGATTATGGAGAATATTCGTTGGTGATGTTTGCCAATCTAACTCAGATTTCAAGACTGAATTTGGCTGAATATTGAATTCGCTGCACGTATGAACAGTTGTTGGTTCAGCGTAGGAAAACGGTTCAATACGCTCAAGTTTTGATACAAAGCTCTCTACCAGGTTTTATATACCTTAATACAAAATTCACATTCCGTATGTAGTCCAATACGTTAATTTAAGATTGGCTACTGATATTAATTAGTTATCATTACGCTACGTAGCTATTGTTTTATTACATTCAGCACATTACAGTGGTCTCCCTAAATTGTACGATTATAGATACACGTCACGTTCACACACAAATTTTATGTTGTACGCATTAAATAATTCAAATATGTAATTGCCAACTAGCAACTAGGTTCTGCAAGCGGCTTCGATCGCGTTCCCGTGAAATAAAAAGTAACCTATGTCTTATTCCAAACCATAATCTTTCACTGTTCCAAATTTCATCCCAGAAGGGATCCCTTCTGCCCTTATGACATGATTGAGTTACAAACATACACTCAAGCGCACAAGAGTAATAAGATAAATACTAATAGTCGTTTTTTTTAATCATCCATTCACCTCTCCCGCCTTGGGGAGGCGAGAAGGAGTGCCAGACTCTTACTGACTAAAAACCACCCTGTTCCTACTCCTGCTTTTCGAGCCGGAGCCCCGGTAAATCCGCTAGGTAGTCCGCAGCTCGAAATACTAATAGTCTAGATAGTAATCTCTATTCTAGTTATTTACATGACATACTAATGAACTTGTATTTTGTATTGAACGTCATAAACGCGTGGAAAACGACCGCCTATAATAACTTTTACTGGCAAACATAATGTTTGGCATACGTTCCCCAATCCCCACTCATGGAAGAACTTGTAGATTTTACCTCACCAGTTAATTCTGAGGCATTCGTGTAAGAAATATTTTTTCATCAGGACAACAAGCTGCTCCCCACTTTCAAAATTTTTTGCTTGTTGTCATTATAAACTTTTTTACTTTGTCTTGCAGGTATGTATATCACCACAGAATTAAAAAACTGTTTTTAATGGCCCTTCAGTGGTTTACTTAAAGCCGGGTCCAGACGAGTGTAACGTGTAATGTAAGATTATGTGTAATTTAGCATCAACGGTGTGGACGGCACACGAACTCAAAGCGAATTGTGAACGCGAAAATATTTAAAGCCGGGTCCAGACGAGTGTAACGTGTAATGTAACATTACGTGTAATTTAGCATCAACAGTGTGGACGGCACACGAACTCAAAGCGAATTGTGAACGCGAAAATATTTCAAAAGCTGTGTGCCACTCAGTTGCGTCTTTGTGTTCGCGCGAAAAACCGACAGCCGATGGATCAACCCCGAGCGCCGCGCGAGCGTTACATGTAATGCTCGTACTGCCGTCCACACGTAGAATTCATGTTACATTACATGGTGGATTACATCACGTTACACTCGTCTGGACCCGGCTTTTGTGTTCGCGTGAAAAACCGACAGCCGATGGATCAACCCCGAGCGCCGCGCGAGCGTTACATGTAATGCTCTTACTGCCGTCAACACGTAGAATTCGTGTTACATTACACGGTGGATTACATTACTCGTTACACTCGTCTGGACCCGGCTTTAAGCCGGGTAGTACGAGCATTACATGTAACACTCGCGCTGAAGAATTCGTGTTACATTACACGGTGGATTACATTACACGTTACACTCGTCTGGACCCGGCTTAAGATTTCCCCAATGAAAGTCTACTAGCCTATCCGTGTGAAAAAATATACCTTAAGCCGGGTCCAGACGAGTGTAACGTGTAATGTAATCCACCGTGTAAAGCCGGGTCCAGACGAGTGTAACGTGTAATGTAATCCACCGTGTAATGTAACACGAATTCTTCAGCGCGAGTGTTACATGTAATGCTCGTACTGCCGTCCACACGTAGAATTCGTGTTACATTACACGGTGGATTACATTACACGTTACACTCGTCTGGACCCGGCTTAATGTAACACGAATTCTACGTGTGGACGGCAGTACGAGCATTACATGTAACGCTCGCGCGGCGCTCGGGGTTGATCCATCGGCTGTCGGTTTTTCGCGCGAACACAAAGACGCTCGCAGTGCTCGTTTGGACGGCGTTCGTGACGGTTGTGTCGTATGTACGTTCATGATGTGGAGTGACGAACAATCGCTTGAACTTATTAGTTTGTATCACGAAAAGCCTGTTATTTGGGATCCAAAAAACCCGCAATACTTTAAAAAAAATCTGAAACACGATGCTTGGAATGATATTGCTCATTCATTGGAAAGAGATGTAGAGGATCAGCTATCACGACCTTCCTATTTTGCATTCGGCATGTTCGTAGCAACTGAGTGGAAACAGCTTTTGAAATATTTTCGCGTTCACAATTCGCTTTGAGTTCGTGTGCCGTCCACACTGTTGATGCTAAATTACACGTAATGTTACATTACACGTTACACTCGTCTGGACCCGGCTTTAAGCCGGGTCCAGACGAGTGTAACGTGTAATGTAATCCACCGTGTAATGTAACACGAATTCTTCAGCGCGAGTGTTACATGTAATGCTCGTACTGCCGTCCACACGTAGAATTCGTGTTACATTACACGGTGGATTACATTACACGTTACACTCGTCTGGACCCGGCTTAAGGTTGAAAATTTGTAAAAAAAGGACATTCTCTTAAATCAATGCTTGTGCAAAACAGTACCAACAAAACTATATATGAAATCCATCCAACTGTATAAATCCTGGATGAAATTGTTCCCTATAATGAAATACATAAATTCTAAACCTCCGAATGAATGGGTCGAAAGCTTATGAAAATGAAGACGACCGGTTTTAGATTAATAGGCTTTTGGAATTCCCGACTAGATGACAGATCTGATTATATTTTAGGCAATAACAAACATCTGCCTTTGTAAATGAGTTTTACTAACTCATTCATCTATTGTGTGCCTATCTCACTGTTATCTTGTTCAGTAATAAATAATAAGTAAATGTACAAAATACACGCAAGTTACTATGTTAGTTGGGTAAGCTTAAGAAATATCTTAAATTGGTATTGATCGTATAATAAAGGTAAGCGTCCACAGGCCCGCATCATACGCATCGCACGCATCGCACGCATTCCATATGACGTCATCAATACGCATCGCATGTAGGCATTACTGTTTATGCGGTCCGTACGATGCGGATTAGTGGACGCAGTTGTATGAGTTTCTATACAAAACAAACTCAAATACGTTGCGTGCGATGCGTACGATGCGGGCCTGTGGACGCGTGTACCTTAAACGTGTACATTTTACGATACATCGCACATAATGCATTAAAACAAATGACAAACAGGTGCGTTTGTATGCGCACATGTATGCTACGTACGCGATAGTAATATTAGTAGTTATTTTATCATAATTGCTTTATAATGACTGCAGTGGAGCTACGAAACGACTATTTGTATCAGTTCTCAGTTATCTCGACGCATTATTTGATTTGAGATGGACTATTGTTTTTTAAGCAGCACTCATTCTCAGTTTTACGCTACATCACTATTCCTAAATGTGTTGATACCCATGGTGCGGACTACCGGGCGACTACTGAGCGGGTTTACCGGAGCTCCGGCTTGAAAAGCAGGAGTAGAAACGGAGTGGTTTTTAGTCAGTAAGAGTCTGACACTTTCTCTCGCCTCGCCTAAGGCGAGAGAAGACATTGGATGATTTTCCCCCTTAAAAAAGAATGGTGTCGATAGATCCTCAAGAATACGACTGTCTTATGTAAAAAGAAATGTTCAAATCGACCCAGTTATTTCAAAGATTTTACCATTCATACAAGCAAACAAAAAGTCTTAAGTGTGGTATAGGAATCCGTTGTGGAAATAGTGTGGTCGCGTGTGAGAAATGCACAGCGATATTTTTGCCGAACAGTAAAACTAGCGGACGATTTGTTGAACGTTCAACGTAAAGGAATTTATTTATAGCCGGTTCACGTTCAGCTTCATATAATGACATCTTCATTAAAGTTTGAGTACATTATATTGTTATATACTCACCTATTATATATTTATACCTAACTAGCTAACCCGGCAAACTCCGTTTCGCCACCAATTATTTTCCTTGGTTTCCTGATTTTGCCTGAATTTTCTTTGCTATAAACCTCACTGAGCCCTAGACCTTTCCAAGGAATGCAATCGGTTCGTACGTTCTGAGATTATAGCGCCAGGAAGGAAAATCCGACTTATTGTTATATAATAAAAAATATTGATTTCTATTCATAGCTTATCGCAACCGACTACATGGGGCTAGCGATTACACCTTCTTAGTATCAATATGGTAGGTTCATTTCCCCATATGATTACTATCAGCACTTCCAAAGTAAATAGACCTCAAACGATTTTCCAATTCAACACACCGTTTTGCTGCCTAAGCTTCTATTGCACGTGATTGCTATTACGTCAGCAAACAATAAATATTTTAGTGACCAGTAAGTGGAATTACTAAACGGTTCACTATATGCTCTGTAACACTACACACTTTTAAAAAGTAATCAATCAATATTCATGGCCGAAACATTACACACTAAGTGTTTCCGAGAACGTACAGTCCGGATATAGCATTACATAACTTATACTACGAAACCAACCCTTATTACTACGTAATAAGGACGCTGTCGTGGTCAAAGTGTCACCATAAACGTGTGGTGGACTGTATTTTTGGATAATTAACGGACATTACGAGCCTATCCCATGGGTCGTAAAAGTGGATATCCTATTGCCTCGTTGAGTCAACAATGTGATGTTTTTGACGAGGTAACTATCAGTTACTTTTTAAGCGAAATGAGCACTAAACACGAATACTTAAGGTCATTATTAGATTTACGATGTTGCTTGAAGACAACAGAATATTTGAGGCCGGTGTAATGAGGTTGCCGCGATTAGATTAATGGCCTGTTCCTGTCTGGCCCAGTCGCCACTCCTAATGTAATTTACGGCAGGTACCCAAAACTATGTAGTTACTAGTTTCAACGTTGTAACAACTGCAGTCTGAGACTACTTTTTAGTTTCTTAACTCTTACTGAAATTGAACCTGCCTTCGGTTTACGGTTTACGAGTCTCCGGTCAACAAAACTTCTGTTTTCAATGCGAAACTCAATGATAGAATATTCAAGGAATATTTCTGGAAAACAGTCTTTACTTATTCAACGCGGTATCTAAATTGACCAGATTAAATAATGATACTAGTTACGTCACCATCATTCTAGCACTTCTTTCTCAATTACTTAAATAGTTTGTTTATGTACAGCACAACCAGTCACCAAATACGCGCTCACGAGATTGAACTAAACATCACTGAACACAAAAATTATAAGAAGGAATTCTACCGCCGCCCAAGGACACCCGGAACACCAGAGGCGTTACAAGTGCGTTGCCGGCCTTTTGCGGGTAAGGTTTTAAAGGGTTGTTGGGGAATGGAAGATTGGGTAGGGGGGTAATTGGGCCAGTAACCTCACACAACGAAACAAAACGCAAGTTGTTTCACGTCAGTTATCTGTGAGGTCGCCGGTCGAACCGGCCCATTCCTGCCGAAGCAAGGCTCTCCCACACTTAGTAACTCACCGATAGCATACGCAGTGTAGAGGATAGGACTGTCATCAGTGACGACGTCATCGAAGCATACACCAGCCAGCAGGCGTGGCTCAGCAAAGTCTTGGTTGAACGCCATCTCCACGCAGTAGGAGGTAGGTTCGTGCCAAATCTGGCCACCTGAAGACACCTCATATAGTGTGCCATTCTGTAACAAAATATTTCTAATTTATTTACACATCTACATAAACCAAAATTCTAACTATAAATGAACAGAATGAATTTACTTAATGACATGTGATTTTAAAAATAATCTTAAGAACAATTGTTGAATAAGAGATATTGGGTGTGATTCTCAAACTGGTGTAAGTATTTAATTTGCGGTTCGCAGTCCTCGAAGTCCTCAAAGTCTACATATTCCTAGACAAGTTATAGGTACAATTACCTATTACTTGTCTAGGAATATGTTCTCTCTACTTCAACGGGACTAAATATAACATGGTTGGTAAATAGTAGGTAGTAGTAGGTACATACATGTTGGAAAAACAATGTTAACCTTCGTAGTATTATAAGAGGCGTGGTATAACCAGGTCGTGCTATGTTTACATAATCACAACTTGTAAGGCCTACGGATAAGTACTCATATAACGCTGGAAAGGGTAGAACTGTCTGATTTATAGCGCACCCACACATGACCACTCTGATATATGCGCTGCCGATACGTTTCCTGCTCGGATACATTTTAAAATTATCGGTACAGTATCGATCGTGTGAACGAACCCTTTGTTGTTCCTGTTGTACGTTATTTTTCATTTTTAAACTTAAACATCATATTTTAAACCAATAAGTATAAATATTAGCGTATATTGTTTTCAAGAGACGGGTAAATCCAACAAGACAGAAACGGTGTATATTCTCGCAGTAAAATAATGCATCATCAACTATGTTATACTTTGCTCATACTCAGTATTTCTGAATCAAAATAGTAATCTAACCAATCTGTATACACCAGTTACCAATTGCCGATCAAATTGACAAACTTCATTGTAATTGTAGAGAACAAACACGGTTTTATCAAATTACTTTGGAAGAAAAAGTCGTTTATTATGCGGTTTTATACTTATTAATCACACCGCACCGTGGCATGTGTCATGTGTGTTTTGTGTAATTGGAATTAATAGGGTCGTTAGGGCAGGGGTTGGACGCGAGCAATGATTAAAATTGCGTCAATCATCAAACTGCCATGAATCTACGAATTCTTATAATAAAGTGATGAATTTCCTTTTTATTTATCGTTACATATTTATAGAGCAAAGTTTGGTACTAAAGCCTGGATTTTATGCAATGTTCATCTGTAATTGACTATTCACTGACTAAAGAGGCAGCCTGATATAACCCGGAGCTGCGAACTACCTATAGGTTTATCGGGGCTCCGGCTCTGAAAACAGGAGTAGAAACGGGGTGGTTTTTAATCAGTAAGAGTCTGACAGCACTCCCTCTCGCCTCGCCCAAGGCGGGAGAAGTCATTGGATGATTTTCCTCCCTCAAAAAAAAGCCTGATATAACACCCAAAAAAAACTCAACAAATCTAAAACTGACGGCTAGATTCATAAATAGAAAGTCAATGTTTTATTGCTATCAAAAGCGCAACACAGATGCTTTAAATATAGAAGCGAGCATGCAAAATATATGTGTATTGAGTTTCAGTTTGTCAGTTTGTCGCTATCGACATATATCATAGGTCCTCGTTCTAGTATGGTGGCGTGTTATCTTGGGATTCCCAGATAAATTGACTCTGCTGTCAATATATAAGGTTTACGAGGTATACTGTTACATGATCAATGATCACTGATACTAAATAACACTGTTTCTATCGAGTATCGATGTTCCTCGAACAGCTTGTTATTAATTGCAGTTCTCTAGTTCTTGTCTACAATATATGTTATACATTACCAAAGAAAATATCTAGGGAAATAGATATGGTTGCAAGTCTTGAGGAAGATTTCCTTCATAACACAATAATAGATAGACACTTTCTGTACCTAATTTGGAACAGAATATAGAGAAATGGAGAGAAGATAACAATACTTAGATAAAACGAATCAAAGTTTAGTACCAAATACCATCTTCGAAAGTATTTGTATCTATAATAAAATAAAAAATACGTGTCTGATATTTTCAAATAAACTAGAAGACATTTGAAAATTTATTATTTTACCCTATTGTATAAAATAGCTAAATGTGTAGGTAAGTAGTTATAAGTATTAAATAAATGTCTACAAAAGAACAAACATTTCCGGAACTGCTATTAACAGTTGGTAAAGATATAAATGAAACTTTATTATAACGTCTCCAAAGACCAATTTGCAATGAAAGCTAGTCGTGCTACTGCAATGAAGTAGATTTCAGCAGTTTTATACAGGTACTGCATAGATAACACGAACAGAAAAGCTTTGTGTAAAATATTTTGAATACAGTTACATACAACAATATAAATAAGTTAATAAAGACTATGAATAAGGCTGTCAAGGTGGCTCTAGTCGTTCTCCCGTACTAAATTCGAGGTGGTTTTCCTCCAAAGAAGGAATTAAGAAGAGAAAACGTTTTTTTTACATCTACGCGAGACACAATGTATTTTCAATTTATCGCTTATACCGGCAGACAAGGGGTCTAAGGGATTTTGTCCATACTGATACGTCCACCCTATCGTAGCTAAAATATCTAATTTAAAACGAATAAAGTAGCTAAAACAAATAAAGTAGTAAGTTATTATATATGAAAGGGAATCATTAAGTAGGTCTAGACCGTAGAAAGGTTGTGTCACCCAGTCACCCTCACCAGATTCTATATAATAATAAGGTACTACATAATATATGCTGACGAAAATATTCATAATATTTAAAGGTTGAACTTTTACTTGTCTATCTTTCTCTCTTTTTCATCGAAGTTTCTATACGAATCGTTTATTTATTCCAAATTCAGAACAAAGTTCTTTAGCTAAAAAGAAAATATTTTGGGAAGAAAAAGCTAAAAATAAATAATAATCTACTCAGTCCTTTGCGACGCCTACGTTCAAAGGATTATCAGTCTATGTTTTCATAAATATACATTTATTTATAAAGAATATAAAGGTCAATTTCGTATAAAAAGACGAAGACATTTTTCTTTAATACATAGTTAAGTTGCTACTAAGAAAAGTTGTTTATTCTCGGCTTAGGTAGCGACGAAAATATTGTTTTAAAAATGAAGCTTACTTTAAACAATATTTTTGCTTGAAATATTATTCATAGAAAGTAGTAGAAGTGAGCAGTAATTCACTTCAAGAATGGTACATTTATTAAATGTAGACAAACGTAAATATGCAGGTATATATATCCATTTCGGTACGACATGATAATATACGATCACCCATATAAACACCTATTGCAGAAAAACACCTCAATGGCGGTTACTATTTACTCGACTTATTCTGCATTACTAAAAATAACCATAAAATAAAATAGATATCTCACAGATACGTACCCATGTTACGTAGTTGAGTAAAAGAATAATAAACATTGCTTGTATGTATAGATTTTTTTGTTACCACAGAATCACTGTTATTAAAAGCTATGTATGTGTTGTATGTATTTATAGCATAAGTTTCCGCAAGCGGAGCTGTTTTAATAAATTGTGAAATGAATTAATGTTCTTACTCACGGTCCAAGTACTTTACTTGTATGGTTCCTAGGCTATTTATATCGTTCTGGAGCTGCAGACTACCTAGCAAGTTACCGGGGCCTTGCCTAGAGGAACAGGAGTATGAACAGGGTAGTTTTTATTCAGTAAGAGTCTGACACTCCTTCTCGCCTTACTTTAGGTGGCTATTTATATCGTAGCTAAAGTAGAGTTTGCCTAAGACTAACGCTTTTCGTTGCGGGATCCAAGACAGTCATTCATTTCCCTGGGACGCGCCGGACTTCAGTGTTCCGGTGTTTTCATGTTTGTATCTACTGTAGATCCTGGCTTACAGGAGTTGCAGCGGTATGGAAGGTTGTTGCGGGCTTGTCCTTTAAGACTAAAGCTTCTTTCTATTATGCAGCATGCCACACAGCGACTGCCAGGAACCGCAGAAAACAAAAATAGAGGCTTCACTAACAATGCAATAGATTTTTAGTTTTAATCCCGCTTATACATATAATATATTGTATTGTTAGTGTAGCATGGACCGCAAAGCAACGGCTGATTCTATTCTATTCTTATATCTTCTGTCTTGTTTTTTTTTTTCGGATCAAATTAATATCAGCAGATCTATCTACTGGTTATCCACGTAACCTACGTTTTCAAAGAATGAAAATATCAAGTTTTGCGACCAGTATCTCTGTGACAAATAAACAAAAAGAACAGATTGCACATTCGACTGTGATGCAGCATTACCTATATCTCGAATCCCAGTTCTAAAATGGAACCATGTTTGTACCTACATAGGCACTTTTATTTTGTCCATTTTCCGAGCCTAATTTGGTAATGCTAGGATCCTGTTACACGCCATCTTTATATGATTAATAACTTGTGTGACAAGGTACTGAACAAAAATGTCCTGTCATTTTACATGTACACTTTTCGTTTATTACCCTACCTACGTAATATTGTACACAGCTAATATGCGAACTTCTGTTACATTCAGCTATAGCATTAAAAAATAAACCAACGGCTACAATTCAATGTTTTTGGTAAAGTATTGTTAGGATCTAAGTATGCTTCATCATTGGTTTTAGTAAGTACCTATTAAGACTATGTTATGACACTGAGTAATAATGCAAACACGCGTTATTTTTTCGTGACTCAGTTACTCTACGAAGCTACTTGTATATGCTTGTTACTAAGCGTCCTATGGCCCTGCATGGTATGGTAAGACCTTAAAAACTTCCTAGTGTCCTTGATTTTTCCACACAGTGAAGTTTTCTCACGATCCGACCGCCTTGCGAGCACGCCACTTGTAACAATAAACACGACAATGTTTGTAACAACGATATTAGTTGTTGGCATTCCAATATAAACGGAAAGGGTAGCCACAGCTAAACTCTAATGTTCATTTCGTTGAAAATTTTGTCTGGAAACATTCATTTAAGTAAATATTTTGTCGACATATCGGGAACAAAGAAACGGAATATAATTTACGCAGAAATTCGCCTCTGTTTTAACGACCGTTGTTTATAAAATGCATGTTTACACTTGAATATTTTCATTGTTTTCTCGATTTCGCCCTTGAAAGTTCTGTACTTTAAATACATAACATAAAACATAAAATAACGTCTAACAAATAATTCCGTATTGATTATTATTAGTGGTTTTTCTATTTATGAAACTTAGAACAAACGAAACAACGACTTTAATACTTCTGAAAGTCAGAAAAGCGTTGTATATTTTGAAAAATAAAATTAACACTACCTATAATAGTTTATAGTTTAATTAACTCATAAAACAAAAATAATTCACAAACAAGATCCAAAAGTTATAGTTGCTTTAAACGAAATAAAACTCCAAGTTTAAAATTATAATAATATTTTTCCGTAAAGTATAACATTTCTAGTTACACACGTGCGGAATAAAATTCGTGCTATTTCCCCAGTGGATAAACATAGGACATAACTGTGAAAACTGTGAATGAATTCTGCTCAAACTAGTTTTGTAGTTACCTCTATTGTTCACCCGTTTAATTAATTGCTTTAACGAAATGTCTAACTAACATACGTTAGTGATTATAGTGACGACAGCATTTTTCTTGTTTACTCGTTTCTCATAAATAAGACGGATAAAAAACGAACGCATTAAATGTAACAAACGTTTTAATTAATTAGACAAATACTTAGAATAGAAATATGAACTACAAACAATGGATTAGTCAATTCAATGATACCTATTAAATATGTAATAACAACAGTTCCTAACAGAAACCCACGCGTATTTCCAAGTAAAACCACATTTCTGGCCTGTCCAAATATCAAATTATGTCAGTTATAAATACCTATATAACTGAATCAAAGACTTAATCACCATAGGAAGTACGATGATTTAATTGTAGATTACCACAAAATATGCGTAAATACACCGGATCAATGTTTTTATATGCGGATGTGATAAAATAATTCAAACGAATTCAAAACATAACATTGTTATCTACGTCCATGCTAAAAATATCTGTTTGCGGAACTCGGAATGCTCCCACTTGAATAGGATCCCACATTTTTGCGCGAAAATAACAAAGATGGTGGCCTTCAAAATGTAATGAAAAACGTTTTAGATTAAATGGCGGGATTTATTTAGGAGTACTATGTTTTTTAATGAAAAATTATTTTTAGTTTTCTCAAAAGATCATTTTTATTTAACTGTTATTTTACTAAAGCCAATAAAGTATGTTTTTGAAATGAAACTCATAAAGAAAAATTAAAAAAATATTTCAATTTAGTATTTTAAAACTTTGGAGAGAAAGTAAAAAGATTTTATAGCATAAAATTAATATGAGTAGGTAATGTTCTTTATATTCCAATTACCTACTTACTTAATTTACCTATTATAAATGTACCTAAAAACGCAAACAAACAGACAAACATACATTGCCAGATTTGTACTAAATCCACAGCTTACAATGACAAAGATTATATCATCCGGTCCGTGTCACAGGACAAATAAAGGATACTTCATCACTTGTATGTATTTGGGACTGGCTAACAGCAAGTCTTACACATTAGGTTATATTTTGTCAAAGTAGAATACATCTGTCACCATCCCTACTCTTCCCTTGGGCGTTGTAAGTGCCGACTAAGGGACTATCTAGAGGCACTACCTACTTTTTCTCGAAGCTTTGACATATGCGTAGTTTTTATGCGTACCTACTTTGAAATTTATTAGTAAATAGGTAAATTAGTTCGGAATGACTTATTCACTCACTTTTGATCACCTTAATATAAAATGATCAATAAAATAATAATAATGTCCTATAATCCTATAATTTCGGGTTGTTCTCATTTAGCTAACGGAGAGTACTTGCACAGACACAATCTTGTAGCCAGGATTATTCATCAACAACTTGCTTTAAAATACAAACTTGTTGAATCTGAAGTGCCGTATTATAAGTATCTGCCTGACCCAGTTCTTGAAAATGGAGATGTCACACTGTATTGGGATCGAACTATCATCACAGACAGGACAATTGTTGCTAACAAACCTGATATTGTGGTGATAGATCGACCAAGCCGTCGCACAATGATAATTGATATAACAATCCCACATGACGAGAATCTTGTGAAAGCTGAAAAAGATAAAGCCAGTAAATATCTTGATTTAGCTCATGAGGTTGTCGACATGTGGGATGTAGATTCAGCAATCATTGTGCCGATAGTTGTATCTGCCAATGGCCTTATAGCCAAAAGCCTCGACCAACACCTGAGTAGGCTAACGTTAGATGGTTGGATCAAGAGCCTGATGCGGTCCAGAAGGCAGTACTTCTGGACACGGCGCGTATTGTCCGGAAATTCCTCTCTCTTGAGCCCTGACCACCGGTAGCTTGGATTTATCCCGTTACTGGTGGGCTACTGCTTTTTATATTTTTAAATGTTTTATTTTTTTTTCTTTTTAATTTAATATTTAAAAATGTAACAACCAAGTAAAAGAAATAAATGAATGATCGAAAAAATAATGTCCCTTGTAAAACGAAGTTTCTAACCGTATATGTCCAGCGATAATACTATAAGCACGAATTTTACACATATAAGTTGCAGCTACATACTATAATTGTAGCCCGTAGCGCATTTCGTAGCGCGTAGCCCGTAGTGCGTAGTAGCGATTTGCAGCTATTAATATCGTAGGTACCATGTACAACAATTGTTTGCCAACTCTGTCAGTACTGTAGACTCTACTTGAGTCTACGATGTGCGCAGATACGACAATTATATTGGGAATACGCTGCTACGCGCTACGAACTACGCGCTACGGACTACGTGCAACGAACTACGTCTGTAGTATTTCGCTGCAATATAATAATTATAAAGTTAAGGTTTATGAATCAAGACTGGGCATCTGAGGTTAGAAACTGGTGTATACATGAAAGCTGATAAATTTTTGGTAGTGCGAGTTTTATGGTCCGAGCAACATTTTACTTGAAAACGTATTTTGGAGGGTAGCGGTGCTCTATACAACTCTTCAAATTGCATTCTTTAACCTGCATGAACCCTTGCAGTCATTAGCTGTACGTATGACCTATAGGTACCTAATAATAACTTGTATAATTATAGTACTTATAATAACAATAGAAGTTACCTGTTTCTGAGGAAAACGCTTCGATGCATATATCTAAGCATAATTAATATTAATTAGGCACTAATTGGGTTTTAACCATAACTTTAACTTTTAATTAAACTGATTGTAATGTTTTGTAAACGAGTAGGCGGATCACCTGATGGTCACCGCCGCGCCGCCCATGGACACCCGAAACACCAGAGGTGTTACAAGTGCGTTGCCTGCCTTTTGAGGGTTAGGAATTTAAGGGTTGTATTTTACAAGTTATACTACTTGTAGTTTATTTTACAATTCAAGACACGATTATTTAATTTTCTTGTATTCTAGAGGAAATTAGTCGATACCGACGAAATATTGTACTTAGAGTGAATATTATTACTAATGATTCGTTATAATAGTTTTACATCAAAACGTTTTTATTTATTATTAGATCGATCTGTGCTGTTGTTACGTCTCTTGTGGCGTTCTCTTGATAATTTAGTTCTCATAAACAGTTTATTATTTTTCCACTAACGCCAAAACTAACAACACTTGTGGTCTCCCAAGGCTAAATAATAACTACAACAAACCTTGACCGAGATAACATATTTTATTATAACTGTGTTAAAAAACGGATGCCTTAAAATAAGTACTTATGAGTAAAAAAAGAAAAATATGAAACTAGATTAAAAATATAAACGCGTCAAAGACAATTGAAAATAAAAAAAGAGACAGACGTTCCAAACTTAAAAATGTTTTAAATAAAGAATGTAACTTTCCTTCTTTTTAAGAATTTATATAATTAATTGTTATCTTTGTTTATTTATGTGTTTTACATGGAGAAATGCTGGCAACTTTTGACTTGACATGAGTCATTTTCTTCTGCCTTTGGGCGCGCCCAGTATAGATAAGATTAAAAAACTGATTAGTATACACACATTGTGACAATGCTTTGTTTTGCTGTTTATTCCATGTAATAATATAGTACCTACTCGTACAAGGTACGTAAATATTTTATCAGTATTAGTTTGACTACTATTTTTACGAATGTGTACATGATACGGTAACATTGCTATTCTAAACAAAGAGTTCACGGAATCGAAGATTAGCGGACTAAACTCTAAAGAATAGGAATAATTTTGTTCTCATTGTAGTTACCTACTCATACAGGATGATTATACAAGTTTATAACCGCCGAAGTGTAGATTATAGAATATTGAAGAATTTAAATGTCATGCACAGAAGTTAAACTAATTCACACGCCCAGAGAATTCTCGGGAAATCGGGAAAACACCAACACTTTATCCTTATGTCGCAAAATCCTGCGGCTCAAGTCTAAACCACTGACAATCCATCCTAACAAGATAATGATCCAGAAAAAGCATTGATCCTAAATATTTAAAGGTACCTCTGATACGCGTGGATGAGTGGGTAACCAAACCCACAGTAATGTAAAAAGGTTTTTTAAACTTTTTCCATCTAAATTCGAAGCCATTAGTCAAACACGCAACGGATTTTAGCCTCGTGAGTTTGTTTTTTATTTTAGTATTTATTATTAAGTACCTATCATGAATAATGCCTGCCTCGTTGATCAATTGCTCGTAAGTATATTTCACGAGTGTGGTTTGAGATTGGTTATTAGAATAATGTATTAAGGTTGTTTTTCATTTTTGAAATTTAAGTGTGGGAGAGCCATGCTTCGGTACGAATGGGCCGGTTCGACCGGAGTGATACCACAGCCTCACAGAAAATCGACGTGAAACAACGCTTGCGTTGTGTTTCGTTGTGTGAGTGAGGTTATTGGAGGCACAATTACCCCCATCCCCGATTCCCCAACAACCCTTAAATTCCTAACCCCCAAAAGGCAACGCACTTGTAACGCTTCTGGTGTTTCAAGTGTCCATAGGCGGCGGCGATTGCTTACCATCAGGTGATCCGTTTGCTCGCGTACCGGCTTATTACATAAAAAATATATATCTAGGTAATTCGCTTGACATATCCTCTATTTTAATGGGTATAAAATAAATGAAGTTCCAGGTTACTTGACAAACTATTTCGCAATTAATCCAGAAAAGTAAATTAAGACTAGTGGGAGAGGCAGCTAGATAAAATTGCTGGTAATTGCCAAGCTCTAGTAAATTACAGGTTTATACAATACAATAAAAAATAAGGTCGCCACCCACTGCCCAGTAAACCTTGTCCGCTTTGTTTTATTATAAAACACATTGACATAATAAAAAAATAGTAACACACCTTAGTTTCGCTAGGCGTCGTAGATATACGACATTAAAAAAAACAGTTAATTTATTTTTTAGGCACTAGTGGATGGCATTAGTTTGGTTTGCTGTTATTTCTAGCTACACTACAGATTATTTTTTCCAAATCATGTTTTATGTTGTGAAAATTAAAACTATGGAGACAGTTGTCTCGCCATGTCAAATTTTACTCTGGGGACAGTAATAGTTAGTGTTTGAACTATCAGCTGCAGTGGTATAAACTTCTTTTCTAATCCTCAAATTGCTTTTCCTTTCTTCTTTATTTTTTCCTATGACTACGGACGAAGCCGTTATGGCCTTCGGCTATAATATATTTGATAGATTGTTCATACAACGTCTAGGTGGTATTTATCATTCTTTTATGAAAAAAGTTACGTGTTTGACTTTAGCTTGTATCTGTGGGAAGAAGTTATCCAATATCTGTATCGAACAATGGACGAATTTAGAAGGGATGTGAGATATGTAATACTAAAATACGTTCCTGAAAGTAAGAAATTACCTGTGTAAGTAAGTACTTACATGAGAGTATATTACTCCCACTTTTCGCCAAATTACGCCTTAACCAAGTTGTCTCATAAAAACAATTAGGGTCTCAGCACACATATGGGATCGGAAAGGGATCGTCACCGTATCGCCTCGAGCCGTTCAGAATGGTTTGTATTAAACTCCCTACTGCAACGCACACTAATCGGAATAATAACGTAATCGCCTCGCCTCGGAACAGGCTCCGAACTTGAATTCCCGCGCTTACGGCTCATCGTCCCCGCGCTTACGTTTCTCCGTCCCCGCGCTTACGTCTCTCCGTACCGACTAACTATCGTGTTAGTCTAGTCGGTGTCGCCTAGCCGTAGCCGAGTTGACGTACAGGCGCTGCTGATACGCTTTCGTTACGTGCATACGGTAGGTTGACGCCTGGTTGACAGCGAGGCGAAAGGCGTTACGGTTACGATCCCTTTCCGATCCCATATGTGTGCTGAGACCTTTAACAGGATTGTTTACAGCGGCTGAACAACGGATTGGTGCGTGTCGACAACATATTGTATATAGATTTAATTTCCGCACAGAACAGTTATTAGTTTGATCCATAAATTATTGTACCGGACCTGAGTGGGACGTGACATAGGATAAAATCCTAGTGAGACCTTTTTATACAGACACTGATAGATATTGAAACTCTTACTGACTACTTGAATTCTAACCGGGTATCCCAGTGCTATGTTAAATCTCAAAGTTACTTCAAAATAATAAGCAAATACTAGCGTACTATAAAGTTACCTTGTTCAGTGCGTCTAATAGTCTACGTCCAGCACATTTACATGGAAACTAAATCATATGAATTCATTCATAATGATACAAATATATAACTGTGCAGGCGTATCAAATTGAGTTTAAATTATTTTAATAAAAGCGACTCCTAAATCCACGATTTCAAGATAGAAGATTAAGATAAATAATTTCATCATAACCATGTTTGGTCAACAAAAGCGCCTAATGTTATCTAATCATCGAACAAATACAAGATACAAGTAGATTAGGCACTTTTTTATTATTAGTCAAGGCAAATAACAGGTGTCTAGTGATCTCCATGCCGGGTGAAGAATAGAGCGTAAAATAATTCTCGGTAACAGCAATAAATTATTTGTACCTGGTGTATGAATGATGCTTACGGGCTTACCGTTTAATACATACATAATATTATAGCATAATTAGAACCCTTTTTTTGAGTGGGGAAAATCATCCAATGACTTCTCCTGCCTTGAGCGAGACGAGAGGGAGTGTCAGATTCTTACTGACTAAAAACCACCCCGTTCCTTCACCTGCTTTTCGAGCCGGAGCCCCGGTAAATAGTCCGCAGCTCCGGAATAATAGGAGCCTAATGACACAATTTTGTTCTATCTATATCGCTTTGTCTACTCATCACATATACATATACAATTATACATGCATTTGGCATGGTCATCAGTCGTGAAATAGGGTGCTTAAATTGGCCCTTTTTGAGAACGACGCCTCTCAATGACACGCTGGCTAATCGTACGACTATGCGGACTGTGTAGGGTCACGTAGGGTCCCCGAATAGACTTATTTAAGCATGTTAGTTCGATATACTTCTTTCATCAATTTGCTGGCATCTATACTCTCAATACTGCTTCATACATTTGACACTATGCAGTTGTAATATTGGCGTAACTAGTTAAGAAGTTAGTCGTTACATAAAAATAAAAACCTTAATGTTTAACCGCCGTACTCAGAGTCATTTAATGGCTACTTAACCCAATCCTTAAGCAATTGTTTTCGATACGAAATCGTTACTAAGGAATAGTTTAAGTAAGTAATAAATGTCTCTGAGTGCGGCAGTTAGTGTAGATCAGACCTTTACTTAAGAATTGTCGACAAAGATAGAAAGAAGGCAATAGAAAAGCAAAGACCAATTGGACTTTGCCAAACGGCCTAGAAATGCCCTCTAGAACAGGATAAACAAAAATAGGTGTTAAAACTACCTACATAAGGTGCGTGCCTTCTGCTATGGGGAATATAAGACACGCCGCTATAGTATGGCAAACAATAGGTACCTATATTTACGTAGGCAGCACCAGCGACGATCATGGCGATTGCTTACAAATGATCGGCAACTAAATGAGGCGGCACAGCTGTGTCTGGATTACTAATATCTAATTATCTTGATTTTTCTTGATACAATATTAATCAGTCTTGACTAAAGTCTAACTAAGGTATCCGGAAGACGGCCATTTTTAACCGCATTGCATGTCATTAAGCACGGGTGTACTACAAATTAAGTGCACAGGGCGTTAGATGGACAGAAAGATTAGTACTTGTAGTTATTGTGTACCAAGAATACTCAATTAAATTAAGCTAAGTATAAATATTTGTCAATCAAACAAAGATTTTGGACCCGATGTGGTTGCCCAACCACGGTGCCAACCATTCAGGCATCGCAACCACTACTCGATCAACGAGGCCGTTTCTTCTTTTAATCAGTTTCTTTTATCACTCATCTTTAATTTTCTTAAGACAGTTAAAATTGTAGACCATCCTGTACACTACAGATGCATTCAAGTCATTTGATTCGAATATTGGGAAATACTTATTATTCAACTAACATAGTATTTTACTTACTTATTATTGAGTTTCAAGGAAGGTGGAATTTAATCTTGTATTTATCTTATGAAGCATACAAGAGCTGGCTTGAAAGTCTAGCTACGCATACTTAATGAATGAACCTACTCATGTTAATGAAGAAAACGTGTTTAAGTTTCCACGTTTTCTCAGTTTTCGTATCATTTTAATAACTTAAAATATTATCTTATACTAAGTCAAGTTCTACTTTCTTTGTTATAATAATAATATGACAACTTTGGTTAATTCTAATTGAAATTAATTTTATGTCGCTAGTGATAGAGCAAAGTGGCGATTAAAGTAAATTGTTGAAGATTTTTGGTCCAACAAGTTTGAATGTTGGGCAAGGAGGCTCGAGTTGAATTCTCTCGTACTAGCATTATTATTAGTTTATAAAGTCTTCGTTTACAAAATTATCAGTAACAAGTGCCTACTTACAAAATCTGAAATTTTACTCAGTATGTACCTAATACGCTCACCCCCTATTACATGGGACTCACCTCTACCTAAGTTTTTACCTTCCTCCTTGGGGGATTAAGAGGCGTGAGTTTAGGTATGTTTAAATACTCGATGTAAAACCTACGTACTGAGTGACTGACTCACAGACAATGCACAGCCGAAACTATTGCACATAGGAAACTGAAACTTGAGATACCATCTGTAGTGGTCTGATGGCTCTCTGAGGCGTGCGCGATACGCGACGCACCGTACGCACGGGTCTGGTTCTGGTCGAGTGGCGAGCAAGGGATTATAATATGTTGCTTGGGGAGTGCAGGGCTGATGAAGAGGAGTGTTTTTGTGAAACTCATACTGGAACGAAATCTTACGAAATCGCGAGCTACTTGTTGTTATTGTACTAATTGAAGCTACATGATAAAGCACAAGTATTTCCTTCAGAGGATCAAAATGAAGCAATGAATCATGTATTGTATGATAAGACGTTTCATTCAGCTTCAGTCTGCAAACCACAGACTGTACATATAAATAATTTTCCATGGAATTACGGTGGCGAAGTGATAAGTCCATAATACTAAGTGCCGTGTCACTTCTCGCGTTAAAATGTTGTATTCCTTTTGGATTTAAGATATTTCAGAATACTGAACATACATAGAACATCATGAAAAACATCGACGAATAGCCTACAAACCATTAAATACCTAGGCTATGTACCTGGTGACTTCTTTTCAGCAGGACAGTTCAGTAATATCAATATCGTCTGATTTTGGAATTCTAAGATTACGGAGCGCGGCTTGTCATTGTTTATTTTCGCCGAAAACATTACTCATAAATCTTATCTGAGTAAAAAAAATGCTATTACCTGCCACTAGATTTTTAAATACAAAACAAAATAGGTATATTTTCTATGTATTATTATGATTATTTTACTAAAAAGATGAACTAGAAAAGCCAATAGAATTTAATACAAGACTGAATTTGAACAGGGTTCGTGGTTTGGTTTCCTCACGTGTACAAAGTAATTAGTATGAAAAAGCTTGTAATAATGAAAATTGATTGTACCTACTATGTTCACCTCGACCTACCCCTATAGCAAAAAGCGATGGGATTTTACGTATTTTATCATTGTATAAAATATTAAAACCCATAAATATTTGATTAACATAGAAACACTATCGCGACTCAATGATAATCATAGTATGCCATGACTATCATTATCACTCGTATCACATCAGCTCACACCTAATCACAAGTGTTTTCATGAACTCCTCGTATTTTCATACTTTGTAAAAGTGATTCAACTTTGAATACTCAGAAACAATAGTCACCGTTTAAGAAGTTACGTTTAATTATGAATTATGTTACCGTACCTCTTGAATGTAAAGCTCCTCGCCCGGTGTGCCGGAGTCGACCGCGTAGCTGTCACTACAGGGACGCGAGTACAAGTAGAAGAACTGCTCGTGCGCAACCACGCTCGACTTCACCTTTCCATTGTACACAGGTGGACTGAAAGGGTTTATTGCACTCGAGTTTGTTTCAGTACAACTCCAGTTGTAATATGCACTACCCTGGCTGCAACATCTGTGTATGCATATCCGTCCGATACAGGGACAACCCAGCACCAGCGTCGTCCCATTCTCTTCGAGCTCATACCAAGTTCCCACTTTATATTCCACCCCTTCATATGTCACTGAAGAGTTGGGATGCTTCACTCCATTCGTTATGTCCACACTCCGCACCCTGGTGCAGGGAGTACCCTCGATACCCCTCAACACCAAGAGTGCAGTCACCACTACCGATACTAACATCATTTTCACAAATCTCACAAACTACTGCTTCTGCAATACGTTACTACTCTGAATACAAGTGTCTACTTCATTCCTGAATTAAACACCAAAATAATACGTTATTTCACGAGAAAATGTCATAAACGAATTAAATTCGCACTGGAAGTGTTATTATCACGGCTGAAGTGTTCTTTATCTGTGTACTAGTGAGGTAATTTGATGTATCATTTTTGTAATGATAAGAGATAAGAGACGGTCGCGGTCTCGCGGCTTGTGGCTAGAGGGGGAAGGCGTGTTGCAACGGCGCGGTGTGAGTCCCGACTGGCCGGGCGGCGGGCGCGCGCTGCTGGCTGGAGCGCGTGGAGCCACGACGGCTGAGAGCTCCGCCGCCACCGCTCCGAGTGACGGTGGCGAGTGCCGAGTGACGCGCCTCCAGCATCACGCTTACACCCTTTATCTAACAGCGACGTTTGTTTACTAGGATGACGCACCGTAATGAGTTTACATGCGTTTTAATGAAACTATTTGCCGGTACTTACTTGGTAATTTATTCATATCATGTATTATTCCATCAAAATATACGTAGTTACTTAACTAATTAAATCTAATTTATTTTTGGCGTAGTGCATGCGTTAGTACGCAAATTAGAGGTGTGAACAAAGCTAATAGGTACGCATGTTGTAATGTATCTAACGTTTCTGTAAAAAAATAATATTACCAAATGAATCTTCAAAGGCTTTTACTGTTTACTTTTAGATTCAAATTAAAATATCTTGCATTAGTTTCCTTTTTGTAAGCGAGTATTTTTTTCCAACTACATAATTATCTGTTAGTAAAGTTAGGTGCTTGTTCAAAAATGTACATAGGTACTTATTTATGGAACAACCACCTAAAAACTCCTCTTTTTTCTATTTAGAGTTGTGTGTATATTCCTTAGATCATATTAAACGCACCCATGCTATGATTTACAGGCAACCAAGGGAGTAAGTTCTCTGTGGAAGTGGAATTGAAGGAAAACACCAGTCGCCTGAATGAATCACATCAGCAGCCTGTAAGTGCCCACTGCGGAACACTGTGAACCGTTCGACTGCACGGTTGGTGCGGTGGCTGGGCAACTGGCTGCCGCGCAACGGGTAGCGGGTTCGATTCTCTTTGTGCCACAAATTGTTGTTTCATGTGCATGTGAACTTTTATGTTTGTAAACGCACCCACGACACACGAGAAAATCTTAGTGTGGGACAACGTTTTTTAAATGCCCCTTTTCACAGAGAAAAGGCTTGAGAATTCTTCACCACGCTTGCTCAAAGCGGATTGGCAATTTCCTCACTTCAGCGTATATCGGTGGTGGTCTTCATATACGAACAGCTTAGCACGAACCCACACCTTCATGCATGAGAAGTGGGTGTCCTAAACCTCCGGGCCACCACGCACACGCCTCTATGAATAATATCTTAAAATTAGTGTTTACCTTCGCTTATTGATGGGATAGAGTGGCCATGGCCAACGAGCAGATGGATCGTTTGATGGTAAAGCAATCGACGCCGCCCAGGGACACCCGCAGCAGACGATTTGTAGATGTGTGCGTTACCCGTCCGTTAGAAGGGTGATTACGCCTTGCCTTTGTATTACGCTGGATATATGTGAAACATTCTTCTTTATGTACCTACTTTATGCAAAGTACATTGTAATTTTTAAACGACAATTCTTGCAAATTATAAAAACAAATAAATTATAACTTTCGTAAGACATACATTAATATATTATGTTTATCGGCTTACTCAAGTAACTTTTTGATGAGGAACGCGACGATGCGACGCAGCAGCGCGACAGTCGCCGCGTCGTGTGTCGCGGACGACGGAAAGCTGCTCATGAATATGAACCGCTTGAATCCCTTGAAACCAGTTGAGTCTTCGTTAAAGAGTTACATGAAAACATAATACCTAACAAATAAATTAAACACACACTTCTCAATCTTAGAGTAGGTAGATACCACATTGAGTATTCCGGATTCATGAATTCCAGGGGCATAGCTTGCCCCGAATCTGCCGTATCAATTATACGGGGTCCT
Organism: Spodoptera frugiperda; assembly: GCF_023101765.2. Lineage (NCBI taxonomy): Eukaryota > Metazoa > Arthropoda > Insecta > Lepidoptera > Noctuidae > Spodoptera > Spodoptera frugiperda. The sequence goes on along the minus strand of NC_064213.1, from coordinate 8,953,520 downwards.
GCGCCACGGGGCTCTTAACGTGCGTAAGGAAATAAAAACTTACAATTTTTTTATTTCATTTCAGAAATCACATTAGACCAAATAATATAATTAATTATTTTTTCCCTTTGTAAAGAATGAGTGTAAAAGTTGGCAGCAACTTTGGAAAAGTTAACGTCATTGTAACGTGTCCTTTAGGATGATATCGGCGTAGGTTTTAAAGTCGCTGTGACTAGTAAGAAATTGGGCAACACAGTGATCTACTTCCCACCATGTTCTCCTGATAAAGATGGCGACCCTTGATAGAAGATTCCCATCTACACTGCCATTTAGTTGGTAGTTCATCCCAGACATCTGTCAATGGCCTGCCTAAGCAATCAAGTTGGTAATGTTGACTTACCTATAGCAATGAAGCTAGATGGGTACTCTTTTCGTCAGTTATGAATGAAGAATGCCATTTAGAAATATATATTTCCGAAAGATTAATTAGATATCATTATTAAAATCTTGTACGCCTGGATCAGTCCAGGGGGTCTATTCTAATTCAACGAACAAACGAACTAACGAAAAAACTTCGCAGATTGCATAGTAGGTACACATAACTCATTTTCGACCAAAGTGTGGGTTGAGTTGAGTCCTTTCTGCTAAACTACGTCCAATTCTATTTATTGCGAACTTTCTTGAATAAAAATGACCGAATGAAATAAAAATAAATAAATAGATTTTAATTTGAAATTAAATATAAAACGTTATTTCAAGTAATTCTATTAGTAAATCAATAAAACCTACAGCCGAAGATTAAACGAAACTTCGGATTCGAGAACCGGAGTAGACCCCCTGGTACGGTAGTCTGTATTGATTTGCATTGTACGAAAATAGCTTAGAGCAAATAGATACTAGCGACATCTAGAGGAAACTTATGAACAAATATATTAAAACAGAATGTACTATTTCAATACCTTAAAAGTTACTTATTTATTCGATACATATATTATATTATATTTACAATGCTATTACATAATTATATTGTTATAAGGTATTAGGGGAACATTATTATATTCTGCCGGTTTGTATCTACTAAAAGATTATGTTATTAGTATTCCATAATTTCAAAAGATGGCGCTGTTCTCAATAGCATCATAATCGTCTGTTCTTTGTTTACTTGTTTCATTACATTTAACACAAAAAAAGACAATTTAACTTTCTGCGACTAAAAAATATAAATAGAAATTAAATAATAAAATATAACACAACGCAATTGATGAATTGGTATGTCATAAAGATATAACATACATATTTAGTTTCTTTGAAAAGTAAAAATATTGTCTATGGTGTGGGAGTTCCCGCAAATTGTATTTCAAATTTTAGAAGATAGCATACGTTATCACGGTTCCGTACTTCCGTATAACATTATAAAATTATAAGATTCTAGTAAAATTATGAATTGGCCATAGGTACATTAAATTGATTCGTTATATTATATTAATCTAGCTAATGTAAAGAAACGTTTGCAAATACGGCTTGCGCCGACTGTAATATTAAGTTTTCTCGTATTTTCGATTGCATAATTTAATAGTCTTTGTTCAAGTCTTAGGGTTCAACATAGGGTCACATTTTTAAATCCCCGATTTATTGTATTGCTTAGGTACTGACTTACTGGGTCCCATCTAGTGGCCCCTTAAGGTGCGCGTGGACCCCGTAACACCTAATAGTACAAGTAAAGCATTAGTTTACCTAGGTGCTCCTTCACACTAAGTAGTTCTTTTTTTTGAAACACGCCGGTAATCAAGTATACGTATCTGATGGTAAGCAATCGCCGCCGCCCATGGACACTTGAAACACCAGCGAAGTTACAAGTGCGTTGCAGGCTTTTTGGGAGTTAGGAATTTGAGTGTTGTTGTTCGGGAATCGGGGATTGGGAAGGGGGGAATGGGCCTCGCGCACACAACGAAACACAACGCAAGCGTGGTTTCACGTCGGTTTTCTGTGAGGCCGTGGTATCACTCCGGTCGAGCCGAGTTCTTATTTGAGATGGTTTAAGGGTGATTGGTCTTGGTCAAAACTTACTGATTATAAACCACCCCGTTCCAACTCCTGCTTTGAGCCGGAATCCTGGTAATCGGCAGATATCGTAAAATTTGCTTATGAAATTTGATTTTTTTATAGCTCCAAGGGTCAGTGATATTTTTTTATGGTATAAGCCAGTGAACGAGCAGACGGATCACTTAATGGTAAGATGACGATATTTTCACATTTTAAATACCTTTTCTTCAGCTTGATACCTCTAAAAAGGGTCGTGACAGATATACAGACGGAACATATTTATTTTAAACAAGTTATTACTACATAGTAAGTAAGACTCACGTTTCATTTCCTGATGAGTCAAATAGATAATGTAAATACATCCTAACACGTAATTCGTCATTAATCTTAGTAGGTAAATACCCGATCTATGTGTCAGCCAACACCAGATAAATGTACATCTTTAACAATTTTATTAGTATCTCCAGTGCGCTGAAGAGTTTGTTTGTTTGAATGCATTAATCTCTGAAACTACTGGGTGGATACACGTCACACCCAGACCCGAAACAACAATATTTGGATTACACAAAGAGTTACTCCGTGCGGGAATCAAACCCGCTACATGTTGCACGGCTGACGGTTGCCCAGCCACTGCATCAAATCATGATCTTAGTTTTATTTCAATAAATACATTTGATTTCCGTATTCCGTTGAAATAACTTTTTTGTGACGAGCAAACTCAACTAAATGAAATGAAAACAAAGAAAAATATTGTTTGTTTTTGAAAAGTGCATCGTTACTTCGGAACCATATTATATAACTATATAGTGTTGTACTATATTTCGAGGCTTCGTACTATATACTGTTGAAGAAATATATAGTACCGTACGCAAAAATACATACTATATTTCCGTACGCCCTTTGCAAAATAGTATAGGTAAAAATGTACGAACTGCAAATATGTGTCTAATAGGTATATTTCGTACTTTATTTTTAGATTACATCACATTTGTAAAAAATTGTCATACTATACGAGTATGGTAACAAAAAAATGTTGGCAATGTTCCATATTTTTTGGTTCACTTCAAATTTTCTGTACGTAGTTTATTTACTATAATTATTTAGAAATATTAACAGCTTCATACAATCGATGAGTAAACCTGAGTATTATTGTTAGATACGGAACCCTATTCTAGTCTCTGGTCCGTAGTTTCCCGTCTGACGCAAACGCCGCTATATAACGGAGGAGTGGGGAGGGCGTTGTTTCAGTATTCAGCTTTCGCTGACACTTGTGCTTCGTGCAGTTTTTATTCAGTGTCCATTTATCTCAATATTCTTTGTATTGGTGACGGTGAGTTATTATTCTTATTATATTATGTATATATTAGTGACGTAACGAACATTCACGAATGGGAATTCCTTTTTTGAATTCATTTTTGACATTCGCATTTGCAATTTTTCATGCGTACCTATATTGCGAATATGAACGTCATAAAGATAAGACAATTAAGTACAAAGAGGTCAATTAAATAGAGGGATAGTACCTATTCATTTCTTTATTCCAAAACCAAACTTTCTAATTAAACTATCAAACTATCTTGCATTAATTATAACGCTGTACCTATTTTTGGCGATCATTCAGTATTGTTCATAATCAACTATTCATTCCAACTTACCAAACCAAGAAAAATATGAAATCATCTTACTCATCAGCTGTCATTTTATTGTATTATTAATGTAAAGAAATTAGAATACATCCTATCCCCGTAAATTTTCCGTATCACCATACACATTCATTAAAATACATACATCCGCCATTTTGACTCTCACATACCAATCGACAGATATTCGCAGTTGAAGGCTACAGTGACTTGTAATTTTTTCGCGATTTGAGGCCGGCCGTTTACTTTATAGCGTGCAAGAAGTTAAAGACTAAAGTTTATTTTTGTCAAAAATTAAAATTCATATAAATGGCTAGTTTTTCATTTCCATCGCAAAGAATACCTAAAAATAAGGCGAAAAGCATCGGGGCACTTTTTGTCTAGGACTTCTGGTGCGCCTGAATGTCCCAAAATCCTTGCACAATCTGTCCCAATCTGAACTATTCCATAAAAATAATAGTAGAACAACTGATTGATACCATAATATGTTATACTAGCTTCCGCCCGCGACTCCGTCCGCGCGGATGTCGGTCTTCGCATGGAAGTTTTATTTCTCAATTTTGAGTAACTCTGGCAATGACATCTTATAAATATCTATTGATTGGACCCAAATACGGCGAGGCCCATAATAATTAAGGAGATCCCTCTATTAAGCTACTGCTGTTGAGCAGAATAAAACTGAAAAATAAAGATTTTTTTCTACGTATTTTTCCAGGATAAAAGGTAACCTATTTTATGCGCAGGATAATAAGATATAATTATACCAAGTTTCATCGAAATCGAACCGTTACTATTCACGTGATGCCTGAACATAAATAGACAGACAGACAAAAAAAAGTTATTCACATATTTGGGCTTGGTATCGATCCAGTAACAACCCCTGCTATTTATTTTGTCTATATTTTCAATGAACAGAATTGACCGTTCTACAGATTTATTATAATATGAATGAATGAATGAATGTGTTATAAACGTAAGAGTAGACAAATATAATCAGAAAGCTCCGAACTGCTAAGCTATCGGGAGTTATACGTGTTATTGTAAGTCAACCATAAGAGATAGACATTTGCTGTCGTGGAATATTTTTTAAACAATTTTAAGGAGAACATTTCTGTCATACATTATTTCTGTGTAGCTTTAACCATTAAGGCTGCACACGCGACGGAAGCTTAAAAAATGGAGTAAGTTCTCCTGTTTTCCCAACATTTCCCTTCACTGCTCTGCTCCTATTGATCGTAGCGTGATGAAAAGTATACTATAACCTGCCCAGGAGTATGAAGAACCATTGTACCAAGTTTCGTTGAAATCTGTCGAGTAGTGGTTATTTCTATAAAGAACATACAGACAGACAGACGACAGACAGACAGACAGACAGACAGACATACAGACAGACAGACAACAGACAGACAAAATTTTTTCTGATTGCATTTTTGGCGTCAGTATCGATCACTAATCACCCGCTGATAGTTATTTTGGAAATATATTTCATGTACAGAATTGACCTCTCTACAGATTTATTATAAGTATAGAAGAAGAAGATAGATGAATGAATGAATGAGATTGTTATAAACGTAAGAGTAGAGAAATATAATCAGAAAGCTCCGAACTGCTAAGCTATCGGGAGTTATACGTGTTATTGTGAGTCAACCATAAGAGATAGACATTTGCTGTCTTTTTGTTTTTAAAATTTTAAGGAGAATATTTCCGTCGTATATTATTTCTGTGTAGCTTTAACCATTAAGGCTGCACACGCGACGGAAGCTTAAAAAATGGAGTAAGTTCTCCTTTTTTCCTAACATTTCCCTTCACTACTCTGCTCCTATTGATCGTAGCGTGATGAAAAGTATACTATAACCTGCACAGGACTATGAAGAACAATTGTACCAAGTTTCGTTGAAATCTGTCGAGTGGTTTTTATTTCTATAAAGAACATACAGACAGACAGACAGACAGACAGACAGACAGACAGACAGACAAAAATTTTTCTGATTGCATTTTTGGCGTCAGTATCGATCACTAATCACCCGCTGATAGTTATTTTGGAAATATATTTCATGTACATAATTGACCTCTCTACAGATTTATTATAAGTATAGATAGTTACAGCTATGGGGAATAAAGTTTTGTTTGTAATTAATTTCAGATCACAATGGGTGATCTTGCCGCAATCGCCGTGAATCTTATCGGAGGCATCGTGCTGTACGGTACGGGTGGACTCCTGCTCCCTATCGTGTCGCCGTTGTTGGGTTTCAGTAGCGCTGGCATCGCTGCTGGCTCACTGGCTGCGACTGCGCAGGCCTACTACGGTAACCTGGCCGCCGGCTCCATTATATCGCAGCTTACAGCTGCAGCTATGGTTGCCCCCACACCGTAAGTATACTCAAGTAACGAGAAAGATTATACACACTTATACTTCTTCTACAATTCTACCATTTCTTTCTAAACTATTATAACTGTGTTTAAACGGTACAAATATATGTATAGACAAATTTTCCTCTGGAGCTCTCGTCAACGATTTCTGTTACTGATAAAAGTAAATTAGGTACAATAATAATGTGTATTACGACTGCTCAGAGTAATAACTGAAATGTTTGTAAGTTGTTAAGCACATTGAAAATAATATATAACGAACCTTTTTCTTTTTGTTTCAGTTAAACTTTCACAACATTCACAATGTTTCAGTGAACATGTGAAATAAAGGTGAAATACAATGGATTAATTTGTTTTTTTTGTCTACCTACATATTATATCTTATTTTTAAAAAGTATTCAACCTCATTTAACACTATTTTTACCTACTTTTCTTTATTGAAAAATAAATAATATCATTTAGATCCCTAGTTATAATTTGGTCCTTGAAAACCCAATTGCTCAATATTAAATAAATAGCGCAATTAGTTGTACTTGATTATCGTGACAAATGTACTATATACAGGGTTAAAGGTTAAGTCGACCTAAATCCTTTAAGACGTGATAGTTTACATCATTCCTGACTGATTTGACCATGGGACCCCATATCCCAAACTTAACCGTTTTCAAATTATCGGCATTTCAACTTTTTTGATAAAATTTCCCATTTTTTTGGCTATTTCTCCCTTGTTTTGTCTTTGGTGGCTAAATTTTGTTTTGTTTTTACTTTTTTGTGTAGTAGATTAGTTGCTTTATTATCTTAAACACTAATAAAACTGTAAATAACTGTACCAACGGAGTCGTAGCAGACGATCGAATGTTAAAAAAAGAAATAAATTTGTGATAAGTTGTTTTTCTTTGTAAGATATTTAAAAAAAAGTCTATGACAACTGTGCTGCAAATGTGTGTTAAAATATCTACAATTCTTCAGCTTTCTGATAACCTATAATAATTTGAATTCTTTGCCAAAACATTGATGAAGTACTACAAGGTAGTAATAAGAATATCGATATTTAACCTTTTGAACGCCAATGGCATGTATAGATGTCATGCGCAAGCGTGCCCTGTGCGCCACCGACATCTATAGATGCCAAGAAACAGATCACAGAGAAAAACAAAATAAACACATTAAATCATTACTTTCACGTGTTTTATTGATGTATCTTAAGAACTGAATACCCAGTTATTACATAATTGTACACAGTGAACAAAATTGCAATATAGTTATTCTAATATTTGATTGATAAAAACAACTTAAATATCGGCTAAAAAAGCATGTTCTCTCGCGCCAATGGCATGTATACATGCCTACTAGTGATGTAGTGTAATTCAAGTAATATTAAAACTTCAGCTAAATGACTCGCTTATTTTTTGTAATAACTATTAAAAAGTATATATATAACCTTAGTCTCTGAGAAAAAAGGTAAACTCGTGACGTCGTAAGCGCGTGCCGTGTTTTTAAATGCGGGGAAGTTGCAAAAAATATTTTATCTAGTACCTACATTATAATTGCAAAAATGGCGAGTGAAGAGGTTTATAGTACAGAAGAACTATTGCGCATTCTAGATAATTATAAAATATTTTTGTAGGTTACTATCAACATCAGAAATTTTTGTTATTGATAATAATTATAGATAATATACAATTTAGTTTTAAATTTTACAATTCCAAGACTGTTAGTGAGCATAATGTTTTATAGGTACAATTGTTGATTTTTATATATTTTTAAGTTTCACGTAACCTTTTTCAATTACAAGGCTGTTAATGAGCATAATAAATAAATACGATTGTTGATTTTTTATATTTTTAAGTTTCATGTGACATTTTACAAATACAAGGCAACTATTTTAAGAATATGAAAGTGTATAAATAATATCACTAAAATCTACAGATTTTTTATATACCTATATAGATATTATAGATACCTATTTAGCAGTTTTCAAATTTGATTACCTAATACATAAATGAACTCGATAAGTTACATTATTCAGCTAACTACATCCCTAATCATAAACGAGAGATTAAAAAAATGGATAGTTGCCCGCGCCATTGGCATGTATACATGCCAATGGCGCGTAACTGATAGATAATAGTGCTGTAACTTGCTGCAATTTTATATGTATTTTTGTGTCTCAAAAGGTTGATATTTTATTGATAGTTGCTATTAATGTGGTCTTAAGTTTATTACAGTGGGAGATTAGGTTAAATAAATATTCTTTTTATGTTATAAGCAGTTTATTCAAAAAAATTCAGACGAAAATTATTACTCACTTTGGTTTATCGATAACATTTTGGAATCCCTAATATTTTCAAGGTTATTTCGTTGAATTTGTGTCTTGGCGTGGAGGGCACGGCGAAGCGTTTATGCTCTGGCGGTCAAAAGGTTAAGCTTCAAATGACAATGCCAGAATATCTATAGAGCTTTGCCCCACCAAAAATATATTGTACAGGCATACCAAATGTAGCATTCTATTGCTGCTCTATTAGTGATAACTAAATACAGGATTAAAAGCCTTTAGAGCTTGCGGTTTCTATATAAATCTAAGAACAAAATATTACATTTAGGTTAGGTACCAGTTTAGATTAATTGCAGTTATAATGGTAGAAATAATTAAATTAAGTGCTTTATATTATTACAATGCTATCATAGGGTGTTTAGCTATGAAAGGAAGGAATGTCATCACCAATATCACCTTTAGTAATCCTACTTTTCATTCATAGCCATAACGAAACAACAATGTAAACAGAACAGACAGAGCGAATGTCAAATAATGACTTTTTGACATAACTGACACAAGCACGCCAATGACGTTTCGTTACATCTGATCACTTACGTTCAAATACGAAATAATAATTAGAATAAGCATTCATTATAATATATATTATAAAAATAAATAAATTAACTAACAGTATGTATTTATACCAAATTCATATTAAAATCCGTACACATTACATTAATAAATCTTTTTTTATTGAATGACTCGTTTTGTTCCTTGTGCAAGCGTACTAAGAAACGCAGATAGTCGCGATAAATACAGGAAATAGGCCTTGGATTTTTTAGATTCTTTTTATTTCCTAATTTTTATCCGCAACCTTATTAAAATAATAATTAAGTAACCAGGGGTCTTATTTTCATTGCATAATATTGATTAATTTACATTTCTTGTACATTGATGAAATTAAGTGGGGCAGGATCTGGCATTGTCATTTAACTTGAGTCAGATAACAAAATAAAACAATCGAAATAGATAACAAATGAGGTTTATTATTTATTTTTACAGTACATGTTCCACATGTCCGCCCCTGTTTCGCACACATACACGTATTCTGTGTCGTAGGCCACTTTTTACCACACCAGTCGTTAAACCAATTATTTTTTGTCTCAAAACATCAATATTTTGTATTGGGTTCGGTTTATTATACACCAAACTTTTCATGTGACCCCACACATAAAAATCCATAGGGGTCAGGTCTGGACTTCTAGCTGGCCACGGTACAGGTCCGCTTCTCCCGATCCACTTATTGGGATAATTAATTAGACATGTGGTTTCAACACGACGGGTGCCCCGCGCACTTCAGAAGGAGTGTCAGGGAGTGGCTGAACACTAATTATGGACTATAATTAATATTAATATTAAATATCTTACAAAGAAAAACAACTTATCACAAATTTATTTCTTTTTTTTAACATCGATCGTCTGCTACGACTCCGTCGGTACAGTTATTTACAGTTTTAGTGTTTAAAATAATAAAACAACTAATCTACTACACAAAAAAGCAAAAATAAAACAAAATTTAGCCACCAAAGACAAAATAAGGGAGAAATAGCCAAAAAAATGGGAAATTTTATCAAAAAAGTTAAAATGCCGATAATTTGAAAACGGTTAAGTTTGGGATATGGGGTCCCATGGTCAAATCAGTCAGGAATGATGTAAACTATCACGTCATAAAGGATTTAGGTCGACTTAACCTTTAACCCTGTATATACAATATACATTTAAAAAAGAATAGTGTAAATACCTATGAATACACCTCTCTACATATCGGTAGAGGTACGTACTAAACATTTTCTTACAAAAAAAGTTGTAGTCATTGATTCATGCCCGAACTTCCTCCTTATTTAGTCCACTGTTTTACTACAATCAAGTGAGAATAAAATAACATTTTAAGTAAATGGTTTATTTAGCGTTTACATGGAGGTCATAATAGAGTCCTTTGAGGTCGAGAAGCTGCTGATGGGTGCCCGCTTCGGCAACGCGGCCCTTGGCGACCACACAGATAAGGTCGGCGTCACGGACTGTACTTAACCGATGTGCGATAGTAATACAAGTACGTCCCGCAGTAGCTGCGTCTAACGCCTCTTGTACTACCTATTAATGATCATTTGAAATGAATTTTTTTCTGTATGTATCCATCATTAACTGATGTGAATGTTACCGACCAAACCCAATTTTAGTTTGGTCTAGACAAAACTAATTTGTCCTAATATTATAGTCTGCACAATCGAAGAAGTCAACTCTGATTGTTGCCATGTAGTGGGAGGTAAATAAGATCGGTTGCTGTTTATCACCGATTCCTAAGTCATACCGAGTAAAAAATATTACAGGTCGTTATGACTGGATTACAAAATATAATAATATCTCAAGAACTTTCGAAATAGCATGAGACTGCGCAGGCATTGATAGATCAATGACATAAGGACAAAGGGTTTTTGAAAGATCCACACCATTATACACAACATCAAAATATAGGAGAAATATATTATGTATCAAAGAATACCTATAGATATATAAGGAAAAAGTTCGAAAGTAAATAAACATATTAATTAAAAAACTAATAGGTAGGTACAATAAAGAAAATCGACACCATTAAAAACGGAAATAGGGTTATTTTATTATGCGACTATAATAAGAAAGAAACTGAATGAATCGTTCTTATATCGTTCTTTTGCTGTATTATACAGTAAGGAGATTACTCATATGACTTAAATGTAATCTCAAGTATTACTGTTCCACAGAAGCACAATACAACTAAATATTTCATCGAAAATCGAATAAAAAAAAAACAAACAATATTTATATAATATATGCTCTTTTTGGCTTACTCAGCCTATATCGCTCGTATATCATTGGCCAAGACGATAACAAATATGTGGTTTAAATTAAGATCATAAGAGGTCTCTCCACAGGGTACAATTCTTCAGAAAACACCTAGGAATTTTGTTCAATGCGAGACTGTTTGAAAAGTGAGTACATAGGTACATTTTGCTCTCATTTTAGCTGGACGGTTTTGAAACGTTGAATGTGAATTTTTGGTTTTATAAATCGACGTTCCAGCACGTTCAAAACAAATTATAGCGGTACATATATAGACAAACGTCAGAGCTGAGATCTTAGATTGCGCCGACTATAGTTTAAAAATATTTGAGAATATTTTAGGTATCTGTGTAACAATTAAATACATCAAAACATGTGGTTTCACCTTTTCACTTTCAGTGTCCAAAGCACTAGTAGCTTCGTCGAGCAAAAGGATTTGTGGATGTCGAATGAGCGCTCGGGCGATAGCTACCCTCTGTTTTTGTCCACCTGATAACTGCATGCCTTTTGCACCAATATTCGTATCGTAACCCTGATAAATTGAAGCAGTATAGAATATAAATAGCAGTGTGGTAGGTGTGAGTATAGTAACGAACATGTGAGCACGCAATGTGGCCTTAGATTTATAATGCATCGACTCACAAATTCAGCAAGCAACATATACTTATAAATGTGTGAACATGAGTACTATTTACTTATATAGATGTTATTATGACATGATCTTACCTGTGGTAGAGATACGATAAAATTATGTATGTTAGCTTGCTTAGCAGCTTCGATGACCTCTTCATGAGTTGGAGAGCGCATGTAAGCCCCATACGCTATATTCTCGGCAATGCTGTAGTCAAAGAGCACGGGTTCCTGCGAAACCAGCCCGAAGCACTCGCGAGCCTCCGACAAAGTCAACCCCGCCAGTGGAATATCATCCAAACACTACGAAATAACATGAATTTTTTTACGTAAACTTCGAAATCGAATTGACGACCGACCGATGACATGATTGTCGTTTAAAGTGCTGATGGTGATGAAGACCTGAGTAACTTACAACGGATCCGGCATCAGGATCGTAGTATCTTTGCAGAAGTTGAATTACTGTACTCTTGCCACATCCACTACGTCCAACCAAAGCGATTGTTTGACCTCTGTGTATCTACGAAGGAATATAGAGGAAAACCTTATAGAAGTTGGATAATGATGATTATTCTGTAACGTAACACTTGAAAAAATTAAAAAAAATCTCCAATTAAGATTCCTTCGAGAATTCGAGATCATGGTAACACAAATGACAATAAAATTTAATTTTGTAGAACAAATAAAAATTCCCCTTTATTTTCGCCAACCCGTAATAGTAGTCGCAAATATACTTATATCTACGCTAGCAAAGAGGCAATATTTATTGTGTTCTTCTCCCAATTATTTAACTAAATTTTATCCTTTACGAAATGTGCTAAGATCTAGTGGTAACAAATACATAGTTTGCCCCATCCATACCTGTAAGTCCAAGCCTCGTAGCACATGTACACCCGGTCTAGTCGGATATCTAAAATGCACCGCTTTTAAACTCGCCTCGCCTTTGGATTTCTATGAACATCATAAACATAAATTAGATATTTCATTACTCAAATGTATGGAGCTCCTGCAGCACCTGTACCTACATATACACTGTTTAGAAAAGGCCTCAAAATTGAGATGCCTTTAGAGCAGGGTTCTCCAAACTATGGGTCGCGACCCACTGGTGGGTCGCAAGCGAATTTTCAGTAGGCCTTGTCTGCAGAAAGACACACTAGCCAACCGTTCTGTATTTTATTTATCATATAGGTAACGGTTTAAATCCCTGAACATGGGTCCTGAATTTAGGAACTTAATTTAGATAAGTCGTAATCCAGAGAACTTTGGGTACCACTGCTTTAGAGAATGACTTTGTCAAACTGCGAGTTTATTACGAAACACCGTACACAATTCTACACCCATATTATATGTACTTAAAGTTAGAAACTCTGTTAAAGCATCGTCCTCGCTCAACCGCGTCCACGAGAAGTGGGGGCAACAGTGACGTAGTAGCGCAACGGCTCGACCGTATGCGCCGAGTCCAGAGGTCAATTTCCTCCTACGCACCGATCGCGCGCACATCGTATCTTGCCTTTTTTATATTTTTAATTTAATTGTAATCAGTGTTTCCTAAGTTCATTATATAGCATATTATACAGTCCACTTTTATTATTTACTCCACCTGCTGAGCTATCGTCGCAACAAACTCAATAGATTCAATGCACGTCCAATAGTTTGCAATAAGCGTCTATGAACTCATAAGATTAGGACCCCGTCCTACATATCAATGCTGAAATAAAAAAGTCTTACAAAGGGAGAGACAAGCGGTGTAGCTGGATCACATATTTGTGGTTTGGATTCAAGTAGAGCTGTGATCCGTGTGGCTGCACTCACACCCTTTTCGAACTCTGGTGTGAACGTAAACGCATTCTGCGCCTGACCTGACGCCATTTGCAACGATTGAGTTGTTCTGGAACATAACATCAATTTTAACCTGACGCGTCAACCATATTTCTTCTGGTTGCTACATATCCAAATGAAAAATCTTATGTCACACGACACATTTTCTAGGTATTGAGTGGTTTGAAAAAAAGACAATTTATACTTACACTTAATACTCCTAATATAGGTAGCTAGATATACGAAGGTTTTAGCTTTGGTTTTTAGTTAACTTAACGTATAAGAACTACCGTACATGCAACTTACATCAAAATATGTTCATAGGCGACTCCTTCCGAAACTATGAGATGCCCCCCGTAAGTAAGTGAAGCAGCGTTGATAAAGTTAAATATGGAGCGCGACAGTCCGTTGACGAGGCCGCGACAGTGAGCGGCCCTCTTCGCGTCGGCAAGCGCTGGTGCCAGTTGTTTCACGTACTCTTTGACGAACATATGCTCCCGACCGAGACACACAACCGTGCGCACATTCGACACCGCTTCTATCGCGATCTGATCAATATTACATATGTTAACGTCTTTCTTTCTTCAGTTAAAATCATACTAACCTACAAGATCAAAATATATCACCTTAGTGCTACTTTCCAACGCCTTAGCGTTTCCATAAGATTCTCTCCTGGTGGCTTTGATCTGTTGGACTACGACGAAGATTATGAGGGGCAGGAAACAAAGCGCGACCAGTCCCAAGCGGTACTCAAACAGCATGGCAAGCACCAGCGCCAGCCCCACCGAACCGATGCCTTGCAAACATGTGCCGATGCGCTGACCTGTTGCCTAGAAACGGAGATCCGCTGAATATAAGTATTAAGATTTTTGAAGACGGCTTAAATCACTGTTGATTATATTACGACGTACGTAGATGCGTAGATATAACAATGCCTACTGGTATCCACGTGGCTTGCGCAGACGAGAGCAAAACCACGGAATTTTTCTTTCTTCCAATCTCTCAAGACTCAAGGCCATCATAGATCTCTATCTCCTATCTCCTATAAATTGTATGAACTAACCCACGCACTAAGATTCTCAAAGGATTAGTAAACATTTTTTTGATCACTTTTGTCTTTGGAATCCCCTTCTACACAGGCCCTTCGTGAAAAATAAAAAATATTCTACCATTTTTTGGTAATTATTTCCAATTACTCACACCCTGTACGTAAGCTGCCTCAGCAGAGAGTTTGGCACATAAAGCGCCGGTTGAGTTGCGTCGCTCGTCAAAAAATCCGATGTGCTGTTGAAGCATGTGCTCGAACATCTGTGTCCGTAGCCTTTCGGTCAGGTGTGCGCCGGCAATGCCGAATGATACCGCCTACGGTGAAAATATGTCACTCAGGCTCGTGTTGGTAGATATAAATAAAAAAGCACTTTGTCCGTATTATCAATGGTTCACAAATTCAGAGTGGATGAAAATAAATAAAATACTTACTGTATGAGTATCTAATTAACCCAACCGTTTTATGATTACAAGATCACATACACGTAATGATGTAAATAACTAAATATAGGAATAATATAACTTAATAAATAATGTGGAACGTTATATAAAAACTCACTTCAATCAAATTTGAGGTTCCCATAAGTAACCCAATGAGTATGCATAATATCGAAACTTTCTTCACTTTATCCATTAATTTATTTGGATCAGATTCTGACATAGACTGAAAAAAAATCAATTAGGTAGATAGGTAGTATGATTTTCGTAGACTATTTCCTACTGACTCATGTTATAAAAATTAAATAGGTACCTACCAGAACAGTCAACATGACTATCATCTGGAAGACGCGTTTATCGTACCTGGGGCCTTAGTCTACTATTACAATTGTGTCAGAATGGTCGATCACTGAGCAGTGCAAGAGGGATGGAGCTATGTAGGTTGTATAGCTCCATCCATCTTGCACTGCTGGGGCGATTTAAATGAAATCAGCTGGTCTTCTCGCGGTTTTTGGTCA
The DNA here is from genome assembly GCF_023101765.2 of Spodoptera frugiperda. Lineage (NCBI taxonomy): Eukaryota > Metazoa > Arthropoda > Insecta > Lepidoptera > Noctuidae > Spodoptera > Spodoptera frugiperda. The sequence goes on along the minus strand of NC_064213.1, from coordinate 8,937,903 downwards.
CCGAAAGGTCTACCAAAGGACTCCCTAAAGACTATCTAATAGAAAACAGCTACGTACCCCAAATAAATCTCCAAACACCAGAATAAAGAGTGGCATCGAGAATCCAATGACTACAGAGCAAATGGTACCAGCCACCAAATACTTCCATTCCTGTGATTTCATGGCCAATACGCGCCAGAAAGATATAGGGCGCGCTTTGTCCGAGTCCTCTTCTTCCAGTGGCTTAAATATTCGTAAATAATATTGGCAAATCTTTAATAGTTTTCAGCCCATCGTTTTTGTGCTTACTGAATGGTTCCATGATTGAATGTCCAGTAATTTGTCACTAGCAAATTCTTTAAAGTTCTTACTAGTGCGTCTATTTAGCAGTGAATTCATACGTGACTGAATACGAAAACTAATTAAAGAAGGGTAGCTTAATTTAAACACAGCCAAAGGAAATTCAAATTCTTAAGTAGGTACTAAAGAGAATTTCGAAATTAAAAAAGCCAATTTTATAAAATTAACTTACTTGATCCATCATTTCCTCTTTGCTGGCTTCTGATGCACCAGACTCTTCTCTCAATATAGTTTGATCTATATAAACAAAATCACTTAAATATTTCTAGAATATATCAAATCTTTTAAAGTGTAGCTCTCAGTATGTGTTTTATGTTGCATCTGTGCTGCATGAGCATTTATGTGCCGGCGGGAAATAAATGTTCATGCAACATGCTGCAAGTGCAAATACATTCCCACAGCGGAACAAAAACTGATCATTTACCAAGTTGTTAGTAACTCCTGATTCTATTCTTTCTATATAAAATAATTTTGTATAAAAGAAATCCAATTAAATTCTGTTTTAGCACAACAAAAAAAAAAGAACGCAGATTACAATCTAAAATACAGCAAAATATAAAGATACCTAACCTTCTCTAGCAGCAAGATTATCTGGTTCTTGTATCGACACCATTTCATAGTAATGCCCTTTATTTGCCATGAGCTCCTCGTGGTTGCCACTCTCCACTATTTCTCCGTCTTGGAATACGTATATCAGACCCACATGTCGGATTGTGGACAGCCGGTGAGCAACCACCAGCGTCGTCCGACCCTCCGCAGCCTGTCAGTTTCAAAAACCTATTTATTTTAACATTTGAATTTTGGACAAATATTTAAATTTTATGCGGTACAATATTTGTTTCTCCTTCTACACAGTATGACAAGTCACAGAAATTTCTCTAGCAACTAGTGTACCTTATTGTAATGATTATAATAACAAAATAATTAAGTACTTAAAATATATTTCATGTAATTTGGCTTTGCGTAGGTATTTACGGGATACTCCTAAAGACAGAACTGTTGTGGAAGAAACCTTATCGAGTGCAAGCTGCACTTTTGCTTCGGAAGCGGTGTCTAGTGCACTTGTGGCCTCATCCAACAGCAACAGTCGAGGTTTACGGACCAGAGCGCGAGCTATCGCGATGCGTTGCTTCTGCCCACCGGACAATGATGCACCACGCTCTCCCACCAGCGTGTCGTAGCCCTAATACAATAAATTTCATAAAAACTCAACCTTAATTCTTAGCCTTCAAATAAAGTTATTGAAAAGTCAACCTTCTAAACCATCCAGCCAAATATTGTTTCTTTTGAAACAATGGTAACCCATATTGCATAATGAAATACTTATGTAGTGAGTTAAAGAATTTTCGACAATTGTGCTATTGCCAAATGCCTGATACTAAACATCATGTCAACTAAGAATCGAAATCAAACAACCGAGTAGTAAATTGCAACGGATAGCCTCTTACGATTGCAACCGCTCCACCAACACTTAACGTACCTTGGGCAGTTTTGTGATGAAGTCGTGAGCGTTTGCCTGCTCTGCGGCAGCTTGTATCTCTGCATCAGTAGCGTCCTCACGTCCGTAGCGAATATTCTCCCGGACCGTGTTATTGAACAGCACCGGCTCTTGTCTCACCAACCCAATCTGTGACCGCAGCCATCGAACTGATAGCTCACGCACGTCTATATTATCCACACACACCTATTTCGTACAAAATTTTATCATTTCTACTACATTTATATCCATTTATTTCTACATTTCTACTACATCACTAAGTATTTTTTGCTTAAAACAGTAACAAACATTGCCAAAGAATTTCGCATTTATAACATTAGCATGGTTTCAATTTAAATATAAAAAATGTAAATACTTAGGTTATAAAATTCCTCTACTGCTTTAATGTTGGGTTGAAACCAATGACTATGGACGACGGAAATAATTACTACCACTTTAACAAATAACTGAATGTTCTCTATGTAAATACTCACACTACCACTGACCACATCATAGTATCGGGATATAAGCTGAATTACAGTAGACTTCCCAGATCCTGAATGTCCAACTAGTGCAACCGACTGCCCCCGTTTCACGGTCAAACTGACACCTTTTAAAACCTACAATAGCAAAATAAATGTAATTGATACCCTCTCTATACGAAGATAAAACTAAAATGGAGTTTAAAATAAGATATCAACGAACAGGCACATCCGGTCTAGATGGATACTGGAACACCACATTTTTCAATTCGATTGTCCCTTCAGCTGTATGCGGTTTGAATCCTCTGTCTAATAAAGGATTAATTGTAGGAACATTTTGCAAAAGATTGAATATCTGAGCCCCTGCACCACGAGCCAAACCAAATGACCGCATTAAAGATCCAACAATACCAAAGTTTCCAAGAGCTGTCATTACACCAAAAAATACCTGAAAAGAAAGAGACCTAGCTAAGTTTTTACCTATACGAGCATTTCAAACATAGAATAGTACGTTAATTCTCACCGAAAACATGACATCAGCGTTATAGTTTTCGGGGTCATTAATTACGAGGTAAATTCCAAAATAGAATGACAACGCATAGGAGCAGAAAACACAAAAAAATAGAAATGCCATTGAGAGTCCTGTGAAAAATTCTGCAAATCAGAAAAACAAATTAATAACGTTTTAAAACAACATGAACCCTTGTCTCATCGGAAAGTTGTTACATACTTACCCTTTTGTATATAAATCTTCTTAGCAGCAGCCAGAGGCTTTTTGTACCTTTCTAACTCTTTCTTCTGTCCATTAAAAGAATATACAGTCCGAATAGAGCTCAATACCTCCTGAGCAACAGAACTAGCTCGACCAGTCTCTGCTGCTTCTTTTTTATACAGACGATCTGCAATCTAATTGAGAATCAGTTATGTTGCATGCCTGAAGACCAAGCTCGATCCGAAAATCGAAACCAGGATTGGTTTGGACAGTCACACTTTACGAATGTATTATACCAAATGGGTACGAAAATGTAATAACATGAACGAGTTCGCTTATTACATGTGCATACTGTACCTATATGACCGAAATCAATAACCGATTCCAATCGAAAATCTTCAGATTAAGATCGATTTTTGACAATAAATGTTTGGAGTTTCAAGCAAAAACTTAGATCGATCCAGAAAATTCGGAATTCGATCGGTTTATTTCGGCCGTTGGCCGTTGGTCAGTTAATACGTACTCGCCCAGTTATGCCTACAAGTATGAACGTCACAGGTGTGGTTGTCAGACAGAGCAACGCAAGCTTCCATCCCTTCATCATAGCCATGACGATGCATCCAATGGCTGTGGTCGAACTGTACGCGAAAGATGACACCTTGTCGCCAATACCCTCTTCTAATTTTATTACATCACTAGAAAAATTAATTCATTTAGTCTTATAGTGGGAATAAAACGTGGAAACCAGATAGGTAATCGTTCTTACTCCGCCATTTTCGACGCAAAATCTCCTGTTTGATTTTTATCAAAGTAAGCAAAATCTTGATTTAAAGCTGCCGTTAAATATTCTTCCCTGATTTTAAATACCTGTGATGGTGGTAAATACAATTGAGGTTAGGACGTTACTTAGCTACCGACTGAAGAATAAAAAACAACCACTCAGAACACAAACGTTACAAGTTTAAACAGTCATTGGCTATTTTACCTGATTTATTGCCGTTACATTCATTAGTGCAGACCCCAAATACACACAAACGAAGAGAAGTACACCAACACATGAGTATGTAACACCAAATTTGTGCATTTTAGAGAGAAAGGCTTCGTCATCTTGTGTGCCTGCTTGCACTGCCTTGTCGTACGTTATCATATTTTGAAACACACCCGCCACTAAAGTTATAGCGTATGGCAGTGTGACTCCAGCAACTAAAGATGCTAGTATTGATATAGATATCAAAAATTTATCCAACTTTGTCGAAAATCTGTACTGGAAAAACCATAAAATATGATATTCTATATGAACAAATGAACTCTTAGTGAACAGCAATTTGTACGAGGATATTAAGGCTTGAAAGGAACTTGTTTGACTATCCATAGAAATGTGATATTAATGAAGTTAGCTATTATGTATATTTATGTTAACACTATTATTTGGCATAATTTGATGCCAATCTATGAGAATTAAGTAAAAAATGTGACTGTACCAAAGTAAAATAAGAAATAGATGGTGCAACCGATTTTGATTCAACTTCTTTATTCTCCCTGAAAAGAATATAATAATATTATAACAATGTAGGTAAGCAACTATGTAAATAATTACCTAACAATTGTTTCTTAATTTTTTTGGGACTTGGGAAAAAAGTTTGTATAAAGGTATACCGCAGGCCTGATTTAGACCTAAAGGTCTATACAAAAAGCAATTAATTCATCATCGAATTTATAACAAGAATACAAATTAAGGATGAAAATATAGGTAACTGTGGCTTCTTAATACCTATGATATAGGAAGTAGGTAGGTAATTGTTAGCATTAAAACATACTTTTTATCTTTCTTCTTCGTTTTTTTGCTATGGTGATGTGCCATTTCAGATCGATGATTCGACTTACTAATTACCTAATCTAACAACAAGATATACATGTTTTAAATCATTTTACTGTCCTATCTCTATAGCACTGTGAATATAGTGGAAAAATAAATAGTGAATTCTAATTTAAGGTGCGTTTATAGTTTCACAGAAGCCAAAGAAATAATGCTGTCAGGATGTCAAGAACGGTCATCCGAAATGTCATGTCATGATAATGTTTAAAATATAGACTATAAATAAATACAGAATTGTCTTTTACACAAAGACAATAATTTAGCTTAGTATAAAGGATGTATCTAGACTAGATACTCACCAAAAACACCAACACGTAGTAAGGTAGGTGATAGGTGCCTACTACTGTTAACCTAGTGACCTAGTATCAAAATTAATATTTAGGTATATGTATGCCATCCATCGCCATTTTCTTTATCATATCCGCCACAAAACGTCCACTGCTGAACATAATATTAGGCCTAATGACGGCCAGATCCGTCGATGGAAGTAACTATTATCATTTACGGGATTTACCTACGCTTATTTTTTTTTAAACCATTACATATTTTATTTGAGATTTAAATGTCGGAATAGAACCTTGAATTGAGGGAAATAAAAATCAAATCACCTTATCCTGTTTCGACGGCATTCGGTGTCCGAATCTATTAAGACCGAAAAGGAGAACTTAATATGGCCCATATTACACCAAATTAATAAATTACATCCTTGAACTTTTACTTAAAAATAAACCATAACTTTAATTAACATTAGTAATAACATTTGCTTCATAAAATTAACAATCTACGATTTGAATTCCCGCCATTGATGACGAATAAAAAACACAAAACGACCTACAGATAACTTACAATATTGTCTATGGAGTGATATAGATAATTTTAAAGTTAGGATATCTACGTAAAAGTAGGTATTTATTGGACTTACATTATTTATCATAAAAGTATTTTTACGTATTATTTATTACGTGTTGTTTACTCCAATATTAATTTAGTTACTTTGCCAAACAACCTTGATTACCTTGGTACTGCAAGTAAGGCTCCATCTATTATCAAAATTATCTGTTCTGAAGTGGGAGATAACCTAATCAACAAGTTGTCAAAATTAATAAGAAAGGAAAAGCGCATCTATTGAAAAGAGATAAGATTGAAAATACACATGTATTTGTATTTACCTATTAGTGATAACGACAACTTCTAGATAAAGCTATTAAAAGGTAGATGATAGAAAACAAAGTTTTTGTCAAGATATTTAGTAAATTGTGAAATTGTTTGTAAGGTTGCCAAAGCTATTTCATTAGCAGCTAATTAATTAAATACCTAAGTAGCAAGAATTGACAAATGGTGCTGTCCAGGAAATACGTTGTACAAACTCCTTTCGTAGGAGAACCTAAAAAAAGTAATTTCAAAATTGTAGAAGAGGATCTTCCTGCAGTTGAGGAAAATGGTAAGTGTTGTTTGCCTATATCATTGAGTTAAACCTACAATATAATGATTTGTGTAAACTGTTTACAACACTGATTGAAGGTAGTTTAATAACCCTAAGCAAGTACCAATGTAAGTACCGACATTTATAAGAGTAATTAATTAGTAAGATTTATAACTTAATTTATAAGAGTGACAAAAAACACTGGCCCTACTGGAATCGGCTTATTGCCGCGAGAACAAAGGCGTCATGCATTTCTAAATGCTCTACAGTCGGTGACATTGGCGCTGGCGCACCTTCTGATGGAGCAGGTCGGCTCGCCCATCGTGTTGCTGGGCTGATCCAGTAGGGCCAATGTAATGTATGTAATGTAATAACATATTGCATATTTTATTGTATATGTAGTGTAATTAAGTACATTGTGTAGAAATATTAGTGGTTAGTGTAGCATGAAATATATTTATAATAAGTATTATTGACTGTAAAACTATAACTAATTGTATGAAAAGGGCACGGAGTCGAGTCCGTGGAATGCAATTAATATATTTATATATAAAATAGTACTGACATAATACCTCTACTTATGACTATCTTCCAGAATTTCTTGCTGAAGCAGCATTCATCAGCGTGGATCCATACCAACGAATGAAACTTGGAGCAACATTTCCTTGTGATATGATTGGTGGTCAAGTGGCTAAGTGAGAATTTGTAATATATGTTATTAAAAATGAGATTTGAAAAATGACACGATTGAATATTGCTTAATTTTTCAAAATTTTTAGGGTGATTGAAAGCAGAAATTCCGAGTATCCAGTAGGATCATGGGTCATGGGGCACTTCGGATGGAGAACCCATACGATTACAAAGCCCGAAAATGAGAAGTTCTGTGGCCAAAAACCATACCTTTACAAACTACCTGATTTCGGAGATCTACCAGTGTCGTTAGCGCTCGGTGTTTGTGGCAGAGTTGGGTAAGTTATACTACATAGATTCAAATATAAAAATACAACAAGATAAAATGAAAAGAATCAATCAGCTTAATGTGTGTATGTACCTATATGAGTTCATCAATTTCAGAAATACTGCCTACTTCGGTTTCACAGAGATCTGTCAGCCTAAAGCTGGAGAAACAGTGGTGGTCTCAGGTGCAGCGGGAGCAGTCGGCTCACATGTTGGACAAATTGCCAAGATTCTAGGTACCTACTAAATAAAAAGTCATTTTTCATTAAAAAATCGGCGACTGCTTCGGGAAAGACTACTGACTATAAAAATCTGAGTGACGTAAACAAAAATATTTTACAGGATGTAGAGTTATTGGATTCGCCGGCAGTGATGATAAGTGCGAATGGCTAGTCAAAGAACTAGGATTCGACTACGCAGGCAACTATAAAACAACCAATCTAGCAGAATTTCTAAAAGAGGCTGCTCCAAAAGGTGTTGATTGTTACTTCGACAATGTTGGCGGAGAAATTAGTAGCACTGTCATGTCGCAAATGAATAACTACGGCAGGATTGCAGTCTGTGGCGCTATTTCGGGCTATAATGAAACCGATCCCGAAAAACGAAAAGGTATTTTATGATTCAATAGGTGTGTTCTGAATATTTGATTTGTTAAAGTATGATTAATTTTATTTCGTATTTCAGCAACCATGGTTCAAGGGTATATTGTTGGAAAACAACTTAAAATAGAAGGATTCCAAGTGAACAGATTTGCCGAACGCACAATCGATGGTATAAATCAAAACTTAAAGTGGGTACGAGAAGGAAAACTTAAATACAAAGAACATATTTACGAGGGATTTGAATCAGCAGACGAAGCTTTCATTGGTTTGTTCAGAGGGGACAACATTGGAAAAAGTTTAGTCAAAGTGAAATAATGTTAAAATCAAGTAATTATTATAAATATGTAATTAAAGTATTTCAATGTCATATTATGCTAGCTAATTTTATTCATAACAAACAACATTCATCACCTACGTTTCCGTCGTTTCGGAGAGGAACACTTAGGCATATCCTTAGCATATTTATTTATAAATAGTTCTTCATACAATAAACTGTTAGCTTCTTGGCTTAAATATTTAGATAGTTCCTGATACAAATGTCTCTTATGTACATCTTCACCAACTTGTGTTTGTGTGTGCACAGATCTCTTAGAACTGGATGGTGCATATGCTTGTTTTAACTCCAATATTCTCTGTGAATTTTCCTCTATTTTATTGAGTAAGTTATTTTCCATTTTCTTCATTCTGGCTTCTAGGAAAGCCAAGGTATAGTCTTGGACGTTAGGTAGTTGTGATTCTTCAGAGAGATGAGACGCAACTTGTCGCTTTTTACTTTGAAGTAATCTGGTTTCTTGTAAAGTAGGTCTCTTTTCATAATCAGTTTTTTGTGGTTCATCTAACTTGTCTAAACAGTCTTCAACTATATCTCGTAATTTCATATTGAATTTTCGTTTTTCTGCTATAGCAGCTACTCTCTCTGGAGGTATTATGTTCTTTAACAATGAATTTTTGGGTGCTATATTATTATCATTCCTGGTTTTAGGCATTACTGTTTTCGCTTGTACACTGGCTGTCATACCTTCACTTAAATCAATAATTTCAGACTCATTGTTCAATTTTTCGAGATTGTTATCTGTTGAAGCATTTGTCTCAGTAACTGGGTTTCTCTCTTCTCTCCTTGGTAGCTCATCTGCTACTGACACTTCCGCTAATACTTTACCAGGCTTAGCATTAAGATTTTTTCTTTTATTTGGAAAAGTTAAGACTCTGGTAGGTGACACTGGTTCTAGTTTTCCAATATTTTGTTCCAGTATTCCAATAGGCTGAGGGTTTACTATCTTTTTCTCAGATATAATTTTTATCTTTTTATTTTGTTTTAGCAAACTTCTGTTGGTATTGGTGTTCTCATTTGGTTTATTTAACACTTTAACTGGTGCTGGTGGTCTGATATTTTTATTTAATTCATGATTAAGTATAATTTCATGTGGCTGATTATCTTGACAACTTGGCTTTTCAAATTTTTCTTCACTCAATTGTATTTTATTCAAATGATTGATGCTTAACTTTGTTTCATTAGGTTTATCTTCTCGACTTGTAGAGGTAGAGAATTCAACTGGTACTTCTGACACATTAATTGTAAAGTTTATAGCATTTCCTTCTAGATCTGAGGGTTGTATTTCAGATTGTTTACTTAATTCTATTATATTAGGTTGGGTTGTACTAGTATCTTGGAACAAATCATGATTTATTATATTCTCCTTAACACTAGCATTATTTAGGATACTTTTCTCAGAAGTTTTAAGTTGTTTGCCTCTGGTACTTTTGCGTATCTGAGGCTGCACACATTTTACAGGTTTCTTAGGAAGTACCAAATCTTTTGGTATAACTGGTACTAGTTTGGTATTATCAGTTAAATCAATCTGACTGTTGTCATTTATCTGGTTGGTTGTATTTAAGGAATTAAGGTCCATTAATTCACAGTTAGTTAAGAAATCACCATATTTCACTGAAAAATTCGCTTTTTTGTCACCAATGGTTAAATATTCGTTTTCAATATCATCCAAGGATATGCTGAACACTTTGCTATCATCTTGTTCAGGCTTGGTTTTATCTGCCTCACTGGCATCACAGTAGGGTCCATCTTCTGTAGGTACTGCATCAAAAGTCAGTTTGTCTTTCTGGAAATCCAAAAAATAAATATTTGTATTTCTAATATTAGACAGCTATTACGAGAATAGTCCTTAGCTTAGGAAAATAGGAGAACTAAGTTGTACTTTAACAATAAATACTAATTAGATAAAAGTCAGTCTATCAGCATAAGGATGTATAAAAAACCTAGTGATTGTAAAACATTAAGTAACCTATATCTTTTGCTCAACTCACACAGTCTCAATTCAAGTAGGAATACTAAAATAAACAAACCTTGAAGTTCATAAAGTTTTCATCTTTGAAATGATGTTGGCATACAACTCTGTTCCTCAACTGCGACACTTTCAAGTTGAGAAATTCTAATTTCCGTGCATTTGTTATCCATTGATGACAGCGTACTTTGTCAAATACGGGATAGTGAAACATGTGTGTTTTGCCATCAGTCCGTAGAGAACACGTACGATAGGTACAGCGGCAACCCCCCATTGTGCTGAAATACAATAAATTATACACTTATTACAAAAGAATTGTATTTAACTTATATTGAACTGAAAATGTTATCTGATCTTATGAAAGCTTGGAACAACTTTATCTGTAGATTCGTTCTACAATTTTACATTCTAGCATCTTAGCCAAACGACACACAAAATCAGTTAGGTACCTATAAAATGTCAACAACTACATAATTTACGTGTAAAATGTGGTGTTATTAATGTGTCTAATGAAGCCAGTTGTTCATTCTCACAGCGCTTACACTATTTAAGGCGCCAGTACATATAATGCTGGAAATTACTGTTAATTTTATTCTGTTTACAACAACAACACTACTTTTTTAGTTTACCTTTAATTTCTAACCACTTATCATCTAACGCCTGGTCACAACATAATATTAATTGAAATGAAGTTTAAATTTATACTATTGCAAACATTCAACCAAAACTAACGAAAATAATAAAAATACATAGCTTCCAAAAATTCCAAATGTGACTTCTTGTCTTGCGTCACTCATCCGTCAATCCGTCATTTAAACATAGACAAGATAGACCTACAGACTATAATTATTTTTATCTGGTGGTGAGATACTAGTCTTTAAAGTCTGCTTTAAAAAAATAAAAGGTTTAAATCACAGTATTGTAATTACGGTTTTGCTACGTAGTCGTAACTATCCTGTCACGTGGTGGAGTTACTAAAAGCAATTTTTTGAAGATAAATTAATGATCTTCGTTAATATGAAAAGCGGTGATCCAAATTATAACTCATGGAGTGAGAAGGGACACTTCTGACACAGATGCTTCTGCTACGGTCAGTAAAATGTTAAGACAGTGGTAAGGTTCAAACTAAACTAGATGTTGTCAAGATCTTACCTACATGGATGTCGTCATGATACCTATCTACTTGAAAGCCCAACTGTTTAACAACTAAACTAAAACATCAATATTAATCTAAGTACCTATAGGTAGATAGATCCTTTTTTTAGGCAGTACGTAATTTACTAACAATTTATCAAAATTTATATGTCACTAGCTGGTAGCAAGTTAATCTATGTAATCATATTGAAATTAAGGGGGAATATGTTCTATTTGATTGATATTTACTTATATTTCCCAATGAATAAATAATATACATCATTGATCAAGTGCATGATGAACATGAGCGTTAAATTTATTTTACCTTATTTAAAAATTCAAGCACGTAAACATTTGATAGATACCTAATAGGTTGGTAATTAACTAGCTTACTATGTAAATACAATGCCATGGTGAGTAGTTAGGTACTTTATTCGTGTTGTTCCATTTCCATGGCCTATTCCCGCCCTGTATTACGTTTATAAATTATAATTTATAAACAAATAAAATTATGTAACACTCACTTTCGTCTAAGTACCTAATGTAATATGAAAGTAAGTTTATTATACTTACTGAGAAATTTCAAAAAGCGATAATCCTACCTACTTAGTACTTTTTCCGATACCTACGGGATTTGAACCCAAAACCTCTAATTTGTGGCGTTTGCGACCATAAAAACTTGTACACACAATTAGAGAAGTACCTACCTACTTAACTAAATTAATACTATGGTCGCTTAGAAATAGATTGTGAACCATTAGATAATCCTCGAGCGTTACATTTCCCTAATGTCGATCACAAACATTTCCCTATAGATAAGGATCCTAATGTTATTTAATGTTTTTTTTTTCTATTTGATTATGTATTAAATATACCTACTACTGAAGGGTAAGTAATACATTTGATAGGCACTTAACAAGACGGAAATACGAAGTGGGGTTCTCTGATAACATGGGCGGACCCGACCTATGTTTACCTCCAGTTAATTGACCACAACGTTTTGACGCTACGAAATTACCCACGCACACATTCACGAACCACACTTTAATAACTTTCTTCACTAGTCTGTGCCACTGCTTCCCTCGTTTTATAAGTATTAGAAAGGTCTTAACATCGTCATGGCTAGTCCACTGTAGGAACCTACATATAGAAAATAATCACTTCATCAATTTGACAAAATCCAAAGCGCCTAAATTATTTAGGTTATCATTAGGGGAGAGACGGGAAGTATAAACATACAAGATAGCTTAAATACGAGTAAAATCAATTTAAGTATTTAAGCACCCTAACGTAAAAACATAAGTATTAAGAATAGACATACAAACATACCTACTGTTTGTATACTTGCACAAAAAGGAGCTATTGCTATTTCCATTACTCACATTGGTATTTCATACAGTTCATTAGTTTGATGTAGGTAGGTAAACGTTGTCGTTTCATAGTAAATTAATAAAACGAAACAGTTTCAATCCGCTAGCGTGTCGGTTAGTGCGGAGAACTTTTCACAAATAACTTCATTATGAAAGTGGGTGACGTTCCAAATAATGGTTATTTGATAAATAATTCGTACGCTTCAATGATACCTTTGATATGGATCTTAAAAATATTCGCATTAAACGGTAATGTAGATCCGACTCGATCCAAGTCGTCCATTCTCTTTAAAAGTGTCTGTGCAATGTTAGTTCTTGGTTCTGTGAGTTTTTATTGCTTAGCATACAAAATAAGCAATATTTACTATAAGCTAGATCTTTCTATCAGACTTACAGACTCGGCACAGATAATTGCAGACTACTGCCAATATGCCATGGATTTATACTTCGTTTATAGATATGGAAGGCACATGTACATGGAATACTTCAAACAGTACGAGAAAATGGATAACTTCCTTGACACGAATTGTTATCCTGCGATGAAAAGAAAACTTATTAAAATAATGACGTATTTTACAATTATTTGGTTTCTGAGTTCCTTTAGTGATATGGGAGCATGGGCTGTAACGTTTGGATGGTGGATTCCATTCGTTCATGTTATATCATACGTGTTTCTGTACATTAAAATGCTGACGACATTAGACTTGATAGCCAACGTGATACAAATAGAGGCTCGACTTCGAATGATGAGTAATCTTGTTCAAAATTGCTACACTTGTACGGAAATATGTCCGATTGGGATGTTGGCGGATTCTGTACGCAACAAAAATTGGCTATACTGTGAAGATGAGAGACCACCTCAAAGTTCCAAAGTTCGTCCGGTGGATAATTACGAAATTAAGCGGCTTTGCAAGTGTTACCTTCTATTGACGGAGCAAGTGATGTTCATTAACAAAATGTACGGATTTAGGGTAAGTAACAGCAGCCTACTTACGTCTGAAAGTAAGCATAAGCACGTGTTGAATTCGTACAAGATTCCTGAACTTAGGTTGTTCTTGTCTATGTTGATACAGTGCATCCTGTGCATCAAACCTGCGGTGTCCAAACATGTCTCTTCTCCCTCTGTCCTTACTAGAGTGAATACTCTCTACTAATGAATTACATGTGCATAAGAATTGGAACTTGAAACGGGATATTTACCATGTTTTTCTATTTCTATGAGTTTCCGTAAATATCCCGTTTCAAGTTCCAATTCTAGTGTTAGTGACCATGTCAGTTTAAAAACTTATACATGTGCATAAACTTTCAGGTTCTGCTAAACACTTTAAATCTGCTCCTGGACATGGTAAAAATATTGAATTTAGCAATCAGAATCACCATCGGTACTCAGGTTGGTCATAAATCATAACTATAGTACCTACTTTAGTAACTAAACTCTAATTACATATTTTGTCGTGTAATTATTATTTAAATCTTTTTTGTTAGGCCTTGATTAAAATGGGTCAGACTAGTAAAGATTGAAATCTACACTCGGTTGAACTCGTCCTTGAAGGCGGTCTCCGATTAGGGTGACGCCAACATGGTCAAGTTCAACGCTACCAAAACCCAAGCGAGTCTATTCTCTGCCAAACGGAGTCAATTTCCGCTGGCTGCTACTTTCCGAAATGTATCTGTTCCAATATCATCTTGTGCTTCTGGGCGTAACTCTATCGCCTACACTAAATTGCGGCTCTTAGGTATGTAGACTTGAAGGCGCATCTGGTTGGTAGGAAGTTGAGTATTCTCTGGAGGGTGAGACGGTACTTCACACCGAAACAACTGCTGAGCCTGTACCTAGTTCAGGTTTGGTTATGTATGGAGTACTGTTCTCACCTTTGGGACGGCTCGGCTAAATACCAGCTCGATGCGCTAGAACACATCGAAAGGCGTGCCAAGAAGCTCATCAATGATAATGCGCTTATGAAGGCCCGGCTTCAAAGCCACACAGGCACAAGGTTGCAAACCCTTTCCGTTTTTTACCGGATACATTTCGGAGAGTGCGCGGGGATATTGCACAACTTGATTCCCCCTAGTCTTTTCCATCATCGAACGCCAAGACAATCAGTAGATAGTAGATATCCCACTCACTCGCACGAAGCGCGTCGCTTCAAGCTTCCTTGTGCCAACTGCTAGGGAGTGGAACTGCTTGCCGGAGTCTGTGTTTCCTGATGTGTATAACCTAGCTGGGTGTCTTCAAAGCCCGAGTGAATAGGGCAGACTTGCTCCAACGTAGGTCGCATCATCACTTACCATCAGGTGAGATAGCTAGATAGATAGAGATGTAAAAAAAACATCGTCTTATTCTTTTATGCTACCGTTATTTAACGAAGTTTGTATTTTTTGCTAATCTATTTCGTTTTCTTTACAGAAGACTCTTTATAACGGCGACAATTACAATTATTTACCGGGATTTACGGGACTAATGCGTTTTGTAACATGTTGTACAATTATAATTACTCTAGTAGATCAGTGTGAACAAACCTATAGACAAAGAGAGCGTATCATCAATGTGATTGACCATCTTCTATTGAACAAAAGGCCAGGTAAAGTTACTATTTCATAAGATAGTTTAAAGACACGTAAGGTAACGTACCCTATTTACCTACCTGCCTACCTGTGACACAGAATAATTTGTCCAGAAGAGAGTGAGGGTAGAAAGGTTCCTACCCTCAATTCGTTTCCTAACTTGGTGATAAATTAGCAACGTAGGTAGATAGTAGTATTCTCAATTGTAAGTGAGATACTCACTTACAATTACTCCCGGAAATAAATGTGATTTTTAGCAGGATTTCACTAATCGTTATGCCCGAGTGCAACTCGCACTAAGTAGATTTTTCTATATGTAGGTAATAGGGTAGATGACTAATTTTTATTTTTATTTCTATCTCGTATATTATTTTTTAAAACGTTTGACACGTATTTTTATTTTTTATACAGAAACAAGTATTGTACCTTGTACGGTATATTGACTTGAAATATCGCGGGATGTAACTTTTGTGTTACTTTTTGTTTTATACTCAAAAGTGACATAGTTAGCTACCACTCCTAAACTTTGATTCATTTTATGTACGGTAAAATGGGGTGAATAGAAACTCAGGGGGTGAATAGAAACAATTTTTTTATTAGGATTATTAGTTTGTTTTCATATTTTTGGTTTTAATAAAGCATTTTTGGTTTTAATTTTGCATTAATAAAAAATATTGAAATGGTGTAAACAATTTTAAATTACGTGAAAACACAACAAAATGTTGTTCCTATTCACCCCTGATTTGTTTCTATTCACCCCGTTTTACGGTACCTAAGTATTGTTTACTTATACGACTAAATAAAAAAAATGCGTGTCTAATATTTTTTTATTACCTAACAACAGACGGACTAAATAGATTTTCAATCTTCATACCCCGTTATCATCCCTAATAAAATTATGACCGTGCTACATGAATATAATTAATGACTATTCTCCTCAACAGATGAAGATCTGAAACCTGCCATAATGGATTTGAGGACGCTGCTACAAGACCGACCCATCAGCTTCAACATGTCTAATTTCTTCTCACTAAACTATTCTCTTTTAGTTTCTATAGCTTCTGTTGTAGTAACATACACTATTATATTGTTACAAAGTGTAAATTAATCATGTGTATATGAGGGTAAACTTATTTAAAACATTATTGGTACCTAGGTAATCGGAAAGTAGACCACGGAACAAAATATATTAGGTAAAGTGACCACTCTTACCTAGGTACTTAGTTAATTAATCTTTTCACGTTTATTCATGCGAACTCTACATTAAAACAGAGTTACAATGATTATAGACCGTTTTATTTTATTGGCACGAACATTATGTTCAACTACCTACATTTACATATTAAGGTCATGGTTATTGTTCTAATCTTCTAATCACAATTACAAGTTATACTCGGTGACTAAACTTAATATTACCATGGCAATATTTTTTAATGTTTTATAATAATTATATTAAATTTTATATTGCAATGGGTCGGATATTGTCTAGTTTGACATTTTTAATTACCATGACCCCATGTCTATTTTTATTTTGCCCTAAACATAAGTAAGTACTAAAACATGAAACAAATCAAAGATACAAATTCATATTTGTCCATGTAACACTTCATGTAACGTTTCGCGCGATCATTGCCTCTCGTCGCATCGCCGCGATAATATCGCCGTGTGAAGACGGTTCCATAGAGAGTGTATAGAAATACGTGCCACGACGATAATATCGCCGCGTTTCTCTCGCTCGTGGAGCCAGCGCCTTAGAATGGGATGGTTTTAGTCAGTAAAATTCTGACACTCCCTCTCACTTCGCCCTAAGGCGAGACAAATCATTGAATGATTTTCCCCCCTCAAAATAAAAAAGGTCACGGTATTTAGGGACAAGAAACGTTAAACTGGAAATTGGGGGAAATGGACCCTGGCCCGCCATTTCCCCAATTTCCAGTTTTACTTACGATACCTATGCCATCGCCCATCGACTTCAAGACAATTTTGCCTAATATTACGATCATCGACGTCTTATGATCATTCATTTAGGTGGGTATATGAATTTATTAATTCACGACACAAATGGTATGGTATGATTATTACATTAAGGTCAAAAAATATATAAATATTATTTTTCCAATCATTTATTATAACAACTTATTATGTATTGTCACTTTTATACATATTTTGTACTCTGTGTTGATTACACTTATAAAAACAATACCCTTCCTACAGTCAGGTAATAAACAAAACAATCAGGTTATTAGCACTTAATATAAATGTAACAAATATAAAGAAAGGTAATTGAATATATGGGTTGCTAGTTCTTTAAGCCGCTTTGAGATTACCCATATATCTAAGCATGAGAAAGTTTAGCTAGTAAATGTAATTAAGCCATTATTAACCTTTTGACCGCCAGAGCATAAACGCTCGCTGTGCCCTCCACGCCAAGCCACAAATTCAACGAAATAACCCTGAAAATATTAGGGATTCCAAAATGTTATCGAATGTGTTTATTTTGTTTTCTCTGTGATCTGTTTCTTGGCATCTATAGATGTCGGTGGCGCACAGGGCACGCTTGTGCATGACATCTATTCATGCCATTGGCGTTCAAAAGGTTAACATCAGTGTTTAACCCGTCATATGCTGAAATGTGCATGCATGTGAAACACAATGTATATTCTATTGTCTTACATACAAGAGGTTAATCCTAGATACTATTTGATTGAGGTAGTTTGTTACATTTTCAGTAAAAACTTAAAAATAATATTTCATGAAAATGTCTTTTCTAATTCAATGAGTTTGTCTTTGCGATCCACTCCACTATTATATCCTCCTTTGGATCCCGAAGCTACAAGTCTGTGACATGGCACTACTATTAGCAAAGAGTTTGCACCACAGGCTGCTCCGATGGCCCTGGAATGGCTTGGGGGACGGCCTAAATCTTTTGCTAAATCACCGTAAGTCTGTGTTGATCCATATGGCAGTTCCATTAGTTTCTCCCATACAATCTGTAAACATAATCATTTTTAAATATGTTACGATTATTATCAATTACATACTCATATTTTAATAATTTATCAACAAATCTGGACGATAACAGTAAAATTGGATTTGAAACAACACTAAAGTGAAAGACAATTTTATCAGTGTTAGACCTGTACTCACAATATCAGTCAGATTATTTATAAAAATGAAATAATGATGAAAATTAGATGTACAAACCTTCTGAAACTCAGAACCAATCGTTTTAGTAGGCACTGTAAACTTTTTCAATTTACCTTCAAAATAGTCAGATAATTCTTTTTCGAATCTCTTCAATATTTTGTTTTCGCTTTCGATAAAACTACATGAAAGTTCCTTGGCAAGTGTTTCGAAACATTTTTCAAAGTTTTTGGAATTCTCAAAAGTTACTGTGTATAGAAAATCGTCGTCAGCTGCTGCAATAGCTTTGCCGACAGGAGATTCATAGCTCTGGACATAAACGGCATTCCCACTATTATTAGAATATTTCGCTAAAACCTTCGAAAGAGTCATTTTTATATTTATTTTAATACCTTCAGTTTCCCCCGCTTTCAAATAAACGAAATTGACATAAAACAATTCGATGTTTTTGTTTTGAAATATGACGTTTTAAATATTGTCTTTGTGCAGGTTAACTTTTTAAATTGACGTTTTTGAATAACTGAATTTTAGATCACCATACTTCTGATTCGTATTGTCTTGAAATTGTAAACAACTTCGATACTAAAATTGTGATCAGGATATGATGTGCCTGGCAAGAGAACAAAAACTATGCTTACTTGTACCTACAGGGTCTATTTCACCGACTAAATATTTAATCTTTTATATTATTCTCACACCTACTTAGTTTCATTTTAATCATAGAATAAGTAATTCATACAATACGAATCTACTTGCGCAATGCAACAAAAACTATAAGCCTTTGAATGTATTGCGATGGCATATCTACACCAGGCGCAACACCAGGCTACGTGTACTTACTGGATTTTATATAAAAAAAAAACTGAAAAGATATTCTCTAATTAACTTTTATCCGACTGGGGAATCGAAACTACCTAGCACTAGATTTACAGTTGCAGTTGTGAAAAATAAAATTCAAATTGACGAAAATAACATTTATTCATTATTATTAAGTGACCGGCACATTGCTTATTTACAGTAAACATAAATAAAACATTAATACAATATTATATATTAAAACAAGACGTAGGTAACTATTTAACTTTAACGACAGCTTTGCCAATATTCTCTCCTCTCAGCATACCCACGAGAGCATCCACCATGTTATCAAAACCGTGGTACACTTTCTCGTGATATTTTAATTTTCCTTCATTAAGCCAATTTAAGTTCTTTTGGATTCCTTCATTCCACCGATCGGCCCAACGGTTTACGTTAAATCCTTCTACTCTCAATTCCTTAAAAACGATACCTGGTTGCATGATCGTTACTGAAAAAAAAAAAATATTTTAATTAGAAACAACTTGCGTAAGGTAGGTCATGAAAAATAAAAAGTTGTGTAAAAAAGGTCGGCGTAAAGTTCTGTTATGAAACAAGTTCCTCTACAAGTTGAGAACCTCCTCAGTTGCTTTTCTGCACGATGGGTCTAATGATTAAGAAATCAGATCACACATTCTATATGGTTGCTCCAGTCAAGCCGGCTAAATTATACCGAAACACTTTTTTAAAACTTATAAAATCAGTGATCTAAGATTATTTTAGCAAAACTAAATTTATACGTTAAATATTATAATATACCTTTTGGCGGTGTCGCCGCACTATACGATGAAATCGTTCCACAAACACCGACTCTTCCATATCTGTTCATGTGATTCATTATTGTTGCACTAATTTCACCGCCCACCTACATAAAAAAGTTTGTAATATGGAATAAATAGTTTAATAATTTAATAAAATTTTATAAAATAATACACCGTCCCATTGAAATACAGGACAAAATTTAGGAAGTAGCCAACTACCCGCTCAACAAAAAGCGAGCGAATGCAAGTGCAAGCAGTATAATAGAAGGTAGGTTCTGCAAATAGAATACCAGCAATTTAAAACTTACATTATCAAAGTAGCAGTCAACTTTTTTAGGACAACTGTCTTTAAGAGCAGCTTTGATGTCTACAGTTTTGTAGTTGAAAGCCCGATCAAAGCCAAGTTCCTTTTCTAAATATTCACATTTTTCATCCGTACCCGCAAAGCCAACAACGCGGCAACCTAGAAAAAAATTGCATTCAGTAAACTTCAATACATAATGTGATATTTTCTCATTCCACCCACTAAATTGTATTTAAATGCGACTATATTTGTAAAACTACCGATGGGTTTATATTGTGGCTATATTAGTAAAATTTTAGTTTAGAATACCGCTTATATATTTCTCATAGTAGGCAAGTTTAATTGTATTCTTTTTGAGAAATGTTTTATATCGGAATAACCTAATTTTATAACAGTATCAATAGAGATACAGAAAAAAGCGTAGAATCGTGTGTAGGATTAAATATCAAAAACGTGATCTTACCCACTATCTTGCCAATTTGCCCCACGTGTGATCCAACAGCACCAGCGGCGCCAGTAATTACAATCGTCTCACCAGGTTTAGGCTTGATTATCTCTCGAATACCGAAGTACGCTGTATTTCTGTAACATATTCATCGTATATAATAAACTGAACATCGCTAAAATACCTAATTAACAGTAAAGTTTTGATTACTGTAGTCTCCAGGCGTAGTATAACTTACCCTGTCATACCGAGAACTCCTAAGCTGAGGGATACAGGGTGAGGTCCCAAATCAGGCACAACTGTGACAGGGATAAAACCAGGGTGCGTAATACGGACATCAGGGTTAAGGATAGCGTGTGTGCGCCATCCGAAATATCCTGATACGTATTTCCCAATAGGATATTTTGGGTTCCGACTCGATATAATTCTGTAATAAAAAACAGTCGTCATATTAAAATAAGAAAACTCCGCTTGATAGAATCACTTACCGAAATTCGATCCAATGGCGGTTGACGTTATTAAAATATTTTACTCACTTTGCTACTTGTCCACCGATCATATCAGCAGGTAATTGACGGCTGTTCATGTATACCCTCATGTATGGGTCCACGCTGATATATTCAGTCTCCGCCAGTACTTCTACAAATAAAGATAATTATATTTTAAAATTTGTCCCATGCTGGTCCCATGTAGGTAAAGAGGAAGAAACTCGCCACAAGTACCTAAGTTTTTTCACCTCTACCGACCAACATGACGTAAAAAAAACCATTTATCCCAATCCAATCTCCAATTTATTCAAGAAATGCTCTAAAATGGGCTCCAGAGCATAACTTGAATATATTTTAATAGATACGTACCTCCCTCTTTTAACTCTGGAAGTTCCTCTTCGACGATTTTGAAATCAGATTTCTTTGGTTCACCTTCAAAATACTTGGTAAGCACATACTTATGCGCTTTTACTTTTCCAGCAGCCGCTGAATACATGCGCTTGGCAAAATTATATGTAGGAACCATTTTGTGCAACATTTTACTGACAGAGTTTCTTAATTGGTTTAAGACTAAAAAAATACGTGTCGTGTAGGTAGGTACTAGTCTGACTACTACTTAATTTTTATAAACGTATCTCACACTCCCAGCTCCGGTAACAAAATGGAAGAGTAGGCATTTATTCTGTGGTATATATACCTAAAATAATATAAGTATACCCTCATTTTGCTATTATATCAGGTAGGTAGTCATCGCGTACTATTTCAAAGTTACCTACTACTTACATAATAAGTATCTACTTTGTCATTCTCAAAACTTGGGACCACGTATTCAACAGTTGTATTTTGAACCACATGACCTATTCCATTACAATTCCACCAATCTACAATAGATTGTGCTGCACTGTTGCTTAGCACTGAAAACTCTTGGGTTTCTTTTTAATTAGCTGTATGTTTGTACTTAGGCTAATATTATAAATTAGCTAATAGTACTAGAAAAACATTATTTAATTAATTGTTAATTGATAGTTAAGTTTAATTAGAACATTCCTCAATAAAATCGCAATTAAAAACTACTTAGTAAGCTCCATCGAAAATTACCATTAATTTAATCGACTAAGACATTTGCATTTAATCGACTAAAACGTTTCGTGAACCCTAATTTTACTTTATGGTATTGAAACTGGACAAAATTGCAATGGTTAAATTAAATATGTAAATTACTTAATAAATAATACCAAAAATATAATTCAAAATAAGGTAAGGCACCTTACTAATTTCCATTAAAACATCAATTAAACAACAAAACAATTATTTATTAAAATTAATTATTTAACTTTAACTACAGCTTTCCCTGTATTCTCTCCTCTCAGCATACCAACGAGAGCATCCACCATGTTATCAAAACCGTGGTACACTTTCTCTTGATATTTTAATTTTCCTTCATTAAGCCATTTCAAATTAGCTTCGATTCCTTCATTCCACCGATCAGTCCACCGGTTTACAAGAAATCCTTCTACTTTCAATTCCTTGAAGACAATTGCTGGTTGCAGAATTGTTACTGAAATAGAGATCGCAATTTTAATGTAGGTACATTACAGTACATTCCGAACCTAATATATTCTAATGCACAACTAATACTAATATTATTATTCTGAATAATCCGAATGAATCAGAGATGCATTATCCCTAATGCAAACTATGCTATGTAAGGGCGGAAGGTTACAGAAGGACGCCGCGACGTGAGCCTTACGTAGGTAGTCGTAGAGTGGTGGCAGCATCAAAAAAGTTAGGGTTGCCTATGAGATCCTTAGCTTGGGCGCTCGCTAGGATTAATCTGCCTCTGGAATATGTATAAACCTTTTCAAATACAAACCTTTTGGCAGTTTCATATCATTGTATGACGAAATGGAACCACAAACAGCGACTCTTCCATATTTGTTCATGAAAGACATAATAGTCGTACTGATTTCACCGCCGACCTGACATAAAAATGTAAAAAGTGAGTATCAATATTTTTTTACTTTTACAATATAATCTACCAAGCGGACATTACAATAAAAATTAGTTGTCTATCCTATTTGATAAGCATATAATTTACTCGTCACACCAATGAGAAATAAATCAAAGAATAATTCAAAACTCACGTTGTCAAAGTAGCAGTCAACTTTTTTAGGACAACTGTCTTTAAGAGCAGCTCTGACGTCTACAGTTTTGTAGTTGAAAGCCCGATCAAAGCCAAGTTCCTTTTCCAAATATTCACATTTTTCGTCCGTTCCCGCAAAGCCAACAACGCGGCAACCTGAAAAAATAACAAAACATCTAGACAAAAACAAACAAAACATATAAAAGTATATTATTTTAGAAATAAAATTATTCAAACTTTACCTAAGATTTTGCCAATTTGCCCCACGTGTGATCCAACAGCCCCGGCGCCGCCAGTAATTACAATCGTCTCACCGGGTTTAGGCTTACAGATCTCTTTTACACCGAAGTAAGCTGTGTTTCTGTAACGATAAATACATATAATGGTCTTTCCCCGAAGAGGTGGCTACCCCCTTTACTTTTGTCTAAAACTTCACATATACATCCACCTTTCACCAGTGACGTTATGAGTCCCATATATTAGAATACAAAGTAGTAATATACGAATAGTGAGTGAAGGCTCAGAAGTATAACTTACCCAGGCATTCCGAGAATGCCTAAACCAAGTGACACGGGGTGTGACCCGAAATCGGGTAGAAGTGTAACAGGTATGAAACCCGTCGGGGTATTAAAATCATCAGGTTTTACAATAGTATGAGTACGCCACCCAAAAGATCCAGCTATATATTTCCCAACAGCATAGTTATTGTTTCGACTCGATATAATTCTGAAATAAGAAACTGCTTAGTTAAACCATTGCCCATATGAGACATACAAATACTTATCGACAAAAAACCCACTTTGCAACTTGACCACCAATCATATCAGTAGGCAATTTATAGCCAATCATGTAAGCCCTCATGTAAGGATCAACACTTAGATATTCAGCCTCCGCCAGTACTTCTACAATATAAAATTATGATTAAATTATGGTTATATCTACTAATAAATCTATAGGTAGTAATCGATCGGGTTATTTTGACCCACTCGGGTAACTTAGATCCAAATTCTATAACCAATAGGAATAGAACAAAGCATGAATTAGTTTTTCATTTGTCTAAAAGTTAGGGTTAGAATTACCCCCTAGGGTCAAACAAGCCCGATTTCACGGTATAAATAATAAAAAAAAAACTAAATTACCGCCTTCTTTTAACTCTGGAAGTTCCTCTTCGACAATTTTAAAATCAGATTTCTTTGGTTCCCCTTGAAAATACTTTGTGAGCACATATTTTTGTGCTTTCACTTTTCCTGTAGCTGCTGAATACATCCGTTTAGCAAAATTACACGACGGAACCATTTTTTGGAACATATTGCAGATATTCGATATTATAAAAACTGAAAAAAATATTTTGTGTTTATATTCATAATAAACTAATAATAAGCTACGAATAAAAGGCGAAGATTATGGAGCATTCTACAGATTACGTATTTTATGAGATCCAAAAGATTTACATTCAATATCATAATACCATTATCATAAATGGCAAGTCAACAATCAGGAAATAATTATCCCAGACTCCATATATGTTTTTGCTACATACCACACGCATATACCTCCTGCTTATGTGCTAAGCAATAATTGCCATATGCTAATTAACACTTCCAGTTGGATTTATTTTATCTAATGCTAAAGTAATTTTCAAATGTTTTGACATTATAAGTTTTTAGCTTACTTATGTATGGTATCGACTAATTTATACAATGACATCAGTTATTTAATTCAGAATATGTAATTAACATCATTAACATTTTTTACGCCTGTTTTATTAATAGCCACTTAGTACCATAGACAAGAACTAATCGCTTAATCGACTAAGAAAATTGCATAAAATCGATTTAATGTCATGTCGTGATGTCGAGTCCCTAGTTTTACTTAAATACGGGAGTGGGACAGAATAGCAATGAATGAAATAAATAAATACAAAATGGCCTACTTATTGTTTGGGTAGAAGAGCCATAGTTCTAAAGACATTATAAAATGTTACATTTATATCATTATTTCACACCTGTGGTATAATGGACACGAAATAATTTTAGTATTGTGTTGTGCGTGTATCGAAAGTTGTAAAATATTCAAATAAGAAGTGACAAATGTGATTTGAAGTGTTATTATTGTGCTTTGGCTGAACAATTTGTTTCAGTTTAGTGAAAACCATGAATACAAAAAAGGAATTTAATTGTGTATTTTGTAAAGATACTTTCGACAATAAGGAAGATTTGCAAGAACATTTCAGGTAACCTAATTTTCTGTCACGAAAACGAAACATATCGTTCAATACCTCTACGTATTAACTAAAGTTGAATTTTATGTTCAGGAAACACGGTGATCCACAGTATAAAAATCGTTTCGAAATCCCTGCAAAAGGGACTGATCAGAAATCTAAAGAGAAGGCAGAGTTGGTTACTTGTGACGTGTGTTCGCAAGTGTTTCCGACGATATCCAAGGCTATAACTCACAAACACAAGGTGCACCCGGATCACGATGCGAAGTACTTCTGCCCCTGGTGCGGGAAGCTCTTCACATTGAAGGTAATGCCTTGTCCTGGGAGCCGGCGTCTCTCGCGTGTGTTTGCTCTATTTGCAGGACGACCTGTGCCCCCTCCCCACTACTCGTATTTGCTTATCATTTTTATCAGTTTGACAGTTGTTTATTGTATCCATTATCACTACCATACAAACTTTAAATACTAAAATTTGGTTAGTGATCATGACCTAAGAATAGAAGAGACATAATGTATAACTATTAGCTCATTATGTGAACTGGATACCTGGCTTTTTGCATGGAATTTCTAACACATTATTTTAGTATGCTATCTCAATATCCATCTTACTAAGTTTTGTGCTGATGCTTTGAAATATTTTGAAATGTTACAGCACTTATATAATGTTCATGTGCGGACAACCCATGGAGCTGAGGAGGAGAGCACAGATGACAAACGCTTTCACTGTGACTGCTGTAATGTAGATTTTTTCATTGCCTCTGCAATGTTAAACCACAACAAATTCTTTCATCGGTCCGATACCGACTTGCCAGACATTGGACAGTCAAAGAAAATCAAAACCTATTCTCAGGTAATTAAGTTAAAAATTCAATTTGACTAG
Organism: Spodoptera frugiperda; assembly: GCF_023101765.2. Taxonomy (NCBI): domain Eukaryota; kingdom Metazoa; phylum Arthropoda; class Insecta; order Lepidoptera; family Noctuidae; genus Spodoptera; species Spodoptera frugiperda. The sequence continues at coordinate 8,911,425 of NC_064213.1, read as the reverse complement.
ACAAAATAAAATGATAAACCTTTATTTATATTTTTATCTAATTTTCAGGTCATCATTACATTATATTACTGTCCTTTCTGTGGGGAAGAGTATGAAAATAAAGTCAATCTATTTGTAAGTATAATATCTTGTATGTATTCTCACTATAAACTATGTATTAATTTCTGAATATTTTGGAAATAATTGTCCAACCAATAGCATGGAATTTCTTGTTTAACACATTAAATGCCATGGGGGCAGAAGTGACCGGCGTTAGGATTTGCCTTCAACTGATTTTTGTTGGCAGTCAATGTGTTAACCTGTTTTTTTTTCCAAACATTCATACATAAGTTTGCATTCTTGCTATGTTATCATATGATAAAATACTAGGTAACAAGTTTATCTCTGGGCACCAAGCACATAATTTTACCTATAAACTCGTAAACCTAAGCACGTCTATTTCCTAAATAAAATCAATCTTAAAAGTAAGCAATCACACTGCTTGCTTTACCCAATGGGGTAGCATCATCTAACATAAATAATGTGGACTAATTAATATAACATAGCTATTCACTTTTTAAAATACAATTATAGTTATTCTCGCATGGTTTACTCGCTCCTTGGCTCTTGATCGCAGTGTATGATGTTTTATATTTCCAATTTTGAGAGCTTTGTATTTTGTTCTATCACATAAGGAAACCATTTACATTTATAATCTCGACTGCCTCGTTGGTAGTGCTGATTAAGGGGTCTCGGGTTTGATTCCCGGGTCGAGCAAAGTATTACTGGACAATGGCAATAGGCTCACCCCTTATTACATGGGACTTATAACACAAATGGTGAAAAGTGGGTGTACATTGTATAGCGGCATTACGTGTCGTAATAAGCACCTCTTCCAACCCCTTCGGGGATAAAAGGCGTAACTTTGCTTTTTCACATTTATAATATTTGTGTATGACTAATGTATAAAATATCTGGTTTACAGAAACACATGACAGAGGATCATGGTGATGAGAACCAGAGTCCGGATGAAGTGTTAAAATGTCCAGTATGTGAAGCAGTATTCTACCATCTAGACGCATATGAAATACACCTCACTTTCCATACCACTGAGGATATGTATAGCATTCATAATCCTGTGTAAGTAATTAACTAATTTATCTGTTTTAAAAATTACAGTGTAGGTCAGTCCAGTGCTCGACTTTTTGCAAGCTACATAATTATATTTTCTAAGATTATTTAGACACCACTGATAAATGGTTAAGGAAAAGATTGTGAGGAAACATGGTCTTATTTGGGATCAGCAACGCACATTGAGCAAGCATTGTGATTAATACTTAACCCTTATCCGTGTGAGAAGGGGCCTTTGGTCAGCAGTGGCCCATTTATAGCCTGTTGTAGATGGATGTGATGAGTAAAAGTGGTTTTCTATTCTATGTGTATTTGCAGAGTTGTTGTTTTGTTACAGGTTTATTGAATTGCTGGATTTTTCCCTGGAAACAGTCCCACCAATAATAGAAAAGGTGGAAAACCTAAATGAAATTGATAACACAGAAACAGAAGATCCTGAATCAACTATGAATGCAGTGGGCATTGTAAGTATTTTATTTATTATTGTATAGTTTTAGAATAAACACTACCACTCTGCTCGGCTTCCATAGATCGCAGTGTGATGTTTTGTAGCCTACAATTTTCCTTAGTAAATGCACTATCCACTATCTAATATTTCAAAGTAATTATTGAAATCGAAACAGTATTCCCGGAGATTAGTCTACAAAATATGTTTGAATAAGTGTTAACACAAATTACTTTTTATACTTTATACATATTTTAACTGTAGCTTATCTCGATATTTCAGGAAAAGTTCCTAGAATTAGCAATGGACCATGCAGATGACGATATTAGTCCTGTGAAAGCAAAGAAACATAAAAAACATAAAAAGTCAAAGAAATCGGCGATTACTCTCGATGAGTTTCTTAGTATGAACCAGGACGTATTTGGTGAGGGCCTAGACTTCCAGGGCATAGAAGAAGTACCTACACGCGTAGTCACAAAACAACTCAAAAATAATATGAAGGTGACGAACAATGCTACCACCTCCGCTGATCTAGACAAACTAAAAAAGGCAGGTATTGTCGTTAAAAGAAAGGTGGCTCAGAAGCCAATAATTAAAAATTTTAAAGTCGCCACTTTAATACCTAGTAATACGACTGTAACGAAACCTGTTCCTAAGTTAAATCAAATAAGAGAAATAGAAACATCAAGTGAAGTTTTAAATAAACTAATAAATCAAAGTAACAATCAGATAAAAATAGTAAAGAAAGTAAATCCTACTGCAGCAACTTCGGAACCTAAGGAAACTATGCAAAGTACAGTTGAGGAGACAGAGACATCTGAAGAAGATGTTAACAAAATGAGCTCGAATGACATTAAGTTGGACTCGACTAAAACCGACACAGATAGTGCTAGAGAGACTACAAATAAAATAGAACCACCAGTAGCAGATACACAATCCGACGCAAATAAAGTCAGCGAAAGTACTGCAGATACTGATTCAGACAAAAAGACTGTTAACAGAGTTGTGCCAGATAGTAATGAAACTTCACAGCAAATATCTAAAGTTACAAAGTTGGATTATTCGCCAAAAACTACTAACAATGTAACTCATGAAAAAACTGAAAATACACATGAACTAGATCATCAAGAAATTGAGAAATATCATTCTGACCATTCTGATGCGGAATTAGATGATGCAGAACATGCATCGGATCTTGACAATCACATGGAGGAAGATAAAGCCATAGAAGATGACCAAACAAACAATGAAAGTAACACCACATTGAGTGCACCATCTAGTTCCTTATCAACGTTAAAACGTTTGAGTCATCTAATAACTGTTAAACCTGTCAATCAAAACAAAAATAACACAATAACAGAACCTAAGGCTGCGAAAATTGATGAAATTAATGTTACAAAAACTACTGAAAATACTAATAAAAAAGAATCTTCTAATGTGCCTGCTGATAAGGTTATTAATAAACCAAAAACTGAGGATAAGGATCCTACTCTAGACGCCTTAAAAACCCTAAGCAAAAATATAACTATCAAGTCTGTGGCAACAAAGAGAAATATTGACGCATGTGAATCTGAAAGTGGCGATATTTTCGAAAATGATAAAAATGCAGGTGGACAATTACAAGATATAAGTGCTAATAAAAATATAACTATTAAGAAAACTAAATTGGAAACAAGTGAACCTAAACCTGATAGGTTAGTCAATCACCAAGAAAGAAGATATGTACTAGGACAACACATAGCTAAATCTCCTACAGGACAGATTCCAAAAATTAAAGTTGAAAAGGATAACAATACACAACCAAACTCGAATGCTCATATTTTAAAAAGACTAACAAATATAACAACGAAGCCTGTAATAAATAAAAATAAAAGTTTGCCTGCTAATGTAAAACAAATTAATATTCCTAAAAAAGTTGTTGAACCGCAGAAACCCGAAGAAATAATAGAAATTTTTGACATAGACGACTCCGAAGATGAGGAAGAAAACAGTAGAAATCAGCCACAACCCCCTCAAAGTACCCCAGGCCCAACAAAGTCCATGGACGCACTGAAGAATTTAAGTAAAAATATAACAGTCAAGCCTTTAAATCAAGCACCAAGTAGAAATATTAAAATTGAAAACAATATAAAGATTGAGAAGGAAGAAAATAGTAGTCAACATAAATTCGAAGAGGAATCAAACAACGATAGCAACAAAAATATGCAAAATAAAAATATGGCGGTTAAAAACATATTGCAGGGTATTAGTAAGAACATTACAATAAAATCTCGAAACACTTCACCAAGTCAGTTTGCGAAATCTCAAGAAAATTCACAAGATTCTAAAGTAACGGAAGAGGATTACGCTAGTGACTCTGATTCTAATCCAGGCAAAGTTCGCATCACAGAACTTGATGAGGACATGGAGCTTGATGACTGTGACGAAGACCATCCTGAGAAGATCGAAGAAATGAATGAGACAGTTAACAACCCGATTATCGAATCACCAAAAGAATCGTGCAGCGAAAATGAAGATGACGACATACCTGACTTTGAACAAGACGTTAGAGTCAACACAATGCAAAAAACTCAACAAACTATAAATTCCACAGTCAATTCTGTTTGCTTAAATAATTTGAAGAGTATAAATAAAAATTTAACAATAAAATCTTTAAGTAAAACTTCCATGGATAACGACGATGATAGTAAAACACACATCCATTCACAGGATAGTCAAGAAACAACACATGCACAGAGAAAACAATTACCAACTAAATCTAATCAAATTGTAAAAGTATTTCAGAATGATAATGCTGCCTTTAATAGGGTTTCTAAAAATGACCAAAATTTAGCTTTTTCGAAGAAGGTATCTTCAATGAATACTGTCAATAAGGAAGTGACTGTTAAAACAATTCAAACGAAGACCATGATACAAGAAATAACGACGACCGTCACTAAAACTATAAAGACAGTGAACCAAACAATGAAACAAGAAGTTCGGAACTCTGTTCAAACAAATTCTCCGACGCAGCGAATACAGGGCATCAGGCCGGCAGGCCCAAAAAACCTTCAAGGAGTTGTCATAAGACACGCGAATCCAATTAATAAAATCAGCAATACCGTATCGCAAATTAAACCTACTAATGCCATTAGGAATTTTAATCAAAATGTTGCAATAAGGAGCCCCACATCTATAAATATAGCAAGACCTAATAATCCAAGAATGATGATTGGGAGAAAAGTGACGAACTCTCCTAGTCCACACAAACCGATTATTGGAAGACCATCCTCTCCTAGTACCAACAAATCAGTTATTGGAAAACCTTTAAAGATTTCACCATCGGCTGTTATAAAGCGACCAGTTAACGAAGAAGTGAGTGGGCCTTTTAGTTGTTTTAAAAAGCCGAAAGAGTCATTAATACCCGTGTCCGATATACCGGCATTTAATAACAGTAGTGACGGCACGGTCCAGTATACTTCAGCTTCGCAATCAACTAGTTCTAATTTTACTAGTTCCAAGTTACTTAAAGGTAATTCTATAGTGACGGCGAAACAAATTAAATCTGAAGTAAACTCGAGTTCCCAACAGATAAGTAGGTTAAGTAATGTGAGTGGATTAAAAATTACGGCTAGTCAGCAGAGACAATCACAAGTGCAAGAAAATAGTGAATCGAGTGGTATGAAACGGACTACTTTAGAAGCAATACAAAGGTTACAGAAACAAGGTCTGTTGGTAAAGAAGCCTCGTGCAGACGTACACGAGGGGCCTGAAGAATCCGACCACGACAGTGATCACAATGTAGGCCACAGTTCAGCAGACGAACATGATGAATGAATGACAAATGTGTAAATATTAATTAAACGTTGACTGATTCAATTAGATATACTTAAATTACAGCACAAGAGCCAAGATCTAGCCAAGTAAAGCAAATTTGTAATTTCCAAAATGTTTCTTTTGTCGCTGTTCATACAAACTATATAATGTATTTATTTTGTTATAAAACTAAGCATTAAATGTGTTGTAAATATGAATTATAAGTAATGCAAGGTTAATACAAGTGACTTTTCTTCTAATACCCTCGCATTCACACACAAACAATCCAGTCGATATTAATGATTTTGGTGAACTCCACACCCATGTTGGTTAAAAAAAAGCCACAAGAGTTATTAAATAACTATATTATTATTTACAATAGAGAAATAACACATTATACAGTTTTGAATACCATGAATTATGAAAATATAAATTGTCCATCAATCTGTTCAATACATTCGTTAGTAAATCACATTAAAATATAGGCCAGATAAAGTTATTCTGATTTCGTTTCCACTTTATTCTGTCGCCATTTTTGTTCCTGTAATTGACAAATATAAATGTTCAATTCAAATCATAGTCGTTAGAGTACACTTAATATATAATTATAGTCAACACATAAACTAATGCTACAACACACAACACACGTTACATGCAATCAAGCTTAGAGAAAAAAAATAAAAATGAATGAATTCTTCTCTAAGCTTCAGTGACATTAGCACACGGACGAGATATTGTACGTATATATTATGTATAATAATGACTATAATAGTCGCCAGTGTGCTAACACCTTTACCCCGGGCGCAACTCGAAACCAATTCGAATTGCGTCCCACCACAACACTACGGTACAACTCAGCATACATCCAAACAACACAATAAACATAATATGTACTACAGTAAACCAAACTAATTGCCCAAACGCAACAAATATTTACATACATTTAGCATAGATAAATATTTATACTGAATTATTAATTGTTTAGTGTCCAGTATATTTATTTATCCGTGTGGACAACACTCGCTCAAAACGTTACTTACCAGCACCGTATGCTTACTGCCAACATGGACATTTCAAGTTCTTGAAACTATTCGAATCCTGACAACCATTTGCGAAAAGCGTTATATAAATTATTTAATTATTAAAACGATCCCTTTTTTTTGTTTGATCAATAGTATATTTTTGTACTGTGTATATTAACGTAACTTCTGGTACTTTTGAGCTCATGGTAAACAAAAACAGACGAATTTGCAAAACGGACAGACATAACTGACAAACAAACTCGACCTGCATCCTCCTCACTCATCCAGCTCCCACTCTGACGCCATCACTTGCAATCAACAAACGCAAGAGTTACCTTCGAAGTAGTATTCTACTTCGAATCACACAATAAATAATTATATTGTTTGATTTGTACAATATCGCAAGTGATTACCTCAGAGTGGGAAGTTCAAAGTACGCTAATAAGTGATACATCATGCACGTACCAACACGGCGAGCTCATTGGATAGACGGTAGGCAATTGCACGTAATTTGTAACGGAGCTTCAAGCCTCCTTGCAATTTCTTGTGCAAGGTCTGCAGTATTGTATACATGTTGAGACAGTGCAATGTAAGAAAGAAAGCCGCCAGGTAAGATATCTGTCGAATGGTGCAAACAAAATACATATAAAATAAATTTAAAAATGCAAATATAGCTGAAAAACAAATTTATTCATCAATGCATTCAAATAAATAACATTCATTACAAATAAGAGCTAAAAACAACCATTATAAATTAATCGAATATACAAAGCATAAGTACAACATTATCACTAAATTACGAATAGTTTATTGTTTGATCAAGGCACGAAATATTCACTCCGTTGTGTACATAAAGCCTGTAGAGGTATGCCACTTATAATCTGGCTTCATAAAACACGTTATCTACCTACGGTCCCTGCATATAACAGTCACCCATTACATACTATTTATTATTGCTGTGATATAGGTGTTTCACAACACTGATAACACGCTAGGTGTTCGAGTGGGTGCCACCGTGCCAGCTGTAATTCCAACATTACAGTAACAGTTAATTAGCCATGTGAGAATGTGACTAGACCAATCAACACTTCGATAACACACTAATATTATAATAACCATTATTTATTACTTTATTATTGCAGGACGGCTCGTCTAATAAATTATCTATATCTAGATTTACTTTTCCAGCTTATAATTACGTCCATAATTTATGTTTCAAATTCTTATTTGTCTAAACATTTGTAAAAATCATTTGGATAAAAAGTGTGATTTTGTTGGGAATATGTATGTATGGAAACTATAAAATGTACCCATACATCGCAATAAGTTTATCTAAAATGAACTATTTGTGCCTTTTACAAGATACAATAATTAAAATCACATAATTTATTTAAGCTCAGATCCATAAAAATACATAAAAAGCCGTTACAAGTGAATATAATTAGACATTTTACTACTTATTGCCTGTTTTCAATATTTTCAAAGTATTTTTATATAAAATGCGGTTTCAATTATCACTTGGATGTCCAAAAATGCAATCACAATATAAAACTATAATAAAGCTATTGATTTTTTCCACACTACGTGACGCAGACTGGAATAATCGAACATGCAATAAATAGTATATAAATAAGTCATGCAAACACTATCATCATTGCTTTTAAATCGTTGTTCAGTTTGATAATATGTTAACAAACTAAAAAAAATCCGTTTCATAGAATTGAACAAGTATATATACTTACAAAAAGCAATAAAATCGTACCAGTGTATACCTATTGATATAAATTATTATCAATTCGATTTCATTTTAACTTTTTCTTTACATGTTGTAATATTTTGGCAAATTATAAAGTCACCAAAGCAATAACACAAGATTTAAAAAAGCAAAATAGCTTGTGTGCTCAAAAACCTGCGAAGCTGATGACAAAACTAACTACCGACAATAAAATGCAGAACTTTAATGTTTATAAACAAAATACGGACTTAAAAGCACAACTGAAATACATTTTTGGCACAAAATTTGTTCATAAATATAAAATATACATACTTAAATGAATTATAAACGCAAACTAAACTATTTAATATTATTTATATACATAAATATGTACAGATAAAATGCTTTTATGCACATTAATTTATTACATAATATGTAGGTATATTAAGAAAATAGTAAAATATACTAAATCCATTCAACACAGACTCGGTTTAAAGTAGGTAGGTATAAAATGAAGTCCTTTTAATTACTGAAAATAGAAAGTACACAATAATAAATAATATAAACTAACTTCACATAATATACAGATAATCATAATTTTATTAGTAATGTGTTAGATCAAGGAAATAAGTAAATAAAATATATTAGTGAAATGTCAAAAACTATAGTTATGCTATTGAATTGTGCGCGCGATCAGGTGATCGAATTGATCATGAATAATGCATCTTATTAAAGTGTCATAAACTGGTCGCGCGCAACATATATTTATATAGAGCATGGAATTTAAAAGAGATTCGAAATGTTTATTTGAGTCACTTTAAAAAAATTGTGAAAATAAAAATATAAAATCTATGTTTCTACAATCTATGATGGAACAAATTGGTCCACGGGTCCAAACATACAACACGAATGCATTCGAATTCATTTTGGTACTGTAGTTCTGATAAAGAGAATGTATAAATATGTCATAAATATAGTAGTTAACAACATTTTAAGTGTTTAATAGTGATGGTTAAAACATTACTTGACAGCGCTACCGGACATTTACTATGTAAACTTTAATTTATTACAAGGTGCCAATGTCAGGGACAAACTTATCAGAACTACATTCTGTGTTTGCTTTCAGACAAATATTAATATTTCAAAGTTAAAAACGACATCATAATTGCCCCAAAATTATTCAACTTTTAAAACATACGATAGTCAAATACATATAAAAAAAAATGAAAGTTGTCTAAAAGCGTACAAACGGATCAAGCATTTGGTGAAGTGGTCCTTCAGATCCTATTGAAATTAGGACTTGGGTAACTATCCAAATACCGTCCGCAATTAAATTATCTATTTATAACGTATAAACAGAAGACGTCGTGTAGTCTAGGGTAAGAAAGTTCGTGCTAAATACATGACAATAGTATTAAAATTCACTACTATCTTGAATGCCTATAAGTACAAACAGCAACAAGAACAGATGAAAATAATAATCATAATGAATTTAAATTTGAGAAGAAATAAATATTGGAGAATAGATGTAAAAAAAATAGATGTACGAAAAGGTACAGTCACCACAACTAGTAACGGCTGACTGCAAGTACTAGTTTCATTGACCTCTTAAAATTAGGAATACAAAGATTTCAAAATTGTTTTTTGAAGTCTTATATTAGCTATTAAGAGCATGTATGAGAACAAAAGAACAAGATGATAAATGATTAAAAGAGATATATTTATAGATTTTTTTTTTGCGTTCAATGACAATTACGTCTCCGAACAATGTTTTTGTCGCTGAAGGTACAATGTGTCAGTGACAGTTGTTTTTTTTTTTAAAACCGACGTGCTTCTGTGTACACGCTATAAGGTCTACAGTCTACGTCACTACATCACACAGCGTGCGGCGCGCGTCACGGACGCGTTGCGAAGTCCAATCGTTTCAGTTCCACTGTACCTGCTCGTTCAATTTCTGAGGGATCACGATCAGCGTCGTCGCGCAGTTCCCGATGCCAATCGTCAGGAATGATAAACTTAATGCTGGTATCTGTTGTCGGTTTGTTACAGGACAGTCGTTTTATATTGTGTTACGTTAAGTACTTTCAGATCATACAGTAGTGCATAAGAATATTGTCTGATACTTAACATACAATAATATATAAATCATAGCAATTATCATGGCAATATTTTACCAAGAGATACCATAAATAGTACAGGAAATTATGTATTTGATTCTAAAAACCAGGAGCAAGAAAACATCCCTCAATATCCTCGATGTAGTTTGTACCCACCATACCAAATGCCAAATACATAATTCTTAAGCACTGCTACTTTAAAATGAGATCGTACTTGAGTCTATTTCACCTAATAGACACGGAATTTAGAGTAAATACTTCATACATACAAACAAACTCACATTTGCCCACGGTTTTTACCTTTAACTTTCCTGAGTCCTTATAGGACTATCAAAGTTGTCTTCTATTGGCACAGATTAATGCATAAGTAAATATTAGAATGGATAAGTAAATATTCAAGTACATACCTGCCATGTGGCTTCTGGGTGGTAACTGAGGCTATACAGCGTGTATGCAATGTACAGTTGGAACACATAACCTCCGAATAAGAATGGCAATAGATAGGACAGTCCCCGCCACATCCATGAGTGAAATCCTTCTATTGTTATGTCCATATTATGCCTAGCTCCCAGGGCCTTTAGCCTGTATAGGACCCCGCTTTGGTATCTGAACTGCATGTATTGTACTACACCTGTGGAAAAAAAGGTCAGTTTATACACTTCGTAACTTAGTTATAGTTAGGCCTTAGTACAAGTTTGCTTTACGTTTGGTTGGTTGGTTCATTGGAGCCGGCCAATCACAGCGCTTAACGCGGTGTCGTTTCGATTTCGCTAAACGTAAAGCTCCTACTAAGCCTTCTGGTCTACATATTCTTTTGGGGATAACGGGCTCCAAAATGGTCGTGGTCGGAAACATATGAGTAATGCGTCTGGAATTCTAGGTATATTTATATAATATATAAAATTCTCGTGTCACAGTTTTCGTTGCCCTACTCCTCCGAAACGGCTTGACTGATTTTGATGAAAATTTTTGTGCTTATCCGGTATCTATGAGAATCGGCCAACATCTATTTTTCATCCCCCTAAATGTTAGGGGTAGTACAACCCTATTTTTTTAATTTTCTGCGAACGAAGGCGCGGGCAGAAGCTAGTACTAAATAATGTTTACCAATAGGAGCCGCAAAGCCGTAAATATTAAGCCCAAGATCGCAACCTTGATACCCAGTTATTTGATATATTTTTGACTGCGAGCCTTTAACAAAAACTAGAACACTACTAGACAATTAGAGTATTTTGTTACATCTAAAAAAAACAATTGTCCTATACTTTATTCAAGTTTCATAACGTCCCGTCAGAGACGGGGAAAATGTCACGTTGTTCACATTGAACACGCGACCTTTAATCTTAGTCATTTGACGACGCAGACACGAGATTCGCCTACATATCACCATTAGGTATTTCGTCAGACAAATACGACGATTATGTTACTTCAGCTCTCGACAAGCTATTGTCAATAGAGAACAATTTTGTTTGCATTTACCTACTTACATATACATTAAGGTAACAATGATGTATGAAAGATTGACGATCGGCCACCGAGTGGACCTGTTTCTAAGGCGTCTGAGCAGATAGATATATAACCTTAAAGACGGGTTGAAATTTTCAGTTAATGACTTGTACTATTAGCTTGTTTTACTGTACTGTTCTACGATTAGCTTTAGTACGTGTAATTAATATTAAATCTAAGACAGAATTTATATTTACAAAGCTAATTTTATAACTCTACCTACGGGGAGTAGGCAGTGTCTCCCACCATTTTAATGGGGGAAAATCATCCAATGACTTCTCACGCCTCAGGCGATGCGAGAGGGAGTGTCACACCTTACTAACTAGAAACCACCCCGTTCCCACTTTTCGAGCCGGAGCCCCGGTAAACCCGTTAGATAGTCCGCAGCTCCAACCACCTACCCCTTGAGGGAATATTAGAATAGTGCAAAGTACTCTTTAAATTAAAGCAATTTATTATAGTTACTACTGTTGTCAAGTTGACGTGCAATATTTGTTATCAACGTTTCAAAAGATACATAATCTGATACTATCGCGCCCCATACAAATAATGTACATTACTTATAAGCTAATTTACTCTAGATATACTGTACATAACTGATGAGTTTGATGACATATTGAATCGAAGATCGATGAAGGATATTTTTGTAATGAAAGTCGAAAGGAACAGATAAATGAGAACAAATACGCGATCAATTTGTCATTCAGGGTCTTTCGCGCAATAGTAAATTCTGTTTTTTTTTTCTAAACAGTATTTTATAAAATAGCCACTAAAAATAAAATTCCCTTAGTAATATAATTTAAGCTTTCTATGGAGAAGAACGAGCAGTTTTGTCCACGAACACAAAAGAAATAGTCTCCAACTTCCTTTGTTTTTATCAGAAGACAAAGAAGTAATGAAGGTACTTACTGATATAAGCAATGAACCACATGAAAGTATGTCTGAAGAGGTTCCAAGGTTCGTTCTGTGGCCAGATGAGAAGTATGCCAGCGACAACAGTGGATATGAAGTGGTGCAGCCGCCACCAGCCCTTGATACGAGAACCGTTCACTTTGAGGATACTCTCGCGGATCGTCAGCGTACAATAGTACCATACCAGCAGGAACAACAGTATTAATTGTAATGGCCTGGAACAAAAACATTATGTACTAGCTACCCCCGTGTGGTTACAACTACTGCTCAGCTCCTATTGGTCGCAGCACGATGTTTGACCTTCCCCGACAAATAAACTATCCAACACAAAAATATTTTTTCGCTTATAACGCTTTCCACAAACAAACTCAAACATAGTTACGAAATATATCCAGTTTTCCTGTTTGGTTGGTCAATAATAAATAATCATAGTCCAAACGAGTGGCGGGCAAAGTATTCTTAAATTTCTTAGTAATAGTCCGACATCTGGTTTTGAGTTTTGAGCATGGTGTATTTCAATATATTTGCCCTCTATTAGTATCTAAGTGAAGGAGAGCCATGCTCCGGCACGAATGAGCCGTCTCGACCGGAGTCATGTCATACCCCAGCCTTACAGAAAACCGACGTGAAACAATGCTTGCGTTATGTTTCGTTGTGTGAGTGAGGTTACCGGAGGCCCAATTATCCGTCTTCCCAATCTCCGATTCCACAACAACCCCTTAATTCCTAACCGGCAACACACTTGTAACGCCTCTGGTGTTTCGGGAGTCGCGGCGGCGGCGATTGCTTACCATCAGGTGATCCGTCTGCTCATTTACCGACTTATACCATAAAAAATGGAATAGAACATAACTGAAGAATGGTGATAATCACTACACACTTAAATACCTATATGACTCAGGTTTAAGATGGTTGACTCATTCTCTTAAGTACAGTGTGGACCTTGAACTATGTTAACAAATAATATATTATTATTCTGTTTACTATTTAGTTATTTACGTACTACTCGTAATAATACTTTTAAGCAGAGTGACTATTCATTTAAAGCATTAACTGCCGAAAGAAAACTGTTGAAGGTAAATCCTCCGTTAAGCGTCGGTCACCAGAGACCGATTTGACGGTTAATGTGTTAATTATTATAATAAAAGTGGCTTCTTACCTGAAATCAATGTAAAGATTCGCAACGGCTAAGACGAAGGCGATGGCACTAAGAATCAGCTTGAACTTTTCATATTCATCCTTGTATTTGAATCTGTGGGGAAAATGTTCAATATTAATTTACTTACACCAAAGTTTCAATCCCGTATCGGATAAAGTATATAATGTTTTATTGCATTGCCTGGACACAACAGTATTCTGGCCAATGTGTAAGACATTAGGTTTGTCCGGTATCAATTTAGAACAGGGACCTACTGACATAGTTCGTTTAAAAAAAATGTTTAAAATGTATAACACACTCTTTATTTATTTTTTTATATAATATAACATTGTATTACATTATAAAAAATTTACAGGCTGATAATTTTTGAAGCGGTAAACATAGACAAAAGTGTGTTTAATCTTTAAATTCTTAATGTTCATGAAGTTTTCTCATTAGCAAGTTGTATTATCATTAGGAAGGAGTTTCTCGACAATTAGTCTTATGACCTTGACCCAAGGTTGCTTATTGTAAACGATTAATAATTAACCAAATAAGTAATGTACTATGTACTATTTTTATGTCATTTTTGTTGTTTTTCGCCCTTCATTCTCGTAGGATAAATAATTATTTGCCTTTGTGTGATTGATTAACAAACATACACACAAAGTTTCGCGTTTATATTATACTAACTAGCGATCCACCCAGCTTCGCATGGGTGCAATGGTTACATATTATGCACGTATTATACATATTCTTGAATCACTCTATTAAAAAAAACAGCATCATAACCCGTTGCGTAGTTTTAAAGATTTAAGCATACAAAGGGACATAGGGACAATGAAAACGACTTTGTTTTATTCTATGTAGATACGATAATGAATTTCGTTAGATTCATTATTATTAGACAATTAGTTCACCAAATAACGCCAGATTATCACATAATAATCTATGGACATTAATCCTCCATTAGTCTTATATTAAATACCAAGCATGTACCTAGTCGATCAAAACCTAGCATTTATATTTGATTACGTTTGATCTAGTTTTCCGTTGGCGTCGATTGGACCCTTCCCCTAAGGAAGTAACATTGCCTAATAGAACTGTTTGTTAAAGGTGCGTTATCGATGCGGTCTTGTATATTGAAGTGCGGCCGAACAGGTATACAGACCTGATAAATACCTTCTTAATTTAATTCTGAGATAATTTGATAATGATTTGATCTAGGAGTTGATTTGAAAATCAAGGAGATAGAATTTATTGTAATAATGACAATGATGAGATGGTCCAAAAGGAGACGAACTCGACAGCTATGACAAGGATTGGTCGCAAAAAGCTTTAAACAGAGAAGAGTGGCCTTTGCCCTGCAGTGGGACGAACATGGCTGAAATCTAAATCTAATAACAATAATAAACTTAAACGCAGGTAAGACTGATGTGGACACACCTCTACCTATCCTTTCAGGGAGTAAAATTCAAGGTCATCTTTTTTTTATTTATTAAATGGGTCGACGTTTGGCCTCTATCTCGCCTGGTGATAAGTGATTTTATATTATTATAATGAAAATATAGATAAGAATCAATTCCATTAATATACACTTTCATTACTTTTATTTACTTGTCCTTGAGACCGTTTTAGAAACAGATGGTTTAATGTGATATGAGCAGACAATGACATCGACCGTTTGATGACGTAACAAAGCCAAATATAGGGGAAAAATGTAAAGATTTTCGTAAAGAAGTTTTGATGAAAAATATAGAACAAATCCCGATGGAATAACAATTCGTAAAATGTATGTAGGACTACTCCTACATAGGTAGAAATAGGTTGGTCGGTCTTTCCTTCCTTCCTTTTATTTATAAATTATTATAAAATTCATTATTAAAACCTTATCAGGTAGGTAAGCAATAGGTACTTATTAATAATAGAAGTTTAGGCACAGAATACTAGTTTAGGTCTCAACAAACAATGGGGTATAGTAGGTCAGGTACCTACCAATATGTAATAATTTCAGGCTGCTAGTTAACAATTAAATTACCAAACTTACTTGTCATTTTTGTTGAGTATAGAAACGTTAACGTTCCCGAGTATGATGCGCAAGTACAGGCTGTTCTGTTTGGGCAGCGTCGCGTTGATCTCACGCAGCATAGCTTTCCTTTTCATTATTTCTTTCTCCAAATTCGCGACGCGGTCATCTTTCGTTACTCCTTTTTTTTCTAACCTGTTTAAAATTGTATTAACATTAGCAATATTATTTGCTAGGGTGATTGCAAACTAAACTACTAGGCCTGTGGTCACAGTTTCTAGGGTTAAACAATAATAACTGAGTTTTTATTTTCGTAATGTTCAGTACAACAATAATAACATATGAGTAAAGTCTTTGTAAAAAGTTTAACTTAGTGTCTGGTAATAGATTAATCTCATGTGACAAATGGAATACATAATTAACTACAAAACACCTCTGCTTAGTCCATCAAGCAAATAAAGGTGTGTTAAGATAAATATTGTACTTTATTCGACAACAGTAATAAACAAAGGAGGAAAGTCACCCTAATTATTTAAATAACACTGTAGAACATACATAAATTATATGTACATAATTAAAACATTACACAAATAACAAATAAATGTATTAATTCGTTTGTGCAAAGCCTTAATGTGACTAAGGTTAAAGTAATTTGAGGTACTATTGTACTTTTGACTTTCAATATGTCACAAAAACATTTCTGAGACAAAAGACATACTGCCATAGATAACTTTTTACTGTTATTCATCAAATTACTGCATTTTTGGTAGAGGTATGGGTAAATGTTTGGAATAAGCCATATATTTATGTACTATAGTGCACTGCAGAGAGGAAAGATGAAACAATATTATTAATTATCAAGAAAGACATGCATTTAATCAACTGAATAATTATATCAAATCATTCTTAGTGTATAATACTGTATTTTTAAAATAAGTATAATACTGGTAAATGGATTTAAAGTTATCAGTACTTATATCCAGCATAATCTGTTCCCTTATCATTTAGTTACATAATTACTTTAGGTAAATAACAAGAAATTGATATGTGTTAATCTGTAGCCTGAACTTTGTAGTAGGACATAAATCTGATAAGAATTTTCTATAGCCAAATCATAATTTTAATATTCTTAAATGTTCTAATTTTCTTATCATAAAAGAAACATAATTGTGATAATTTTAGTATTTTGTCTCAAACTAGGATTTTCCCCTGTGTCGTGGGTGCATTTACAAAGATTCAAAGTTAAAGTTCACATACACATGGCACCCAGACATGAAACAACAAATTGTAGATCACACAAAGAGTTGCTCCATGCGGGAATCTAACCCACTACACATTACATGGCAACCGGTTGCCCAGCCACAGTGCCAACCATGCACTCAATATTTTTTAATTCAATTTAATTTTGTATATTTAAGATTTTAGTACAATAATTTTACTTTATTCCATTCAGATATATGTGCACCTTTGCCTGTTTGTCTCATCAGACTCTTGGAAAAAAAGTGTGATGTTTTATGTCATAGATTACCAACATAAGACCTACACAAAGAAACTGTAAAGTATAACTAGTTTTGAGATTTAATCTAATCTGCCCATTAATGGTATATGAACATAACTTTGCGGCATAAATTATAACAATGGAATGTTAAATTACGTTCTTATCTTTTAATATAGTACTCATTAAAGTTAGCAGAAGCATTGATGTTAAAATATGAATTCAAAAAGAAGAATAAATTAAAATTTTATTCTATTTAACATTACTAACATGATATGGTAAACAGATTAAAATTCATAGTAATCAAGGTTATGCTCTAGTTTAAATTGGATTGGAAGCTTAATTATGTAGTTATTAAGTACTCCATTATCATGTGTAATTGTGTATAAATGGTTCAGAAGACTTGAGCTAATTAAACCAACAATTATTTATTATTTATAGATCATGTTGGATTCATAATAATCGCAAATATGAAAATAGGGAAGTATGTTATCTGGCCATGTTTAGATAATTATGTTGTGTATATTGTTCTGACCTTTTCAATGCGGCGGCTATAATGGACATGCGATACTTCTGGTGGTTAATCTCCTTCATGCATGCAGCCTGCAACTCACCAACTTCTTCCAATTTCGTTACATAGTCTTTGTTTACAACCTGTAAGAAAACAAAGCCGACTTAAAATATTTTCTATTTTCGTTCTTTTATTGTTTTACTAGAAACACTTGGAGATAAAAATACGGTAGCGCGTTACGAAATACGGCTCATAAATACTACATTCATACAACTAAACCATAATATTTGATTTTATTAGCAATATTGTAGACTATCAACAGGCTGCAAATTAAAAATAACGTGAACAACGCATTTAAATTCCATGAAAACAGACGATAAAATAATGTTAAGTATTCCAAGTAAATTTACCTCTAAGCGTTTGTAATCCGCCACTAAATCCTCCCATTCTTTGAGACACTCCTCCACATCCATATTCGTAGTATTTGAAATTTCAATTAATATTTGCTTCACAAATTAATCACGAGAATTCGACCGAATGCGTGAATTCCATTCCCGATTTCTGTGACCTTTCGTCTGTCTGTCACCTGTCGTCGATCAGCCAGCTGTCGTTGTGTAGCTACAGATAATAAAAATTATAGAGGGGTTCCTGGTAATTGGTAAAAATTTAGTCGATTTTTATTTCATTTGTTAAATATTCCATGGCTTGATTTATCTTACTACTAATATATTATAAATGCGATAGTTTGTTTCTTAATCCTTCACATCAAAACATGAAGGTTAATGGGATCGCGATGAAATTTAAAAAGAGGGTATCTAATTTACCGTCTGGACATAAGCTACTCTTTATCTCACAGGAAGAAGTGTCATTAACCCATAGTAGTGTGTTAAAATCAGAGGCAGATTAAACCTAGACAGCTCCCTAGGCAAGCACCTTATAGACGCTCCTAAGGCCACTTTGCGGGCAATTGGGCATGTGACGTCTTGTGACGCCCGATTTGCCATAGGGATAATAAGATTCTGGGTGGAACACGATCAATAATGGATTTTCTATTGTTTCAAAATATCAGCCAACAAGAACTAGTGCAGTGCTTGGCCAATTATAGTTCAGCAGATTATTTATAGTAGATTAGTATAATCTGTAGGCAATAAATAGATTAGCTCTTTGCAGGCATCGAACCTGCGACATAACTATTGCTTTTAAATTACGGTAAATATTTAATCACCGACAGTAAAATTAGATTTAAAAAAGGGTTAAGGACTATATAAGATATATAAGATGTGAAGATCCCACCAAAGTCGGCAAAATAAAAACACACTGTAAAATAAATTAAATACTTGTTTATTTACATGAAACGCGAACCAAATCTATTTGGAGTTCGGTAATAATTTTGACAAGTTACAGCAGTTATTATGAGTAACTGCAAAATTCTCCTATTTAACACACTTCAGTCACATATTCTTAGTGCTATTCTGTCGTAACCAGTAATCTAACATATTTTTGTTTTTTTTAATTATGTAACAAGAGAATTCTGCAAGTAGATAACTTACGTTGACGATATTATTCTTACGGTAGTTACATTTTTAAAAGTGCAAGATACTTATTTTAAAATTGTAATACAAATGATTTAATGAAGAACATTATGTTCAGCAGATTATTTGATACTAGGCGACTGCCATATTTCAAAGAGATTATATTTCTATGCCAAGATAATTATAGCACGCGTAATAGTAGAGAGCGCCCTTTTAAATTTTTCTTGTGATCAATTCCAGCTAAAAATGGCAATAAGTTTAAGTACTCTGATTCGGAAGTTACTCAGTATTAGACATTCCATATAAAAATGCTTTCTTATAGAGTACCTACTAATGATTAAAATATAAAATATCTATTACACATATTTCGGGTCATAAATATAATGCACTATCAATCTATTATTAAGAAATAATGTCATATAAATGGAAATGATTGCAAATAAAAATGACTAGAAATTATGTATTGTGATGTATTGACATACAAAGTGTAAACAATTTATCAAACATTTTAATAAAAGTTTGAGCTAACGATGGTCTAATACTACGTTTTATTCATACGTAGTTGAATGCACAGGTGCCTAAAGCATAATAAGTAAAACGCTCTCTACAAATACGCCACAACACTACTCTATTACAATCTCCTTGGTCTCAGCATAATATTTTACGAATTCACACTGACAAAGCAAATATAATTCTCGTATAAGAATACCAAGTTAGCATCTATTTCGACAGCTGCGGCGCACGATACATACATCTCGATTAGAAATACAAAAGCAATAATGACATATCGTATAAGCGATAACTCCGTAAATATCATATATTAGCGCTGATGTTACCGGGCGTCACTATGTAAGCAATGTACATGTTGCATAATGTCATGCACTAACACAGCTGTTTCTAACAGTATGAGCGTACCTACGCGAACTACACTACGAACTAACCTCTACAACACCAGGCAACAAAATTATTCCGTATTACAATAAATAACTATTGATAGTAATAATGGATATTTTTAATTAAAAAACTAAAACCCGACCACGGATAGTACACCTTATGACATGCGCATCAATGACAGGAATTTGCAGTAACCCCACTTGTCTCTATTGGTGGTGTCATATTGACACAATGGTGGAACTACATTTATTTTATTTATTTGTGTATGTTGCGAAAATCATAACATTTCCTTTTGGCTTCGCCGTAGTCAGGTGTAAAGGCTTCGATTAAGTTTTCTTTCAATCTAGCTACCTTAAACAGGCCTGTAATTCAAAGTATTAATTAAAGTTTATATCACACATTAATTTACTTAGACATAATTATGATGACATAAATGAAATTGGCTTAACTTTAAAATCAGATATTAATTAATAAATGTAAAACATGAATTGTATTACAATTACCCATTTAGCAATTCAATGCTTATACTTAACAAAATTGTTTGAGACAAAAATAAAAAGTGACAATATAAATAAATAAAATTTTGAAATATAACTTTTTCTAACTTATAGTTAAAGTTTTGAATTGCCAAAACTTAAAATAAGTCTCTAGGAAACCGATTGATATAAAATCCTACAAACGTCGCTACATTACTTCGTTTCGGTTTCGTTGTCCCCATAGATATTCATTAATGTTGTTGGCGGCGGTGCTAACAAACATAATGAACATCGTATCGAGCTGAGACAAACATCAAAAGCCTTATGTACACTACTATAGTTGATGGAGCATTTATGATGAGTTCAAAGTGTGTTCATTAATTAATTGAATGTTTGTTGTCATGAATAACTATCAATATCAAATTTTATAAAACTAACATTATTTATAAAGAAATCAAGGTACAAAATCTGATTGGCTGGGTAATAAATCAAATTACTTATTGAATAACAAATAAAATTTATATCTAAACATTTTACGAATAAACAATAACTATCAAATAAAACAGGACAATTGAAAGTTTATAATAACACACACAGCTCCTCACTTCATCGTTGCGAGCGGTACATGACGAATGCTACGTCACTGCTAACTAGAGTAGGGTCCAAATTTTTACAAAATTCGGAAATATCAATTTAACTAAAAAAATATACAGAAACTATGCGCCATTATACTTTAATGGAATGTGTGAATCTAACCGAAGAAGTTGAATACGAATAGAGAATCGGGACTAAAGTTAGACACCAATTTAGATAAAGGAGACATAGCATCGTCAGGTGTACGAAAAAAAAACTACAATGAGCTGGAGGCAGAGACAAGTCTTGCCTTTACAAATGATTGACCATAATGACAGCAGCTTACATCGCTCTCATTGTAGCTACAACGCGAAATAATAATGATAAGGATATCATCGGTGAGTTTAAGTTACTAAAATGGCAACGCTCTTAGCGACACTCCCAAACTTTAACGGTCTGATCAACGCTGCCTGATATCACGTATGGCAAGCTCCTGTGGAAATCTGAAAGAGAAATAATAATTTTTATATTAATTACCGAAACATTCTTATTTTAGGGATGACCTGTATTCAAATTTAATTATGATTTTAATAAATAAAAAAATATTGTTTATATGTCGTCTGATACAAAATTTACTAAAAGACCAAAATGTAAAATTAAATTATAGTACTGATATTACTCTGCTGTGTTAAAAAAATAACAAGATAATAATTCGAGTTCGAACCGAGACTGGTGGCGAAGTGTTGGTGCGCGTAGAGCGTCTTGAGACAGCGCGTGTGCGCGACGTCCCAGACACGGAGCGTCTTGTCGTCCGACGCCGTCAGCAGGTAGCGGCCGCCCGGGTGCCAGGCCGCGCCGCGCACCCAGTTGTCGTGACCCACCAGCGTCGCCAGGCACTGTCCCGTGCTCACGTCCCAGATCTACGAATATACATTGTTTAGTGGTATTGATGGATTTAATGGTGAATGACATTCTCTACCACTCAACCGCAGGGTGATGCAGAGAAGTGTTACAGAAAGTTTTAAGTAAGTGTCAATAAATATCTTATGAGAATGATGTGTTAAAGAGTTTGTACCTTGACGGATTTATCACGTGAGCCGCTGGCGAGGAAGGGTCCGGCGTGGTTGGCGCGGCGGTTGTCAGTGCCGGCCGCCTCGTTGATGGCGGCGGCCGCGGCCTCCGGCGCCCACGACACGCACTCCACTACGTGCTCGTGTTCACGTAGCTCCATCTGTACAAATTACATACACTTACAAACAGAAATATTGAAGAGAAATTGTCCGTTTGAAATAGGCGAGGGTAAAACAAACGACTGTAGTTTATTACACTATGAGCCCCCTGCGTGACTTGAAACTAGTCAAGATACCTCGTAGAACAGTCACGCGAGTAAGACGTACAACATAATTAATTGAAAAAAAAAATTTGGTTTTAGTATAGGAACCAACCAACCCAGAGTCACAGAAATTCATCTAAAAAGTAAGTCGTTATTAAGCCAAAGAAATATTATGCAAGTAAATAAAAGTGACTTGAAAAATTTTGTAAGGTCAACCAAATTGCTGTGCTTTATCAGTCAGTCCCATTTATGGTGCCTTGACATGATTTTGTGTGAGGAGTATACCTTGCATTCGTTGGTGTCTGCGTTCCAGATGCGCACGGTCTGGTCATTGGAGCAGGACGCCAGTAGCGTGCCGTCCGGCGACACGCGCACCATGCGCACCCACTCGCGGTGACCTTTGTACGTCTTGATGCAATACCTGGTTACGACATAAACATTTTGTTAGCTTTGTAATACTTGAAAGATAGAAGTAACGTCGAAGATATGGTAAAGGTACGATACGGTAAATGGAATAGCCTTGCCGAATAATTTTGTTATTTACACTTGGGAAATCATTTCCACAATAAGGAACAGAATTTATTAAACAGTGTCAAGTATAAGACTTGGAAATATTTGCTAACTCTTTCATAAAAAATCCAATTGTTAACTTTTCGGAGTTAGTTTAATTTCACCCTTATTTTTTACATTGAAAGCGAATGTCAAATCCAAGCTGCACAACACATGGCGGCTTCACTTAACCAATTTTTTATCATACTTCCGTATCCTTTTGAGTAGTTACAGAAGTTAATGTAAAAAAATGCGTCAGCCTTCAACCTCTGCTGCTGCTGCTATCTTTCGGTGGCTAGTAAAGACTAAACATAGGACATCTTACAAAGATATAAAAACAAAATACATATGTAAATTCCTTACCCAGTGGCAACTTCCCAAGCTTTAATGGTCTTATCTCGACTGGCGGAGTAGACGATGTCCCCGCTAGGTGAGAACGCGACCGACGACACATTGTGATCGTGGCCATGCATCGTCTTCACACACTCGAACGTTTGGTTGAAGTCCCACAGCTTTATTGACATGTCCGCGCTGCACGACACTGGAAATTAAAGTAAAATAAATTATTAGTTTATTTAGCTTTTTTTTTAATGGAAAACTGACATACAGTACTCGTATAATAAAGCCAATGTTAAGCACGACTAGTTTCAAACCATGCTCGAGGCTTATATTCAGTCATAGTCGTGTGTAGCGAAATGCTGCTCATGAATATACGGCTTGAAACTTGTCGAGTTCCTCGTCAAACAGTTACGTGAGTAAGCCGATAATATAATAATTTATTTATTTATTATGTCTCACGAAACTTATAATAAAATTAAGGACATTTTAGTAGCGTCTTCGAATATAAATAATAAAAAAAGTATCCTTGATAGTATAAATTGATGACATTAACCTCATGACATCATTGGCCAAAAATATTGCGTTCAATGTTGTATTTCAAAGGATCGTCATTGATAGACACTTATGACTAATTCATTGGCAATCAATTTTAATAAATACAAGTAACAAGTAATATAATGCGTAACATTTCATTTTACATTTATTATCAACGTCCTCACTAATACAGGAAAATTTTGAATGGGGATAATTGATGTTCCAGGAAAATATGGTTTTAAGTTAAATAGTAAGATATAATTCATATTAATTTAATATTGTGCAAGTAAAATAATGGTCCCTAGCAATTAGTTTTTGT
Source organism: Spodoptera frugiperda (assembly GCF_023101765.2). NCBI lineage: Eukaryota > Metazoa > Arthropoda > Insecta > Lepidoptera > Noctuidae > Spodoptera > Spodoptera frugiperda. Next base: position 8,887,085 of record NC_064213.1, on the reverse strand, counting down.
AAGATGGCCTACAGTACAGTTTACTTGTAATGGTTGTTAAGTATGACGTCATTGTCAGTTCAAGTAGCTTTTTCAAGTGTAGCTTTGAGTGGTACTACATATTTTTACATTCATATCATTATATCAATATTTTGATGGTAACTGACATCACTGCTTAATGGATTACGCTCGAACTGTGTTTGTATATAATTTGATCTTACACAAGCCTGTATGCTTTCCAATACAATATAGATTAGTTACCACCATTTACTGATGCGTGAATTTGATGGTTATTATACCCTATGCGCCGTAACAAGGTGCGGCTGACAGATGCCTGTATGACGTTGACATCTCTCTTTAGGAATGGACATTAGAAAAATCTTTTTTTCCTCGCTATCGATACTCGCAGCATACATTTAATTCTCTTTAATTTTTTTATTATATGTGTGTGTTATTTAGTTGTGCAGTGTAACTTCGTGTATATACTTGTCAAAATAAATATTTTATGACCGAGCCCTGAGGTGTTTCAGAGTTTCAGTTTTACAGAACCGTGAAGAATATAAGTGTATATTAGTTTGTATATGTTACTAAAGCAACCACGATCTTTCAGATTAAGTACCACCACGCATTATCAAAGGCGCCGAAAAAGTCTACTACATATTTGTGCTCAGATAAAGTCACTGTGGTTCGGGCAGAGAGAGCCGCGTCTACAGTAGATTTACCCACATAATTAAAGGTTTTTTAAGAGTGATAATTGAAAGACCCACGATTTTCGTTTTTTATTCTAAAAAAAAATCGAATACCTATCCATCGTAGCAGTACATCCCATCACTAAACACGACTATGGATTTACGTTATACGCATAACACTTTACTTTATTTTTCATTTCATTAGATTTTATTTAAAGACTAGAACATTCCGGTTGGTTTTAATTTAATTAACTACACTTCCGAATGATTTAACATAATACAAATGTGATACAGCTAATATAGTAAGGCATAATTTTTAAATCGCAGCATCTTTCAAGAGTGATACGAAACGTTACTGAATCTGTCAGCCGCACCTTGTTACGGCGCATAAGGTATAAAGAGATATGTAAGTATCGCAGTAGGTAGTCGTCTTTAGTTTCTGTCTTATACAAATATATATTATAATAAGGGTTTATGAGAAAGGCGTAGGTTGTATAAAACTTACCCAGTAATTTTCCATGATGGTCGAAAGCGATATCCTGAACGGAATCGGTGTGTCCCTTCAGGGTTCGTTCGTACTCGCCGCTCTCAAAGTCCCACACTTTGATGGTCGCGTCCTCACTCGAGGACACCATCAAACTAAACACCGGGTGAAATATTACCTGTAATGTTATTTAATAACCATTAGTTAAGAATGTGTACGTCGGTATTCAGTATGTTACATGGAGTTACTGCTATCTGCCTTCAAAAACCAAATAAGGATGATATTGTTGATGACATAAGCTTGATTATTATTTAGACCCGTTGTTAGTTAGAGGTTTAGGGCTCTTGATCAATAATGCCGCCGGATGTTGCAAAGAAAACGCAAATTATAGCCATGACAGTTATCCAATTTACATAAAAATTGGAGTAAAAACGTGACCTTATGAGTAATTTCTCACAATGAACCACGATCAAGAGTTAATTCGAACAGTTGAATAAAAAGTCGCGGAAAGCTATAGATAATAGTCACACCATTTCTTAGATACAATTGTGCATGGTTATGATCACGAGAAATTATACACAAAAACCAAAACAATACGTTTTTAGAGTTTCTGACTTTCATTGGATTCGAAAGTTTTATTTGATAAACCATGTTATACGGTAAATAGCTATGTTTAACTGAAACATATTTCTCTATTTACTTAATATTTTGGTGGACATTTAACATTACAACAAGTATTTATTTTCAGCAATGCAATTAGTAAGAGACGATCGTTGTAAACAATTCGAAGTATGTTTCGAGCATCTTCATGCTTGTTATGAAATGACTAAGAATCCAATTTATACTAATGATGCGATTTCAGCGAAATCTGAATATGTGACAGACATGTTTCATGTCTGACTAGACGTTTACGAGAACACATAATATTTTAAAGAATAACTTGTTATTCTAAATGTTAAGCAGAAACAGAAAGTGTATATGATTGAATCGTAAGAATGAAAAGAAACATGTGTGTTTCTTTTCGTGTACTAACAACTACAGAACAATATAGGGGCATTCCTCATAACCTGGAAAACGATAGTAATTGCTTATATTATAAAAGCGGTATGAACCTTGGTAATGGTGGCCCGGTGTCCGGTGAGACAGAATTTTTCCGGTGGACGTGGGATCCACTCGGCGGGCGTGCGCTTAGCGCGCGTTGGTGCACCCTCGATGAATTCCTTCTGAGCTTCTGACAGCTTAGATTCTAATTCCATCACCTAAAAGAGAAAAACAAACCATTATGCTTATGTTATAATGCTATAAAATACTTAATTATAATTTGAGAATATTTTTCTTTTTTTTTTCAGATTACTCCAGTCGCGTCACCAGTCTAGCATATTGGCCTGATATTAGGGCTTAATGAAATAAATCCGTATTTTTTCTAATCAGTCGGTCTATAAAGATATGAAATTCTTTAAAATCGTTGTATCCTCTAACAGCAACACATGCGTTGAGTTAAATCTAAGCATGTAAACAATAGCTATTTGTAGAGCAAGGTTCGAGATGAAAACAGAGCAGCGACCTGATTACCATCACCTTGCGTTTTATTTGTTTGGATAGTTGGCATTATTTCCGTGGTGATAGCTGCAGTCAATGAATAAAATGTGTCACGTGGTTTAATAAAAGCAAACGGTCGCGGTCACCATCGACCGCCCGCCCAAGAAAATCGTTAGAAGTGACCTAGAAACGTCTACAGCACAGATCGATGGAGTACACTGCTCGGACCGGATCGTGCTCAGATGTCGTTATAAATTTTTGCTCTACACGTTTTAACCATCAATGCGTTCAGCTGCTAGCAGTTAAGCAATTTCTGAGCCATTGAAACACCAGAGAATCGAATGGCTTCCCACTTATGTAACTAACATATTGCGTACTCCGGGGGACACTAATAGGCGTCATCATCTTTTGTCATCATGTAACGCCGCCGGATGACTGCAAAGAAAATTGTTGATAGTTTTGTTTCTCCACAAACAATTATTTTACAACCCTATTTAACAAATCCTAAATCGGAGAAGTAGTCTTTTGTGCTCACAGATCGATTACGTGTAATCAATTATAGAAAGTGTTATACAAGAAACTGCAACATGTAACGCCGCCGGATGACTGCAAAGAAAATTGCTGATAGTTTTGTTTCTCCACAAACAATTACAAATTTACAACCCTATTTAACAAATCCTAAATCGGAGAAGATAAGATGCATATTTTTTCTTTTTCGGGGAAGCAATTTGTTTTGCGTGTGAGCCGGTTCGTTAATGAAGTAAATACCACATATTTACAAAATTCTGCTTACTTTTTTCTGCAACCTTATGACTGAGGTCCATTTTTTCTCGAGGAGGCCGCCGAACTTGCGATCCATTTCGCCGGACATGTCGGCCTCCTTCTTGAACGCTTCCAGCGCGTCATTGTAGCCATTGCTACCTAAATAATCGGCGATCGCTTTGTTCCTGTAACAAACATAAACCAATTTCAATTCTATTGCTGTATTGGTCAATCACTTTTTACGGAAAACTTTATGAAGGAAACGAATGAGAAAAGTATTTCATTAGATAACATTACAACACAAAATATGGACATTGCCAGTGAAGAACTAGTATTTAACTCGTTCATTTCTTTGCCGTAAATTACAAACATTCTATTACACGTTGTAACAATAACTGAACGAACATGCTACGTTGTTTGCTAATTCCCAGAAAATAGTAACATGTTATTGGCTAATTAAAATAATAATATGTGAGAACCGTAAACTAAGACAACGGATGTTGCTGCAAGCATGACGCAGATACGAGTATTGTTCGAGGGCAAAAAGTTTTTACAAAAACTAACAGCTGAAGATCTCAAGAACATAGGATTTCCGTACTCACGTTTTTACAAAATTTTGTAGCAACTAATTTACTTTTTATCTTGGACATCTTGGGGATACGATACAGTTACTTTAAATTTTGTTTCTGTAGTATAATTGTAAGAACACCCTTGTAATAAGAAAACGGAACACACTCATAATGTCTTTGTGCTGATCAAAATTCCTTATCGATTCTAGCCGACTCGTCACACAACTCACAAGGACATTGTAGTATAGGAAATAGTACCGTGAACTTGCAACGTTATCAATCAATAGTGTGTTCGTTTTCTAACGTACAATTACGTACGAGTTCATTAAGTACTTGAAATTGATTAATCGATTGATATTACTAAATGATCTCGCTAGTCGGTCGTACGGGGGCCGTAAATCACATAGTATCGTCGTAGTGAGAATTTTGATTTCGATTACGACTGCTGTTTTGTTAATTCATCACACTTAAATAGAAAACTAGTACAAGGGTAATATTGGCTCTTTCGTTTTTCACACTTGCTTTGGGTGAGTATTGTTAGTTGTCAATCATATCTATTCGAGCCGAGTGTTTTATTTGCTACAAGGTTAAACAATTCGTACACCGATAAGGAGCGCTTTTAGTAACTGCACGTTGTCAAAGATACTTGATCTGTCTACTTGAGCTCATTACCTCGAATTTCCGGGTAACTGAATGTTTCTAATCTAAATTCTAAATGTGTTTGTGTATCAAATGTCAAGGAAAACCCACGCTATTTGTCAATGTTATCGTTCAATTACATTACAGATCAGCAATTAATTACTTACACAAGCGTAAACCGCCAAAGAATCAAAGTGTAGCTGTCGTTAGTTAGAATTTCAATAGAGCACAAGAGCTCTAGGTATTAAGCTGAACTTTTAGGCTACATGTGATTATTGTTGTTGTTGAATGTTTTTTTTTTACAAATCTTGGCTTTATCATTATTTATTATACGTCTACAACCGGTAACAATTAAGGTAATTTCGATGACGAGTCTTCCTGATAGATATGAGAATGATAACTAGAGCTGCTCCAATTCGATAAGCTGCCCTTGTCGTAGTGGCTATGACGTCACCTTCATGGCAGCAGATACTGTTCTTCTCTGTTATACGGAGCTACGTTCATTCATTATTATTGCAATTCAAACCTGTTTATGTTGTTTATATTTGTGGAGTAATGTGGATTTGTTCTCTTTATTTTTATCTTTATTCATTATCCAAGCCCAGGAATGAAAAGTTCTTGTGTGTGATATTATACAGATAATTATGTATCTGTGATCCTGTCAGTCGTGTTTGTCTCAGACAATTAAAGTTCGGTCTCCCTTTGTTGGTTTTGTGACGTCAAATGACGTCAGCCAAATCAGATACTGTACACATTTTGGACGTTTAGATCGAATTCAGATGGTACTAACAATTAACGTCTGTTTATTTCAGCGTGGAATAAAAGGTTGATAAAGTAACTTTTGACAATGTCACGTCGCAGGTGGCCTTTTAAGCAGACAGGTGGCGCTTGATTGGACCCACGTAATCGTTAATGGTTCTGTCCTACAAATATTTTAATTCAGAAGTGTAATATAATTTACACATATTACTCAATGGAATCCCTGTTTGGTTGATGGAGTTACCTTTTAAGGCAAAGACAGGTTTCTAAAAATATATTTAAGTACTTCAATATATTGATACTCGATACAATCTCAATTGTGTTTGACATCGGTTAAAATCACACGACACATAATGCGTGTTGGATCTATGATGAGGTCATCCAATAAAGAATAACAGACTCGTTAGGTAAGGTTACGAAATAACGATATAGTCTTGGTTGGATGTAGTTATTATTCTTTCTAACTTTTAAAATAAAATCTAGAAACTATAAAAACAAAAAGTATTTAATAAACATTGAAATCAAATCTGTTTTGGATAAATAGGTACATGTTTAATATGTGAGATAAGTTTATAACTTTTTACGTTTTTAACAGATTTCATTTGCATCCATAACATCGCGTTAAACGCTCATCTTTACTGCACTGCATTTTCACTATTGCTACTTCCGCGCGACTTCAATCTAGTTGTTCGGCTCCTTTTGATCAAAACGTAATGTTTTAGCCTACAGCCTTCTTAGATAAATGGACTAACACAAATATAATTGTTCAATTCGAATTAGTAGTTCCGGAGATAGGTAGATCAATATAGATCAAATGAACAGTCATAATATGTATTTTAAAGTAGATTTCAGCCTTGTCCATGTTGATACATGTCAGCCTTTATGTAGTCGATTTATATTCCCATAATGCAGTAAGACTCGCTTCAGCTTGAGGAATTAAATTGCTGGAATTAATAATAATAAATATTTAAGATAATGTTTAAGTTATTCATAGAATACTCTCAGGAGAGAAACTTAAAACGAGAGTCTCAGAACCAGGATAATTTCAATTCATTAAGTTGGCAGTTGGTAACATTTTATTTGCTAAGTTACTCTCTAGGTAGCCAGTACACCTGCTAATTAATAAACCTTCGACAAATCAGGTGGCTACCTACTGAGGATTAAACGAACCGCCTACACAAACTTTCTGTGAAAGTTTAGTACATATACCTATTAAAGCATGTACTTTGTACGAAGTCATTTACATGAAACTAAGAAATGTTAATGTTATTGAAGACATTCTGCAGAGTATAAATTGCGTTACGACGTTAACATTTATCTGTGATCTGCTGAAAGTAGCGTTTAGACTAATCTTAACGAGACACATACATACAACTAATTTGTTCAGGAACGGAATTGAACTAACGTACGAGTTTAGGATGGATATTTCAATGATGAATGAATTTACACATTGAAATTATAATACCTACAACATATTATTCAATAAGTATACAAATATCATATAAGTACCTATTTACTAATTTAAATAAGACCGTTATTAAACAATGAGTCAATGTTTTAAACATACACACACGACAGTGCACACTTCGTTCTCTTTCATATTAGGAAGAATGTTGTTGTTTGACTGAGTAACCCCACTTAGTTGGTGAAAAAACAGGCTATTCTTTTATTCAGAAAACAGGATTTAAACATGTTTGAGGATTACGTCACTTTAGAAGACTCTGCGAATAAGAGCAGTTAGACAATTTGGGTGTTTCTTTACCATCTCTACAATCTACAACTAAACGTTTATTAGTTACGTCTCTAAGGTGGTAAACACCAGATTATAACAGTGATCGGAACACTTATCGGAAATGTAACACGTCTAATAACTGTTGTGAGATGTATCAATAACTTCTTAAATTACCTATGAGCTTTTGTTGTTAAATAAATAATAAATATAAATAAGTAAATCTTTATTCATTGCAATAAAAATAGTCATAATACAGATAAACATCTCAATTTAAAATGAGAGATCTCGCTAAGTGTTACTTGTCACTTAACGATAATTTGATGAGAACGTTTGAAGTAGGGAATGCATCTCATCATCATCTCGGGACTAGTATATTTTTAGCGAGATTAATCTCGTACGAGAAATAGAATCTTATCTTATTATTCTATTATTTTTTTCCTAAATCATTCAAATATTATGATTATTTACAAAACACTCTACTCAACTCTCGATCTCGCTTGAACCCCAATCTCGCAAGATTTGCGTTCACTAGTTTGGAGGAATGTAATTATGGAATTCGTATGCGGAATTGTGAATTTAATGCTTGTAAATGTAAATAAAATTATAAGACGAAAATAAAAGTTTACATTACCATCCATATACGTGTTCTATAAACAAGACTGTATTGCTGACTCCATAACTTCCTATCTGCGGTGGAGTGCGTAATTCGATTATTGCGCTTATGCAATAGATAATCCCAACTATTAAAATGCCGATTGGCAATACTTTCTTGTTATTGAGTTTGGAATTTGGCGAAAACGTTAAAAAGGCGATAACGAGTGAAGCGTTTCATCTGCACAGCTCTGCTGAATAGAGTTTATTTCTTGCTTGATTACTATGTCAAGCTTCGATATCAACCTGGTGAAACCGAATCAATTCTAAAGACAATCAGTCTCGCGGGTATCCCTATTGTTTGCGTGGGAGCAATCAAGTTACTCGTATTGCTTATTCTGCTTAAGTGAAAAGATTAAACGTCACAGGTATATCAACAAGTATGTAGGAATGTCAGTCGGTTTCGGATTATTCAGCATAATTGTTGGCAGAGATGTTACATTGCTTAAGCGAGCGTAAGGTTAAGCAATGGTGGTTTAATGGTTACAAGTTCCTGTCCATTCAGATGATTGATTACAGATAGTGATAATGCTCTAAAAATGAAATAACGATGACCAAACACAGTTAGCGCTCGAGGCAAGAATAAACATTTTGCCAGTGACTCCGAACTTGAACAGTATAAGAGTTCAGTAGCAATGTTGGGGCACAGCGAAAGTGGTTTCGTGCGTAGTGCTAGAGGCGCGGACCGATCTGGGACCGCCTGAGAAAATAACTTTCACGATATATTTCCGACGTTATTACTCTGATTGCAGGGACAAGTGGAGATACTACTTAGTAAATGGATACCATGTTTATATTCGAAACAGGATCATTTCATTTACAAATTACGATGGTATTGTAGCAAAAGGCTACATCACCGCAAGGCAGGCGTTTGGAATATGAACCCGGAATGCTAAAGTTGCCAGCGTCACTTAGAATTGTTATAAAAACAGGCAAGCTTAATTTGAATCGTATATTGATTACCATACATTACGTGACATTCTAATATTGATAATCTCAACAGGTCTTGCTTATTGTTAGATGTATTGAATACTATGCATGTTTCACATACCTACGCATGTTTTGAGAGCCATTATTTACGGTCGCATCGATTGAATTTTAGATGCCGAAAACAAAAATATTCGCACGGATGATTACACTCTACTTTGTACTGGAGCATGAAACAACGGAAACATCGTAACAAATACGTCATGTCAGTCGATAACGGGGAATATTAATGGCCTGTGATAATGTTAATGCAAATCTGTATTCATGACAAAGTGATCGTAGTACCTATTATGACTACAAAGACATTACGAACATTAGGAAATGTAACTGAGACACGATTTATGGAACAGCCTTAGTATAAATACTAAAGTAGTATTGTTTTACACAGAAGCCATTGAATACATATTATTTAGAATTACTGTCATGAGGCATACTAAATTTACAAAAAACCAAGCTCTACTAGTTTCGAGTCACAGAGAGACTCTTTATTATGTGTGCTGACGCGGAGACGTCTCGCAGAATACTCGTAGAGCTTTTCTCAATAATATATAAGTGAGTAAATCGTTGTTTTTAATTAATTCAGTGTATGCTGATGAAATAAATGGGTATTAATTTTTCAGAGATCATTCATAACATAATAAGTTTTGTTTTATATGAAAAGTAAATGTGAAGACGTTATTTAGGTCGGGGTTCATCAACAATGCTGAAAGCAGATTAAAGTCCATTACCATTATAATAAGCGTTACGTCATTTACAGGGTTAAACAGTCCTTCTGGAAGAATATCCCGACCATCCCTAGATATTGAGAAATCCCTAAACAACGAAAACTAACAAAGAAGAACGATGTTAAAAGTGTTGAACAAACTCCACTGTGTTCGCGATATCAGTATGGTGAGCACGTAACGCGGAACCATTTGCATATGCAACCGTGACTTGAAATGTAAAAAGTCTAAGCTACTGTCTCAATGACGCTGACAGACTCTTTGTAGGTACTTTAGTTTAGTTCACTTTTTTCACTATTCCCAAATATCACCTTCGTCAAACTTAACAAACGTCTGAACGATAGACATTAGATTTAGATACAAAAGGGTCTGAATCTTTTACAAGATTAGATATGGTATCGGTGAATGATATTTCAAATGAATTCTATTCATGAATAAAAATATAATCAAAATGTATTCATGTATAGAGGCATATATTTCACTTCACATTAAACGCAATGAACTTTATCTGAAAAGGAGTAGGCGAGGCGTCGCTCAATTAAATTTTCTATGATGTGTTCAAAGCTATTTTTGCCAAGGAATTTAATACGTTTATTAGTATAAGATTAAAGTTGATAATAGTTTTTCTCGCAGCGGGGATGAAGGGGAGGCCGCCCACGCGACTTGGCATATCGATCGCCTCCACTAGGCGCCGGCTACGTCAGAGCGAGACTGCGTCACTGTGAATCCCTTTTTCCACGACCCCACAAAATTAACTTCCCATGAGGCTTCGACCGTAAACAATTTTTCCTTGGACAAATTAAATATACTAGTGGTCGCCTAGTGGTCGAAATTCGACCATATACGATTTAATTTACAATACCACTTAACATACGTTCAAGGATAATTTTTATTTAACTCAAACTCAAACAAACTCTTTTATTTAAACTCTATTCATATGAGACGTGAGAATATCATCGCAATGTCTATCGATTTTGACGTTTTGTCAAGTACGATCAGATACTATGCATGTGTGTGTAATGTTTTATTTATTGATTTAATATACTTTATTAGCATTATTTTTGAAAAATATTAGCGTCCTGCACTTCTCCTACACATAAACTATAAGTGTACCAAATTTTATGCTCCTACGTCCGCGCAATTTTAGTAAAAAGCGGTCCAAAGTTTTTGCATCACGTATTAATATATAGATTAATTATTATGTTATCGGCTTACTCACGTACTGTTTTGACGTGGAACTCGACTAGTTCATATGTAGCAGCGCGACAATCGCCGCGTCGTGTGTCGCGGAATGCTGCTCATGAATATGAGCCTCTAGCATGGCTTGAAACTAGTCGAGTTCCTCGTCAAAACAGTACGTGAGTAAGCCGATAACATAATAATTAATTTAGTATGTCTCACGAAAGTTACAATAAAATTAAATATAGCTACAGCTAATATTTGGAAGTTTTTTCCACGCGGAATGTGTAACCGTGCCTTTGATTTTTTTGCTAAACATACAACTACATGTTAAAATATACTTTTTATATGAAGAAGTTTTATACGACTTTCATTTTGCTCCTCACCGTCCTTTTTTCACGTAGAGGTCGGCGAAATATGTTCTTCATAATTTTTTTTCTATTAAACTAGAACCATACAATTTTTAATATCTATACTAACTATAACCTTGCTTTGCCTTTATTGGATTTCATTAGGTTAAGCTGCTAAACACAAAGTGTAAAGTTGGGTGTGCATTGTATTCCCCAACCCCTACCCTAATGATAGACGTTCATTTATGTTCCTGTTCCTAACAATGCCAGTTTTAAACGTTGGCTTTATTAGAGTCAGTAAACAGGGGTCGCGAAGTAAATGAAATGTCGGGAAAACCTAAACGTATCAGGGGTGAAAATACCATCAGCGTGACATTTACAGGGGGAAAGGTTACCCGACGATGGAAAACGTTAGTCGCAGTCAATTGTCGAGAAACCATATAGGAAACCAATGTAAAACAAAAACAGTGACATAGTAAAGTTCCCGAGGAAGTTTCTACATAGTAATTTAATTACATTCGTGACCGGACGTTCAAATCCTTTACAGTAAGCAGGTGAATGCTCTGCTTAATTAGATTTCAAATTTCTCCGTGGATCGTAAGGTCCATTTGTCTGAGAACGTCAATTAGGCCATGAATAGTATTAATCGCTGTACAAAATAAATTATTTCAAGGTACGTATTTGTGTTCGTGCATAACAATGGTCTCTCTATTACTGTGCTGATTGAATGACAACCAAGTACCTGTCGTGATAATTAAGAACGTGTAGTCTTCGTTTTAACTTTCCCATTGATGTTATCTCTACGTTTCGCAATTCAGCATAAACAGTTTTGGGATATAATCATGGGAACCACGTAGTAACACTGATTACGAATGGAGCCTTCTAAAGCTCTATTTAAATCTTATTTATAGGGTTACATTACATATAGCATTATAATAATGGACTAACACAGAGAATCAGTCAATACAGTTTTAATCGTCATATCATATATGAAAGGAATACTTATAAATTATACAAAATATGCTAACAGGGCAGCTTGTACGCGGTAGAGTGCAAGTGGTGGTCGGGCGAGGACGGCATTCCTCGCAATCCAGGCGGATGGACGAGTCTCGTGCCTAACAATGGCTTACATTCCCCGATTCCCATTATCAGTTCGTTATATTGAATGGTTATTTGCTCACATTATACACACTACGATATTACAATTTTCCTATCGACATATTACTTGTATTTAAAGAGTCAGTACTAAAGATTCTTTTGTCCGATAAGATATTGTATCTGATAACGGGGTATGTTCGAAGTTGATTTAATTCCATTTTAATTCAATTCTGACTAACTGAGTTATATGTTTAACGATGAAAAGAAAAGAACTAAAATCGTAGATTTAATGTTATGATGCAAGTGATGTTAACCTTGGTTTGCCTTAAAGATCGCAGCAATAAGAGCAGGTTGACATTGATGCACCAGTATCTTGATCACAATAATGTACGATGAGTCACGAACTGAGCAAGGCGGGATGTTTCGTAGTGAATGCTATGACGTACACATAACGTATATCGTACAATTGTACGGCCACAAGCCTAAACATCGACGAAATCTATATTCAAGGACAACTACACTAATTCGAGAAAAGCAGATTATTTTGGGAATGGTCACGCGATGCATGTCAGCATTTTGTTTACCTACATGTCAACGGTCGTTTGAACTAAATCAGTTATCGGCAAGCTAAATAACAACTTTCTAACGCATCTAGACATTTATGTAACAACGATTATAATCTTGATCGATTATGGTAATAACGAGATACCTATGATGCAAGCGGTTTTTTATGTTTGGGTGTACAAAATGTAAGGCAACTCTCGATGCGACCTCGTTTATTCGGAGCCAATACGAGGTGTAGAATAGCGGGCGTTAAGATTCTTATCACTCAAATTTAAATAATATTATAATAGCAACTTGCAATAGTGTTCTACAAAAGCTAAGCACTTTCTCTGTTTTACGTTTCAAATGTCTTAAACTAGTTTCCTGCCTGAAAATTAATTTAGACCATTTGTTTTGCTTAGAATATTTTCAGAATAAGTTTAGATTGAGAATTGAAACAAATAAATAGACCTTCAGGTTCCTAAGTATTTTGCATAATAAGTACCGAGTATCTCTAATCGCACACATCCTCACAATCAAGGAGTGAAAAGTTTACCGAACAACGTTCGACCCGAATAACTGCAACACCGTAGTTACAGCAAGTGCTGCAATCTTCAACGGTAAGAGAGTCCGTTCAGCGAAATATGCTGGTGTTATGCCTGCTGATGTTTTAATTTGTGATCGTTATTTTTAATCAACAGACGCGTTCAATGACCCCGATTCGACGCAGTAGATCCGAAACGAACGCGGAATAGACCATTAGATTACCAATCGCGAAGAAGTAACACTTAGTGCGAACTAAGCTTTAGTCTGCGAATATTGTTAGTGCTATGAACTAATTATATAGTCTAGCATATCCAGTGTAGTTTGACAGTTGCCATACCACATAGGTAATCCTATTTTGTATAATGAACTTACATAAGTTGGGTACTTTGAATTCGGACGTGTTGTTTGCACTTGTATAACAATAGCGTGTGAACAGCATGACCACATCTTTGTGTAGAAGTATCGCGAATTAGATCTCAGTTCGCCTTTCACTTCGTGTGAAGCGAGTTAAAGGGTATAAGGAACGCTAGGGCATTTTAGGTCATTAGTTCACGGCCGGACTATGAAGTAGTTTACCTACCTCAATTTTATGGTACTACTCCTGCCCTATCTGAATTGTTATACTTTTTTATTATTTTCGTATCCTTGCCCTATAATATAAGTATATCTGTCTAATTAAGATCATATTTGTACCTACTTAACAGCACATAAACCTTTAAGTTTCAGCCATGTTTCAGTACAATAACAATACACTAACTGAACACTAGATGACATGATAGACGACCTGCTTATAATCTCATTTAGCAGATTGAATACTCATTACTATGATAAAGTTTCTTTGAATACTGCAATCAACGCGAGCGCAGGTGAGCCGTTATTTGCAATTGCAACATCAATAATCGTATAATAATGATGGGATTTCTAGGTTCACGATGAAAGCTGCTCACCAACATTAAGTCGAGGAAGGCGCCAACAGCGACGTGGGGTCAACGACACTGCGTTATAAGAGCAACTGTCACTTTCAAAGGTCGACAGGCACGCAGGTCGACTTAGTACCGGTGGTATTCCTTATAGGGATTCATAAATTGATAGTATCACTTATTACTATGATAAAAATATAGCATTAATATTGTTTGGAACTATATAATTAAATAAAATTTTAATAATTATAATAAGAATTTTGATATACTTAACAGTAAAATGTTGTTTAAATTTTCTAGAAGCAAATATTTTGCTAAGTAGATTATCGATACACGCTATCCGGTTATGAAGACAAGGGACCCAATAATTGGCAACACTAGACAGTTACACGCGGAAGGAAGTCTATAGTTAAAAAATTATGGTTACTCAAACATCAAATTGAAACGATTAAATAATTGGCCCGAATGCATAAGCACATGTGAGGAGTTCCTTAATATTTATATTATGAATTACTTATAAGATTAGCCTACTTAACACATTGAAAGCCGTGGTGGTCACCGGTGACCGACGTTAGCGGAGGATTTGCCTTCAACAGTTTTGTATTGGCAGTCAAAGACTTAAACAATCTGAGGACTTTCAAACTCTGTTCTTGCTTGGTTTTATCAATTAAAGGATTATAGCAGTATGAAGTCAATATTGTCTTAGATCATTTGAAGTATAATTTCCTCACGTTACGCATGTTACATACAACGTTACGGTAATATTATCAATATTACCAACGTTATTTAAAGCTTGTTGCTTACTTCGGCATTTTATTCGGACAAGCCCGTTACTCACACCTCAATGTCTGATTTTCTGTACTTAGGTTCTACAGTAGCTAATAACCTAGAAATCACCGATAACTTTAATCCCGATGGGCCCAGGGACATGATAAAGTAAACAACTGTTTTAAGAGTATGAAATTAAATGAATCTAGTAATCTTAAATGTATACTATTGCTTTACACATTTCATCAGTTGTGTATTTATTAGTCAAACAAAAACAATCATACTTTGCATGAGACGAGGTTTAATCTCGACAGACATGCTCAACATAAAAAAAATGTCAAGAAATCGATTGATATTATCACTTTTTTGTAGATCATTAAAGTTGTGATTGTATGTATTTCTGTAAGATATGAAGTTTTGATAGGATATTGTAATTAATACTAAAATTCAGAAAGTTTCTAGTAGAGTATTGGTAACATTGCGTTAGTAGCGACCTTGTTGCCGCCGCAACTATTTGCTTGACCGAATTCATTGAAACTCAATTCTGTTGGTCCAAAACGCAATCGTATATTCTGAAGACAATGCGCTGTCTACTATTGAGAATAAAGAACTGAATAATGAATTGATTTCAAAACTATCAACTAACAGATAATTATTGCAAAAATAATTTTACACAATAATATTTATATAGGTGTGCGATCTACTGAACTGCACCACATACAGTCCAATAAAAAGACATTTACAAGTGCAAGCTTTCTATTCCGGATTTCTAACCAATTTAATGTTGTATTCTGCGAGCAAATTGTTACCTATATGACCTCGGCGTGAACCGTAGATTAATGTTGTTTCTATCTGATGAAAAGTTAGGCGCTGCGCAGGCAACTATGTCGCAGCTGCGTAAGTTATCAACATTCTACGAGCATCGTCTTATTTCTCTCCCCTAAAACTATCAACTTCTTTATCAAAATGCTAATATGTTATATGAAAGCGTTATTGTTTGCAACTGTGCAAGAACGTCATTGTTTTTTAGGTCACGATAAAAAATAACGATTACTATAGACATTTACATAAATAATGAATATAATTTTCGTAATTATACTAAAGTAATGTTCTATGAAAGTGGAAGAGTGTGTACGGAATAAACTATTCTTAAATAGAGAACTCGAAATAACAATTCCAATTGATGAAAATTTGCGGAACTAGTAAGTTTCGACATTTAAAAAAAATCTGCTGGCTATGACACTTAATCTTTCACTGTCTATACTGCAGTCGTAGAAAAGTATGCAACTCGCGTGAACCGAGTGACACATAAACGGTATTATGACAATATTATATGCATGACTTACAGCTCCTCTCGTTGCCGTTGTGACAACACCATTTTCATCGTGGTCGGGTGACGCTTGAGGCGGCGGGCCCGGTTGGTTCACTGCACTAGAGTCTCACTTATTCACGCGGGCGACGGCAGGAACGCCGTTGCCATTATAACACCTGTGTACAATCACAATAGTTTTGTTTACAAATCACTTATATGAGAACTAATTTTGGGAGTTTCAATTGTGTAAATATGACATGTGTTCAATGTTTCTTTCCCATTGCTGGTAATAATGTTCAGTTAAAAATAAACATAATTAAAAGTACCTTGTTTACTTTATCAAAAGGAGTTAACCTAACTTTAATTAATTTTCCCGCCTTTTTATTGTAAGCACAAAACAAGCCAGTATACCTTATTCCAAATTTAAATTTATATGTGCCAATATGCAATACAGATAACACACTAATGAGGTTGGTTTACTGGTTTTAATTCCAAAAATATAATACTGTATAATATGTTATTATAATCATTGTCATTCTTGTAAAACTGATATAGAGATCACCGAAATTAAATAACAAGCTATAAATACAATTTTGAAATAAATTAAGACATGAGGAAGACTAAAGGTTACACACATTACATCACTGACAACATTAACATACTTGTGAGTCATCTAAATAAATCTCATATATTAAGTATCTACATTTGGTGCTAAGACTGGCAAACAACCTAAAAAGGTTGTTTTATTTATTTAACCCTGACCAAAATTACACAGATGAGGAAAATAATCCATGCAAAACTAGTCATAGTGTGTATGAGGATATAATCCATTTTTCTGTAATAATGATTGTAATCACAATGTTATAAAAAAAAATGGTTTTATTTATGGCATAATGTTACAGAACAATTAATACAGAATATTGAGTTGTAATTCTAATTACTCAACTAAAACTAAATGTGTAATTCTGTTCTAGAAAACATGAATAGTGATTTAATATTCAGTGCAGATATTTTAATATTTTCTAAATTAATATTCTGATATCTGAAAGGCTGTTGACATTTACAGTGAAGTCATTGACCTAATGTATGCAATACAAGACTATGTAATAGTAAATTCTAGTTTCATTATTGATTATGCAAGGGTATCTAGAAACCAAAGAGAATATTGAAAGCTTAAGAATATATTAAACACGGAAATAATTATTCATTTATGCAGAAGCTAGTATGACAAAAAAGTAAACTTATTTTTACTAAAAATAAATATAGACAATTTATCACCTAAAAACATTTGTACTGACATAAATAGCAAAGGAAATTATTAAAAATCAATATAAGACTGTTACCTACTATTGGTATGAGTAAACCTACTTACAATAAAGGTTGAATTACTTTGCAATACACAACATTTTAATATCTTGTTTCAGTAATTGCTGTCATTAATCACAACAAGAAAATTATCATAAATTAGCCTCAAACTGATAAAAATATGTCACAGAGGATACAATATGTACCTATATTTCATAATAATTTATTGGAAGTAACAAGAATGATGTTAATAAGATATAAATAATAATTTTTATATATAAAAATAAACATGGTGTCATCTACTACAACAGCGCTGATAAAATCTTAAATTAACCTTTGATTTAGACTTTGATATTAAAAGCTTACAAAGATGTATAGCTTTAGTTCTACGTTACATTAACCTCTTGTTTGTTGGTATATGAGATACGCTAGAACACACATTGGGTGTCATGTAGATCTGCATTCCATAGGTTAAGTCAGATTTCTTATTCCCTGAAGCGGTAGGCAATGGTCCACATACATAATTCAATGTAACCTCTTTTGACCAGTTATGTTATGGTAATAGAGGGTTATTCCATTGCTACACACCATGCATAATTCCAGATCCTATTTTTTTTATCAACAAATTTAGAAAATTTGCTAACACCTTAGGTGTGAAACATAAGTTAAGAATTTCAATGGCTTCTTTTAAGTACATTTTAAAATGCTAAACTGTGAACATGTAATTTGAGGCTAATCAAAATTAAGTATGGCTTCTATGTCAAGGGCATACCTACATTTGTTTTTATAAGTTGCGTAAATGAAGCCATAATGTGGTGTTTAATGAACTTTACCAAAGTAGGTATTTTATTATTGCTCACTAAACAGTTTATGTAGCGTCTCCATGTGAACCTTGCTCAATTTCAAGGTTTGAGGAAGTCAGATTTTCTTAATTATCTATTATTTTCTAGATGTGGTTTTGACCTATGTCTAAATGATAAAAATCGTAGTTTAAAACGTCCCAAAAAAAGGCCTTAATAGTTTTATTTTTTATACAGAGTAAGTTAACGTAAATAATAAAGGAAATTAATTATTTTTTTTATAAAAATAAGGAAACTTTCTATGTTCTGCAGGCAGTAATTTAGATATTGTTAGCGAGCCAGTAAATGTTACCGTTTACTATTAACCTTCAGACCATCCCAATAATAAACCAATAATACGAAACTAGTGAAATTATGTTATCAGGATTTTGACGATTTATGTAATTTTGCAGTAGTGTTGTTTTTTGTTTAGCATTTAAATACCAAAGTTTTAGGGAAGTTAACGAAATATCCTAGCTTTTATAAGGAGTATCAATGTACGTATTTACAACGAAAATGAATAAAAAAGTAGCATAGAACGCGAATGCAGTAAAATGACTCAGAAATTAAACGTCAAAACCAACAGGGTTACTGTCATTTTGCCACATCAACGAAATTCACAAAACCTAAGAAATTTTCATGTGCAGTCTCCAGTTAAAGTGTGACTTTTGTAATCAATGCGATTATTGCTTAATAAAGAATAAATATTACATGAATAACATAAAAGAACGGCCATATTGAACGTCTGCATCGGACAAGCTCTACGCAGATATTTTTGTTAAGTTTCGGTTACTGTCTACGAATATAACTGAGAATTAAATCAAATTATACTTACGGAACACAAAAACACTTAAAATTTCACTTTTATTTGAAATAAATATCACGCACTCTACAATCACACTTCACACAAGACCCAAGGCAGAAAACCGTTTTCGTTGCAATGGCTCAAACTCACCCACCAATCCAATACAACATGAAGTTTCGATTTTCTTTCTGTAGACATTTACTGAAAGTATAGCGCCATCTATATTACGTGATAGAAGATTATGTTAGACAGAGATAGAATATGCATATTTATTGATGAAAAAGTGAGAAAGAGAATCAGTCTTCAATATTACCAACGCAAAAATTACAATTGCTTTATTTATTTTTGATAACGGCAATTTTTTAAGTTTGTAGAATTTTATTTATTCTATTAACATAATAATATTTCAGTTTCAAAAACAATGAATAATTATTTTCAAGGAAAATAATGAAGACCATTATATTTTGCAGTATTTTTCTAAGAAATTCTATTGTTTCATCAATAAGTATAAAGTTACAACAAACGAACTATTTATGTAATCGATTAAACATTTACATCTTTACCATTAATTATCCATTCATTACAGGATATATTATTAAATACGTTTATTTTATTAACTGCATTTATACATAATCAATATTCTAGGATCAGATCAATTATTTTTAACAGACTCATTAGCAATCATTATACAGTTGATACTAAAAGTACAATCAAAATGTAAAATCAATGAAGTGGAAAGAATAAGGAGAAAATGAGATCTAATTAAAAACAATTTTGTTAAATAAATCAAGTTGGTTTCGACATATTAGATGCTTTATTTGTTAACTAAATAATGTTTAGACTTATCATAACTTGGGGCTAGCAACTGTCAAAGTGGCGCTAGCAGCGATGGTCCTGTAACATTGAATATTTTGTATGCGTAACTAACATCAAATTTAATTTTTAATAAATAAAATGACGCGCTGTATTGAATCAAAATGCTATGAACTTGGTGTAGATCATATTTTGTAACATAAGAAAATTCACCAGCTTTGGTTGAAGCGTACATATCGGGAAAATTTAATCTACAAATAGTTCGGGATTATATGTTGAAATCGATTATGAAAAACCCAGTTAATTCTTGAATATTACCCTATTTTTGAATAATACTTAAACTTCTCACACTTATATACCAATTCTTATATTACTTAATTAATTGAAACGATTAGTATTAAAAACATTAGTATTATTCTGGAGAGTAATATCAATACAAATCTTGAAATGGTTATTGCATCTTGGAATCATCATTGTTAGGGTATTCAGGACGATCAATAGAGTCTGGCCAACGAAATCTGACCAAGAAAGGCGGCAAATTTAAAAAATCAAGAGCTGCTAACACTGACTATAGGCTGCTTAAACGGTCTTGATATTTTTATTATTTAAGACTAATACGCCATATTTACACTGCCTTGTTGGTCTAGATCGCTAGCTTGATCGCTGAGTAAGAAGTCCTGGGTTTGATTCCCGATTCGGTCAAAGTGTTATTGGATGTTGTATTTCATTGTAATTAACAATACAATATTAATTCAAAAGATAATATATTATAAATCAAATTATTGTCTAACGAATAGAATGAGGCAATAGTTCGTCTTTTAGTTTCACGATATGTTTTATTTTAACACATAATGCTGAGCTTATTAATCTATAGATATTCACAGTTAATACAAAGTTTTCAAATGAAGAATTGGCGTAAGCCAATAGATGTTTTTTATGTTATAAACGTAAAAATAATAGAGAATAATAGCTGCCACTCCATCTATGCTGGCGCCATCTGGATTTAGCTTTCATCGGCCAACCCCGTTCATTAAAACTCAAAATTTAGTCGATTTTCAAGATTTTAGTCAACTAGTTAGATCCGACACCTCTAATTCAACAAAACAAATGTCCGAATCGTGCGCCCATTTCGTAAGTTCCTCAAATGATAATTTTGATTGACGCCCTGAAAATAATATATTTCTACAATACTGAGCCACGCGTAAACTCTTTGTACTATACAATAATTAGTATTAGCTAGCAATTTTTGATAAACCCCTTCCAGATTTAAATTTTTTATACATCGTTCGTTGATACCTACGTCGACGAAAGGAATCAAGTTTCATAAATAATGGTGTTTGCATAATTGTCTCGAAATTTAGAATATCTAATCAACTACAACATTTTGACTCAAGTTAGTTCAAAAGAGTGTTCGACCTCCAAAATGGCAGTGATCAGTGCTCACCTTTCACCTTGCAGCTAGTGAATAGATTTAGGTTCCGATCATCGATGTGTAACTCGTTAAATAACGTACGGGGCACGAATGCTGACTCTGAGGAGCAGTGTGTGCGATGGTGATAGCAAAGAGCAAGAAAGTGAAACCAAACATGAGTAATACTATTAAAAATATGGACTATAACTGGACACCTGGTCCAGAGCCACAGAACAACCAGGATGGCGGTGTGCCCAGGGCAATCTTCGTTCCTCACTCGAACTCGTTGCCGTTTGAAGAGCGTCGAGTCACGTTGGAGCAGCCAGTCAAGGTAATGTTTCCTTTAATTTGTGCTAAATTATCTGAGCAGAATGACAATGTCACTTGTTGTGGGCAAGAAATCGTGTTTAAAACATCAAGGTAGATGTGCCTAGAACATGCCATTGAGAATGAGCTGTGTAATGTGTTAATTTTGTACTGTCCAGTAATTAGAGTACCTATGTCAATTGATGAGACTTGCCAGTGACTTAGTACTTAGATAAAAAGAACTGAGTAGTGTAATTATGTAGTATTATGTGCTAGAGGTAACTACAAACATGAGACTATTTGCTTAGCCTATTTACCTTGATGTAAATTCATATCATACTGTATTGTTCCTAAATACTATCTAATAGGATTCCTATTGAATAATTTTATAGCCTTCTTGCCTTTATTAGACATTCTATGTGCTGTACAGTGAGACTTTACAACTGTTTAATTAATATTAATCTCTAGTTGGTCTTGGCATAGCTTACTAGAATGAGAATAATTTAATAAATGGTAGTTAATAGTTTCTTACTGGACTGTAATAAATATATATTTTTTTTAATGTTCACCTAACAAAGATCTATGCGAATCTCAATAAACTGCATGTTAACTTTTTTATTTTCCGTTATATTTGGATTATCTGATGTCTATTAATTACAATCACCATTAATGTTGCTGTAACACTTACAAGGCTAATTAGCATAAAAACATGAAATTTTTCAAACATTATTCATAAGATCTGTAAAAGATGTTTATTTCCTTGAGTAGTAAGTAGAAGGAACTATAGCATGACTAACTATTAAATTCTTTTCAACAGAGATTTTTCCCTCTAATAACATATTATCATCACTCATGTAAAAAAAGGTCCAAATGTAAGTTTCATTATCATTTAAATTAATTTGACTATCATATTATGTATTGTCTAAACAAAGGAATCTTCAGTTCAATAGCTTTATAAACATTACATTTTAAGTCTCTTTACTTGCTACTAACAAAAGAATTCCGACTAATCTTAATCTGTTGCTCAACAAGATACGGAGATAAAAAGTTATCTAGATGTCATTGATATAATTTTTCAATTTATCTCAATTTTTGTCATCTTATGTTCGCTGACTAGAGATATAAATAAGTTTTCCTCTGGTTACAAGTATATTTCAAAACTATTAGATATTATTTTTACTTATTTCATATCCTTCTCAATCAGACACATATATAAGTAGCAATATGTTTTTCAAGTCAAGTAATTTATTTCAATCACACCAAAAGGTCTTTTGAACATCAAACTATAAATTAATAAATTACATATCTTCATAGATGCTATTTAACATATTACAAAAAGTAGTTTCAACATCGAATATCACAAATGCAAATTGTTACAAATATTGCAATACAGGTCACTATACTGAATTGACCTTTTCTCCATTATTTAATAGCCAGTTCAATTTCTGTTATTATTAATCCTCTATGCTAAATAGCCATATAGCCAGTCACATTTTGTAAGGGAGCTGATGTCAATATTATAAATCCAGTGGCCAAATCTACCAACAGGTGGGTTACTGAAAATAGCAGATAGCTACTCGGATTTGAAGAGTAGAATTATTTAATTAAAATATAGTAATGGTAGTAAATATACTTTACTTAAACATCACCTCACATATTATGTCATGTTCCAATACATACATACATAGATCAACAATCTGTAAGTGGCTACTGCTGACCAAAAGCCTCTTCTCACTCAGAGAAAATTTGAGCACTAATCTCTATGCTTGCTCAATGCGGGTTAGCAATACAATAGTAACATCTGTTGCCATTTTTATGAGCACTAAAAGCTTCTTCATGTTAAACAGTAGTGCAAAAAGTAGTAATTTTTGTACTATCTGTATAATACCTATGTTCTATTATGTGTTTTATAAATACTATACTATACTTATAACTAGAGAGAGTTGCAATGGCAATATTATTTTTCAGATAAAGATAAGTGATTATAATTTTATTCTACTCAATTAGCGTTCCTTTGCCACACGAGTTAAACAACATATATGTCTTAAAATGTTTTCAGTGTCTGAAAATATGAATGCAAAATGAAAACAAATATAAAATGGTATTGGTTAATGGTCTTGACCACCTCAATGAGTATTTGTTAATAGCATTTGTTATTTACGAATAGTTGGTATAGTTAAGACAATTTACCGACCAGTTGTCGTATCATCAATATCAGACGTGATTGATTCAGGATAATAGCATGTTATTTGGTATTTGGTACTAATAAAAGTCCATTAGTTAATTGAGGACTATTGTAAGCCCACTTCTCGCGATTTAATTTGCTATTTAGATTCACATATCAACCGTTATTTTCACTATATGGATAAAAGGATCAAGTCGTTAAAATATCGAATTTAAAAACAGCTATTTGAATAGATTATTCCCAGGTTATAAGCAAAGCCATTCCAGTTATTATAGAACAACAAACATGAGTAGTGTCACTGTTATTGACGTAAACTACGGACAATGAATGGAATGTTCCGAGTACAACTAGCCTCGCGAGGAGAAAGAAGGAAGAGAGCTATTTAAAAGGAAATAGTTCAATAGAATTGGAACAAAGACATTTTTGTTATAGATAATCGTATTCTTCACATACCTACGTATTTCACAGATCACTATTAATAGTCCATTTAGTAGCCTTTGTTCAGATCAACTCATTATTAAAATAAAACGCAATTGTAAATCTCGTCACACTCAAATCATTGCATTTATCCATAATTTAGTTGGTATTCAATCCAGGCGCTCGGTTGTCTGTCAGGGTAGATGCTCGAACACAGCCGTGCGCGCCTGACTCAGCCTGACCCGAGGTGCTTGAGACGACCACAATTGTGCATTGGCAATTAAATTTAATGAGATTAAATTGTGCTATTTCTGAGTACGCATCTGCTAGTACGCCAGTAAGGAAGTCGATACTTATCGGCCTCATGTTATTGTAGAGGAAGCTTTTGTCCCAAGTTTCGCTATTATTAAAACAATTAACAATAACTAGCTCGTGTATCATGTGACTCATTGTGTTTTTTTATTGCGTTTTATCTTACCAATAAAATTGATTCATATTGCAATGATTGCGAGGTCGTAAGTTAAAGCTCGAACGATAGCGGAGAGGAAACTTACAATACTTTCAAGTAAACAATGAAGGGTTATACTATAAGTAAAAGATAGAGAGAGTTAGTAGCACGTAGTGTTTGGCAAGCGAATCTCTCGACGATCGCAGAATTATGGTAATAAGATGAGCTGAAAGATGCCGCTTATAGCTCCTGTAGCACTTAAGTAGCGCCGGCCTTATTAAATACGGGCATTATAGTGCACTAAAAGAAAATTAAACGAGCTCTTAGTTCATAGTTCGATTGTTGCAAATCAATAACCTATAAGTAGCGCGTGCATCTGAGTAATTATGTTACGGGCGTAATAATGCAAAGCATCGTTTGAATTAATAACACATGAATTATGGAACAGAGTCGTTTACACATGCGCTTGACTAGAAGGCGAAGGTATTTTTTATAAGCATAGTAAATACGTAATGGTGAACTCGGCTAGACTTTGTGGTTGACTAAGTTATAAATTATGCTAATTGCAAGCTACGTACTCGTACCCTTATTAGACTAATCATCACTCCGGTTGTAAACATGAAGTCCTTAATAACGCAATGTTTTTATAAAGAAATCTATTTGAATATTTTTCATCAACTAGGTAGCACAACTCCTAAACTAACTCCTTTCCAAATACTTGGAAATGATGAGCAATGACAATAGGTTTGCAGTAAAAGATGCGCGATATTGAGAATAATTTTCCCTTATTCTACCTTTACCACAAAGCACGTGATGCAAAGTAATTAGTAATAGGAAAAAGGGTAAAACTTCATTAGTGGATAGTAAACACGCACTTTAGTACTAAAACAAAGGCGGGGCCTTGATGTCGTATCATCCAAGATAAATAAATCTTTGTTAACAATGCAAGCTTTCATGTGTGTCACGTCGTGAGCTAGAGATCCATTGATCTCAATAGTAGATACTTACAGTATATTTCACATACAAATAACATGTTGATACACAGATCAATCTATTTCGATCTGTCCTGACGTACGCAACATTAACTGGTTAATTAGGTTGCCATCTCTTCGTATAGGTACAAATACATCCATCGTTATAGATGTGGCTAATGTTTTCCTGTGACCTTTTGACTAACTTAACCATAAACATGTTTCCGAATATAATAGATATAAAAATATAATGAAAGAATAGTTGCAAATGATACGGCTGTAGACCGTCGAAACAGTGGAATTCTTTACATATTTTGTTGATAATTGAGGAAGCTGGCGTTATCTGACGGATCTATTGCTCGTATTGCATTCACAGAATGTTTGAAATGTTTCAGATTGGCCGCAACGTGTACCGCGCGACTCCGAGCCCGACGAACACAATATTCGAATGCCGAGTGTTGTCTCGACACCACGCCACGCTCTATTACGACAAGGGCCACTTTTACCTTGTGGTGAGTCCCACAAATTGCTGCTATGTACACTGTACCAACTTACGACCAATTGTTACTAACACTCCTGCTATTACTGGCTAGTTGCGCCGAACACTATCATTACTCCAGTCACTGGAATTGCATGCGAAATATCATGTCTAGGTACAAGTACTGACTAGATTAAGAAACTTCAATAGCTACACGCCATGAATGTAACTTCAGCTGTCTTAAAACTGTCTTGAATCATTTGATCGTAACAATGTGTTTAAAACTACGCAATTATCTATTCTTCAATTGAATTGCAGCATTGACAAGCTCGTCTAATATTCCCAACGAACAGTTAAAGAATTTGAGTTATTCATTTGTAAGAAACGATTCCAATCGGTTCAGTAGTTGCTGCGATCACCCTGAACAATAGAACAAAGGAACCAGCTCTTTATAGTAGTAGTTTTTCAATTGTCGCCAGTCAGGTTTGCGAAGTTCTTTTCCATAACAGTACATATTATTGCGGAGCTGTTACACCTAGAGAGGTCGCCATGGCCTACCTAATGAGGGCAGC
Organism: Spodoptera frugiperda; assembly: GCF_023101765.2. Lineage (NCBI taxonomy): Eukaryota > Metazoa > Arthropoda > Insecta > Lepidoptera > Noctuidae > Spodoptera > Spodoptera frugiperda. The sequence continues at coordinate 8,860,307 of NC_064213.1, read as the reverse complement.
TGGAGGTGTTTCTTGATTGCGTTATACCGATCAGGCGATAAAAAATACTGTGTCTCTAATACTCAGCATTGCTAAAACAATATGTGCTTAAATGGTGTGTTTGCAACCTTTTACGATTTATACCCTGCAAGGCAGCTGACGCAATTATGATATTGTTCCACTTTAAGCTCTAATATAAAAACCCATTCGTAACAGTTATCAAAATTACTTAGTAATAGGCTATCCATGTCATTCAGGAGTAATCGCCACCCGAGGGATTTTTACCTCTTGTTTTTAAAACTCGACATTAGAATTAATTTAGCTACATAGTTGAAATCTCGTAGGTTCAAATTGAATAGTTTTCAAGTGGAACAACCCGATTTATGTGACACCACATCAGATCCGTGCTTACATTAACATACTAAAACCGTATAAAGAGACAGCTGCGATTGTTCGCTCCGTTCCGTTCCGGAGTACTCTACTTAAGTTCTATTCAAATTAAGTAAAGAATAGAAAAAACTCAACAAGTAAAAACTATAACGCATAAATATTCCTAATTTAAATGTGTAATTAAGACGCGATACAAGAACAGAAACGTCTATTTACATAAGTATGTAGGACCGTACATTTCCGACCGAAAATCTCACGACACAATCTCAAACATCCAAGTCACAATAGCTCGTTCGTAACATAATAAGTATGACTAAATTAGTTGTTATGATTATTACGAGGGTTACGAAAAAGCCAATTCATCCTACATGAGTTATGAAAGAACCTTGGAGGTACTTGTTACGTGGAGGTTGGAGCCTAGTATTTCGAGCACGGCTCTCACCATATCCGCCCACAGGCGATTTCTATGAGCGCCTGTCTTCATGGTAATTCGTTTATCGAGCTGCGTCTCCGGTTTTAGAGGTTGTTTGCCTACAAACGTCTGAATTGTTCGCGTAACATTGATGTTACGTCGTAAAATCCACAAAGAGTTGTAAAGAATGAAGACACTAAGGTTGATCGCTTTGATTATATTGGCTCTTCGATTCTGATCGCATGGAAATTGATATTTGCTGGGCGTCGCGTAATGTTTTGATGGTTGAGAATATTTTCCTTATACTAAAATGCTATCGTTATTATAATGGGATGAAATGGTTACATAAATAACAAAGGTAGCTTTAAATAAATAAGTACATTGTAGAACTGTGTCGTGACTCTGATCGATAAACATGCACTAATTAATAAACTGTAGGTATTTCAAATGTATTTATGATAAATTCGTTCAGTATTGCAAAGTGCATTTGTTTGCTAACTTTGCTACGTGGAATAATACCATTTAAATATGATGGATTGCTACATAATTGTATGTATTTAAGATATAGTTATATGATTTGGTCATCATTATCATGAAAAAAATAAGACCGATTGTCGAAAACCTATTTTGTTAAATAATGTATTCTGTCTCATTGGTTGGGTGGTAAATTGAGCTCGTATACTTGATAAAATAGTAAAATATGGCCCAACATTAAAATATATATTTCTAGAGATTGATTCTCAAAAGGCCAAAGGAACTTAAAGAGGTCAGCTCCACTTATTTGTGCTTGTTGCCTATTATAAGGATAATGTTCACGTTAAAACAGTAAGTATAAAATAAATCAAGAAACCAACACAATCACATTTGCCGTGCCTCTCAAATGTATTTAAATATGAAATAAGATGAGATACATTTTGGACTTTATTTTATTTTAGTATGTAAATTATAATAGACAGATAAAGTGTAGCTCGTTTATTGTGACGTTTATTATTATTAGTTTAGAAAAATGGTATAAACATCTTCTATTAAGGAACAGAATAGAACCACGCATCAATAAGAAAGACTAGAAACATTCACCTTTTATTTGTGTTGAAAGAATGCTTTTGTATTCCACGTCTAGATAGATACGATTAACAATGCAGAAATCTCGTCATACTATGTTCTAGATTAACTTTATATCCAACTAGAAAGTTTTATTAGTACAAAACAACGGACATTTCATACAAAATCTCTCGTCAATCAGTTGAAAAGATAACTAGAAATTAACAAATCCTTCATAATAAATGAACGATGTTTATAAACAACATCATTGTTGTGGTACGCAGGTATTCGAGTATGACGTGCGTGTTTGATTGTTTACAGGACAATCAGAGCAGCAATGGCACGTTCATCAATAACAACCGGTGCTCCATATCGAAGGAGCAAGAACCGCACGAGGTGTTCTCCGGTGACGTGGTGCAGTTTGGAATACCAGTCGTGGAGAATGCTGGCAATTCTGAGAAGGTGAGGAAGTGATGATGACATGCATCGTACGTTGGCAAGTAGTGGGCTGCCTTTAGGCTTGTTTGATTGGTGACTTTTGCGGAAGAGTTCGTTGACTTGATTGTGATATGTGATGGTCATTTCATTACGGAAGAATGGACTGGGTCTCGTCAGGATTGTTGTGTTGTTGTTCTTATTGACGCGCGTCTAAAATATTTTGAACTTGAACTATTTGTTACGTGTATGTTAGGAGTGGATTGTGATATAGTTTTTTCGATATCGTGTTTAATATTTAGAGCATTACAAATTTTTGGAGATAGTGAAGTTTCTTATACCAAGTATTTCGTAGTGTAGATTTTGGAACTGTATTGTGATTTTCTCGGATTGAGCAGTACCCTAATTTTTTGACGGTTTATAAAAGAAGAAGACATTATTAATATTGCGGAAAAGTGCACATACCATTGATACGTCTACCGCTTCAAGGCGTGATGACGAGTATATAATACGTACGGGTGTTACATCTATGTACCCGGCTGAACAACAGCCCGGGCACCAGTGTTCGCAATGACCACAGACGTGCATCAATTGTTGTATAAATTATTGCGGTCGCTGCATATCGCCCGTCGCCACTCACTTCACTGTTCGTGTTAACTTTGACTGACACTGCTGGTAAAAATGGTATGTTTGTTTTTTTTAGTATAGTATAAATAATTTTGTCTTTTTTCTCACTATCGACTTATAAGATATTTTGTAAAAGTAATCTATTGTTTAGTCACTCCTCTGATGTTTCTTTTAATAATTTCGTTGCCCTATTAAAAATTATGCCTATAAAATTCGAATTCGAATTCACTCAACTTGTTTAGGATGTCAAGTTATCTTAAGGTCTGGTGACGATGTGATCAGCTCGGAAGACCAGAAATGGAGAAGGTTCTCTGATCTCCGTTTTTGAAGTATTTTGAAGTTATTTATTATTTATATATTATATTAGTTATTTACGATTTTGAAGTATTTTTACCTTAGGCTGTGCCTTAGGGCGCTAAGAATTACACTGGTTTGATATTTCAGAGTATCCTCTATTTGTAGTAGATTTTATTATCATTATGTGTCTTGTATCTAACTTCTCTATACGAAAAAGATTGAAGATTTATCTTAAGACAAGATCTGGATTTTATTGTTTGGATTCTATAAATGTGTTTTTTCTTCAATCTACTTTATATACAAAGGTATTTCACATATTTCCCGTTTTTTAAAGTTTCATAGCGTATTGCTAACTTGTCCAACCGGTTTCTAGATTGGCTGATCTTAAATCAAGACTGTTCAATTCTATCTCACCTGTGTCATCTGTATCATCTTGTTGTAATTATAAATTAATTGGATGTTCCCAAGATCTTACGTCATCAATTAGTTCGTTGACCGGTTTAGGCTAAATTGTAGGGAAACTGATAATAATAATATTTTTTGTTAAGCTTGTATAGTTAATTAGTCACGCTCATGTGGTATTAATTACAAAATCCTGTTATGCATGTAAAGAAATTTTGTTGTCATTACTATTACTCACTCATTTTAAGGGATAGACCTTTGTGCATCTATGAACATCTTCCGGTGTATATAATGATGATGACTAACTTATTTTTATAGAATATTTCTTCAACTTTATTAATGTTTTGTATAATTTGAATCGACAGAACACGTTCCCGCCCGTGGTCGCTCTGCTCAAGCTATACCATCCCGATGGAAAGGAGGCGAAATTATCGTTCAACCCCACTATGACCACACCTCTCGACCTCAAAGAATTGTATCAGTTAAACAATTTTGTACAGGTAATATTTACTTTATTAATTTTGCGTTATTATTTTTTCATGAGTTTTGATAGAAATAGAACTAATTCGTCCATTGTATTCAAATGTGTATTAAATAAACAGAGCAGTTCTCTTTCGTTTTCTAATGTACGTATGCGTGGTATGTCAGGAGGCGATCCAGCGCGAGGCGTCCCTGGAGACGCGGCTGCGCACGCTGCGCGAGTGCGTGGAGCGCACGCGCGCGTCGGCGGCGGCGGCGTGGGACCTGTTCGTGGGCGAGCAGCGCCTGCTGCTGCGCGTGCACACGCTGGAGAGCGTGCTGGCCGTGGGCGCGCAGCCCTCCGCCGCGCAGCTGGCGCAGCTGCTCAGCGACAAGCGCAACTACCAGGAGGTGGCGCAGGAGTCGCTGCGCGCCGCGCACGAGCAGCGCCTGCAGCTCGAGGAGTCGCTGGAGCGCCGCAGCCGCGAGCTGGCCGCGCTGCACCAGCAGAACTACGCGCTCCGGCTCACCGCCAACAACGCGCTCGCCGAGCTACAGGTACCTGCCGTCTCTCAAATCTCTACTGTAGTAAATAAAAATATAATACGTTATTTTTATTTAGAAAGCTTTCCGCATTATTAGATAGTTCTCTGTTTAATATTGCCAGTGTATGACGTTATTGTATGTGTGTATAACGTGGTGTGGCGGTGTGTTTGCAGAAGTTGGCAGCGCGGTGCGAGCGCAAGATGTGCGCGGCGCGACTGGCCATCGCCGCGGCGGAGGAGCGCGAGCTGGCCGTCCGCAACCATCTGCCACTCGCTGTAAGTTATCCATACTCATATCCTCACAATACTTATGATGTGATGTCACTATAACCAGATGGCGCTATTGAACCACTGATTTTGTTAGTCTAGTAACTGAAAATAATAATTTACCTTCCCTGAATTTTCTGATGAATAAATGAAATACCTAAATTATTTAAACTGGCCGATCAGGATAATATTAAAGAGGCCTATTTCAGCAGTGGATTAATTGTGACTGACATTATGGTGAATTATGTTCTTAATGTGAATGCTCGATGTTGCAGTACTCTGTCCAAAACGGCGAGGCGAAGATGTTGGTGGTGAGCTCGGACAGTAACCGCGTGTCGGAGGCGGCGCGCGGCGCCACGCTGGAGGACGCCGTGCGCGCGCTGCCCGACTACATCAAGCTGCTACTGCCGCAGCATCTGCTCAACAAGGTACATTACTCATTTCATTCGAAAATACGGCTTACTCATGTGTATTAATCGAGCAAACACTACCAATTTCAAGTCATATTATACCTAATGCGCTCTAACAAGGTGCGGCTGACAGATTCAGTGACGTTTCGTATCACTCTTGAAAGTTGCTGCGATTTAAAAATTATGCTTTAATATTTTAGCTGTATCACATTCGTATTATGTTAAATCATTCGGATGCGTAGTTAATTAAATTAAAACCAACCGGAATGTTCTAGTATTCAATTAAAATCTAATGAAATGAAAAATAAAGTAAAGTGTTATGCGATGGGATGTACGGCTACGATGGATAGGTAGTCGATGTTTTTTTAGAATAAAAAACGAAAATCGTGCGTCGTTCAATTATCATTCTTAAAAAACCTTTAATTATGTGGGTAAATCCACTGTAGACGCGGCTCTCTCTGCCCAAACCACAGTGACATTATCTGAGCAGAAATATGTAGTACGCATTTTTCTAGACATTTCCGGCGCCATTGATAATGCGTGGTGGTACTTAATCTAACATATACAAACTAATATATCCTTGTTTTCTTCACGGTTCTGTAAAACTGTAACTCTGAAACACCTCAGGGCTCGGTCATAAAATATTTATTTTGACAAGTATATACACGTAGTTAGACTGCACAACTAAATAACACACACATTTAATAAAAAAATTCAAGAGCATTAAATGTAATATGCTGCGAGTATCGATAGCGATAAAAAAAGTTTTTTCTAATGTCCATCCCTAAAGAGAGACGTCAACGTCATACTGGCTTCTGTCAGCCGCACCTTGTTAGAGCGCATTAGGTTTAGTAGTCTGATTGATCTGTCTCAGACGATAGTTCGTACATGCCGTGCATTTGTATCTAAATACAGCATTTTACCTCCTTTTTCAAGATGAGAGTAACTTAGTAGTATGAGAAATGCGTAAAGTTAATCTTTACGTTACTTTACGTATTATAAAACTAACTATCTCGATTTTTCATCCGTTTATCCAATTGATCTCCAGAAACAGAACTGACTTATTACTTATACACAGAAGCTCTCATTTGGTTGTTTTGATTTTGACTAGTAATCACTCTGTCTATTGATGAAAAGTAACGAAACCGAACCCGACGAACCGAACTCTTAACTTATATGAATTAAAATACTATAAAACCTTCGTCAAAAATGTTCATGGATCTAATAGATATAATTCTTTTCAGGTCGGAATTAAAGCGATATCAGCCGAAGGAAAATCTGCGAAGGAGTTCGAATTAATATTAAAGACAAATAATATTTATAATTCAGAAAGTAAAGGTGAGTAGCGATAATTAACTATTAGACTGCATACATACATCAACAGCCTGTATATAGGCACTGCTGTCTAAAATCCTCTTCTTCCTTGAGCATTAATCACAACGCTTGCTCAATGCGGGTTGGTAAATTCAAAATTACAATTAGAAATAATAAGCCCAGGTTTCCTCACGTTGTTTTCCTTCACTTGTTGTTTGTCAGTAGTGCCTGTACATGTAACCAGAATATAGTCACATTGGTACTTCCTGTTAATAGGTTTTGAATCCGTACCCTCATGCATTAAAAGCTGAAGAAGTCTTGTAACTCTGGGCCATCACGACACTATTATACTATAACATCAATTATTGCAGTACAGTTTGAGGCTAAACGTGTAGGCAGAATACTACTATATACCTACTACCAACCTATGATCCTACAGCTACTAGCTACGGTCTTTCTAACTATATTGAAAGAAATATGCGGCTGTTAATAATAATCAATATTTCTTGTTATTACAGAAAAACAGAATAACGAAGAGGGTGGTGTGAGTGGGAGCGGCGAGGATAAAACGGGCGAGCCTGACTCGTGTACTGATGATGAAAAACAGTCGCGGCTCAACCACGGTAATCATCGCTTATTATTAAACAACTAGCGGACCCCACGAACTTTGTTTCGCATTGGAAAGTTTTCTGAGCATCTTTTTTAATCTTTTCTTACATAAAAACCTTGTTTCAACAATAACAAACCTTACAAAAAAATTACTAACGCAATCAGTTCAGCTGTTCTCGAGATTTACGCTTAGCAACACGTTTATCGATTCGTTTTTATATAATAGAAGATAATCTATGCATATAAAGTTTCATTTACTGAAGATTTCATTGAAGGTACACGACGGGCCCCTAATGAGTCTTAAAACTAGTGGAGCCATCCTTAATCCCTTATCGAGAACTTCGATTTTAGAAATCCTTTCTAATAATGGCACGTAGTCTAGAATTGAGTCGCATAGCGCAATAGCTTCGTCCCCTATGATATTGGTCTCAAAAATTTACTAATAACGAAAAGAAGATTGTCTAAGTTCTTCGGGATAGTAATAAAATTAAAAAAGACTTCTCATTTCATACACTGCGAGAATCCCATTTATCATAGCGCGATGTTTTATTTAATACAAAAAATAATTTTAACCAAGAAGTCATGGAGATTAGTGTGTTCAACCAAACAAACGTTTCAGCAGAAATATTATTAGTATTTCTAAAGGAATTGATTTATTATAATTTCCATTTTAGACCCAGGTCACGAGGAGAGTCCGAGTCCGCTGGACGGTGAGCTGCACGCGGACAACAACGCCAACTCCACGTACAGCGAACCCAGCACTAGAGAAGAATCACCTGTGAGTACATTCCTGTTGCTTTTTATTTATTTCTTTTCAAGTAACATGGCTCATAGATTTTTTACTCCACTCGACCTCTCGACTGCCTCGTTAGTCGAGTGGTCGCAAGTGCGACTGCCGGTCAAGAGGTCTCGGGTTCGATTCCCGGGTCGGGCAAAGTATTACTGGGTTTTTTTCGGATTTTCGAAAATTTCTCAGTAGTAGCACGGAGTCTGGAATTGTACCCAGTATATGGCAATAGGCTCACCCCTTATTACGTGGGACTTATAACACAAATGGTGAAACTGAAAAGTGGGTGTACATTGTATAGCGACATTACGTACCGTAATATGCACCTCTGCCTACCCTTTCGGGGATAAAAGGCGTGACGTTGACGTTGACATTGCTGTTATTTTCAAATAACCTGACTCATAATTTTATTTTTTTGTAACAATTTGACTTATACACTCTGCTAATAAGACATTATCACATACACATATTTAACCTACAAACTAAACTGCAGTAATGTGACAGTGTGCACGTGCGGCTGCCGACAGAATGCAGCAGTGATTAACAAATGCATAATCAAGCCTACTGGCAATCATACATAGGATGCGCACCTCTCTCACTGTCGTAAAAAAAGCAGTCCACGTGAGCGTTGGTGAACATATCCGATGCGCTGCAGTAACGAGGCAATCCCAACAGCATCCTGAATGCGTCATTGTATTGAACGCGGAGGACGCTGTATGCTTTCAGCGTATAGTGAGCCCTCAGGCTCTACGAACGACGCACATAGTGTTCGCCCTGTGGTGTCACCAGAATAGAATCGATTGTCACCACCACTGCTCTTCCATACTCATAAGAGTCGATAAAGGCAGGACATGAGTTTAACCTCTAGTATGCTGTATATGTATAAGACACAATAGAAAATACATTGTGTCTCGCGTGGATTCACGTTCTGGGCACACGATGGGTTAGAGCTGTGATCTCTAACTTTCCTGCCAAGCTAAGACGAACCCCTTCTTTTGTAGACGAATCTAGCTATGAAATCACACGGATTGTTGATGTATGTAGTGTTGTTGCACTACAATACAATTTTCTTTGCATAACTTTGACATAACTGCATTAAGAATTGTTTCATTCGGGAATCGCACTTGTTATTAGGCAGCTGGTGTCGCATTGTGGCCACTATTCAGTCATATTATTGTTTCATTAATTGGAAAAAAATGTATGTAGAAGTGCATCTTTGTATAGTCTTTTGTAGAAATTGTCGAATTACACAGTCGTCAAATCTTAGGACCTAATTAAGATATTGTGGATTAACTAAAAACAATCGTTTATTCTCATAAATATTCTGAGAAAAGCTCTATAAGTTTCAAGTCATAATGGCACTCTTCATCATAAGCGGCGCGCGCAGACGCGGCGACGTCTTGCAGTCTACGCGTAAACCGTTGTTTTTAGTTAATTTAGTATGTCTCACGATAGTTGTTATAAAAAACTGTGAATTGTTTTTAAGTTGTATTCATTATTTGTTCCTAAACGTAAGATTTTCACCATATGCATACATCTAGTATTTATTATGAGCTAAGCTTGTAAATAATTTTCATCTTTGATAGTTATAACCTAATACTTAATTACCTACGATACATTTAACTTGAAGCTAAACTTCTTGCATTTATTCATCGCATAAGGACAAACGGCATAGATCAGTCAACGCCAGTCCATATCAGGCACAGGTCGGCATGAATTAGTTCGCTGTAAAAACTATTAATTATTGTACTTGCTCTACACTTGTTTGGGACTGGATTCGACCTCGGAATGTTCGTGTGAATCATCGCTTCAGACTTCAGACTCAATAGGCCTCCAATTCGAACGCAAATCTCTATCTACTATACCTACCCTTATTTTCTTCTCAACTTTATTTACAAAACGATAAGGTTGAAAATGTAATAAATAAGTTTGTCAGAACGGTTTAGCTTGATGAGCTGGCGTCGCTACGATTTGATGTCGCTGTCACGAATCTTCGAGAAACCTTTTTACTACTTTTTGTGATTTTTTGTTCCCGTTCGTTCATAGTCTCTGAGTAATGCAGATATGTATTGGTTTTGTTGCAAATGTGAGTAAGATATTACTGAAACTTCGCCATACTTGCCTTTCTAATGTTTTGTTTGACTTAAATATCAATCTACTTTCGTAAATTCTTCCTTTTGTCGTAAGTATTGATTGTTTCTCATTGTATTCTCTATTTCAAATTGATTGTTCTCTATAAACAATTTCTTTCATAATCTTTTTGTCGAATTTTATTAACTTCTGTAGCTAGTAAAGAAAACCGGTATTAAAATGTATAAACAGAAATTATTGTTTAGGAAGAAAAGTAATCTTGTGTTGTACCTACCTGCATTCTTGTGTCGTATTTTTAAGTTGTCAGGTAAGACATCATAGTAGTGAAGTATGGTCCTTTGTTATAATATCTTATTAATAAATAATGTAGGTAAATAATAATCGTAATGTAATATAGTCGGTAGCGTTGCAAGGGTGGCAGGAGGCGAGCGTATCATTACGTATGTTAATGCACAATTTCACGGCGCGGTAGTTCGTTCGATGCTCTTTGTTCTTTATTGCAGCTCGTGAGTCAGTGGGCGGGGCCAGCCGCGCCCCGCCCACTGCGCATACGTCGCCCCCTGTTACTTGGTCGCTAGGAAATGATCTTAACACGTCATTAAGGTGGATTTTGCATGGAAGATCTTCTGATCAGTGAAATGACTCAAATTGTGAAGTTGAAATAATAATAATTTTTATTACAGGAATTATGACGGTTAATTGTCTGTAGCGTTCATTGTTAATTTGCATTGCAGTTTTAAGTGATGCACATTGTGACTGCCTTTTGTTTGTGATTTGAACTGTCTTTGTCATTATAAAAATATTCGTTCCTTCTTCCCTACACTTCTTTAAGCAACAATATATAAAGATATAAATGAAACAAAACAAACCAGTAATAAAAGTATATTTGTGTACAGAGCAAAGCTGGAGTGGAGTACGCGAACATTTTGCGCGTGATGGCGGGGCTGAACGAGGAGATCAAAGTGCTGCGCGAGCGGCTGAGCGCGGCGGCCGCCGACAACGAGCAGCTGCGGGCCGCGCGCGACGAGCTGCTGGCCGCGCAGCCCGACCACGACGCGCACGACGTGCCGCCCATAGACCCCGACGACGCCGCCGCATACCGCGCGCGCATCGCCGACCTGCAGGTACTGGAACACACATATCAACGGCTATTACCTGTCCGTCATTATCATCGTCATCTAATAACCGCCTCGATGATCGAGCGCTCATACTCATAGTGGTTTTTCAGGGATTTTCGGCTATCGAAATTCTCAGTTCATAATTCATGGTAAACTACTATTAAGTTGTATCACACAGACAAAATATTTTGCTACAATTCATATTGCACCTTTGCCTATCTCTTTAGGAAATGGAAAATGTAGTGCTGTGTCACTTTTGAGCCATTTCCGCACCTAGTTAGACACTTCGGATCTAACCACAGCCTGTCACTTTGCGGATAATATTGTTACTCACTTAACTAGAAGGCTTTCTAGTGTCAGCTATTACTCATCATAAGTTAGATTCTTAGTAAAGTCAGAATATTTCATCGTCAATATCTTCAGTCGCACTTGTGACTACTTAATTGACATAAACATTCGTTTTAATATATTTTCTATATTATTTTAGGCTCAGCTCACCCGTTCGACTGTGGCAGAGGAGTCCAACCTTTCCGAGATTCAGCGACTAGCGTCGAGTGTCGCCGAGATGCAAGCTGAGCTTGCGTTCCGGCCGACACGCGCCGACATCGACGACCTCACTGCCGTCGTGGGCAAGCTGCGCGCCGAGCTACTGGCGCGGGACCAACAGATAGAGAGGCTGCGCACCTCCACCGTGCGCGAGCGGCCCGTCGCCGACAAGGCCGTGGAGACCGACGCGCCGCTCGACGAGCCGCGCGATAGCCAAGAAACGCCCGAGCGTTCCATCGACGCCGGCAAGATCTCCGCAGAGATCGACGAGATGTTCCGTCTCGACTACGACGACGACGAGGAGGAGACCGACTCCGCGGTCACCGAGATCAACCGCGACGAGGACGAGGCGGGCTCGGAGGGCGCGGAGGGCGCGGCGGGCGGCGAGGGCGCGGGCGGGCCCGGCTACGTGCGCCTGCACGACGGCCAGCGCCTGCGCGACGCGCTGCACAACGGCTCGCTGCTGGCGCTGGAGGACGAGCTGGTGCGCGCCAAGGAGCGCTGGGCCGAGGCGTGCGGCGAGCGCGCGCGGCTGGCGGCGGCGCTGGCGGCGCTGCAGAGCAAGCCGGCGCTGCCCGCGCTGTCGCTGCGGCGCGCGCTGGCGCTGGCCGTGCCGCTGCTGGCGGCGGCGCTGTACTTCGTGCTGCTGCCGCGCGCGTCCTGATGGACGGCCACGTGGGACCCGCCCGGGTTCGCCTAGCGCCGGCCGACCGACTGCGCCCGGGCGAGGCCCGTCGGTACCTCGTTTTGAATACTACGAATAATATAAACGCCGCTTCTTGTTTGCGATCGCCGGCCGGGGGTTTCGGTATATTTATGGATTAGAGTAATTAGAATTTATAAATTGATATAACGATAGAGTCGGTTTATTGTGCGCCCTCGGCCCGCGGCAGTCGACGGAGTAGAAGGAACGGTAGCGGGAGCTTGTATGAAGTGCCATTTGCTAGCGAGGAGGCGTGATCGCGCCGCGAGGGTCGGTGCACGTTGTTATCGCATGAGTGTATATAACTTAGTATTGTTTCTGTAAAAAGTGTCAGTATCGTATCGATATAGTATAAATTGATTGTTGATATCTGCCATAATAAATAACTGTACATTTTAAATTTTAAGGCCTAACGACTGTCCTAAGTTATAGTAATTATTGTTGTATTGTATGAGAGCTATCGAAATTCTCAGCCGAGCGACATTTGGTGACTACTCGAATCAGCTGATTTCCCTTGTTGAATATTTTAGGTATAATTGATAGTGTGTTCATCTTTTTATTACGGTCTACTGGTGGGCACGGACGGCATCACGGACTCGCGGCCGCAGCAGAGCTATCTCACATTGTCTCATCGCTTCGGGAGCTAAACATATCATTGTTAGGTACACGGTGTGGGCATTTATTCGTCGACGAACTCGGACGTCCGGTTACTTTGAATGGTTTGCATTTTTCTAGTCTTTAGAATCGACGTAGAGTTGATTGCATGACGTTTTTTACATTTTTAGAGCTTATTTACAAAGTTTTGTCTCCTAATGACCCTTCGTCTGTCGTGGACGCATTTACGCGCAGCTCTGATGTTTTGCAGGTTTTGACAATATTACGTAGCAGGGATGCATTTTGGTTTAGAGTCACGGGTCGAGTGGACCCGCGCGCGTCAAAGTTTTGTTTCAGTTTTAATGTTGTCGTGCCACTATTAGTTTGTTGGGCGTTAGTTTGAGTTGTTGTGCGCGGGGGATGTTATTATTTAGTTGAGACACATCTCAGCCAGTTCACGTTACGGTCGACCCTCGAGATCGCTTAGCTCTGTGATGTGAGGCCAATAGATAATTTTGTAACAAACTCGTGTAACTAACGATTGAATAATTATATCCTTAGAATTATTATAACTACCACGTTGAAGTCCACTGTCTAAATATTTATTATTTTATTGTTGCACTGATTTTTGTTATGTTCAATGTTTTATTTTGTGTTTAAACCACCTTATTGTAAATAAATTATATCTTATACTCGTTCTTATGTTTAGTTCATGCTGTCGAAGACTTTATGTTGTATTTTATTGAGTAAAATTAATATGCATTCAAAGTGGATGTACTGATAAATTTATTGGAAATAATATTGATTTGTTTAAATCTTTGTGTTTTATTTTCCGCCCGAATTTATAAACTGAAATAGATACTTGATTGACGTCATGACACGCATTGAATTGAATAGACATTTTGTTTGTTCATACACAAATGTTTTTGGGGAAATCTAGCTAGTTTACGCAGTTATGACGCAGTAGCGAATTAAAGGCTGACTAACAAGACACGCCACTCGTCGGTACGACACGCATCATCTATTTATAACTCATACAAGAGCTGCGCTGATTTTGTAGTTTATTTGTTAACTGCCGTAAGTCCACAGAACTGGTTATAACATTGACGAGTACACTGATTATTTATACGAATTAAGTAAACTCGGATAACTTGCGAACGTTACAACAGTGTATATTGAAAGATGGTAGGTAGAGGTCCACCTTATTGCTCAAGTTTAACACACTCCACAGTTGGCACTGGGCAAGCAATCGACTACTGCATAATGTGTCGTGGCTTCGATTTCCGTACGGATCATGAATCAATACATTATTCGTGAGGACCACTCGTTTTCAGAGTCATTCAGTTTAATTTGGGCTCCAGGTTAACACTAAACACTCCGTCAATAGCCATTCGTATGTATATGAATTTTCCAACCGGGGGCTGCGGAGTAACATAGCAAGTTACCGCTGTGCTCCGACTCGAAAAACAGGAGTAGGAACGGGGTGGTTTTTAGTCTGTAAGAGTATGCCACTCCCTCTCGCCTTACCCAAGGCGGTAGAGTCTACGATTTCTATTATTGGAAGCAAATGTAGTGTGTATATGACTGCTCACATATAGAACCCACTTAGTTTTAAGTCAGTGCTTGACAACTGGGCCTCTCCCAGTTGTGCAGTCTCTTTAATTGTGCCTGTCTCCTGCACTAAATTCACCGAGGGAAGTGGAAACTATCGTTTTCATTTCTTCTCGGTTAATTATTTCTTCTGATTTATTTTAATCCAAGACAGTTATTAATGTCTCTGGGACACGCCGAACTTCACTGTTCAGGAGTTTTCATGGTTTTATATTCTATTGTAACTCTTTTGTCTTTGTAAATTAAAAAAAATATAGTTACAGACGTTTCCGCTTAAAATAAAGTAATATGAATTTCCCTCAATTATCAAAGCATAGGTGGTAACGTGGTGGCAGGTGCGACCTCTACATTTTGAGATATTACTAGATTTTCATGCGGACTAGGTCAACACCATGTGTAACCTTACCTGTCATAGTAAGTTATTGTACCATATTCTTCGAGAAATGTACTTTTGAGATTTCAGGATAAATAATAGGCATGATATTAATAAAGTTATAAGCCGAGGACCATTTGTTAAAACTAATTTAGGACCTGATTAACTAAACTAGTGAATTGGAGATTACTACTATCGACTGTAAATATTTTTTACTTATATTATATTGCATCCAAATCAGCTGGCAGGGCAGCTCACTATCCCCGAGACCATACGTAGACTTAAGAAGCGGCGTGATATTTTCGATGACTAGAGGGTCCAGGATCCAAATAATGAAGGGCTGGCTCTAATGAGAGCAGCACCCTAAACGACACAAAGTACCCACCACATCTGTTTATAGTCTGAAATGACTGATTGCAAGACCAGAAAACACAAAAAAAAATATAATATATTATTTTTAGGATACTTGTTTAAAGTCTCGGCTCCAAGGCCGGATGTAATGTACTTTACGGGCC
Organism: Spodoptera frugiperda; assembly: GCF_023101765.2. NCBI lineage: Eukaryota > Metazoa > Arthropoda > Insecta > Lepidoptera > Noctuidae > Spodoptera > Spodoptera frugiperda. The sequence goes on along the minus strand of NC_064213.1, from coordinate 8,844,782 downwards.
TAAGCCAAGTAAAGCACATGTTATTATTTTATAGTTGGTCTGGAAGTTCAATGGTTTGAAGGGGTGGTGGTGGTGGTGGTGCTGATGGTGGTGAAATGTCATTTTCATCATTCTGCATGAATTTTCTTACTATTCGGCATGTATTCAAAATTGCGGCTTTCTGTAATTTGATATAGGTAGTGTCTTTGATGTTTAGTAGTGTATATATTATATTATTATGAAATTAGCCCGTCCGCCGTCAGCGTAGTCACAGGACTCATTTACTTAATCTTCATGCCATCATCATACGTCGATGCTTCATACTTAAGGATTCCGATGAAATGAATAAATATTTTCAATAAATTACGTAATAATAAATTTCACCCTCTTCAATAAAATCAGTTATCGTAAAAACTGCTCCTAAATGTAACAAACACTTCTGAAAACCGCATGAAAATTAATTCAGCCAATCGTGAAATAATCGCGGATAAACATACTTGCAGAACAAGTTAAACCGATAACCTCCTTCTTTTTTGAAGACGATTAAAGATAGAAATAGTTTTCAGAGTTCCAACAGGTAAGTCCTTTTTTTTCAGGGGGAAAATCATCCAAGTACTTCCCGCCTTAGGCGAGGCGAGAGGGAGTGTCAGACTCTAACTGACTAAAAACCACCCCGTTCCTTCTCCCACTTTTCGAGCCGGAACCTCGGTAAACCCGCTAGCTAGTCCACAGCTCCGGATAACAGGTAAGTGCCTACGCAAAATATTATAGACTTATGTCCGAAAACTCAAACGCTAGTCAATTTTAAGACGCTCTCAAAACTAGTTTTGTCTTTATCAATTCTTTATAAAATGATAGAGATGATGATGACGATATTTAAGTACAACTTTAAGTAGCTTTTCAGTATTCGGGCGTTAGAATATTACAATATTCAGACCTCCTACCCTACTAATTTTATAAATAAGAAAGTTTGTAATTACTGTTAATGTATTTTTGTTCCTTCACGCAAAACTATTGAACAGATCTGAGTAAAAATGCACAGAGATAGATTGTAGTGTGGAACACATGGGCTACGGCTTTAGTCGATCTAATAAGGGCGAGGCCCGGTAGTGGATACTAATACGTATGTAAACTCACGCTTTAGTCCTTGGATAGGCAGAATCCACAGAGCGCCATCTGGTATGATTCTTACATACTACTTTAGTTTTACAACGCAATCATCGCCGGGTTATGCAAGTAGAGACTCTAGTTAAGGCTTTAACTGTCGACAGAAAACTGCTGAAAGCAAATTTTCCGCTATCGTGGTCCATATTTAATGTTATTCCCTATGGCGTTGAACGTGTTAATGGTGTTTCATACCTAGCCTTATTCTAGTATCTCTCATTTTCTAAATTTTTCTAGGGTGACTACGGGGTATTACAATAATAATCTTGGGGGAAGGATGTATCCCAGTAAGATGCTGGTAGGGGTTTAGACCGTGCTTCCGGGATTGCTCTGATAGCCGTGGGATGCCTCTCCTTCCTCAAGCAGCTCAACGTATGCTGCCCCCTTGTCGCTGCTAGCGGCCGTTTTCGGAGGCCCAGTAATTGAGTTTGCTAGTCACCCCCTGCCTGTTTATCCGTATGTATCAATATTAATCGTATCTATATATCAGAAAATTTGTCAGCCAAGAATAAAAGACTCTTCTTCCTAGCTAGGGATGCAGCTAAAACCAACCAGTTTGAATTCTGCTGGGTCTCACATGGGAGGATTTTTGTTCGCGAAAGACCTGGTAGTCCCCACTTACAGGTGAAGAACGAGTCAGACTTAGCAAGGATTACGAAAACAGCGTGACTAGTCATTATGATAGCAAAAGACGTCGCTGAATATCTAGCTCTTATATCATTTTTTCTATATTTCTTGCATGATTACCCTAGATTTTTTATTCATTGTAAAAATTCATTCAAATTATTCTTTGTTGCCACTCAAACTACACACTTCACACTCTACAGCCATTTCACACATCATCCACTTTATCCTACTCATACAATCCACTACCTTTATGTTACAAATACTCAGTCAGTTAAGTTGTTCGCGTATTCTAACACACTTTATAAGCGATATTTCATAAAAGACACTAGAAAGCCGTTTATTGCTTTCGTAAATAATGTAACTTATGTCCCATTTTTCTTTCCCCTGTTGTTTTTTAATATTCTGTGGAATGGATGACTTAACTTCTATAACAAGCGAAGTCGAAAATGTTTCTGTATCTAACTGCTACATTTGCTCACCGGAAATAAGTGGAAGATTTTTTAATAGTGCATTGCATGATTTTAAAGTTTTTCATACTAATATACGTAGTCTAAATTGTAATTTCAATAACCTATTAGTATACTTGAGTAGACTAACACACTTGCCTGATATTCTAGTTTTAAGTGAATGCTGGTTAAGTAAATGTCAAATAATTCCCTCTATAAAAGGCTTCACCTCTTACTCTTCATCATTTAAAAGTCAAAATGATGGTGTGGTTGTCTACATAAGCGACTGTTTAAATGTTATTGTTGACCAACCCATACTTAACGATGCTAACTGTTTAGTACTCAAGCTAAATGGTCACTCGGCCTTTGTCGCCGTATATCGGTCCCCGTCTAAAAGAGATTTGACACAGTTTTTAAATGGGCTCGATCTTTTGTTATCAAGCCTGTCACAATACAAAACAGTAGCCGTAATTGGCGATCTTAATATAAATATTATACCCAATTGCACTGATTCCTATGCTGATGAATACCTGACACTTTTGGCTTCTCATGCAATGCTCCCTGCTCATATCTTTCCAACGAGACTTTCAAACTGCCTGGATCATGTGATCCTTCGCTCCCATACCACTGCCACCACTCTTGTGCTTGACTCACTCATTACGGACCATTCACCAATTGTTATTTACTGTAACCTAAATATTAAAACGAATGCTCATAAACAGACTATTAATAAGATAGATTTCCCCGCGGTTGTCGAATGTATTAAAAAAACAAATTTTGCGTCAATTTTAGAATCTCAAGATCCGGACTCAGCTGCGAAATACTTCGTGTCAACTATGTCCTCTGTCATAAAATCTCACTCCCATGTCTCAATCATACCTAGTAAAAAACGTATTATTAAGCCGTGGATTACTCCTGGCCTTCTGAGATGTATACGACACCGTGACAAATTGTATCGTGCGTTTAAAAAAAACCCGGATAACGAATCATATAAGTTGGTTTTCCACCGTTATCGCAACTTTTGTAACAACCTTTTAAAAAAGTTAGACGGGAATATGAACGCGCTGAGTTTCAGAGGGTTAGGAGTGATCCTAAAGATACGTGGCGGCTTATAAAACAAATCGCAAACCTTAATCAGAGCAGCACAACGGCTTCGGAACTATTAAATTGCTGTGAAAATCCCTCTAAATCGGTGGATAGCGCGAATAACTATTTTTCCAACATAGGCAGACTATTAGCGGATAAAATTCAACAAACAGACTTCTACAAGAACCTTGCCTCAAATAAGCATCCCATTTCTTCCCACTCTCCACCTCTGCATTCAATGACGTTGCTGGAAGTTGACAATACTGAGCTAGAAAACATTATTCTGGGTCTCAAAGAGAAAAGTTCTGCTGGTCTTGATGGTATTACTTCTGCTATTGTGAAAGCTACGAGACATACAATTATACCAATCCTTGTCCATATTTTTAACTTATGCCTGTCTACAGGCACCTTTCCTATTGTTTTTAAAACTGCGGTTGTTCATCCTATCTACAAAGCTGGAGACAGAGACAGTGTCTCAAACTATAGACCAATCTCAATACTCTCCACACTTTCAAAAATTTTTGAAAAAGTAATTAATATTAGACTTACTAAATACCTCGACAAATTTCAGATCTTAGCACCAAATCAGTTCGGCTTTAGACGTGGTAAATCTACAGATGATGCTGTCTTGGAACTTACCGACACAATTGTAGACAATTTCGAAAAGAAACATAAAACTATTGGTATATTTTTAGATCTCTCTAAGGCTTTTGACACTGTCTCTGTTCCCATGCTTCTTTCAAAGCTAAATAACATAGGCATTCGCGGTACTGCATATGATTTGTTTTGTAGCTACCTGACGGGCCGCAAACAGTCCCTTAAGATAGGAAACTTCATAAGTGGCGAAGAATCTCTTACTTTTGGAGTACCACAGGGCAGTGTACTGGGCCCAACCCTATTCCTCATATATGTGAATGAGCTGTGTCAGTTAAACATACCGAACTGCAAAATTATTACTTATGCAGATGACACAGCTCTAATAATTCACGGTGTTGATTGGAGTGGGGTTCAAACAAACTCAGAACTGGCCCTAAATTCTGTAACGAAATGGTTAACCAAAAATCTCTTAACCCTAAATACTAGTAAAACGAAATTCATTGTATTTTCTCCAAATAGCTCTAGTCAGCCAGCAACTCCTTTTGTGATCCGCGCCCACACTTGTTCTACCTCTACGTCAAACACAAGCTGTGACTGTCCTAAACTTGATAGTACTCAGACTGTTAAATACTTGGGTATTTTAGTGGATAGTCATCTTAAATGGAAACAGCAAATTGATGCCACAGTTACACGACTGAGGAAGCTTATTTATATTTTTAAGAAACTTAGATCCGTAGTTGATTTTGACAGCTTAATTAAAATATACTTCTCGCTGGCTCAGTCGGTGTTAGGTTATTGCCTTGTTGTATGGGGAGGAACTCATAAAACGACCATGCTACGAGTTGAACGCGGACAGCGTGCTATACTTAAGGTTCTGGCGAAGAAACCGATACGATACCCAACAAAGGCTCTGTATTCTCTATGTCAGGTTCTCACTGTAAGACAATTATTTGTACTTCAAGCCATACTTCGTAAACATTGCCAGCTTGCCTATGATCCTAGTATCTTCAGTACAAAACGCCGGTCTGATAGGGTATGTGGCATAGCAGTTCGCAGAACTGAAGCGGCACGCCGACACTTTAAACACATTAGCTGCAAAATATATAATAGAATAAATAAGGAAATAAATATCTATTCATTAACTAGAAATAAACTCAAAATCAAATTAAATATGTGGCTAAAACAATTAAATTATAACGAAACAGAAGAACTAGTGGAATTGTAACTCACACACATCCTTACACATACACTAACATACACATAATACACACACACACACATTCAGATGAATGTGTTACATACACAAATTATACAAGTACACATACACACAACCACTCATCTAATCACACAAAGACTTAATATACTTACATTAGATTCTTTTTAAATTGTTAATTAGACTAAAAAAATTCCGCATCTTTGGTTTTTGTTACTGGTACAATTTATTTTCTTACCTGGAAAGGGGCGCTGATAACTGCGACACAGTTTAATACTATTGCTGTTATCATCGTTTCAACTTGTTTGTTTTTGTATGTTTTTCTTGTTTCAAATAAAGAATTTTTAATTTTTTAATTTTTTAATTTATTTTTCAATATTGGTCAGGGGCAGAGGCCATAGTACCCATAGTTAACCGGTTAACTATTCCACAGCCACCCACATCCCTATCACTTCTTTTTACCATATCTCACAATAGTCCTGCATCAGCCGGGGATTGTCCTTTGGTGTACAAGCTTCCATAGTGCATACAGGGATAATCGCCGGCTGATGTCCTGATTACATTTAGATTAAAATTGTTCAACGGGCCTCTGCGAGTTGGCTTCGGCTCCTCGTATGCCTTCCAAAGTTCCGGGACCCTGTGGTCCCGTGCAAGGAAAGGATAAACATAATTATAATAACATCAAACATTCGTTCAGAAGTAAATTCGAAAATTTTCGAAAATTTCTCAGTAGTAGCACGGAGTCTGGAATTGTGCCCAGTATATGCCAATAAGCTCACCCCCTATTACATGGGACTTATAACACAAATGGTGAAAAGTGGGTGTACATTGTATGGCGGCATTAAATGCCGAATTCACCGAATTGTGCACCTCTACCTACTCCTTCTGGGATAAAAAGCGTGACGCGAGTGTGTCGTTCAGAAGCAGAAGCAGTCAGTACCAAGGCGTAGTTCCCTGGACCATCTAAGATTGAATGCCAGCACCTTAAGTCTTTGATTGCCATTAGAAAACTGTTGAAGGTAAATCCTCCACTAACGTAAGTTACCGTTGACCTACGTGGCAGTTAACGAGTTAAGTACCATGTTTAAGGGCTGGATTGTGGATAGTATGGACTTAGTTTATTCACTGGAGACAAATACTTGTATAGATATTTGTCGAATAACGATGTTAATATAAAAACAAGTAGGTAAGCGGGTCAACAAGTTACTAGCACAAATCAACACGTATATTGTACTAAATCGAGATAATCTTTACCGTAAATAGCACAGTAGATAAATATAGTGCGTTCTCAGAATGTGATAGAATATCAGACAGTTATATAGACTAGGTAGTAAGCAACAAGATTATTGTACTTCGAGTAAGATCTTACATAGGAGTCAATAATGAAACTGCAAGTATACCAGTTAGCTTTGTCTAATGCTTCCGGGGATATGAACGTGCTTAGGCTTAGGCACAATTATTATGTTAATAAATTAACCAGATAATATTATAATACTTATCAATAATAAAATTATGCAAAATGGAATTTCAAGCAGTCTATTGAACTACGATTACCAATTACAAAGATTAGATTAGATATGTGCATGCTTATTGTACTGAATAAAATTATTCAGTAGGCCATTTTTATCGAAAATATTTTTGTTTCACAAATATCCACACCACCGTTCAAGTTTGGATTTTTGATACTAAGATTTAGAATATTTACTTCATCTTATTTATTTATTATAAGATGCCTTTTAGTTAAGACTACCTAATTATATTAATCTCTTACTCTTTCCATGAACGAGGAACCCACATGGTGAACATCACATCACACTTGTAGAAAAGGGTGTTAGGTAATCGTTTGCAGCCAAGGTTTTTTTTTTGTTGAAGGAAAAATCATCCTTGGACTTCTCCCGCCTTGGGCGAGCGAGTGTCAGACTCTTACTGACAAAAAACTACCCCGTTTCTAATCCTCCTTTTCGAGCCGCAGCCCCGGTAACTTACTAGGTAGTCCGAAAGCCCGGGTAGGTATCAACCCTGCTGCTTGAGTGTTTAAACTCGTAGAGTTCAACTTTAAGTAGGTTAGTCATGAACTCTGCTTAATTCCATTTTTAAAAGAGTTTTTTTAGTGACGCTACAGCATAAATATATTTTTCTTGCTGAGGTTCCCTCAAAAATCCGTCGCAGATATTTATTTTTCGGTGTAACTTTCTTCTTATTTTTTTGATGTTCATTGGTTAATACGGTAAATTCGGTAACATGGTACTTAACTTATTCAAAATGTTACTTATAGTATGCTTAAGTAAATTTTAACGAATTTATAGGCAAAAAGAAAATAATCATATTGTTGTATCCTTACTTACATAATACATACATACAGCATACAGTCTATAACTACAGTTGTAGTGTAGGTACAGTATTATATTGAATACATTGTTTTGTTTCATTTAAAATAACGTAAACAACAATAAAAAAAAGATTTAAAACTACAATGACAAAACGAAACTTATTTCCGAAGAAACTAAGTAATTGAGTTTTAGAATTAATAACCTAGTTTCTTCGGAAATAAATAATACTATGTATATACTATATACTACACCATTTATATCATACTAGCAAACCCGGCGAACTCCGTTTCGCCACCAATAATTTTCCCAGTGTTCCCGCTTTTCTCTTGGAATTTTTCCAGAATTTTCTTTGCTATAAACCTTACGGAGCCCGAGACCTTTCCAATGAATGCAAAACCGTGCAAATCCGTTCTTGCGTTCTTGCGTTATTGCGTCAAGAAGGAAAACCAGACTTATTTTTATATAATAGATATTGTGCTTATAACAATTTGTATCTACAACTTACTTTTTTCTGTGTCTACAGCTACGCATACAAACTTAGATAGGTACATAAAATTACATGATGTTCGCGCTACTAGAGGCGCTGGTGTAGCTTCAGGTCTGTTGCTCAAATATTTGCTAATGTCAAGTCATTATGATAGCTAAGTTGTTTCGGTTAATTGAAACTTACATTCCAGTAGAGCCATCTCACTCATGAGTGCAACATCGAAATCCCTCATTCCCGTTGTAATACCATTTCACAAAAGAAGATTCTAATTCTTCAAATTTTCATAAGAGTGTATAATACGAGTTCATTCAATTTAAAGATTTTATTTTTTAATTCAATTAAAAAAAGATACCTATCTTGTATCTTTTTTTAATTGAATTAAAATCCTTTTAAAATTGTAAATTTTATATTACAATTCTTTATGATATTGCTTGTAATTTTATAACATGCATAAGTCGTGATTAAGAAGATATTTTATACTATATTTTTATGTATTTTAGGATATAAAAACAAATAATTACAATTTGCCATAGAAAAACTATTTTTGTTAACATATTTTTAACATAATCCAATATCTATAACAAAAAAAGACTATACAAAGATATAAACAAAATGTATGTCATTTACAGTCAAACAAATATCGTTTAATGGTACGAAGTACATTTAGGCCTAAAACGACAATCCAAAAAGTGTCACAAAAATCTTTTTGAAGACGCAAAAACAGTATATTTACAGTACATACATATTTTATTTATATAAATTACTACATAAATGTTATATTCTACAGAACTGTTGGTGCCTACTAGAAAGTGAATAAACACTCAAATAATTAATTATGTGCATTAACTTATTTAAAATAATTAAATATTAATTAAGCATTTAATGACGATTGCCTTTTTAGGTCACTTTAATGTTTATTCCTTTATTTTTACGTGTTGGCCATTACATTACTTACACCGTTATTCACAGTGGCTGCTTTAGTGCGTCATCACAACACTTTATTAGTGAACATGTACGAAACAAAGTAATTGCTGAAACTTCTGTAATTATATTACCATAAATAAGGTTAATAAGGAGATATTTCCCGTTTAAAAATTTCAATCTGCAAAATTGTCCCACGGTGCGACTTCCTCATACGAAGAAATTAGGCTTCAAAGTGCGAGTAATTTTCTTCAGCTCGTCCGCGATTTCAATGTTGTTTGTAGAAAAAAACGTATAAGCGATACAAACGGACGAAGATCCCACCGACCCGTGTATGTCGGCCGAGCTGGGAAGTTCGTCCGGGCGTAGCACTTGATACTGTTCTTCTTTCTTCATGCTTCGCTCTTCACTCTTCGCACCTCCCAGTTCACAACAGCTTAATGTCTTATAATTATAGAGGCATATAAAACTAACACGTCACTTAGCAACAAAAAATATTTAAAGTGAATGTAGGATACAACAATGTAATACTTTCTACACGAAGTACGGTAATTGAATTAATTTAACTCTAAGCATACATGTGAAATAATTAAAAAGATAAAACAAGTTATTCACCTGTAATAAAGAGCGGATGCTAATGGATGTAGATTCGGTGCGGAGTGAAATAAGCACTCGGTTGCCTTCCGTCGACCTTCGATCGGCGCGAAGCGAGCGAATGCTGTGGCGAATGTCCGTCGGAGGAGCGCGCGGCGCCCGGCGTCGGCGGTGAACGAACTCACCTTGACAAATGCACCATTTGGCATTGTTCGCGGGAAAACCGGCGGCCTTGCGCGCGCGCCGCCGCCGCCGCCCGAGCCGACCAATCACGAGCCTTCGCGCCACAGCCTGCGACTGTTTTGGCGGGAACGAGTCGTCTGAACCAGTGCGAACGTCGCACGCGCACCGCCGCGCGGCGCTGTCGTCGCGTCGGTAACAACACGATTTCAGCGTGTCGACCTTTCGACGTAATCTTGTGAATGACATACGGGCCTAGATATTTTACTAAATAACTTCTCTTGTTTAGTGGTTACACGAATGTGTTATGTATCAGTATTTTAAACATATTATTACTGTACATATAGTTAAATATTTATGTAATGGTCAAACTGGAAACTTACGTAATTTTACTTTTTTTTTTTCAATAAAATTGACTAGGTAGCTACAAATGCATTTCGTAATTGTTTTAGGTAAAGTATTATGAAGTATAACAGGAGATGTTAACGCCCATTTCAATTACTCAATTAAATAGCTAGAATAAGAAGCCGTCTGGCGTCTAGCACGAATAGATAAATGCTAATGTGGTCATGCTCGAGCGATTCCCAGGTACCCGCGAGATAAAGCACTAAGCCTGCAATATTTTGCACGATTTAATTAAGAGCTAGGTAAATTAAAACAGTATTTTCCTCCCAGTTATGAGTTATTCACAAAAGTAGGAGGATAAACGATGGTTTTATACATTTGATGTGCTGATTAATTCAAACGTTCACTACGTTAAATTATTCGTACCGAGAATTGGTGGTTATGCCAATGTTAAACAGTTAATTCACAAAATAAATATGGCTTAGTGACTGAAAAATTGTAACCTGTGAAAGATTCATGTGCGTTGTGTGAATGTGTTTATGTAAATATATCGACCATGACTTGTTAGATAGGCGGTAATTATTATCCGTTTTATTATCAAAATGGCGGATGCAACTTGGGTGTCATGACGTCAGCCGACGCTGGCGTCGCCGTCGCTGGTCGATGTCGCTGCGCAGGCGCACCGAACTTGCCACCAGCCCGCACATTTCGTGGAAATTAGATATAGGCGCAGGCGGTAGCCTCGAAGAACGATATTGGAGTTATAGATAATGTTTATAGCAAACAATATTGTATTATAGTAACCAAGTCCATTATTCAATCGTTTCTTTATGATAAGCAATGTCAATGCTTTGGTTTAAGTATAATATTCTACAATTTAGTAAATTAATAAGTGTACCTTAATATATAGAAATTATATTCTTTGATTAAAACTATGATTTCATTGTAAATTACAGAATTATTTTATTTTTATTTTCAGTATTTTCATATTATCTTTTGGAATTCTACAAAAACTTCTCTACCATATAATCCAATATTTATAAATGATTAACAAATAAGCCACCAAACACGTTTAAAAAAAGAAGTAACTGTCCTAAATTATCCTTTGTTCCCGAAGGCGAAGTTCGTAGCAAAGTGCTACGCCGTAGCAAGGCTCTACGCGGGAATAAAATCGTTTTAGGTCAAAATAGGAAAGGAATATTCGTAGCAGCTACGTTTTTATAAAAATGTATTTAGTTTTTTTTTAACGAAGTATATTTTTATACTTTTTCTTGTGAACACAAGGAAGTTGAATGGTAATCGAAAAGATAAATAAATCATCTAAGATAAGCCACGTGCTCCATCCATTGACATACAATTTTACTTGTAATAAGTATTTATAATAATATAACGAGTTAAGTTTGTTATTTCTTCTATATTTTATTATAATAAAGGCACAATAGAAATACCTGTGCCTGAGGTGAATGTTGTGAAAACAAAATTGCGTCAGAATTCCTTTCTGAATAAAAACTGAAGCGGTACCTTGAAATGTGAATGAATAGTGACATACATTCAGACACACTTAAAAAAGTAATTTAAAATTTAATTTTTCGTATTATAATTGGTAATCGAGTGTAAAAATATCGAAACTGGTATTATATTGTTTTGTAATGCATTATTGCAATCGGAAATATAATTTGCGGTCCACATATTTTTGTTTTTTAGTCTGAATTAATCAGAGGCGGTTCGGTTCGACTGATCCTGCCTAATATAGTCTGTGGGTCCGAGGTCCGCTTGCCTTCACAATTCCTGGGCCCATGATTAGGGTTTAATTAATATAATCATTTTTGAGAGACCGTACAATTTATGGGACCAGTTTTTGTTGAAGATTGTTTGATGGATATCGTTATTAATGATGTTTTTCAAAATTTAACACAACATTTCCATGATTTTGTCCGTATATAATTATTTATAGGTATTATGCACTCATATTTGCAATGAATCAATATGCAATGGGAGTTTTTAGCGAGAAATATCATAGGAAAGTCCAGAGGTTTTCCATGATGACCGTATTTACTGTTGAGTCACCAATTTACTTGTAAATAAAATAACATTAGTGGGTCATTGGGTAATAAACATGACACGATATTGAGTGAATAGTTATACAATTTTTAACTTAATAATTGAAAGTATTTCCATCGCTACGACATGCTTTAAACTGAGCGGGACAGCAAGTTCAAGGGGACCTCAAACATGTTCGTACCTGTTCGTTTAAAACCCGAACACTGAACCAGCTTCAAGTATTCTGGCGACATAATAAGTCATATTGAAATGTATCTAACGGATCTGGCAATGTTTACAGTTTTCGAGAATCGGCCTGGTTTTTATTCAAACAAACAAGTTGAGACAAGTTCGTCCGATACAAATAATAATATGGTTGACCTCCAAAACGAAAGCTGCAGGGTGAGTTTCTGAACTCAACTATGACTCATTTCTGCCAAGCAGTCTCTACCAAGGAATATAAATAGACCCATTATTTTCCTTGTATTTATCTCTTGAATATTACCTCTATTTCATAACTGTCGTCAGGTCAGTGCTTTGTAGAATGAGGTCGCATTGTGATTAATATGTTTTATGCACTTCACTTCCGAGTATCTCCTTATTAATTGCACTCCGGAATACTTCTAGTGTATTAACCTTTAATATGATTTGTGGTTCATAAAACGGGTATTCCATCGTTTATTGTGATGGCCGCTGTGTTTAATGTGGCGGAGTGAATTATATCGTTAGTCGTTCATTACCTAGCATAGGCCAATATAATTAATGTTTTAAATATTCATGAAAGATGACAGTCTATTGAAGTAGAGTTTTACCTGCTAATAAAAAAAAAACATTTTAAAATGTGAGTAGCTGGTTAAGACTCGAGTGTATTTCAAATAATATTTCGCTACTTATCATTTACACAGCGAATGTCTTCGGCGAGTGCGGCACAGGACATGAGTCAGGTGTCATTGACCCGGCGAGCACCGCGTCATCACAATACCTAGCCCGACGCCATTATATTTTACGCCAGTTTTTATCATCTCGCCGCTCAGTTGACCCTCGCTCGTTTCATTTGAGAGCATTCAATGATGCCGATCGACATCTTATTGACATTTAACTACGATTTGATTTTAGATCGAAGAAGAGCCGCGGCCGCGCCTCAATTTTCTAGAGATCACAAATGCGCTGCTGAATAAATTATTATCTCAAAATGGTATACATTAGTCAACAAAATTTTCTAGCTAAATTTTTTATAAATAACTATTTAGTTATTATAAGTTAAAGCTAAACAACTAGATATATATTATTTTTAATATGCAGCAATCTAAATGAACTTGAATTATAAATAAAAACATTACGTAAGCAAGCAACTAGGCAACTAGAAGCCGACAGTGCCACTAACTTAGTTACTTACATTATTTATTGCTAGAACTAGGCTCAAATTAATTCATTAATATTTATTATGCGTGCATCCGGGAATTATGAATCACATGGCTCGAACGACGCCGCGTCATGAATCTAGCAATATTTATCACAAGTCAGGCTATTAGTAATTGGTGTAGGCCATGTGGGCCACTCATTTGCAAATAATACATAACAATGTCGTTATTAATATTCGTAAACGCGCGATCGAAGTCATTAATTAAGATAGGGTAGAGATAACAAATTCACCGGTCATTTAATTTCTTCGTTTCTATGCAAATCCCTTTTAATGGCCTCCATAATCGTTAATAGGTGTTTTACGTTGATTCTAATTATGTTCGATTTTAATTACGTTTCTAAATATCAGCCTAGTTGAAATTATTAAAAGACGTGAGATATTTATGTAGCGCGTTCACAGCAATCTACTTACAGCAAATTGTCAAAAATCTATTTAAAAGAGTTTCAACTTTCCTGCAAAATTATAAGGCTGAAAATCGGATAAAAAATCGACAGATTGGACTAGGTCGACGTCTTACGTAGTACGTACCTAGGTATAAATAAACGCGTGTGGGATGTTAGTGTCAATATTTCTGGAAACAATTCGCTTTGTGTTGGCGCAGTGCGGCGTGCAATCGTTAACCCTACAGTCGCTCATCCTCGTCCTATAGCTTCCCAGAATTTGGCATAACCTCGTCCATGTCCTTCCGTCCGTCGCCTCTTCATTAGAATTCAGAACAAGTACGACTTCAGTATATATAGCATTGGACCTTATTATACGTTCAGTATGGCTTTCATTCACTACGTCATGAGGTTAGGTTAGGTTTATAATTTAGTTTGTCTACCTTCTTTATCCCGTTGCAACTATACCGTTTGCACGAATCTCGTTAAATCTGTAACAAAGAAGAAGCACATTATTTTTCGTTTTTTCTATTGCTTTTTTCTACTTGATTGACGATTGAGTTTAAAAGCAAATTTTTAAATATAAATAGACAGGTGTCATATTATGTTAAGAAATATCTGACATAGCAGTAAACACATACCGTTGCTATGCCTTTCATAAAATCGTTAGTCGTAAAACCATTAAAAAAAGTAATGCAAGCAACCGTGAATTTGTTCAAAGAGTTGACTAAATCTTATCTAATTATATTCCGAGTTGTATATTTGGTTTAAAAGAGTTTTAATTAGACAATAAGTATTCTAAAATTAATGTTTCCTTATGAATAATTCGTATGTCTTCGGGGAAGTGTATGGCGGGCTGCGCTGGCGACGCCGTCGGCGGCGAGGTGGCGCGCGCGCACTCAACCATGTGTGAATTTAATCACACTCACACACACAGCCCAATAACTGCATGATGTCACCTGTACATTACATGTGACTCAAGTAGGACATGTTTTTTCCTTTCGGGGGTTTTAATGGTGTAAAATTAAGTGCTTATCTAACTTAACCTTTACCGTCACAGGAGTACTTGGTAAATTAAAGAAATAGTTACTGAATTGTACATGCGACTATACTTGTCTGTGTAATTGTGTACATTTGTCAGTAAATGTGGACTTCGTTCGCGTGGTTATAATTAAAAGGTATCGTGTGACACCTGTTCGGTTATTTTGTATGAGCAAATTGTTTGTACACTGGCTAAGAATTTTGTAGATATGTACCTATAATATCATACCCATGTGTTACAGACTTTTATAGCCGTATGTGTAACATTACATATATTTTTTCAATAAACATGTATGTAATGAAAAACTAAAGAGTTTGTTAGCATTATTCGCGTTCACGTTCTTCTTTAATAACAACTACATTTTAGATGTGAAACCAATTTATGCACTTTCCTTAAGAGCTAAAACTACCTTAATAAGTAAACGTTCCTATTTCCTATTTCCCTTGCATTTTTCCCAAACTTTTCAAATATATAACCAATTGCATAGATACTATATTGAACATCATGAATTAACCAAATAGAGCCTTAACGAAACGTCTATATAAATAAAATCTTAACTGAAAACACATATAACTGAACAATCAAAATATAAGTATGACAAAAATACATTTCGAAATAGATTTAAGAAACTGGAATGATTAAAAAACAACGGTAATCAGCGAGATAATCTCGGAGACCAAGGCTTTCATTGACGTAACGTTTCCAAGAATATGTTAACTAAGTACAGAACAATTGTTTTGTATTTATTTCAATGAATGTTTACCGACTGACACTTAGCTATTGAATCACCATGACCACAAGAGTTGGAATGTCGTTTACATTTCAATGGGAACATCGTTCAGTATGAAAAACTGGGGAACAAGGTCTTTGAAGTATCTGTATAGGCTCTACTTAACTGCCAAATTCCTTCGTTAGATTTTCGGCTTTTTTATTAATACAATAAAATACAAATTATAAAATATGTTCAGGAAAGATAGTTTGGTACCTACGTTAATGGTGATGATAACCAACGTCATGTTACATCGGCACATTCTTGTACGTAGATAAAGATGTGTTTTTGAGATCAAGTTCTGTCTAAATTTTCATTTAATCCTAACAATGTTTTCTTGGATATAAATGTGTTGAAAAAAATATCATACCGGCCGAATTGAGAAGCTTCTCCTTTTTGGGAAGTCGGTTAAAAATAAATAAGTACCAATTGGTAAAGGCTCTGATATCTTACAATTGATATTAATGAAAAGATGACTAAATATTACAGCAACGGCAAATCGTTAGGCCGCCACCTACGTAGAGTCGTGGACCTAACCCTTTCCTATCGGTTTTATGATCTGTGTGGGCGAAAGTAACTGATACCATTGCCTGTATTGCAAAAAACATATGGAAACATTTTCCTTAACTTTATCAATAGCGAATCCATGGAGTACACCTCCGTGTAGATCTAGACTTTCACAATAATTGAAAACATTTCCACAACAAATCTTCTGGTTAAGTTTCAGATTTCCTCAAAATTGTATTTTAAACACTGTATCCAATGCCACGCTGGCCACAATAAAATAATGATTAGCACAATTTCCTGACACAACCATTTTTCTATAATGAACGTGTAAGCGTCACCTCTGGGCCTACGCGTTTATTTCGAATGATGATGACTGTTTGATGTTAGCGCAGTTGAATGGCGGCGAGCGCGGGCGCACACCTACGGCCTAGCAGCACACACGCGCCACCCGGCGTTTGTGAACACCACGCCGCATCTGTGTGGGTTATCGTTATGTCAACGAGCCGATAATGTCGTGGACTCGTGTCACGAGTTACGTCAACGTCAGCTGGCCCGTGGGCCGCGGTTGGACGCACAGACCGACGAGCCAGAAAAAGAATGCCGATTATCTATAGCTTACCAATTAATCAGGAATTTCAGAACAGTAAACATGCAGTTATAAGTAGACGTCGGTGGAAAAATTCACTCCAATTTGAAAGACAGATAAGGCTGAAACGGAAGCACTTAGTGTTTATCGAGGTGCTCCAGTAAGACCTTTCTCTATCGGTTGACGGTCTAGAGTTATCTAAGGATTATCATAAATTAAAGGCGACTTACCGCTCATTTCCAACAGCAATATGGACTTAATATTGTGATTTAATGGGTGCACACAGAGATTTACAATGGAACTTTCCGAATCTCTAGCCACATAGAACGCGATCCGCCTCCGTATGGATGACGTACGATGACAAAAATACAAGATAACACAACTGTTATCGTTACATCACGCTCAGCTGTTAAACTAGTTCGGCGCTGCATTCCTGAGGGAACGCCAGCGCCGGCGAGCCGCGGGCGCATCGAGCCATCGACCACATAAAAAGATAATTACTTGAACTACACGCACACGTCTGCATAACTAAGCATTTTTATATTCTTTTTATCTCATTAAGATCGATTTGCGGTAGTTAAGTTAAATTAACTATTTGATTGTATGGAAGTTCTTTACTATATTTTTTTACGTGCCTTAGTATTATAAAGCCTATGTAATAGAGAAACTATCTATTCAAGTTAAAGTTAAACTTAGATATTATATCTAACGACATGTGGTGATGTAACTTTGACGGCATGTCTTCAATCAAAATGTTTGACAAAGGCATCCATTTTGGAACGTAGTTATGACGCGGTGCTATGGTCAACAATTCCAATAACGAGGAAGACCATACTTGGAGCACTATTTAGAACTATCAGACGTAACTTGATACTATCCATTGACAATCTGTGGGAAAGTATTTTATTGCGGTCCCTGGCTTTTGAATGGATAATCGCCATCGCTATTCAAAAAACATTACTGGTCACTTATTATGTATGCAGTTAAAATCGATTATTTTATTTAGCATCGAACGTGAAATAAATAATTCATTTGGGGACACCAATAGTCGTGTTTCTATTCGCAAACGTTGCACGGTACGGCCGGATTTGTTTCATATTGATTGCGATAGCTACATGATAGTAAGAGTCATTGATGTTTATGGTGAATTTATTAATACTAAAATAATTTTATTTTAACACTCTCATCAGTCAATGACATTCCAAGGACGCATGCGGCTGTTGGCAGTTTCTCGAAATAGGCAGGTAACCGGCTATATCGCTGTGTACTGACGTCAAACATTTGACTAAATAGTTTGTATTGTCTTGTCAGTTTGTATTGCTCATTACCCTATAGGGTCATTAAGGTGCAAATGGCAAAAGGCAAACAATTTTTGTAGGCCAACTAATATGGTTCAGAGTTTACGTACCGGTCAACTGCTGGATTCGGATGACGTAATTGTCGTCATTCACTGGAGCGAAGGGACACGAGCAGTGCGGTCAGTCACCCCTAGCCTGGAGGTAATTATGACCATAAACTTCTTCAGAATAGACCAGTGTCCCTACACGTTGGAACGTCTGAATCTGAACTGTATGATTTTGTTTATGTTTGTGGGTATCATGTCAGTAGGTGGGAGGCAGTTGGCGCCGCTCCGTACACACTCTAATGTAATTTGGGAACACTCAATGCTAGTCTATTATTGTCACTAGCGAGTTATTATAACGTTGTTTATGACACCATTTCGCCTGAGTTTATGATTAAATTGCTACTTTATTTGTGTTGCTTTTAGATTGTATGATGCATGCTGACGATTTATTGACCACGTTATCTCTGATTTATTCCTTTGCCTAGTCTTTCTGTACTACATGTCACTCTATGATATATTGTGTAGGATAGTCACTGTAACTTGGTTTATGTTGGTGTGACTTGTTGTCAAGCCAAGCAACTAACGATACGTTTAGCAACAAGTTGGAACAAGTCCGTACAATGAGCGACTCGTTTAACCATTCCAGACCACAGGACACGCATTAAACGGAAGAATTACATCATGAGACAGTGGCATGATAGATTGTATAAAAGAAAATGTTGGTATGGTAGGTTAAATCAAACGATTTATTTTAGTTTGATGACGATTTGACGCGGAAGTGGGAAACAGCGGCTAGAATGACTTCATGCTTACACATTACATCATGAATGGATAATTCATTGCCACGATAATGGCAATGTGCACTCGACTGACATCATAGTCGTACGAGTCTAAGTTTTGTCATCGACCTCACACAACGTGTTAGCACTTAGAGGAAACTCGGGCGAAACATCTACAATCTAAAGGGAAAACTACAAAGTCTGAGTAATGTTTCTGAACGGTGGTTTTTATTACAGAACTTCTAATTGACTGTACTAAAGATTTCGGGTGATTCGCTAGCACATAGCATCTTTTGTAGCGCAATAAGAGCAATCAAAGTGGAATGATCTAAGTTATTTTGCAATGAATTGCCTATAGTTTATCACGTATGAAATTAGCTTCACAGCAAACGATACAGAAATGAATCTGTAAAACTTGTCAAAAATCACGAAATTGAATTTTATTTATTTATTTATTATATGTATTTTCTATATAATAATATATTGTATGATTACAGTTTCTTTTTGAAAATAGACTCCGTGGCAAGTTGTCTGTCGCCTTCAGAACTACATACACATGTTTCAATGTTTGTTCATCTGAAATGACTATATTTTAGTAATACTAGACGTAATGTTTTCATTGTAGTGTACCGCAGCAGATTCAATTTTAATGTCCTAATCAAGAAATTCTTGACGCCTCTTCGTTACAGTTCGTTAACTGATTAGATAGGTTGAGCGAACCACGTTGTATTTTTAGAGTTCCATGCGGCGGCGCTGACGTCGAGAAAACAATGAAATAAATGTACGCGAGTTCGTCTGCCTCGGTAAACCGGCGAGGAGTTCAGAAACACTGGATAGCTTGCAAAAACTGACGCACGGAGTTTAGAACACAGCTATTCATTGTGATATTTTAGTATCTAAGTTTACGTAGAGCAGGCAACAACTGTAAAACTTGTGCTGTAAATGATGCATATAAAATATTGTACCAATTTGACACTGACGCTCTACGAGATTTATATTCAAGACACGAAGAAAAAAATCACATTGAAATGATGTTGATGGTACAGGAAATATTCAACTAATAAATCTGGCAGCAAATATGCAGCTCCAGGTATGATGATAGTTTGATGAAATGCCGGCCGGTATTCGTAAATTAGAAAGTGTCTGGAATCGCGCCAACATAATACGGAAACTTATAGGCGTAACGGCTGTTTGTATTAAACATTTTTCCACATTCCGTTCTAAATATATTAGTGACGATGCTGACAACCGTGTGCTGGTGACGTGCGCTGACGCAGCGCTGCCCACGTCAGCAAGTCAGCACTACTGAATCACGCGCCCGCGCCGCCACCCTCGTACGACTTCCGAGCCCACATTAACCCATATCACACTTTCTTCCGTATCTACATTTTTTCTAGAAAACAGTTGTAGGCCGTTCTATTTAAGAAGACATGACTCCTAAAAATTCTAGAGCAAAACATTTTTATAGACTACAGAAAATGTTTACAGAGCATCATTTGATGGAACGCATGCGAAAAGCTTGTGAGATGTTTGCAAAAACTTTTCGGTAGTTTAAAGAAGAAAATAAGGGATCTAGACATCCTACGATATTATGTTTAATTATTATTACAACCACTTTGAAAGTAACCCAAACTCACCATAACATTCAGTTTTAACTTTAGGTAGAGTCAAATAACTCAGCAACTTATTAATATCGTAGTTGTCAGTCACATTATTTGCTTAAAATGTGAATTGCTTTAGGGGCTGAAAATGAATTTTATCATTTTTAAAAACTCATTTTTGAAAGCTGAAGCAAGCAATGATGGGATGTAGTGGCACTTACACTTGCTACGTTGAACATATGTATAAAACCACAAAATATATTTTGATATAAAAGTAGCACAAAGCAAAAACACAAACATTGTCAAAGTTTGCAATTCGAATCCTCACTACACCGTACGTCTAGGTACTCTCTACCTATTACTAACATATACAAATAACATGAGTGACAGCGCGAAAAAACGAAACGCATTGTTGTCGCCAAGATATTGTATACAGCTCTACAATGTTACATTTCAACAATGTATCTATTCTGGCAGGCGATAACACCAAATCTTTCATTAATTGTCTTTAAAGTTCCTGCTCATTTGCCAGTTCTGAATATTTCTTGGCTATTATAACTACAAGCTATGCTAAGAACAACTTTTAGATTGATTTAGTGTCCCACCTTTAGATTAGCACGTGGACTGTTATTCTATGCACATAGTATTCATACATATAAGTTTTTGCATATGTATGTAATTGTTTTGTTCATGTCATTGTCATGTGTATGTGTCTATGTTGCTGAACTTCTAAACGGCTGAGCTGATTATGATATCTTCGTGTGATGTGATCTAGACTTCGGTTGAAGGAATTATCAAACATGTTCATTTAATTGCACTCTATTATACGAATCTTTACCGTAAAACTAAAGCCTACTTTTTTGCAGATTTTTCAGTAGATACTCATATAAATTAATTATTTCAGTGAGACGAATCCAACAAATTAATAATAACAAAATGCTTTGGCGCCGTTCAAGAGATATAAATGGCCACTTTATTTACACATTATGTGGCTGAAAATGTTCAAAATCGCACTTACAGTTTAAAAATAATCAATATTTATTTTCCTTAACAAATACAAGTTGAGGTTACAAGTAAATATTTATGTCAAGGTTTTCCTTCAAACATTATTCCTGACGTGATGTTACTTTCTCGCAGCTCTATGCGTCTATGGTCTATAAATAAAATATTATCAATGAGTGCATCTAGACCGCAGACCGCGGACGTTTTATACATAATTTATATTTTATTCATTTCAAACATCAATCCGTACATGTCCAACAGATTTTTTAGTGTAATTTTAATATTAAAGTGTTTATTGAATTAATTTAAGTATTTTTACATATTATAAGTTTTTCATTAAAGTGCCTTACTAAGATATAAGTATATATTTTTTAACTCTTTCATACTCTTCACCGAAATTAATAATAAAATTAAATGTAAAGCCCATTTTGTTCGCTATTTTGCTAGTGTCGATTTGTATTTCAAGTTAAATTTAATGCCTAGCCTACCTCGCACTAACTACTATTATTATAGCTAAGCCACTAGGCACTGAACAAATTCCAAGGTCGTATGCGAAGCCATCAAATATTTGCCAAATAGGTAAAAACGAAAAACGCGGGCTCCACGTGGTGGGCTTGAAATTAAAGAGATATAAATAATATTCCATTCTTAATATTTGTAAAGGTATTTGATGTAATAAAAGATTGTACAATTAATTAAAACACATGCGAAAATATCAGCCACCATTTGACGGTTTCCAAGCACATTCTAACAAGTTCATTGAAATTTTTTAAAGTCACATTGGCTCTAAAACATTTATTATACTCATTCCAAAGATAGGATCTAAAGGAGCAGATTACATTTCCACAATAAAGTCTTAAAGAGGCTAAACGTATGTATGAGAGTTGTTATATAACTTTATGTTTATGTATGCGAGCTGTGTGCGAGACACGTAGGTCTAATGTGCAAAAGGCAAACGTTGGTCAAAGGCATCGGAACCGGCTGCGTGAGTCATTGCGGAGGGACCAGCCAGCCCGACCGCCACGCAAACCCTTCTACGGACAATATTGCACTCAATTCCACCTTTATTCACTGTTGCCATGTTCACTTCCAAACCTTTATTCCTTTTTTATCCAACTTTATTTGCAGTTTATCGAAAAAGATCAAAATACGATTAAGTTCTTGTCAAATTGGTCCTTTGATGCTAATATATTAAATTCAGTTATTTAAGGAAAACTTATTTAAGAAATTATGTCTAATTAGTTTTATCTCAAAAGGTAAACGGCTGCGTTTGTTACGTTTTGATTATAACAAAGGACACCTGAACTCAGAACTTCTTTGTTCTGGACAGATGAGTAATTGTTTGGCATTATGCGCTCGCGACAGGTCCCGACTTGAAGCTCGGAGGCAATCGGCCTCCTCCAGAGACCCCGCGATAACCTCCGATGATTTATAAAAGTTATTGCTTCTTGTTGCCTGCCTAGAAATAACCCACCCAAATGTTAGCGGTGTAAAATTAATTATATTGTTTTTAATTGTAGTGATAGGCGTAGCGGTTTTGTATTATTATTTTTTGGATTTTGCTTCTATGGGTAGAGACTAGAAACTCAAGATTTTTTTCGTTTTTCAATTATATTAATGGTTTTAGTTTTATACGTTCTTGTCACGATTTATTCAATAATAGATCTAATGATAAGGCAATACTAGTTTTATCAGTAGTACAATTTTCTTGACAGTTTCAGCTAAAATAACCTCAAAATTTAGCAACTGCCCCACATGAGCATTGAGTTAGCCTTTATCCTATTTAATATTTTGAATTGTTAATTTATATCTGTATCCCTATTTGGAATTAGTCAATAAATTGTCGTTATCAGTGACAATGTCGCAAAGTTCAGCGCTCGGATCGCGGCGCGGGCGCAATCGTGGTTCTGACGTCACATGTATGATAGGTGCTTTATCGTTCACATGTTACACGGTCGATTGTTTCTGTGGAAAAGTCATAGTTTTCGTCCGAAGGTCTTCAATTGTTCGTGTTGTACCTGCATATTTATTACACATAATATTCGCAAACGTGGCTTCATTTAAGGCTATGGTAAGCAAGCTAAGGCATGGCATCTTAGCGAGCACGTTTGATACTTTTGATGTGGCATGATTGCATGTATTACTTTTTGTTTCTAGAGATATTATATATTTTCAAATATAATACAACTGGACACATCCATAGCGTATTTATCGTTTGACGTAATAAAATACATCATAGAGTATTTGAACTATTGAATGTCAATAAAATACCTAACTCATATGAGAGTCAAATTTCTTTCCACGATTCGTGGTCATACATATGTGAGTCAAATTACATTCATCGATAAATAGTCAGTACTTCGGCTTCGCAAATAAAATATACTTATGGAATTATGTATGACGGAAGATTCGCTTACGTCAGAGGAAGCGCTTCTTTTAGTGGTGCTAGTAGGCGAGAGAGGTAGATAAAAAGAGAAGCGGAAATGCTCGTCGGTCTGTCAATGCGGCGACAATGTCGTGCTATTTGTGTTAAACGAGCGATTTATTTCAGTCGGTCGCGGCGTGAACGTCCGCGGCGGAATTTCGGCCGCGAGGAATCCGATTCCGTTAGCTTGCAGCGACCGCGAGGCCGAGAGAGTCGCCGGCTCCGGCGCGGAGACGGCGGCTGTGCTTGCTGATAGGCTTAGATACCTGTTGCCAGGCAGCGGAGGCGCGAAGTGGCGCGCCCGCTGCAGCGACAGACGCCACTACCAGCGCGCCGACACCCCCTCTATGACAATGCCACTATTCGTGCACGAGGAAAATTCGAGATGCGGCTGACTCATCACCTCGTTCACCGAAGCCGCCACGCTACATGTTTTGCTTCATACACTTTCCTTTCCACCAAATCGGTGCTTAAATCGAAATTTTACTAGCATTTTGCCGAACATCATTCTGACGTCAGATTTGCAGGTGTAATTTTTTTGCCTCTTACCTAAGGGGGGAGGGGGGTTCAGCATCCACACGGGTCATGAAAGCATGGCGATCCGGCCGGTGTTCACTCACTGCATTGTGCACAGTAATATCCGATCGTAAATCACACTAAAACGACAGCGAATAGGAGCTCGCGTGCCTGGCGGCGCGCGCGCACTGACGTCGTCCAGCCTTGCGCGCGCTCACGGAACTGACTGCCGCGGCGCTCCATTTGGGTCACTGTCATACGGTGGAGGGTGGTGGGGGACACACGTTCGCCAGTTTGCCTCTGAAAAATTAGCGTCTTGCGAATATGTTTCATCGACGCGGGCGTTTTCCCTTCAACTCGTGCACCAATCGCTCGCGGTGGTGCCGCCACTAGCCGCTCACTCTTTTCGGCGCGCAACTTCGTAACTTGCGATCTCGCGACTTCATCGCCCGAATATCTATCAGCAACTGAATGATTGAATGTCTCCACACCTGTGAGCCTCTTATTTGCCACTACCGACCGGAGTAATATTCAATTGAATTTTTGTATCGCGTTTATCTTTCACCACTTTCTATGACAAACAACGTAACACGTTAATTTATGTACATATCCATTCTTAGTAGGAGTTACGAACCTGCTTTTAAATTTAAGGGGTTGGTCAAATTCTTAAAATTCCTAACTTTGGGTATATTATGTATAATTTTTAATACCTAATCAAAGCGAATACATTACAAATTAAAGTATGTATTGGTTCTAGACAGAGCTATACAATAGCCGAAACCAAGGTACTTAGATAATCTTTTATCACCTAAAATTCCATCACGTGTTGTTCGATCAATTATTTATGTAATGTTTAAAACATTTAAATGCAATGTAGCAGAATTTAATGTATTACACACAACGACCTCTTTTGGTGAATGAAATAACCATAACCAAACAGGTCGAAGAAAGAATAATTGTCCATTCTCATTCATAAAACTGGCGCCAAAGCGTCTGCGTTGTCTATGGCAGTCGGAGTCACTGGCTGGAGAAAGTTACCGACCAAGCACTCAATCAAAATGAGTTATAGGCTTAGAATGGGAGCCATCGAGAAAATTTGGTTCCATTCGTAACACAATACAACCACCTATGATAATGAAAGTTCTAGAACAATTATTATTGTTAACTAAAAAATTTAAGAAACAATTAATTTTGTATTGGGTTCTACTACTATGCGTTTCATTAGAATTGTGAATATATTGATGACCTTAATTGGTGACAAGTTGGTTTACTATTAAGCTTATGTTTTTACTTCCCCAAAGAATAATAATCTTCACGGAGACATCTGGTAATTGAAACTAAAACTTCGACAAGAGTTGTAGAGAGTACTCTCTCTGAACGCATTTACAGTTCCATAAGTTCTTACAAGGTGTTAAAATTTCAATAAAATCAAAGCAATATTATTATTGAATTAGGTAATAAGGAATTCATGTGTTTGTATCAAAATCAAAATAGTAAACTGTTTAGTTAATTTACATTATAATGAAAGCTGGCCATTGATGTGGCATTACAAATGAATGCACGACACCCGTGCACACGCCCATGCCATCACTAGGGCTCATACCACATTCCGATTCAAGAGAATACAGGGCTCCCACGTAAAGAATTGATAAAGAAAAAGAAATTGAAATAAGTAAACTGTTTTTTTATTTCTTCATGATTGTTTTGATTTTATATCAAATACTGCTACGTCTTAAACATATTTTATTTTAATTAAAGACGTTTTTCCATTTTATGCATTATTTCAAGTTGTGTTAACTGTGGCTTTGGTGAAAGACTTCTCATTTTCATCAGACAACAATATTTGCTTTAGTTGTCCTTTAAGAATATAAAGTGTTAATATAAATTCTAGAAATAATCAGCAATTC
This sequence comes from Spodoptera frugiperda, assembly GCF_023101765.2. NCBI lineage: Eukaryota > Metazoa > Arthropoda > Insecta > Lepidoptera > Noctuidae > Spodoptera > Spodoptera frugiperda. Next base: position 8,818,491 of record NC_064213.1, on the reverse strand, counting down.
ATTTGAATCAGAGCTGTGAACTACTTAGCATTTACTCAGGCTCCGTTTCGAAAAGCAGGAGTAGGAACGGGGTGGTTTTTAGTCAGTAAGAGTCTGACACTCACTCTCGTCCCGCCTAAGGTGGGAGAAGTCTTTAAAAAGGCAATTTATTCAGTAATTAAAATAGTATAGTACCTATCTTCTTAAAATAGTTAAGTTGCAACCCTGAGTTGGTCATTGGCACATTGATCACATTCACTAGTATGACTACGACTAATCAAAACTTCTGATTAACTTCTACGTGTAAGTTTCATTTAAATGTGAACGTGACAAATCTCAATATTCTCAATGAAGTAATGAACTTGCCATTGAAGTAGATGTTTTTGTTGTAATACACCATTTTAAGTATTAATGCAATAGTATAAAACTAAAAAAATAATATTTATATAACGTTGATGTTTTTATTTTTTTTATTAAATGTTTCCATAATTTTCCATAAAGCCTTTCATTATTTTGCCAATAATTTATTTAAATTACAATGTGAACAGCCTATAAATTAAAAATGCATAGATCACGAATAATTAAATCCAATAAAAGTCGCTAGATCTCGATTAAATTTGTATTTTAAAAACATTCCGATGAATAATGAAACGATTACGTGTTGACATTTTATAGACAAAAAAATGTTTGAAATGTATATCACGACATTTATTACTATATCTGTATCCTATTTACTTGTTTTGAATACAAATTAGTTTTAAGTTAGGCATTGCTCTGTTGCATTATACTATTTTCCAAAAACTGTATATTTGGATAAAAATGTAACAATTAAATAAATAGTGATCTTTAGTGTGAATTAAATATGCAGGTACATTGTAAACTACATAAGTATAGAATCAGAGTCAATACAGATAAGTTAATATTACATATTGGAATAAAAAAAAACCAAAACAAATATTTCAAATTCAGATAATGCTTCGCGCTCATAACAAGCTACAAAAGTAGTGTGAATTTTTTGAGTGAAAAAGAAAGAAATAAAATATAAGTACTTACTACAAAAAATGTAGACCAATGTTAACTAGTTGCGACCTCTAGTAAAATTAAATTAACGTGCTACGCAATTTTTGGCAAAGAGGATCTCTGCGTAGCACGTCGTAGTCTTTGCGTAGCAGATCTACGAATATTAATAACCACCTTCAATTAACGTTTTCACCTGCAGTACTAGTCAGTAAAAAGTTAATCTTTAAAATTTTCAGATTTCAATCTATATCTGCACCAAATTTTATCTAGATTCGTTCTGTAGTTTTTGCGTAAAAGGGTTATAAAAACTTAAACGTTAAGGATTTCAAATGTTAGACAAATTGAAAAGTAAGAAACATTTTTCTAGAGAATTTCTTTACAAATTTACTGTAATCTCAATAAAAGTACCTCTTGGTAAAATAAACATGCAGCATTTAAGTATTACGCAATTTTTGACAAATAGGATTTCTGCGTAGCATGTCGTAGCGTTTGCGTAGCAGCTACGAAATGTTATAAATTAAAGTCAATTAAGATGGAACATCTTAACTACTCACAATCTGTAGTAAAATTTAATAAATATGATAATATGATTTAGTATTACGCATAGTATTAATTACATAAAAAAATTACAACTTGTAATGTGCGTAGCGCGTCGTAGTCTTTGCGTAGCAGCACTACGAATATTAATAATCAGCTTCTACTAGCGGATTCGCTCATAGTACCAAGGTAAAAAGTTTACCAATGTATTTTTCTAGACTGTTTCTAAACCAGATTAGTTCTGCAGTTTTTGCTTGAAAACTTTTTAATGGGACAAGCATGGGACAAGCATGCCACATTCTCCCAAAACTGCTGCAACTGCTGTACGCCAGGATCTTAATTTTTATAATACTACTATATAAACAATTTATATAATATTACTATATGAAAGTTTGTTTTTTGTAACTCCTTCACGTCAAAACAGCTGAAAGAATCGAGATGAAAGTTGGGTAGATTACGGTCTGAAATAACATAGGCCACTCTTAATCCCACAGGAACGAGGGCGAAACTATTGAAATAAGCAAGTCTACCCTAATAACCCCCAGTAAAATTAAGAAAATAAACATACCGTACATGATATTTAAGGGCTACGCAATTTTTGACAAAAGAAATATCTGCGTAGCAAGTCGTAGCGTTTGCGTAGCAGCTACGAAAAGCAATAAATTATGGTCAATTCAATATTTTTTATGATCTATACTTATAATAAATCTGTAGAGAGGTCAATTCTGTACATGAAATATATTTCCAAAATAACTATCAGCGGGTGATTAGTGATCGATACTGGCGCCAAAAATGCAATCAGAATTTTTTTTGTCTGTCTGTCTGTCTGTCTGTCTGTCTGTCTGTCTGTATGTTCTTTATAGAAACAAAAACCACTCAACCGATTTCAACGAAACTTGGTACAATTGTTCTTCATACTCCTGGGCAGGTTATAGTATACTTTTCATCACGCTGCGATCAATAGGAGCGGAGCAGTGAAGGGAAATGTTGGGAAAACAGGAGAACTTGCTCCATTTTTTAAGCTTCCGTCGCGTGGGCAGCCTTAATGGTTAAAGCTACACAGAAATCATGTATGACGGAAATGTTCTCCTTAAAATTGTTTAAAAAATATTCTACGACAGCAAATGTCTATCTTTTATGGTTGACTCACAATAACACGTTTAACTCCCGATAGCTTAGCAGTTCAGAGATTTCTGACTATATTTGTCTACTCTTACGTTTATAACACTCTCATTCATTCATTCATATTATTATAATAAGTCTGTAGAAGGGTCAATTCTGTGCATTGAAAATATTGAAAGAATAAAATAGCAGGGGGTGTTACTGGATCGATACCAAACCCAAATATGTGATTAATTTTTTTTTGTCTGTCTGTGAAACTTGGTATACCTTAATCCTGGGCATAAAATTGGATACTTTTTATTCAGTCATTCAAAAAAAAACTTTATTTTTCAGTTTTATTCTACAGAACGCGAGCTCAACAGCAGTAGCTCAATAGAGGGATCTCCTTAATTATTATGGTTCTCTTTGGCCGTATTTGGGTCCAATAGATATTTATAAGATGTCATTGTCAGAGTTACTCAAAATTGAGAAATAAAACTTCCACACGAAAACCGACATCCGCGCGGACGGAGTCGCAGGCGGAAGCTAGTTTTATAATATAGTTTTGAAATTATTTTACTTTGATTTATTAATTAATAGGTATGTGTTATTTTTATATAGTACTTAAATTATTAAAATATAGTAGTTGAAAAACAAGTGTTGTTTTCAATAATGTAATGAGACTTTTTCATTAAATAATAAAAGAGAATTAAAGAAGTCGCTAATAAAGATGTATACGAAAGTACGACACTCACATTCGACTTTTAATAAAACATAATATGTCAAATCCGATATAATCAAAGAAATCTACTCGTATTCGCTCGACTTCCACTAGTTTTTAAAATGTAAATGCCCTCTGTCTAAGGGAGTTAAGCAATTGCTCCTAATTTAGCTACCTATACTATATTACATTTTTTCTTACAAAAACTATAATGCTATGCTAAAAAAACATAAATGATTCATGGGAGCCCCAAGTCCTAGGAGGCGTGTAGTTATAACATATTTATTTTTATTGCCGATCAGCTATTAAAGCAGCGACCGGTTGTAGTCTCATCGAAAATATTTACTTTTGGAACAATCCGGTTTCACTCGGTAACAGAACAATCCGACTGACATGTGTTTGTTTTTTACATGTATGTATTTTTATAACTAGCTTCTACACGTGGAACATTTCATTTAGATTTTAGAGTTTTCATTAAATCATGGTATCAAACATTATGCTCAAGAATAGAGTGGATCTCTTTATGGCTTTTTTTTGCAAAATGAGCGATGGCAATTAGTGATCACATTTTTATTTTACACATTTGATATATCTTAATTGTACTGTATATTTATGCACGTTCAAATATTAGCTACATTTCATATTTTTAGTTTTTTTATAGGAGTAAACCTTTAAAAGTTGACCGACTTTTGGGAAGACGGGATAGGGAATATGGAATTATTACCACACTACAACACTAAAACCATTGCGGTGGACACTACCAGTATCTGCTATAAGGGTGTACCAGGACCTTTGAGTAGACCATCTCTGAAGTCCCTAACAGCATATTCCTAGCGAGACTCAGATCCTTGATGTCCACGATGACACGTGTCCGTGACTAAATGCATGCAGGTCAGAATCTGTATGTCATTGGTGAAGGTGACTTGTGGTCGAAATGGTGATGAGAAACCCGAAATAGAAATGGTCTACTTTTTAGTTTGAAGTTGAACTCGGACTTTCAATTCAGAAGTCACATTAACTAGGTGACTACTCAATCTTTACTCAGGTAGCAGTCAGAATATTTTACTTCAATTCCTTGTAACTTTCAATGTGAAATGTTCTGACTTCACGACTCTACTGTTCAATGGTATGATATGATAATAACAGTCATTATTGAAATTATACACATTTTTTATCTTCAACACGATGACAACTAGAAATCCTAGCTAAACATACGTATGACTCCGGCTTTCTCTATAATTTTAGCGATTAGGTGGCAAATTTTTCCTTTGAATCGACACGACACACGATGCTTTAGAAATTATTTTCTCTCTACGGAGTGGAGACTCTTCTAAAGAAAGTAATCAAAATAAAAATTGATCTTGAATCACTGTGAATAATTTCGGCTCAGAAATAGATGATTGTTTGGACTACACATAGGCTAAGTTTGATCCTGGTTTATTATACGGGCAATATTACTTAAGTGGGACTGTCAGATGCAAAAGCAATTTTACAAATCTGACCTGTACTTTCTAAGTTAAAAGGGTTTATATACAAATTAATAAAATATCCTTTTAAACGTAATCCAACACTCCTTTTTTACATAGCGGGTTTACCGGGGCTCCGGTACGAAATACAGGAGTAGGAACGGGGTGGTTTTTAGTCAGTAAGAGTCTAACACTCCTTCTGGCCTCGCCCAAGGCGTGGGAAGTGATTGGATGATTCTCCCCCTCAAAAAAACAGTCCTTTTATTTACCAAGGGATAGCATAAGTACACAACCAAATTTAACACCCATTTCTCAGTTTGAGGCCCTTGTAACAGGAGTAAGCCCTCTATATTTTAAGCTTTAAGTTAGTTTACATTTTGAAAATGTTCAAAGCTCAATGCGATTCAACACCGAGGTGATCGTCTACCTATCGCCGTCCATCGCAGAAGTAACTGAAAATCTAGCGGTACAAAATTTATTGGCTACATGTTCATATCGCTAACAACGCTCTCTTGGCTCAAACATCGTGAACAATCCGATACTTATCTCTTTAATAACGAGACTTACTACGTGATTAAAGTGATTAACTTGGAATTCATTTTGTAACTTACATGTAAGGAGTTGGTGGAGAAATTCTGTAAGGGATGTAAGTTTAATTAAAGAAATATTATTGATCAGCTTCTTCCAGTGGCTTTGCAATAAAATTTTGCCACATAGGTCGTTATTAAATACTATAACCAATTCTAATGTCAATTGTCATATGTTCAGTGGTTTTTGTTTGAAAAAGTATTTAAATATACATGCATTCACATATTCATAGACTTTCGCATTTATAATATTGGTTCGTAGGATTTATTTATCAATCTATTATAATGATTTACAGGTAATGTTTAGTATGCAGCTCTCTTAGGGAACATAGGAAACCATTCCTAAAGGAATTGGCATTTTATGTGCTAATGTAGAGATAAGTATACTTTATCTTCAATGTAGAGAATTGTGCCTCGTTGTTCAGTGTTTGGAAATGCGCTTTTGATTCTTATACTGAATATTTTAGGGCCAGCTATACCACATATCGTGTTTTTTATAGCTTTTAAATAACTGGTGAAGAGTGAGTGCAATATAATTTGCCTATTCCTTTAGAAAATAAAGGATGTAGTGTGATGTTTTGCTTGTAATAAGTACATATGTGGTTTATTTTCTTGCTATCCTTAATCTGCTGAAGATCTTGGACAACATGGGTAATGACTGTAAAGTTGCTAGGTCATAATATAACATAGGAAGTATGTTGTCATCAAATACTACTAACTAGAAAAAAAGCAGATCTTAGGTACTTACTTACGTATCTATTCATTACTTGTTTGCAACTAAGTTTATAATGGGTACTGATGATTTCATGTTTTCGTAATAAAAATAGATGTTCATTTTATATGCAAACGTGTTCGTATTTCGATGCCAAGTTTACTTTGATGACTGATTTAAATTTATGTGCATTGTTTCGATTTCCTGCCAGTCTGCAGTCGTGATAGGTGGTCAGTAGGAGGAAAATGTAACAAGTGGCGTACCAATAGTTACGTCGAAGTTTTCTTGATAATGTGGCAAGTGACGTACCATTACTTACGTTTAAGATTTCTTGATAAAAATATACGAAAATGTACTATGTACAAAGTATTGTCTAAAGCAAACCGATGTTGCCACGTGGTGAGGAAACAAGACATACATATACCTACAAATATAGCAGACAATATATAAAATGCAGACAAAGATACGCTAGTAATTCGCTCACTTAACTTTATAGCTTCACTCACAAAAAACTTAGCTACAACAACTCACTTACTTGAACAAAGACAGCTCATCAAGTGTTGCTCATCAATGTTCCAGAGAGGCAGTGCACACTCCTATAGCCCCACGGCTCTCAATAGAACACGCGTGAACAGATAAGAAAAAAACTCCAGACAAATATAAGTATCACGACTCACGATATTATGATGAATGCTTGTTCGGTGGCGCAAGTCATTGACGTGACTACACCAGTGTTTGGCAACACATTAAGTATGACGCGGACATGACCTGATTGAAAAAAAAAGCGCGGCAAAATCATGGCTGGCTGGGCGGGGCGCGGGGCGGGACAGGGCGTAGCGCCCTTGGCACCGCCCCCTGAGTCACTGGCGTCGGGTGCGCCCGCGCAACAAACAAACGATACTCGCTACGAACAACATTATAGCTGAAGCGAAATAGATCAACAATCTGCTCACTTCGCTGCGCTTGATTTCTTATTTACGTCACTTTTTAAGACATCAAGATACAATAAAAGACCGAGTCTTTGTGCAAACAATATTGCTTATTTCAACTTTTAGAGCAGTACTCATTTGAATGGCACATAACGATTACTAAATCAAAAGTAAGGCATCGTTAGTTGTACAGTATTTTGAGGATATCTATCTGTTCTAGATTGATACATACCAGGTCAAGATTAATATAATCTAAGACTACGAGTAGATATCATAAACATCCTGAATAATGATTCACCCGCTTGTAATCTTACTAGCTCTGCATAATCAAAACATTTTTTAATAATTTATGACTTTCGAAGTATCTAGTTTATACTGCTTCAAAACGTGGGTGCAGCCAAAAATGCGACAAAGTGGACAGGGCCAAATAAAATAATCTTCTGGTGTACAATCAATATATCTGTGTATGAGTCACACCTGCCCACAAATCTGGTTTCACAGCATCCGTGTGTTGGTTTTTTCATACCTAACCATGACATTCTTGGTGAATCGATTTACATTGCACATTTAGATTTGGGGTCTTAGAAATAGCAAATGGATAAACAGCAATGTAATGCAATGATCGCGAAAGTATTGATTTCGAAGTGGTGAGTGATTATAAGATTACAAGTTGTCACGTAACAACTACGAAACTTTCGAAGGAGGATCTAACATTGTGACATTGAGTGCGTGGCCTTGTTGGCTATTGATCTAAGGATTTCCTGAAACGCTACGTAGTTGTTCAAATAAAAATAACTTACAACATCAGATGACCACACCTATAATATTTTTCCTCTAAGTAGAGGGAGGTGTATTATATAATAATTATTATCGTCGTAAGCAGGCCCATTCATTTGTCGTCCCACAGGAATCCCTTATTTTATGGGGGCGAACAAGTTAGAACAAACCAAAGAGGAAAAGGAAGGTAAAAAACCTATTTTTTATATATGTAGTTAATTCTTATTCCCTTAAAAATCTAATGGGGATAAGTATCCTAGCCCTTTATTTCTTGAATGAATCTAGGAGCCAGTATTGCATTACAGTACAACTTGCTTGATTACCAAGAGCTACTAATAAATGGAAAATTTTAATTTTTATGAATCTCAATCTTTTGAGAGAATAATATTATAATTGTCGCATAATTAAGTAGTTTAATCACTAACAATATGTTCACTGGACCACTTTCAAATCCTGTGCCGGGCGTTCCGATGACTCACGGTTGGGGAGGGCACTGATGACGTCATCGGCCCTCGCATTGGTTCATTTGACTCTAACTGTTGTTCAACACCCTGGCTCCGCCACATTCCTTCTTAGAACTAACAAGTTTTTTATTTATTTTTGTTTTGAAAGACTCGTCTGTCCTATTTGTCATCAATGTGCTGTCTGATATTTTTGTTTTATACAAATAACGAACATTTCTTGGCATAGTTATCGTTTGCTTTTGAATTCTATTGCTCATCAAATACTTATTTACTTACCGTGACTAATAAAAAAACCATTTGCCTATTGAAATTCGATAATTAGTGATTTTCAATACGTTTTTATCGAGTGCCGTAGCTGACTACTGACTGGCTTTTATTCCATTAAGAAAATTTTATCTTATTCATAAGTGTGTTCCTAATTACAATCCTACGAGTTTGGCTCATTAAATTTATATGCTATCTGAATAATTAGTTATCTTTCAAAGTATAAAAATAATTTAAGTGTTATCTGAGAGTTGTCAAAATGTAGTGTTGCATGGATCCAACATTCGGCCGGGTGCGGGTGAATGACCGCCAAACCGCGCCAAACCGCCATATTGGATTCGTCACGGAGCGCGCGCATTATGTCTTGTGCGCAAACTTGCCATCATTCACCGACTCACCGGCCAGCATCTCATGTGCACTGCTTACGTCACGTTATTGCCTTATTACACGTGCCAAATCTAACATTATATTTAGAACTATTTTTGACCGCCCACGGTAAATATAATATCGATGCTTACGAATGTGTTAGAAATAAACATTGAAAATAAGTAGACCACACGCGTTTTAATAATTTCTACACATTTGCTACAAGAGGTATCTCATATGTGTAGTTGTATGACATTATTTCTGTTTTCAGCATATGAGGATGAATCTATTCATCGGTGATGATGAGCCACAAATAGAAAAAGGGAGTACTTACTATTACAGAGAAATTAAAAGTGCAGAAGTATAGCGATACCGCTCTTAAAATACTTCGAAGGTAAAGCGGCTTAGCAACAGTGTTCTGTCGAAACTTTGATTTCTCTTCATGGCGCGTGCGGCTAACCTCGAAGTTAGCTCAGAAACCAGATCGTATTGTCACTGAATACGCCGCCATTCTTATCAGTCGTTGTAATTGAAATTGTTAACGGGAGATACTAAACTTTATAAATATGCGAGCGCATTAGGGAAAATAACTGTCTGCAATGCGCAATTATACAGCGGAAAATGATGCGAAGAGTCGTTTAGGAGTCATAAATTTGGAATACTACTTACCAGTAGGTACAATTTTAATAATTTACTTTATTATTTTAATAGAATAATATGTGAAAGTACTTGCATGTTTCTATAATACCATACACCTGAAACATTTAACTGCTGAATGTATGATACAGCTTAAGTTTCTTCCTCCTATATAATAATATGTGACTTTTTTTGAGGGGGGAAATCATCCAATGCCTTTTCTCGCCTTGGGCGAGGCGATAGGGAGTGTCAGACTCTTACTGACTAAAAACCACCCCGTTCCTACTCCTGCTTTTCGAACCGGAGCCCCGGTAAACCCGCTAGGTAGTCCGCAGCTCCGGATAACAAAATGTGACTTAGATTGAAAGCCAGAGGATACAAAGGGATCTATGTATGATGCGCAGTAGTAGTAATCTGATGATGGCCATTATTCGAAGGTATACAGGAACTGCAGTTCGGTTCCAGAGCAGAGCTTAACAAATGAAATCCCGTAAGATGTATAGCATGTAGGTGACATTCCTCGCGCAAAGGAGAAACTAGTCGGACGACATTCAGGGCTCGCCCTTAACCGCCGCGGAGGCCGGGTACCGTTGCTGCCATTGCACTGGCAAATACCAGTAGGGTTGGCTGGTTTAGCCAAATGACTAATGATATCAGAACCCAAGACAATAGACTACTTCATCTGAAAGCCACACTGAGCAAGTCGTAACTCATTTCTCTTTCACTCAAACCACATAAGTTATTGATATTGAGTAGGGCTTTCAGTCATCAATACCATGCTAATTGCAATATTCATAGTAGTTTGACAGTATAGTTACGGTTACAATAGTAGAAATTCCAGACTTGTAATTCTAAGGACTAGTTCTGTTCTGTTCCCTGTTCAGGCGATGGTACCTAATGGGAACCACAATGGGTGGTTAAAGCCCAGTGGGACTTGTGCAAAATGATGATAAAAACTTTAATATCATATTCTTAAAATAAATATTTCAAATTGTATAACAATAATTAATTATTTGCCTACGCAGTTGTACAATCACAAATTTTCTGACCTATTGTCATTAGCATTAATCAATGTAAGTATTAAGGTTACCAAGATAACTTTATCAAAGCGCAGACACAATTATAAGTTCTAGTGTTTTTAAAATATACATGTGTATAATAAAACAAAGTAAGTATAAAAATAGATATCAGAATATTATGTGTTAACAACTATTTTTGGCTATCCCCTATGTTGTATAAATATTTCAGACAAATTAAATCCAAAAATAAAGTAGTAGAAACATATTTTTTTGGGTCCTCACATCTAGAATTTACATTCTTTGCTGACGAGGCCACTAACACTGATCAATAATTTCAGCTGTTATAGGTACACAGTAAACAGGTCTACGATTTCTTCGTTTTTGGAAACCAATTACGACCGTCTGCATTCTAAAATTGATTAGATTAAGTACACTTCATTAGCCTTTTTATCAGATTTTTATTTCACGAATACATTTATTCTCCTTCCTCATTTTATTCCTGCTTTTATCACAAGATTTTATTGGAATTGAGTCTTCAGATGAAAAGGGAGATATAAATTCTATTTTAAGTACAGAAATCGGAAGAAATCTTTTTTAGCAGTGAATGATACAATATCGGTTTTGAATCCGTTCACAATTCGATTTTGAACACAAAAATAGGGGTGTAGATAGGGCACGAAAAGCAAACTACAATTTATCCGTCAAGTCAGATACTTAATTTAAAAGTATTCGGCCATGACCAGTATCCCTTTGAAATAAAAAATGAACTATTGGCTACATTACTTCTACGTGCATTTGCTTAAAAAGTAATTTCGGCTCTACGAACTAGATTAATCTATAGACAGCCCTGTGTAGCACGATTCATCCAATGGCATAGCATTGCATTGGTAGAGGTTGCCTAGCCACGATCTGTTCCATTGGTCTGGGTCTAGACATAGGCACGCAGCCTGCCTGAGATATTAGATTTACGTCGCTATGAGCACAATGTCGGGCCCCAGTCATGTATTGATTTAATGATATGCAGCGATGCGAACTATTTTAATTATGACACGAATATCGTGGTAAAATTAAAATTGATTTTAATATTGACTAGCTACTTTCGCGTGGTTTCACCCGCTCTGCTTGGCTCCTATTGATCATATCATAGCTTGATGTTTTATATCATATAGCCTTCCTCGATAAATGCACTATTCAACACAAAAATAATTATTTAAATCGGACCAGTAGTTCTGGAGATTAGCGCGTTCAAACAAACAAACAAACTCTTCAGCTTTATAATATTAGTATAGATTAATGTTGTTACTTTTTGGTAAAATAGTTTACGATTTTTTCAGAAGTTTCATACCTACGGAGAGTTTAAATAAGCTAGCATTAAAGTTAATTATAGTATTAAAACCACACCTTTGCAACAAAATCAAAATGTGACCAAAAACAATGATCGATTTCACATCAAAATTGAATGAGTCAAAAAATCTTCGGCCTTAAAACAAGTTCTTTATCGAACCGTAGAGAAATAATTTAAATTCAATAAGTGTTCGACATAACAACTACGTGGTATCTATGAGGAAGGAACGACCGGCCTTGAGGAATGCCGCCGCTTTACATTGTGAGCAGGGGATCTATAGCGAGCAACCGTGCGAAATTATCATTTCATATTACGATTATTTTACTTATACACAGTACATGGAGCGTTTAGACAGCACTCATACAAATTACCGTAAAGAAATATGTCAATGTATTGCTAAAAGAGTGGCTAGATTATTTTGATCGCGTCTATGAGGCCCGGTTAGCTAGATTCTAAGCTACGGTCTCACAGCGCGATGTGGTCGTATCAGGAGTTTCATCTCGACGGACACACTGTTCAGTCTATATTAATTGGCTATTATAGAACGAACTTTGTTGTTTTTTGTACACGCTAGTATTAACTTCGGTTTTAATTAGAATGTAATTAAACGTGGCATTCACACCGACTAAGGAAGAATCTCTAAATAATTACTTAATTTTCTAGAAGCATGTTTAAAGTAAAATGAATTGATGTCAATTACAACAGGTATTGCTCATTACACAGTGAACTTTATTTCTCGGTAACAAGGAAACTGTTTAACATGTTTGATTCATCGCTCGCGTGGTGTTGTCACTTCAGGGAGAGTGACCACAGGAGATAATGATGCGATTCGTGAAGCTAGTAGAGGAACAATAAAGATAGTATAGTTTTAGGATAAAGAGATCGTTTCCACAAGTTAGAAAAAAAATATTAAAATCTTTTATGCGCCTAAATTAACATGTATGGCCATGCAAACTAAACGTGTATGCAAAGTTTCAACTCAATCAGTTGAAGATGTAGTGTGGAAGAGGAATTTCGTTAAAAAATCCACTATTTCACTATACATACATACGTACTATAAACATTTCAGGTTGTAAAAAATAATTAAATATCTTCATCAAAGATTAACCACCTTTTTTGTCTTCCTAAATAAATACCAAAATAATTTCAATTATCAATTATTCTGTTTAAAGAGTCTATTAACACTACGTATCTCGACATCTTTATGGTTCTGCAAAAGGTTACAGACGCCTTCTAGTCCATAATAAATCCGGTTTTATCCAGAATGATAGTAACCCTAGGTTTGAGTCACCTCTGCTCTTTGTGTCGGCAGCGAGCACTCGAGCAGGCTATGATTCACAGTGGTTGCGTGATGTACCCATTTCACTGTGATCACACACAAGGTTGTTTTTATTTCGGTGTAATGCTCATTATGTAGTCACAACACGCCGTTGTCCTACTGTCAGTCTGTCACATGTGCTACGTTTGTTTTCTAGAAATGTTTAACCAGTAGGTGGGGAAGGGCAGTGTTGTCATTTATTGACTTGTTTGGTGTTTTGTATAGCATCGCTTCGTAGTAAACAATGTCTTCGCAGGAAATGTATGTAAAGGAAATAATTGTGAATCACAGCTAGGTAACCGTAGCGTTCAGCTTTTTTGCATACGCACTAAAATCTTTTCAACTCGGTGTGAAAATTAACATGTGGGTACAGATAAATTTTGTCACTGAAGCGCAACCGATCTCACTAAGCAAGTAATTAGTCATGGAAACATAATGAACATGACTAATTCCATTTACTTTATAGTTTTACACTGTGCACTGTTAATATACAAAACATACACTTTAAAAACTCTAGGTTTTGTTCAAATAAAGTCGGGTCGTAAAACGAAATGAAAACTAAAAAAATAATTAAAAGCAAAGTGTAGGACGTCGACGTCCCGTGCACGGACCGTGACCGGCAGCCGACGCTACTTTATAATTTCAAATAATAATTATATTTCGAGGCATGTTCGCTAATTAGACTCGGAATAATTTTCTGGCGGACTATCGCCGTCGCTCCGTAAAATTTAAGCTACTAAACTTAAATATTTGTAATGGTTAACACATAAAAATATCTTAGTAGTGTAACCTTGAGATTTTTATTACTAATCTACTGAATGGTCAGGTTTTCATTAACTTTTCGTAGTTGAAGTTTTTCAATAGAAAAGTTTTAGTACAACTAGTAGTACAGGGTATATCTTCGCCTCTACTCATAATATTTGATTTAGCCATTATCTTTCATATCAGTGGTGTTTACAATGTCAGGTACCTGTGCAGTAAGCACGTACCGAATGCATAGATAGAGATACCTTTTATCAAACAAAGTAGTGTTCATCCCTTGCGCTGGCGACAGATACTAATCTATCTCACCATTATCAGAGGAAATGTAACTGTATGTCGACTATGTTCATAGATAGTTACACCCAGGAACAGTTTAGCTCTTCTGGCTCCGTATAAGGGATTAATTAAATAAGTAGAGCATTGACTAGACAGGCTAACATGAGATCAAAGCGCGGCAATGTCGGCTCAGACGGTCCACCAGACACGAAGAGGTGGGTGCAGTAAGGGGGGCGAGGTTGTCGCGGAGCGTGCGCTGCCTGCGGGGCGGGGGGCGAGGAGGGAGCGAAGGCTGTGTTACGTCATCCGGCCGCATCCGGGTTCGCGGCCGCCGCCGTACCGCACGCGCCACCGTCTGCTTGTATTGTTCCCCGCAAGCCTCCAACGGAGCAGGTGATCTTACCAGACTTGATTAAAAGTTTCAAATGCCACCCTTTATAGTCGAATGGTGCTAGGTACAGATGATGTTGACACACCATATGTTAGCTTCCGCTTTGGTATGACAAAAAACAATACTTTAAAAGTCTATGTGCTCAGGATTGCATGTGGTTCTAAATTCGAGGAAATAACTCGGTTATAAAAATATTGTAATTGCTCTCAGGGGATTTCCGCAGGGCCCTGCAGAAACTAGCGTACTCCTGAATCAGTTTACCAATCATTGTCTGCCCTGATTAGATAAGGTTATCTGTGTTTATTGCAATGATACACTTATTGTCCTAGATCTTGAATGAAATGAGCATTACGCCGATATAGCTAATTTCAAATAAATGTTTATTTCTTCATTTCCATCGACCTTGTGTGAGCTGTAAAGTTTCAAGCAGTAAATTGTCTTTACCGTTACTTCGTCTGAGTGCCGGTGAAGCCTCCACTGCTGTAGCTCTACGATCTGTTCTGACTTTTAAAATATTTGTTCACGACAAGCTACATGGTTCGGCTGATAAATAAATATTTAGTGAAAACAAAACATTTTTAATATTAATTTGCTGTAGTTGTGTATAGCAGACACCTTTTTTATATCATTAACATTTTACGATGTCTTTATTGAGGATGTAAGTTTATTTAATGCTGTCATTTCGCTCACAATACTTATTTGCGAAACAGTTGAGCTGCGGGGTCACAATAAAGTCATATTTCCTTGCAAGTAAGTAAGCGTGTGCGCCGATCGCGTCTATCTGTTGCTAGGCGATGCCGCCTCCCCGCCCCGGACCGACCGTGGCAATCGGAAATTGTCTGAATTCTAGGCCAGCACGACTATGAACATCGCTATACTCCGTCTCACTTGCACAATTACAAGCCTCTTCTGTCGAAACGTACAGCCTTCTTTTAATAAAAATGTTAATTAAACGTTCCCTGCAAAAAATGCATTCTGTGTATATTGCGAGTTTAAATCAAAAGTTTGCTCGCATTCCGAGTACGGACACAAAGGTGACCTTTTTACACGTTCCAAGTTCGTAGTTCTGAATCAGTCGCAGTCATTTCATCTTACGTATGTCATTTAAAGTATAGTTAAAATTGTGTTTTAGTTAAAATTAAGCCACGCAGTATAAGTACGATTGTCACGGATCTAAATCCCATTAGCTGTACATCTGTAGGTACTCGACGTGACATGGCAACTATTCTGCCAATTAGAGTTAACTCGATATTTTTAAATACATAGCACTTAGGTATCATAATATTGTCTAGTGTAGTATAAACAGGAAAACGCGGCTCAGAACTGTGAATAGTGACGTGTTTTTGTGAACAACCAAGAGATTTGAAAGTAATTTTTGCGTACCTACTTAGTGGCGTGTTTCTGTCTACTTTTTATAGAGTGTTGTTTATTCTTTGCAAACAAACAAAGCATAAATCTCAGTTCGCGAGGTTTTGGCAGTAGGAAGCAGAGCTACATGTGTCACATTCACACTTACTGTATGAGAAGAGAAGCACTTCTTTTGATTACTTTGCAAGAAAAGTGTGCCGTCTGGTCTGCTACGCAAAATCATCTCTTATTTTATTCACATACTTAATTGGCAATCTCTGAAACTCCATCTGTTTTGAGTTATCATTGCTATATTATGATGCTGTTAACAAGTTCTTGTCATAACCACAAAACTGTGTTTCATTGAGCATTTCGCAACACTCCAAGGTCGCTGCAGATTTCTCTCATTGACTACATATCCGTGAAGGTTAATTTCCACCAAATCATTTATAATTTGTCGACTTCTTAAGGCGAAAGCGTGATCGATGTATAAATTATGAGATGACTTATCTGTTAGATCCACCAGTTTGAGCTTTGCATTTTCCTTGATCTTGGCATCTAAAATTAATTTGAACTGTAGGTAACTTATAGGTTGATTGTGTTGTTCAGTCATAAAATGAACAAAAAGGTGTCTAAAAGACTCTTTAGCATTAGGATACAGAGTAAAAACTAAAATGTCAGATCAGCCAAGTAGCATTCTGCACGTGCAGATTTGCTAATTTTCATGTGGAAAAATGTTTCAAGATGATAGTTCCCAAATAAGCTTTCGCGTAGACAACGATATACAAATCATTTGCAACATTCCGTGTTTTATGTCCACCGCTCCGAATCTTCTAAGCTGGCACCAGTCCAATCGTGCCTAGTGCATTTTTTTCGCCAACACCAAACCGGTTACCGAAAGTTGCGCGAGCGCATAACGGCATGGCGATGGCGGGCGAGAGGCGCGGGATCGGTCCGTGGGAAGAGCGAGTTCCGGCTGTGCCACTTGCGCCACGCCTTTCACCGAGCAAGGTCGCCGCGCGGCCGCGCCACTTTCTTTTATATAACCGCATGCGCCTGCCAGCGGAATGTGACACCCGAATTTATAGCGATGACGTCACACTCCGAGGTGAATCACCGAACTCGGCACCATCGGAACGCCTAAACAGCTCCTACTCCAATTATGGATTATTATAATTCGAATTGATTATATCGATGAACGGAGAACTCGATTCGCAAATTGAATGTTCCTCTGGACTTGTTAAGAATTGAAATTATTTTGTACCTAGTTGTGGATATTTTTTTATTAATTAACATAATATGAATTGTACTAATACCGACTTTACTTGATGAACAAGACACTTTTATTACCGCTCACCCAATTTTGCCTAATACATATGTTATTTGTCAGAGTCGCGATGGTGTGGGTTCACAAGGCAATTTTGATGCATAGAATTGTTTCGGGTAACAATTATGAATTACCCTAATTTAATTAGGTATAATTAATGATCCTACGGTCTTATGAGTAATGAGTCGTTAATCGTTCAAAATATATAGAGTTCGCAGGCGTACCACAGGGAATAATATTGGGCCCGTTTCTGTTTTTATTCATACATTATTAATTTGCAACGATGTGATATGTGAATCGGATGTATATAAAACTAAATTGTTCTTACCCTTACCTAGGTACGGACCTGCTGAATTTAGAAAGCAAAAATGGAAACTAGAATTTAGTCGACTCACATGCTTTTTATAAAACAATATAGATAAGTAAACATCCAATCACGTAGGTACTTAATTACCTACGTCTAGATCCTAGTTTAGGCAGACATACAGGCGCAGTTGCAAAAACAGTCTAGCTGGCCAAAATTGCCAAAAATAACGTTACATGGTTAGAAAGTGACAGGTGACAGGTACATCCGGCATTATTCCGGAACTACGGCGCTCGTTCTGCGCGACGGAATGTGGTTACATCACCTGCGGTCACAGCACGATTGTCGTCACATAATATGTCTATAAGCCAGTGCACACGACTCTAGGCCTACTACCTAAGTCTGTTGTCAATACTCATTTTGTTTTCTCCAAATATTTAGGTAGGCTTAAGCGTTTCTAGAACCTACTTATCATATTTATATAACGTCACACTTTTTAATCCCCGAAGGGGTAAGCAAAGGTGCACTTATACAATATAACTGCATTATGTATACTGCAAGGTTTGGGGAAAATCATCCAATGACTTCTCCTGCCTTGGGCAAAGCGTGAGCGAGTGTCGGACTTATTGACTAAAAACCACCCCGTTCCTACTTCTGCACTTCGAGCCGGAGCCCCGGTAAATCCGCTAGGTAGTCCGTAGCTCCGGAATACTGCAAGGTTAGCATAGTGATTGGGCAACCGACTGCTGCATAACGTGTCGCGGATTTGATCCCGCATGAAACAACTCTTTACAAAACCCACCAAATTTTCATCAATTATATTTTCTAATCCAGTGATTACAAACTCTAATTATTATTTTTACTTGATATGACTTAGGAATCGGTCATAAACGGCAACCGATCTCATTTACCTCTCACTACATGGCAACTGTCAGAGTTGTCTTCTTAGATTGTTCGGACTGTAGTTAGTAGGTTCGCGTTCGTCTAAAACGCCTACCGAATTAAGTATTGATGATTACCAGTTTTATCTAACTAGATTTGTTTATGTGAGGTACCGTACTTTAATTGTTTAATATTTCTTAACTAGGTATTTGTTGTCTATACATAAATGACAAATCCTTATATTCCTTGTTCACGCGGTAACTTCAAACCATCGGCTTAAAATATGCTTATAATAAGATTAGTCATTTTCGGTCTAATACAAAGGTGTACATAATTTATAATAATATAGTCAATGTCCATAATTTATATCTACTTATTTAAAAAAAAACCTAAAATTCTCAATTTAAACATTAAACCAGAAATAGTACCGATGCGTAGCCGCGGCGCGTTGTTGTATTTAGCTTTTTAAAATAGGCTCCATCGTTCTCATAATAATGAGGATGTACGTACATAATAATATGTTTAAAAGCTGTACTAAATAAGTACATGCTTTTTTTTTAATATAAACCACTTACCTTTCTCGAAAGTACCGCACTTCAATAAGCACGTGTGCTCGCTCACGATCACTGTTCGAAACCAAAATTAATAGATATAAACAAATTGGCCAACAGATTTGTGTTATCAAATACAAATATATTTTTATTAGGTATTTTAAAGTTACTATAAACATAATTAAAAGAAATTGTTTGTGGCCCTTAACTTGTTTAAAAGTATAGCCCCGATTTGACCTTGTTAGTTTCGTTACAATTCCGATCTTGCTGACATCTATCGGTTTAATCAGGAAAATCTGGTCTGTAGTCTTTACAAGTTTTAAAACATAACATTACAAATAGGTACCGTCTTTATGTTTTTTTTTGCATTTTTATAATATATTCATCGTATTCTTCTCCTTAATTAAATATAAAATCTTTGTAGTAGATGAGTTCACTACGTTAATGCGAGTCTAGCAAAACTACCTTTTAGACCCAGTCAAGGATGTTGAAAACAAGGGATCCAGTATATATTTTTTTAAGTTATTAAATACATAAAATACATTCGCATATTTATATATCAAAAATCCAAAACTCAACCAAAGAATCATTAAAAAACAACAAAAATCTAAATATTTTTTTATTTCAAGCTAAAATCGACTAAATTTTTATTTAGTCATTAGTCGATCTTGTGACAGTAGAACCGGATAGTAGGACCTTACTAATGTCAAACTATAACGAACTAGTAATGACGCTACCTGTCATTGTTTATGAACGTCAAATGTTTAATTCATCAGTGCACCTAATATTTTGATATATTTTGAGAATGTGCCCAGTATTTTGTTTTTATTTATATTATACATGATACGTTGTAAAATTAAAAAACAAACTTCATATTTCGTGTCACATTATAATAGTTCAAAGATTTCGTAATTTACTGTAGTATCAACGATGCTTTGACCTCGTGTTTCTTCGTGTATATTTGTGACCTGCGTAAGAATAACAGTCTTCTAATGGTGTTGTGAAGAAGTACGAGGAGTAAACATGCAAGCTGCTACTAGCCCTCGTAAAAAACTGAATCCACAAGAGTTTGTCACCAATCCGAAAACCTCCATCACGTGAGTCATTTTATTTGTTGATATACCCGACGCAATGTCAATAATAATAATTTAAAAATGATATGAATGTCGATAGTGCTTATAAACCACCTGTTGTGCTTATAAAATATAGGTATGAAATTCTTGTAAGACCATGCACTTTATTGTAAAAAGGTTGAGTAGGAAGTAATAATGCTTTCCAATGTATTTTACAAATCCTTGCATGTTATTTAAGGTGTTCAAATGTTCCGGAGTCTCTATTTGATGCTGCGGCAGCCAAAAAACACTTTAGCAAGTTTGGCCGGGTGCAGAAGATAAAATTGGTACCTAAGCGTCACATGTGTGTTATTGAGTATGATCAACCGAGTTCAGCAGAAAGAGCTGTGCTGAATGCTGGTGCTTATGATGGGTTCATGTTTGATGTCACTCGCAATAAGATGAAGATGTAAGCATGTGTATAAAATTATGCTTCTTTACAATACTGTCTTAGTTGACTGTGTACTATAATTAATATGTTTATATTTCAGGCGGAGACGAAGCAGCACCAAGAAGGAAGATGATCCTGACTGGGTGCCTGATTCAGACGTTGAGGAGGAACTATCAGCTATGGGTGCTACTCCAACATATAGAGTGACTCGACAGAAATGTACGCCTACAGAAATTATATTCTATACTTTTTTGTATTATCCTTTTTGGTTATTTCTTTAATCTTGCTACTTGGTAGTTGTTTCAAACAAAGAAATTATGAATCATAATCAAAAAGATAATTTGTTATCAACAGCTGTCTAGTGATGTAACTATTGACTTTTATACATGATTTCCTTATTTACAGCAATGGATGTGACACCTGAACCAAAACCTAAAATTAAGATAACAGCCAGACCTTTGAAACAAATGCCAGCGAAGAAAGTTGTTCCAGTACGAGTGAAGAAACCTGTTGTGTAAGAATATTTAATACTATACAAATTATAAATAAAAGTGAGTCTGTGTTTAGACTACAGATAGTAAAGGGATGTGTATGTTTTGCATATGTGAAGAAATATAAATATTGAACCTTTTTTTTTTGACGGGGAGAAACCTTCACAAGGTGCTTAGCTTTTTGGGGAAAAACTAGGGTGTGTGGGATTTTTACCGCACTAAAACCTCCCCAGTGGCCACTACCTAAAGGAGGCACCGGACCCTCTTAGTAGACCAACTCCGGAGCCATGCCAGTTGAACCTACTGGTGGAAAATTTTGTATTACTAAAACTATTCTTTATGCCCTCAATTTGACCTATACTTTATTCATGTTTTAGTGCACAAGCAGTAAGCATGATGGAACCGCCCGTGGCAGTGGTGACCACACAAACGAGCATGACCACACAAGAAGCTGCCACAGAACTGTTTCAACTGCGCTCCAAGATATCAACCACTCCAGATGATAAATGGAGAATATTGGATGCAAGAGACAGGTAACCGGTTTATAAATAGCTATAAACAAACATTTAGATCTATGATCTGTTACTTATCATACAATTATGATAATCTTAAGAAAGATATGTGTATGTATAACTTGTTTGTACATGTCAGGAATGACAAATATGAATTTATTGAATGATGCTTATTGTGAATATTAGTCAGCGAAAATAGTACCGATACTGTGATGTTTTTTGTAAATGTAAACTTACAATTTGTTTTTATATGTATACTCTGATGGGAAATGGAAAGGAGTTGCTAATAGGTTTTTATTGTTTTAAGGATCTTGCGTGCATGGGGCGGTGCCGGGTCCCGTATCAAAGTAGGCGGCGCTACTATTGGTACCTGTCAGGATATGTGCCCAGAGAAGGAGTTATTACAAAGGCAATCTGAACACCAGGTAAAAACAGCTTTTATTTATTTAAAAACAAAATGATTGGTTTGGAGCTTCTTCTCCTATCTTACTTTATAATTAAATCTTTCCAGGTGATGACTCTAGAAACTGTATTGGATTCGGATGGAGAGTTGGAGCCATGGCGGGCTGTGAAACAATACAGTCGTAGCTCCGCCGACCAAGAGATACCAATGTGTTACGAACTGAGGCCCGCGCGAGTGCTTATGCGCACCTGCGCTTATCTGTTGCATGAGATCGCTGATACTAAACGACAGGTAATTTAATTGATTACCCTAATAGCCTTGACTGCATGTTCAGTCCAGAAGGCTTTAGAAGAAGTGGCTGTAAATTTTTTTTTTTTACTTTTTTGGATATTGGTAGTAGTATAATTTATAATTTTGGATTATACATACAATGTGTATTTTTTCAGGTCTCGTTGGCTGATTGGTTCCATTTCATGTGGGATCGCCTTCGCGGCATCAGGAAGGATATTACACAGCAGGCTTTGTGTTGTGCAGGTACACTTTAAAACAAAATGATGTATCTCTCTATAGTTGTTGGACAAGCAGAGTACTCTATTGATATATTTCTTGACATTTTCAGACTCAATATGCTTGGTGGAAATGTGTGCACGATTTCATGCGCACTGTGCTGCAAGGCTTGCGGACCTCGAACACACTCAGTTCGACCAAAAGCTAAACACTGATAATCTTACAAAATGTCTACAAACATTAAAACACATGTATGCTGATGTGGGCCCAGAACAAAAACCAAGGGAAGCCGAATTCAGAGGATATGTAGCTTTACTCAATTTAGGGGACGCTAACTTCTGGTGGGAGGTCAGTTAAAGCACATTACTTTTAAAATAAATAATTTGGTCTATTTATTGAATGTTCCAAACAAATATTTTTATTTTTTGCAGATCAAACAGCTGCCGATAGAAATACAGAAATCAGAGCCAATAATATTTGCAATCAAAGTGTTCAATGCTATTGACAACAATAACTACGTGAGATTCTTCCGACTAGTCAAAGAAGAAGCGAACTATCTCCAAGCTTGCATTTTGTTGCGGTACTTCAACGATGTGCGTGCGCGAGCTCTCGCTAGAATAGTCAAGGCGTACGCTCCGAGGGGTGGGTCTCGATACCCCGCGGTAGACATGATGAGTTCCCTTGCTTTCGAGAATTTAGAGAATTTGAAATCATTCATCAACCATTATGGCCTGAGATTTGCCAGAACTGAGGACTGTGACGGTGAAGTGACAATCATACTAGATAGAAATCAGTTTATTGAAGATAGCGATCCTTATCCCATCTCAAGAGCCATAAACCTTATCGAATCCAAGAGGAAAGTTACAGTTGGTGAAATTATTGCTGGTGGAAAGCTCCCGGACGCCGGATACAGTCGTCACGCTTTGTATACAAGTTTTAATTTCGATGGCAGATTAAAAGAAAGTGCGTTAACTGCTGATGATCAAGGCTACAACACATTGAATGACAGCAACAAAGATTTACAATCTCTAAAAGCAGAGATTCAAAAATTATGTCAAGGAAAAGCAATTGTTATGGACAAACCTCCTGAGAACAAGATGAATGTTTTCGCTAAACCTGATATACTGTCTACAAGTCCGAAGCAGGCACCTCCTAAATTCAGTGCACCTGCAAATCCAATCTTTGCAGCCTCCAAACCACCACCACCACCAATAAGCGAAAATAAACAGTTTTTGTTTAAACCTGCAATTCCAGTTGCATCATCTGATATCATAAAGAATTCTCCTGAAAAAATATTCAGTGAGGATACTAAAACTATATTTTCCTTTTCGAAACCTCAAGAAACACCAATCTCAAATTTATTTACTGGAAAAGAAACAGTAAAACGGTTGTTCGAAGCCACTGTCCCAGAGACAAATAACATATTTGGCAAAATTAACAAAGACCAAAATGCGCAGCCTCTTTTCAAAGGGAAGACAGAGGATAAAAACTTGTTTAAAAAACCAGAGGGAAATTCAGTTTTCCAACCGCAAACAAAATTAAAGCCTTCAGGTTTGTTTACCGGCACTATGCCTAAAAATTTGTTCGCGCCGAGTGAAGATAAAAGTAGCGAAAAACAATCATTATTTACTAACAAAAGTATATTTTCCACTAAACCTGAAACAGGCGGGTTTGAAAAAGGAGGAAATATATTTAATCAGCCTGCTCTGCCATCAACAAGTGAAGAAAAGCCAGCCAGCATATTTGGTGGTTTTGGGAAGCAAACCAATGTTTTTGCCAAACCTGCAAATTCTGAAGAAAAACCAAATTCAATATTTACTAATGGTGAAGCTACGGCTGGCAAGTTGTCTCCAACTAGCGTTTTCAAGAGTGCTATTATCCCGCCGAATGGACCTGATACTAAGAATTATTCAATATTCCCAAGTAAAAACAAAGCACAGACTGTTGCGGATAATATACTGAATTCAATAACAAACGAGGCTCACTCGGTTTATGATTTCAATCAAAATGAAGACGAAGAACAAAAGAAGGCTGAACTTCAACGTCTTAATGCCGAGAGAATAAGAAAGGAAGAAGAAAGGCTTTTGCAAGAAAAAATAAGAAAGGAGGAAGAAATGAGAAAACAAGAACTGCAGCGCCAAGAAGAAGAAAAGCGTAAAGAAGAAGCTCGGAGGAAACAGGAAGAAGCGCGAAAGAAACAAGAAGAGCTTCGCCTGCAGGAGGAACAACGGAGGAAAGAAGAGCAAAGGAAACAAGAGGAACTAAAGAGAAAACTAGAAGAAGAGAGGAAGGCAGAACTGAAACGAAAAGCTGAAGAGGAAAAGAAATTCAAGGAAAGAGTTGAAAAAGAATCAACAGAACTTGTTGAAGAATTAATCAATGAAGTGAACAATCCCACCGTTACTAGTATATTGAAGGAGGAATTGGAAAAGTTTAACAATTTGATGCAGTTTGCAAATACAGTCAGTGATGAAATATTACTAAATATGTCTAAAGAAATATGTGAATCTGAATTGAAAGCGGAAATATTTTTAACCAAGCGAATTATGAGAAAATGGTTCCATGTATGGAGGAAACATTATACAAGAAACATTAAAAGGCGAAGTTTGTTAGAAGACACGCCTGTTTGGCTGCCGCAATATACACCATTAGAAGAAGCTTCACATTTGAAACGTTTTGTTGAAAATTCTGCCTTGAGGAACATGAATGCTATCCACAGAGGCTATAAATTTGCTGGGGAACTTCGCCAATTACCTACCCCCGAATCGTATAACATTATGGAAATAATAAGATCACCTCTGCTGAAGCGCATGAAACAAATAAGTTATCCATATGATAAGTGTTTCTTCTGGAAACTTACTTTGGTTTCTCCTGGTGCCGACAAATGGCTACACCGAAAGATTAATATTAAAAATTGGTTACTGGATGTTTTCAGTGATAAGAAACAACATGAAGTGTCTAATACACTGATACATGTCGGCAAACAGTCATGGAATCATTTGATGGACTTTGCTATATCAGTCAGTTTGACTGGACGAAGTAAAGCATTCAATAGTACAGAGGCCATTGAAGGTGCAAACGCCCTGCTGTTCTATGCAACTGAATGTGATAATGATCTCTTGGAAACAATTAATGCTACACTCAAACAGAAATATCCATACCAAGTGGTCCCAGTCGCGGTCATTACTCCTAAACTGGACCATGTCCAATTGCAATTAGATACACTTTTGTCAAATCTTGTAAGGAACAATGTCATATCAGCATACAGGATCTTTGTTATAGATTCACAGAATGTTTTTGAATCATTGAATGTGTCTACTAAAAGTGCAATGAAATGGTTAGCGAAGAAATATCCCAAGTTGCCACCATTGGAAATAGATCATTTGAAATCTATTTGTCAAAGGTACCTTGGTAATGAGATATGGTGCAGATTGAGGTTGGAAAAAGACACCCGTATGTCCACTGTCATCAAAGATCTATACAAATTGGTGAAATGTTACAACACAGCAGTGGATAATTTGACAAGCGTCATCACAAATGAAGATTTATTTAATTATTCATCATTTCCTTTGGAGTTTCAACCTTATTTGGATGCTACATCTCCTTATCCAAAACCATACGAGTTTATACCAAGTAGTGCAAAAACTTCGGATAACATTTCGGCAATTAAAAGGATTATGAATCAACTCAAATTGCCAGACCCATCATTGAATTTTAGACCACTGAATGCAATAAGCATGCAGGAGCAGATGAATAGCTACTGCAATCAGATAGGTTGGTTTGAAAACCCTGAAGAAGTGGTATGTAGAGTTGTAGCTGTGCTACCCAAAGAACTCTCAGATATAAGCATGCCATGTGAAGATTTCAACAAATATTTTGCTCACTATAATCTCGTAGACTTTATGAACATAATTGTGTACGAAAAAATTAATAGACTGAATAATTTCGAAAATAGATTTGCTATTTATGAGAAAGCTGCTTTAGAAAAATATCGCAATGCTTTATGGATTTATGAAGTGAGTGCCATAAATGAAATGAAGCACAAAGTAATAGAATATGAAGATGATATTGATTTATACATTGAAGCCAAGCGACGTAAGATAGAACTAGATTCACTAGACTACCTTATGTTAGAAGACAAGGATCGCACTTTAGTTGATGAGAGTCTGAAGGAGAAAGATAAGGATATATCCACGTACAACAACTGTGCAGAAGCTGTCAAACAGCTGGAACGCCAAATAGAGGAAAAGAATAAGAAGTCATTAGAATTTGAAAATTACCTGAGAGCTGCTTTGGGCGAGTTTGATTAGGATGTATTTTTGTATTGAAATTAACAAATTATTTGTTACACTAATAAAATGTGATTTTTTTTACTTGCTATCTTTTATTTATCACTAGCTTCTGCTAGTTAGTCTATCCCTGTTGCAAATTTCACCCTGATCACGATTTAATGTGACTGAGTCATAAACATACACAAACTTTTGCATTTATAATATTAGTAACATGGAATTATTATTGATATTATACCTTTGGCATAAAAGGAAAAAGTCCTAAAAGTTTATTAGGTAACTATATGCCAATGTGTTGTAGTGTTTTCAACTACATAGTTTATGAAATAGAAAGTATGGGATCATATAAAATAACAAGTTTTGTATTATCTTATAAATAATTTATTTGCATAATCTTAATTATCATTATCACTTTGTGGCTGTACAACATTCAAGCATGCATCAACAAATTCAGTGAAGATGGGCTCCTGCATGTATTTCTTCATCAATTCATCCGGATATGGAGATGTGTCTAGTAAATCTAATATCTCTCTCACATGAGGATTCTCTAAACATTTCTTCAATTCTGTTGACTGCTCTGAAAATGTTACAAAAGATTAGATTGTTTGAAGATCAGTTTAAATTAGTAGCTATACACAACTAAAGGTGCTAGGAGATTAGTGTTCACTCTTTGCAGCTATAAACAAAACTATGGGTCTGTAACTTAAGACAGAAAAATACCATGGTACCACTTACCTAGTAGTTTTAACTTTTCAATAGGTACTGTATCTTCTGTAGGATAATCATATTCTATTTCTTTAGTATTGGAATAATTTGTTTCCTTAGGTGGCTCTTGTGGCGGACTACAGGGAGTTTCTTTGTGGATTTTATAACACGACACTGAGCAACTGTAATACGATGGGCATAGAATTAGTATAAAATCATTTTAAAAGAAGTAAACTATTATCAATATTTTCACTTACTATGGCACTCTACAGACGGGACATTTATATTTTGCAACTTGTTCGCAGTGTGTACAACTCATTTTGACAATAGATATATTTTCTTCTTAGTTACACAGTGTTTTATAATGATTTTCTTATAAACTGATCACTAGACTAGAATAAGTAATACAAAACAACCAAACAAACAAAATAAACCACACGTGTTAATGACACTGACACTGACGTTAGTAACAAGTTGACGTCAATGTCAAGAATAGTTTTGATAATGTGGCTTTTACGGCTCACCCAAAGCAAGCGCTTTTTTTGAGGAGGAAAATCATCGAATGATTCCCTGGGTGAAATGAAAGGTATGTCAGACTCTTACTTTACAGGGGAAATAAGGTAACTTCCTGCTTCGAGAATATTAGGGTTTGAATATTATTCGTATTTTATACACTCACTTTTTATTAAATAAGTAACGATGATTTATATTTAAATAAATTATACAGGGTGACTTGTAATTCAACGTATTTCTCTCGGGAGGTGATAATACAGCTAATTTCCTACAAAAGTCCAGGCGTATCTGGCCCGAAAGTTGCTAATTCCTGAGATATTATTCAAAAATTCCCGATTGCTGCGACTGTTCTGACGCGGCGACACCTTCTTTTTTCTATGAACGTCTTTTTATTTGATTTCAAATTATTTAAGGAAGAGGTTAGGTTAGGTAATGGCCCACAATACCAACTACCTACGATTTCAGACTCCGTGCTTTTACAAACATAATTATACCTTTGTACCATAGGGTAGGTAGAAATAAAGCGTGCTATTTATTATAATTGGTGCATATCTATGATAACGATTAACAAAAATAAAAGTTAAGTAATACCTGTCTGTTCTCATTGAGGAAGGAAATATGATGTATTATATAACTGATTGCAGTTTGGACCCTACCTACATTTATTTTACTCTTTGAATTAATTAAACTTATCCAGTCTGTCTGACCTATTTCATTGAAGTACCTACGGTAGGTACGTTTATGAAATTGATAATAATTACTGTAAGGTGTAATTTAAATCTGAATTAACTCTTATAATAATATGTTATACATAGCAGTGGCGTAGCGTAGTGGGGGCGGCAGGGGCGGCCCGCCCCGGGCGGCACTTTTTAGGGGGCGGCAAATTTTAAACAATAAATAATAAAAATATTTTGTAAATATTTCAACCATTTTATATTTTTTTCGCAACTAGAGATCGGAGAAAGTAGTGATAGTGGGGATGGAACCTTTAACGAGTGGTCCTGCCCCGAGAGGGAACCTTTAGATAGAGTCGACTGTACAAATTTGGACCGAATAAAATGAGCTTACTCTTTAGGCGTAGTCCCGAAATCATGGAAGACGGCCTTGGTCCATCCGATCCCTAAACAAAAACCGGCAAAGTGTTATATTTGCGGTTTTAAAATGTTTTATTTCTTAAAAACTAATAATGATATCTGATTCAAACCAATTTTCGTTGTTAGTTTCTATTGAAATCTACAGCATATATTTATTTTTGTTTTCTCCTTCTCTTATTTTAAAAGTTAGGGGGGGGGACACACTTTTTTCCACTTTAGAAGCGTCTAACTTTCAAACGGTTAATTTTGACGAAAAATGGTTTTAAGAACCTTAATGTCTTTTTTAAAGACCTATCCATAGACACCCATTATGGATATGTTAGCTGTTTTTTTTTTAATCAGTTCCATGTATGGAGTGCCCCCTTTTAATTTTTAAATTTATTAATTTTTATTCAAAATTCGAATAGCGGTTACCGAAATACATCAACCTTCAAAGTTTCAACTATGTAGGCTCAACAGTTTCGGAAATAAATGGCTGTGACATACGGACGGACGGACATACAGACAGACAGACAGACATGACGAATCTATAAGGGTTCCGTTTTTTGCCATTTGGCTACGGAACCCTAAAAAGGCGATAGAACAAATCCGTCCAACTACAGACCGATAGCCGTAACTTCCCTCTTCTCGAAAATAATGGAATCCATTATTAACTGCCCGCTCTTGCGGTACCTAGAAGATCACCAACTACTCAATGACCGACAATACGGTTTTCGTAAAGGTCGATGGGCTGGGGATCTTCTGGTTTACCTGACACACCGTTGGGCACAGGCGATCGAATCTAAGGGGGAAGCGTTGGTAGTTAGCTTGGACGTTGCGAAAGCCTTCGACCGGGTTTGGCATAAAGCGCTTCTTTCGAAGCTTTCTTCCTATGGTCTTCCCGAGAAATTGTGCGAATGGGTCTACTGCTTCCTTGCAGACAGAAGCATTAAGGTCGTTGTCGACGGGGAATGCTCCGACTCTCTGTTTGTAAACGCAGGTGTCTCTCAAGGCTGCGTGCTATCACCTACCTTGTTCCTCCTCCATATCAATGATATGTTGCAAATCAGCGGCATTCATTGTTATGCGGATGACAGTACAGGTGATACCTATTATACCGGCCGCGCTAAGATTTCTCGGGAAAACGTCAACGAGAACCGAAACAGACTTGTGTCTGAAATCTTTGCGGAGAATCTCAGATTGGCGTGAACTTAATTTGTTCCAGTTTAACCCTACTAAGACACAGGTCGGCGTGTTTAGCCCGGTATTAGAATTGGGATACTTAGCATCAACATTTCGAGCGACGTCCATATCCGTGGCCATCTAGAGGATAAGGCTAAATTATCCTCGAAAAAGCTTGGTGTGCTCAATAGATCAAGGCAGTATTTCACTCCAGCCCATCGCCTGCTTCTATATAAGGTGCAGGTTCGGCCCCATATGGAATACTAGTCTCATCTGTGGGCGGGGGCACCCCAGTACCAGGTTCATCCTCTGGACCGCGTTCAGCGGCGTGCGAATCGGATTGTTGAGTGGCAGGAAATTTAAAACCGACTTGACACTTTGGCAATGCGTAGAGATGTAGCTTCGTTGTACATTATATCGCCTATACCACGGGGAGTGCTCTGATTCATGACTGTTCTCGCCGAAAAGTTCTCTATTATGAATGTAATGTGTAGTATACATTAAATTAAAATACCTAAATAAGGGGGCGGCAAAATTGTCTTCCGCCCCGGGCGGCCGCCACTCACGCTACGCCACTGATACATAGTTACCTTTAGGTGTACTAATTTCTTTATGTTCATAACCAATTCGATTAATGGTAAGTACCAACATACCTACTATGTAAATTATAGTCACAGTACTTATTAGTTTAAAAATAGTTAAGGGAATAAAAGGTATATAAGGCAAGGTGCGTTTGTTCTTGGAAATAACGATCGCTTTTATTTTGTACTTTATTTGCATTACAATAAATATTTACATTTTATTTATGATATTTTTATAACTACAATAACAATAATTATATTATATCTAAAGTATGTAGAGTTGTACCACGCAACAACAAAATAGTTAGGCATTATGTAAGTTTAGGTCTCTATGTATGGGTTTCTGATTTACGTATCTATTCCTGATGACTTCACCGATTATGTGTAATGGAAAAACTATGTTTGGCTGGTAGAGGAAACTTATCACATTCAATTCCTTTCTGAATAGGTATTACAGTAGCTTTAATAAGAACTAGTTTTACGATTCACAGACCTAGGCTAAGACTAACTTTACTTCTTCCTTCCCTACAAATTGAAAATGATGTTGTACTGTATAAAATAAATTCTATCTTCTAAAAATAACATTGTTATTAATAATTCAATACATAAGGCATCTATTTGAATATTTTGGTCGTGTTATCTTACATATTTCGTAAACGCTAAGTAACTAAAGTAGTAGAATGAGCTAAGTTCTGTTAAGTACCAATACTACCAATGCATGGTCGCATTATTGTGGCACAAAATAGTTTAGAGCAAGTACTCTTATTGAAATCAGTCGCTTGCTCATTTGGTGTGACATTTGAACTAGAAACAACATAAACTAAATGAAATAATCGTTATTTATGAAACATTTTGCCAGTTACTTACATGTACTCTTTGCTCTAAATCTTCTATGCCACACAGGGTATTTTAATCTGCGCAAAATATTTCATAAAGAACTTAACTATCTGTGTACTTGTAGAACCTAACATAGATTTGGTGGTGATTATGGCAGAGGTCACAAGTTAGAGTTCTTCGTGCTTGGCGGGCTGTGAGTCGCTGATGTAGTACGTAGTCTCTGGGAGTACGACTCCATAGTCTGCGGTAGCGAGCGCATGGTACCGCGACCTCAAGTGGTGGGCGGCGGCTTTAGGCTGCCGGCTGCGCGTGAAAATACCCTTTTTGTTGCCACCCACCCGCGTTATAGCTGTTTTTGGAAAAAATAAAACAATTAGATATTTAAACAGTAACTAAAAAGAAGTCTTTCATTGTTTACAAAATTCAGTAATGCTATTATAGATGTCGTTACTTAAAGGTATTTCTTCGTAGTGCAAGAAAACATGCTACATAATAATATGCCTCCTAATTTCGAAAATAACAAGACAAAAGGAGAAATTAAGTGAAAAATACGAAACGACTTACGAAAAGTAAAAGCTGAAATGTTAGAAAAATGTTGAGGATACTAACTTTATTTTTGAGACGACTAATACTTTAACAGTACTTAAAATGTTAGGGATTAGATAATCAAGGTTGGTAAATAAGATATATTGGGGGTTACGAGAGACAACTCTCAGAATATCGCATGACAAAGAATACCGTGGATACTGGATGATCTTTGAAACATTTTGCGAAAAGTATTTTTAAGTATTTTCATTCACCTAAAAGGTGTGAGACCTATGTAATATCGTTCTGATAATTATCTTATTTTTCATATTCGCTAATTATTGTCGATATAATAGTTACATGCTAACGAAATCGTAGAAAGACTTTTATGCTCATGCAAAGTTCGATTCATTCTTCAATATCATGCATTCTGATCACAATAGGTTCTGAGACCACCACCATGTTCCATGACAAAAATAGGAGAGGTATCATTCTTATAGTGCCGTAACTAGGGCGGTACTATTACTACTATTTTGGTGCAGTCGTGAGGCACACAATTAAATTTATGTTTTGTTTTTGAGTTGTCTAGTAGTTTATTATTTACTTACGTTAAAAACTATTGTTTTGTGCTGCTGCTTATGCTCAAAAGTAATGTATGAAGGAAGGCTAGTTCTTCTTTCTACTAACTGAGCTGCGCCTGTGGCATAGGGCCATAGACCCCAAAGGCGACTTTAGGACTTTGCCCAGTGCACCTAGTTGTTTTAGATAACCCTACAGTTACGTTAAGCTAGTTACGGCACTGCATTCAAATAGTCAATCGTCTATGAAGGAAGTCAGTCGCTTACAGCGCAACCATTTGAGATGACGGACATGTGGCTGCAGACGGTCTCGAGGAAATTGGGGCTTTGCAACCGTCCCTAAATAATATTTAGATAATGCAAACTTTACAATTAACTCCCTTGAGAAATTTACGACGGTCAACCTCTAAGCAACTGGTATGAAAAGGTTAACTCACATTGCGGTGTTTTGAAGTCGGCAAAGTTCCATATGAACTCTCCGGCGAAGAATCCAGCCTTCCGTAGGAGATCAAACGCCTTGAAGTGTTCTGAGATCAGCAAACATTGGTACTCCTCCGACCAGATGTATTCAGGGTACTGAAAGAAAAAATTACAGAAATTCATTTCGATAATTACACCTGAAAAAAGGTTTACCAGTTAACGGCATTAGCCTAATCGAAAATGCTCAATCATGGGCACGAAATTATTGCGATTAATTTTTAATATAAGAATTAAAAGAGAAATTATTTTAGTATTACGTTGGTTTTTGTTGTTGGTTTATGGTAATTGATAATAAGCTTGAGTGTCATTTTCTTTCTTTAATCATGGATATTGTGAAGGTGAAGGAACAATGGAGTCAAATTGCATGAATATCGGTTGAGATGGTGGTGGAACTCACCAAGTGCAGCCCCGCAATAGTATCAGCCCCGTATTCAGTCATGATGACGGGCTTGTTGTGTATGCGATGCCAGTTGGTGGCCTCCTCGACCACGTTGTTGGTGATCTGCGCCGTCTGGCCAGGGTTCGCGTACCAACCGTTGTAGCGGTTGAAACTGATCACGTCCAAATGACGACCCTGGAATTTATAGTGTAGATAATTCGGATATTATGATAAGCAATAATATGTTTAAGTGAAGAACTTGAAGAAGATCAGAAAATACGTAATAGTTTTGTTTAAACTGCTTAAATGCATTGAATATCTTGAGTATATTTAGTAATGTCTAAGCGTCAT
Organism: Spodoptera frugiperda; assembly: GCF_023101765.2. Taxonomy (NCBI): domain Eukaryota; kingdom Metazoa; phylum Arthropoda; class Insecta; order Lepidoptera; family Noctuidae; genus Spodoptera; species Spodoptera frugiperda. The sequence continues at coordinate 8,784,501 of NC_064213.1, read as the reverse complement.
TGCGAAATTTAATTTAATATTTTACTTACAGATTTATCAGTGGAAGCGCCGGCAGAAATAGCGATAGTGACGGGTCGAGAGAGATCCATTGATTTGACGTGACGTACCACTTCCCTAAACATAAATTAACAACATTTATTAAAAAGTATTCTACAAACAAAAGTATATAAACTTACTAAAATAGATCTACGTAATATTTTGTAAGGCAGTAGTTATATGGAGTCTTACCCGAAATATCTGTCAGCCAATTTGTTGGCAGACCGTGGTTCGTTGGAGATGGACCACATGATCACACTGGGATGGTTCTTGTCGCGTCGGATCAATTCTGTCAATGATTGCTTGTGTTTCGCCAACAACGTATCTGAAAATCCACTGCAAAGAAGAAAGCACCAATTAAAAACTACATTTACGTTTGAATTCTCAGACTTAAAAGGAATTTGGCTATTGGCACCCAACGTGGGACTCGTGGAATTCTCATTTGAGGTGGTAATAAAAGGGAATTTTAGTTGTGAAAATATGTCACTTACTCAGTATCAACGCTAGGGCATTCATCGATGATCATGATGCCGTATTCGTCAGCGAGCTGGTAGATTTCTTCAGCGTACGGGTAGTGAGATGTTCGGAACGCATTGGCACCCAACCATTTGATGAGATTGAAGTTCTTCACCCATAGTACGGGGTCCCACCCTTTACCTCGTAACTGGAAAGTAAAATTTATTAAAATTTGTAATCATTCAAGAGAGGTGAATTTAAGCAAATATATTACTACTATACTAATTTACTACTTGATCGAAGAGGATCTTATATTTTCCATTTATGTATTCCTTAGTAGGTAATGTATTAATATTAGTTATAGTATAAAAGAAAAATAAACTTACATCAGAATCTTCGTGCATGCCGAACCCTTTCAAGTAGAGAGGCTTTTCATTCAAATAGATGGTAGTATTCGACCACGTGACTGTCCTGATGCCGATCTTCTGGGAGTAAGTGTCCAGGGTCTCACCTTGAGGTCCAATTAGCGATGCCTGCGGACAATAGAGACATTGTCAGTTTTAATATTTTACTTAGTTTCCTATGACTTTAGGAAACTAAGACTTTACTTTTACACTCATATTATAAAGAGTATATAGGTACCTAATAAAAAAAAAACGAAACAAAATTGGATTATGAGTCCGCACATTCTTTAGACAGGACAGGAAAATACTGGAGCACATTTCTAGGAATTATTTCTTGTAATTTTATTTTTATTGAGGATAATGTTATATTTTGTTTCGATGATATATAATTTCTCTCCACATGATATCGTTATCCTCAACAATTGAGGAAATATTGTGTTTGCCACTCATTATTCACCATCTTGTATTTTAAAGATAGAGGTAACCGCAATGAGTTGACTATTTTTCAAATTAATTTACCTGTGGTAAATAAAGTGGGTAGTTATCGGTTAAGGTAAATATGTGGATATTATAAGCCTGTGTTTTCCCAGACAGGTATGCACTAGTATGCAGAGATTTGCAAAAGGACATTTTCGGTAAAATTATTGGTTCATAATAATTTTATCATAGATATTTATAGTATGATAAAGTTAAAAATTTTTCCGATCACGGTATCGAACCATCGACAGCTTCTGCATCAACTGTGCAGTTGATTTGGTTCGAGAATCAAAATAAGGATGTTTCATTTTTAATTAAACCTAGTTGTGTAGTCTAATGTGTCGGTATTTTTTATAAAAGAACATGGGTAAAGGTAGATTTGTAAAATATTAAATGCATTTTACCTTCAAGGTGTAGAGGTATCCAGGGTTGGGGTGCATCAGATAAGGCCACCAGAAGTTGGCGTTCCCGATCTCCAGTAGACCGGCGCATTCGTTGAAGGCAGTCACTTGGGTACCATTCTTGTCAAACAATTGGATTAAGCAGAGAACTTTGTCTGATACTGCTCCTTTCTGTGTTACGTTGTATACTACAAAACCTGGAAACCAAGATGATAATTTAGTCAATTTTATTGGTTCTACAATTCAGAATTAAAATTTACGCATGCTATTAGAAAAAATATTGTGTTGTTTATTTAAACAATGGACTGTATGTACGCACCTGTATGCCCCTGTATGTCAGTATTGACGATGACGTCATCAATGTACACTTGAGGCGTAGAGTAGAGGAACACAGTGCGGTGAATGCCAGCGTAGTTATAGAAGTCAAACGTATATTGTTGTTCTTGACGGATTTTGTTTGGTCTGTGGAATAAAAATAAATGAATTATTTAAATGTTAATGTAGAAGGTAAGCTATTAGAACAAGCTCAACATAACCTCCTCAAACCTCAGTGACTCCTGTAACCGAAATGTTCAAGTCCGGCGCGTCCCAGGGACATGGAATAGGCCGTCTTGGATTCAACAACGAAAAAAATCGGAAGATACTAATAGAGGTTGAATAGAAGTTAAGCATTAAGTATGTGGTTTCTGTTATAGATAATGTGTACTAAAACGAGTAATAAACGCGTTTAAATCTTTTGTATAACAAGTAGCTGTCTCGCTTCCCACGGTGCGTAGACAAAGGAAAGTGCAAGGTAACTTATCGCATCTTATAGTCTACCTATAAACGTACCAGATACCAAGTAAGATGCATTGTAATATGCACAGAGCTCCTTATGTTTGGGATGATAATGATAGTCCTGACAACCAATTACCCACTAAAACTTAACGAAAGTATTTCCCAACAAGCATTTTCTTCTCTAATGGGAATTAATACCTTTACAAAAACCGTAGTCAGTCGTATGCGCATACATCACACACACGTAATTATTCAATGAAAGATTTTTTGCGTGTGCCAATCGTAGACGCGACTCGGTACTTTACGTGGGTAAAATCGGATACCTAGTATTTTTTAGCCCCGGTCCGCGGCAGTAAACAAACAGACGGGTGATAGTAACCGATCAGCGCTGCGCATGGCCCCGCAAGACCAGAGTTCACCAGAGGAGTCACTAGTGCGTTAAGTCTTTGAAGAAAGAGTTACATGGTATTTAAAACTTACTTACCCAACATATACACTCTTGATAGCTCCTTGAGGCACAGTGTCGCTTAGCAACGTGTTGTCAACCACCACTGTGAGCAGGTTACTGCTGTTGAAGCTTACGAAGTCTGTGATCTCAGCCTCGAAAGGTAAGTGACCGATCTCGTGGTACATTACTGATTTGCCGTTTATAAACTGCAAAAAAGAAAACATAATTATATGGTTGATATAACATCATCATACTTTATATTTTTACCTAAAGTGAATGCTGTTGAATGCGTGTTTGTTGTAAGACGTGTGTTACAATTACTTTAGGGAACAGAGAGTAAAGTTTCCTAAGAAAAGGAGGATCCTCCGAACAGGCGAGGTAATCATGCCTGGTGGGCTTTCTGCCCAACCGTAGGATTTATGACACCATCTGTTGATTTGTTCGTCAATCGTCTACGTGCGACTTCTGTCATGTATCGCTACAGTTACTATAGGTATGTCGACCTGGGTAAGGTAAATGTACGGTACTTAAATGAATATAATTTTATCTAGTTACGCAATTCCGGTGAACCATATACTGGATATAATTCCAGACTTCAAGTTAGAACTAAAAATTTTGAAAATCAATAATCATTTGCTCGATTTGGATATCGTATTTTGTACCTACTTGCCAGTCGCGCATTGCAATGCAACCGACCATACGATTTGAGATATTATCAAAACAAAATATATAAAAACAAAAAAACCCTCTAGCTTTAACATTTTAATGATAATAAATTCTTGAAGTTGTTTGTTGACAGTTCAAATTGATGATAAAAATTAATGAGTCGTATAATTTATTAAGTTTGAATTAGGTATGTGGTGTGCCATTACATAATTTGAAATTAAAAGATATGTATTTATACCTTTATTGGGCGAAATTATTAACAGATCTCAACCATTGGATAAAACTCGATTATCAATGATTAGGGTTGAACTGAGCACTTAAATCCGCATGGCACAGGTAACACAAAACAAAATGGCAATGTTATTACTACAATATTTGCCATAACAGTAAAAAAACAACGGTAAGTAACGGGTACAATGGTTCCAATGACTCCTGCAATACCCATTTGTTTTAACAAAGACAAATGAAGTTGTTACGACGACAATATTTATAGTAATTTAGGTTTGTGGTTACCGTTATACCTAATATGTATTCTTATATGGTAACTACCGTACAACAATAATGAACCCAGTATGTTGGTTGTTTGTGTTTTTGCGGCAGTTTTTCTTAGTAATTTCATAAAGACCGGGCAGTAGTGCCGCAGAATACTAGTAGAGCTCTTTAATAAACCGGAACCTTTTAAACTGCGATCTCCGACAAACTTGCTTAGCGTGGAGGTTGTGGTAAATCCTCTTACGTTGAGGATAGTCCAGCAGTGGACTGTCAAGGGATCTTAATGTTCATTATTATGTTATCAACTTACTCACGTAACTGTTTGACGAGGAACTCGACTAATTTCAAGCCACGCTAGAGGATTTCTTTCATGAGCAGCAACAGTAGCAGAGCGACGTGGAATGCTGCTCATGAATATGAGCCTCTAATATACATAACATAATAATTAATTTAGTATGTCTCACGAAAGTTTTAATAAGATTTTGAAAGCCAGCAGCTTTCCTCGCGTTCCCGTAAGGTAAAAGTATCCTATCACCCAAGTCAGCTCATACCCTGTATGTATACCAAATTTCATCAAAATCCGTTCAATAGTTTCAGCGTGATTGGCGGACAAACATCCAAACATATAAACTTTACCACTTATAATTTTAGTAGGATTAATACAGTCAAACGAGTCCATGTTCAGTCGTCTTTAAATGATTAAGCATTTAGTTTACTTAGGTTTTTTCCTAGAATCTCTTGCGTAAAGTTAAAAGCATACCTAATCGTATATTGAAGAACAAACGTTTGATATTATATAGATTTAAGTTGTTTATATTGACACTTATTTACACAGATATGATAATACTTAGTGGCTGTTTGTCGACATTGCTCAATGCTGCGATATCTTTAATGGAATCAAGCTGTGAGTGTCGTGACTTTGTAAGTACATTTACAACTTAGGTATAGAGATAAGAACTTTGTTTAATTTTGTTAAACTATTAACGAAATTACTTAGCGTAGCAGCGGGTGTCAGACTGTCTGCTAGGTTAGTATCTATATCTATACTTTCAATGTGTGCGTGTGCGTAGCCGCTCCTTATATCTATTTGTATTTTTTCTACATTTACACATAGACTCTGTCTCATTTGTTCTACTGTCCGTTGATATTCTCAGTAGTCAACATCTAATAAGCTTTATTCGCATACTCTTGGTATTCGGTTTAAGCTTCAACTTAAATAATCCTGTTGTTCCACAAAAGGGAAGAGTATAGGTACAGGTTTCACATGACAAACCCAGCGATACTTTGGCCAATCCTTGTATTGAACTCAAGAACTTGTATTCATCAAATGCACTCGCGACAAATAGAGAAGCGTTGGAAGGATAGAATGTAAAGATGTTACTATTAAAGGTAATAATGTCTGAACAACGAGCTAATTTAGCTCCTTCGAAACAGTTTAGTTTGTAAAGCACGGTGTAGAACTGAAGACATATTATATTTAACAGTAATCACATAATTTAATTGACCTCTGTATCGTCAGATTTCCAATAAAAGACCAAAATAATACAGCTAAATGTGATCTGTTTCAGTATAAACATTTGCTTTCATTCGCGGCTGAAAAAATAAAGCTAAACAAAACATTAACAGGATCAGAATATATACGGGTATTACGGGTAATTTCAACAAAAGCTGGGCGCATTCAACTCACGATTCACGTGGGCGACGTAAAAATATACCCGCTACAAAGTTCAACGTAAGAACAAGGGCGTAATTTGAACCTTATCGGGGGGATTTTATATGGATTCTCTTAAATACTCGTATGTACGTATACTTAGGTATATGTATCGATCTTATTGCTTGTTATTTATCCTTTGTCACTTATGTTAAGGATAAGTTGAATGTGCCTTATACGTGCTCTGCGAAAGCTAAATCCATGTTTATTACCTCCTTACGTTATGTCTGTTATTTATTTTTTCGTATTGCCATCTCAGAGCCTGTCTGCATTAGAATTCTGAAGTAAACAAATTGTTATTTAGGTATTCCTCAAAATAACGAATTTTAGAAAGTACTACAACTCTTGCAGTAACAGAACTTCACTACTATGTCTTAGTATCCATGTTAATCCTCGGTTTCATTTCCATATAATTTAAATACAAATATAAACCTAACCCCGTAGGTGTTCGGTCCTGAATGATTTGTATCTGTTTATGTTAGCCAGATTTGTGCGCACTCGACCCACATTCTGGAGACATTGTCCTGCAAATTGGATCTTTATGTCCCACTTTATAGGAACCATTACTAAGTCGCCTCGTGGTTGATTTACAAATCATTGTCATGTAATGAGGTATCGCCTACAGGGCAGTAACTTTGAGATGCTTGACATTATTTACTGTGCTTTCCTTGCAGGTATAGGTCGGTAGAATGAATCTCTCTACTGATTTATTTATACTGTGATTTGCAGTTTGAGTACATTTTTTCCTTACGTTTCGTTTGCTTATTTTGACTCAGAACTGATAAATTGTTGAGAGACATTTTTACTTGTTGAGTCAGATAGTTTATATTTAGCTCAAAATTTAATTTAAAACATCTATATCACCGTCTACTTGGAAATTACTCATAAGGATTAGGGCCCTACAAACATTTTACTTAATCTAATCGATTTAACCTTCGAATTACCTTTCGCAGAACAACAGCGGCTGACATGAACGAGCCTAGTAGACAAGTCGGTCGACAGGAAGTTGATTGAGTAATATCAGTTAAGTGAGGTCAGTGATTCTTATTGCCCTCTAGTACAATTGTTGTGTCGTCGCCCGATACGTAAATTAAGCAGATTGTGATCTGACTACGCGTATTTATTGAATAAGGTAGTTTTAGTCAGTCGGAGTCTGACAGTCTGCTTCGTCTTGCTCATGAGAGGGGGTTACCATGAGGATTTTCCAGATTGAGGTCAAAAAGGAAAAATATCGAAACTATGAACATAACATTACCTCCTATCCTTTTCCTAAGTGGTAGATGTAGCTTCACAATAAATGTACCTCTAGTAATAGATAATCTACATACATTGGAATGTTTGTCGATGCTTATAGTTGATTTAAATCACTTTTGCCGTAGATTTCTATTAGACGCCTATCATCATCAGTAACAGTCGGCTTCGCTACAGCAACTATCTTAATTGCAGTCGTCGAATGCCTCATTGCAAGGTAAGTATCACGGGAATCAAACGCATCAATCAATGGAAGTAAGTAAGTAAGTAATACTAATCATTAACCAATGGAAGCAACCAATACTAATGAGTTAACAACTGTACCGTAATTACATGCAAGCATTCTGTGTTAAGTCTTTAACTGTCGTACTCAGAAAATGATTACTTAAACTATTCCTTAGTAACGATTTTGTTCCGAAAACAATTACTAAGGACTGGGTTAAGTAACCATTAAATGACTCTGAGTACGGTATAACGACAAAAAACACGGCTTACTAGTATAAACTAACTGTGAAGAATCTGATCGAAACGCTAGTTTTTCTAATGTATTTAATTGTAAAAGCTCAGTTCGTTTTAAAATGTGTGTTAGGTGTTAGTGGTCGGGCATCGCGCCGGGTCAATGGAGAGCGAACTCGCGAGACGGGTGACACGACACACGACAAATTGTCCAATTACCTACAATCGCTAGACCGCCTCGTGACAACGACACCTCTACTACAACAGTAGCCACCGGTTCATTGCGGACCCCGCCTCTTTCTTGTTACCAAGCTACATTTACAACGTATAAAAATAATTAACTATTTATTGGCACGAAATGTGAGCTTCGAATAGTAATCCAGAATATTTATGTATTCAATTCCATTTATGGTTGCTATCTAAATTGTATGTGTTTACAAATTAATGTGCTACTTAAGACATTGAAAACAAATGTATTTGAGTTATTTATTTAGTAATCACGACATATTGTCACTAAATAGAAAATTCTCATCATTGCCCTTGAATCTATTTTATAAAAATTGCGCGAAATTGCCAAATCTTCTCACATGTCATCACGAGCTACGTCAAATTAATAGCAGATGATAAAGACCAAAAGATTTCATTTTTACACGTTTGAAGGTTATTTACGAGTAAAATGGTATCTCTGGGAATATCTAGATATAAATAAAGGATGTCCTAATTTCCAAGCTTCCATAAGAAGCTCTGAATTAACTTGAGCAATGAATTTATTTGGTAAGAAATTCCTAGGCACACCGTACTGGGACGGTGGGACCGTCTGTTTAAAATTCAACACTTCTTTGGGCATGTATTTTCTCAAGAAGGATGTGTCTAAAAGATGAAATAGTTAGTGGGAGCCGTTTATATGTTAATCGTGTGAACTGCCGCTCTGCACAGCGCGTCCGTTAGCGTAAATCCCTTGAATTAACAATGCGTTCACTTTGTTTATCGGATGTATGGACGCTTAAGAAGAAATGTAGCTAAAATAAACGTATCGGGGTAAGTATAAAGATACATTCACTCATATGGATACGTATGGTATAAAAATTGATATGTTAAAACGTATTTTATTAACAGACTTTAAATTAAAGACTTCTCAAGTATGCTATTGGACCTAAGACTTCATGATTTCTAAGAACGGTGTGTGTGTGACAAATGCATTTCAATGATGATGAACCAAAACATTTGCAACTTGACAGTGTATATTCATAGATACTCTTTGTTTTATTAGTCTTACCACTTCAGTGGCATAGTGTACGCTGCTGAATCGCAGCCACACTCGCTGTCCAGAAGTGCCCCACCACGAGGGCACGAAGAACCGCCGGTCATACCAGACCACTCCCACGTGGTCTCGCAGGGAAACATCTTCACCAACGTCATTGTAAGATGAGGGCACCGGCATTTGAAGTACAGGACCAGTCTGTTCAAGATATAAAAATGATGAACGTTTAGAACACTTTTAACAAAATAGTAGCGTGAAAAAGATATTTAAGAAGAAAAATATATAAGAAGTATAATTTATGAAATTCTTATTTTTTATCTTAATGTTTGTATGACTATTCTTATGAATGTGAGTTTTAGAACAAACCTAGGTCAGTACCACACCTATAAAGACAATTTTATACTTGAATCACATGATCAAAGAACTTATTCGTTCATCATTCGTAAGCTCAAGCTATGTACGTTTTTTATATTGTGCTTCTATTAAACTTAATGAATCTATTACATTTACCTATGTCTATAAATTTGGAACAAAGGACAAACTGATTTGTAACGTGTTAAAATATATCGCACGACGTTAGCTGACTGCAGGGTCAAATATCTTACGTACTGCAGACGGACAGGCGAGGGCACTACGCAAATAATATAAAACATAATAGTCCTGGACATAGTACGTATCTACCTTAATGAAAGGCACTAGTATATTAAATGAAAGGTAAATGCAAAAGTCATACGCAAAATTTACATCGAGTATCGACAAATACTGTAAACTGATGGTACTAAGGTACTTGGATACTAAACCATTTTTCACATGACTTGTCTTCTTGTCTATACGTCATGCTTCAGCAGATTAATGAAAGTGTAAGAGTGAAGTAATTGTTGCAAAAACTTGTTATATTACACAAAGATTAAATGTTTTGTTGCTACATTGACTTCAATCCGATATTTCACTCACGTGCCCATCTTTAATTATTGTTATTGCTAGCATAAAATACCGTACTCATAAAAATATCTCTTTCATCAATGATTTTAAAACTCCGCTGTTAACACGACGAAATAAATTGCTAACATCGCCTTTGTGATATTTGTAAACATCATCGGAATATAATCTCATTAATATGATGAGGGAGGCCGTAGATTCCATAAACCACAATAAAATTAATGACAACAGAATACATAATACTAATAAATAGATACAAAGACGTTATCGGTAAACAAGTTTAGGATATTATCTAACAAAGAATACATATTTATATTAGTAAGGTAACGCATAGGCGCCAAGGTCGACAGGTTTGCAGTAAGAATCTATCACGATATATTTAGTTTAGTCATTTGACATTTTGTCTCAAATATAATAACTGAGAATGTACCTAGTGTCGTAATAATATCGAACATTGTTTTTTTTTTATCACAAATACCATCTGTTATAAGGAATCTAGTTTCATTGACATTATTGTGCACTATTAAAGTAAATAAAGGCGGTAGGGACTTTATATAATTGTCTGGAAATTCTTTGCAGATTGTCTCAATTACTATACTTTGATTTCTTCAAATATATCGCACGAAATATAAACATATTTTACCGATAAATTATTTATTAAAGTGTTTTAGGAGTGATAAAATCTTATTTATATAGCTTCGAACAACATTTTATCAGCTATTGTTGCCAATTCGGTGTAAGAGGATTTAAAGGTTGCAATATATCCACATTCATCGACCATAACTCCAGAACGGACCTCAATATTTTTTAGGATTTGCAATTTATTTATTTTACTCATTTCGTACTTATAAAGGGTTACGTGAGCGGATTATGGACCCGAGCCGGAGGCAACAACCCTTGAATTAAGTATACTGTTTATGTAATTTATTGAGAGGAGCTATAACAATTTCCTTACGTGGGACTTTATGTTTATAGACACCAAAACTGGGGCTTTTGTACTTGCAAACGTGCACTACATACATATCCGCACTTACATACCGACACGACTCGGGTGGTAACCTGGGGCTTATGATATCATCGGAGTAACTTTTTATATGCGTGCGGTACATTACCTTGTCGAGATCCTGCTCGAACCAGCCGGCTCTGTAGCCAGTCTCTGGATCGGCTGGAGATTTTCTGAAGTTCCATATCCCGTCTAGTGTCCGTAAGTCTCTTGTTTCTGTTGCTTTTGGATACAAGGGCCCTCCAGTAGAAGTCTGCGATTTTTTCGGCGACGAGTCGATTTCATTGCCTGTAGCTGCATTTTGGACTATTGCGTTTGCTACGCACATCAACGTTGTCAATGCTAAAAGTACTTTTCTCCTTAACATTATCTGTAACAAAAAAAGAAACGTATTAAGGAAAGATCTATTTATTTCATTGGCATAAATATTTACTAGCCATTTATCTCTATTTCGACGTACATCCGATTTCATTGCAATTTGCCAGAGAATTACTAATAGATAAGAAAACATCGTTCTAACGTAAACATGCGCAAGAAGTGAGGTGATGAAACATGCATTCATGGGCTATTGACATTGGCGATGCTTATTAATTGCCGTGCCGTGTAAAAGTGAAACAAATAATGAAGATGCGAGGCGGGTAGCACTATCAGTATCACCTCCGCAATACAAAATACTTTGTTTGTTTGGGTCCAAAGTAATTGGAATTTTACCCCTTGCCTGCCGACAGATTGATCTGATATTTGGTACACACTCTTATTCTTGGCAAACATACAACATCTGACATTTTCCTTGACTACCTCCATTATCCATGAAATGAAAGGGCTTGATTTGTAGAAGAAAGCTCGTTAAAAACGATTTAACATAAAAATATTTTATATGTATTACTTGTTTTAATGTCACTTTTTGTTTACTTGTCAAAGTCTCAAATTACAACAAGATTTGTAAATGCAAAATAAAACTAATTAAAAATTTTAACGTCAGGTATTTTACTAAGACAAGGACTGACGATGACGTTAAAAATGTTTTACAGGTCCTTGAAATTTTTTATTTTATTTAAACTGCAAGTCAAACATTTAAGTTTTTTACCACTCTATTCGGGGCAATGTTTTATTATTTTTATCGTATTTAACTTGTCAATTTGTCTGTGGCTGATCGTGATCAAATATTAAATAAAAAGTTTGAAGAAAAACCACGTAATCCCCGTCTATCTGTAGACAAATTAATTAACAATCAATAGTCTGTATTATTTATATATTATTATATAAACTGTGTTCTACACAATACCGACATTAAAATGACCAATAAGTTTCCTATTTCCGCGATATCGTCGCGGGCACATCTAGAATTTCTCTATTCCGCAATGTGGGAGCATTGAAAGTGTATCTCATCGATACCTTGACCGCTGTACCATAACGAACAGTATAGTATTAGTTGCACTATGCAATATGCATGTGTGAATTGTATTGGAGACTTGAAAAAGCCGGTTTACCCCTAACCAATGTTTGAACAAACATTGGGTTATAATACAAGTCGAATTCTTAAGTGCATACGCAAAAAATTGTATCTAGTCAAATAAAAAAATGTAACATATGTAGCAAATCTACGTGTCTATATTAAGTTGTAACTACAAGCAAGTCCGGCTTGGTATATTATATTATATACCTAGACATCGCTTAGGTAACTCGACATAAATAGGTACCTATCATATTTTGCTAAGAAAAATGACGATTCGTGGAATCACTTTATACAATTAACCAAAATTCAAGATGTTTCAAAAAACTAGTTTGGAAAACTCGTCAGTCTTGTTGAAGAAGAAAAAGTTTGTACCTAAATCAGCAATAATTGTATTAGAGTTTCCTATGACGGGCTGATAAAGATAATGAACATGGCATAAAAAAATGCATTAAACTATTTACATTAAGCATAACTATTTGCCACACTTTGGTTTTTATTAGGAAGACAGAGTTAGTTTATTAGTTTGCATACCAGTGTTACATGACATGGACTAAATAACTGAAATTATATTACCTAAACGAATGAGTAGTATTTCAAAATTATGTAAGTTTTGAGTTACTTGGAATAAATAAGTAAGCACCCATATAATGGTTATGTTAATGGCATGTATGGCACGTTAGTTACAAAACCAGTAGCTTTCTAGCATGCTCGTGCGCATCAAACAATACACTCTGAATTGTTGATCAGAATATTGTACGGATTCTAGGCACCATCGTGTAGGTAGAAAGGGTTGGCAACTAAAAATTCATCGCATAGTATAGTTTAACTGTAGTCTCTGTATTCAAACGAATTTACAATTTATTTATTTTTCTTCTATTTAACTTGTCGGCAATTATGTACACTCTTCTGGAATAAATAAGTAAGTAGGTTTTTTTAGATTTTGTACAAATGTACAACAGCTATCGTAAAATCATGAGATATACGAGAAATGCTCTACCAGTTTCAAGTTACACCGGGACTCATACCTATTCAATAATTGAAATATGGTATCATTGTCTTTGATAGACAACCCTAGCCCTGCCATAATGTAGTCATTGTACGTTAGATATTTAAGCGTCAAAAATATTCAGAGGACACAGGAATGCCGCAGTAGATCTGTCGATTACAGCTGTAGGTATCTGTTAGCCAATACCAAGTATTTAGCGTTACAACATTGTTTATTGCCGGAATAAAAATATGTAACCTTGCGTTGCTTGGTTGAAGGATGTGTTCCGCTAAAATTCTTGCAACCAATAGATTTATGGATTATTTAAAAAATGAAACACATGGACAAACAAGAACGTTAGGACGATGCAATATTTGATTATGAGCACCTAGGTGCGATACGCGGGATATATTTTTTTTAGGATTTTTCAAATATTTAATTATAGGTAGTTTAGTAGTAGACAAGAAATATTTGATTGGAAACGATCCTAATACTTTTTATCAATGGACAAACTAGATAATTATATAGTTTTGTCTGACTGTACACTAGATTATAAGTTCTCTAACATGTACCTTTTAACAAATAAAATAAATAAACAAATATCCTGATGACGTGATTTTATGTCAAATTGCTACATAATATATTCATGTTAATTAATAAGGTAGCGCCGAACAAATTAAACGATACCTATCTACCCACTCATCATAATAATTACATTTAGAAAAACTAATTTAACGACTACCTGCGTAATTTGATGTTTGTTTACTACAGATTTTATGAATTAATTGGCGGAACGGAACTATTTTTAAGTACATCATAATTAACGTTATTTACCTAAGAAATAGTTCCGCTTTGTACAATAAAATAATTAATTTAAATACAACGTAACGTTCAAGTTTTTTCTCCTTGAAATGGTTTTCCCCGATGCTAAAGTTGCATATACTTATTTCCACTTGCCTGAAGAAAATTCTGTTAGGTTACACATCTGCCGTGATTGGTAACGTATTTTTAATACATTTCGTCTGGAAAATAAATAAAATTCTCCATCAGTTACACTAACAGAAGTTTAATCAGGCATCGTGAAACAGACCTTACTCATGCCTTCTATTTATTATGTGCCTTTACCAGGTTTCCTCCACCCTACCCCACTAAACCATCCCCTAACTAAGAGTTGCTTAGCGTACGGGAAACCCTAAGTTTTCGTGTAATGTTGGGAGAGTAACACCGGACACAATCCTGTGACTGTAGTAAGGATTGTATCCAGGGATTATCAATAAAACTCATTTATAGAAAATTTCATAAACAAACAAATACAGTATGTTCCTCAATCGAAATGACGTTTGCACTCATTAATATCCCAACTTTTAAACAATTGAAACAGTGTGACAGCAATTAACACCTACACTAATTACAGTTTAATCTGGAACCGATTTCATTGTGTGTTAGTAGAACAAAAAAAAAAGTGTATTATCTCCTAAAGTATCAATGACTTGGGAGTTATTAACCCTAGAGATAACGGTTCAAATACCACAGTCATTAGAGTAACTAATTTCAACATGTTTTTATCACCTTGTTATGGTTTTTTTCCTCGTTGTGTCAATAGCCGTTGGTAATTGATTTTATCTTGTTTACATAAACAAAGAAACAAATAAAGGATCACCCTTGTTGTTCTTCGCAGGTTGTAAAATTGTATTGTAATTTGTAACGAATGATGAATGTCACTCCTGCTAATATTGTATTATTATGTGAAAGTTTGAACAAAGTTGTTTGACGGTTGGACAGACCTGGGTAAAATAATATTTTAAGTAGGTAAACTTAACTTACTTATGTGTACTTATTTTTAATTAATAAAATTGTTTAGTAGTTATTCATGCAAATTACCTTAATAGACAAGTTACTTTGAATCTTATACCATTACATAATTATACACTTGTAAGAATCTTATGAGGCACTTATGTTCAATCGACTTCAAAATAGGAGGAGGATCTTAGTTCGTCTATATTTTTGTGTACCTACCTATGCTATTAAACAAAGGTGCATATATAAATGTATATACTGCATATTCTAGGTATGCCATAATTATTCTTTGCGCAGTTTTCCTCAAGACAAGAAAAATATTGACTTATAATACACGATTTTTGAATTTATTATATTTAATTAACTATTTCAATATTGTTAAATGGTGGGTCGCAGCAGAGGTGGATGACCTATGATCCTTTTGATTTTATGAACATACCCACTGTTATTTCTATGGAAAGTAGGTAGTTAGACATAATGACTTTTAACACATTAAATAAAACACTTTATGCGCGTGGGTGATCGACCGCTTAATTGATCTTTCTTAATTTAATAACAAGTCTTTTTATTTGGAGGTCATATTATAATCGCATGATATTTTTGTTAAATATCATCATGGAATGTGACAAATGGGGCGTGAGATGTTATATAATAATTATATTTTGGTCTTAAATTCCAGTTTTTAATAAATAGCTCTAAATAGAAGTCAATTAAGGCTTCTGAATTTAGTAAAATATTAAATTATATAATAATATATACAAGTTCTATTAGTAGACGTTTTTAAAAGAATATTTTTATCGGTACTCACATATTTTGTCAGCTGTATGTATTTCAGAGTCAGCTGTACATAACTAAGTACGTGTATGTACTAGTCAGTAAGAGCACAACGTTTTAAATAAATGCAGTTAAAAGTATTTTTGGAACAAAATGCAATTTCTTAAAGATAAAAATAAATTAGTTTATTTACAAATGCAATATAAAACATATTAATCTATTTTAACGAGACAATGTTTACCTACATAGGTAGGTACTTGATAGTGGGATATTGAGAAATTTAGCACGGTTAAATAGGAATTACGGTTAATTAGACTTTAATTAGGAATATAGAATTGAAAAACATTTTTTTTATAATACATACTACAAAAAGTCACGACATGACAAATCGTTCGAATTACAGACTGCATGATATATGTATATGTATAAATGGTCACTTAAGCCATTTATTTGTTGTGGTGGGTAAAGTACTATGTGTTATACTGGCTATGACCTGGACCTCCAAGCAGGACTAAGAACGAGGTGGATTTTAATAAGTAAGAGTCCGATACTCTCTCTTTCGCCCCACCTAGGGCGGGAGAAGTGGAAAAAGAGCCTATACATTTATATACTAGTTACCAACAAGCGTATTAATTACGCTATTGTTAGCGGCATATAATTATTAATTTATCGTATCGATAATTACCACAAACTGTTAATAATGCCGCTAAGTACACGCTAACTCTTATTCATAAATTATGATTAAAGAATTCCTTTTCTAATCACCGTGACTGCTTCGTTCGTATAGTGATTGTAAGTGTGATTGCTGAAGTCCCAGGTTCAATCTCCAAGACGAGTAATGTTGTATGATATAATATTTTGTTTGTTGTATAAATCTGCCTTCATAGACATCTTTATTTGCTCCATGAGTGACGTGATGTGTTATTTATTACCACATACACTAGGAATAAACTTGTTCTGCCTAAAAAGCTACAAATCTAAGTTGATACAGATACCAAAACTTAATAAAGCAAATTGATACCGAGATTTACCAATATATTTTGCTTACCTACAAAAATTGCGTTCTGTTCATAGCACAAATATTATTGTGCATTCAATCTGCCCCTATGAAGCACGCCTCAATCTTGCTGAATAGGCTTATTGTGCCCGCAGGAACATTTTATCTTAGATCTCTCGACGTATAGTCGAAAGCAAAATGCTTTTTCTCAACTAAATATTAAATTCTTAACTAACAGTAAAAGTATAAAAAATAAGTTACGAAGAAAGCTATTGGTTGTCGTTAAAAAGAAAGAATTTAAAATGTATTCAAAAGATTTAACCTCTAGACTAACTTCATGTTGAATCCCAATAAAAAATAAACAAAGCCAGTGCCTATCATGAGTCGAGTGAGGTCAGTCGAAGCGCCCTGGACGACCTTGTTCTGCACCAATGAATGGCGATTCATCATAACTCTTGCAGCTTTTGTTGGCGACTGTACTGACTGGCATCATTTAGCAAACTTATCAAGGGATCAGCCGTCAGTCCGCCGACATACCGTCTTGGAAATCGTGGTAACTCGAGATTAATGCAGTACTATGTAAATGCACGTGTTTATCCTACAATCTACCCAGAACAGGCGATCTTGTTCGAAGATTATCTTAATGTAGAATCATGTGTATCGTGGTATTACTCTTATAATGATGATCTAATGATAATGGATGAGAACACGAGTCATTCACAATCGACAGTTTTCTATAATGAAGTATTTTAAGTTACCAATAAATAAGTTCTATAAACCTCTGACTTTAACTTAAAATAAGCATGATGATGTTGTTGCCCTTTGCGAATATTACTATTAAGTAGTCGTGAACTCGTGACTGCGTAGGATTACTCCATGGAAGCTCTCATTGTATCATCAACGGTTCATTCAAATATTTGCAAAATTATGCAGCGGTAGTGTGGCGCATGAAGTGCATCGCCCACGACCGCAGTAGCCTAGTTTACGCTTACAATTTGCGCGGGATGACAATCAGATTAGATTGGAAATGTGTTAATGTTCTTTGTTTGCTCCCCTGATATACATAACAATTGATACCGTTCTATTTATTCAGTGTACTTACTTTTGCATTTTTTTTTCTGTTACCTACCGGTGTCGTCTACGAAAATAAAGCACGTATGTAAATTTTAAATGGGGAAATTGCATCAGTGCCAGTAAACAGAGATAGATGCATGTGATGAGAATAATTTTATTGTAATGCTAACTTTCTTTTCTAAAACAAAACGTGCCTGTTATTTTCCGATGTGATAAGCAGAGATGAACCTGTAGAACATCCACCATAGTATAGTACACATGAGTACACAACTTAAACTTACATAATACCCAAAGTACTTACTTTTATTTTAAAAATGTTATCTAGGACTACATAACTATTAAGTTTATAGCAGTGGTTACAGTACCGATAGCTAGGTAATACAACGTGCCATGGCTAACTTTTATTAAAGCCAAGGACGTAGTTCACTGTTTCAAGTGTTACACTCAACTATAACGCTAATCTTATGTAGGTTATATTTTTATTACAAATACCACGACAGTTTCTCTTTAGACTTGATTTTATACAATAGTAGACCAATAAAGGTCTTTTATAATGAAACGTTTCAATTTCTTTTTCATGTCTCGAACTTGCAAGATAGTCGGTAGCTTTGAATAAAAAAGCAAAAATAAATACGTAAATATACGTTGTATTATGCAAATGAGGACGGATAAGTGTATGTACTTATGTAGATATTAATTGTATACACATGTATACGTATGTCTTATTTCACGATACAACATTATGATAATAAAATTGAGCCATGATAAGATCACATCATTAAAAAAATGGCTTAATGAAGTTCCTCAATATGAACTCTTAGTATAATACTCCAGAATGATATTATACTGTAATATTATAGATCTTAGTGTGCCGATATCTTATTAGATATCGGCATTTACTACAAAAACTACATAAGATTTTTACTACAAAAACTCACAAAAATATACGCAAGAAAAATGTGATCAGCTTAAACATGCAACACGTCCTAATATTTTAACGAAATACAACTAAGGATGAGAAAGTTCAAACAATTATGGAGGTGAACCCGAACTGAGACAATTAGGCATAGCATTAAAATATTTAAAGCACTCCAACACGTTGTGCTTACGTCGCCAGTAATGTTAAGGCAGACGTAATTAGTCAAAGTCCTTTGTTCGGCGATGTTCTCAAAGTAAGTACGATTATGAAGTACTCGACAGCTGACCCGGTTCAGTAAAATGTCTCATTAAGCCAATGAGCTTAATTACTAGCCCAACGCTTCCGCAGTTCCTTAGAGCCCACTCTCAAATTCCCTCTTGAGGAAATCGAAATTTCGAAGAAACGTGTGAAGTTATTTTGCCAATTCAGGACACGATTCGGCGCGAAGCATGATTGTCATACTTAAAGCGTAATTTTTGATACAGGAAAAATATATTATTTTCTTACTTTCAACTCGATGACGCAATGAGAGGATATCGATATCAAATCACCAATACGAATTAAATAATTTAGGTACACTAAAACATACCACTTTGTTGTGATTAACTAGAAAAAAGCCATTTACCTGTGAAACTCACAATCAATATAAAAATCATTGAACTAAAAGAAATATTCATGAGAGACAAAACAGAGAAGAATACTAATCCTCCATCGGGCGGGAAAGTGGATCGTAAAGCCTTGGGTATGGCCAAGTGGTAGAAATCTGAATAGATATATGCGCACTGATTGTGCGAGTCGGAACTTCGAGAGGATCCAAGATATGACTATCAGTTTTGTCCCGTTTTATTAGTCAACAACTGGAAATCATAACTACCAAGCCCTTGTATTACATGTGTTATTATAAATTACACATGTTTTGTATGTCTCTTGAAGACTTGTATTTAAGCAACTGGTAATAGTTACAAGTACTTACAATAAACAAAAACACCCTGTTTGTGTTTACTTACGGTGAACAAAGGATATATTATATTTGTATTGTTTTGTTATATTAGGTACAATACAAAATGTTTTAAGTGTGTCCGTCACGGAGGTTCACGTGCGTAGACTATATTGTTAAAATGAAAAATGTTAACACAACCTTTTCATGTACAACTATGGGCAATAATAAACGAAGTGACCCAGTTTGCCAGAATAGCAAACACAGGTTGGCTTTATAGGCAGTATTACTCATTCTTACTAACAAATTTTATCAGGATATTTTAACTTTTACGATTTACAACGACACGAACGCAGCAACTAGGAATTCTTTTCAGAGTAATTTGTTTGTTGATGATATGACTTTCATAAGGTAAATATGAGCTATAATTCGCTCGTATAGCAAATGACAGTGTAAAATATCCTCTGCATATTTCTCACGAGTGATTGATGACTCAGCATTGTCTTTTGATACTGTCTTTGTTCAAGGTAGGATTGTTGTAGTTGCATCGCAAATACGAGTGTATTAATCTAATTTATAATCTGACAGCAAGTTTGGCCCTGTTACTGAAGTTGTCGTAGGTCATCAGATGTACTTATGCTTTAAATGCCAACCACTTTTTCTTCGGCGAGATTAACTTCAAATTTAGGGTATTCGGCGCTTTTGATTCATGTTCCAAATTGTCAAGGTTCACATAATTAAATGGTATATCACTCAAAATTGCCCAATTTTCAAGTTTCATAAAATTAAAGGCTTGGTAATTATTTTTAGAGGCCAATTTAAAAACTGGTATTAATAAACTTGATTTGTTAAACGTACAAATCAATCCTCGGAATGCATCTGTATTGAACGTAGAAATCATTGTACTATTTATAAGTTTACGCGTCGTTGACCGAACGCGGTTAAAATGGCTGAATGTAAACAAACTCTTACATGCGTTGCACATTAATACGTCACGAAAGTTTACCTCTTTATCTGATTGAACATCTGCAGCATGTAGGTCTCACTGTTTACTTTTATTTTCGAGATCCAGACTCGCCCGTGTATGCATTTGTTCTGTCTGTTGGTACCTTTTGTTTCCACAACGATTCCATTAAAATTTTTCACATCACGCAATGCGTCTTTGTTCTTATCGTACGTGTTCTGTTTTTACTTCGCACTACATCGTAACTAGTGAATGTGAAAGTTCATAAAATTGTAATTGAGACAAGCCGATCAAATTAATCTTCATTTCGTGGATGTTACGTTGCGAGTTTTTCTTTCATACGTAGGTTCTTAAGTAAACTGAATAAATATGTTTGAAGTTAGCGTTCTGTTCAGTGAATAGATTTAATTGTCTTATAATTGGATAATATAATTTTATCTTTTTGCAAGGTTTTTGTCACTAATGAACATGCAGCACGTGAATGAGTCAAACTTGTTAAATTAATGTTTTATGTTTACAAACGGCTGGTGTAGGTCACGTAATTCGGTAATGTCGTAAATTCAGTTTTAACCTAATAAGAGGAACATTTGGCACATTCGAACATTTGTTCTATCGACTACGAAGCCAGTGCCTGGAATCAAAAGCGTGGTGCTCTGAAGTTGTGTCGTGAATTACACATATCCACAATTTAACATAGTAACAGACAATAATAAACCTATAATGGAAAAGTTGCGGTCTCACAGATTTTAGACATTACCGAGGGCACTAATAGTCGAGGTGTTACAAAATATTATCTCAGGAGGAGTTATTACGAGAAAATTGCAAGTGGAGCGTGGGTAACCCAACGCCGGCAGTTGCAACTCACGACGTGTCGCGCGACGCGCTCAAATCATGTTTTTGTTCGTATATTTTGTAATAAATCATTTTCCTATGGATAGCATGCAATATGAACGCCATGACAGCAATTGGAACAATGAATTTCTTGCCTAATTTTGCAATAACCACAGGCATAATGTATAGTAATCTTAAAAATTCTCCTGATTAAGTTAATTTACAACCGCAATTCATATGTCATACTGAGTACTCGTAAAGTTGCTTCTAAGTAATTCTAACAAGCCTTTTGTCACAAAATTTACTATTCTTTGTTCAACTTTATTATTGCTAATAAAATAATAGATTCAATTGTTTCATGTTTGCGTTAAAAATATCTTACAAACTGTAATTACCTTGTCATATCAAATTGTAAAGTGTAATTAATAACATATAAGAGTTTTTATATGGACATAAATGTAATTAAATACATTTTAACGAGATGTTTTATTTAAAGTTATTTTATTTATTGTGTTTATTAATTTATAAAGTACGATAACGAGAAATATAGAGAAGCTACTGAAGTAATCTATTTAGGTTTATGAGTGGTTACTAAGGTGAGTTTGTTAAGTAAATTAAGTTAAACTCAAGTAATGATAGTTATAATTATAATATGCGCCTCCATAATGCAGTATTTAATAGGTCGTATATTAATCCACATTACATTCAACCTATTTAATATTAGTACCAAACTTATAGGGATAATTATATCACCGAGTAACGGAAAAAGTGTATTAAATTAAAATCAGGGAAAATTTTAGAACAATACATTATTTAATTACTAAGTCTACAATTATAATTGCAGTAACTATTATAAAGTTGCTCCTACAATTGAAATATTAACTGCCGATTTTAATAACTGATTTTACGTAATACAAAATTGCATTTGATTGCACAAATTTCGATGATACAGCAGCATTTGACACACGACAATTACGTTGAGCAGATATAGGGGTATGGTAGTAAAATAAAAAAAAGCCAATGATTAATATACCTACACATACCCCTTTTTTAAGGGGACATAGCAAAATCATCTAATGACTTTTCTCGCCACGGCAAGGCGAGGGGAAAGTGTCAGAGTCTTACTAACTAAAAACCACCCCGTTCCTACTCCTGGTTTTCGGGCCGGAGCCCAGGTAAACCCGCTAGGTAGTCCGCAGCTTCGGATACTAACTACGGAACCCTAAAAAGGCATTTTTACTACAGCTTTTTTCTCTCGTTAAGTAAAATTTCGTTTATTTCCTTAAGAATATCAACAAACTGACTCTCATTACGACATTTGGGGTCACGACTAGTCATTTGTTTACATTACATTATCGCTGTTTATTTACTCATATTTAACGAGTAACATGATATATTATGTAGATAGGTACATACATTGTGATACAGTTATGTAAATTATGTAAGGAATATTTTTTTTAGGTGATAACTTATACTTACTGCTGAACTCAGAAACATTTAATGATAACTTAAACTATTCCTTTGTAAAGATTTTGTATCGAACACTAGCTTTTGCCCGCGACTTCGTCCGCGTGGTTGTGTTAGTGGTTGGTGGTCAAAATTAAAACAACTTCTACCCTTTTTATTCGCTATAAAAAGTAGCCTATGTTAGAGCTTTAAAAATGACGAATTTCCATATGACCATTCATCCCCTAT
This sequence comes from Spodoptera frugiperda, assembly GCF_023101765.2. Lineage (NCBI taxonomy): Eukaryota > Metazoa > Arthropoda > Insecta > Lepidoptera > Noctuidae > Spodoptera > Spodoptera frugiperda. Next base: position 8,761,294 of record NC_064213.1, on the reverse strand, counting down.
TTTTACCCACTCTCCCCTATTTTTTTGCAATAAATAGTAGCCTATGTTGTTCTTCAGGGCCTATTCTATCTTTGTACCAAATTTCATCAAAATGTTCGGTTTACTGGTTTAGGCGTAACGGCGTAAGCGTAACAGACAGGTAGGGCCGTCTCGTAATATTTTAATTTCACCACAACTTCTAAACCAAACGTCCAATTTTAATCATTCAAAGACAAAATATTATCAACATAAACTGTACTTATTGATGAAATAATTTATTTTGATAAGGATTAATAGCATGAGTAAAATAAACGCGTTTAAATGTAGTCCAAAAAAAATTCAAGATTTTTAAATAAAAATTTTGTTGTTGTGCCTCACTTGACATAGATAGGTATAGTGTGTCGCGGACTTTTTTGTAGATATTTATAAGATCTACAATTAATTATAACATTTTATGGTTCTATCTTTTGTAGTTTAATCAGCGTACGCAAAATAAGTAACTTATTTGGTTGATTTTTTTCAGTTTGTGTCCGAAAAATACAAATATCTTACGGAACCCTATTTTTTCCAAAATAAAATATAGCCTATGTTACTCGTGGATAATGTAGCTTTCGAATGGTGAAAGAATTTTTAAAATCGGTCCAGTAGTTTTTGAGCCTATTCATTACAACCAAACAAACAAACAAACAAACAAACAAAGTTTTCCTCTTTATAATATTAGTGTAGATAATTGCTAAGGACTGGATTAAGTAAGCATTAAATGACTCTGAATACGGTGGTTAGGTACTTCTAAGTAAGTTAATAAGTGGTTTAGATATTAGACAATTTGATGAAGTAGTGAATCAGAGAAATGATTATTGGAATTTTCTTGTGAAATTTTCTGGTTAGTATAATTATTATAAGTAGAATATTAATAAGTTAGTTTTTGTAAGTGCAGTTCACTATTCATTTGATTTAAGTTTTTAAAAAGTTCCTGAACACATCCTTGTTTTACTTAAATTGTTTTTACTTTAGACATGTTGGAGAATTATCAACGTAAAGATATGGTGGAAAACAACAGAAATACATTAAATATATCACTAACCGTCATACTCAGAGTGATATAATGGTTACTTAACCGAGTCTTTAACAATTGTTTTCGATACAAAAACGTTACTAAGGAATAGTTTAAGTAATCATTAAATGTCTATGAGTGCGACAGTAAGTATAGTGTAGTAGTTGTAGTAGGTACCCATTTTTAAATTTCGAATAAAGATCATGGCTTTCATGGAAACATTCAGATGTTCAGAATTAAGACTGCAGTAATAAGTACCTATTTTAAAATATTATCTTTGGAGGTACTTTTAAATAAATGTTTACTAAATATTGTAAGTTAACAATAAAAATGAGATGAAATACTATAGTTTCTTTATCGGCTTCGTGAATTCTTATCACAATTTGAGTTCAAACTAAGCGGGTGTCGGCAAATTGTTATAAAGTTTTGTTATTTTTTAAATATATTTCTCCAAACAAAAACGACGGTGAGATATGAAACGAGTTTTAAACAATAACATAATAGCAAGAGTTACAAAATATTTACCTATTACAATAAAATAAGTATCGAATGTCTAATTACTCACATTTGGTGCATAAAACTTTCGTGGTGCGAAAAATTTTCAGGAAAGCGTTCGTAGGCTATCACCCGCGAAAATGAGAAAAACTAAAATTACTAACTTTTACAAGAAAAAACTTAATCGTAAATGATAGCTAAAACACAAGAACAAAATAAAATCAAACAATTTTTTTTCTATTCATCTGTCAAAATATTTCGCGCGATGTTTTTCTTTTCGAAAATTTGAAATTCGAACACAAGCGCGTTCTCCGCACGACGCGTGTCTGCGGACTGGCTGGATGTAAAAATCCGTTGTCACATATTATCGGAACGCACCGGCATAAACCAACCGAATCGGAATAAACACAATTAATTACTCGCAGCGTTGTCGGAGTGGGACCATTTCGCGTGGTCGGTTGTACGCTATTTCACTTTCTAGCTTAGCGTTTAGCGTAAATGCAGTCCCAGGCTGAGCAATAAAAACAAAGCGGTGTCGCCTGATTATGTCAGTAAAACATGATAATGATAAAATGCGATTAGGTTATGTGTCATATACCTTTAAAAGTAAATTCAGGATTTGTACCTATTTTTTTTTTTTATGAAGTGATAAGCCAGTCAATGGCCCCTAGCTTTTTTGGGTAGAAAGCTTAGTGTGTGAAGAGGAGTGTGGTATTGGAACCCCAATGGTGCAACGCCTATTACGGCACATCCCTAGGTATTCGTGCGTCTCCCATGAGCTTCGAAATTGTACTTTGGAATTACTTAATTGTTCCCTTATGCCTGCCATTCTTTTTCTAATCAATCCATGTATAGAATCAGGCGGTCCCTTGTATGTCTACATAGGTAAGTATTGTATAATGTTGTTTTTATTGTAAACGAGTAGTCATTCCTGAGTTAAACTTAATTAGCTTTAAAATTTAACTAACTGGGTACTAGGTAATACCACAGAATACTATATACTACCTTCTAACTCAATTGTGGCTATCAATGGCGTTCGAATAAATTTTTCAAGTTGACCTAAAGCAATAGTGAAGTCTTGTGGATGTGTGAAAATCTCAACAAGACTAAAATTTTGCAGTCCTAAAATTATACCTACACTTCTGCAAACCTTAGACCGTCAGAGGATCTCAGAAGAAATAATCAGGTTCATTCACACAGATATTTGCTCGATTACCTAAACCAATCAGTCTTATCAATTTGTCATGACATAAAACACTGACTCATGTTTGGCCAACTTGATAATAGATGCTGTGTTTTCCCACTTAAATTATCAAAATAATAAATAAAGTGTCTTAGATAAGAAAGCTTAATCATTAAAGAATTGGGTACGTTTTCATTAAATTTTGCTTTGGCCTTTATTAATTAAAATTGTTAGCAATTTAGGTATTTTAAAGCCCTGTAACGATTTACTTTCGAGTCTCGGTTAACCCGCTAGGCAGTCCGCAGCTCAGGAGGTGGGATGGCTAATATCCAGATTATCTATTAATGGTAATTATTATAAAAACCACTAACTACCAAATTGCCTCTCTAAAGTGAAAATAGGATTTTTTTCTGGTTAATCGGGTCATCAATGTATATTAGCTGTTTGATGAGCACAAAAATTCCTGAAAAACTATTCAATTGGATACTTATTTTTTATGTTTGTAATTATGTTGATACTGGCTTAGTTGGATACAGGAGTTGCGGCAGTTTTGAGATATTTTGGTGGGCCAAAATATTGATTTGTTTCTTTGTAAAATGCAGAATAGAACCCAACCCAGGCCGGGACAGGCAACTAGTTGTACCTACACCACAAAACCTAAAAACACAGACATACCTACAACACTAGAAAGACTCATCCGCCCCCTATCAAGACAATTTGATAAGATTCCAAACAATATGTCAAAATATTAGAGATGTTTACATGACTCATTTGAGATGACATGAGACGTCAAATATCATGAGCTGACCAATTCATGCACTTGAAAAGGTTTCCACTGATATCTGAAATGTGCGATTTTTTTAGGGACCTAAAAAGCGACGTACTTATCATATTTTTTGTATAGTATAGTATATACATATAGATACTGAAAAAAAAAACGTAGGTAACATTACGTCATTAATTGTTATTTCCAAATTTCTTACTAGGTTGATGGCAATGAATTAATAATATTGAGATAAAATGGAATTCGTATTATAAATGTCGAAAAAAATGTGTCAGATGAAGAATCTTAGCAAGGAACTCGTTGAAAAAACTGAAACTTGAGTATGCCCATTTTTAATTATAAAACTTCATAAAGTTTCGTATGAGTTTGTAAGTGTAAGACTTACACTAGAAGATAGAGGTTAAATATAGGTACTTTCTTTAATCACTATTACACGTAAGATTAATTTTCACTGACCACTCATCACTCATAGCAACGTACCCTACCATAATTTAGATCAACGCCCCAAAACAGAATTATCATGTAATTCACATAATAAATAAATTCAGTCATAATATATCAAAGAAGATGCGAACTAGCGGAACCCATTTGGTATTTTGTCGGGACAATAAGGAGTTGGGCTGGGCTGACCTCCGGCCACGACCTTGCCTCAGATCCGACCTAGTTGACTGTCACAAGTCAACCCAATTATGACACTGACTATCAGGTTACGCTTTATGTACTACAAGGTACATTGAACCATGTGGATAAAAGAATTATGAGGTGTGGGAACTATGGATCTCGAATAGTAGACGGTTTTATGGTTTTAAGCACCTTTACAAGCTATATTTAGATACATTGTATGTGTATTCAATATACATAGATCTATTCAATAGGTGCATTTGATTTCGGAAACTATCATCATCGTGCTGATAACTTACTAAATGTAGGATAGAGGACTAAATATGGACGGAGGCCCAATTACCCCCATTCCCAATTCCCCAACAATCCTTAAATTCCTAACTCCCAAAAGGCCGGCAACGCACTTGTAACGCTTTTGGTGTTTCAAGTGTCCCTGGACGACGGCGATTGCTTATCATCAGGTGATCCGTCTGCTCGTTTACCGGCTTATTTGAATCTGAATTGGAATTAGAGCATTGATTGCAACTCTAAAATTAAATGCAATCTTCATTTTCGGTGTCATCGGAGACAGTAAATTAGAATTTGTTTAGTGTTACTAATTACTGTTTACTAAGACACTGTAACATGAAATCGTAGTTTATATAATAGTTGTTTAACAACGACCTCATCGGATTAGTGTTGCTTTGATGCAACGCTGTGTACGCGACAGTTAAATCAATTAGGTATTTTGATAAATATTTGGAGGAAAAATGTTTCATGCAGCCATATCATATTTATTTATAGAAAAACATACGTTTCAAGCATTATTTCATTTAAAGCTGTGTTATAAAGAATGTCATTATCGATTTTGTTACGGAGTGTCATAATAAAATAAAAACACAAACAAAATATTGTGTTTTCATATAAAATTTTGTGCTTTTATGTTTTCGACCCGCCATTATACCTACAGCTTATTTTTGTAATAATTAAAATTTTCAACACTTTATGCATCATTGAGGGTTTTCGCGCTTAATTGATGTTTTTATTGTTTTGTTTATAAATACTTGAACTGCATTTCTCCTACGGTTTCACTCGCGTATTTAAGAGCTGTAACTTACCTATATCGAAAAGATTTTTAACCCATCATAATTCGAACTCATTGGATTAAGAGAGTTTTTATTTTATAAAACTTTGCCTCACTTTAGGATTGTCTCCTGTGTCGTGGGTGCGTTTAAAAACATACAAGTTCACATACACATGACACCCAGACTCTAAACAACAATTTGTGTATTACACAAAGAATGTTTCCGTGCAGGAATCGAATCCCACCACGCTGCGCAAAAGCCGGTTATGCAGCCAATCCAGACTCATTGGATAAAGATTGTTCTTTATATTAGTTAAACGGACATTCCTTAAAAAATAAGATCATTTAGAGAGTACAGTTTGAGATTGATGATTAATTTCGTCCGTAAAAGTAAGAAGAAAATATGCAGACAAACAAAATCTTCAACTGAGAACAATATACAGATGTAATATTAAATTCTCGGGGTGAACGTACATATTTGTCCGTGCGTTATCCTTCATTATGTTGTTAGGAACATATTTAAATAATTGAGCCATTTCTGTCGAGTTCAACACACCGCGAGATGATATTTTAATTGTCTGAGAGCCCATCATCCTTTTTCTGTTAATTTGAAAGTACACCTACATATTAAAAAATATATGTAATTTGTCGGAATTGTTTTATTTTAGTTTAGATAGGGTCTTTTAATACGATGACTAACTGACTATTGGTGCATTCAATGTCACGTAACAATAATTATGCAACAGTAATGCATCTACGTATTATTTTTATTTTTAATAAAACACTTATTTTGTTTTATTCCTGAACTCGGATTATTGAATGAATATTATTATTGGGCAATAACATAACATATGTTCGCATCTGGACAAACCTCAACCCATTTTAAAACTTGCTTAAATCATAATTCGATATTTTAGAAGCGTAAAAGAGATGTCCCAAAAATCTAAAGTAGGTAATTGTTATCCAAAGAAGTGACAGCATGTGTTCCGTGAATGAAAGAATAAAACTTAACGGTTTCCTCCCATAACCCGAGTATTGACAGCGTTACGATTCGCGAACCGACGTATAAAAGTTTATGAGACAATACAGACGATGTCGGGGAACGATTTCTGCGAATAGATCGATTCTTATAATTTTATTACCTACTTATAATCGTTTGTGAAAATATTCGGTGCAGTCAAAGAAGCTAGTCATAGTTTATAGAAGATAAAATTGTTTGACTTTTGCAGGTGACTTTGAAATCTAAATACATTTGTACATACCTAAATAAATACATGTTTCGTCTTTCTTAGTAGGTATAGGTTTCCTCCAAGGAAACTTCTTAACAGTTTCAGCGTTTTACGTCCAGTAATTTTGACTGTGGGTTGCCAGTAAGTTCAATAATGATAGTTTTATGATTTTTTTATATAAGACAACACTAGAAAATACAGCTTTTAATACCATGGATGGATAAACGAACAAACATACTTAGACATAATATTAGTTCGAATGGATTGATAAAAATAAAAATGTTCGTACATGAGCCTTGGCAATTTACTGCACTTTATCGTAAACCATCAATAAGTATTATAGTTACACTTGATTTTTATCTAAAACTTTTATTACTTACATTACATCTATACTTGTCCATCAATTACTTTCTTCGATGCTATCAATCACAAGATTGGAAGGTGACTACAGCCTATTATTTTCCAAAGGGTAGAGGAGAACACAATGCCCCTAATTTTTCTCTAGTTATTTTATTATAATCCAACGTTTAAAAACGAATAGCAGATGCTTCTGATTGCTACTGTGAACTAATTACTGAGAATTCAGAGTTCAAATACTTCGGAAGTCCATCCACAAGGTTCATCATCATCATCATCAGCCGAGACACGTCCACTGCTAAACAAAGGCCCTGAGTCCTCCAAAGGGTTGATCTGCGAAATGTGAAGCCATCAGAAGAAGGTAAAGATCGCTGGTAGCCTGAATCTGCTGGTTGAACATAGTACCGGTAGTATGGTGCGCTTGCGATCAGCCGATCTGGAAATTAACATACAGCAGATGACTTCTGCGGCTGTACTGATCATGATAATGAAAGACACGGTATTAGATAATTTTGGCTTGATTAAAATTAAAACTTACTCTTGTAACAAATATTTAGTAAGTACCTGCATTGATGCAAGATAATACCAGAGAACACAGTCATATTAACATTTAACTAAGTAGCAAGTTAAGAAAGCAACTTTGAGTGAATTAGGTGGCACCTACCATTTAGCTATTGGCTATGTTAATATTTGTGTAATACGAGTATGTCATACGTACATAATATGTCATTAAAATGAAAATTGATTACAAAATAAATTCAGTGATATATCTGCATACTAACAAATGTTAACTACATTGAAATGACCGTGTCTTTGAATGATTTATTTACATTTACACACTAGATTTCCGCCTGCAGCTTCACCTGAGTGCTTCTATCATAGTTTGTGTGGGAAATAAAATAAAAACTAGCGATTCTCGCCACCAAACTGAAAAGTTTGGCGAGCACAAATGTAATATGAAAACTGAATTGTAAGTTGTTAAAAATACATAGGTACCTTTTCTATGCATTACCTTATATTTACAAAGCAGGTAGGTTATTACAGAAATCGACTAAGTTGGTACCTCACACGTACGTATACTGTATAAGGAGATCCCCCTACCATCTCGAGTAAATAATATGTAAGTGAGTACTACATTAGTGCAAGAATCGAGTTCATTATTGAAACAAAGTGTTGACAAACAAACTGAAAATAAAGCACTAATTACTGAGTTACTATAGCTTTGACTACAATCAAACAAAAACTCACTTTTATGTGTATGGAATGAATTTTCCTGCGTGTTTGCGTAATAAGTTGGTAATATTTTAGATTTTATATTGATAATATGCGTTTTGTAACTAGTAACGCTGCGCCGGTCTCCCATTGTGGTTTTTAGAGACAATGGAATGTCAAATAGCTCATCAATAGACTTTAAACTTTTCATTCAGATGTCATGTAGTGTACCAACCAAGACCATTTTTTCAGGAGATAAATACTTTTCGGGTGATATTAATAGTAACTTAATTTACGTAAAAGTTTTTTTTTTTTGTTATTTACGTAACTGAGCTAAACCTATACGTGAATGATGCCATAATCCGTCTTATTGTCAATGAAACATAATCTTGTATGGAAGTTAGTCATAGTGCCATCTCTTTATCTCAGTTAGGTAATCAAATCTACCGACAGATTACTTTTTGAGTCTGGCCGTTAGTCATTCAAATATAGATTATGAAAAAAGATAAGATAGGTACACTATTTCCTTTCGATATCTTAAATCCCAACTTTTTACAAAAGAGGAAATTCATGTTCCGTAAATCCATTTCCCGATTGAAAATTAACTTAGTGACGTCAGTACCTATCTAATGTGAAATTGTACCTATATTTTGTACGATATTTTGATAAAAATAAATGTACTATTTTTGCTATTTTGAAAGTAATACCTGCTGTGATTTTGATCTGATCGTGTTATGTCCGGTCAGTAAATGCACTTACCTAATATAAAAGATATTTAAGTAATAGTTTTCCTTGTACAATACAATATATAGGTATTAATGTAGGTACCAGAGTACCAGACTATGTTCTTTGATAGGTCGACGTTGGGCCGCTATCTCGCCTGGTGGTAAGTGATGATGCGGCCTACGACGGAGCACGTCTGCCCATAAGCAACCTATTCACTCGGGCCTTGAAGACACCCAAGTTATACCCATCAGGAAACTGATTCCGACAATGAATTCCATTTTTAAGTTGATCCATTTCGAATTTTAACGGTTATCTTCATGATTTTCATATTTTTCAGAAAAAAAATTAATGTATGTTTAAGTACGTAATACTTCAGAACAGCAATATTTTGCTAAGATAGGTTAGTACCTAGGTTACAAAATATACTTAAATGAGGCTGAAACATTCTGAAGATTAACTTGCAACATAGAAGTTATATCGAGGGGTAACGGGCTATTTGGTTTAAGCGACATTTTTGCAACTTTACAGGAGAGCCTTTTAAAGTTTGAAATTTCGAAATAAAATTCATAACAAAAAAACTTCTGCAGTTATTTAAACGGGGTAAACTGCATTGAAATTGAATTAAAAATATCTAGTTGTTGATGCTAATACCAAATAAAGCGGACCTTTATTTACAAAGATAAATGTCGCTTAATACAACGTGCCCTTTTTTAGAGACAGGAAAAACGATTTAAGTGACTTCATAACTACAACTGGCTACAGGGGAAAAAGTTAAGCGACAACGCATTCTATTTACGGAGTAAGCCAAAAGGTATGAAGTAACGAAACCCAAAATTAGTAGAAGCAAGCTATTTATCTTAACTACCCATTTAGATTCAAATGACTGTCAGGCTAAATTACTTATGTGACATATAACATTGAAATTGTAACGTTTAATGTTTATGGTTTAATACATCTAAGACTATCAATGGCTGATAAAACAACCAGGATATTTTGCAATCACCGAAAATTTCAGGTGCTTACATTGAATAAATGAATAAATAAACACACAACATAAATAATCAATCAAAGTATTTATTTAGAGTAATTATTATTACAACAGTCTCACTAGGAACATCAATTATACTAATTTACTTTTCAGTCTTAATCAGCAAAATTAGGTACATTAGTATTTTGTATGATAATTAAGTAAAATCAGCCTCAATGTAGGAACATCAACTATAATTATTTATTAGCTATTCATTCAGTAGGTACTTGAGATCAGTTTTCATAAAACTTTCTAAAAGTATAATTTTGTTAATCTTAATCAACAATTGTAAAATAAAAATATAAAATCAACAAAGAAAACTTAATTATAAAACACAGCTGATGCCGATAATAGTCATAAGTAATTAAAAGTAACGTAGGTATTTAGTTATCATTTTCTTCGACTATGTCCTCTATATCAGTATCTAGTAAAACTTCTTTGGTATTACTTTGTTGGAGATTTAAATATTCTTTATGAAATATCTTGGGTATAACCCCAGCCTTCTGAAGAACTATCGACCCATTTCGCTTCTAAGCCACGTCTATAAGCTGTTCTCAAGAGTGATCACGAACCGTCTTGCGCGAAGACTCGACGAATTCCAACCACCGGAGCAGGCTGGATTTCGGAGCGGATACGGCACCATAGACCACATCCACACAGTGCGGCAGATTATACAGAAAACCGATGAGTATAATCAGCCCCTGTACCTAGCATTTGTGGACTATGAGAAGGCCTTTGACTCAATAGAAATCTGGTCTGTCCTGGAGTCCTTGAAGCGATGCCAGGTTGATTGGCGATACATCCAAGTGATGAGATGTCTTTACGAAGCCGCCACTATGTCCGTCCAAGTACAGAATCAGCAAACACGTCCCATACCATTGCATCGAGGAGTGAGACAAGGGGACGTCATATCCCCGAAACTGTTCACTAATGCAATGGAGGATATGTTCAAGACGCTGCACTGGAAAGGACGTGGCATCAATATCAATGGCGAACACATCTCTCACTTGCGATTCGCAGATGATATCGTCATAATGGCAGAAACGCTGCAGGACCTACAAGGGATGTGAACGACCTGGCTGACTTCCTCTGCACGCATCGGCCTACGGATGAACTTGGAATCTTTAACCAAGGTGAATAGTTACAATGAACATGTTCTATCGGAACCGATTGCGATTCACGGAGCCGTCCGTCGAACCTTGTTCAGAAATAGGTCTAACGACTCTGGCAAACGTTGCAGCATAGGTAGGAACAACTTGGAGGATGAGGTGAATAGGATGAATTCAGTTGGGTTGGGCAGCTTTCGGAAAACTCCGTCGAGTCTTCTCATCGTCAATCCCACAGTGCCTAAAGACGAAAGTCTTTAACCAGTGCGTCCTACCCGTAATGACATACGGTGCCGAAACGTGGACACTTACGGCTAGACTGGTCCACAAACTCAAAGTCGCTCAGCGGGCTATGGAAAGGGCTATGCTCGGTGTCTCTCTCCGGAATCGCATTCGAAACGAAGTGATTCGGCAGAGAACCAAGGTGATCGACATAGCCCACCGGATCAGCAAGCTGAAGTGGCAGTGGGCCGGCCATATTAGCCGCAGGACCGACAACCGTTGGGGTAAGCGAGTCCTGGAGTGGAGACCGCGTCTCGGTAAACGTAGTGTAGGACGCCCCCAGGCGAGGTGGAGTGACGATCTGCGCAGGATGGCTGGCAGGAGCTGGATGCGAGTCGCTAGCGATAGAGCAAAGTGGCGAACAATTGGGGAGGCCTATGTCCAGCAGTGGACTGCTATAGGCTGATGATGATGATGATGATGATGATAACCCCAGTGTCGCACAATTTCTTTAAGTCCATGTATTTGGCTTTGGTTATCGGTAAACTTGAAATATATCTACGATTGATTTTGGTGTGCGCGCGTCACATCTGTCTTCGGCACACTCTGGACTATGACTGAGGCGCCCGCGCACGATAGTTCAGTTGAATGATTACGATTTTTAACACCCGGGCGAAGGAAATAAACATGGTATCATATGTCATGATTGAAATGTACCATATTAAAATTTTGTTATTGAAATACCGACTTGTATTTTTATGAATACAGGCAAAATGTTTCAATATACATCATTAATTTTATAGTCTGTATTAAATGACATGCATTGAAAAAAAGTAGGACTAAAATGGTTTAACGACTAAACAAAATATCTGAACAAAAACGAGTATTTGATTCAAGTAGCACCCGGCGTGGAAAATAGATGCAGCTAAAAGAGTTTAAGCGACGAACCGTATCGTATTTAGGTGACGGACAAATGGTTTAAGCGACATCACACCGTGTGATTAGGGAAGACAAAATGATTCAAGTTACTTCTTAATAAAATTTAGTAACAGGAAAAACGCATTAACTCTTATTCACTTATTTATGAGAGATAGGGTGACTGGTTTATGTCACAGTTATTTGTATGATGGTATAGTTCAAGTACATGATTTAATAAAAAATGCAAAATCCACGTCGTTTAATACACTGCCACTTTGGAAACGACACGAAAATAGTATTGTTTGAAACGCCAAAAAAGTGCTCCGATTTTAATGAAACCGGCATCATTCGACGGAGAAAAATTCGCTGATTCCAAATATGTATATAACTCAATATCACCCAAAATGTCGCTTAAACCAAATAGCCCGTTACCCCTCGATATGTTCATTTATCTTAACGGATAAAGAACCGAAGCAATATTGGCGATCACTAAATTAAAAAAATATCGAAAGTGTTTAGTCACTAGTAAATAAATAATTTTATTATCTACGTCTATTTCGACCCTCTATCATAAGCATCGATGGTTCAGTGGTAGAATGCTCGCCTGCCACGCGGGCGGCCCGGGTTCGATTCCCGGTCGATGCAAGTTTCTTTTTGGTTTTTGTATTCTTTTTTTTTAGTTTGTTATTGACTTTAATTAAATATAAGAAAATCATATTGTTTTTTAAACATTATTTAGGCGGAGTTTAAAATTTAGTTTCGTTCTGTAATTATTTAAATGCGGCTGTATTTCTAGCGGTTAGAGGTGAGACGTGAATAAAAACTAATTAGTATTTTATAATGCTTGATATTTGTATTATTTCGAGATTGAAATGAAAATAAAATAAAATGAATAATTGAAATAAATATACAAAAAAGTTAGGCTGCCGAAACCCGGGATTGAACCGGGGACCTTTAGATCTTCAGTCTAACGCTCTCCCAACTGAGCTATTTCGGCTGATGGTAAAGGAGTTGAAATTATAAATCATGATTATAAGATACTTATTGTGTTTATAAAAGTCATTTGAAAATAATTCGAGCTAGTATTTTAAAGTAAACATTAGTTTTTGTAATTATAACTACATAGGTATTTGATAGAATAAGGAAATAACTTGGTCATCATTCATTGTTACCTTTATCATGTGATTTAAGTACTAACAACGCCATCTATATGTTGTATCTGGTACTAGTAAAACCCGTGGTAAATCTTGTTACATGCTACTTTAGCTACTCGACGCTAGATGGCGCTGACTACGGAGAATTCTTACTACTTATAATTTATATTTATATTTTCCAACAGATCGCGTTGATCGTCATTCAAAAATCTATATATTAATACGTGATGCAAAAACTTTGGACCGCTTTTTACGAAAATTGCGCGGCCGTAGGAGCATAAAATTTGGTACACTTATAGTTTATGTGTAGGAGAAGTGCAGCATGCTAATATTTTTTAAAAATAATGCTTATAAAGTACATTAAATCAATAAATAAAACATTACACACACATGCATAGTATCTGATCGTATTTGATAAAACGTCAAAATCAATAGACATTGTGATGATATTCTGACGTCTCATATGAATAGAGTTTTATAAAAGAGTTTGTTTGAGTTTGAGTTAAATAAAAATTATCCTTGAACGTATGTTAAGTGGTATTGTAAATTAAATCGTATATGGTCGAATTTCGACCACTAGGCGACCACTAGTATAGATAATGTATATCATCCAAAATTAAAAAGTTGTACTTATCTTTATTTTATTAAATTCTATTAGTTAATAAATATTTCACTATCAGCTGTTATTTAATTTACAAAATCAATAATCAATGTTTATTTTTAGTTTGTAAAAATATTCCATCACAAAATTTAAACAAATTCTAACCTTCTTTATATTAACAAAAAATAGCATATATGTACTTGAGTAACATAATGCAACGGATAACCGTTGGTACAATATTCGATTCCAGCCATTTAAAACTAGAGGACTGCCGACTGGACTGTTGTGCAGATTATAGGATAATTGGACACTATGTCGCTTTACAAAGCGGCTTTCAGCGATGATTGCCTAAAAAGTATCAGATTTTCGTACAAACAGCGCTCGTTTGCGACTACAATCCGGATTAGCGACTAATCGCCAGCGATAGTTGGGAGAGCTTCAAATACAATAAAAGTAATGTGCAGTTTTTTAAGATTACCTACCTATTTTCTTTTTAACGTAGTAATTTATTAACAGTACCTGGATAAAAAAGTATGTTTATTTGGAACTAAGAAGTAATTTGTTATACGTTACAGTATTTTGCTTACTTCTGAAAAGTTCATTGATCTTTTTTTAGTACTACTGTATTCATTGTGTGATCGTAATACTTTGCAATTTGCAACAGAATTAATTTACTCAGACGTAAGGCCTTTTCTTAGTCTTGCCTTTGTTTCTTCAATGGATGATACCTAGTAAGTTTTAGTTGTTTGGTCTTGGAGGCTAAGAATGGCATGGATGGCAATCGAGTCTCTAATTTAAAATTGTCGACTATACTGCCTGTGTCTTTCAGATACTTAGTACCTGTAGGTAATAATGATCATCATTGCTTATCACACTTTATACTACCTATCTATCGTCCACACTACAGTTTTTATTATGCTTCCTATCTGTAGCTTGAAAATTTCTAAATGGTCATTCTTATGTTTGTTGAGAAGAAAAACGAGACGTTTCAAGAGAACCAATTTTTATGAAGTAATTTCATCATGTTTATATAAAAGTTACGCAGTAACTTTTTATATACCGGCCTGGTTATGTACCTAATGAATAATTTGAGTTATCAATGCACTAGATAGTAACTGTCAGACAACAATGCGGCGCTGAGTCAGTCCAGTGTTGTGACACATCGTATGGCAATGTTATTGATTACCGCAAATAAAAAGTCAATTACCATCAATACAGAAGCAGTAAACGGTAAAAGGTTCGCTACATTTTTATTGTAATTAAAAATATTTCCAGAACTCGAAATCATTTCCACTACATATTCTTAGTAAATAAATGTTTCGCACAAAGCATAACTAACTAGTGTCAAAGTGTACCAATAATAATAAAATTAATGTTATGGCTTCTGCTGACTCTTACCATAAAACACATAGCCCTAAGTCTCATGAAAAATATAAGAAAGATAAAAAAGAGAAATAATTATTTAAACATTGATTTAAAATAATTATTTTAAATCAATGTTTTTAATAATGACATCCGAAAGAGGTAGACAGAGGTACACATATGTACTACTTACTCATTTCAATGTTATCGATCTTAATATTTACATGAAAAATGTTGTCCTGTCATTATTAGTCTACTGTGTTTCTGAATACTTAAGTATGTACAACTTAATAAGTTGAGCATGTGATGATTCATAGTTTTAGTTTTTTCAACTGATTGATTGAACCCTAAGAATTAACTCTGTCACTCAGTAACATCCGTTGATAAATGATAAATGTATGACAACCTTTTTTCGCAACTTAGTTTCCTTTGGAATATCTATTGTTATAAAAACGAATGTTATATAATATACTAGGTCGAGTTAGTATTTTACAAGAAAATGTTACGCAAAATTTGGTGTTGTCTATTTACGATCACTTTGTTGAAGTATTCAGAGTATTCTGTCCTGGTGTCTCTCTTGATATACGTAGATAGGTGTAGGTACTGGGCCCTTGGGGTCATTTTGTCCCTATCGCAAATTATCTAATTTTTATGTCTGTATTGTTCTTCATTACTATCGAAAATATATTTTTTCTTAATTTTTAACTTTAAACTTCATTTCTTCAAACTCTGTATGAAATTAGTTTCATAGTTCTGTATGAGTAAAAAGTATTGCGCCCAACGTGGGGCTCGAACCCACGACCCTGAGATTAAGAGTCTCATGCTCTACCGACTGAGCTAGCCGGGCATATATACATGTTGACAAAATTAACAGGTGCGTACCAATTGTCGAACATATTATAAATAGCTCAACGTAATTATTTTTTCTGAATTATATTTAACTTCATTGTGTATTGTATTTATATTTGAATTTAATGTATTTCTGACATTGAACTAAATTGAAATACTTACATAGTGAGGTATTTTTACCAATAGTGCAAACTTACCTATTTACAAATAGCTTTTAATAATACTTCACCCATTCTATCGTGTATATTTTATTATTTTATTTACACAATGTGTTATTTAGATAAAATATAATTACTCATACATTATATAAAAAAACAAAACATAATTTCAAATACAGTAGGTATATATTTCTATTTAACAAAAATACATAACAGCAAGTTATTAATTAACACACGTATTGATAACGTAAAGTGTAATATTCATTAGTTGTGCCACAGTTTTGTTAAGATTGTCGAAATAGTTACATCATGGCGCCAGCCACCAATAGCGTCGCGCCACCGTACAGTCACCGGCAATACACCTACAAATAATAATAATAGAAGTTTTTTTTATAAATTCAATGAAAACAATTTGCCAATTAATTCTGACCACGATTTCCTCCATTGTTGAATTTTGAGAATAAATAGTGACTTGGCAAATACCTAGGATCTAGGTATTGTAAGATTTTTTGGCAGACTATAATGCAAAAAGTGCTTTTCTTATTTCGTTGTTTAGATTATTTTTCTAACATAATCTATAACATTATATCAGGTAGGCAGAGGTGCACGCACTTTATGACACGTAATACCACTGTACACGCACAATTTACAATTTGTGTTGTAATGGGCGACAAGCATATTGCCATATACCGGGTACATTTCCAGAATCCGTGTTTTCAACTGACAAATTAGTTAAAAAAAAAAACTAAAAAATAAACCAGCAATGCTTTGCCCGACTCGTAAATCGAACCCGAGACCCCTTGCGGCGCAGTCGGACTTGCGACCGCTCGGCCAACGAGGCAGTCAAAACATTACGCCTATTATCCAACGAAAGCATTGACAGTGTATTGAGTAGGTACAGTGCTGCCATTTTCGTCTATAATTATTTAACTACAGTAGAACGATGACAATCTGGGAATATTGGAATAGAAAACGCCTTTGTACATAACATGTTGGGCACGAGACAAAAATTACATACAATAAAACTGAAAGTGTTTATTTAATGTTGGTAAAATTAAGGACCCAATCATAGGTTGATCATTTCGTAATAAAACTAATAAAAAAATGTACCGGCGTAACTCAATAGTAATTGTAGATTTTAGTGTCCCACAATTGGCCATAGCTCGCAGAGGTCAATTATACTAAACTCACAATACGACAGTTTATAGCACCACAGCGGCAAATTCCTTGCGGCGCATTCAAAGGGTAATAAAAATGAAATGTCATTAAACCTTTGTATGCGATTGTACGCACTATTCAATATTCTAGTAGCGACTGAAGGAAGCACGATGGACAGTTAGCTTCAACTTAGCAACACTGGTGACCTAAGCTCACACACGATCGCTTATTATATCGATAACCATCTGGGGTCTATGTGGGTCACTGGACCCCAGATAGCTTGCTTTTGAGAGGTCATTATTTTTAAGCGCCATGGTGATGATTAAGTTTTGTTTGAAGACCAATTTTATTTGTTAAGTTCTATTTGCTATACAACATATAGTAGTGTTTGAGGATTAATAGTCTGAGTGGCTATAGTGCGATAACCTTTTTCAAATTCTTTTCATAATGATAATGACTGCCTCGTTGGTCGAGTGGTCGCTAATGCGACTCTGCGGCAGGAGGTCTCGGGTTCGATTCCCGGTTCACGAAGTCTGGAATTGAGCCCAATATATGGCAATAGGCTCACCCCCCAATTACATGGGACTTATAATACATGGTGAAGAGTGGGTGTTTATTAACATTACACGCCGTAATGTGCAGGTGCACCTCTGGTCTCTGCCTACCAGCAATGTTGTGGTTTGAAGTTTTTGTAACGTTGTTTGACGGGGGTAAAAGGCGTGACGTTCTTAATTACAAAATATCAATTTTTAATTATGTTAGTATATTTCTTAATACAATGGAATCTATAACTAACTGGTGAAATGCCTGTGCAATTACTTCATCAGCCTAATTCTTCGGGGAATAAGATGTATGACGATTATTTAGGTAGCCGTATGTTTGTATTGTATCTGTAATGTACGTTTATCATAACAAATATATTTAAACTATTTCGAATGACTAACAAAATATTCGCGATATTTGGAATGATAAACATGATCTTCAAGTTTTAATAAGTTGGTCTTTTGACTCATTATTGGTTGTTTTTTTTTTTACTGCTGACTAAGTAACATTGCAATAGCCTTTATTTTTTACCTATATACTTGGTAGTTTATATTACTTTATCTATTCTGAAAATTTAATTTGATATCACCTGTTCAGCAGTAGCACTTGAGTTTACTCAAGCTATGAGGCAGTTTAATTTCCAAGTTCATCTTCTATACAAGTTTTCAATAAGTTGATCTGTTGACTCATAAAATCAATTATGTCTTGTTGACCCACTACCGACTAAGTCGGTACAAATGTACCTTTATATTCTCCTAATTGACGGTGTAGTATTTATTTATTTTGCGGTTTTATATAATAAGTGAGTTAGCACTTTGCGTACGGTTTTCCCAGTGACTCAGTAGACACGGACGTCAAAGAAATTAGGCGGAACTAGTTTTGCAGGGAACGTTGTTTTAACTGTATTTTTAAAGTTTAAAAGTAAGTTTACTAGCAGGTAGACATTGATAGATAATATAAGCGAGATATATGACATGCTCGTTCTTTTTGGCGTCGCGTTATTGTTTCAATTGGACACAGATAGGACTATATGTATATTAACGTATAAATATATTCATTCATTTATAAGCAATGAAAGTATATAAATATATATATCATGAGTTTTCCCTTTAGCACAGGCATTTTGGTAAATCCCCTCTTCGAGCAACACTTATATGTAGGCATTCTCTTTTAAGTAACTACGTGAGACATGACAGCTTTCTGCGACCATTTCAGTATTGGACTGTGTCATTATTCACTTAAGTTTATATTAATATTGATTGATGCATCAATATGATCAATACCGCCTTTAATAAAGCTTCTTCAGAAGAAGTTATAAAATACTTATTTGAAGGGTTTAAACCAACCCTTTTTTCCTGCTATGAATTGGTGTATGAGGAATGCACCTACTACCAAACACTGAGCATTTCTACTAATGAAATGTTTAAAAATAATTATTAATCATAAAATAATTATTGTCAATCACTGATGAAGTGATGACTGAATCGCTCTGATCCACATCTGATTCTTCGAAGCCTTTTTCAACTTTGGGCTTGTCCAAAGGCCTAATAAATAAGTCCGAGAATTAAATATTGATTTAAATTTTTAGAATTTGCTCTTCAAGAGGAAAATCACTGGTGCATTTCACGGTACCTACATATTTGTTATATTAGGGCCACAATTAAGTGTTAAATTGTAAATTTCCTGTGTGCTATATTGATTTCCTGTAATATTCATACAGCAGTATAAACCTATATGCGTAAGTAGACTTGGTAATACCAACTTACGTAGTTGAGTTAATTAAAAGTAACCCGTTTTAGAATAGTGGAGTCACCCTGTTAGTCAAGTAGCCGCAAAATAGTTTTTTTTTTTTGAGGGGGGAAATCATCCAATGATTTCTCGCACCTTGGGCGACTGGTGTCAGATTCTTATTAAAAACTTACTGCTTTTCGAGCCGGAGGTAGTCCGCAGTTCCGGATCGCAAAATAAGTGTAAGAGTACCTTTTAGGATTTTCAGTTTTTTGAAAATGATCAGTATGAGTGCGGTGGTTAGTACTAATAGGTAAGTAACTGTCGGTTGAGTGAGTCGATTACAATGCAAGAAACTTAATTAATTCCTTAAACCGAGTAGATTAGCAAACGACGGTTTCTCTTGAACATTTTCTTATCTCCAAAAATTTCACGATACCCATGGCATGGAATTGGGGCTGCGGAAGGCCTACTGGGCAGGCTTATGAATATGAATGATGAATGTAGACTAGTAGGCTACTAGCTCTTATTCAGTTTATAGTTATGTACCTATGTAGTATATAAAACTACGGTTAAATCAAAATAATGACACAGAATCATAGTAGTACTTAGTTCTGAGAAGTAACGGGAATATTAACCGCACTCATTATATTTAGTGGTCTAGTAGAGTTGTGTAATAAAAAATATAGAACTCATTTACATTTAACGAGAATCGGAAGTGTATGACTTGGAACACAGGTAGGGTATAATGAAACGGGGTTAGATGCTAGACACATTTGGATGGACGCAGCGAACAAGGACCTTAAACGAAAGATAATTTCGAACTGCATACTTAATAGACATGGAGTAGTGTAGTGACGGAGTATCTACATACATATTTTGCTTTTGCCACAGGTGTCTGTAAGACTAACTATACATTCAACAGGGACTGGGTAGCAGCACTCACTGATAAACCCGTAACCTTGTAAACTACGATCTTCAGCCCACCTGAAAAGCGTGGAGATTATGGTACACCTTCTTTCCTACAGCAGGTTGAAGGATATATCATAGTCCATCAGTGGATTGTCACGGGCTGTCGATGTTAATGTTACTGGGCGTTTCTAAAAATACGTTGGAGTCTGTGTAATCCTCAACGGTGTTGGTAAAGGGAGACTTGTTCTTAAGTTGCATACTTTTGACTGCACGGTTGGTGCGGTTTCATGGTAACTGGCTGCCGCACAACGTGAAGCAGGTAGATTCTTGTTTCGGGTCTGGATGTGAACTTGTATGTTTGTAAACGCACCCACAAAACAGGAAAAAGTCGTAGTGTGAGGCAACGTCTTTTTTTAATAAAAATCCCGTATATCTCTTCGTTCAAGTCAAATTAGGCATAGGTATACCTATGATCTAATCTTGGAACAATTTGAATAGACAAAACCTATCTATCTAGAATGCAATATACCTAACACAAAGACCGGAATATTCGCGTCCATAATACCTGTAAACAAAAAATCACACTAACAAAGTACCTTATGATCTTCGTAATAAAGGTTAATTTGGTTGTCATTACGTTCATTTCTCGGTACGATGACAAGATGCGAACATATCGAATCGTTCACCCCGTTTACGAGCGGGACCCGACGGTTTTATGCGCGACGTGCAACGTTATGGCGATGCGCATGCGTTTATTGTAATTAATTTACTATATGATTGTATGTTATGTTATGAGCAATCATATCAATCGAGATTTCTTTTAGTCGATTTTCTTTAGTGATGTGTCATATTTGTGGTGCAATGATTTGATTGTTGATTACTTCGATGGTACTTTGGTACTTTGGCACTGGTTGTTTTGGTGGACATAATAAACATTCTCACACGGATCATGAAGTATGGTTTATTACAATATACTACGTTTAATATAAATTGCGTTGTAAGGCTTATTCACACGCAGTCAACTGGCTCTGATTCTGATAATTAATAATGATGATGATGAGTGAGTACTCATGAATATGAGCCCCGGTTGTAGGTCGAAACTAGTCGAGTAATCCTCGTACATACGTGGGTAACTGTATAATTAATTTAATATGTCTCTATGTTTGTAAACGCCAAGTTTGTGTT
This sequence comes from Spodoptera frugiperda, assembly GCF_023101765.2. Lineage (NCBI taxonomy): Eukaryota > Metazoa > Arthropoda > Insecta > Lepidoptera > Noctuidae > Spodoptera > Spodoptera frugiperda. The sequence continues at coordinate 8,739,668 of NC_064213.1, read as the reverse complement.
TTATTAAAAAACAAAAAAAAAAAGTTTGTATAATATTATATCCTTTTGTCTATTCCCTTCAAGTGTTAAAATAAATAAAGAAAAAAAGATAATGGATTGGACTTCTGTGGTCGAGGTCATTATTGAATCATTTCTTGTTAATTAGGTTTTTAGGTGCTCGCGTGTATTTACTTAAATGAGTAACTTAACTAAGTTTTTGTGCGATGACCAAGCTAAAATTGGACAACTAATTTAAGACATACTTAAGTCGCCTTTGTTTTATAATGATTTATCTATATCAACATAATAATAGGAATTAGCATATCATTTAGACATAGTTAGGTACCTAGTTCTAGGTAGGTAACTTGGTTTAAGTACAATAATTGTAAAACAATCTTAAAGGTAAATAGGTAGGTACATTAAAATGAGTTTAAGAATCGATTGTTCCTTTTTTCTCATAAATGTGTTCATTAATTTCTTTCTTTGGAATTTCTTACGAAAATTATCACAATTCGATACTCTAATTAGGTAAAATGAGATGTATCGAGTCTTTTGTTTCGTTCATGAAGCCCTTTTAGTAAACAGAGGAGTGCGCATGCGCTGCGCGTGAGTCAGTTTAGTCGCGTAAACATAGTCATAACGCAAATATATTGTAATGAAAGATGATGATTGATTGCCGCTATAATATTTTATATAAAACAAACATACATTTAAACAAAGGAAATGACCTTATTATTTGAGAAAGGGAATTTGTAGTCTTGCCATAAATATTGTAATAAGAAAAAAATATTTACTGGGGGGAGGGGGAAACCTGGGTTTATATTGTTTCAGTAAATTTACCCCCTCGCCTCGCATAACCCCAGTAAAAAAGTGATGCAAATGAAGTGCAATAAATAGTTAATGAAATGGATGTTCCATATTTCTGCTTTCTTACAAAGGAAAATGTATTAAGTGTAACAAAGATGTACTATCCACGCATTCACTTACGTAATTACTCTGTATTTCTGTAAATGGGTAAAAACCGTGTTTTAAACCAATGGTTATTTATTTAGTTTGTTTGTTTGTTTCCTTATTGTGTAATTAATAATAAACTGCTAATATATTTTGTCCTGTTTGAATGCAGCGCCGCTGATCTGGTTCTATTCAAATCATTGAACTTACACGAACATTTTGTCAATACGTTTTTATCAAAATTAGTTCAGCTGTTTAAGAGTTTGCGAAGTGACGACATACACATAATTGTTATTAACTTAATGAATGTGTTAATAAATGTTTAATGGGAAGTTACATATATATAAGTACCTAATAAAGTATGTGTGAGAATATGATTTTTTAAGAAATAATATTTAAATTACCTAATACCTATGTAATCTAATTTAAAGTTAAAAGGTATGCCCGTTTTCTATTACAGCCCAGAACTTTAATACGGAATTGCAACGATCTATAATGTAATTTGAAACGCGAATGGGTACGGCAAACTTTTTTCCGACAAATTGCACCCATTTTTTGTGCCAAAAACCCGGTGACTCATTGGATTATGACACCTTCATATTTTTTGTGGCCATTTGAGGCATTCAAAGATTTCGTCATTGATACTCTTTCGTTGATAACTTTTTCTTTTATTTGTCGGTGGCTGTAGACATAACAATTCTTTTTTTTTATTTGCTGGGATGGAATACGGAATCCGGTGGTCAATTTCGGACGGTCATGTACAGCCCGGCTAGCTCAGTCGGTAGAGCATGAGACTCTTAATCTCAGGGTCGTGGGTTCGAGCCCCACGTTGGGCGCAATACTTTTTGTTCACAATTTTACAAATGTTGCAAATATTTTAATTAAAAATTTTAGTTAATTTCTAAGTTTATTAGTTCAGATGTTATTTCAAAATACGAATACATATAATATTTGAATGAATATTCCTTATTTTTTTATAATTTATACATACATACAGCATGTTAAACATATTGATCAGAAAATACATTGTACGTATTATAATATAGTATTAGGAGTGTATTTTATAATTGAAGGTATTAAATTTACTTTAATAAAAATGTGTATGTTTATCCTCCATCCTCCATCATCACTGTGCTTTAACGACCGGATATTTTTCAGTCAGGCTGTATACAGGGTGTAAGCGGAACGCTCCCGAAAAACGCCACAAATTGTTTATGTTTTTATAATTTTAATCGTTTTTGTGTTTGTATTATTCATGCTATATTAAAATTCAGCATTAGATTACAACTATTATTACTTAAAATAAACATTGAATTCTTAATTTTTTTAAATAATACACGTTTTTTACCATCACCTGTTTGCGACGTTTGGGAGCGTTCCGCTTACACCCTGTATTTGTTAACCTAGTAAGGTTTAGTCTGCGATACATTTGACGTGTGTGCATAAGTTTCAATAGTAATACAATGTTGATTCACAATTAATTGACGTCAAAATGTATGTCCAAGTATTCGTAATTGGACATACATTTTGACGTCAATTAATTGTTCTGCGGACGGCGAGCAAGGGTAGCTCGCCGCCCGACCAGAACCAGACCCGTGCGTGCGGCGCGTTGCGTTCCGCGCGCGCCTCAAAGAGCCATCAGACCACCACAGATGGGGCCCAGTAGGGCTGATGCTTAATCCGGAGCTGCGGACAACCTAGCGGGTTTACCGGGGCTCCGGCTCGACAAGCAGGAGTAGGAACGGGGTGGTTTTTAGTCAGTAAGAGTCTGACACTCCCTCTCGCTTTGCCCTGGCGAGAGAAGTCATTGGATGATTTTCCCCCTGAAAAAAAAAAAAAAGTATTCGTAATTAACATGCGGTTTACACCGTGAGTTGGTGGTCATGTGCCATTTCTGTGATCGCACCATTTTCCTTAAGTTTTGCACCGAAAATTAATAAATATTGACTTAATTTCAGGTTTTTTTCAGGACTATTTTATATGACAACAGTAACCTTGTTATATGTATTGTATATGCTCTCAATACATGGAACTTTTCATGGATTTTTGAAAATTTCTCAGTAGTAGCACGGAGACCAGAATTGTGCCCGGTATATGGCAATAGACTGGACCCCTATTATATAGGACTTAGAGCACCAATGGTGAAAAGTGGGTGTACATAATTATTATGTTATATTGTTATTGTAATAAGTTGATATATTACCTACATATTTTCAAATAATGAGTAGTTAATAAAAAGATTTTTCGTGGTTACTGCAAGTAATAATTTAGGTAATTACATTTGTGAAATGTAATGGGGAAAACCAAAGAATTATAATTAGGTATGTATGGCTACATAAATGTATGAATATTTTAATAATACTAATTTCCAGCTCAATTTTTAATACCACAAAATGTACATATTTCCTTTATGAATCATATTGTTTAAAATTATTAACATTTTTGTTTCCATACACAAAATGATTCCTAATAAGGTATTATCCTCGCATGTTATATTTTAGTATCTGTACCTAAAATCGGTTATAAGGGGTGCTTGATTTTCTTCGAGAGTTATGTTATGTTATGAAGTTTATTTAATATAGGCCAATAGAATAATAAAAAGTCACACACATACAAAGGCACTTATCTTTTTAAAATCAATATTAATAAAAAATATTTTCGTAAGATTTTTATTTGTAAAACTAAAAACACAAGTTCGCGAAGACATTTGTTCGAATTCGGTAAATGGCTCTTGACTGCCAGACATAACAAAAGTTGAGAAGATATTAAATATTTGTATAATGTAGTACTAAACTACTAACCATAGATTTTCTATCTATAAATATTTAACATTGCAAGTAGGTACGTGTAGATAGATGTTAGTTAAATAAAACTTAGAAAGAGTATAATCATCAATACCATGTTTCTGTCCTTGTCATAATATGCGTGACGTCACTAATATGCATTTTTTCTACAGGCGTGATATTAAATTATTTTGCTTGTCGTTTTGAGTGTAAAGTCATTAGTGTCTTAGTGTGTGTTACTAAGGAATTTTAGTTTATTACTTTTGTATTTCAAAAACCCGTACCTTACATTTTGGGGAATAAAAAAATCCATGAACTAACAATTCCTCTGAACTAGTTAGTTAACTAGTTGACCTACAAACATGGCCGCTAAATCATAAATGAATCGCACCTATGTTTATAATTATGAAGAAGGCATGGTGACACATCACCAATGGATCATTTCCTAGAGACCACGTGACCGTACGTCGTATAATTACAATTACAGGTACAATCCCGTTTCCCACAACGATTGGAGCGTGAGCTGTACTTCTATCCATATATACATTAATGGAATAATATTTTATTTTTATAAATGGGTTCCAAAAAATCACTTTTCCAGGTCAAATCTTTGCCTGGTAGCCAGCAGCCGGTTGCCCAGCCACAACGGTAAACGTGCAGTCAACTTTATGATTGTGACTCTTTATATTTATGCCAGGGATTGTAATAAAGTTATTACGATTGACTAAGGTTGGTAGTCTGTAATCAAAAGTGCACCAAAATCGGCACACAGTACATATCAAAACGGTACATTATAATGTGATATCAATTTGACATTGATGGTCAAAATGTAAGCGCAAACAATACTCTCGCATTTCCCTGATACGCAAGTCCACATCAGATCATTACAATGTAGCAGTAACTGCAGCAAGTTTTCCAAGCACTAGCATATAATGATGTCCTTGCATACACGAGATAGTGGGCACTATGTGCGAAAGGAAAGCTCCTAACATTTGCATTGTAAAATCTTGCCAAGATAAGGACTGTCAGCAAAAATTTTACTACGTTTTCCTTAGCAACACATTTGTGTGTTTACACTTATTTATTTATATACTAGTCCGTTTCACCCATGTTTTTATTTTTTTATGGTAAAAGTCAGTAAACGCGTTGATCTGATGGTAAGCAATCGCTGCCACCCATGGACACCCGAGGCGTTACAAGTGCGTTGCGGCTTTTTGGGGGTTAGGAATTTAAGGATTGTTGGGGAATCGGGGCTATGCATGATTGGGAAGGGGGTAACAACGAAACACAACAGCAAGCGTTGTTTCACGTCGGTTTTCTGTGAGCCCGTGGCATCACTCCAGTCGAGCCGGCCCATTCGTGCCGAAGCATGGCTCTCCCAAATTTAACACAGACTTTTCTTACAGTAATGAACAATACACAAAAGAATTAGACGTATGAATACATCTTCTTTCACCAGATAATTAAAATTTTCTAGATTCGTGTTTCCGTGAGAACAAACGGCCGGACATACTCGGCTAAATAGCAGCCGTGGTCTTTGACCGATATTTCTATTTTCGTCTCAATTCGAAATGCTTCTTCTATTAACAAACTGCCGATCCCGACCGAATTCTTTTCGCCATTTTTCCACTTTTGTGTAGTATACACAATTAGTTCACCTATGTTGAGTAAATATTTGAATACTTTCATTTTTAGAGTTCAGTCGCTCCAATTATTGTAAAAACGAGCCTTGTAAGACTTCGTTGTCTGTCTGTCCGTCACCAAGCTGTATTATTTATTATTTTCATGATAGCTAGACAATAAAAGTATTTACAGACCATGTATTTCTGTTATAACTGCAGCAGGAGTTTAATATTTAAGACTATATGTAATTCATCCTGTAAAGAAATTTTTGAAAAAAATATTTATTTATTTTATTTATTTATTTATAACACCAAATAAATAGTAATTAATACAAAATAAAATAATTATTTAAATGTTTTCAATTGCAAATTGCTGATAATTTGAAGTCTTTTATCAATGAAACGGAACCCTTCGATTTACATTTAACCATTTTTTATTTTTACCTAATAGAAAATAGACACACGTGTTATGTGGGCGGGTAAAGGGATATCGACGCTAATTCTGAGAAATAACAGCTTTTATCTGATGAAGGAAAATTGAAAGAGATTACCTACATAGTTATATTAGTATTTTTATATGTAGTATAATTTCTAAGTTTGCTATAGCTTCGAAATGCCTTTTTATATATGTGGATTAGGGATTATATTAACATACTGATAGATTATGCGTCTTCATGAAATATGTTTTACTATGTGTAGTTAGTAGGTACTGTTTATTTAAAGCTTTTAACTATTCAGCGCAGTAACGATTAAAAACGTAAAAATATATGTGAATATTTAAAAAATAATCGTTTGTTAGAATTATGTTTGTGTCAGCATTATGGTCTTGACAGCCGAAAATTAAAACTTTGCACGATTAAAAGCAATTATTGTTGCCTTTGTTTTATTTAATTATAATTTTTTTATTGAAATAATCTTTGTGATTCTCGAATATTTTGCTTTAACGAAATATTTCAAAAAATAAACTCCTTTACACCCACTTTTCACCATTTGTGTTATAAGTCCCGAAGTAAGAAATAGGGGGTGAGCCTATTGCCATATACCGGGCACAATTCTAGACTCGATCTCATGTTTGAGTGCGGTTACCGGAGGCCCAATACCCCCTTCCCAATCTTCCCAATCCCCGATTCCCCAACAACCCTTAAATTTCTAACCCCCAAAAGGCCGGCAACGCACTTGTAACGCTTCTAGTGTTTCAAGTGTCCATGGGCGGTGGCGATTGCTTACCATCAGGTGATACGTCTGCTCGTTCGTAAAACATATTCGTAAGTCTATCGATAATATAATTATGCTGCATATTGTCTTACATACTATGCGTGTATGTTAGTGTTCTAGTTAAGTTGTGTTCGGCCAGTTATCGCATCGGATGTCGAGCTCGCCGGGTCGACGTTCTGACAGCTCATTGCTAATTGTTATAAATTGTGTTGCCATATGTTATACGACCGATAAATTATGTTATGTTTGCAAAATTTATTGTTATTCTTTTAGGAATTGTACATTTCTCCGGCGGAGTAGGGAGAGTCCTGTTATTTTGGTTTTAAGTTCTTGTTGTGCCCAGTATTATCCTGTTTTCTGAGGGATTAATACTTTTTAGTTAGGTATGCATTGTTTATCAGTAACTTAGTCACTAGTAGCAGAAACCTTTTATTTACCCTGTTGGAGCTTTTTGTTAATATAATAAAAACACCATTTATATTGATTTATTAGGAATTTTTAAACGTCGTTTTGAATCGTGGTTACAATTTTGTATTCTTAATTTCTCAACAGATAGAATTAATGTAGCAAAACGAAGAAATTTTATAACCATTTTATTTTTATCACAACATTTTACTACACAATCAAAATGCGACTTCGGAGCCCTCTTAAACAAATGAAGAATTTAATTTAACCTCAAACTTCTTGAAGAATGCGTTCAATAACTTTTCTTCGTACAAATCTAGAGGTTTTGCTGCGAAGATATTTTATTTAGCAACATAAAATATCGATGTTGAAGAATATTTCGCTTTACGTAATACGTTGAAGCGTAAATATTGAAAGGGCTCCGGTGAGGTCGCCATGATATAGATTTTTTAACCTCAGTCAATATTGATGTACCTACGTGTCTACCTATTTACCTACTAACACTGATAGCAATACTATCATAGTATGCATATTATTATTTATACATATAGCCATGGAAACAAATTAATTTTGATACATCTTAAGCTGTTTTACTTACAAGGTGACGTCACAAACAAAGTATCAAAGACCAAATTCATTTCAAAATTAAACATCAATCATTTGAAAAGTGGGTCAAGCAATGGCGTCAAGTCAAATCGTATAATATCAAAAAGTTTAAAAAAAATCGCGGGGTCAAAATATTCCGAAGGGACGTCTGAATCATTCCGGTATCCGTGGCATCCGACAAGTAAACCATCATTAATCATCAAGGACCACAAATTAAGAAGTATTTATTTTCGTTCTTGATTCGCGGAACTTAATGTGAACTCGGGACAAAAGGCCGATGTTGTCCTTACTTAATAATATGTGTCAATATAAATAAGATGTAAGTTTGTTCATCAGTTTCATATTCATTACTATATAGTCGACTGATTATGATAATCGTAGTTAGCCCTTCCTGTTTATTAATTGTGGAATAACACCCTATTAAAAATATAAATATTTCTATTTTAAATGAACATATTTATTCTTAGACAAGAATTAAAAACTTTGTTCTCTTTGCAACACATTTAGAACAGAAAAGGCGATGGAAGTGATACCTAATTATGTTTAAAATCTTACTTTTTATAACTCTTATAGGTGGCTATACAAGAAGGTGATTAATAATGACCAAATCAGACGTGCAAAAACCACGATCAATAGTTAGTTTATTTATAATTATTTATTTATACTCCGTTCGGGCATTTTCTTTGTACTAAAAGTTTAATTATATTGATATTATTTTTTTCATACCTTTTTACTATTTATTTACTTTTTTCGATGAATTAAAACAATAACATGAACCGAAGTCGTGTAACGATCGACATAGAATTATCTATACTCCGTTAGAGCATTTTCTTTGTACTAAAAGTTTAATTATATTGATATTATTTTTTTTCATACCTTTTTACTATTTATTTACTTTTTTCGATGAATTAAAACAATAACATGAACCGAAGTCGTGTAACGATCGACATAGAATTATCTATACTCCGTTAGAGCATTTTCTTTGTACTAAATGTTTTATTATATTGATATTATTTTTTCATACCTTTTTACTATTTATTTACTTTTTTTCGATAAATTAAAACAATAACATGAACCGAAGTCGTGTAACGATCGACATAGAATTATTTATAAATAATTTATTTCTTATTTTTATTTTTTGATTTTTGAAATAAAAATATATCTATGTCCTTTCTAAGGTTCTAAACTATATCTGTACCAAATTTCAACCAAATCCGTCAAATAGTTGCGGAGATTAATGGTATAAGCATAGAATGTTCGACGTGATTCTTTAATTTGACATAACTTTTTTATTTATGAACCGATTGACATGAAACAAACACTAAATGTAAATTTAAGCATCCCACAATATATTCGTGAAAACCGCATCCAACTCGGATCAGCCGTTTCTGAGATTAGCGCGCACAGACGAACAGACAAACAGACAAACAGACAAACAGACAAACAGACAAACAGACAAAAAAAAAGTTAATTACATTTTTGGGTTCGACATCGACATAACAATAACCCCTGCTATTTTTTTTATTTTTATTTTCAATGTACAGACAGCACTTTTCTACGATTTTATTATATGTATAGATGATACGTTCAGATAATAAATGTTATGCGATATGTCTAAGCTATAAAAAACAAGGTTATCACCGCGGCATGTCTGTGAACAATACAACAGTCTATTCGTGATATTTTCGATCTAAAAACCAACATTTATGGATTTTACACACGATATTTAGGTCCCGTATGTGACTAGTAAGTAATATTTGAACTTTTCAAGCGCAGTGGCACAATTAGACTGAAGATATGGTAGAATTTGTGTTGAATTGAGAATATTTTAAAAGGAAAATTATATCACATAGGTATTTCGTTTATAATTCCAGCATTAAAACCATTTCAACCGTTTATCGAATGGAGATCAACTTCCCGGTACCTGTGCATATAGTAAGTACGGCTAGGTCAATGAAATAGTAAGTATATATTATAATTGACGACGTTGCTTAGTGCCTCCTGACCATAATAACTCACCATGTATGGTTTATTAATTTTAATACATAATTGAAATTAATTCATGGAATGCTAGTAATGTTAATTACTTAAGTCTTTGTTTCTCTGTCTACTACATACTTCACCATAGCTTCACTTATGCAGGAATTATTTCATAATAATAATAAATCTAGTAAAAAATATGTATATTAGAATATCTGCTTTGTCCCCATCATTAGTAAGGGTTATACCACAATAACAGTAAACTTTAGAATTATTAATGTCCATTTAAAATACATATATTGTGCTTTTAAAAGAACTTTTCTCGAATTATCGCTTTCTGTACCTTTAGTATGAGTTTGCTTTACGTTAAAAGTAATCGAAACAAGAGCGCGTTCGGCGCTCTGATTGACCGGCTCGAATAAATGGGCAATTGGGCACTAATAATTCTAAAGTTTACTATTGCCTGACGTAGCATCGAATGTCGTAGTCTTGTTGCCGCGTAGTAGCAAGTAACGAAGCAGTCGTCGTAGTACCATGGAATGTAGTAACGAAGCAAAACCCTTTAAATGTAGACCTTACAAAAATTCACTCATATCCCATTACGCTCAATAATGAGTATTGAAATTAAAACTTTCGGAGCAACTGTCGTAGCATATATCGTAGCCATCGTAGACGTGTAGGAACTGTCGTCGTAGAGCAACGAGTTAGAAGGTACTTCTTAATATTTTGTAATATATGTATCTTACAAAACATCAGTATCTTAAATCTAACCATTGCTGTTCAATCTAACATCTTAATCGCTACGTTGCAAAGCATTTGTAGTAGCTACGAAATCGTCGTAGTACGATTTGGGCGATAAATTCAAAATGTACAGTGTGTTAAAGTTTTGATTTCTGATACTTCACTTACGTGATCTGTGTAATATTACATACACTCTAGAAAAAGGTCATACTCCTCAAATCAAATATCAATCAAATATCAATTCGACAACAATTTGAAATCTAATCTAAATGTAATCGATTTCAGCCATATTATTTTATTTTTATCAAATCAAAACACTCTGTATATCTAAAAAATATATTTACGAACCTAGTCACCTACACGAGATTTGTGTTACACAAGATTATAAAAATATCGTTTAAATATGTAAGCACAACCCACCTATTGTATTCAAAATATAAGTACCTACGTATAACAAACAAAAAAATATATATTTCTTTTAACAAAGTAAGCGATGTGCTCCAAGATTATGCCCAAAACCTTTCTATTTGGGGCTTCGGATTTATCAATTGATCCCTAAAGAGAATCCCACGCAACTGGGGACATAGATTATTCAAAAGTTAAGAAAAAATAAACTTTAAATTCGTTCAGTACGCACTGACGCACCCTTGAGAGTTGATCATAAAGTTGTAAAATGGTCACAAATTTGTTTTAAAATAGAGACCACTAAATAATTACAATTTAATTTATAGATTGTAAATATTTTAATAGCTTGCTTTCTTGTTTATTACAAAGTTAATGTTATACATATTTCGATTCTTTTTTGATTACCTACTACCATATTTGGTATTCCTCGCGTAGTATTTTAACTATAATTAGGTACATGTCGGTACTTTACATTTGAAGTTCCCTTTTGTGTAGTAACATGAAAAAACCTGAAACATATGTGGTAGAAAAACCAAGGAAATACGCTTTATTGCTATGAACTACAGTTAATCGAAAACTGAAACCACTATTAATTGCTAACATTTCCAGAAAGCCGACTAATATAGTGTTGGAGTGTTTATTTCCCTTTTTTAAAGTAATACATGAATCATTTTACGTATGTTATATGCAGTCAATAGCCCGGGATTTCCATCTAGGTGAAAATATCAGTTCAATTAACTGTGTTTAACAATAATGGACACCTATAATATACTCTAATTCAACGAAAAACGAAGTTTCGTCCGAACTTCGCAGATTGCCTACTACAACTTTATTTACTGCGAAATTTTGTGAACAAAAATGAACGAATGAAATGAAGATAAATAAATAGGTTTTGGTATGAAATTAAAAATAAAACGTTATTTCAAGTAATTCTATTAGTAAATCAATAAAACCTACGGCCGAAGATTAAACGAAACTTCGGATTCGAGAACCGGAGTAGGCCCCAGGTTTAGTCATAAACATACAAATACATTTCAGTTAATTATTTGGAGTAAAAAATTTACGAAATAGATTATTGTGTTATGTAAGAGTATTTATTAGTTTGATATCCATCAGTACTCAATACTTGGAACACAAAAATAATAAAGGAGAGAGGAAAATTAATGCTATCGCACATGTTATTGAAACACGTATGTAGATCAATAATGCGTCAACATGTAAGTAAAGGTTAGTTCGAAAAAACCCTTGTTGATTTTTTTTCAACGTCGATGAATTGACTGTTATCAGTATAAATAGGTAAACTCATTTAAAAGTGGCTTGGACTCATATCGTCTTCATCTTTTGTCCGGACCCAGTCCTTGGCAAATCATAAGACTGCATGGATCAGACAGTGTAAAACTTGTTCGTGACCAGTCCTATTTTGCATAAAAGATATTTAAAATTAAAAGTAAGCAATTTTCTACCCAATTTTTATATATTTAAATTTCAAATTATCTTGATATTATTACATTGGTTTCAAGTGTGTGTTCCTTCGTTTCCATCATCGTGTAGAATGGCATCGAACATCTGTTGAAAGGTAATACATTGCAATTTTTCTACATATTTGGTTTTTTGAAGACAGATAAATGATGATAATGTATTGTTAGCCTTTATTACGTACCTCGAACTGAAAAACTAATGATAAGTAGGTTTGCTTAACACATTGAACACCGCGTTGGTCACCGGTGACCGACGTTAGCGGAGGATTTGCCTTCAACAGTTTTCTATTGGCAGTCAAAGACTTAAGTAGATACTACAGATCACTTACTACAATATTGTGATAATATATTTTGATATGAAAAACAAACGACCTGATAAACGTTCCACAGAACCGCTAGATGCAGTTTGCTTCCAACCAAGTCATTGAGGTAGGCCTACATATAATATGTTGAGTAATTAAGTCTTGAGCTGTTGATAACCATTTTACATATTAAGTGAGGCGTAATGTTGAAGTTGAGTGAAATTATTAACCAGTTTATTAGAATTTGTATGCATTTAATTCATAACTATTACTAACCGCCGTACTCAGAGTCAATAAATGGTTACTTAACCCAGTCCTTAGCAATTGTTTTTGGAACAAATCTTTACTAAGGAATACTTTAAGTAATCATTTAATGTCTCTGAGTGCGGTAGTTAGTAACATTATTATATTTGATTGCTGACTAAAACAGCAGCTTAAGGATGATGCGATTCCAACCTAATTTTAGACGTGGCTCGTTGTCTATCTGACCGAATAAACGTTAAACCTACTTCCTCAAGTTTTATCAGCTCGCTTTAAACATTTCCATTAAGTTTGTGACCTCCTTAATTCAAGTTGTTAGCTTTCATAAATCCTATTAGTCAACTTACATGGTGACTCTTGCTTTGCATGTAGGTCAAATACTTAGAAAATTGTCCACAAGTCGAGTTACTCATCTTGTACGGTACCTATAGAAATGAAAATGTTAAGTACATTTTGGTATTACTTTACTTACGACTCTTATCTTATGCAAAAGAAAATAACGTATCTTGATCTTCAAGTTTATTCCATATTTAACATACAACAGAACATAATAATCAATGTAGTATCAGTGTAGATTTTAATATTGAGTTTGACCACTGATTTATCATTATTCCCTATTATACAAATTTGCACAAACATTACTATGCAAAGGTCGAAATGATTTAAAAGATTTTGTTTAGCACGTTCTCTTGTTGAGTACCACTCGTACGTTGTAGTAGCTTTTGGTGGTGCAGCATAGCTCTCGTTTTTACTGTTTATAGTAAACATCTGTTTTACTGAAATAAATGAAACTCAATTTTCTCTTGCGAATGTCACTGATAAACTTACCATCTAAATAAATAACCGAAAATAAATTTTATTCAAAACCGATATTCTATTTTCATGAACACCAAAGAAAGTCCATATAAACATGCATTCGATAATATTTGTAGAACATGTGTGGCGTCGTGATTGGTATAATAACAACACACGGTCGTGGGTCAAAGTCACGTTGCGCCGGCGCCTCGGCCGCCACTCCTCGAAGCACGTACTATTTCCTTATGTGAAAACTGCGCTCACCACGCGCTAATATTAAAATGTTTTGTGAAAGGCTGGACTTTAGAACAACGGACACGGTACGGAAAGTCACAGAAAGAGTTTCACTTGAGTCAGAATAGCTCTCGTTTTTACTGTTTATAGTAAACATCTGTTTTACTAAAATAAACAGAAACTCAATTTTCTCTTGCGAATGTCACTGATAAACTAACCATCTAAATAAATAACCGAAAATAAATTTTATTCAAAACCGATATTCTATTTTCACGAACACCAAAGAAAGTCCATATAAACATGCATTCGATAATATTTGTAGAACATGTGTGGCGTCGTGATTGGTATAATAACAACACACGGTCGTGGGTCAAAGTCACGTGCGCTGGCGCCTCGGCCGCCACTCCTCGAAGCACGTACTATTTCCTTATGTGAAAACTGCGCTCACCACGCGCTAATATTAAAATGTTTCGTGAAAGGCTGGACTTTAGAACAACGGACTGCATAGTACGGAAAGTCACATAAAGAGTTTTAAGCTTAGTCTAGTCAGAAACGAGTGTTAAAACATTTCATAACTGTAATCTGTATACATAATAGATAATAATCTTATGCGAAACATAATTGAGTGCAACAGTCGGGACCCATATTGAATGATTTTAGTCTAGTTTATTTAATGGGTCCCGACTGTTACACTCAATTATGTTTCGCATAAGATTATTATTTTTTGTGTATTGATTATGAAATTATTTAATTTTGTGGTAATAGCATTGCTATCTACACTTTTAGACTAAGCTTGTTTTTTACTTTTCAGTTTTTATTTAAAGTGTTTTTTATGCAGTCGGGTTTTTTAATTTTTTAAATTTATTTATTTTTATTTAACACTTTTTAGTTAGTTATAATACGGCTATGTGTTTCTCAAGATTTCACCCGCGACACGAAACGACAGTTCAGAAACCGCTAGTCAATCGCGTCGCGTAGTACCTATACGAGTATTTAGTTTGGATAATAAAGAACCTAATTGCACATAGTATTTTTTTTCTATATGTCAGTGATATACCATTTTGGAATCCTCATGATGAGCTCTTTAATTTGATACCCATATTGTAGCAAATAAATTTTTTTTTTTTTTTTACTTCTATCTAGGGCGCCTCACGGCCGCCATGTTGGTTTTTGTTTTACGTCACATATCTAAGAACACTTGGGTAATTAAGACGAATCCAACGATGCCCTGATTGTCGAAATCCATCAAGCCGTTTCGAAGAAATGAGGTAATAAAGAATATTAGGCTCATACATACAAGATACGCGCGAAAAACATAACCCTTCCTTGGCAGTCGGGTAAAAACGTTTGAGGTATATCTGCCACAAGCGCACAGCACGTGTCATTGATACGATCTCGGTGTTTTATCGTCCATTTCCTTAAACAATAAGGGACTCTAATTTAGTAACACTACTCGTATGATCATGCTTTGCAGCGCATGACTGCCATGAAATTGATAAAATATGTACCTCTATACCTTTGGAAGATAAATGTCTTAATCACCTTAACAAAAAGCTATCGATCCAATAAATACAAGAATCAATAAAACTTGTACGATGTGACACAGCAATTGTATTGTAAGTTAACAAATACCATACAATGAAGGCGCACATTAACATCCAACTTTAGAACGGCTCCATATAAGTGTTGAAACATTGTCGATGCCCCCTGAGGTCTACCTGTCTGACCTAACACAGAGTATGCTAACTGCCGCATTATAGTACATTACCGTGAACTTATATTTCCTTTAAACGTCAGTTTTCCTGTTTATGAGACACATCCAGACGATTGTATTCCTTCGTAGGACGTCATTTAATTGACTTCATGTAGTTAGTCTATATTTTGTGCCTTAGTAGGTAAATTAATTGCTTATTGCTTTGTGTTTAATGTTGTCAAATATGAATTTAACTGGGACAGTTTTTCGTTGTTCTGGATCTGGAATTGATTAATTTAATTGATTATTGAGTCACCATCTAATAGAATGAATATGAAAATAATATGACTGATGAAAAGGGTTTGGAGATACTGTTCATCTGAATTGATTGGGAAATATATTATAAGTAATTATGAAAGTTTTGTAAAAGTCAAGGAATTATTTATTGAGCACTAGTTATTGCCAGTGCCCGCATTCCTGAGGGATAAAAAGTCCTATCACCAAAGTCAGCTCATACCCTGTCTGTATACCAACATCAAAATCCGTTCGGTAGTTTCAGCGTGATTGACGGACAAACATCCAAACATTTAAACAAACAAACTTTCACATTTAAAATAGTGTAATAAATTAATACAATAAAAAGGTACAGACAACTCAATTGCTCAGTCATTACACAAAGGTGGAAATCGTTGCGGCCTGTAGACATAGAAAAAAATAAAAGTCAGCCTATTTTTTATACTCTTGTACAAGCTGAGTCATTTGCGCTGAATGTTTTATTTACACTATATTACTCACTATCGAGTGTGCAATCACACGATCGATTCTCCTTCATTTGTACTAATGATATTAGCTAATATTAATCGTCATATGTATAAACGTAGCATTCCGCAGTATCACAATATGATCACCAATTCTACGATAAAAGGAAACGCGATTGTAATAATAAGAAATGTGATTTATATTTCGAACAAGTTCCGTTCGATTTATAGGAATTAGATAATTTAGTATACTTCTTTATTAAAAAAATAAGATAAGTTATTGATTCAT
Organism: Spodoptera frugiperda; assembly: GCF_023101765.2. Classification (NCBI taxonomy): domain Eukaryota; kingdom Metazoa; phylum Arthropoda; class Insecta; order Lepidoptera; family Noctuidae; genus Spodoptera; species Spodoptera frugiperda. The sequence continues at coordinate 8,723,171 of NC_064213.1, read as the reverse complement.
TTCTTCTTTCCAGGTCAATTAGGGACATAATGTGTATGACATCAATATTTTTTATTCAAGTACGCATTGTATTGAATGTGGGTTCCTAAAAATGTTTGAATGGCTATTAAGATGAGAATGCAAGGGGTGACCCAATAAAACGTAGGCCTACTTTTAACTTTAATGATTCAATGAGTAATTTCATTCGTCAGAAAAATAGGTTACGATCTATTTTGGACTGGCAAAAAAGGCGTTTGTTTACATTATGGTTACTAGTCAATATGCAACCGTCTCATGTCTAGACCAGATGTTATGTTCCAAAACTAACCGCGTCTGGAGCTTACCTAGTTACTGCGTGTCTAGACGCCGTTCTCTATCACATATAAGACTCCCGTTTAAATAAAAACGTGAAATTTTAAAATCGATAATCAATTTTGTATCGAATTATCATAGCAATAAAGTATGTTGTTAATTAATTTTGAACTTGATTATAAGAAGGGCTTTTGTTTTTTCTTAACGGTACACTGTGTTAATTAAACGTATTGAACTGCACTAATAAGTTGTTTTGAAACGATGCACAAAGGGCCTTACAGAAGCTTTGTTCCAAAGAAAAAACGAAATTATTGGAACAGTACTAAATATTGCAGTAAATATGATAGTTAATTTTGGTCCTGTGGATGCGTGTTTAAGATAAATGGACGAGTATGGCCAGTAAGGAGAGCTCCAATTTTTACTCACTTTATTACTATACACTTGGGGAGAGTTTTACGGACAGGTTTACGTAGCTTAAATTTTTTGCATTTTGCAAAATTAAATAGCAATATGAAAACGAGTCCCTTTTTAATCAAAGTGAATTGCTTCATACATAAGCAATGAATAGTGCGTCGACAAGAATACAACAAAGCTTCGAACCCTTCATTTGTGAAGATATTTTACACAGCAGCGAGGCACACATGAAATAACCGTCGGCGCACTAAACTTCTACAGTCTGATGATACGCACGTTCGATTCTGGCTCTCATCTCTGCCATGCAAAAAGAAAGGGACAGCGAGACGTGACAAATGCCGTGTGTTGTGGCAGCTAACGGAGCCGTTCCGTTGCCCGTCCCAAAGTTTAGTAGTTAGCTCGCGCGTGGTCGCGGTGAACGCGAGCCGAGCGTTCCGCTCATGGACACTGTTGTTTTTCATTTACGATAAACTCGTACTAAATTTGAATTTCCACAGAAACAGTGCGTTAGTTGAATTTTGTACTTACAGTTTGTACGTATGTCTAAATAGTAGTGTTTATTTTTATGTTCCATTTATCGATTTTTTGGCAACTCCTTAGAGAATTAACTAGCTGCATCATTTTTGGATACCAATTCATCGGATGTATAAAGTCTCAGTGTGAATTTTATTAAGTTATTAGTGCTTTCAGTGTCAGCTGTGTAAGCTTATTCGCTATCCCTCTCGGTTGAGTCGAAAGGGAAAGGAAGGCCGAGTGTTAAGCAAGCGTTGTTTTGTTTTTTTTTCACGATTTTCTTTGCTGTATGTAAAGTAGAGCGGATTAAGAAAATGTAAGTTTTGTTTGTTTAGCTTTTTATTGGACTTGTGTGCTTGTTTTGTTTTAATGCTGGAGTATTTCTACTGACTTATTAATAGCAATAATAATAGAGCAATGTGCTTAGAAACTTAGTATTTATTTATTTGTGTGTTGTCATACAGTAGTGCTGAATTAGTATCAGTGTTGTGTTATGATTTATTTGTAGATCACTCTCGGTCATGTGGACGGCTCCAATTAGACTTGGGTTCGTTTATAAATAGTCTCCACTTAGGATCACTTGCATGTTACTTGTGCCAACGTCTCACTAAACTCCGTCTTATTACTCTTATCTTTTAAAACTTAAGTTTAAGAGCTTTCTAAATATTGTTAAATGTACGGTTAGTTTTAAAGTGTTATGACCGTTAACACTACATTTTGGCAGATTTAATGGTAGACCTTTCCTTATGCATATATGCGTATTGTTTCGCTAACCATGTGTCATTTGCTACCGACAAATATTACAGAACAACTTTATTAGGCCTGTTGCGTTGATAATAAAAAGTAAAACTGGTCTGCTAGTTATAGTTTTAACTAATATCGGTGCATCTTTGCTATCGATAAATTATAATATAGTATGTTTCTTCCATTCCGTATCGTAATTACAATTTATGAATTGAAATAAAATAACATGGTTATTTTATGGACAACATGACCTTATTACAGGTTTCCAACACATTTTGTTGATAGGATAGCAACAACTATAAAAAATATATTGTTCTAACTATATTACTTCTAATAGGGGTTCATAAAGAATACTCTTTAAAAACCATATGCTCAGGTGACCTATCAAATCAATCGATAAAAGGACAATAATAGATACAGAGTAAAAAATTCAGGCCATTGACCTTTATAGTTCTAAAGGTGTCTGGTATTTATGAATGTATGAAATTGCTCCACCAAGCAGACTGATTCATAATTAGGTACAGACCAATTTTCTTAATTGTTCAAAGGCTTTTTTGATACCTCGATGATGTATTGAGACCTAGATCCATCATCGAGACTGACATTTAGTTAGTTACGAATGAGGTTCTAAACATTGAGTACAAATATACAATTTATTTTCATACCAATGAACAACCTTTAATCGATTGCTAATCCATATATCACGAACGCATCCATTCGTTTGACATTAATGACAATGGAACGTCATTTTGACAGTTTGGCGCCATTTAATTATTGTAATTATTGATCTGTTTGTTCGTTTGTCACTTTAATTGTCGTGTAGGTACGACTGGATCGTTTTTGATGAAATTTTTAAACAGTTTTGAATGTTAAAACTCTGGTCATTCATGACGATAAACTCATATCGGCGTAGGGCGTTGAATAGGAACATATCTGTAACAATTTAATTTTGCACAACACTGTTTTGCCTTTAAGAGATTTCATCTAAATTCCTCCAGTATTTTAGTGTAAAAAGAGTTACACACAGACAAGAACCTATTATAATTTGAATTGAATTCAAAGTATTCAAGAATTTAAACATTTACTAAATTCATGACAGCAGATTCCAAAGTCTAATTGGTTGTCCAAAACAATTGAAACTAGTCAAGATATTTACAATTTCAGGAGCACAAGGATTGAATTAGACGTTAAATTAAATAGATAATTGCATAGGGTACAACAATGACTAATATTAGAAGCAATCGTCTTTGAAATACCTGTATGTAATTGAATTGTAGGTAATATGTTAATTGTTTTGCAAATCAAATGCAAAGATTAAGATATCTGAGGTCTAAGGATCTTAGAAATAAGGTCTAATCTTGTTTTACTGAGGGATAGAAATGAATATGCACTACTACTGCCTACTGGCCGTATTATATCGAAGTGCAGTATTCATAATTATGTACTTAATAAAATATTCTCTTTCTATCTTTGTTTTTCTAAAAATGAGGCCCATCACTTGTCTCCTAATTGACTCCTGACTTGGGTGCCCATGCACTATGAGAAATTTTATGCTAGTATTGAGATTTAGGGAATTAACGACAAAACTTGCTTATTGGAGTTTTCTATATTTGTTCATAACAACATCTAAGCTCGTTAATGGTGAAACTAATAACCTGGTGATAAATGCTAATAATTTATGTTATAAATCGTCATTGTACCCACAAATATGTAGGTATGTTCCTATAAATATCGTAAAAGTTAATAAGTAACTACATAACTCAGTAAGCCACAATTTATAAACTTTCCTCCAGCTATAACTACATTACTAATTCTCAAATGCGTCAAATCCTGTGGTTAAATATTGATACGTGACAAGTAATGTTTTGGCTCCACCTGGCTCTTATGTGAGCCATAAGACATTCACTGCTGGATATAGTCTCTCCCTCAATACTTCTAGAGCGACCGGTTATAAGCGATCAGCACTGGATACAGGCTTACAACCGGCCGGCTCCTTATTGGGCTTTATTAATCCAAAATTCTCAGTCATGCCATAGATTTAAGTGTGGGAGAGCCATGCTTCGGCACAAACCGCCTCACAGAACACTGAAGTGAAACAACGCTTTCGTTTTGTGATTGGGGTTACCAGAGGCCCAATTCACCCTTACAATCCTAACCCCCAAAAGGCCGGCAACGCACATGTAACGCCTCTGGTGTTCCATAAAAAAATAACAATAGATTCGCCTCCAATGCATGAAGACTCATAACCCGTCTTATGTTAGCATCATGATTTTAGATGACGTACTTGCGAATTTTAATTACTTCCTGACCTACATTTTGTATGCTAATTGCCTGTCTACTGGTGTTAGCTTTTGGCTCAAACAATCCGAAAAATAGTTTGTGACAGGACAATACATACCTATATGGGTATCTCGGATAATTTTATTAAAATGTTTACGTATTATATTTCATTCTAAATACCTATGAACATATCTGAACATCTATTAAAATATTGATCTTCTATTAAAATATTGCAAGTTTCATCAAATCGTTTAAGTTGTTTCTGACAATAGCATTATATAACTAGTCTGGCCATAAATATTGTTAAAAAAGTTTATATATTTATATAAACTAGCTTCTGACAGCGGCTTTGCCCGCGTTCCCTTGGAATAAAAAGTCTAAGTCAGCTCACACCCTATCTGTGTACCAAATTTCATCAAAATTCGTTTAGTAGTTTCGGTGTTATTGACGGACAAACATCCAAAGACACAAACTTTCTCATTTATAATATTAGTGTGATATTTATTGTTTTATAGTCTTACTGCCACACTCAGAGACATTTAATGATTACTTAAACTATTTTGTAGTAACATTTTTGTTCCAAAAACAATTGCTAAGGACTAGGTTAAGTAACCATTAAATGATTCTGAGTACGGCGGTTAGTATTTCTGCAGTATTAATATTAGTAGGTAAGGTACGTGTATTGTACAGCATAAATATTAGTTTCCCTACTGATCATTGGGAAATACGCAGAGAAAATTATTGGTAACACATAAGTGCAATAACCTATACATAAAGGAAAAAGTTTACTGCAATTGCTGACTCAATTAATTTATATCCCTACCCAATTATGTATATTTAATTCTATAAGTAATTATAAGTCCTTATTCAGGGAACATGCTTGAAAAGAATAGCTATATATTTCTAAATTTATAATTTTATAATCATCGTAGCATTTACATAGGTGATCAGCCAATTGTTATTAAAGTTTTAATTATAACAAACTCGACTACGAACCAATCGAAAGCACCCGCTCTACGATCTCCGTTTATTTATACAATGTGTACACAAACAATGTACTTGTTATATAATTATAATGAAGATTTATGCTAAGGGCGCAGGTGTTATCTCGGAAATATAATTAAATACTAACTTTCTCTTCATTTATCAACGCACAATGTACTGACCAGTACATCAGTCAATATTAAGTCTCTGAGAGAGCTCGCCTTATCTGGATTTCCTGTTTTCAATGTTACTCGTACAGCTATGATTTCATGATCTCATATGGGTCTATCAACGTTTATTTAATACCTGAGTCCAATGCAATGGAATCTAATTAACGCACAATGTCAACAACATTACTAATAAAAAATACAAAAAACTTTGCACACAACACGCGAAGAATTTCTTTGTACTGTAACTTATCTCATTAAAATTATCAAATATCTTTCTTTTGTTTCAGAAATCGCTTCGATATCTTGTGCCCACAAGAATATTATAAGTACAAAACAAACACAGCGCATCGCCCACGTAGCGAGATAACAGAGCATCCCGTCCACAGAGAAATTAATAATCTGGAACACGGTAACAGGAAGCATGTCGATAAAGTGCTCCATGCTATAACAGCGTTGATGAGAGAACTGCTCGACTCTGCCGACACTCTAATATGGTTAGCTGACACCTGCGAACTACCCGCTGTTGTTGCCACCATGTTGTCTGACTCTCCGACACACTACAAACGCGACACGTCCGCACATCACTCTCACAGAAGTTCAAAACTCACTATCGCTGCGATACCCTCATCCAACATGGATCACAACTCTAAAGTTGCTGCACCGAGCGCAACGAACAACAGCTCACAAACGTCTTGTGTAGTAACTAACGTGGATAGAATGGCACACGACAATCATTCCAATGATAATTTAGAAAAAGTTCACAAAATGACTGACTTAGATAGATGTAGGATACTAAATAAAAGGAAATTAGAATGCCAACATGAGTCTGAAAGACGATGCTCTGCCACAGATAGAGCCCACGAACGATGCGTATTGCATAACAAAGAAGACGTATACGGAAAAGAATCGATTATCAGAAAGAGGGTTGAGGTTGACGAATGCGGTGGTTCAAGGCGGGCCGCTGATTTGAAATTTAAATGTAGTCGCAATGCACGGGAGTGGATGGGAGCGATCGGGAGGACAATGGGCGTTCGCGTTCACGTGCGTGCCATAGCCGTCGTGGGGTTGTTCCTGGCCATGTTAGCGACGAGTGCAGCGGCGCCGAGGTCCCGGCCCACGCGCAGCGCACACGAGAAATCTGCGGTAAGTTTTTATACAAATACTTTTATCACAGTTATTGTAATCCATTATACTAGACATTAATTTAAAGACAAAACTACAACTTATTCCGAATCAGTTTTCTGGCGTAGAATAAGTAGGAAGATGTCTCCATCCTAGCTCATGAATACTAAATAGTATAAGTTACGTGTATCCTGAGGACTTATTAACTTGAGTCCCGTCCCAAGCACCGGAAACGTGCTGCTTATTATACCGGCATTGTCTGCGTTATCTGAATCTGTCTGATTTAGCAGACAATGTCTTTCTTTACAGCCATTTTTGAGCACTCGCACAGATTTGTGTGAAATCTTTTCATACAAAACAAAGGCAGTTGGAAGGCACTGCCATTTTAGTAAATGGGCTTTGTTTACACAGGCAAATTTAATCTCTAAAGCTGAGCGATTCATACTACATCATGTAGGATAAGTAAGATTATTTAATAAAACATGGGAGGGTATAAATATCTATTCTATACCATAGAATGTCGGTCATTCAGGCAGGTCGTATTAATTTTATTATTCACAACATATTCGCGTGTAGTTATTTAATACAAACGTGGAGTTATGTAAGTCCTCACAGACGTTAGTAAAGCTCGCGATGAAGGTCTCCCTTTTACCCGTGGAATGTTTGATTCTCCCTTAAACGGACCGTTATCCACTGACGGATTAACGACCATTTGAAGGCGTATTTCTACTGAGTGCAAGTAATATGGGGACAAAAAGCTGGCGTGTCGTATTAGATTACTGGCAGTGACAGACGGACGGACCGTTTGGGAGGAGATTAATGGGCTAAGTGACGAGTGGGAGGCATGCCTCTAGTCCTCCGCGAGTCGGGAAGACATCCCGCTCATTTATTTCGTGGACCGTTACAAATAGTGAAAAATTCGACTAATTTTATTGGTACCGTGCGACAGCTAGTCCTGACACGGGTTCGGACTCGACTCTATTATTGAATGTATAAAAATAATTAAATATTTTTGAATACGGACAATTGTTATTACCACGTCTTGAAGATTGGATCTGCTTTAAATCTTCTTTTCATAACCAAATACAAAAATAATCCGCAACAGACTAAATTAGTTACTTCGAACGGGATGAGTTCAATCAGATTTGAACCCGATTTAATTACAGTTTAAACACGGCGTGACCGCGATGTTAACGGCTTCCTGCGCAAGCGCATATAGGCCGTGTTTGTGTAAAACTTTAGTTATGTAAGTGATAACTGGTCACTGCAATCAAAGAGTAGTTAGTAAATGGAGGGTCCAGAATGCAACAACATCATAACATCTTAAAAAATACTGAAGTCATAAGATTTATAATTTATTTGTTGATAACACTTGTAAGTAGAAGTACTATTTTGCACAATCTCAATAGCAATAATGTAAAAAATAATTTGTAAGTACTCCATTTTGTCTATTCTGCGTAACTTTTATAGCGTTTGCAACTCGAATCAGGTACCAACTGTACCTGGTTTGTATAGTACCTACCTCTATTATAGGATTTAGTGTATTGCAGGAAAAAAACATGCGTTTAGTAGCACGTAATCCTCCTGGATATTTCCATAACATGTTATTATTTATTACTTGTTAATATACCATTAACGGTATTTACCGGGTTATTTCACATGAATAGATAGAAAGTTAATTTATACCCGAGATAAAGCTGATATGACCACTGTCCAGTACTTTGTGCTTTATTAAGTATCAACATTCATCAATCAAGTTTGCACGCATATCGGAAACCTTTGTTGGATAAGAGACTTCAGACTTTTAATGGGTATATAAATCAGAAAACATGACATGGATAGAATAATATATTTTGTTCTCAATTCTTTTAAGCACACTCACTATATAGAGGAAGTCGCCCGCAGATTTCTGGACCCTTCAAATGACGGATTGTTAAATTCTTTGGTCATAAACTATTGTCATATAATATGACAATTTCATAGTACAAGTATACGAAAGTATATACTTAAAAGCTTTCGTCATGCTTTTCATAGCTTAAATACCAATACATACTAACTTCCTAGGTATTACAAATGGTTTTGCCTACGCAAATTAGCCTATGTCCTGCTTCGTACTCCAGTAATAGTACGGTAGTAATACAACAAACTTACATAATTTTGCATTTGCTTTATTAGTTAGAATTTACATGAACCGTAACAAACAAAACCTTTTACTTACTCTTAGTACATAGCAGAATATAGTCCAGTAAAGTAGTGAGGTGCAATCAGAATTGCACTTTCCTAGCAGTTTGTCAGTCGTGTGGGAGGATCGAGTATTGTCCATGCAATCTAGGCGCGTCACTATATCTTAGCTGGTGGCTGGTGGTGGAAACCGGCTCGTTCGTAGCCGTAGCACTAAGCTACTGAGCACAATATCCCGGGTTCAATTTTCGTGATAGATGTGAACATGATTGTGTTTCGATAGGTTAGTAGTTCAGTACACGTGCTATACATCATAATTTTTATAGTTCTTACATAAACAGTAAACATCATTATTATAGTTCTTATATAATGACTTAATAATTACCTAACCATTACAATTTCTAAAAAGCTATGAATATTTCATCCATAAATAAAATATTTCCAACAATTTGTTTCCAATAAACTTGCACCAATAAAGGCAATATAGGTATTATAATTATGTGTAATTGATACAACTTTATAGACAGGCTTAATTGCCATCCTTCAGTTTTACAGGGGTCGTTATACAACAACAATAATTATTAGTAATTTACAGGATAATTGGAAAAGAATTCATGATAAATTAAATCATAAACAATTATATGAAATACTAATTATAATTATCCTTTTGCCTAGTCAAAATTAGTAATTAAAACTGAGGTCTAAACAGGACAATGGGTATTATAAAAGTTGTCATACGGCAGCTAATGCACGTATACCACCTCATTAACTATGCATAAAATAATAATTAATAATATGTAAAGTACCTACCTAATTATACATTTGTGCAAAATTAATTTTCCGGTTTACCTGTATAGAATTTACTAGCTACTTCCGCGCGGTTTCATCTGCTGTGCTGGACTCCTATTGGGCATAGCGTAATGTTTTATAGCCCTCGATAAATGCACTATTCAACACAAAAATAATTATTCTAATCGAATAAGTAGTTCCGGAGATTATGGCGTTCAAACAACCTAACAGATTCATCGGGTTTATATTAGTATAGAAGTATAGATAGTATAGAATAAGATTTATCTCACGTACATCCCTGATCTTGTTGGAATATTAAAATACTACTCCCTAAAAAGCAAACCTATTGAAAGTCATACCATACAGTAATTATCATTGTAATTCTAACACATATAACTATGTATAACAAACAAAAAGTGACCTAGACATTACAAAAAAAGATACATGCGAATCATAATGAAAAGGGGGTCACTTTTTATATACAAAAGTAACAGTACGTAAGACAAGTCTTTTTGTAATTTTAACATATAACTACATCCGTACTTGGACTACTGCTCCGTACTAAAAAACCTGTTCAAAACACACATTTATGACAAATAAGTACTTACTCGTGAATACTTAAATCTAATCAATATCACTGTAGTTACTAGGCAGCTAAACTAATACTAGTAGTAGCTAAACTAAGACCTATCAATCTCCACATCAGTCTTGCACAATCCTGGACAGATTCATTTAATGCACTAAATTCTGGCCAGCATGTCAACCTACTCCGTTTTCTCAAATTTCTTTATTCAATTTGCCACTTTATCCTTTTGATATACAGTCGAAAATCCAGTGAAATATATTGATGTAGTAGCCTGATCTGCTGGCGACTGTACTAAAGTCTGTAATACACGTGTGTGGGTGACGTACTACGAAACAAAAGGTGTCTGGGCCCGGCCGGCAGACTATACACTATACAGCCAGTAAATGCCTTGCAAACTGCACGGGATCTGCATTGTCTGTCTTCCCTTACGCTATACGACAGACCACTTTACTTAGATGTCTGCACCTGCCTCTACTTGTACATACATCTAAAGTCATGAATATTTTGGTGAGATTGTGTCTACGTAGTGCTGAATCAAAGGAAATAAATAGTTGAGTTAGAAGATTGCTGCGTTCTAGTATATGTATAAAAATAGTTTTTGTATTGAAAAAGATATGTAATGAATGCTTGAAATGTTAGAATCCAACTAACATCATAACACAAGATGACCCATCTTAATCTTACCATAAAATATGCTATGAACTCAAAATGTATATCAAAACAGACTTAATACTCTTCCTAAGTTCATAACAACAAATCAAGGTTTATAGTGTCTATGAATAACTAAGCATTGTTTTATGTTAATTAATAATTCCTTGGTACACTGTAAGGACAGAAATCCGCGAACGATGTTACCATATTTCGTGAGTCGCAGTGTAATGCCTAACTAGAATACATATTATACATACATATGTATGGTACTTTTAATGCTGTTTAAATGACCGACATTGTATGATATTTAACAGAAATGAGGTCACATCTGACTCTAACATGCGGCGCTAACATTGATCTAAGTGATAAATGGACATAAATTCACACATCTTCTCGAAATACAACGAAACTATAAACTATTGCTAAAAATATATGTAGACAAATGTTTTAGCATTGGTTATTATCAATCATCTGAAAAAAAGATTGAACAAAAAGTATTGCGCCCAACGTGGGGCTCGAACCCACGACCCTGAGATTAAGAGTCTCATGCTCTACCGACTGAGCTAGCCGGGCTTGTCACTGGCTTGCGAAATAGTCTATCATTTTTAACTACCTTCATTCATTATACATCATGATTCCAATTTTAAAGTTTTTGTATTTTAAAATATACGAGTATTTTATATTTATATCTTTGAAATTAGCGATAGAGATCCCAGTTAATGAGTTTGTTCTATGGCAAAGTTAATTTACTAAACAATACGAGTGAAAATTTAACGTGAGTCATAATTAGATTGAAACTGCGCTGGAGGCCATCGGTATTGACCCAAATATTCATTCCGCTATCTATAGCATCCTATTCGACACATTGTTTCGACAAAATCTCGCTCCATACTGTCTGCAATTTATCAACCTAATTTGTGATAGAATGTTTCACTAACTAGATAATTTTAGCAATGAATCATTTCTTTTCTATTTTTGCTAAACATCCTATTTGAATACTACGAGTATTCAATCTATACCGCCAGTATCATTTATCAATGATGTTAAGATCTGTAGAACTATCCTACGTATTGCAATCACATATTTTTTTAAATTAATTACTTAATTTACTTACTTTAATAACTTATTTTACTTTTATGGTTAGAGCTACGTTTCCATAGCAACAGCTAAACTCTCCCAACTTAATTACAAACTTCGCTCATACTAAACTAAAGTTGTTTTTCACAAACACGATCTTTACTAGTTTGTTATATAAAATTCGTGACTAAAATATTGAAGATATTTCCAAAGAAAATCTTGAAAAAATATTAGATTTAAATAATTCAGTTTATTTAGTTAATTTATTCACGTACTAATAGTGAAACTTAATCAAACTCTGCCCTCACGGTTAATGACTTTATTGTCCGTACTCGCATGAATGCGCCGCCAATTGGAATTTGCATTTTAGACCCTACCCTTCAATACCTACACTGGGTACCTACGTACTGATCCCACCGTTTGATGATCACCCTGTTAAGTCTCTACATCAAAGTAATACACTGAACTACCTACGGTCACCTATCGAATAAAAACCTAATAGATAAAACGTTATTTATCTTGCTTCGTCCTTTGTTGCTGTTTAACCATTTTGGGTTTGATCTTCGATAAAAAATATATAACGGTACGCCTTTTATCCCTAAAGGGGTAGGCAGAGATGCACATTACGACACGTAATGCCGCTATACAATGTACACCCACTTTTCGCCATTTGTATTATAAGTCCCATGTAATAGGGGTGAGCCTATTGCCATATACTGGACACAATTCCAGACTCCATGCCACTACTGAGAAATGTTCGAAACCCGAAAAAAGCCCAATTATACTTTTTCCGACCCGGAAACCGAACCCGACACCCCTTGTCCGGTAGTCGCACTTCCGACCACTCGACCAACGAGGCAGTCGTTTAAAAATAATGAAAAAAATCGTACTTACACCTTCGCCTACCCCTTCCATAAGTATAAGAAATGGCAATAAGTCCCTATCAGTTTACTTGACGATATAATTTCTAGAAGCTGTAGCGATAAAACCGGCATAGCATGCAATAAGCATCAGGATTAAAGTACTAATTAAACAGAAATAGATCAATGCCAACATTAGCACACTTCAAACTCGATCGTTAGCCATCTCACACCATATTCGGCGAAACCTAGATTTCCAGGAAGCACTGATAACCTAGATATTATAATAACGTTACAATTTACATACCGACTTTGAGTTCAGCTAATCATTTTAGGTACATCCTATGCCTATGTACTACTTGTTTCATAGTTGGCGCCAGACATTTAAATTAATAGATTATTTTTTAATTGCCTGCGACACCAGAAAGGGTTTATGACAATAAGGTCTTGTAAATTCCAGACTAGGTGTTTTTTAAGAACACATTATTTGTCCACTTAGCCAGTACCAAATAAAAGAAGAAAATAATTTTCTAAAAGGTTGACCAAATTGTCAGTACTATTCGTGTATGAAAATAAAACAAAAAATAACACGTCTGTAAAAACGCTAAATAAATTCCATTCCCCTTGAAAAAAATGCAATAAATTAAAGTGTCATAATATTATAAGAAAACAAAAGTTTCCTTGAAAATTTACAAGTGAATTTTATTTCGCATTAACATGTATTTTATAAGTAGTAAGTCGGCTTTAGATTGCAGACGTTGATAATGAGTTTGGTTCTACGAATTATACTGAAACTCACTATATATTATGTGTACCTACTTACATGTAGGTATAGACTCATAACTTATGGTCTCATGAGTAAACTAAATGTGTTTCAGAACGGACATTCAATGAATTCTGGTTACTTTTAATCCATTAATATGTATCCAATTCAGTAGTTCTAGTGTGTTGAACCACACTTCACGCTGAGAAAAATATTTGTTGAATGTTTAATAATTGTATGAAGTATTTCTTGAGATAATATTGATTTTATAATATTTTTACAACATTAAATAGTAACTAACACATGTGCTTGAATGGACATTTTTAAAGAAAATATAAAGAACTGCATGAAAAAGGGTCAATGTACTTATTCCAAAACTTCTAATACATATAAAGAACAGTTTTATCTATGCGTATAACAATATTCAAAGACTCGATAGTGGCTCGTCAAACGCCCGTGGAGATAAGACGACGAGATAACAAGGCCGAAAACTGATAACAATGACATAAGACACCACTCATTATCTACTGCAAGGTGCAGTAAACATAACTGTGCCACTAATGAGGCTTGGGATAAACATTACACTCTATTTTAGATGAAAGGAACATTCATTCATTAACAATAATTAAAACTAAATAGTGGATAAAATCTGATATCTATTTAGTGTTATCTATTGAGTCAAAGAAATACTTAATTGAGAAGGCAGATGATGTTGGACTGTATTGTCGTTGTCTATTTACATATAAATGAACACGTTGTAAAGTTGAGGAAGTGCATGACTTTCAAAATCTTGTTCAAATTGAGTGCAAATGCAACTCTGGGAGCCTGCCGAATGGCATGTTGACCGGAAACCGCATCTCTGAGATAAATTTAGCCACAAAGAGGACGGACATACAAAAATAATGCTGATACTAACCAGTGAGACAGAGACAGATGTATTTCAGTTGTTCAGCTGTTGAATAGGCCTGCACTATTTACATGTGAATCAACGATAATTGGGTTATTCATACGATGTTGATAGCAGCTCAGTTTTTGATCAATTCTGATGAATTTGCATTTCAAATTACGTTTGTCTTGATTAGATTACTAAAAAATTACTTGCTACGTTTTAATGGTTAGCAAACATTTCAAGTGTCTTTGCACTCTAGGCCGCTGGCCCATAAATAAATAAAGACAGCTATAAAAGATAAGTTAAAATAGTCTGAGAACTTGTTGAAGTAGTTTAAATTCTCGCGTGCAAAGAAAACTGAAGTGCTAAGGTGTGAAAGAAGCATTAGAAGCTTTAATGTTAACTACACAAGCCCCCAAAACAGACGCAGCTGGAATATTTGCTGACATAAAAACAGTTTGCAGTAAAAAATACAGGTGAAGTGACTCTGACGATAATACAAAGCCTCCTTTATTTACCCGGTGTTAAGTATAAACTCAACACTGAATAAACAAAGCTTGCTAATGAAGATACTTATGATAAGGAAGTAACACTTGCTTTACTAAACCGGCATAATCAAGATCTGCTCGGACGATAACACCATTGTAATGTAACATGCAAAAATATATGCGAACACTAATTTCAATTCAGGACGAGTCTCGGTTCGAAAAATTAACAATGTAAATTGTAACAATTAATTGAGGGTATGTTTGAGCACAGTGCCACCAACTATTCACAGATTCGTCAATTAGTATTCATTGCTTGTTCGCTACCGACTCCCAGGTGAGCCCGGACACTATTCAGCGCAATGTTCCGGTGACTCACACTGCATCCGTCCAAATATACCGATTCCCAAACAATTTTAAACTCTATCACCATCCAATAAGCCACAATACGTATGCAAATGCTAATCGTGTTAGTAATCTAACTCCACTATACCGCTTTCCCATTGTTATGCCAAATGTGTTTCTGTATATTTTTAGACTATTCTTTAAACTTTATATCCATGAGGTCGAATGTATCGTTGACCCATATTTTCTTAAGTATCTACAAAATGGTTTAATGTGAATGCCACTATGGAATTGGAAATTTTAAATTCTTCATCAAGAACAATATTTTCTTTGCGTTCGAGAGTATTTTCGTTTTCGATAAGAATTACTCACTCGCGTGCGTCTCAAAATTTAGTTGGATGTAATAACAATGGTGGCACTTCTTAGAACGAGCGCATTTAATTTGTTGGTTTTAATTCTGCTCATAATTGTGGACGATGAAGATAAAATTTTGTTGAAATGTTTGAACTTCAGTGAGTAATATTTACTGCCACTTCTTTGTAAAAACATAAGACTTTCCAAGATTTTCGCAATTTTTATTCGTAATATTATAATAAAAATGTTGACATACACATTGGATATGGTTTGAGTTATCATCTGAACTAAATCAACGTGCTATTTTCTTAAAAATAAATGTTCAATATCCAAATAGGTTACTATAAAATAATTTTCAATGTAACAAACAATTTTCCTTGTATCTCTTCCAACAAAACATTTCACGCATTCTCCTTATGTCACAAGCCCTCATCAGGTTTCACTAGAACTACGTACAGCTGACCGAAAAGCTAACGAGTGGCAACGAAACTTTACGGGAGAACAGTCTGAAAGGCGTTTGAGGAAAGGTTATTTTGGCTTGCATCGTTTTTGAGGCTTGAAGGCGTGTCGCCTGTGTGACCAAGTGTACTCTTGTCGTAGTTGCTTTGTAACCTTAAAAGTGCATACTGCATTCTGTTACCCGCTGTTTTAATATGGTCAAGTTTATTTCTTGGGTTCGTTACGTGTTCTCTTCGGCCCATAGCACATGGCGTATTTTAAACGCGCAGGCGACGCGCGTATTAGGAACGCGCGTCTTCGGCGCCGTAGACGCCGATTCTTGCGTTTGCATTGATGATACAAGCGCGCGCATGAAGCGCGTATACGCGCAGTAGAAGCGCGTACAAATGAGCGGGGTAGAGATAGAGGGGGGGATGCGCGCTCACGCCACCACTGCGCCGCCCGCGCCTCAGTTGCAATTATTTTATTGTGTGCTGCGCATGTATTTAGTAAAATGGAACCCTTCGACACCGACCGTTTTATAACAGAAATACACAATCGTCCAGTTACATGGAATTCACTACTACCCGAATATTCAAACAACGTTTAAAAAATTACCAATTTTTTAAACGTTGTATGATAATGACCACTCAATCTTCTTTCACTCGTAAATGGGTCTATCCAAAAGATTCGTTTATTTTTGTGTTTTTTTCTTTTAAAAGTCTCACTTATTGTAATAAGGGCTAAACATTACCAGGTCTAGATCAGTCCAGGTGTCGAGGACGATTTCAAAATGCGCGATGCGATTTCAGAATTTAGCTAAGTTTAGGCAAAATTAGCATGAAACTCTATGGCAATTATAACGTACTTAATTAAATGTCTAAATTTTTGTTGTAAGCGTAATGAAATTGTTAATGTCACTATAGTAAATTAAAACATACGAAACAGAACAATTAGTCTAATAAGAAACACAGACAAATTAGTTAAATGAAATTAATTAGTAGACAATAACACTTTGGCAAGTGTCCCAAATGTTTGCCATTGATTTGAGGAACATGTATCTAGTTACTTTAGACTACGGAGAATCTTGGTTGTCTGGCACAAATCCGGTAGTTCCAAAACAAATGTTACTTTACCATCAGTTCTTCGCTTTGAGCGTTTAATTATGGTAATACTGTGAGCTACTTCCTTGTTCCTAAGTTCCTAGTTAACAATGTCTCGTTTTGTATAAACCTGTTTCTTAACTATTATTGATCTCTTTTCTGCAAGCTAGAACGTAAAATAATGAGAAGCATCAATTTACAATAAAAGCATTATTTCAGGCCTATTCAAAAATAACGTTGTATCCTAAAAACAATTTCATTGTTCCAAACAGACCTATCTTCCGTTTAGTGAAATACTTTTTATACAAATATGTTTATGTGAATTGAATAGTACCTACCTCCTTTTATATGTCTCCTCAACTCAATTTCTGTTATCGATCGCCCGCTTCCGCTTATACACTGTGAAACGTCGTATATGGCTGTACGTGACTAGAGTTCACATGTAAACGAGCTTTTTGCATAATTTATTAATACCTGTGTGAAGTGACCGTATAATTTATTTATTTACAAGTCCACTATAAAGTGTTTTAAGCCATTCAATGTTTTACTTTTTACTACAATTTCTGTGGTATTGTTCACGACATTGTATTTCAATATTAAGCAACTACGGTACCAATAGTTTTGTTGCTTCCATGAATCATCGTTACAATCTAAAATTAATTTCTAATTACACCAATCGACTTGGTGATTCAGATACATTGAGATGCACATTTCGAAAGATGCAGCTTCCGTCTCGATCGGGTTACAGTGGACTGCTTGCACGGTTCATAAACTATGCGTAGTCAATACGGTTTAAATACAAATATGTATTTAATGCACGCAGACAGGGCGCGCGGGCGGCCGGCGCGTGCGCGGCCTAATATTATCTCTAGCTGCGGACATAGTGCGCAAGAGATAGCGGAAGATAGCGATTTTATTGGCAGAGTAACAATAAGTGTAATTATTATAGCGATTCATCTTACACTAACAAATAAATTAAACTGCAAATGAATGAGTTTTTTAATAGTCTGAACATTCTTAAATTCTTTACTTTCCTTAGAATTGATCACCTATACATTTGGAAACGAGAATTCGGACATAAATTCTGACCCTCCTCTAATTATTCTATTTGTCGCTGAAGAATGTCGAAGTCCGCCCATGCACTACGGGTGCAGTCTTAGTCTAAGTTTAGACAGACGCAGCGAGGGGGGCTACCTGTGCCTGAGAACTATAAATGTACCCACTTTCACCGCTCGAGGGCGTGACCCGTCCCACAGCTGATGTATTGGCGAATGGGAGCAACAGATCACTGGTTTAGCAATAAACACTAAAACACATGCTTTACACCTATAATGATGTTCATTATACTTCCTTGGTTTGGCTTCTATCTTGTAGCTTTATGATTTGTTGCTGAACCACAGTTCTACAGTTGTTTTTTCTTTGCCTTAGAAGAAAATGTTTCTGTTCAGTGAAGCATGGTTCTAGAGCTTTTAATCAGAAAATAACAAAGTCTATTAATAGAGCTCTCTCTTTGGATCTCTTACGAACGTACACAATTTCAGTAAATGATACATTCGTGTTTACGAAGTATCTTTTAATAAATCTTTAAACAACACTAGCATGTCTATTGATTAATGTAGAAATATATTGTCCATGTTTACAAAGTTAAGTAATTTAAAGTGGTTTATTTACATAAGAAAGTAACAAGTTACTTATGATATCCACTCTGCCTTGAGATTAGCACACTTAAAACAGGAAGCTTACAAAACTAGACTACAAACTCAACTGATAATAATAATTATGTAGGTCTTAACAATGAATACGTAGAAATAACAAATATAATAGAGCAGAAAATGATTTTAATGTATTTTAGGAACATTTGTTTGGATTAGTTCTAGCCTTATTCCACGCTTTGATGTGCTTTCTGTACTACAAACAACGGACGTTTTCCACAAGCCGACAACGGCACGTTTGCGGCTTTTTCAACGGTCCGGAATACAGAATGATGAAAAGTTAAATATTATATTCGTATTTTATTTTTATATCATCCTGTAACTGTGTCATGGCGGGCTCAAAAGATAATATGTATAAGGACTCACATAGAAAAAGTATGTAACCACGTGGATTGCTGTTTGTCGATTTACAGTACCTAAGTTAACGTGAGCGTCCAAGGTAAGCAGTGCATAAAAAAGTCAGTAGTGTAATTTTGCATAGTTTTTTTCCTATTTCTACCTTAACATTTCGATACTGTATCGTTCTATTATTGAATTGTACTATCCAGCTGGTGGAAAATTCCCCCAAATTCATTGTATACAATAAAATAAAGATAAAGCTCCAGTTTTCCATGTCGTTGTTATCAATTGTTTCGAAAACCGCACACTAACCGCACGTCAATGTAATTTATCTTCGTTGATAGCCCTTTAATTTGCTTGATAAAAGCTCTACTTTTTACAAATAAAACCCTTAGAATTTTAAACATTTTTAAATACGTCTACTTTCCCTAACTACAAATATAAATCAGTCATAGTCTTGTACCCACGACTAGACAGACGTAGTACCGTCTTAAGGGAACCATACATTATATTATTCCGTGTAGCTTCACGACACCGTTCCCTCACGGCACGTCATTAATTTACTTTCATCGAACAAGCTTTTATGACAGCAGTTTGTAGAGCATATCGGTTAGAGCTGTATTTGTAAAGGTCGGCGGTACCCCACGCCCTTATAAATAGATAGGCACCCCTGGGGGTTGTAAAAATGCGCCAAAGCCCCCCAGCTATATATCAAGATATCGGATTCCGTACGTGCCCACTTCCTGTAAGATAGTGCAAGAAAAGAAGGTATTTTTAATTATCTACCTACATTATCTCGAGTAGTCTGCGTTTACCGATGCGATAGAATGCTGGTTCCTTTATCTGCTGACTGTACGCGCTCCCGTTATTTGTATTCCGACGGTACGCCGGCAACGAAAGAATTGCATTTGTATAATGTTTGCTAGGTATTTGCATTACCTACAGGTCGCACAGCATTTTCATTAGCCTCGAGTAGAAACTTGTGATTTAAAATGTAAAACAGGCAACTTTCATTGCGTCGTAAATATTTTTTGTAATTAATTTCTATGAGGCTCGCTTTGTAAAAGGATGAAGGCTGAATATAAATATATTCATCATCACGTACGGACGGCACGCAATATTCGTAGTCGCGGCAAAGCTTAATGAATGCTACATAAGAGTATTCAGCCTGGCCTGGAACGAGATTTCCACTGCTTTATGTACGCCGAAT
This sequence comes from Spodoptera frugiperda, assembly GCF_023101765.2. Lineage (NCBI taxonomy): Eukaryota > Metazoa > Arthropoda > Insecta > Lepidoptera > Noctuidae > Spodoptera > Spodoptera frugiperda. The sequence goes on along the minus strand of NC_064213.1, from coordinate 8,702,871 downwards.
TCTTGTTACTCATTTTTGCCACAGAGCAAATTAATCCGACCACACACTGTGCCACAAATAACATCGGTTAAAGACTTATTTAACTCCAAATCTGCTATTTACTTAATTAAGAAATGTGTTTTAGCGCAAATATTTCTTCAAGTGTATTACGAAATGAGGATGAATGAAGATTACCTTGAGCGGGTTCTTAATGAATCGTAATAACCAATGTTCGTGCGAGTAGTACATGAATATTATTCAATGGAGATGCCAACAATACTCCATGGCGGGCGGGAAGCGCAATCGATTGCCGGGGTCAACGGCACGAGAACTGACCTTTGAACCAGCTGATCGAACATTATAATTTATTTTGTAAAAAAACTTTATTTAAATAATGCAATTTAATTTATTAAATAATTTGTTTAATTATTCGAGCCGTTACAGAAATTTGTTCCATATAAATGTCATCGTTTGTCTCTTTAACTGCAAGAAAGCAAATCAACAAAATAAAGGGGCTAAGAATCAAGATACACAAGATAAAGACCCGACTTCTGTCACTGAAAAGTGAAAACAGATGTTATTGTCGCGATCCGTCGAGTACTTACATACAACGTGCTCACTCAAACGCTCACTTATTTTACAAACTTGAGTCAAGAAGCCGTTGTTTTATGTCTGAGAAAGATGTTGAAACAGTGACAGATGCCTGTTATATGCAACTCTTAAATTAGCTGCACAAATAACGAAGCAAGAACGTGATCTACTTACATATATTATGTACTAGCTTCCGCCCGCGACTCCGTCCGCGCGGATGTCGGTCTTCGCGTGGAAGTTTTATTTCTCCATTTTGAGTAACTCTGACATTGACATCTTATAAATATCTATTGGACCCAAATACGGCGAGGCCCATAATAATTAGGGAGATTCCTCTATTGAGCTACTGCTGTTGAGCTCGCGTTCTGTAGAATAAAACTGAAAAATAAAGATTTTTTCTACGTATTTTTCCAGGATAAAAAGTATCCTACCCAGGATAATAAGGTATAATTATGCCAAGTTTGATCGAAATCGAACCGTTAGTTTTCACGTGATGCTAGAACATACAGACAGACAGACAAAAAAAAACACATATTTGGGTTGGTATCGATCCAGTAACACCCCCTGCTATTTATTTTTTCAATATTTTCAATGTACAGAATTGACCCTTCTACAGTATTTATTGTAATATGAATATGAATGAATGAATGAATGAATGAATGAGAGTGTTATAATCGTAAGAGTAGACAAATATAATCAGAAAGCTCCGAACTGCTAAGCTATCGGGAGTTATACGTGTTATTGTGAGTCAACCATAAGAGATAGACATTTGCTGTCGTGGAATATTTTTTAAACAATTTTAAGGAGAACATTTCCGTGGTACATTATTTCTGTGTAGCTTTAACCATTAAGGCTACACACGCGACGGAAGCTTAAAAAATGGAGTAAGTTCTCCTGTTTTCCTAACATTTCCCTTCACTGCTCTGCTCCTATTGATCGTAGCGTGATGAAAAGTATACTATAACCTGCCCAGGAGTATGAAGAACAATTGTACCAAGTTTCGTTGAAATCTGTCGAGTGGTTTTTATTTCTATAAAGAACATACAGACAGACAGACAGACAGACAGACAGACAGACAGACAGACAGACAAAAATTTTTCTGATTGCATTTTTGGCGTCAGTATCGATCACTAATCACCCGCTGATAGTTATTTTTGAAATATATTTCATGTACAGAATCGACCTCTCTACAGATTTATTATAAGTATAGATTTATTCTGCCAATTCTAAACTTATTTGTATCACAAATGTCGCGTATTTATAATCACGATCAAAATAGAAAAGGAACATGTTGACTCATCTACTTCCATAAAAAAATTATGAATTGATAAGTAGAGGCGTTGATTCAGTTATATTAGAAAAATATGAAATTGTCTAGTCAACAAAATACACACATGATGAATAGACGAATTTTATTACCGTTGAAGCGCCAACCTCAACAATTACCAGTCTTTATAACACGCATATATTATAACGCGATGAGTCACCCCGAACGAAGTCGCGTGGCGTCTCTTGTTTACTAATAAATCGCTGTGTCCCTGACACTGAGGAAAGGCAGTTAATGTCCAACTCGTAGGAAGGGGGCTCGAAAGAATTAAATGCAATGCTTTGGCTGGTCGCCAGTGACGCGGAAAATGAACTATCGAGTGGTCCTTTTGTTGTCATCCCGTCCGGGAACAAACTCATTTGTTCCATTATTTAGCTAATATAATCAGCCACTGCTGTGAATAAACTCTCGATCCGGTATTTCATGTTGGGATGGAAATTGATGGGATTGTCGAGTATCAATTAGTGCCCACGCTGTACGGGAATGATTGAAGGTAACTTGTCGTAATATTGATAGACGACCACGTTGATAGGTACTTGATCTGTATACTATCAGTTGGTTTAGAGCAATTACAAGGTAATTCATGGAACTACAAGTTATATTTAGATTTTACGACTTCTAACGTTTTGCAACTATAGGATATCTGTATTTTTTTCTTATATTTCAATAGTCCTGTCCTCGTAAATCACAGCCTTAGATAAAGATCACTATTAATGTATAGATAACTCTACAATCTAGAACACATTAACAAACATTTGAACCATAGAACAGCGTTGCCAAATGACCACTTAGCACCTATTTGTAAATATAAGAACGAACTATAAATTGGCTGAACAAAGTTCAACGGCTACTGCTTCCTAATATTATTTATGTGTATAGACTATACATCTTTATGAGCTCGATAAAAGGTAGTGGAGTAACGATGATTCATCTAAAGAGGTACTGTTACATAAAATGTAGGTCGACGAAAGTTCACCAAGGAGATTTATCGGTTTTATATCATGCATTATATGTTTAATGTTAGTAATGTACGCTTTAATGTTTACATAATTTTATTACTATAAGGAAATTATATCTTCTTCCTGCTTATTTGAAAAACGGTCTGTGGCAGTTATCGGTCGATTAGAAAAAATATGTTTGCTACGTTATGAAGAAGTCATTTCTTGTAATTAGACTATAAACCTATAAGAAATGTAAGTATTCATTACAACTATGATTTATGAATAATATCCTAAACGTTGCATAAGGAGGTTCATTTTGTAGGAAATTACAAAATTTCCCGGGTCAAACTGCATTGATCGAGGTGTTATGAGAGTTCTTATTAATCTCGCTAGTATTCAGATATTTCATTTGATGTCTATTTATGAGCAAGACAGGGTTTTAAACACAAGTCTTATACACGAGGTTAATCTTTAAAATATAAAGATTTTGTTTAGCCTAAAGATCGGAATCTAAGCAATCAAAAAAGTCAGAGAATTATCTTACCTTGTTAAAATTTTGAGCTACGGAAAACTAACAATTGTGCCTAATAAATCTAAAGCCTACGTATGTAGGTAGTTTACTCAATAGTGTTTCCCACATAGATAGACCTACGGGCGAAATCCACCAGTTGCGAAAAGTTATTTGAATCAGTAACGACTGCAAGTAACGACCAATAAAGTATGGATACTTACATAATTTTATTATTATGTAAGACTAGAAACTGCATGTGCATACATTACTATTACTTCACTTCACTGCTTTATTGATAAAAAGGTGTTTGTTTTCCACAAAGTATTATTTAACTAAAAGCTGCTTTAAATGGTTCTTCAATTTATAAAAGATCCCTTTGCTTTCATTATTCAATTGATAAATGCCTGATTTTGTACCCAATATATGGCAATAGGCGTCCTCTTATACATAGGCCTCAAAATATAACCAAAAAGTAGGTGTTGAACATCATCATCAGCCCATGATAGTCCATTGCTGGACTACAAACCTCCTCTACATAGAGGGTGTTAAAACTGGGTGGTTGTTAGTTACATTTAATTCATACACCTCTATAAATAAAGCTAGTGTGAACATAACTCCAGTTCGCAACGCGTTTGTTTTAGAAATGATTGATGTTAACAAACATCGATACTGTGATGAGTTTCCGAACTGTTCCTGTATCGACATAGGTACAATACATGGTATATTTGGGTGCTCACTTATGCACGGCCGGTCAATGACCCAAGCCGGATACTCGATTTTAAGAAAATCGATGGGACTGATAAGCTTACTGTGTCCATTTTGTAATTAATTACTTTTGAATGCAATTGTACTCTCTGAAAGATAATTTTAATTATTTTTAATAAAAGTGGTAGGTCGTTTCATGTTTTGTTGATTCTCTCTCTCGCTCTCTTTCAACGAAGCTTATTTAAACGTTACGCAATAATTCAACCCAGGATTGTCAAACGTTATTCATAATGATGAACACATAAGTGGTCGTTGTTCAACAAAGTCATCGATCACAGTACTGACTGCACGATTCAGTGGCACGCTGGGTGCATTGAGAAGTTTAGAATGGAGGACTAATTACAATGTATCATCTTGTCATATTGTTATAAGTGAAATGGCTGGAAGATTCTACTCTACCGTCGTCACAAAACTATTGTTAATAGAGGCCTCATTTAATTCATAAATCACTCAATAAAATACCCCAATGTAGTCAAATTCGCCAATGAACTGCAATTTATCATCATTAATATTACTAACAAATTAACTATTGTCAAAATAAGTGGGTTACAGCGATGTTGACGCTTATTGGTACTCCATTTGCTGTCCACTCCACTGATACGTTTTCATTTCACAGCGATAGGTGAACGACTGCTTTATTAAGTTGACATTACGTTATTTAATCGATATGTACAGTACGTAATGATGTCCAGAATTAATTCTAATTTTACTCATCAATGTCAAGCGTCATGGGTCCTAACAATATTGTTTGTTACAAATTATTTTTATGAGGATGATGACCTAGGCAAGGTTAGAATCGTTCTATGGACCTTTTGTAACCTTTGTCGAAATAATACCACACAATTGGTATTTATTCCTAGGAATTCTTGAATCAGAAGTGTACCTATTTGTACGCATTCACAAAGGGATCTCTCACTCCGAGAGCGCAAACGAAAAGGAATAAATAAGTAAAACGTTATCTGTATGAAGTGTTACCTTACACGAGAACTTAAAAAGGAATCAAAACGAAGGAATAAAATATTTATTAACAAACGAAGTTCTTGTAACACCGTCGATCATGTGCACGTCCGTGAGCTTTTTAAGTATATCAGTGTAAATATTTTCTGGTGGAAGTTTTTATTGCACACATCAAGTGCACACATTGGACTTTATTAAGGATATTAAGGATAATTTGATCAGTAGCGCGTGTGTGTGGGGCTTTACTACCGTTTTATTGACCGAAGTGGGCACGTGTGCTCAATCTTAATCATAACTGGCGCCGAGTTTACGGAACAGATCTGTCTTGGCTTGACATGCATAATGCGATTCAATTCATTTCTCTTTCTAAACGATCGGTAATTATTCACTAGCTAACAATGATAAACACTGCATTTATACTGCTGCATGTTGGCATTAACGCAGACTTACAGTCATAGCTCGTTAGTACATAGTACACACCTATGTAATATGTTTCAATATGAACACATTATATCCATCTGCAGCTTAAATTAATCCTCGTATCTAATTTGATGTGTCTACATTTTATACAAACGAAATGTAATTGAACGAAAAGCTATGAATATTTTATGATTTCGCAAAACAAATATTGAAACTTTATGAAAAACAATCAACCACGCTGACAGTCGGTTGAAATTTAAATTACCTACATACGTGGTTAAATATTAAAGATTGGACGGTTCGTGGTGAATAAAATATTGTCATGTGGCTTTTGACATATTGCAGAATGAAAACTCGAGGGACGTCGACTCGAATCTCAGTCACTCATAATTTAGTAAAAGGACAATAAAATATCATATTCTCCTTCATAAAGCTGTAAATATTCTATAAATAGTATTTTGTTCTGTGAATATTTTGTTTTTAGCTATTGATTTCAGATTAATCTGAAGTACTTATGAAATCAAAGTTAATCAGAGTTAATCCTCTTGTTTGCATATTTGATACCTTTCTATGTAATTTTGACAAAATGTTTTATTACTTAATCCGCGTCTAAAAAACAAAAATAAAATATTTTTAATAAAAACTTTATATACGATTGAAGATCAATAAGTCAACTGTTCTATTCCCAGGTCAAACATAAAAAGCTAGTTTCGGAATTCGGAATTCAGAGAGCGTGAGCGTTTGAAAGCTGAAAAAAACGCGCAACTGGTATTCACAAAGTCATTTCTACATTCACAGGACCTTTTCAGTTTTTCATCGAAACCCGATTTTTCAATATATTTTTTCTATACCTATACTCTTTTTAGTGTGCTTTTTGATGTCACACACAAAAATGGTGAGAGTTCTACCTTTATTTTATAAAGTGTTAACATAGTGTCATCGATGTGTCAGTAAAAATTGACAAGGGACGCTTAAAGTTAACCTACGTATGACATAAAAGTAGATTTGAGATAAAGCTTCATATATACTGACGTCAACTCGTAAAAATTGTTTATGCATTATTTACGAGCTGTCTTTGCATATTATTTTGGATGTGATACATACCTACAGGTCTAGATAAAAATACGCTCATCTATTCATAATTCTGTGGATGTGGGCTGAGACTAGATTAACTCATCATTTTCTAAGACAAAATTTAAAAACATAATAGATGTGCTAGTTTACCCTTGTTACTTAATTATTTTACGCATATTACATGACTTATAAAAGGAAGCAGTAAAGAAAATGAAAGCGGTTCCCTTTTTAAAAAAAGAGAATTTTTTTACTAAATCAATCACCCCTTGCGTTGTTTAAAAAACTCTACTCACTACTTTTATTGGTATCGTGAGACACAAAGATGGTTTATTGTCGAACAGTCTAAACACGTGTATTTTACGGCTGTCGGCGCCTGCGCAGCTTATTGCTATTGGTAGGGCGGTACGACAAACCGTTGCATTTAAAATACCTATCACATGAATCACAGTTATTGTCACCGTTAAATTACTGACTGTTTTACTTACTGACATTTAATTTTAGTTTCAAAATAATGGTTTTGTTGTTAAACGAGGATTGTTTGAATTCCTGCGAGGAATGAAGTAAGTTAATATAACTTGGTGGCTGGGTAATATTTGTGACTGAATTATTTCTCTTTGTGCTCATAAGATAGGATTAGTTAGTACGGTTTTTAGTTCAAACTCCTTGGTTAATTCATTAGTAGGTTCAGAAGAGCTTTCAATGTGATTGCAACCAGTTCCAATTAGATTAATAACATACTGAATGAAAATGGGTGTTTCCGTTTTCATCCCACGTTTTCATCCCAGGAGTTAAAAATAATAATAATTATTCCGCTTTCAACCCGGGACTTCGTTTTCAACCCACGGCATAGTACATAACTATTTAGTAACTTATGTACTTATGTAAGTAACGTTAGCAGACAAACAAACTTTGTTAGAAAAATCTTTATTCTTAATTAACACAACTAAGTCTTTAGAATATTGATATCTAGAAAATCACAGATTCGTACTATTATCAATTCTACATTTTAAATACATCACAGATTGTAAGTATTATTCATCCTACATCCTACATCTGTGCTGCCCATGTCACCATGAATGACATATAGCTGCATAAATGGTCGTATGCAACATTTAAATATTCCGTCTCCAAAAAACATTGCAAGTTAACTCATTCGATCTCTAGCTTCATGTGTAGCGAACGCAATTATTCTATTAATCTATTATTATCTTCGTAATCAAACAGTAAAAAATCTTTGAAGGTGTTCGGTATTTCTACTTCACTTTTGTTCTTAAATACTAATTTAGAAACATTTTGACTTCTGTTTCGGGCATCGAAAAATGCTGTTTTCACACTTGAGAACTTGGGGATTTCTTCTACTAAATCTAACCCTTGTTCTTTTATTAATAAAACTTTATTTTCGTAGATCTGTTGAATAGGGCGACCATCGGCAAATTTGACTTGTTCTTTTATTTTCTTCATCAAATTATAAGTATAAAAAGTTTAAGATTATTTTTCTGTCTGTACAAAAAAACAATTATAAACTGCAGGGGGTAGAAACCGGAATATATTTTAGGTAGAATACGGAAAAAACAACTATTATTATGATTGTGGGTAGAACACGGACTAAGATTTGGGTAGAAAACGGAATAAAATATTTGTGGGATGAAAACTTGGGATGAAAACGGAAACACCCTTAGAAAATAAGTACAAGCACAGATAACTCTATTTATTATTAAAATAATTAAGTTATAGTTAAAAGAAATTTACTTGCCTAATTGCTCTATTTCATTTAACTCAAAAACTAAACTGCATCTTATTTAAACCACTTGTTGAGCTTGTTTATCTGAATTAACCGGATTCGTATCAATAAACCATAAATTGCACTTTCAATGTAATTGAAACCGCAGGATGTAACCTATCACATCCATTGAGGAGCTTTTCTCATCTCGCCACGGAAATACTAAAGTTGAAAAATAATTTAATCTTTATGACACACATGATAGAGCACGAACTTGAGTGACAGTGACCCAGTGTAGTAGCAATGACCTTACAAGTCATTATTATATTGAATGGACCGACTGTAGGGTTAAAGGCCGTTATTAGAGACGATTATGGTAATCTAAGCGATAAATAAATAAATAAATATAACATTTATGTCCATGTAGTACACATAACTACTATTATAAGCGGGTAAACCTATTTAATGATACAGTTACGCATTTAATAATATAGGGGTGAATATTAGATTACATTAAACACTAGGTACGAGCTTACGAACGTCGGAACAGTAATTATTTGAGCATAAATCTATTTATTTTATGACTTCAACTAATATAATTAGAATTTGAAATATTGAACAAGGTTTTTAATTTGAGTTAGTGCACTCTCCTATTAAATTAAGTTGTTTTACTTTAAGTCGATTCTCGGTACGGTTTAAGTTCCACCAGGGGGTGATTGCATGCCACAATAATAAACATTAAGTTTAGACGATGGATACGAAACGATCACCCATAAAAACGCCATCAAACCCTTTAGAATTAAAACGACAGACTGATGCACTGAAATACCACGACACTACGACACGACGGGATCTTAAACGCTATGGTGTTTTTTTTTTAAATTAGAAATGAACAATGATTATTTCCTTATACCTAACAATAATTATTTCACATTTATAACCGGACTAGCATAATAAATATACGCACAGAATAGAAAAATAAAGAAATTGGAGAACTTAAAATTCCAATTTAATACTCGAAACGAAGAGTAAGTAGTCAACTCGGACCACATGCTTACGGCCCATTTGGGACGAGTTGCAGAAAATAAAATAAAATAATATTACTCAACTCGTCCCACAATGAGATAAGGTACAGTCAGTAGCAAAAGGGTTAGTGTGGAAATAATAAAGTTCTTTTACTTTGTTGAAAACAAAAGATTTTCTAAGAACTTCATTCTATCTATGTTATCATTTACTTCATAAGTGACCGCTATGACCATTGTTTAAGCCACACATGTTTACTATTCTTAGTAATTTTGGATAACACATGAATTTGTGCGATTGGTAAAAAAAATTGAGCTAATAAATTATTTAACCGACACTAAAAAAAAGAGGTTCTTACTTCGTAAGGATTTTGTAATATGAAATAATCTATGAACAAAACGAAAGTAAAGAAAAAAACTATAAAAAATATTTTTAATCTTGTGTTGCTAACTGTCCCAAACATTGATAAAGTTTAAAGATCCATACAAAAAAAAAGTGGGACGAGTTGACCACTAAAAATTTAATTTATTTTTAATTTCCCCAACTCGTCCCAAATGGGCCGTAGGCATGTGGTCCGAGTTGACTACTTACTCGAAACGAAATGCGTGTAAAGACTTTTCTAACCACATCTTTTTTATTTTTCATAAGAAAAACCATATTTGCAAGTAAATTACTATTGCAGACTGTCTTGAGAGCTAATGAGAAAATGCACTCGAGTGTAATGAACCTTCAGTTGTAATTGATAGTAAAAAGAAAACAGAAATAGATAACACGTAAACTTTCTTTTTTTCTTAGAAAAGAGTTCTCGATTACACTTTCATTTATCTGGTCCGCTAAACATTTACATGTTGGACAGGTGATGGTCTACTACGCAAGCCGAAACATCGATTCGAACATTTTAATCGATTGTTAAACATCTCGATACATTTGTTTGTACGTTGCAGCTGGCAAAATAGCAAATATATCATACCCCTAAATTGAGAGGTCGCTAACAAAAGTCAATGGTAACATTAATAACAATGTTATTGACAAAACGCCATGCACCGAGTCTCCATACATCCGAGGAGTATTTTTTTGAAGGTTCAAAGAACGTTTTATGGTCTCCATCAATCCGTCAATCAATGCATTTCTGTTTTAACTGCTTTGTGTAACGCACGTTCGCGGGCTCTTCAGGGTTGGGTTACAAAATTGCTTAATTCAAAACATTTAGACAGTTCAGTGCCAAAGGTAGTATTTTGACGGTATATGTTGTAGCTATCTAGATTATTGCACGACTACACCCAAATTGCATGGTGTCATAAGTTCTATATGGTAGCTTACTACTATACCTTTCATGATTCTACTATTGACAAATGGTTAAATTTAAAAAAAAATGTCACTATTCATTATAAAGATGTTATTAAAAAAGGCGACCATGTAAGAAACTTAATTTAGATGGCAACTAAATTAATGATGAAAAACATCACAAAGAACAAAAATATTGCCGTCGGCCATTGTCGTGGGCATCGTGTAGGCAGCCCTATGTTTTAGACACATAACTTTAAAAGGTATTGAAACGTCGTTATACTTTATGGCACAGATTTATATAGCCAGATTACACAGGGGTAGCGTTCGGATTTCTTTAGCGTTCTGCGTTTTATGTCTCCCATTCATCTGTCTTATTTAAATAGGCTTACTCATTGACAATACAATTCATCTTATTAGCTTCATGATCGGTTCGCAGCAGATGTAGATATGTGAATCATTGTGACACAGTTCTTAATTAGGCTTATTGTCTACAGTTTAAAGTTCATAACAAATCTGACTTGTTTCAATAGGCTAACTAGACTCGATAAACTATATGGGAGCTAGCATTAACTAAGTGCACTGCTTATGTATTTTACTCATACCATAGATAAACAATAGGCTTAGTTAGTGTTAGAATTCTACAACGCAGATTTAAATCTACACCCACACATGTAAACAGTATTTTTTAAATAAAAAACTGATAGTAGAAGTTGTAATTTTTCTCCGAACAAACTTACTAGAGGGATCTATATCGTGATAATCTTGCTATTTATCAATGTCTCCTTTACGTCCGTAGTAAAGTTTATGGGACCTCGGTGGCTCTAAGGGTTATCTGTAGCGGAGTTGATCATGATTTTCGTTAGTTTCTATCTCAAAGTTCACGTCCAAGTACTTGAAACAAGTTGATACCGCCGGTCCCGACTCACAATCGGGAACAATTGACCCCACCGAGTAACAATGAATTCGCGCGTATAAACACCGTAAACACAGACGTGGACAAAAGTTATTATGCTATCTATGCTCACGTATTGTCTATGTTCCTAGAATTATCGAAATAAATCCTTTGTAGTGTGCACGTTACTCATATCTTTTGACAGAACGCATCATTTCCCACGACGACGTATTTTATTAAGTGCGCACTTCGCAAGCTTTGGCGATCCTTCACTTTAATTTACGATTGTAATCGTATGCAATAAAATAGAAAATTAATGCGGTTTCATTACAAACCGACGTTGTAGTATGACAAATTCATTAAAACAACTTCTAAATTAAATAAACGTAAAGTTATTTACCCGTTAAACTTAACTAAGCTTTTTTAAAACTTTCACTTTGTAATGTTCATAATGAATACTTTAATTTTATTACAGAAAATCATAATTTGATTTAATTTTATTGAATACTAAAGTTTTATGAATTTAAAACTAAATTTGAATAAGTTAATATCGTGTTTATATTCGATGTTATCATGTTTTTACGAGTTGAACGCAGATTTAACGTGATTAAGATCAGTGATTAACATCTTTGTTTTTATAATCATGTCGTCCTCTAAGACAGCTTCATTGCGGCGCCTGTCTGTACATCAGCGACATAATGCGTTTACTGTTAGGTGTAAATCAATCAAAGGATACTAGTCCATACGGTGCTTGGAATAAAGTATTTATTATCCTGATGGATGGGTAGGCGATGATTAATTGTGCTTAGCGGAGGATGCTTGCCAGACGTTACGTAGTGACGTGTCGGCCGGACGTTCATTGTGCACTGGGCCTTAATTATAATAACATTTACTTGGAATAAGTTTTCCGATTACGGGGAAGTATCTTTTCCTGTCGCAGTACACCTATCATAGTTATAAGGAATATTTACAGTACATAATGTAAACACGGTAAAATATAAATACTGTGGCCCTGACGAGTATATTGGTCTTTCGATAACTGTATCGACCAATATGTGCATTATGAATACATATCCACTTAAGACCTAACACTTGTATTACTAAACTTGTTATTAAAAACGTGTACATTTTCTAATTATGCAGTATACAGCGGTGATGATGAATGATTAATTAGAAACTATATTGAACCTTCACACTTACAAAACCTTTGTTAGCAAGCAAAGCTAGCACAGAACATGTTTCAGAATAAACATTAGAATGTGTTATATTGTAGAGAGCCAGCTGTCATTCGTGACATGACATTAATCATATAAGATGGCCTGATCTTGACAATGTAGGGAGTAAGGATCATTTGGCATGAAAGCTTTTAATTAGCCCCCATTGTTCTAACTAAACGACAGTCATGTGTAATGTAATCTTACTGGGAATGCTGAGAGACACTTGATACCATGATTTTTTTGATGTTTCTTGTTCTATTAAGATAAATGGAGTCTTGGGTATATGTGTGGGTCATGCAAGGAATGAGTAGGTATTTGAGATTGTTAACGTTAACTGTAGTTATCAGTTGCGTCTGAAGCGGTTTTCTTTTTTAAGTATTCAGGAGTTCATTTCATTTACCTAGATTTCAGCTGCCGTCACAATGTATCCTATACGTACCTACTTTGTTTGGGTATTAGCTAAATAACTTTGTTGAAATATAAAAAAAAAGTTCACTAAAATCAAACAATGGAAACTTCGTGCCTATATGTGCAAAATACATCAAAAACATATTCGTAATTCAATTTGCACTCACACAGGCCACATGAGTGCAACAATGACTACATAAAACTTTAAAAAAAGAATAATGGAACAATAAATAATTTTTAAATGATCGTTTGGTGGGATTTCGCTGACAGAATCACAGAATTCCCGGCAGCCATGATGAAAATTTATTGTCAGTCTTTACCTCGTCACATTTTATGATCTGCAGATTTTACTGCCTGAATTAAATCAATTAAATGTCTATTTTTATAAAAAATGCAATTTATTAGTAGGTATCTGTTGTTTTCCCAATCAGATAAATGTTGGAGGAATGTAATAAAAACTGCAAAACTTTATCAATAAAAATACACGATTACGCACCTTTATGCTATGCAATGGTTCTTTTTTTTATTCCGGGCCAATAATTCCAAATTTAAATTTATATATTCTAAAATATTGGCATCTTCGTCACCCCTTTATATTCTGCAAAGGAATAACAAAAATGATTTGATGTCGGAACATACAATACGAAATAGGGGCACCTACGTGCGGATTGTGCGCGTCAAAATTACGTCAAACACCTGTGTCATTCGTCATTGATATTCTGACTGATATTTTGAAGAGTAGTTCCTGTAACTGCAGCCAATAAAATAACAATGATGCTAGAACCTTGGAACAACAATCGCAAGCTTTATGAGGTGAAGTTGTGATAGTTTTCCTCAATTTGTGGTTATGCTATTATAATTACATACTTAATTAAATAAGATCTAACAAGGATATTACTAGAACTAGGCGGATACTAATTAGTGTATTATTAATAATTACTAATTAGTATAGATTATTAATAAATCAATTATTATGGAAATCAATATATTACTTATTGCACTAAATCTCTCCTCCTATCAATAGCTCCTACCTTCATAGGTACTTTAGATATAAACATTTACAATAAAGGCAATTCTACTTCTAAACCGCAAATAAATACCTTACTAATAGCAGGTATTAAAACAGAATACCTAACAACCCATAATATAATAAGAAGATACTCATAAATTCTCATAATTAGTGAAATCATCTGCAAACTGCGTCAGTCTTATAGTCGCATCTGCATTTTTCAAGAACAGTGACTAAGATGGAATTTGGAATCTATAATATTATGTAAGCATCCATAAATATAATTTCCGTAATAATGGACTTTGACTTTGTCTTTGACGATTAATTGTGCGACTGAATTTAAATTCGAAACTTATTTGTTTCCGTGAATTCACCCTTGTAGTAAAAAACTTAGCCTACGATACTCTCCAGTCACCTATGTGCACACAAAAATAAAAATACTCAGTGGTAACGAGAAAGAAAAATAGACTTCACATTTATAATATAAAGAAGTAAGGATTTGCTACTGACTATATAATAGCACTCACAAAAGTAAGAATTTTATACATACGTAAATCAACGAACACTTTAAATCTCTAATTGAAATATAGAAGCATAGCCAAGAATTAAGGAAAATTAATAGACACAATGTTTAAATAAAAGTATTTTTAACAATAATGGAATTGTATTATATTTTAATACATATAGGTATTCGTTTTAAACGAATCATTGCATGAGCATCATGGTTGCCGTTCGTAGAATTAGGTGCATTTGAGGAAAACGTGAAACATATTGTTTATTAGTTTCAATTTTAATACCCATTAATCATATTTCAGAAATAGCGAGTAAATAAAATATATTAATATAAAATTGATATCGTATAAATTATTTTTAATATATAATCATAAAAAATGTAAAACAAAATAAATAACATCTTTCCGTCTTCATATTAATAAAATTCTACTCTATTTACCTATTTAGTTATGTACAATAATTTGGTTACAGGAAATTGTAATAAACTAGCTTTTGTAGTTAATGATAAAAAATGAAATAGCAAAATAATTTGTTTATAGTCAACATAATCATTTATAAGGAAGGAAAATCCGATGATATAGGTTAGGTAAAGGTATACTAATACAAAATTGTAAAAAATATTCCGACTAAATTAAATATGTTGTATATTATGTAACTCCTCTAGTGTTGGCAGTGATTACTTTCCATTAAGTAACTAATGAATTTACAAAAACTGAAAAATTACTGCTACTTTGAACCAATCCATCAATGAGACAGCATTAGCAATTTATTTTGATTTATTCAATATAAATATAATATGGACCATTACTGTGCATTATATTTAGATGCCTAGATAATATCCAATTCCACTCTATTCTAGGTACTAAGTTCTAATACCTAGTAAGCCTAGAATACAAATACATATTATTATAGGCACTAAAGCTGTAATACAAAAATTACACGTACCTTTGAATTATGATATTTCATGTCAAACGAACGCATTAGATATGATTTCATCTTTATTACATTTTTATCGCATATTTTTATGTCATTGTAAAATAAAATATAGAACAAAAATAAGTTTATTAAACCATAAGTACTCATGCTTTTAACAAAATTACTAAAGTGAGTAGCAACCTGGTAAATAAGTAAAAAAGTATATACCTATGTAAGTAAGTAGGTACTTTATGTATAATAAGATATGCTTTAACTTTAATCCGGTGGCTTCACCCTCATAGAATTTAGAAAATGTTGTATCGTCACGCCCTTTATCCCCGAAGGGATAGCAGAGGTGGATATTATGGCACCTAATACCACTGGACAATATACACCCACTTTTCACAATGTATGTTGTAAGTCCCACAATAGGTTTGTACTAAAAGTAAGAACCCTTTTTACCATTTATTTACTTTTTTTCGATGAATTAAAACAATAACATGAACCGAAGTCGTGTAACGATCGACATAGAATTATTTATAAATAATTTATTTCTTATTTTTATTTTTTGATTTTTGAATTAAAAATATATCTATGTCCTTTCTAAGGTTCTAAACTATATCTGTACCAAATCCGTCAAATAGTTGCGGAGATTAATGGTATAAGCATAGAATGTTCGACGTGATTCTTTAATTTGACATAACTTTTTTATTTATATTGACATGAAACAAACACTAAATGTAAATTTAAGCATCCCACAATATATTCGTGAAAACCGCATCCAACTCGGATCAGCCGTTTCTGAGATTAGCGCGCACAGACGAACAGACAAACAGACAAACAGACAAACAGACAAACAGACAAACAGACAAAAAAAAGTTAATTACATTTTTGGGTTCGACATCGACATAACAATAACCCCTGCTATTTTTTTTATTTTTATTTTCAATGTACAGACAGCACTTTTCTACGATTTTATTATATGTATAGATAAGATAAGATATACTTTAACTTTAATCCGGGTGCTTCACCTTCATTGAATTTAGAAAATGTTGCCTGTCTTCCCCGAAGGGGTAGGCAGGGGTGCACATTATGGCACGTACTGTAATATACACTCACACTTTTCACAATTTATGTTGTAAGTAATAGGTGGTCAGAACCAAACTGAAACATCAGTCAAAATAAATATATATTTTCCATTTTTATTTTAATGTCTACAGTTATTTAAACATCATAATCATTATTATATTTCTAGTCTAGATTTCATGCCACTCATTATTTCGCAACTCTAACAAGCAGATCATTATACAAGCCAATTTTAATAAATTAAAATAGACATATTTCTGAAAAAATAAGTTCATTAGAAGATAGGTCTCGCTCGTGCATTTAAAATTACAAAAGCTTCAGCAATTTATTGTAACTATCGTAAAGACAATTAAAAATGAACGACACAATATCGCACTTCGTAACGATATGATTTTAATTACTCTAATTTATCAAAACCGTCACAATTTAGTTAATTTGCTACGTAAAATATTCTAATATCTTTCACTAGCCGTCTAACCTTAAAAAACACATTACTCACAGAAATTAATAATAAGAGCAGTCGAGAAATGGGCTAAAGATTACGGCCCAAAGTATAATAAAAATGAACAATATTAATTAGTAAAGTTTGCGTAACATGACATAACTACAGATTAAGTCGTTATCCACACAACGCGACTGTATAAACCGTGGCGCCGCTTTTGTTCGGATTTCGTTAAAATCTGCATAATTAATTCAGCAACACGCTACGTAACTTCACAGTGAATAAATTAATTAAGTCTTATTTACGAGAAGATTCTGTCACCCTATTGTATCACGTAATAAGTGCTAGGTTATAACATTGTTACCTAAGCTCTTGTCAACGGCAACGCCACGCGACGTTGACGGCGCGTCAAATAACTTATTCAACGATTTAATTTAATTTTGATAGTTTATTTTGACGTTTATCATGTCAAAGTGACAGTCGTAAGATTAAAACGATTACGATTATCGATTAACCTTTAGCTACGTTATAATTAAATTAATGTAAATGAAACGTAATCCTAATTAATGGATTAAACAATGTTTACTTGAGCTGGTTTTAAGATCTGTAAGGAAAATATTTTCCACGTGGATCGTTGTTTAAGTACCCTCTTGTATTCACGTGTCTTTATAAATGTGATGTTACCATCGGTAAACTTGGGGAAAGAATTATTAGAATCCAGCTCATTGAGGTATTGAAACACGTTTGATTGTAGACTGTAAATAATGGCGCTCTCGAGTCATATTGCCTTCTTTGATACGTTACATGAGGATAAAAGTATGTGGAACATATAATTTTCTAGGCTGACGGACACAGCTTTTCACATCAAACGAGTGAAAATAGATTACTCTGGTCCCTGGGGTAGTCGGGAAGATGTGGGATCGCAAAGTCGCTAGGCGCCAGGATGACGACGATAGTGAATCATGCGACCTCGTTAGCGACGCGACGCGACTCGACGCCTGCCGCACTCGACGACGCAAACTCAACCCTATCGTATCGATAACAATAACATCGGTAGCTTGCACCGCACTAGAGATGTGTATCCCGATAAAACGATGCAATACATTAGTGAAGTGGCGTGACTGCCATGTATATTGTGAAAATCTTAATGTTAGATTTACGATTCGTATAAACTGTAGGCAATACCGTTGTAAAAGTTAATGTTTTATGAAAAATACATTCATAAAAGCTCAGCTATCGTGATGGTGATGCGTGAATATTCTCATTCAACGTTTACAATTTTCTTTCTTTGTACTATTACACGTTTGTGTTTATTAAATGTTTTATAAATGCACGATAGTACAAAATTCAAGTTTAATAACTTCATGCCATGATAACATCGTAATATAGAAGATTTATGAATTTAACACACGTATAGCCTACGTACTACGTTATACCTTTAAATATTTATTCAAACTCGTAACTAACTTAGAAACTTTATTAAAGTTTTCGAAAACTGTATTAAATATTTAATTAGAACTGTAATAATCTGAACAGAAAACATTATTGCTGCTACGCGCTACGCTACGGCGCTACGAACCTCTTTGCTTTCCGTGAAAAAGTGCTGCTTTATGTCATACTATGCAAAAGTATTTCTTAGTAAAAATATAAACATGAAAGTAGCTTTATTTTCTTAGTTTATGGACAGTATACTAAACTTATTCCTAAAAACACTATCTTAAACCCTTTTAACCTAAAAAGATACCTATGCCAGTATCATCTTAGGCAAATGTCGCGAGTAAAAGCTAGCCTTGACATTATTTTAAAATAAAACTAACACATATACTTACTCACCTCGAAATATGTATATTTCTCGAAGTCTCATATTTTGGGTAAAGTCCCCCCTCTTTTTAAGGGAAAATCATCCAATGGCTTCTCTCGCCTTGCGTTGGAACTAAGAATGATGACCAGTGAATATATGTACCTACTTAAGTATACAATACACTAAAGAGATACGGGGAAAGTACGAAAATTCCAACTTAAATTGATTTCACTCCGAACAACGTATTTTCTCGGTTACCTTATCATAATGGTGCGAGGAATGGCTATCTAACTGCCCTTCTACTACCATTGCAGGCGATTGGCATCACGTAGGTACCTGTGTGCCTAGATAACACGTTTGTTGTTTCGTAGTACTATGTCTATAGTTTACCTATATTTTAGTGAAGTTCCGCAGACGAAAAAATATTTAAAAGTAAAATATTTGATACACCATTTTTTTTTTCAGTCATAACGACAATACAATGATGTCTTGATAGGTATGTTGATGTGTTGTGTTGAGACTTGAGAACCTACAAAAACTCCTTTAATATTCCTAGTAAATAATTTCGTTGCGATATTATCTAATGTATGCGTATGTAATATGAAAATATCATAATAAGTTATTCTACTGATCTCCGTCGTGTGTGGCCCGCCCAATAGTTTTGACAGCACTGTCGGCGGGCGCCCAGCATACCAAATCTAAACCATATGTCTGATTACCATTTGCTATCACTTTACACCTAATGCCCCATATAATAAATGTTATTTTTGTTTATATTCACTGTATTTATAAAGTGGTGTATGCTTTGATAGACGTTTACATGGGTAGTTAATTATATCATATCACATGTCTGCAGACGTTTCTTCAATGAGTAGGTCAAGTGTCTGCTTTTGGGGTTTCTTACTGATTTATTATGGTCTTTCCTCATTCTTAATGCTGTAATTGGTAATTAGTAGGCTTGGCAGCAGTCCTGAAACAGTTAATGATGTGTCTACGATAAAATGATATGACAATCGTTTTTATATGGTGGCAAGTGCGCTTACCGAATATAGTCTTAGTTTCGATTTGTATCGAGTTAATTATTATATTTGGAACGCTCTGTATTTAGGAGTTCAGTATTAGAGACGGTATCTGTAGAAGAAGTATGAAATTAAACGATTCCAGGTTTAAAAATAATGTAAAAACAAATGCGTAACACAATAAACATTCGTTTAACACACCCTTGATACATAACATACACAATATTTGTATGTACGTAATTTCACTTATAAAGAAGTCTTCTTTTCTTTTATAGCAAACAACCTTAGATATGGGATTTCCCAAATTTCCCGTGGGAACGTAAACAGCGAGAAAAAGAAAGCTGTGTTGAACACAAGCGAAGTCACAGAACATTATGTAGTAACACTTCATATAAATAAAATATACAATCTTGACACTTTTATACCGAGGTTAGAGGAACGTGACTCTTAAAGTTTTGGCACTAAGCTACATTTTACATTGGTAGGAGGTCACAACGCAATGATACGTTGAAGAGGCACATAATAAACAAATAT
The DNA here is from genome assembly GCF_023101765.2 of Spodoptera frugiperda. Classification (NCBI taxonomy): domain Eukaryota; kingdom Metazoa; phylum Arthropoda; class Insecta; order Lepidoptera; family Noctuidae; genus Spodoptera; species Spodoptera frugiperda. The sequence continues at coordinate 8,682,440 of NC_064213.1, read as the reverse complement.
TTATATAACTAAATTAAAATCCATGACTTATTTATAAAAACGTACCTAAAGCTTATTTTGATAATCGGTAAAAACATGTTGTCTAAAAACATACAGGCGCATTACTCCCGAACGACTGCACCAAATTGGATAATTGTGTTTGTTGTCCCTGTTGTTTTCAGATCAAGGTTAACGCACAACAATTTTTAGTTGCACAATTAAATTCGGGAATGCTTAGTTTGTACAATGATAAATTATATTATTATAGAAAATGACTGAAAACAATAATTAGATTTTCGAAAGTACTTAAAAAGTTGGCTTCTTAGTTGAGCCTCATAAAAAAGCTTTTATCTAATGTAATAGCAAAGTTTTCAAACAACATTGATATATGAACTATAAAACGTATTAAATGTAATTTATTTAATTGGTTATGTGAATTTTATGGCCTCTATCATTACCACAATGATTACTATTGAAGCCGCACGCAGTTATGTCATAATGCCAGTTAATTCCACTTCGAAAATTAAATATCCTTTAGTGTTTATTTAGTTAAAATAGAATTACTATAAAGCTAGTTTATCGACCGGTTTTCAGCCACGGTCTTGTTTGTCAGGGTGAATCAGATTAGATTTTTTTAAATCTTTCAATCTGTTTGGTGATTTATGAATGTTGCAAGACCAGAGGCTTTGCATACTCTATACTAGCTCTATAAACATCTCAAATACTTTATCAAAATATTTTTTTCCATAATGTGCTTTGTCTACGAGGATTGATAATGGAATAGGAAATTACTGTACCTAAGTCCTTTTTCATTCTGTAATAAAAACGGCTACATAGAAAATGAGCAACCATTTCATTCACTTTTCATTTGTTAATTATTTAAAGTCCTCATCTACAGTATAATTTGTATCAAATCAACTTTAAAAACCTTTTCAAAGTTTTGTCCCCATTTTGCCCTGAATTATAAATTAAATGTTTTATTACTCCGTCCTTCCTTCTCGAAACAGGATGGTTCAGTGTTTTAATGAGTTAATTTACGAACTGGAGAGTGAAATCGTTTTTTATTAAAAAAAGATGCAACTGTAGAGTTCTACTTTATATTAAGCGGCACAAAATATAGCAAAGGTCTTCTTCGCAATTTAGGTAGTTCTAAAAATATATTAAAGTCCAGACTTCATTGTAATCAAATGCATTGTATTTATACAAGTCGAGACAAACATTACCTGAGGCGCGTCAGTGCAGTCGATGAGTATACGGTACGTCGAAATATGCATTCAATGCACGCTACTTTCGTAAAGTCAGTGAACTATTACGCAGAATTAGGTGGCCGTCTGTATCGTCCAACATAATTAATCACGCTCTTTGCCAACCAAGGGACGTTAATATGTCCAAGGACTAGTCCAATTTATCACAATACCGTGACAAAGTCCACTCGACAATTAATAGTTAGGACTAACTGCAGTTCACCCAAGTTTGCGGACGTCTCTCTTAGATAGTTTTAAGCCCTTTATTGATGGCAATCTTCTGGTAATCGAGTGCTTGTTTACTGTGAGAACGCTCTCTATAAACGTTTGAATAGACCACTTAAGCTTTTAGATCAAAGGCGAGTATTTATTTGGAACTGTCATGTCCAGGTTTGGAGGGGCACCTTCATCTTTTTAAATTGTTATTCGAGTGACATGACACACGACATGTTAAACCTGTTATTGCATCTTTAAGGGCTAAGATGAAAATATAATGTGTTTCCACTCTTAATTTTGTTACGATAATATTATTTTTTATATTGATATGCATAAACACATAATGCAAGCGCTCGCTCATATTGTCTGGTCGTGTCGGTGAGTAACCCCTCGCCAGCGACTGGTAAAATTAGTTCCAAACAAATTGTCTTTCTTAGTTTACACTACTGGTGAGTCGATCATCGACGAATATGTGACTAAACTAAAATAATGTTGTCACTGAATTTACGAGCTTACACTTTAAAATTTAAGGTGTAATTTACTTTAGAGCTGTCTTAATAATTTATGAATGTAAATATGTTTAAGGTAAGCTTAAAGCTTTAATGCCTTTATGTAAGTAAAATACTTACTTGGTCATCAGGAAAATAAACAAGAGTTGCCAAACAACTCCCTAAAAACGGTGAGAAGCCAAACAAACAAAATGAAGTTGAAAAGCTTTGGCCAACCCTAATTTGTGGAACACAAATTGCGAATTCAATAGACAAGGAGTCATTCTGCGGTTTGTGTAAATGCAGTACATCATGTCTTGGCATTTATTGCAGCAATAGAACATTGGTACCATTGAACACCTGTGTGAGTACAGCTCGCTAATAATACTAATATCTTACCGTCCAGAGGTGGTTACGGGTTTCGCAACGACCTTGCTATTGCCATTTCAGTTTGCCGACCTCGCGCCATATGATACACGAATTTGCAAACGGTCATTGACTCATAAAGTTTGTATAATAAGATTGAGTGTAACAAGACGTCGACCTAATTCGTTACTGGCGGACTTTTGATCTCGGGTGGACGCAGGATTGCTGTGATTATGATCTGGACACTGAATGATCATGTGAAAACCTTACATTATGTGAACTACATTATAACCGATGCACCATACGCAATGTTGTCTGCAATTTTAATCTCAACTAAAATTATTTCGTTCCAAAATTATCAACTCGATTGCCTTACTAACTCTCTTGCGGGATAAAAATAACTCCCAAATGCGACTTTACAGGCCATTACGAAGATACATTTAAGAAAAAAAGAAGCAAACAAAAGTTTTCAACAGATGTAAAACTTAGATAAGTTTGGCAATCATTTTCTTTAAAATTCTTGTTTTAAAAAGAAATTCCCGTGAATCGTTGTAGACTGAAACAATGGAATAAAGTTTGGCAGCCATCTTTATGAGGCATAAATAATGTGGGAGATGCGGTGGCTTACACACGTCGTTAGGCTGAGGTGTAGGTCTGTGTAAAAATGTTTTAAGAAAGCAGCGGTCATGTGTTTGTTTTGATTCGCGAGTGATTCACTCACGCTTGTTGCTCTCAGTGTAACGAGAGTAGCGTATGCGCACTGCATGGCCAGCCGACTCCAGACTTTAGTTCAATGACTGACGCGACGTACGAACATTAAATAGACACAATATTGGCTGCCAAGAATGCTGTTATAATAACAACCACGCAATCTATACGTTGGCTATACTTATCTCAAATATCGTAAATATTTAACAAACTCACTAATGTTTTACGACGTCTCCTGCTGAATTTGTTTTACTTTTTATGTTTGAATGCACCTCCTTGACGTATTTTTTTCTAATTTCAAAATGCTTCGATAACTATGGCCTGTGGGTTTACGATGCATTTTATGGTTGTTGTTAGAAGCGTGCGTATCGTGTGTAATTGTCTATGTGGAGTCAGGCATGCACTTAAACGTAGCAGACGCAGGGTTGGCTGCTACGAACAAGGAGACATTTTTTAGGGTCTTCGTTCTTTGATTTGATTTGGGTTTTCAGTTTTTATTTTTACTTTTGGTAGATATGTAGATTGTAGATGGCTTTGTTTGCTTTGTACTGGCGTTCCTTTGGGACACAATAACTTAACCTTTTTGAGAGTATCTCAGATGGAAGTCTTGATTGATGATAATCTTTATGTCCTTTGAGAGTATAATATGTAGCCCGGTCCATATAAAATTGAATCAATGCGTTTTTACCGTGTCTCGTCTGTCCATTGTGAAGCTGTCAGCCCTAGCCGGAGTGCCCTGTTCCCGCGGCTGCCGGCGCCCTATTTGGAGTCTCCCGATAAAGTGTACCACCGGTGTGACGTGTTCGACTTCCAATCCTGTCGCAGCGCGTGACTCGCTACACTCTCGGCTCTATACTACCTATTACATTTTTTCCACTGCCCTAATAAGGGAACTTTAGTTAGTTACAGTTTGTATATCCTATAGCAATTACATAACATTTATTGTCAGGTCTAGCTTCATCCATGAGAGCCAATTGATATAATCAAGCCCATTAAAAATAATCTAATACGTATATTTATAATCTATTAAATCTTCTGAAAGGCAGTCATTTCTATTTTTACCTGTATTGGATAGTTAACATAAGACCATTCACCTGTTGAAACATCACATTGCTAGTTCAGTGGATGTGTTATTTATTAGCCAGCGTCAAACAGTGTATGCCTTACTCCGGCAGGTCACGATCACACTAAAGACGGATCCGATTAAGCTGACGGAATGCACGGCGTAATCCAGCCGTAACAGGCAACAGCTTTCCGTTATTTGCACGTAAATTCATTGACATTTCACTGTAAAACCAAAGTTTACTTCGACGTCAACAAAGTCGTTCGCGAACTTTTGCAGCGTTAAGCTTATTTCGAAATTAATGTTAATTAAGAGGCCCTTAAGTTTCGCCATGTTCGCCCGCTAAATATTTTAGCGCCCACTTACACGAAAGGCTACTTCACAAAGGTACATGTAACTTCTGTTTTTGTATTCATTAGTATATCTTTAGCTTACATTTGCACCTCGGATTGTTACGAAACTAATTTAGCACGATTAAATTCACCTTTCTCAGAAACAATTTCAATTTAACTAAATTCAATTTAACACAAAGTAATTTTGTATTATGAGAGGCTTGTAAATCTCCTGCAAAGTAATGTGCTTCTATAAATCACGAATACAGATTTAATATTTATTACTTAAGGCCAGACATAGACACGGACTAATGAGGTTTTAATAAAAAGTCTTTGTGTGCAATGAGTGTTGTCCAGTGAGTTGCCATAAGAGTAAGAGCAAGCTTGCAATTATCGCAACTGTCGGTTGAATCACCGCAGTGGTTATACGTTTAAAATCATAATATGGATGAGAATATTATCGTTTAATGAATAACATTACAAAGATTTATTGGATGGGAAGTGTAGAAGAAAAACATTAATTACGTAATATATAGGATTCCAATATAATGAATGAATACCTACGTATACTTAAGTTATATATTATATAAGCTCTTTAACACGAAGTCATTCATATTGTTTTACTATCTAGAACAAGTTTTATTTGTTGTGTAGTTTGAGCTTATTTAGAAATGTTGAATGAAACCATCTACTTGAACAACTTTGAATCTTACGTCTTTGTTATAAGAGTTACATTTTGATATGAAGAGAACATTATGAATCCCCCAGCCCATATAAGTTTTGATTAATAATGACATAAAATAAAGTTTTTTATAGTCGCCCCCACCTATAAACAAGTACATATTTAGGCACGTTCTCGAAGATAATATTATATCAATTTCATAAATGTAACGTAAGTGTTGCAGTAAAACTCGGAAGGTTACTTTAGGAACTCGTAAAAGACGTAAAAAGTGTCCATATAATGTTGGGCAATATCGCAAGTTTATAGCGCGGCCACCCGATATTAGTATTTACTTTGCGCCAATAACTGAAACTTGGTGGAGTTCAGCCCTCGGCTATTTGCTGGCTCTCAGCTTAGCTACGGATTTTCACCTTGATATTACTAAGAAACTTTCAACATCTCAGTTTACAAAACAAACCACATTTACATAACTAATCTTTGTACACAGCGCACTCGAAAAGCTCTCCTGCGAGTGTTAGGATAAAATACACATTCGCAAGCATGTATTGTGATTTTAAGTAAAATGCGTGTTTTTAAGTTGAAATCACATGAAACAAAGAGAAAATATTTACGTATAAAGTCAATGATATTCAAAAGTGAAACACTTAACCCGTGATTGCGATACTGAGTGCCATATGGGACCATATGGAGCAACGCTCACCTTTACGTCAGAGGTGAGTTTGCTTTACGGTGCCTTACACACGTGACTAATGGCAGACGATAGCATCACTTACAGCGCACTTACCAATCACACGTCACGCCATTTCTGGTTGTTCTCACGCACCTAACAAATTGCATGCGCAAGCGCATCCGCGGCTCAACGAGTTTATTCAAACGGCGTGTCGCCGACGTCTCACGAGTAGTCACGAGTGCATTAAACACTGTTCCATCGTATGTCGCCCTCATTTACGACTTGTCCTGCTAAATGGACATTTTACAACTTGCGAAGTTTAATCCAAAGGTTGCAGTTTTTATTTAATTGTCCTAATTGTTCAGTAAATGCAAACGTTTAAAGATGTAACTCTGATTAGCTACATCAATTGGTTCAAGTAGGCAAGTACGAAGTTGGCTAGTTGGCTGAGTTTGAGCGTAAAGTTCTCACAAAAGGAAGACAAGTAACGATCCCAGTTAGCTTCTAGTTAGACCGTTTTAAGTGAGTCATGTAAAGCCTTTCTACGAACTTTAATCACGATAGTACATTTCTAAATTTACTACGAGTATTATTACATTATACAAGTATCTTATCAAATTAGCTTGGTTGAGAAATTTAATTTAATAAATTAGTAACACATAATTTTTAGCAGATTTTCGCAGACTGAAAATCTCGCTTAAAAATTTAAAAAGGTTTGTAATGCTTCTTAATTTTTTGGTAATAAAATCTTTCTTTATTAGTATTTCGTGGTAATGACGGGTACTTTACACCAATGAAACATTATAGGGTTAATTCTCAGCGGTACGCGTCAGGTTACTTTAGAATGCCTGTCATTCACAGTTCGATGGAAACGCGATTGTAATCTGATTCCAATTGCGACCCTCCTCGCGAATTATTATCATTATTTGTACCACGCACAACAGACCGACTTTCTCATCATTCCTTGAACTTACTTACAAGTCCCTTGCAGTTTTACCTACACAGAACGTATCGTAATGGTACTCTCTTATAGAAACGATTCAAACAAAACTAAACCGACACTTTAGCTTCTAAAACACTACAAATCGTATTTTCACAACATTACGCATAATGTTTCCCCTATTTTTATGGTGATGAAGCTCTGTTTAAAGACTCTCTTGGCTAGAATCCAAACATCAGGTGCGAACAAAGAAAACAACAAAACATTACAGAAATGTCCTGACAGCCAACAGCCAACATCCAACCACCGGAAAATCAAAGGGAAACAACATTATTAATTCAAATTTCCGCCATGTCGGTAATACCACAATTAAAATGTAATTCTGTATTTCATTTTACTTGGAACACAGGTATAACGACTCCATTTTGTGTGACATTGGTCTCGTATGAAAAGTTCAAAGTGTGACACGTATCAAAAATAAAATGTACCTGCTTTTAAAGTACCCCTCACAGGGTCCAATGTCACACACACGCGTTTACATAATAGGTAGACACCCTCTATGTAGATCAATAGTTTTCGGTCGGTTTGCAAATCTGAATTTTTCCCAACCAACCGCAAAACTGTATCGAAGTGATATCTAAGTTATTTATAAATGCTGGGCTCTAAAAGTTTGGGCGCTCGTCTAGACTTTCAGTTACGCATCACACACCCTTTATATTCAATAATATATAGAGGTCAAGTCTTACCTCTATAAAATGTGAAAGAATACTTTTTTCTCGAAACTCCATTTACCAGAACTAACTGGCTTATTTTTGTTGAATAAAAAGTTTTCGAACTGAGAATAATTCATATGTATATTTAATTTTAGAGGTTTTCGTTATTCAATTGTTTGCCTTGAATCTTGAATATTCCATGTATAAAATTAACAGTAACTTTCAAGTTATTTTACCTTAAACAAAACAAGTTACATCGGCACTAAGTTATATCTATTCCAAGTTCATCGTAAATAGTAACTATTAACTTACTGGATACTAGCATTAAAATAACCTTAGGAGCCTTTATTTACATAGTCTTTATATAACTATGCATATAGTTGTATAGTTTATACAATTGCTATGTAGTAGACCTATCATTGTACATGGAAACTACTTACAACTAAACTAACATCTCATTAAACTAAATAAACGTCTGCTTTACCAGCAGGAGACTTGCATATATGCAATAATATACATACATTGTATATAACCAATGCATATACTGTACTAAGTACAATATACCAAGGTGGGCAATTTACAGATCACAATAACATTGCGGAACTACGCAATTACAGATTGTTAACTTCGCCTACGGGCAGAATAATCCATGGGTAGACTCCACCTGCGCCGGGATCATACAAGAATAGCCCTCTTACCTTATAAAAGTTATAAATATTATCATATTTTTTGCAAATCTGTGCATTATATTTTAAATAGTAGAGTCTAAAATTCTATAACCAAATTAACATAAAAAATACAATTAAAAATTATGTAATTCCATGTTTAAAATAAGGCAAGTTTTCTTTTGTGTTTTCGTATTGTTTCGATTAAATTGGTACGTAATATTTCCATCGCATTAAGTCATGAGTGGACTTGCCTACATAACAATGAGTTTTATAGTAAACCGGTAATAAAATTTCCACGACATAGCGACACCATAAACCGTCTGTCGTACTTTACATCAGAGAGAGTGATACCACATATAGTTAGCGGAATAATAAAACATTAAACAGTTATCTGCGACGTATACACACGTCAGACCTTCATTGTTTTATGAATATAAATAAAGCTGAACTTTAAAAGGACGAGTGACCGATTGAATGACGCGTCAATGCCCTAAACACCTGTTTGAATCTTATATTTCTTTTATGAAACCACCGCTAACTTACTTTGTGAGTTAGGGAGTCGTTGACATCTTGTGATCAAAGGATACCTTTATTGTTATAAAGTATTTATTATAATTACTACCATTTATACACAGATTGTTTAACAGATGAACACAAATGTAACTTTTCATAGACTTCAGACAACATATATAAAATCATATCTACGAATATGTATAAGAAGGATAATGCAGACGTAAATATGAATCACATTGACTCAAAATACATTGACACGCGTCATCAAACCCAGTAAATATAAATCGATTCCTTAACGACAACAGGAAAAGTTTCAAATTTCATATGAAAGCATTTGTTGAACCACGTAAGAAGCTATATACAAAAGCCGGAACCAACATTTAAGACTCGGCTCACAGCCATTGTCTCACGTAATTCCATTCAATTTCATGTGTCACTGGCGCCATTTGAATTTCAAATTCATCCCTCATTGTCCCCTAAACTCGAATTAGTGTTTTGATTCGAATTACCCCGTGCCACGTCATGAGACCTGCACATTATTTGACGGCAATGAATACGTCGCCTCGTTGATTCGATGAATGTGATTGGACGGACGCATTCAACGTACGCGTTATTACATCCGTCCATTGGCTGCATCTAAATCACTTTTTTAAATAACAAATTGGATTCTGACAAATAATTACCTGAGGATGGCCACGTGCTTTCGATTCGTTGCACTTAAAATGTTACTGTTCATTGAAACGAATTTAAAATTGAGAGGGTTTTCATTGCGGCTCGTTGCGTATTTTTTTAAAGCCCGTAGGCTGTATCTGTTCACGTTTGTATTGAAAACAAACATTTTACGTATTTCATGACGACCATTAATTCGTGCAACTTATAAATATGTGTATGTTTTCGAAAATGGTAACGTTGTGCAACATAATGGGTAAACAAATTAAGAAATGCATTAAATATTTTCAGAATGCGGTTTTTAAGCAACGCCCTCTTGATCTCGTTATCGCTTTTTCTTTAGTATTTAAAGTTTAAAACTTCATTTATTTAACTTTAAACTTCGATGTAACTCCTTGCGTCTGCAATTAAAGTACGGCGTTGAAAATGGAGCATTCATTAAGTTAATAAAGTGGTGGCTATTATTAGCTGTCCATAATGCACAAACATTTCCCCGGAGGGCAGGCTGCAATAAAATACAGTTTAATTTTACTCCACACTCCCTTCTGGGAACGCCATGTTTTACGGGCAGCAGGAAACGAGCATCGATTCCAACAAAATAAGCAAGTTATTTAATTCCGCACTTAATAACGCAATATTATCACCACATTAAAAGTTTCCCTGAAAATTAACCGTTGTTGTGTAAATTTTAATGTCCGTAACCAGAAGACAACTACATTGCTACACGCATATTACTTACCAATACCCAACCTGTCTCCACTCTATCTTGATACAAACAAGATTTCGCAGATTTCCTACACAATCTACGTAACGATTTAGCACAGGAGGTGAAAATACCCATTAGTTAGATATACATAGCGAGTCTATTAAAACATGCATACTAATGTACGTATAGTGCGCTATAAAGACTCGTGCATCGCTTTATTGTTGGAACTAGGAAGCGCTTTTAACTAAAATAACACGTGAAGAACTCCCACACATGCGACAAATTGTTATCATTATTATCTAGCGAGCAGATGTTCTGGTGAGTGAACGATAAACGTGGAGCCAGTACCGTATACTACAAACTACTTGAACGACCGTCCATTCAAGAATGTGAGTACATTTGCATTCATTCATCTGAACAAATTCCTACGCACGGCGTAAATCGCAATCCGCTATGAATATTTATGTTTAGCACCTCAACGCGTTCTGCTTTGTGTGTGGTATCCACACATAGTTTAACTTTAAGTAAACTGTTCTAAGAAAAGAACCTTTAATATTATGTTTATTAGGTACTACGTGCAAAACTTTAGCAACGTTTGAAGGTTTAAAAATATTCAAATATAAGTCTTCCTAATACTTTAATTTACGGCCAGACAGACTGCATAAATTAAAATGAAGTACGAAACGGTAGTGTGAGTAATTTATAATCATATCGTGTGGGGGACGGTCGGAGTGACAGCGGGTGTCAATCAATGGGGTGCAGCGCGCGACGCAGGCCGGGCAGTCACCCTCGCACCGCGGTTGATTAGCTCCCGATGACAACCACACACGATGCATTCTATAATCTACGGCCAGTATGGCGCCGCGTCCGTTGTCTATGGTGCGATGACGGCCGCATGGTAATCACTATGGTAATTATCCCCCGTATAATTTAATGGAAATTGATGAAGTTTGAATTTATATTTTAATGAAGCTCATATTTTGCGGTGGTGACATGATAATATTAATGCATGGTTATTGGGTAATTTTATAATGAAATTATTCTGGCGTGGAAAACCATCACTGTACCATGCATGTACCTAATTAACTACATACAGAAGCTCGAAAATGATAACTCAAAATACTGATACATATTTAGTCTATTCTAATTGCAATTTGTTATGCCATTTCGTCAATATGAAACCACACTCGCAAAAGCAAAACCTACTTAAAAGCCAAAAAAAAAACAAAACACGATTATAGGACAAAAGAGGTTTTAATGCCCATCGCGTTTTTACTGCTAGCAACAAAACGGATCAAAAGACGGGCCAGCATAACGACACACATTATTGTAATCGACCTAAATAGAGATTTTTGACTTGTTTCCTCAACACTGAAGAAAGTAGCACAGGTTGATGGCAGAGATTTGTTAATTAATTAGGGGACAAAGTAGGCGGCGTCACGCGACGCACTTAGTGACTCCGGGTACTTAGTTACCGTGTCCCACATTTTGGATTCTTTGGTCCCTATTTAAGGGTAGATAGACCTTATAGATTGCTGTTGCCCTCTGTAAGGACATGCAAAGTTTCAATTATGTGGATGGTTGGCTTAAAGACCAGACTTGCAGCAATGAACTATGTTTACTTCCCTTTTTAAAATCAATAAATATATTTGCCAACAGGACAGACAAAATTATGAAATCCTGGCTCGCAATAGGGATCATCGTCTACAATTTCCAAGAAAATTAAACCCTAATTTTTGCTTTTATTTTAGCAGTATAATGTCCGTTGCCTAATAACTAAATATTTGCTATAAATAGGTATGTTATTTACTAAATAACATGACGGTCGAGTAAATATGTAATTTCAGTTAAATAACATAATTACAGACAAAATGTTTGAACACGTCAACGTCACATGTATTGACGTGCATCATAATTTACTGCCTTACTACTTAGTTGTGGGTTTGCCACGCAATTTCAGGCCTTATATTTATAGATATAGAGGACATTGACCTAAAAAAACACATAATGTTATTTAAAATGAAGTAATTTAATAATTCAGTGCTAGCGGTATTTATATTTACCTTACTAGCAAGAACTTTTGAGGATAGTCGGGGTAATAGCATATGCTATGTTATGAGGATAATTATCAATTTATTATAGAGGAATGTCTGCATCACTTGCAACAAAAAGGTTTTAAGTTTAGCGGTAGAATTCTGAGAATAAATATTCTTGTTTGCATTTCGAGTCTGCGGCTAAATCTCAAATATATTAAGATTTATCCGTACCCTCTTCTCTGCTGTCGGTAAGGCACAATACTCAAGAATGCAATAAATAAGTTAAAAAAAACCATAAAGCTCTAAGAGATCAGGTCAGATGTTTATATTTAATTTTCCTGTAAACACACCCACAGTAGCAAAGGCGTAGTTAGTTGTTATTTGTGAAAAGATAAAATCGTAGGTTAAAGGGCGTATAAAAAACAACAGTTATTTTCCGGGTAACTCGGTAGCCCGAATTCAAAAACAACGCACAAATCAATAACTTCAGCTCGACAGGAAAACAAATGTTTTTATTTGTGCCGATACCGATCCCTGATAACTAGAAATGCTAAAGTAATTCCAATAAAAATTGTGAACTTATTGGATCTTTCCACCTAATGGGGCGCTATTAATCCCTGGTCGTTGCGGCCACCAACAATATTAACCTAATTGTAAAAATATTTGCATTGTTTTATGGGTGTCTTATGGCCAATCGATGTACGTCATCAATGGGAACTAGGGGTGTACCTGGTGACCTGACACAGAAAACGCGGTAAATTATTGCCGCCTTACTGATTTACGTATTGCACTTCAGAAATTAAGGAACGATGCTCCACTTCCATGATATATTGCCATTGTTGTGACTTTTGTGGTTAAAAATGTTTTTGTAACTATTTTTCACACTCATTTATTTGTTTGAAACACTGCGTCCACACGTCTCTGTACCTGTCAAAATAGTTGAAAAGCTAAACCCACAGCACACGCACGTCTACACGCTACATTTTTAGAGAATATATTGCTTTTAATAAAGGACGAAGTAATTCATTCCTCTCAGCTTACATTGATTCGATAAAGCTGTGTACCTACTTTGTAGATAATACAGCCATTCTATTCCCGAACATAAAAGGAATGATTGTCTTAATTTGAGCCAAATTGTTCAACTTGAAAGCAACTTACTTTATGTCCTTTGCAAACACAGGTATAGGTATGTAAATAAACACGGTCCCACAGAAGCGTTTAGAAGCTAACTTAGATAAGTTAAGGGAGTGAATAATAGACGGCAGATTGCTTAACAAAGTCTTTATTGTTGGTCGTAAAGTCGGGGGCATCCTCGGTTAAAACAAACTTTGCGCTCGCCGCAAGCTGCGGACAAAAAGCGACGGGATTCCACTATTTATGTACGATATTACTGTTTGGTTTCACATCGGGAACTTCTATTCAGAAACTTGGAAATGGAAAGTGATGTCTGTAACGGTACTACTCGTAACAGTTTAAGATCTTTCCGTATAAAGTGTGACTAATAAAATTTTACAATAATTATAATACACATTATTATAATTATACATATTGTTTTTGTAAGTTTAGTCATCACAGAAAGATTTCACCGTAACAGACATACTGACAAGTAGACGTTATCTCCAACTGTCTCATCACATAAATTTGAATATCAACCTCGCATCCGGATCCCTAAAAAATATACAAAGACACTCAAAAGAGGGAGTCTCCGAGTGTACAAAGGAATCGTTTAACCACCATTGTCAAACCACAAGTGTGGTTTTAATTAAAAGTAGGCAAAAAAGGTGGATGTTTGACGAAGAAGATAAAGTTGGTTTAGGATTAATGAGGGTGCTTAAAAATGTAGATGACAAACTTCATATTCCGGGCTCGTTTGCTTAGTAATAACAGCTGGATGTCCCGGTGACTTATTGTTGACACAAACCTGGCATTTATCTCGAGGACTCGTGTACACCGGCTGTGTAATTATCTGTTACATCAATTATTATCACATCAGCAACAATACGAACATCTGTGCTTGGTGCCGAGCCATTATTTCCTGCTGAAGGACTGCGGCCCGCGCGGGGTACTGATTGTGAGTTAAATATTCACCGCATTTGCCAGATTGATTGAGGATGCGAGCCTTGTCGGCTCAATACCGAATCAATCATCTTTGCAATCGATACAGAATAAATATCTGTATGTCATAACCCCTGGTGTGTGTATGAATGTGTGTGTATCCTGCTTTCTTTGTATAAATTCCTGTTTTTACTGTTCGGTTAAGAATTTCGGGAATGCCTTTCTTAGTGTCGAAGCACAAGGCTGTCTAAGGAATTCTCAAGTGCAGTCTTAGTCTTGCTCTCGGCAAAATTAAGGCAGCTGTTCAATGTGCCAGTCGAATAGCTTTGAACACCTATAAATAAAAGAGAATAAAATTGTAAGTGCTAAAAATAGCATAGTATACGTCCCGTCCACTCGTAATCTCCCTTTTAAGCTACTCTGGGAAAAGGGGTCGCATATTCTCACACCAAATAATTACAATGACATGTCCGAGTTTGCAGGACAAGTTTAAGAGATAAATATAACGGTGTCGGTCCGGCAGGGGGCGCTAATGGAGGTTTAATATCAGCTGTACTTTGGGGTTTCGCAATTCTGAAAGTAAAAGGAATCCTTAATGCGCTAAGTACGTTGTAAATCCGTTTAGCCGTCTCGAGTTCACGTGAATATTATGACATACATACTTACGTCACATTCACTTAGATACACTTTTATGTATGTGGGTTAGCCACGTATGTATCCTGTAAATATGTGTATTTATTTCCTTCAGTATAACGGGGTTTACCATTGTGTTTATTTTGTGTTTTACCTTTTAAGTTCGGTCATCCAAATATCGCATCCACTTGGTGACACAACTTGAATTACGCATGGCTGAATGGATAATTTATTGATAACTTCCTCATTTAAAGGGTATTTCTATACTATAATTTAGTTCTAAATAGTCTACTGTAAACACCTATTGTTAGTACTTATTACTAGACCAACTAGGGTATCTTAAGTACATACCGACATTCGTATATGTACTAACAATGCAAAGCACTATATCGTTTTGAAAGAAATAAATTATATTTTACTGCCCATTTATCAAGCGTGGTAACGAAGTATTAAATGAAGTTATGCGGAAAATTTGCCTGTAGGTGTTTCACAGCGCAAATATTTTTGATGACAAATATTTATTAATAAACAGGATACATGTAACACGTCTGCACAAATTAATGCATTTTTTCCTACAAACCTTACCTTACCTCATAATATTATATTGAGATTTTTAGTTTCCAAAAATCAAACTCTGATCTACAGTGATCGGAATAAAAGATACGTAGCACCTGACCAATAGAAAGTAACTGTTATTAATCTAACTGGTCAAGGAATACCATATTCTATGTGAGATCTTTTCTTAAATCTCAATCTCATTCTCTTTCTCTCTCTCTCCAGTCTCTATGAATGATTAAATACTCATGTTGCATTTTTATTTCATTTCAGAGGGGTTACCTGGAAACGTTTGGGTATCTGAAGAAGGGTCGGCCGGAGGTCGGTAACCTGCAACTCATGACCCACGAACACGAGTATGAAGACGAGCTCAGGATCGCCATCAAAACATTACAAGTGAGTATTTACTTCTTAATCAATCTGCTAAGTTTAATATGTTATCATAATAAAGCCCAGTATTTCCTAAACCACCGAGAAATCCGTAATTATAAATAGGTATATTATGAATCTGATAAAAAATGACGAATAAAACAAAGATCCATTTACTCTAACTTGTACATTCACAGGAATTCGGCGGTATACCGGTGACGGGTGAGATTGACAAGGCGACCATTACACTGATGAAGCAGAAGCGATGCGGCCGACCAGACAGGGAAGAGGATGACGACGAGCACAGGAGAAAGAAGCGGTTTGCAGTCCAGGGAGAGAAGTGGAAGTACACCAACTTAACTTGGAGGTAAGAATATTAAATATTAAAACATGAAAGTAAAAATATGAAAATTTCCTCTACTTGAAACAGCTTCGATGAGCCTAATTAAAGATTTTTACTTTATGTTTATTAGTTTATATCTTTGAAAGCAAATGTGAATTAAACAATGTGATTTATACAACGCCATCTACAAAATGCATTACCATTTAAACAGCGCCATCTTGTATTGAATAGCAAACATAAATCACAAGCGCCATCTATTATTAATTTCCTGTACTATCTCAATCAAAGTTTACATTTGGCTTGCACTACTCGACACTAGATGGCACTACAAATCGAATTAACAATAATTTAAAAAAATGATTTTTAAAATGTACTGTTAATTAACAAAACGTAACTTCTAGGATTTCATTCTGATTAAAATTGTTAAACTTGATAGAAGTTTGTGCCATTAACTACGGCTTTGATTTATTTAATTATATTTATGCGTGGAAATTACGAGCAATAACCTAAACCTATTAGAAAAAAGATAAGGTGAGACCCTAAATGTCCCATTTTATGTCGAACAGTTCCAAATGTACTATTTGCTTTAAGACCACATAAAATTGATGACAAATAATAGTTAAATCACGGACCTCGTAAAAGTTACGACGCTTTCCGCGTGGCTTAATTAAAAGAATATGTCCTTTTGACGCCTGCCGACGGCGGATATTTGGAGCTTCGAATAAACTGAAAGAGCTCTTATCGTCATCTAACATAACTCCGATTACGACATATTCTTGCTGGTGTAATGTAAGTGACATGACATTAAGGGGTGTACAGACTTGAACATGTGGAATCGTAATTACATTCACTTATGTAAGGTATATAAGTACATCAATGTTGTATTATGCAGCGTGTATGTAGTTAGGTGTGTTATGTAGGGAGTTTCAGTTTAAAGTATTATAAGTTAATTTTCGTACTTTTAAAATATAGTACTTTTTAAGTATATACCTACGCTTATGTGTGCTACCAAAGGATAGACAGAGTACTTACTTACATACTACATTTATTGACTCTTCTTCATCTGTTACTACTGAACCAATTCTCGAAAGTTGAATTAGGTAATCAGGATTAAAATTCATTACAATAATTGATGTATACTTGGTAAGAAGCAATTTATACATGTATTGGTAGTTTATATATATTATGTATGTAAAGATACTATACTTACCTATAATTTTTACTTACCTATAACTGATAGTGTTTTGCGTACCTAAGTTTTTTACTTTTTGCCAAAAACCCAGCTCTAATTTTGATGTTAATTTTAATTGCATATTAATTTGTTTGTTTTGAACTCCTTGTTTTAATTTAACGTTCTACTGTAGGTAGATAGACCAGCTAGTTCTCATTGAGTCGGTCATTGACTCACAAGTAAGTTCAAGTAATGATATTCTTACCTTGCTCTATCGAACACTACTGCCAACTGTGTTTCAAGAGCTCACCTGATCCGATGCTGGCTCTGCATTTTCCATACGGTCCATTTGGACCAAGCCGTTGGCCGCATGCCCGTCAGCTTTACATTGAAACATGGCATGATACGTGTGTACACAATTTACATACTAATTAAATACGTTAACACTCACTACACACCTACTCACCCGTACTTCACACCTCACCGTAGAGTGACATGTTCGAGAAAAATCGATAGCGAGACATTTATACAAACGTGTCGTGTTCATGGCATGTTCCGTTGCCCGCTAGGCTGTAGCTTGCAGAGTTTATTCAACTTGATCCCTGGAGTGAAAAGCCCGACTCGCTCGTTCGCTGTTTGAAGTGGAAACAACCGCAGAGCACGCGGATAATTTGAAAAGTTCACAATCACCTGCACAGACCGCGGCTTCAGCACAATTTCCTGTCGAATTAATGGTCTGTCAATATTGTAGTCCTCCATTACAGCTTGTTGTGCAAACAAGCAATAAAACTAGCAGCGCCATCTCGCGGTGGGTTTACGAGACGGCGGCGCCGGCCGGGTCAGCACAGACACCACAGATAATATAACTTCCAACAGACACCACCTACCCCCAGACCCGCGTCACTGAATTAATTGTCTAAAAATACAATTTCACCTCATGAGGTATTTCAGGAGTTGATTGATATATTTCATCACGTGTGCGACGCAGATATAATAAGAAAATCGTCGACATTGGAGACACCTCCACACACGTTTGACGTGGGTAGAATTGATTCTTCTTAGTAACTCAGGTACCTACGTCTCCGCTGGAGCAGACGTTTAGTTACTAGCTTACGTAATTTATTGAACCTAATGTAGCTAGCGGTGTCTTTGTACAAACTAAGTAATCGAAGACTTGTAGCTCCCCACGGGCAAAACAAGTAGGTATTAATCTGTAAAGGTGATTTGTTGATATTTTCTAACTGAAACCCCTCGCCTGCTTTTAAATCGGTTTAAAAATATACACCCAACGTGTGACAAGGAAGAGTTACCTACATTGTACACATGTAAGTGTAGGTAGCTTGTAGGTACATGTTACAAAAACTGAAAGCTAATCGCAGCATAAAGTAATCGCTTTAACAGAACACTTAGTTAATGCAATGGATACAATGAAACGTAAACAAACGTCGTTATGTTTTAGACGTCCGATACCGATAGAGTTATTACATGGAAATAACGGTATTGTTTTCGCAATGTCGCTGACAGGAAAGTGACAGGCGCATTTCGCCAACCGCCGCATGGGGCGCTGTCATCGCCACTCAGCTGAACACTAGGAACACATAATAATATTATTGAAATCCATACTACATAAAGCTTATTGTTAAAATGCTTGGAAAAATGATGTATTATTTCCAATGAAACGTGGAATAATAAATAAGGGATGCGGTGCATTGTGTTTGAACAAAATAAAGGAACTTGATATTCGTCTACTTTTTAATTGACACGGCGTCGACGACGAATAAGTTTTCACTTAAATTATTCATTTGCTTCTCAGTGTTTTAATATTTTACAATGCACTTCTGGTGGCTTTCAGCGTGTAGAGTGAATGATTCAAAAAATATTCATAATCGGGACGTATGTAATCTGTCAATATTACTAGATGCAAAAAAAAAAGTTTATTCATTAGGATCATTAAAATTTAGTCACATTTATTTAAAACGTAACGGAAACTAAAGTACGTAGGTATTTAATTAGACGAAATAGACATTGTGTACCAAACATCGTTACTTAGAAAAAGTTTAAGCACTAAAAAGATTACATACATCATAAAGTTTAGTTTCACTTAGCCGAATATTAATCAAGCTTGAGCGGGTGCATGTCGATAATGCTATAGGTACCATAAGTCTATAACAGTTGTTTTTCTCCATAACTTTTATGGAAAACTGTTATTTTACTACCGATTATATAGATGAGTATGACGAGCCATTATTAATTGTAGTGACGTAGCCGGTGGCCCGCCCCTACCGCGCCCCCCCCCCCTCGCCCCCCCCCACCCCGCTCGCCTCACCCCTCAGGCACCCCGTGGCCACGCGAACTAGGTCGACATTTCAATATTGAAGGCATTTCACAATTTCTATTGCTCTTTATTGCGACTGTACGACGTCATAAAGAGCTTATTATGCGTATATTGAATGTAGTAAACCGACAAGGAATCTAAGGATCATTTTATTAAAATTATTCTAACAAGTTAAAGAAGTGTATAAATAATCTGATTCTGAACTGATTTACTGGGTATCCGGTTTTAATTATTTTAAGGTATATTTATTATGAATATTAACTGCATAAGAACTAAAGATAAATTATTCGTTTTTCATTATTAGCTGGATTATAAAACATTTATTAAACTAAGACCTGAGAGAACACCTCGTCAAATAAGTATAATGAAGCATGAACATTCGATAAGTAGTATTCATTCCAATAATAACGTACGAACTATGCACGCCATCTGGTGGACAAATAAAATTAGTATTCTACAAGTTTAAATAAACGTAAATTAAAGTACAAAGTTTAAAATTCAACCAAAAAGTAAAAAACCCCAACAAAAAGGTTTTTCAGCGTACCCCTGGTGGGACTCGAACCCACAATCCCCGGCTTAGGAGGCCGATGCCTTATCCATTAGGCCACAGGGGCTTGTTGAAATGGGTCGAAATTATAGTTTACGCGAGACTAGGGTTTTAGAACAAAACTTCTTTTTAGTTTTTTTTTATTATCAAAATTATCATGTACGTTACCACTTCATAAAATAGTACTTAAACATACATTTGAAATAAAATTCCTTTAAAAATTATAAATGAATATTATATTACCAAAATCGTATTATTTATTAAAATACAAAACAATAAAGTACAAAAAAACGTAAATAATATAAAACAAAATATCTGTGCACAAAAAGAGAGCCGCCCGAACAGGGACTTGAACCCTGGACCCTTGGATTAAAAGTCCAATGCTCTACCGACTGAGCTATCCGGGCTCATGTAGTTACTGACGAAATTACGGACTGCGTTCCAGATGGCGTTTACAACATTTTAGTATGGATGATTTTTTATAAGAAAAGGATTTTTATAACTATTTGATAACAGTGGGAATTAAGGTTATGCACGTGGTGTTTTATAACCAACATTTTAACATTCATTAATGTACGTACTGTTTATTCCTACATAGATTATAAACATGACGATTTTTTACATCTACTTAAATGACATTCATACTTTTATTGTATGATACCAAGGAAGGAATACTTTAGAACCAAATCTAATAGGTAATGTACACCTTTTACTTCACTATCGGTAAAAACAAAATATCTTAAGTACGCTTGCCGACCACGAGGGACATTGTTAAACCACGCCATAATTTTCGGAGTTGCATCATCTTCGGAAATGATGGTGCTAGTTTTTAGTAGATTCATTCACATAATTACCTAGTTTTTAGATAATCTGAATACTTTTTTCTGAATAATTAATTATCTATTCATTGCTATTTTATTAATGACGAAGTGACGTTTAGATATAATTATAACCATCACTTTTATTCATGTACGTACATAGAAATACCTCCATTAAAAAGTTTGTTAAACCTTTGTTTCATTAAAAAACTAGGGATTGGTACTATTACTGATTTGTTAGTCCGACATAAACGACTTAAAAATCAAACTATTTGTTCTAAACAAAACACTACTCGGCGACTTGAGAAGATCCTCCTTCTTTATGTCGGTTAAAGAGGATAAATTACAGCCCTAACTAATCTAACATAACACTCATAACAATCTCAATCAGGAGATTCCTAAGAATAAGTTGATTCACATCGTATTTTGGTACAAGGAAAGCGTGAATCACCTATTAGGAAGCTTGCCCCTCAAAAATCGAGATCCATATAGGTATATATCTATGGTTATGTGTGTAGGTATTTACCATCACTTCTCTTATTCACCTCTCGAATAGGCAAAGCCAGATATACCAACCAATAATGATACCAAAGGAAACACCTACATAACACTGATGCTTCTCACACTTCTTCGAAAAACCCAATAATTTATTTCCCAATATGTTCTAAGTCATCAAACCAGTCGGTATATTAATAACTTAAATACAACCTACATAGTGCAATAAAAATAGAACTGCCTACCGGCCGAGAATAAACGAAGCACAACAAACAATAAGCCTCTTTTCTAAGAAGAGAACTTTTTTGAGGGGGCGAAATCATCCCATGGCTTGTCCCGCCTTGGGTGAGGCAGAGAGTTAGACTCTTACCGTTTAAAAACCACCCCGTTTCTACTCCTGTTCGAGCTGAAGCCCTGGTAACCCGTGAGGTTTTAAACAGCTCCGACAAACGATTTTATCAATTGATTTATAAATAAAACTCTTTTCGGAATTGATGACTGAGTGACTGACAGATATAGCACTAAACAACAAAGAATGTGTGCAGCAAAGAATACAAAAGTATAGGAGATGCAGTATGATGAAATCGGGATGTAGTTTTTCTAAGTAGTGTAGACTCTGAACAGTTAGCACTAAGAAAAAACGACAAATGGCCCAAAATCCCCCTAAGTTTAATTATGCTCAAAACCATTAAACAATTTTTATTATATAGCTAAGACCTATGTTCTCAAGATTACAAGTTTTTGAACAAAATATCTTATAAGAGTATAAAGTATCTTACACTAGTTAGTTACGTACTGAAATCTTATATTTTTTCATTAGTCTTCAGGCTTCAGTGTTCGTAGTTTCACAGCGGCTGAGCTAGATCAACGATATCTCATAACACAGCCCCACAGCCTCTCACAAACTTACCTAATGATTCTGGAACCTCGTGGAACATTAAATACATTTTATTAATAATTACCTAACTAATATAATAAGCAGTACTCAGCACGTTACTGACTACCTCGTCAACTTTTAAAATTTTCGTAACATCGTATAACCTTTCAATCCTCGAAGAGATAGGCAGAGGTATCCACTTTTCCTTTTCACCAGTTATTCCTATTTCCAATTTTAAAACTATTTTTTTAGAGCGCGGAGTTAGGTACGGTATCCGGTATATGTAATATAGTAATGAGACAGGACACAAAACGTGGTTAGCAAAAAATGTGTGTAACATACCTTTGTCGTGAAGAGATGTATGTGTGAACTTCTCTTATCTGACTAACTCCAAAATTGTAAAAAGGACTGATTTGAACAGTGAATTATCTTTTTATGAAATTAGACTGAAAAATATAAATGGTGAAAACTTTAAACGCCTACTTACGCCTTTTAGAAATGAAAGGCGTCACATTTGACATTTTTAGCATAAGCAACTAATATACTTAGTCATAGTTGGTGTACATATAAAATGTTGCACAGAATAGAAAGAGGCATCGTGGGCGACACTGTATTGTACAGTGTACCATGCATGTCTATGTACCTAGGTATCTTTTCATAGACTGTAGACATAACATACATATATGTATATCACTTCACTCAATACTATGTATCTTTTTCTCACGACTTCATGTGCTGATAAAATTCAGGTTTCTTATGGATGCAGTTTAGAAAATTCTCTATACTTACTGAAATTAAGCAATAGATATCTTGTCTCTAGTATTAACAGTGTGTGCGTCTTTCAACTAGTCTATCATTGGCAAGGGGAAAGCTTTCCTTAATAATAAAGTCAATCTTTATCAATATTTCCTTAGTAAAGATTAACATTATGCATATTGTCTGTACGATACAATCAGTAAATACCGTATCATGCATAACATACTATGTACCTAAGGTATATCCATATACATTTACACTTCAGATTTCACATGTCACCTTCTACAAGTACAAACAGAATTAAACCAGATTACTTTAACATGTTTTCGCAACCTCATATCATCAATATATTTCAACTAAACGTAATATGTAATCCGCATAATCAAAATCACCACTGTTTTCCTACGTAATGAAAATATATGTACATTCGTTGTCTTTTCTTATTCGTCGAACCCCGCACATCGACTGAACAAAAACCCCGAAAAGATACAAAAGAATTTTCTTGAAAACCCAGAGACATCTTACACTTATAAACAGACGGAAGCCTGATATTCCTGCAGCGCACCTACTTGTACCTATAGCTGTAGGTAAGCATTGTCAGTGCGAGCAGTCGCCGGTATATTTGCTGGCGTGACGTCACCGCGGCCGCAATCAGCTTTTCTTCGAACCTGAAGGGTTCAAGTTACTGCTAGCAGTAACGAAGTGATTAACTCCGTTACTGCCCACACAGATCCATTTGCTTTTTTCTATTACTTGTCGTAGTTCTTACAGCGGTGTCTGGTTTTTGTATTAACCACAGAACACGAATGCTTTTGTTATGTCACTTTTATATTGTTGGGACTTTCCACGTTGTTTCTTCAGACTTTTGCTACTGTTACTTGACCATTACTTGACGTGAAATATTTGGTACCATGAAGTACTACTTAGTATTGACACCCAACTCAGCAAGGCCTGTCTGACAACATGGCTTAAACTTATACTGATTCAAGTTAATCCCTTTAAGAATTAAGAAGGTCTTGATGTGGCACCTTTCAACTTTAAAGTGTACATTTTCATTAAAGTAGCATGGGGCAATATATTTTAATTCTAGGCACAAATTGAGACATTGTTGGACATGAGGTTGTTTAACAGGGCTGTATAAATCAGGTTCAATCTCGGCTGAGCGAAGGTCTCCAAACGACATGTTTGGAGACCTTCATACGAGTGGCTCGTAAATCGTGGACTGGAAAACAATCCGTGGCTCGGCCAAGTATCCGGTGGGTTTGAAATTCCAATTAAGGGAAGCTGTAGAGGAGTTCGTAGGTCGGCTGCACGCGGCCGATCACTCACTTGCACTTTTAATTAATTTATTTATCGAGTTCGCGAATCGACGGCGCAACTCGCGCCGACGCCCCGCCCCGCCGCCTGCTATATAACCCAACGAGGACCGGCGACGTCCGTCAGTTTTCTCAGGGACGCCATGGGCGCCGGTCGCCCTCACCCGGGAAAATGTGCCGGAAGGACGAGGGATACTTTAAATTTTTAAAGTGGGTAGTCGAAATGTAAAGAGGGTGGCGCGGCGGGGTTGCGAGTAGGGCTCGGTCGGTTCGGGCGGGCGATGGTCGGCGGCGGTGACCTTGAGGTGAGTGAGTGCACGCGCGAGGGCGAGCCGAGTCGATAGGCTCAGCGCGCCGCGCCGCCCGCCCACGCGCCTGCACTACAGCTGTTTCACTTGATAACGTGGCGATTCGTCACTTTTCCTTTAATTTTGACATAGCTTTCACCAGTCCACAGCACCACGACCACCGTGATGACGACAAAAAGTTGGCCGCAGTTCCAGGTTCCAGGAAATACTCAAGAACATTAACAAACTTTTCAATTAGGCTGCTTACAAACTTATTTACTTATATTTTCGTATTTTTTATGATTAGTGTAAGAATATTTAAAAGTTTCGTTTGTTTATAAGTTGTTGCAAAAGTTTAGTCGGTTATGATCGATATAGGAGTTTATAAATAACTTGAATTGATTGAGACGCTTCCGTCGGTAACAGCTGGCATGAACAGGTACTTCATGCTTAAATTATTAGCAGAACTTTTGATCGTTGCAGTTCACCGCTTCCTCGAATCGTACCTGATATTAAAAGTATAATCCTTTTGATATCCTTAAATCCAGAAACTTAAGTCGTAGTAGAGACGGGATTGTTCTAGAGGCGAGTCGTTCCGCTACATACAATAACATTCATAATCCATAGCGAGCCCATGGGGTTTGAACCAATTGAGTTACGTTCGAAAATCGGTAAAATCGAGTCGTTCGTAAATCGAGCAGGATGTAGTATAAGCAGACACCGTAGTTGGTCGGTGGCCAAGTACAGACGCGCAGTAATTACTGTCTCAGGAGCGAGCTCTTAATTTGCTTAATTTACCCGAACCCGCTCTTCGGAGTTAAATCGCACGATTTAATGGGATATTTGAATGATGCGCATTGTTTTAAAACCTCTCGCGTCTGTTCCGAACGATCTTATTTCCGCTAAAACACCTTATTCGTTAAACTGAGTCATTAATGAATTAGCAATTAGCTTATCGTCCTGTTTCGGGAAAGTTATCAACTCATTTTACGGGCCGGTCTTCGGGTAAATTATGATATTATACGAGGCAGAGAGAAATATCTGGAATTGCATTACAATAACGGTATAAAAGAAATTTACATAAGCACAAAATATGAGAGAAACCTGAAAGGAAACTCCAAAAACGTAGCGCTTCAACTACAAATTGCAGGAGCGATACTTGGCATTTGATATTTTAACGTACATTTTTGGAAGTTGAAAAACTAAAAAGAGGCAGTACACACCGTGCTCAAGATTGCTTTCGTGTGGTTGGCAATAAAAGACCAGCAAGTGTGTACTCAACCGCGCGGCTCTGTATTTAGAGCATGAATTTTAGATACGTGTAACCAAGGACAATATAGGTGTACATAAAAGTACTGTATATCATGTGCCGAGTGGGCTCATACTCTGCTATTATTCATAATCCGACTGTGCCACGTTTTGTACCTTGAGCCCAAAAATATAGCGACTCCAGGAAAAATTCGCAGCTATTTTCACAACTTAGTATTTTATTACTACGGGGATTATAAAATTTGTAAGCACTAATGTGCATAGCAATATGAATGGGGCGTAACTTTCATACTTTGAATCAGCATCCCACGCTTATAATAATTAGATAGGTAGAGAAGTAGTTGCAGTATTCCTTTCAGATAATATTTTCGTACCGTTATCGTCAAAATGAAAAGAAACATTCGGATAAAGCTCCGGAGCCAAAAATATTATTTAGGAAGCGTTATAAACGTTGGGATGCTTAGGGACAGTAAGCTACATACATACCTACGTGATGTTGCCGGCACATTTTAAAATGTGCGGAAAGCTCAACTTTTCCACTGAGAGCGAAGGAGGTCGCATTTGAATTATAGAGGAAACGTTGGGAAGCCGTCAGTACCCTTGCAACGTCTTACACTCGTTACGAATATTATGATTTATGCGGCACCCGGCCCGGACCGCTCGGTAAACAAGGATGATTTGACACCATTTACCGAGAATGTTTTTTGTACAATAAGTAATTTTGGCTTACCGCCGCCGCCGCGTTTCAGACGCGCGCAAATAATTTAATAGCCGTGCTCCTGCGTATTGTCATTGTAATAAAACTGCGATAAGGAAAGAAAGCAGTCGCCGTAATTAAAGGTGGAGGTTCCGTTTCACTTTTAATGTTCCATTTAATTGCCGCTTTGATACTGAATTTTGTTGGCGTTCGTGAATTATCTTAAACAGATGTGTTTTCTGAATGAACGTACATTTTTTAACAAATTAAATTCAATATTGTTTGTACAAAATAAGGTATGAATTCGAATAAATGGGAGCTACTAGTTTATTCAGTATGGCTGTCAATTTGTTTTAGTGACCGGTGCGGCGGCTGGCGATTTAATAACAACTATTAAATCTGTACAAAATACTGTCGGCTATTCCTAAATAAGTAATGAAACGCTTTTCCTTTCAATTATGGAAATTCAGTGTTTTGTATAATACACAAGCACATTCCTATAATATTGTTTTTGTTCAAAATTGTCTGTTAACATTATGTTCATATATTCAAAGCTATGCAATCCAGATGTTGGAACTTAATTGTACAATAATACAATTTGCAAGCAAAACTCATTAAATTACTATTCTACGTAGATACCATATGAATATCTAATATAAAACTTTGAAAAGCGATTACACTGAAGACATTGAAACTATAAAGTTGGAAGTAAAAGTTTTACGTGTATAATTTTATTGATCCGCACAATTATGTAACAGCACTAATAAGTACGAGTGTCATAGTGCGGAGCATGAGCCCGCAATGTTATGTAGACGGTATATTTTTGGACAACCTATGAAGGTTTGTCCATAATTGATTCAACTTTATTTTTCGTACCAGTAGCAGAGGTAAATGCAAATGCGGAGAGTACTTTCAACGATTCCGAAGAAAATGTTGCTGGTACCGGCTCAATCAAAAATGTTTACCTACAGACTGAGCTAGCTCAATATTTTAGCCCCTACCATTAGCCATCCACGACCGAGCGAGTGCACCTCACTTTATCGCAATCGAGTTTAACGTTAACACAAACGTGACGTTTTAGGGATAAGTGGTTAGGTAATAGAATTCATGTGTCTCGCGACCTTTCCCTAACGAGCTAAATTAGTGTTCAATGAAAGACGTGGGTTCCGTACACGGACATTTGTTCCGTTTGACAGTCTTTACCTGTCCCGAAGTAATCTCTTGAGAAAACATATTGTTTACGTAACAGAGTCGATCCTAAACGTCTCTTTAGTCTTAAGTAATTCAGCTACGGATTTGGAATCAGGCACCGTTTGATACATTCACATACGAGTACCTACCTGTGTACGTACAAAATAGAGGTATTTTCTTTAGTACGACAAATAAACTCCAATAACGGAGTCCGCCTGTAAATCCAATGTTTTCGGAGCAAAAAATACAAGTATTTGAAGAGAGTTGTATTTCGCAGCCTCTAGTCAGGTAGGAGCTGTCGGTTCACAAAAAGACGAGCACGTTACATACACAGCGATTCGAGAGAATTTTTTGCTGACCGCACGGGAATTGAAACTAGTCAAACTTTTATCACGAACATTCGGACGTATGACTTTTAGAATAATATTTTAAAGCAACTAAATCCCGTTAGTTAAAGTTAATACAAGTTGAAAATAAACTAAAAAGTTCCGAGGAAAACACCCTTAACAAAACGAATCATTAGAATTTCCAGGCGCTTCCTAAATGGCCATTATATCAAAACAAATGTTTTTATTAAAGCAGAATGTTAATTAAGATAGGTCGTTTATCAATAAATCCAGACGACTGATTCCTTGTTAATTGCCAGGTTGCAATGAAGTGCGGAATCAGATGCAAGCGGACGCGACTGGGTGCAAAATGCAAATTCACCGTCCGTGCCGCGCGCCGCCCTAACAACACAGAACAGGCGGACGTAAAAATGTTTACGTAGAACGCTTGACCGCTTTTAATTGTTCTATTTAAATACAGAGAGCTGGCATAAAGGCTAAAATGCTCCGTTCGCAGATCAAATTACATTCATTTTCATCCGCTTCGTGATAATTAAAAACACATTTATATCGGAGCTTTACATGCAATTTGTTTCATGAAACATCATCGTCTTTTATCGCGTCGCGTTCAAAGGTCACAGTAGACTATATTAATTTAGGCTTTACCGGTTCGCTTAAGCCCAAATAAACGTATTGTTTAAATAGGCTCTTGTTACATTTACATGTTTTTAACGATAACTTATTTTGCACAATTGACATTTTCTAAAGTTGCGATCACGTTCACGCAATGTTATTTAGTTAATGTTAATAAAAGATTAGCGCATGTATTGTATGATACACATAGCAGCCATTCATAATAATACGTACAGGTTACATAGCGTACAAGATATGCTGCCCTGTGATTGAGGCTACGCAGATATTCAGAATATTTCTACCGCATTCCACACTGACGTGCATACTGTAATACAAACACGTAGCATAATTAAGCGCTATTTTGGTAGTAGAGGTTTGTAAACGTACGGCACTAACAGCTGACAGCGGATTGGGCTCGTAGACGAGATCTGTATTCGTAGAGCGCGGGGCTCGTAGCCGGCGGCTACGTCGCGTCGCCGCCGTGCGGACGGGCGCACGGGGTGCGAATGCAATCCGGATTTAGTTCAATCAATGCATCCACTCGTCATGTTTTCGTAAAATTGAGTAAAATCAATTTTCGTCGGCTCACTTAAAATTCGAACACATTCGTCGATATCCGGCAGCACATGGTACATTTCCTGCTGTCTAGTCAGCAGTTGACTGCACCGCGGCGCGCCCCTACACGCCGGCGGCCGTTCGGCCATGTTACGGGAGCATTTTGTGTGCCATTTTTATTTCATCATAATTCCGTTTTCAATTTCTAGCGGGAACGTCGGCGGCGAGATTGGTGCGTAAAACTCGCGTAAACATTCGAGCGGTTGTGGAACGGTTACTCCCGACTGTAACCAGTTTATGCCAGTGTAGAATGTAAAGAGATAAGGTTCTTTATGTGTGTAATCATTTTGTGTTACGACGGACTTTGTCATCCGTGAGTGTTATTAAGGCGCGCCTGGCCTTCCGTCGCTCAGCTTTATGTTCCACGATTTGAAGAGTTGAAAAATATCGCTAACATCATCATCGTTTTTTTATAATTACTCTACTTACTCCCAACATAAAAAACGTAATATGACTACGCTCCCTTTTTGTATACCCAGTAGATCTCCATCTCTATTTAATATAGAATTCTAAATCTGTACCTTCATAAAATGGTCAATCCATCGTTAAAAGCTCTTATTCTCTCGGAAAGCTGAAATGACGGGCTTCAGTCTCGGTATCCGACCGATAATCCCTTCAGAAATAATATTGACCCATCAAAACGTACATAATGGGTAGCAATTTTATTTTAAAGTAACGACCCGCGGTATGGCACATCGCTTTCTTCTCACTTCGGGCTCAATTTTATCAACGTCGGTATTTACTTTTTACAGCCAGCGCTTATTTTTTCTATTTTCATCACAGTTATGCGAGCAGCAGCCATGAATTGGCGCAGTGTGATTACAAATTTAAGCCGTCGCAGCTAATATGAATGACAACGGGTCGCCCTACTCGACATTCATTTCCCTCGGCGCACCTCTCTTATAATAACTTACACGGGAACTTCGCCTTAAGGTATCGATGTGTGCCGACACACGTACGAGGCGTCAGGAAAACGGCCCACCACGCCCCGGCTCCAGTCCTGAATGCCATCTAATACATGATGTCATGTCATCTCCCACTGTATTTCGTTCACACCAAAGAGATCAAATAAAAGCTCGTCACCGTTTCAATCACGTCAGCACGTTATTCCAAACACCCTCCCAGCGCAGGCCTTATGATAAGGTACTTTAATCTCATATAGTCGTTTTATTTTACACATTGAATGGAGCGAAATTACAGACAGTCTACAATTTTCGGCGCCTCAATTGCCGATCTGCAAACAAATTTATACATATCTGATGAAGGTGCAGACTTTGGCGCCCTATAATCCGGATTCGACCCTTGAATGCGAGCGAACGAGCGGGTGGTCGAGGTTTTAGAGTGGCCCTTCAATCAGCCCTTGCTTGCGGGCGTGCGCGGGGCGCGGCAGCGGCACCGCGTGGCCGGGGGAGGGGCAGGCACGAGGACCTTTGAGCTACAGGCTCTTTGACACGAGCCACTGGCGCACTCTTCAAGTAATGATTCATTCTGCTGATGACTGACGCGGCTAATGCGCCAGCTTCCCCCTCCGCAATGTTTGGTTAAGGATTAAAGATTCGCTTGCTGTAAATTAGATTTTACCGCGTCGTCTCTTTTTTAAATTACTTTGTTCGCTTTAAATATACATCGTACTTAAAAGCAAGCATTAAATCGTATTTAAAGGCAAACATTAAAACATTTTATCGAATGAGGTTCGTTTCCGCTATCTGCTAAGTGTCGGCTTTGAATCAACATTATAATTAAGATCGCTTTCCAGTAATCCCGGCTCCACAAACAGTGTACCGTACTTCCTGCTAACGCCACGACTTACAGGATAATCCTCTTTGGGAATACATCACATGATGCTTTAATTCCGGACTACCAATTGTATCGAGTAAATGTAACTGTATATTCTGTAATACATACAAACCTTTTGCCAGATTGCATCGAATTAAAAAATACATTAGCATTTGTATGAAAATAAGTTAGACTGACGTAACACGTTGAACAAAATGTACGCTGAATGAATCGTAGCGATGTACGCACCGCTGCGCCGCGACAAAGTGTTCATTGTTGGTAGAATTCACCAATTCTGAAAGACAAAAGCGAGCCTCTAGCGACAGGATTGCGCGCATAGTTTAAATCCCTAATCGATATTCAGATATAATTTAATCCGTCGCTCAAAAGCTCATTGCTATCGATAATCAAGGGAAAAACAGGGAATGAAACACAGGGTGACAACCCTAAGCTAAAATTATCTCTATAATATCTTCGCGAACATTACGTCACTCCTTTCCTGTAAACAATTCATAAGAATATTGTTTATTAATAACTTGTACCTAGGAACCTCTCATCCACTTAATTCACATATTTTTCTTCAGCCCCAGTTTTTGACAAACTCCTCAGTAATAATTGTTTTAATCTACAAAAAATTCCAATTAAAAGTTTTTATCTCTCGCAAAGCTTAGGCTCGGTTTGCAGCCAGCGCCGAGTTGACTCGGATTACAATTTGTTTTTATTTTATTTTCACATTTTATTTACTGACCTCTGACGCGGTATTGTTGATCTTTTTTGTCGTTGGAAATGAACATTTTCGTAACACGGATACTTTTCACTGTTTGACTAAGTGAATAGCAGCTTGATATTTTCAATATTTCCTGGTTCCGTGAACTGTGAGGGCGCACGTCAATAGAATATAATGTATTCGGTTGATATGAGCTGGGAAGGCGGGTCGTTATCATGTCAAAGAAACTATCGCATTACCGGACTCAAAAGACTGCGGTTTGTTTGATGTCGGCCATGCACGATAGATCCTACTCAATAAACAGTAATTCTATCATGTTTATCTATAAAACAAAATTTCATAATTTGAAGATTAATATTCTAATGATTTAATGTTAAACTTCTAGCATAAGTACTCGTGGAAAGATAACATTTCACAAAGTTTCCTCGAATAATTCGCTCGCTGTACTTTGGACGCCACATTGATTCCCTGATAATTTCTCGCTTTAATTAATAATTAACACAAATTCAAAAAGTTCCTGTATAGTTTAGAAATACAACACTTTTTAAATACATGTGTCAAACAAAGTAATACATTGAGCGAGATACGAGGCAGGTTTACACGTAATGTTGCCCACAAAACAGGAATAACGTTACATTCGCCGCGATCCTACTTTATTCCGCACACACGACTGTGTTGCATCGCCACCGCATATCAAAGCATAAAATGTCATTCTCCTTAATACATCTCGAATGACGTTGGAGTTTATGTAAATTGTAATACACGCCCGGAATATTTCGGTTCGTGTGAAACTCCGCGGTAATGCAAAAGGCAACTTTTTACGCATTCACACCGTGTACCTATTAACGGCCAGTCTCCTTTAGAGATATTCCGAGAAGGAAAATAATATCAACTGTGAAGCGAGTCGATGAACAGATTTCCGAACAGAGAGAGTTTTCACTTGTTGTTATTCTGTTACCGAGTAGCTTACGGAATGCTTATTTAGTCTCGAACTTCTGTGATAACGTAACGGAAAATTCATTTCTATTTTAATGTGGCTACTAATAATAAATCTGTAATGATATTTAAACGTGTCCATTTTGAAACTTAATAATATAAAACCTGTGTTGTCCAGCTACCCCGTGTTTCATTAGGAACATTCGGCTTCCCATGTAAAGTATCACGTTTCGCGTGTCAATGAACAGTGTATTTCATATTCGTAGCTATATAAATGTAATTAAAACATCAGCGTTACAAATTCACCAGTAAATATAAAGCTCTTAATTAAAACAGCGGTCAAAGTATTAATTTCACCATTAATTTTGAGTAATTGCGCACCGTTATAATTTAGACAGATATTACGCGGCTTAAATTGTATTTATGTTGTTTTTTATACTTTTCTAACCACATGTATCTTCGTCTGCTCTTAATTGGTATAAACGCGAGTAATATTATGATGTATAGATATGAAAATGAATAGGGCTACCCTATTTTGCAATTTATAATTATTATTTTGATACATTTACGCGGTATTTGTTTCTCTGTGAAATCCGGCTTAATTATAAATTACTACAAATTCGTGGTTGCTTATGTATTGTTGTTATGGTAACGATATTTAACAGAACTTTCATTTGTTTACAGGTACGTACTTGATCTTGCTGTTTACTGTGAAACTGTCACCTTGCCGGTAAGGAATTTTAGCCTAAGTTCAGATGACAACCGTTAATTGTGCGTTATGATAACGTGCGTTAACAACTACATACATTTTATCAGGCCATTCACATGCTAATAAAATCTGAACTTAGGCTTATTAATATATTATTTAATTGAACTACACACAACAGAAATAGTGTATCGTTTATCGAACAGTGTGAGAATCTAATTAATCCTTTCAAAAGCACTACAACGGCCCAATATTTCCCGAACAAGGGGTGAGTAGTTAGGGGACGCGGATCAAACTTTGTTAGCCATTGCCATACGTCCCATTGATACAAGGGAGTAAGCTAACATACGTACGATTTTTTCAGAACTAGTTCCTCCTTTGCTTTCACTTATCGGGTAAAGATATATAGCTAATTATAGATCGCAACTAATAATATCCCACATCAGCTACGTATACGTATAAGTCACCGTACCCAGATCAATAGCATTTCGTTATTTTATAATTCTATAATATGTCCTAATCTATTGTTAGATATAAGTGGTAGAAATATAGGAGCAGTTGTCACCATCGGGTCGGGCGGAAACAGTGCATCCGGCCCTCAGGGACTCCCGGATTTTCTTACAACTTCAACATGCCCGCAGGACACTACCAAAAATACTTTATAAAGGTCCCTCTCACACTTGATATATTGTTACCGGATGTTTTATATCGATTTGTGCTCTATGAATGAGGATAAAATGTTAGAGGAAATATAAAAAGGTAATATTTGAAAGTAATAAAACGATACCAGTCCTCCGTTCCAAACGTACTCACACTCCGACCAAAATGCATTTGATACAACTAAAATAATACATTATTTTTACGATACACCTCGTAAATCTGGTACTTAGTCCTGTTATAACATTTTAGAGCCACCAAATACATTATAAAACAAACTTATAACCGTAAAAGTGTTTCCCGACAATGTTCGCGTAACTCTGTAAGGTTCTTACAAAGTTGTTGAGTACTAAGAGCACTAAAAGGCGGCAATGCGTTAATCCGACTGACGATATCGGAAACGCGTTCTCCCGCTTCCAAATATAATATAAATAAGAATCACGTATGTAATAAGGCGGGGCCGGGGCGCATTCCTCACACGTCCGGGGGCTTCCCGGGGCTTAGCCGAACTTGGGCCATTACCCACGACCACCGACGGAGATTTCGTATACGACCTAACGCTCTTCTCGACGTCTACAACATTTTTAAGTTTCGCGACCAACAATAAAAATATGTTTTATTAAAAACTAAATCCATTAATTGTTTAAAGTTTTAGCTCTTGAGCTATAGTTTTGAAACTATCAAATAATAACTTAAGTAAAAGGGAATAAAGTTTAAACAGAAATATATTTACCTTAATAATTTGGGCGCCTGCCGGTCGCTTGGTAGGTGAGCGTATGGGCTCGGACATTTTATAGGAAAGTGTACGACTGACCCAATTAGATTGTTTAATTAGAACGAGCTGAACAAAACCATCGCTGTACATTTCACCTTAATGAACATAATGTAGTACAGCCTTTCTACTTACTTGAATACATTATCTCTTGCTTATTTGTATCTAAAACTTATTTATTGGAAATGGGAATCAGCCTTTAGAACAACGTCGGTGAGTCTTAGTGACAAAACATATTATCTACCACATTTGTATGTAATAATTTAATGTAATAAACAGTAAATATTTATCCTACAATATATTAGGAAAAAATGGTCATGCAGGAAGTGTGAACATTAACACGCTTTACTAAACGATTGACGATCACATATTGCTCATAGCACATCAAAATCCACGACTAAAATGATTAAAAGCTTGCCTATAAACCATATTAGTTTACAGTTGAATGCAGAGTTTACGTTAATATGCGTATCGTGCCCTCTCGTGTGTGACATTTTCGGCGAGGTTTCACGAAATCCCATTGGTGGCAGTTTGGAAGTTCGCTTAATCGATACAGAGAAATTCAACCTAGAATTTAGTCGAGAATACCTGTAAGCCTTAACAATAAAACAAATATTTTAAAAGCATAATAATGGTTTTAAGTTTAGTGTAAACGGATCCTCAACAGAAAGTTTTCTTCTAAAACAACTTTAGTCATAAAATCGCTAACTCTACAGAGGAAGTAAAATGATCAAAAAGTGTTGAACATATCTGGCAATTGTCGTTCAAATAAAAGTTTTATCGGTTGCCAGTACACGGCAATCAGTGCAGTTTTAGTGGCACGTGCTCTCAGGAACACAGTTTATGTAAATCGTGTGCGGTGGAACAATCTCTATTGAAGGTATTATGCGATAATATTGGAACGCTTCGCCCACTGCACAACTGTAACCTAATAGACAATGTACTGAGATTGCATCTTACTTGGACATCGATGCATTTAGTCAGCCCATAACACAGTTATAAGCGAGCAATGGATGACTAATACGCTGAAAGTGGTTGTACGCTGTACGCTACCTTTAGAACATGTTGTACGTTCAAAAAAGTTCATTTAGAAACGAGTTCGTGGTTTTGTTAATAGCAGGGAAACATTTACTCAAGATTAAAAAATCATTCTGAATGAAATTAAAGAATATTTCCACAGAAAAAACGTTTAAAAAATAAAACATGTTCCAATTTTACTCCGCTTACAGAAAATACTATTCCGTAGATGGTCCACGCAGCGAGCCGTGACAATCGCTACAAACTTGGTTCTTGCTCAGCAAAATATATGGCTCCGTATAATATTTTACAATAATATTTATTATATCCATAAATATTTCATTAATAACGGCGCAGGACTGTCTTTTATTTTCTCTTCATATGTGCTACGGCGTAGCAGTTTGCTACGAGCGTAGACCTTGGCTTTTTAAATGTATTTTAGAGTTGGGCAAAGTAATAACGTAGGAGCCATTAAGCTTACATTTAGTGTAAGTAGTTCAAAAAGAGTTAGTTGATAAACATAGTCGTGTTTCATAGTTCTAACGCGGGGCAAGTTTGAGTGCAATTATTCGGAGTTTATTTGCGATCTGGCCATTAGCGTGTTAATTATTCAGTGGCGGACAAACTTCGTGCACAACGGGAACGCGTATGTGTTATGCTGATACTGCGCTCTTATTCACATTTTCATTAATTTTCCGGAATATATTGCCTACTTAAGTTATTACGTTATTACGGAACTTGTCCAAACTCGTTCAGTAGTTTATGTTGCTTAAAATGTTAACATACAAACGATATCGTCCTTTAGTAAAGACTATATTTCTTTTAAAATAGTTTATCTTGCAATATTAACCAACATACCATATCATCTACATTGATAAATCGTCTATCCATATCTAATTAGTTTGCTCACAGATGTCAACCGCAATAGGTAGGCAAGTTAATTAGTATGGGTTCGACAATTTACACCTGTTTATCCCATGGGACAATATGTATGATTATTGGTATATATGTATGTGCTATTATGCGACATACATAGTGCTCCTATGCAGTAAATCCCTGAATCTGTGCCCGTATGAAGTGTCCTACAGACAATATAGGGGCCTGCTCTCAAACAGATAAGATAACGTAGTTTGAATTGGCTATTATGAAATCGGGGATAGTAAATAAGGCAGTTTGCACACGGATCGCATCTCCGAACATTAGTCGTCGTTTGAATTGCTATCGATAAGTCTGTAACAATCCTAATAAAATATACAAGTGTTACATAATCCATTGTTCAAGGACAAATCTCGAAAGGGTGAACGGATGCCTAAACTGACTCTAGAGAATTTCTTTTAGCTGATAGTTTGTATTGAACAATGTGTTGTGTCGAAAAGTTTGAGACAGACGCCCTTTGGTCACTAAGCTGTGTAAGAAACTAAGTTTGCATTCTCAGAATAGGTATCAAGTGAATTGTAATTCATATTGCCAGAGTATATTAGATATTGTAGTAAGCAGTAGCTATCTACAGCAGCAACACAAATTCAAAGACATTCCGTGCATCGAGTTTGTAGCGGTCCCGAGGTTTCACACCAACTCTGCCGACTGCAAGATAATAATTTATTCACATGTAAACTCGTCCTCTCACACAACTTAGATTGGACTTAAACGAGTATGTTGCGCGCTTGTATTATGCTTAATGAAGTTAAACATGTCCCGACCACGGAACTTGACGACAAGTCTCGGGTAAATTACAGCGCCGCAGTAAAATTATTGTTGAGCCCTCCGACCAACAACGTTTACATTAATAATTGATAGCTCTAAGTTATGATGGCGTAGCATGCGCCACTGGGGCAAACCACCTCACTGAAATATGAACGACTCTAAAATATTCTCAATGAATTTCTCAAGTAGCAACAATAAATTGTTCGTGAATTACTCAAAAGGCTTTTTATCGTATATTAAATAGTCCCTCGTACGAAGTTCTCTTTTAACTTGTATTAAAGTAAGCTTTTTGTCCAATGTTTCGTACAAACACATATCTTAATAAAAGATCCTTTGCAAAGACAAAAACCCTGCGTCGTGCCGCACCGCCTGTTCCGAATCTTTGCACACATCTTTCGCGTCCTCCACTCCTTTTTATTAGTATAAAG
Organism: Spodoptera frugiperda; assembly: GCF_023101765.2. Classification (NCBI taxonomy): domain Eukaryota; kingdom Metazoa; phylum Arthropoda; class Insecta; order Lepidoptera; family Noctuidae; genus Spodoptera; species Spodoptera frugiperda. The sequence continues at coordinate 8,644,436 of NC_064213.1, read as the reverse complement.
TTTTTTTTCATCTTAACTTTTGCTCGTGTAATACGAAGCTTTGCTTTGCTTGAAGATGTGTAGGCACTCTAACAGACCAGCAAATGTAAGTGCTTTCCGCAGTGATCACGTGTATCATTGACAAATGCCAACCACGCATGAAACCCTTCTATAAAATGTAATCCTGAAAACAGAACAAGGTTAGTTTGAACAACTCCTGAGTATAAGCACTATTTCAAATTGTATAATAAACATATTTCTCATAACAACAGCCAGCCGCTTACAAATTTAAAACCCTTGTTAGTTTTTCGAATAGTTTCCGAAATGACTGTAACAACATGTGACACACACAAATTGAAGGTTTTAGTGGCTACTTTAATAGCAATAGTTTGTAACCACATCTACGTAACTACATTTGAAGTTAGACGGGCAGCTAAAAGGCCATTACTAGACGGGTCGTATGAATTATTTGTAGTGGTAGCGGGCACGCGACGCGGGTAATCGAGTAAATTATTGTGGTAGCGATACGCTCCCTGCCTGCCCTCGCCGTCCGCCCGAACAAACTGACATTACGACCACATTTCTGCTACAACTTCAACTTCGACATTAGCTGTGTACATTGTATTAGCTTTATTAATTCGTGCTTAGTGCATTAGTAATTAAATGACGGTAATCATTGAGATACTAACACTTTTAATAACAACATTCAATTACTATAGTGTTAGTTAGTAAAACCTAAAGTACGTTTTTTAATCAAGACTAAAGTATTTTAAAAACACTCACATGTTAGGTTTTAATTTTCATTATCAAAAATCAAACAAATAAGCATAATAACTCCTTTATTTAATACTAATCAAAAGTACTGTAACTTTAGATATAATCCATCATTTTAATTCAGTCTCATCAAAAAAACAAGTAAACTACAGTTTATTTCATATCGCAGTAACTTACAAGGAAATGTGTGGATTATCGTCGTAGGAAATAGTTCCGGTCATATAAACCATGTTAGTAATTAAAGATGTAACGCCGGCGTCGGCGCGGCTGGCTCGCCGGCTAGCGTGCCTTGTATTCTATTTAAACACTACAAAGTACTGCCTGCTACCAAGAATACTCGAATGAATGACAATAGTCGTCACTTGTCATAGTCGTGTGCTACTCGGAAACGTTTACATCGGAAAGTACGTAATTACACCGACGACGACTTGCTAGGTCGTTGAAAAAAGAATCGTGGAAAAGTTTCTGTTGGAGTTGGAGGCAAGAAATGAAAGTGAGTACTTAACACCGTATTAAAATGTTAATAAAAAAATAACTTTCGATGTAACTGTACAATTTTCCCAAGGCCTGAGTTTAGCTGAAGTTGATTCACTTTTTGTTTGCTTTTACGTTAATACGAGTAGTGCCACAGACCACGCACTATCTGCCTTAAATTCAACACTAGGCCCTTTTTACTCACCACTTTTAAATTAAAGAACCATTTTGCGGTAAGTAAAATAATTAGAGGAAGAAGTGATCGTTTAATAAATCAATCTGTGTAACTGTAACGAGTAATAGTTAAAGTCACTTGTATCGTCGACAAGTACGCCGCGTGCCCATGACGCTACCCCATATATCAAACTTCACATGAATAGCTATATCCGTGCTACATATTATGTTCTACTATGTAGTGTACATAGGCCTCCGTATCAACGACCTCACAAACTCACAACTACAAACGTATTTTTTCACAAACTCGACTACGGCGGGTTGGGTACCGAGGCTTTTCGCCGCTCCGTTTCAATTAATTCACTTAAGGTACATTAAAACCATTATCTGTAGTAAGCGGGGGAGAGCCACGCAAATTACGTTAATTGTGTAGGCATTATTAGTAAGCAATTTTGATTAGTCCCACAAAGTGCTCACTAAAATCTGTACTACATAAACTTTATTATTGGACCATCAAACTCGCGTAACAAAGAGGATTTTTATTTAAATTCGTATTTATTGTTCTGTCGCGCAACATACGTTGTCTCCACATAAAGCCGGCTAAAAAAACGGCTCAATAAAACCCCAAAATTTACTGCAGAGGCTGTGTAGTGGAAGTTCACAGTTTGTTATAGGCTTAATACACGCGAAACCTTTCTTGAGGTGACTCGACTGAAGCAAGTTCGTGTCTAGTTGTGGTTGAAACAGTAGCTCCGAGAGTAACTGGGACACTCGCCGCTCTCCTACTTTTTTCAACGTGCTTGAAACAATGATATTGTGGAGCTTTACTCTTTACTTACGTTGAGAACTTGACAGCGCAGTCTGAAGTTAAACTTTGTATTGCGCTCAAACTATAAATGTTTCAGGCATTCTGTATCAACTCCGTTATTGTTTATCTAGTTTTCTACTATATTGTTTTACTGAATAACTAGAATATTGCTTGATGAAAATATGTATAAAATAAACCAGGTGTCGAATACAATCTCTAAATAGACATCTAAAAATAATAAGGTACGTAGTACCTAACCTTGGTAATTCAGATAACATTCGTGTGTGAAGATTCGTGGGTATACCAAAGAGTTTAAAGAGCCTTTAATTGAAAGGAAATTGAGCAATAAAAGGAGTGTAGGAATGATTTTATTTATACACGACATGTAAAGTATTTGAAGGTACACCTCGGCTGCGACGCTCAGCCAAGTGTGAGTAAAATAACGTGCGCTCTCCTGTCTCACACCGACCTCCCGACCAGAGCGACCTAACTACATTTTCATTTACATTACACAACTCTCAGCTATTTGCTTAATAAACGCTCGTTAAATTAACATAGCCACCAAATAGAGGTTCTTTGAGACCCACTTAGGCTCGTTGAGCTTCGACTTTTTGTAACACTTCCATGCTTCCCAGCTATTTTTATTTTTGACCGCGAATTAGCATTTTTGTAAACAATTTCTCTCTACTTTAACAACTTTTAACAACCTATTATACGTGTAACACACACCTATCATTTCATGAATACTTATATCGCTATACATGTAGTGTGCGCAAAATACTTAACCCTAAAATTTCGGTGTGTCGTGGCAAGTGTACATACAAAGAAACGAGATGAGTTGGAAACAGCCGGTAGACGCGAGAGACGTAACGCATCCGGTACACAAGCACCGGCAAGCGGAAGTCGACTCACCGCGACAATCACGCCAACACGCCATCTTGCCGTATTCGCCACAAACCTTTGCCATTTAATGGACTTTCGGCACACGTTAAAAAGTATTTACCGAGTACTATTTTAAAACGGATAAAAGCGTACAAGCGCCGCTCCAAAATAAAATGACCTCAGATAAACCAACACACGCCTACCTAAATCGGACTAACAAGAAAAAATGGTACTTTTTTACAAAGCACCAATCCACAGAATATTGGATACGAAAACTGCGTAACACAATGTTCTAAGCCAATTAGTTGGTCATTTTTGCAGTGGCACGACTGTGTTTACGCGGAACAGGCCTAAGCTGGAATAAGCCGGTTATGCCCGGTTCGAATCTAATTAAAGGGCACCGTTTCGTCCAAAATGCTGACAGTTGCCATTTGACGCGATTTTTATTTTATATAGCCATCCCAATCAGAAGGTTAATTGGTTTGTTTTGGTGCGCTGCTATGCGGGCTATATTCTTTTAAGTTTCTAAAAAATATAAGAAACCGAGTTAAGAGAGAAAATAGGAATGAATAATTTGATCAAGTAATGCAGCAACCGCAGTCGCTCAAAATGAATACAATTGTTTTGTTTTCCCTCGGTAAATTTATTCGTTGTTTAGAATAATGAAACGGGCGTATTTGCTCAAGGAAATCCATTCTCTTACAATTTAAGACGGAGCCGCCTAATGTGTTGCAATTTTTCGTCTATAATAACAGTATGCAAATTGTGTACGGTCTCCTTGGTTATTAACGAAATGTGACCCTGGGAAACCATTAGCTGATGCTAAATCATAATTCATCTCGTAGAAAATACATCCTTTATTTAATATGGTGACATATTAAATTTTTTATCGATAAAAATTTATTTTTTGTCGATAAAACCTAGAATACAATATTCTTCAAGTATTTAGTTACACAAGATATGTACTTATGGCAATAAAATATACTTAAAACACACTCATTAACTTATATTTCTATGATATGATATGTCATAGAAGTATAAGTAGGTATCGTGGGTATAGCAATCGCTGGTAGCATGATGTACGCGCGGGTACGCTCCAGTCAACGTACGACATTAAGTAAAAGAGTTTCGTGAGCTGTAATTTAGTAGAAAGCATTGAAATATTCGTGTATAATCTGAATAACATGCCGATATGAACAACGGGGGAATACGGAGGAACGTTAGGGTGTATTTTATCCAATATTAAACGTTCAGGGAACTGCGAGTGGAATATTTTACGAATTACGCGAGGGCTTTTACAATATTCAATAAGATAATAGATGGAAAGAGTGTCTTCATCAAAATATATGTTTATGATTTAGTAATAAAGTGGCTACACGTGTCCCCTTCAGCGTTTTATGACTGACTTCCACTGATTTTGTTTGGTTTTATTAAGTCGAATACCTAATCGAATATTTTAGGGAGTAATCATAATCCTTGAAGATCTCATAAAAGGCAACGCGTGGGTGCACTAATTGGAAAAATTTCAGAGTAATTGATATTCCAATTTATCTAAAATAAATATGAGTTTACATTTATGTAGGCATAAGTTATGGAAAATACCGTGCAATCATCTTATCAACAAAAAGACTTTAAGGGAATTGCTTTCTTTTTCTGACACTTGAGAAGTACAAGGAGCATGGATAACGTTTACTGATGTTACTCGTTGGTAGGTGAACTCAGATTGGAGACGTATATTTTTTGAGAAGTCTAGATATTCTCACGATGCTATTTATTTCCTCAAACTGAAAGTTGGGGTTGCCACCACAGCAAGCGATTGATATAAAATATCGATTCTACCAAAACACCATTTGTGTTAAACATGTCGAAATAAAAGTTATATGAGCATTTGTATACATGTAGTTAGTATACATATGTAGCTACATCCCACAGACCGCACATATACTCCTCTGATAAGAGAACCTCAATGCCTCCTAGACCTCCATAATGTAATTTTTCGCCTCTCCATTTTCTCATGCCCAAAACTTGGAGCTTTATTGAAATATTGGATATCAAGTACGGTAGAGTTGTTTTTATTATTCAAAAGTTTGCCGAATTCTTGCTCCGGTCCACCAAACTATGTATAAAAGACACATTGAGTTTATTTTGATTTTTACCCTATACGAAATTGGTTTAACATAAAAGAAAAAGATAAGGTAATATTGAGTTTGTCACGGCAAACGGAAAATCGGTTACGTTCCCAAACGAGTGTTATGAAATGTTTGTTACTTCAATTTGTTTAGTTCACACGTCAATGTGTACCTGTATGACAAATATTGAAAATAAAATCTACCTATAAGTACTTATAGATTATTTTTGTAAAATAGCTGCATCAAATTGAAAAAATACACCAACGCAACGTATAGTTAGTATGACAAAGTACTTCTCATTAAAGTTGTTTTATGTTAACAAATGAATGCAACCATTTGTGAGTCCTTTGCGAACCACGCCTTACAGTCGCGTGAGGAAGGCACATGAAACATTAGTGACTACTCAACGTAGGCACCGCGCACCGGTCACCCTTTACTGATACTTATGTCTATTGCAACTTTGTCTGTCATGTTCTACGATGCAGCTACTTATTATGGAAGTTATCTACGCAAAAACCTCGTTCATACAATCATTTTATAAGCACGCTCTTTAATATTATTCTTAACACATTAATCTCTCTATATCACTTGATACAATGAAAAAATGCCAAGAACTTCTAAGCTATCAAGTTTATCAACACACATATTATAGAGAGCGACAAATTCCCGTGTGTGTTGATTTGTAACAGTAATATTATGTACTGGGAACGCATAACTTGCGGCTAACATGCAACCGCGCGAAACTTGACGCCGCCAACGCGCGTATCAATATCCTTTCCCATCGCTAATGCAGCTAGACTTGATTTAGTAATCTATACTAATATAATAAAACTAAGTGGCCGTCTGCATACCTCTACAGTACCTGGCTGTAACAGCTTTCTCAGTTTTGTTTAAAGAAGGTCGCTCAACAAATCTATTTTTGAATTTAACTTTTCGAAACAAGAAAAACAACTCAGTAACTTTAAGGACTTCGAACTGCTGCGTAGAAACCGTACAAACCTAATTGTGCTAAAATAAACTGTGTAAATGACTGTTACGAAAAGTATTTGAATTATATTCTCAGCTGAAATCATAAAAAGTCTCAAAAGTTAGAACGTTTCTTGAAAAACCGGTTAGGTACCCTTATCATCGCGTAACTGAAAGCTCAAAGCAAAACGGATTTCGTCAGTAGGCCGGGAAAACCCAAGAGTGTACAAGATTATGTAACTAAAATACAACATTTAATATTTTGCACAAACGCAGATAAACAACGCACCAAGTTGTTAAGTAACCGAGTCTCCAAATTAGAAGACAAAACATAAACAACAAGTAAGTGGGTAGCAGACGAGACAAATTTCGCCGCATGCCTCAGAGTAAACCACTCAACTAGTGAAAAATTTTCTTGCTTTTATTTCTAGACGGGTGACACTCGATCGCTTACGGTGCGCGGTGTCACTTCGCCGCCCGCTTGATTTATGCGACCAATATGGCCGCCGCTGTCACTCGCCGACCGATATCGAACCGCTCGTATCATCTAACGCAATATACTTGACCAGATTTTGATATAAAAAGAAAATTACAAAAGTAAATTGTCTTGCTGAGCTCTCAATTTACCAGCCCAATAGATGTGGGTATTTTATTTACAGAACGAGGGAAATATTCAAGCACAGGCAATCCTGCTTAATCTTGGCATTAGGAGCTATCCCGTAATTCACTCGACTGAATTTTTCAATTCGTTTTCGTTGAAGCCTTATTTTCTTACGTTTAATATTTTACCCTCGATATACTTATGTGTACATAGATTTTGGGTGTGTAGGTGTAAGATTTTATAGGTATCTTGTATTGTAACATCCTTTGCTATCTCTACTACATTACTTTATTGTTTCCGTTTTCTAAGAATTTCGATGGATAAACGTGAAAATAAAGAAATAATATAAGTCAGAGTGTCATCACTTTTCAATTGAAGTTGAAGAACTTTAGAACGGCTATCAGGATTTTTGTAATTTCGTGGCGCTCACAAAAGGATCATAAAAATACTCGTAGATCTCAACAGCGAGTGGTCCATAAGCACGACAATATCAAGTAGGCGGCTACGGGCGACACCTCGGGCTCGTCTCGTCTATTGCCGCCGCTAAGTAGGTCGAATAATGTGACGGGCTCACCAGAAGTGCACTCCGGACCCTTCGACCGCTTCAAGTGCCCTCTTCCGCGATCCTCCATACTAAAATCGCTTGATTTGACATGATTTTAAATACCGATACCAAAGTACAGGTAGGGCCTTCTCCCGTTAATAAAAAAAAAACAGATACTGAAGCAGAGCCATATATTAGGTTAAAACATTTAAATAGCGATACTTGTTCCGTGACTGTGGTTATTCTACGATGGCAGAGAAATCCGACCTGATCGCGTGCTATCATTTTCATAAATTCATGAAAGCTCCTTTGATGTGAGCATGAAGCTACTGCATTGAAAAATAAACTTAAAAGACGAATACTCAGTCATCTACAAAGTCAATACGGTTCGTATCATTCCAAAACGATAAAAAGACTACTTTTAAATGAAATGATGGTACACTATAGGTCACTACGTTGCGCAATACAAAAATCTAACGCCTTGAACAGAACTCACACTTGATACAAATAGATCTATGAAATAAATTGTGGAAAATAAATCTAAATAAACTTTCGAAGTCACACAAGGTTTACCTTATAAAATTTTGAATATTCGATAACAATAGCATATAAATAAGTTGGGTTCCTTGCAAACAGATTTATTAAAAAGTATTCCAATTACATAAAATGGTCTAAAATTCATATCCATCTTTATGTATCCCCATCCCTAGCCCTAAAACTCGGAGGAGCCATTAAGGATTAGTATCAAAAAGACAATGTAATCAGCAGTAGATGGTTAGACGAGGCCCGGAGTTAGAGAGCAAGCCGCAGTGTGTATAGGGCACAAGGGGGCGGCTGTCACGCTAGTTCGACGTGCGCATCGCTCACTCGCTCCGACGGACCGACTGAATTGAGAAATTGAAACGCGTATCTAATCACAAAAACCTCACCAATATCAATGTTGATCGTTTCCAACACGTCCCTTGAACAAATTTATACAGCTACATACGTATGCTATCGTTGTACTAGTCTTCAGAATCAAATCAGGATTCCAGCTTAATAACATTTTAAAGGAACACGTACCCACTTAGAGCTCACACCCTCTGAATTTAATTGTCGCTCGCTTCTACAACGCCGTGCGGTAAGAATGTTAAAATAATTTTCGTCATTTTCGATGTTCTTCTCAATTTCACAGACACGACTCGCCTAAGACGGTATTTAGGAAGCTTGATAAATTGGACCCGAAATCGATTTATTGCAAAGTCGCGTTTAAACGAAAATGAAAAATTCCCAAAATCTGGTGGAATCTCATAATAGCCTTTTCATCAATCAATACAATGAATTCGAAACTGACAGGAAGCGGCGTCCATTATTTTCGAATCATGCCATATTTTTTACGCGATAAATACTTTTTCCTCTGAGTCATTGCAGAAGCTTTGCAGAAATATGTCGCAAGCTTTCGTCTTTTTCATTGTTCAGCAAATAAGCCTAGTGGGTGGACAAAGGCGGCGTGTCGTGACGACAAGCACGTAAGGGCCCGCTTCCGCCGCGCCAGCACTCTCAGGCCGCGAGCTCGAGCCACCTCGAGCCGCCTCGAGCCGCCTCGAGTGCCTCGAGAGCCGAGCGCTGACGAAGCCCACCGAATAGCTGAGATTATTACGCTATGCAGCCGCCACAAAATAGGATGCTGCGGATTATGCAGTCGTATTGCCGAAATAGCTGCAGCTGTACGTGCGTTGAACACATTAATATTATGTACTAACATTATACCACACATAACGAGATCGCATACGCTTACAATATTCTACATACAGTGGAATATTACTGCATACTGGTTACAGTGCAATCGTCATTTCATTATCTACATGAAATTTAATATTCGTTTCGAAAAAGGCACGCAGAAACCTCGCTTGTAAAATTAGAATGTGCAGTAAAAACAATCCAAATAACTATGTAGCTAACGAATTTAAAATTCCTCGTATTGCAACGGAAATTTAATATTCAATTTGAAGTGAATATAACTCGGTGGCGCGACAATCTGGCCGAACAAAAAGTTCCATTCAACATTTGTAATTAGACGCCACACAGTTGGAAACAGAAACTCGGGGGATCTTATGTGTGTGCTAGAAATTTACAGAACCGTCTCATTATGAGGATTTTAACTTCACATTTCCAAGTTGTAAGAATTTTGGTTTAATTATGACGATTATAAATTGTGTTTCAAAAACTTGCGTGTAAAGCCCATTAGGCCTGTGTTTAAAGCAATACATCAGCAGAAGTATAAATGCTAAAAATATATTTACAAGTTTCTTTGTAAGCCATTACGGCCAACAAAAAGCTTTTAGGGACTCGACCCAATATTATGCGATTAAAATTCAAAATGAGTTCTATTCCCAACTTTATTCGTCGCAGTAAAGTTCTTAATCTAGCAGACACTGGCACGTTGTGAATGGAATTCTTTGAGCATGAAAATCCATCTTCTTATGCATTTTTGCATTAACTCACAGTAGCCTCCTCGTAACACGCCATTGAAACCGTCGCCTTGATACACCAATTCTTCTTCTTATATATTTTACTTTGGGCTTTCAATATTATTAGACTTATCTAGTCTTGCCAATTTTGACAACAAAGAAATTAAATTATGTAATGATTTAGTGAAACTAACATTTCGTTTACAAACAAATCAACTGAAATGTAATTATTTTAGTTGTCAGGCCAGTTTGTAACAAACCCACCTAGATTTTTTTCACTTTTTAGATTTCTAAATTAGATCCCACTGCAGATAGACTAGTACTGGTAGGTACCCACACATGTCGGGACGTGCAGGCCGCCAGAGAAAATAACTCAATTAAGTTTTACATCCAAGAGTTACACGGACATGGATAAATGCGGTTATCACAATTATCCTACGTCCGTGCAAACTAACGAGTTACACAGACAGACGATATCATCGTCCTTTTTCCAATTTCCCAGTGAGCACTAGTTGTTGACTCTCTTAGATGCCAAAACGTTAGATATTTCTATTCTGAGTTCTAAGAATTTCTAATCCAACAGCTGAGCACCTTTCTCAGTATTCATTTATTTCTCAAGAAACATAAAGCTATATTTCCATGGGGAGCTGATTATATTAATTTACGATGACTATCTTTGAGAAAGAGAGTGGTTGCAATGGTGGGTAGTGCGCGACGCCACGCTGAGCGTCACAGGGTTCCGCAGCCAACACGCTCGCCTAATGGAGGGGCCGACTGCGCACTGGGGGGCTATTACATACACCTCTTATCGAACATCGACTTTCTTAATAACGAGGAATTAAGCCTTTGCCTTTCATCTAACATACGCCAGTGTGCAATTCTTACAGCTATTGGAAGATTACGGCTGAAAAGCTTAATCCGATCTCTGATGAATTATTTAAGTTTATCTAATTGGACAGAGACATTTAAAGGGGATTGCTGACGATGATGATGATGATGAATTGGACTTTCAATAGCTGTTATCAATGTCTATTTTCTCTTTAATTATTATAAGCCTGAAGGTCTAATGGCGTATTACAGTAGTAAGTTAAGAAATAAAATTACTTTATCTTATAGACGATCATAATACGCAGCAAGAGTACGGATCGAATGCAAAGTTACAAAAATAGTATTTGTAAGTTTCGTTTGCGTGGAGGAAGGCCGACCTAATTCTATTAAAGTTAGTTTAACCCGATCCACGACAAGTACAAACATGTACATTCCGTCAAGTGAAATACACTCGATTCACCACAACCTGACGGGAAAACTTCCGAGATCGACGTGTCGACTAACAACTGTTCGCGAGCAAACTACACACAATTATACACCCTACGTTACAACTTTAAAGCATCAAATCGTTTAAACCGAGTAGTTATTTAATTCTTTGACAACGATGTTTCACAGCCACTTAAAAGTTTTGAGTGAATAACAAATCTCCTCCGAAAAGTCTATTCGACGAAGTTATGCTGTTAAATTGTTTGTCGGTAGACAGAGAAGGTCTTTTAAAAAGTTAAAGGTTGAGAGAGCATATAAAGGGATCAGGTGGGGCGCCGGCAGCCGGGGCCGGTCCGGGCGCCGGGTGTCGGCCCGGCCCGCTGCATTATCACGCTTTGTTTGCGTAAACGATTAAAAAGCCACGATAAAGTTAATCGGTTTTATCGTTACAGTTCGTCTGATTTTATATTGACCCTTCCCAGTGGATAATTTCGTTTAAAATACATATTATACCTGCAAAAGGTACGAATCTCCATTAATCGCACACAATTTGGAATTGGATTATTTTCTAAATTCAGTTCATATACTTTGTTATATAACATATATGGCGTACATTAAACTTAGTACTTAGGGACAATCATATAATAAATCTCACAAAATCAAACATTTTGCGCAAATATAAGAGATCAGCGCTTAAACACCAAAAGCACAGAGTACGCCGGCTTGAATTAACCATAACATTGGGGAAACGTGTCGAAGTGGCAACTTGACAAAAAGGTTTCAGTGATTGATGTCGTTCCCCCTTCTCCCCTGATCAACCAACTATAATATACGCCCCTCAGATACACACAGCCACGTAATACAGAAAAGATATTTGTATTGTTAGAAGCTGTAGCATTTAATCGTATCAAAATGTAATAAAATGTTATCAAACGTAATTCGTTGACGAAAGACCAAAAATAAAATAAGCTTTTGTACGTTTTCCTGCTTTCTTTATTGTAAATATTGAAGGAAAAGGTTAATTAATCTCCAGGTTTCCGAGAACGGAACAGTTTATAAATATCACACCAAAAACAATAAATACGATTACTTAGGTTTCTCTAGAACTGTATTTAACGGATGTGGCGTGCCAATCAAGGTCGACACCCTCTAAGATTTTCTGATAAATATTAATGAAGCGTAATTTACTTAAAGTCAAATTGTTGCTTTAAATTCACTTTTAGAAAAAAAGGTTCAAACTATATCTGGCTTAATACACCGCACAATTTACTGAGATAGTAAATGCCTTCTGATTCACAAATTAAAGCCGAGACAGTAACCACGTGGCCGCTGTTGCTGATAAAAGTTGTCAGCATGTAAACTAACCGTACACGAGAAAGAAACAAATAGTGTATTTATTTAATTACTAGCGCAGCGGTTGACAAATCCATTTACCACGAGACTCGGTATTATCTTTTGTTGTCTGCGTCTGAGACCAATCAATTACTCTGCAGTCGCCTGTGGGGAGTTGATTACTGTTCCACTACTGATGTAGACTTAACGATATTGTCGAAATGCATCAGTGTACGCGTATCATTGCGATTACGCCTTTAGTATTCATCGGGCGAATGTTTCGCATACGAGTGTAGATTATCAATGCCTACTTCGTTCCATTGTAAGGCACGTGTCTATCTGATGCTATTTGTATCACGAAATGTAATCGATAAGGAAATTGTTCAAATGCTTTTTATTGATTTACTTTACTGTTTTATTGGTCACGAGCCACGACTTGCGAATAATGTTTATTTAACTGGCTTGTCATTTCACTCAAAAACGTAGCGATGGTCCTTTTCCATTTCTGCTGTTGACTCTTGTTCAGTATCATAATCAGGATCGTTTCTGTAATCACTTTTAATTTTATTTATACGTGTATAAGAACAAATTTATCTCTTAGTCACAGTTCATAAAATAAACTTCCATTGAAAAGGCGCCAAAAGATCCCTTATCTCGGTTACAGCCGCTTTGAATAACGATCCAAAGTGTAACCCCATCGTGGCGGTTCTTTGATGTCCTTTAATTATAAAAGTTTTTCTCGTAAAGGAAAGCTTTTACAAGTCGCGCAGAAACACTGCACACAACCCGTGGAGGAGCCGACTTATGATTCTATTACTAAACTTACTCGCCAACTGCCCTATTCTTTTGTTTAACTATATGTTTGTAAATATTTTGTCTAAACCAGTATTTAATATTCCATTTAAAAGTGTTAATAAAACGTTTTGTTTTTATCTCAATAATGATAAACTTATATTCGCAATTCTCTGATGTTACACAGCAAGTAATTTTTCCATTAGCGTGACTTTCATAAGTATGTTCGCGCTCACTTCTGTTCCCCAGCCAGTAGCAGCGCAACGACAATTTATGTTGTTGAATCTATTTTACATCCACATTGTCTTTGGCATCACGTCCCGTCGAACTGCGTAAAGTTCATTTGTCAGGGTCTTACATTTTACCATAAATTCTCGAACGACACTTTCCAGACTGGTTGTCTCAAGTATGCCAAAAATGCGGGCGATTCCTACCTACTTCCCAGTTTACAAAGCGAAGGGTTCATAGTACCTACTTAATAATGTCCACGCCAAGCTTTGCTAGTATTCTTTGTAATTAGCTGTTGAGCTCGGCATTACAGCGCTGACTTCTGCCACTTTGTTTTTTGGCGTATAAATTCGTGGTCGCCTTCCCTTTTTATACGCGCTGTGTTTATTCTATATTTTGAAATCAAGACGAATGCCAGTGTAAAAATCTTAATAGAATGCGTAGAAAGGAATAATTATACATACATCAACATTTCTTCGACGCTCAATTTCTTTTGCCCCTATTCTCGCAATGTACGCGTATTGGCATTTTATCGGGCGATTCTCATTCCTTTTGTAAACGTTGAATTATTTATTGGACATAATATCTTCCATTACTATTTGTTTCAACTACACAAAATACATGAGGTACGTAATCGCGATGGGTTTGTTCATAATACATTCATCGTTGTATTCAAATAAAGGGCAAAAGAAAATAGAGTTGTGGCCAGCACCAAAGTAGGGCGCGGTGGGCTGGCCGTATCGATCAGCCGCTAAAACAAGCTCGACGCCAACGTCTGTCTAGCCATCGCCTAGCACACCCTACACAAAGCCTACATCACCTGTGACTCTCTGTGTTCCTGGTACAATGACCCAGTAAAACGATTCCGGGACACGTTGATTGAAACTTGAAATAACACTGTGTTTTATGGAATTGGATTGGAAAGGGCAGAATTACGAGTGGCCTCGGTTCACTAGTGACGTTCGAATTCAATAGTTATTCACTATGGTTTAAACAAACGTTGCCGCGTTGTGGGGATTACTCCACTCGGCTGTTTGAATTAAGGAATATTGGATATATGGGTTTCATTAGCATTTTCACTTTACGCAAAAAAATGAACAATCACGCAAAATCTTTGAGAATTCGTCACTTTTGGTTATTAAAATTATCATTAAAAATACCCTTAGAACAAATGAACACAAGGAAACATTATGTTAAAATCCAACATTACGTTATGATTTTGTAGGTAAATTAAAAGCTAATGTTGTGAAAAACAGCAAGTTCAAAGCGCAAACGTAATGCATAATAAACATTTTACAATGAAAACCACTTTTAGAAACATGATCGTGCTTCATAACTATTAGATTCTCATTTGCCGTCAGTAAATGGAAAAATGGAATAAACCCAAAGTCTCGAATTACTAATCGATGACGTGGATTTGTTTTACTTCCGAACCGAATCTCCCTCATTATTGTCCAATGTGATGAATCACTCTAGATAAACGTTTCAACACAAAGTAAATCAAATGTTGAGTCGAGAGCAATGCGTCGAAAGCTTTTATTTAACATACTATTTATTTAGCGAACGTTTACGAACCATTTGTTTACGAAATCGCGATTCATCTAATTTAAGTAAGTTTTTCAACTATTACTAATGTAGTTAGTGATTATTAACGACAGCTAGTCACGGAAACCTATATTAATTTGTATCGACGTAGCTTCTGCCGCTCATGATAATGATCGGGACGAACATTCCGGTAACATTTATTTCTCTTTAATGAACCGTTGCCGTCAGTGTTATAACCATTTGTATGGCGAACGTTTTCTTACAGCTTTACCGCTGTCATGAATGTCCCTATGCACTTAGGTCGTCCATTAAGGCCAATGCAACGTTCAGTGACGGAACGCGATCGTAAAACCTTTATAACATCCTTCCAGCACTTGTAAAGCGTTTTAAGAGTCCTCGCCGTTTTATGCGACCTCGCATTACCCCGTACTATCTCCACTTTTTTGGTGTCTCAGTGTGATCATACAGTCGTCGCTAAGTATACAAGTTTGTACATAAAGACGTCTGTACTGGATATCGCGCGCGCTCGCTATAAATGAAAGTATTTTAAAGTTACGCCTCGTTAGTCTACCCGCTTAGAAGGAGATCTTATCTTCGACTGTAGCTGAGCACTTGTTACTTTATTTTTGTTGGTGGTGGGACTTGAAACCTCTACATTTCTACATTCCTGTAAATCAGAAGCAACGAGAAAGCAAATTGTGTTTACGTAAGCTGACTCCCAAATGGCATGCTAATGAATCAAATAATAAAAGAACACAATGCAGTAGTCGCGTACGGAGCATACAATTTATAGAGCATCTTAAAGCATTTAGTGTTGCTATTTGTGCGATACACAAGTAAACGTATTAGGACAACAAACCAATGTGGAGCTGGTGGCGGGCGCCGCGCCAAGACGCCGAGCTCCTCACTTGACATATTCCGTCGGAATCCCCGGTTTATAGCGTTTCAAGACTATGCAACTACTAAAAAGTGTAGGATTTTGTGAATGAGCGCTTATTAGAGGTCGTGATTTGCTAGCCCCAGAGATAAGTTTAATCAGAGTGCCATTAAGTTTTACTGCTTCGCCGGGTGCATACGGTTTATGGCGGGTTGGGGCGACATTGTCAACAGATCTTGCGACGCTCTTTACGGCTGCTGAAACGTTGCTTTAACGGTTTTATAGTTTTCGTCGTTTCGTCTCGCTGGCGGTCACAGCGTCCTTAATAGTCGAAGCTAAGTGCCCGCTCGAGGCTTCGTTGCCCTCAAGAATATCTGTTTTTATTTCATATACGTTGAGATTTTCATCTGGAGTATCTACCGTACTTTTTTATTTTTGGAATATATCTTAGATAGAAGTTTTACTATTTATTCTGCATGCCTACTACTTTGTAAATATATAAACCATGTAATGTGATTAATTCCCCTAAATTGTGAATCAATGCAATCATAAAATTGAAGCTGGCTTCTCAAGTTAATTTCACACTATTAATTGAAAGTATGTGAAACTAAACGAGTAATTTATTCAAGTACCGTGTTGAAGGTATCGTTAAACATTTCTGAGGATTCATCGTCGGGCGACGTCTCTGTCGCTATTAGTTTTACATGTGCATAGCCTAACTGTAAGTCTTCTTTAATTAAACGGCGGTGCAGTGACGCAAAGCGCAATCACGCGGTGACGCATGTCGGCGACGCGCCGGCGACGGGCTGCAGCCTCACGTCAACTGCAAGCCTCACAATATTAATTTGTAGCAACTAATTAATTAATAACATGTGAACATTTCCCCATTAATCAGAACGGTCACGTTTGTCGGGACTCGCACTGCCTCGGTACAGCGCACTTCTAAGAAACTGATTGGAGCTTCGACGACGCAAATTGGTTTTATTTACTTGACTTGTAGTTCATTTACTTGCTTTCTTCACATAGGAGCATCGAACGGCTTCACGACTCGACTTGCCTTATTGAATTTAAAATGCTCGAGCTTTTTCTCAATAACAAGGAATCTTTTCAACTTGACTAATGTATATTGTTATGAAGATGACATTCGAATAGACTTGCGTCAACGATAAGCGTGTAGCTGTAGGTATTGAAGACTTTGACATTTCATACTTTAAAAAAACAAACAATAACATCTTTATAATCTTACTTAATATTAATTAATTAATATTTGCAACCATTTATGTATGAACACGAGTGCATTCAAGAAAGATATTCATGCATTCCATGTGCTATGCAGTTACACGTAGAAATCCAAATTCCATTTGCGCGATTGTTCTTAAACTTGGTTGTGAACTTTGAAAGCGAGAACGTCGCTACAAACTCCGCAGCATTCTGTTCTGCACATCTCAAACATGGAACCACATTTTATGTGCGACTATTTTGTAATAAACTAGCTTTGCCACTAGTTTTGCCAAACTATAGCTATCTTTGTACCAACTTTCAATTAGATCTTATAAGTAGTTTTTGGGTGAAAGTAACAAATATATACATTCTCTCAAACTTTGGTGTTTATAATATTACCTAAGTAGAGTTTGCATAGTTATTGTCATCAATTCATTCGACCTATCATTTGTGACTGCGCAAGTGTCAACATTACGACAGAATTTATGGCCGTCCCAACACTAGGGATGCCCGTATCTATTATGCAGATAGTCGTTGATAAGTCAGGCGCAAATAAAACAAACTATCGCATAATGTCCTCACGTAAGGGTAGTTATGACGTTTCACAACGCAACAAGTAGAGTCAGGCGCCAGCCAGCCGCCGACGTGGGGCTGCGAAAGGAATTTCAATCTGGTCGTGATGAGCTGAGCAAAGGCGCAAATTACACACGACCGACCGTCTTTTATTGCCCTTAACGTGCTTTCTCGAATATTCGAGAACTTCGTTTGTGACCGGACCGCGTAAATTTATTCGAGTACAATTAGTTACCGACTAAGTACGAGTACCCACATTTTGGAGACATACACTTGGGACGATTTAATTGTAACAAATTTCTATACTACTGTGAAAATACTTTTATAAACTTTGAAATCCAGTCTCCAGAGTAGATACATATCTTTTATTTCCTTCATAAAATCAGTGGAGTACTGCCAAGCTGTAAACGCCAATATTTGTAAGAATACTTATGAAAACTAATAGCGGAGACGTGTTTAACGACACTATATACGTCTAATATGTAGATAGAGACATAACAATTGAGTGTGTTTAGTGAAAGAGTCGATATTGTTTGGTTGGAACGTAAATACAGAGCGGCGTGGCCTGCGCAACAAGTAGGGCGACGCGTCGGCGCCATCACATATTGGAATTAGTGAACCTTCATGGATAACGTCGACGGCAAAACAAATACGAATACAATAATAGACAACTCTTTTCATCAGAACATTCTTAACAATGCTCAAATATTTATGATATAAATAATTTAATAACATAATTTTCAATAAAGTATATAAGTAAAGGAATCTGTTCTCACACCTACTAGAATGATATCTTCATCTTGAACATTGAACACGTTACAAGAATCGGCGAGGCTGCTACGAGCGCTACGCTGCTACGAGAGTGCTACGAAAATAGATAGTTATCATTTACAAAAAATATATTAGAAATTGTTCAACAATATTACGTAAATTATACAATATAGTGTTCCTATATTATATTTCCATGCTACGGAACATAAAATTAAGGAAAATCTTTTAAGAAAATAAAAAACATATTACTTATAGATAAAATTGAATCTTCGATTTATTTATTTTATCGTCTCAAATTATCTTCATGCTGTAATATAAACAAAACATAAGCAGATTTCCATGAAAAGCCGACAAAATCCCCTTAATATGTTATCCTATCCTTAAGTTAAAAAACAATTTTTCCTTGGATTTATAATATTAAAGCGAAATTGTTCGGCGTATCGCAGAATGGGGTCCTACGAGGTCGCTTCTTGAAGCCGCTTTTGATACACCGAAGTCAGCATATTCTGCGAATGAAATGTCAAGAATTACATCGTTTTATATCATATTTAAAAGCTGATTAACTTAATACAAATATAAAAATTATAACTTAAAGGTTTACGTGTTAAATAGATAAAACTCATGATTTGACCGTAATTAAAAGAAACAACCAAAACGAACTCTAAAACATTTAAACGCCATTATCATACAAATACAACACATTATCAATAATGAGCACACAATAGTCTTTATATTTTAATCCTTTATCAACATTACACAAAGTACGAACTAAATAATAATGTTTCCGCTGACAATGTTTATCTTAACGCCGATATGCGACACGTGTTCTCAGTGGCGACGGTCGCGCGTCGCCGTCGGTTCGTTGTCGCAACAAAATAAATATGAATTACCATTACTGGCATAACAAAGCCGCAATACGCCCGACTCCGGTACACCTACGGCTACGTACGCGGCCCGAAGTACTACAAACTCTCAGGGGCGCGCCCTAATAGCAGTCCACTTCCGCTTTATTAAATTTCTTCGCAAATACACTTTTATTGTCGTCGGCCAACGATCTTTGTAAAGGACATCGTTGTCTTCACTCGTTTGTATCGTATGCAAATAGTAGAACAAATGGGGGCCGCCCTTACTACGTTTTATGATTTTTATGGACGAGACGAAGTACTCGCATAAAATACAATGCAAAGAAAGCTCTCGAGCAAAAAATATTCATGTCGACAGTCAGTCCACAAATGCAGTCAAACGGTTTTGTTTCATAAATGAATAAATAATGAGGCGGCATTAAACGTTAATGGTAATTTTGTGCTCCATTTTATAATACGTAATGAGATGTGAAACTGTAACAATATTGTCACAATTGATTATGAATATTATGTGTTATCTGTGAGCGTATAAATTGACACACAATGCATTATAATAATGTCCGTATTAGATGATTCCACTAGAATTGCTCTCACAAATTATTGTAAAAAGCAAACTAATAGATATACATATACAAATATAATTAGTTGATCGTGTATATAAGTTATAAAGTCAACAATTTACTATGTACATAAGTCTATCGAGTGTTGCCTCTTCACGCCAACTTATGGCTTCCTAATGAAGTTGTCGCCACTTCGTCTGTGTGCTTGTATTACTCACACAAATGCCTCCCTAGATGTATACGTGTGTGTGTTCCTTACGGTGTAGGTGTAAGTGCATGTTTTAAGCTAAAGGTCTTACCGATCTATAATTACTTTGCGCGCGGTTTCCTTCGATAACGCAAGCGTAAACACGTTATAGGGTTGGTAAATACCACAACTTTTATTATTTTTGTTACTTATATAAATTATATACTATTCTGAGAAATTAATAACTGCGAAATAAAATAAACGATTATACATTTATTTAAACATCACGATTTAAATTGAAATTTAGTACCATCAACAAGATAAAAGATATTTCTGAAATTTTTCAACCAGAATCCAACAAGAAAATAGATAAATTCAGTAAACGAGTGCCCGAATCCATGTATCGTGACATCACTAAATGGTTATGATAACAGGGCAACCCTGATATCGTCGGCACTCAGGCAGACTAGAGGTTCGTCTCGAACAAATTGCCGTGATACCCCCGCCATATTAAGTTAACATACCCCACCCTCTCTTTTACTCCACTTCAACTCACTAAATTCACTATTTCATTGTCATAATTTACTTAAGGTGGTAATAAAGATGATTAAACCTGATTGACGCAAGTTTCAGACCTTCTATTATATTTTTTGTAAGAAATCTTGAGGAATCCTTTATTATGTCCGACTGTCAGAGACATACAATTAAGCAGCTTACTTTGTTCAACGATCAAAACTTTAGGTTCTGTTCTCGAAAATAATTTTTAAAAAGTGATCTAATAAATAATCTTTGAATTTGCTAAAAGTACACATAATGAGTTCATCATGAAACCTGTTTTAATTTAGACTTCTTAACTTTGACCCGGGCTTGACTCACAAATACTCTTTGAGGTTTTTAATTGCAAAATGTTGCCTTCACTGCGTCAGAATTCTGGGAAATATTTCACCGTAGCAAACACGAGTAAAAACTATAATCAATATCCCGAGCCCTACATTTTTCATTAACGGAGGTAAGGGTGTGGGGAATAAATGCCAGTGCTTCAGTAGGGAAAGTTAGGGTGGCGCGGTAACTCGAGGGGCGAGGGGGGTGCAGTGTAGAACAATGGCCACCATGACATTTAGCATGGAAGCGATTGTCACGGCCCGTTAGAGTCGCGAGCCACTGGGCGTACAGCCGTTCTCCGCATAGGTACCCTCAAATACTGACTCATGGATTGTCGTCTTCCTTTTACAAATTCTAAGCCATTTAAAGTCTTCAATGCTTTCAACTCAAAATTATAACGACAGCTTTACAACATAAGCTCCATAGAATATTATAGAATAAGCAACAATGTTTGTCCACTTATGCACACAAACTTTTCAGATTATTTACATACCGTTCCGTGTCTCTGGCTACGTTATCTGCGCTACATACGAATGGCACGTACGACATTAAGAGTTTGGAAATGGTATCATCGAGTAATACTGAGCTCATAAGCAGTAACATAAGGATGCGAACGAAAACATAAACTGCTTAAATATTTTAGGCACATTTTCCGTGCAAAAAGCAAAGCGGAAAAGTTTATTGGAAGAATAAATTGGGACTAAAAAGCAGGGCGCGCTTGCTCGAGTTTCTCTCGAGGGTGGGAAAAAACAAATTGTTGCTAGATGGTAAGTAATGCCGGGGACGTGCCGCAACGACTCGAATTACTTCATTTTACTTGGACCTACAGGTGTAGCCGGCGCCCGCAGGCCGCGCAGCCGCAATCAAATTAAATTTTAATTGTCAAATTAAGTACATTAGTGGCGGGTATTTTTGGCGGTCTGCAAACAAGTTTATTAAATTTGGGTGCTGTATGAAAACTTGCATACACAAAAACCAAATTGAAATGGTACAAAGTCTCAAAAGAAAGTAGAAACGTAAAATACCTGACGTGAGGTTTGTAGAAAATGTATTCAGTAAGTAGTTTGGCACGGGGCGCTGACTCATGGATGCTGAGCATTCTTAGACCTCACCTGCTACCAAACACCTGCGGTGTGCTGCTCATGTAACTAGCCCAAACAACCGTACCCTGAATATAAGCCGCAAAAATTTCATTCAAAACTATATTACAAAGGACATTAATAAAATTTGCTATGTATATATAGGTAATTAGCAATTTGACTTAAAGTACCTCATTTTCAGACCCCAAATCTAACATATTGCTTTATTTTATATCTAGTTGAAATATTGCCGGAGCATTAGTCAGTGATTCGAAAGGTCTGTAACATTATAGAAAATGAAAAATTACTGTCGTGGAAATTTTCAGTCTGAGCCATCTAACGAAGCTATTAAAGTTGAATGAACTCTATACATAGATACCTCCATTAGAAACTATCGGAATATCATTTAAGTTGTGAATCAAACCATATTTTATACAGTGACTTGTAATTATTAATTTACTGTAAGTACTATGTTAAGTTTTGAGTCAATTCTTGTGGAAATATTTGTTTAAACCATAATTTATAAATAACAATAAAATAAGTTTAGAAAAGTCATGACAAGAGCAGAGAAAGAACATATTTTATAACAATAAATATTTATATCTCTGTTTATTAAGTGAAATACGTTTTAATCCACCACTATCGGTCCACTTACGACACAAATGGCGGGGATGACAAACATTTAAGTTTAATATTGACGTGGACAATTAAGTGGCGGCCGGACGGACGGGACGGGTAGACTCGTTTACATATTACAATAACTCCGAGACCGATGCTGCTGACAACCATTCACTAGATAATCGCCTGCATTGTTTGCTGAACCCCTAATGCTTTTAAACCCGCCTAATCTTGCTTGTAAAGGATCTTTATTTTGGATATTAAAACGTAATTAAGCTGTCTGTTTAGCCAAGATTTTTCTTCTTCCATATTTCGAAATGACAGCAATAAAAGTCCCGTATGTAAATGTTGCGGTTACCTTTACCCAAAACTAATAAATTACAGACATGTTGTTTTGACCTTCCGCCATATATCCGACATCACGTTTCCGTTGAAAGCCTTACTAGTTCCGTAAAGGAAAAGCGTAGCACGAACCTAATAAATAGTTGAAGACGCATAGGTTTATTGATCGTTTCATATGAAGCGAAAATACTCGTACGTGTACTAATACAGTAAATAAAGTATTAACGAATTTTTATTACAAGTACGACCACCGAACCCTGCCGCCCTCCTCCCCCAGCACACCAGCTAGGGGTGGCTGTTATGTAGGTATTTTTATTTTATGCGGTGACACTCTGAACCCCAATAGGGAAATTGGACTGATACTACTTTTAAGGGTTTTTTAGACATCAACCGCAGTTTTATGTTTAAATCAATATTGCGTCTTTATATTCTTATATTTTACGACATTGCCAGTTACATTTATTATTTATACGCTTACAATATCCATTCCACACAATTTAAGAAGCTTCATAACTGTGAAATTATCGTCTCGAAAACTTTCAAATTTGCTATTCCCAAAAGAACAGCTTGCATTTTTAGAATCCAAGATTTAGATAGGAATTAAATCGAACAAGCGTTTATGGTAAGTTAGTAACCCACAGGTAGGCAATAAAAGAGCAAGAGCGTACTCCGTTTATCGCGTTTAGATTGCTACTCGGGAATAAATTGGGTGTGAAATAAAACTAAGTAGCTGAAAGTTTGACGTGGCTACGCGGCGCGGCGCGGCAGCGGCTCGCTACGCGCGTAGCAGTTGGTAGCGCGCGAACTTGTAGCGCAGTGCTGGCCCCGCGGCTACGGCGGACAACTTCTTTCGTGTGCGGGTTTTGTATTTCGTGAACTGATGTTTCCGCTACAGATTTTTCAATACTTCTCAGTTGTATATCGCTGTTTTAATACTGTTGAGGAAACAAAACTCAAATACCCAAGTTTTCGCGGTTGTTTCTTGTTATGTAATAAATCTTATAAAAGTTATGGCGAACACTGAACTTTTAAGATTTGTAATGTCATAATAAGCTGCCAACAAAAATATTATGAAATAAAGATACTAACAAAAGCTGAGGTAGACCCTTTTGTGAAGAATAAAATATATTTGCCACATAACATTTGTTCAGGCATTCATAAAAAAATCAGTACAGCCGCTTCAGGCTTGGTACCCTTGTGCTTGGAACAAATTATAAGGATCCTTTGTACTTATAGATGGTACCTACTACATTTTCCTCTGTACTTTGTTGCACGCGGACATTTTGGCAGCTGTCACTCCGAAAGTCAATTTGATCAAATGACGACGTATATACGCGAAGTTGTTTCGAGACCGGGGCCAAATGAGCCTGTGGAAATAAAACAAACAACTATCATCAACGACAACTCCGCATTCGCACCACTACTCCGCTATTGATTATTTCCCTCGAAGCTGTGGCTCAGATTGCCACCGAAATCCATTTAGATAGTGGACCCCTTACCCCGAGACGTCATGGTAGGAATATACAACGAAAAAACAAAGCATAAAAACACGCAGTCTTTTTATATTTTCTTTTGAATACACAAAAATCCAAGACTCAAATTGAAAAGTCAACAACGAAAAAAACCGGAGCGTTGTTTTGTGTGTTGCGCACAAAAAGCTCCGAAATATAAGAGTGCAATCATAGTATGCAGCGCTTTAACGAGTGAGTGGAATAAAGTTTAAATCTAGGGTTGTGCGATATAAAACTGAGTAAGAAATGTTGGCTTGATAAATGATGCGCTGGCTCAATGAATCTCCATCAGCGCGTCGTGGCGCTGCAATTTGAAAAAGGAATTACAGTTATCAGCTCGCTGCTCTCTTTACGGACTTGCTGTAACAGGATTCTTTGCGTCCGAATATTCACATGGCCGTTTTAGAATGAGTTGCATTTCAGACATGGTAAAATTACATTACATATGTATATTACAGACAAGTACCACGTACAAATACAATGTAGCCAAGTTACAAAGTGCTATACGACAGATACAACCGATGGATCTTAGTATTTTATCAGTACCTTTCTGTACGCGCCGGGGGCGGCGACACAAAAAGTGTCACTCATATAGCTAACAAGGTTATTGTATTGGAACTTTGAACCCTCTATGATAAATGTGCGCCGATGGAGGCGGACCGCTGCATGCTACTTATCTACTTGCATGTGGCTTGTGCCAGTTTATCTTAACATAGTATATTTTTACTAATGTTATAGAATTCCGTGATATAGAAGTAGCTGAGGTATTTAATACCAGTTGTAAGGGTATAACGCTTGATATATCAATTTCACTATACCGCCACCATATCAAGCTTTACAAATGTAAGTTTACATTTACGAACTAATGAACCTAATTTTAGGTATAAAGTTGTTATGCACCGGCAGCAGGAACATTGCAAAGCGTGCACAAACATGAATCAGGTGAAAACCACTTCAAAGCACCGCGCCGCATTATAGCGTAGCGTAGAGCGCACAAATTGAACGCGTCACAAGTTCTATTGATACAAAATAGCAACAAGCGTGCCGTTCGGCCGGACACATGAGCGTTCGCACGCGTGTTTGCTGCCGCTGTTGACCGTCCGAGGCACAGACGCAAACATCCCCGCCCTCCGACATCTGGCCCAAACGATATTGCTCACGCACGATATTCGCGACCCACGTTTGTTCAACAACGGCTTTAATGTTTATACCTATCTCCAAACCGTTTCCTGCACTATCAATGGACCTTCGAACGACCCTTAACTGAGTTACGAGAGGATAGGAACTAAAAACTAATAAGACAAATTCTTTTATTTTACAAAATAAACCAACAGTAACACAGCGCAAAGATAACTGTATCGTTTTTATATCAGAACTAGCTTTTGCCCGCGACTTCGTTCGCGTGGAATAGTGACTTCCGGCAAATTTTTGGTTTTAACCACATAGTTCCCGATCTCGCGGGATCTCTTCAAAAATGAGATGTGGAAGATATTCCAGGGAACTCTTCAAAAATCAACATAATGAGCTCTGCGTTTGAATTTAATAGATGTATACTCACTTAGGGCATTGAAAAAATAGTTTAAAAACGGACTTAAACTAACTTAAAACTAAAGAAAGCTAAGAATTACGAATTTATAACAATTAAAAAAGAAACTATATTACAACCTATCCTCTATGCTATAATAACCAAGCTTAAACTAAATAATTTAAAAGAAACGACTTAAATCTAATCTAATTAATTTATAAATTAGACTTACAATTTTATTAAAAAAACTAACTACAGTAACTACTAATAATCGATATCAAACTAAACCTACGTTAAATAGTTTAACCAAAAAACCAGGAAAACCCAACAAATAAACTTATTAATTGACAAATACAACGAAACCAATTTAGAATATACGAAACAGCAGGACCACTACAGACAAATAATCATACGACTGATAATACACTTTTTCTACGATAGTACCGAAGCGCTCGGCCGATACCCAACCAAATGAATGTAACGAAACCATAGCGCGATCTATTTCGATCCCAACGCCATCTATCGAGGATAAAGACAACTTGGATTATTTATTTATACTCCGTTCGGGCATTTTCTTTGTACTAAAAGTTTAATTATATTGATATTATTTTTTTCATACCTTTTTACTATTTATTTACTTTTTTCGATGAATTAAAACAATAACATGAACCGAAGTCGTGTAACGATCGACATAGAATTATCTATACTCCGTTAGAGCATTTTCTTTGTACTAAATGTTTTATTATATTGATATTATTTTTTTCATACCTTTTTACTATTTATTTACTTTTTTTCGATAAATTAAAACAATAACATGAACCGAAGTCGTGTAACGATCGACATAGAATTATTTATAAATAATTTATTTCTTATTTTTATTTTTTGATTTTTGAAATAAAAATATATCTATGTCCTTTCTAAGGTTCTAAACTATATCTGTACCAAATTTCAACCAAATCCGTCAAATAGTTGCGGAGATTAATGGTATAAGCATAGAATGTTCGACGTGATTCTTTAATTTGACATAACTTTTTTATTTATGAACCGATTGACATGAAACAAACACTAAATGTAAATTTAAGCATCCCACAATATATTCGTGAAAACCGCATCCAACTCGGATCAGCCGTTTCTGAGATTAGCGCGCACAGACGAACAGACAAACAGACAAACAGACAAACAGACAAACAGACAAACAGACAAACAGACAAACAGACAAAAAAAAAGTTAATTACATTTTTGGGTTCGACATCGACATAACAATAACCCCTGCTATTTTTTTTATTTTTATTTTCAATGTACAGACAGCACTTTTCTACGATTTTATTATATGTATATAGATATTACACAAAAACATATTCGAAATGGGTTCCGGGAAAACGCATGAGCAACTTTATGTGCACGCACTTACACCGTTTGCTGCGATAAGGGTAAAAAATGTACAAGCAGCAAGGGGATAAAATGCAGATATGAGCCAGCCACGTAGATATACGTATGTACATGGCTTGCTCAGATTGAAGTCGAACTCTAACTGGAAATCTGAAACCTCATTAGAGAAGATATTCGTTCCAAATGTTCGAATGTGTCGCACCGTTGACATAAAACTCGAAAGCTCCTTCGTACACTTGGAAATCAAATAAAGAGGAGCAGCTGTCGTCGCTGCAGTTGCGAAGTGCTCCGGTACAAGCTCGTCTTCGTCACACACGTAAGTAATATCATCCAATCCCGCGCGACTCCGATGACACTAGAAAAATGTTGTCACGCTGCAAGTTGTTCAGCTATGTAGATACTGTCTAGCCCAATTTGTGGAAATAGCTAAATTCTCGTAAGCTTGAAACGTTTCACGTGATTTGATGCCTATTCATTAAAAGGTTACGGCGCGGAGTGGGGCGTTTCCACGTCTATGTTGGTACGAGCGTGTTGATCCTCACAATAAAGGTTCTATTGCAGCGCAAATATTGAGTCCTGAGAGCGCGCACTGACCCCGACTCATTTCATCTATGCTAACCCCTGTTATCGCCGTTCCATGTGGACTCAATTGTCTTGTGGTAAAGCCCAATAACCGCTCGCTATGTCTTAAGCTAGTTTTTGATCGTCTGGTTTATTACAATGAAAAGCTTATCTAAGCATCGACACCAGCACAGCATTTAATAATTAAAAACGTTTTGTAGCAACAGACTTTGATACAAATATCAAAAGGTTTTTCTAGTAGAAACAATAAAGGGATACTATACGTGAACACTGGAATAACAGCACAAACGCACAACTGGGACTCTAATCCCGAGCGGGTTGGAGAGAGCACGCGCCGCCACACTTCCTCTGGATAATTTACAATTTGCGTTTATATTTAGAAATTCTCTCAATTCCTCTATTAAAATGATTATAATAAGTAATGAGGAATGAATACCAAACAAGGGCTTTGTTCTTGGCGTTTTAAACAAACATGTACGTCAGACAAAATCACATGCACGTGTAACATATTTTTGTGTTTAATGGTATAGCACCTCCGATGTCCTATTTCAGTTATTATACGTAAGGCAACGTAAGTTGAATGTTCTTGAGCCAAGCGATGGTGTTACAAAGTGCTATTTCAAGCAATCCTTACAGTTAGACCCTTATTTAAACAGCGGCTTTCATGAGTCCCAAGGCAGCGCTCGAGGCTCACGTTGCGTACTGACTCGAGTTGCGGCGCCGATCTGCTTCTAATAAAATGACATCTATAGATTTTCATATTGGATTTTTTTCTATTACTTGGATATTCCGAGTTCAAGATATTTTGTGTACCAGCTGAACCTGATATTCAAAATGACATTGACGTTACATTCCTAATTGTTTCAGAATGAGCCTTACCATTCCACATTTATACACACCCATCCCGAATGGGGATTACAACATACTTTATAAAAGCGTATTTATGTCTCCCAATAGAATCGATTCTGAACATTGTCGATGAATATCTCAAATCCAACGAATAAATCGTGCGATTGAAATGTAAATAGGTACGAACGAGCTGCGTTGTGGAATTAATATTTTGATTGGATTAATCTATTAACACAATATCGGAGTTCACAATAGCTCCACTCGGCGGTCGGGCATACGTGCCTACTGGGCTAGTGGCCGCAATACCTACACGCGCATGTACTATGTACTTAGGTATAATGAACATTGGGGGCGGATGGCGCATAGGAAATGATAGCAATGTGAATCGTTTAATCATATCAGCCGCACATGCCTAAACTGTTTTATTTTACGGACGCGTGCTATTATTGATAACCAATGTATTTCAGTACTTAACAACAAAGGACCTAGAACTAATATGGACAACATTATTATAACTGTTCCTTTTAAATATACCTATATTGGACACCGTATTTGTAAAGATATTACGCGAACCCCAAAGCCGAGCTTCAGAACGCACCTGAGAATCCGAATGATAGCCGGGCTTAGCGGAAATATGCGAGTATCGCCGAGTTGATGTACTTTTCGGACGTTATTACTTGGCAATACACGAGCAGTTAATGTCTTTGAGACGCTTTAAACTGCGGAATGTGCGTGACACGCGATTTTATGTTAATAGTAGGGCAGTAAGTACTGAGGATATCTGGACATCTACCGGCCAGAGTTAATTTCGTTTTTATAACACCACAAACCCGAATGATCTGTTTACTAGCGGGTCAGTAATAAAAAAGGGGCCGTGGTAGCCATTACGGAACGAGTAGTCGCGCCGCCCGGTGTCGCCCCCTATCGGGTTGCAAGTGAAACGGATCGTGGGGGGCGGTGACAGATAACGACCGATATGGCCGTTGGTAAATGTCAACTCGATGATATCAACTGATCTACCTCGGTGAATTTCAGTGCTCATGTCACCGTTTTCATGGAAATCCAAAGAATATGAAATTTCAAAGCCAAGGCGAGAAAAGTGACAAACAAACACGCTGATACTTGTATATGGAATAAACATTTCGACTGAACTACATGGTCATATCTTCATTATTAAGTAATCGGATTGAACTGAGGCAACACCAAGCTTTAATTTCATTCAAATTTAAAGGACATTACACGTTTTATATCATCGTCTCACATTCCACAGACTACACAAGACTATTAACAGACATCTTTTTACATTTCATCACATTTCAGTTGTATCATCCATCATGTTTGGACGTGTTTTCCGAACCGTGTTTATTGGCTATCGCACAGAGCCATCACATTCATTATTCTGATTACAGGAGAGTAGCGCTTCAACAAACCATATTATTATTGCATTCTGATTTAAAATTTACATTTATGAGACATTCAATAAAAATGGAAACGAACAAATTCTTCCAACGAATCATTTCGATTTAAAATTCGATATAGATTTCAAATTAAAAATGTAAGGCGATGTCTGATAAAACGAAATCGTACGTTTCGTTCTAAATAAAACAACTGTCAGCCAGACAGTCCATACAACCCGTTTTCCATCTGCGGTTGTTTGTTACCCGTAGGTATTAAAATTTTCATCAAATCCGGTATTACTTAATCCACAGGGAGTGTATCTGAGGCCGTGCATGCCAACGGGTCGCGTTATGCCACGATGCCGGTGACACATCCATTATAGTGACATTTTCCCGCCCTTTTTCCTGTCACATTTGACAGGTTTGAAAGCGACTCCTCCTCGCCAATGTTTTCGGCTTGATCCTCATCTTTTCCACCCATATATACGTGATATATTGATGATTGAAAAACAGCGTTTCGTAATAGCGCAAAGAGAAGGTTTTGTTGAAAAAATGAAGCCTCTTTATGTGATCTCAACTTCAAACGTTCAAGAAAAATCACACTATAAACAGGTTGTAGGTACGGACATCTAAACATAAACATATTTTTAACTTTTGAAATACCGTATTGTTGCTCTTAAGTTAACGTTATTCATTCATATCGATAAAGTTAAGCATTTTTTTACAACAACGGCTTTACCCCCTATCTATGCCAAGCCACCCTCTAATAAAACATAGCTCAAACTGTCCACACTATTTTACAAGAGCCGGCAACTTGATTAATTATTTAATCAACGCCACCTATCGGTCGCTCCTTGCTTTCCGGACAATCAGTCAATGGCCTTCGAGCAGAGTGGACGTCCTGTCCCATCTCACTACTGCAGTTATTTATAGACGCAATCTTCACATTGTTGCTGTGGGAAAAAATCTCCACCTGTGTAGCGACGCTTCACGATTTATTACTTTTATTGGGAACAGATTTACGCTGACGTGAACACCGCCCCTTTTGTTCACCTTAAGTTGTATTAGACTTTCGTTTACATTACCTATACTTAATTTTTACTGCGCACATACATGATAATACATACTATGTACTTTTAAATGTTTCATTAATACCAATTTGAACAATTTCTTATAAATTTGTGCTTTTTGTTACAGGTAAGCTTCTAACAGTTACGAACAACGCCAACAGTGAGTTTTTAATTGAATACCAAATAAGTCTGAACAAATTTAGGAAAGTTAACCAAAAGCTATAAAACACTAATCTAGTTAGCTGCTAGAAAAACAAAACTGAAACTTAATTCCAAGCTAAGCCGCGCTCCGACAGCAATGTCCCGACATTGCATCCTCGCCGGGCGTTGGCCTGTAGAATGCCGCGAAAATTAATTTTCAAATGTGAAATAACACTACGTTTGTGGAGACGAGCGGCGCCAATGAACTGTCCGTAATAAATGTCATTAGAGCACGTGACGTCACTCGGGGAACATGGCTGCCGACTCTCCGCATCCAATTATGTCTCAAAACTGCCGGACATAAATTTCAATAACACAATTTGTCACAATTTGCGGGAGCGTCGAAAATGCCGCCGGCTCTTTGTTTTTTGAATGCGGTTCCCAGTATCGTAACAGTTCCATATTCCGCCCTTAAACACGCCACTGACAAGTAACTGCGGTCCGCACATCGTGTTTGAGGACAATCGAATTACCTCCGCAATAATTTATGATTAAATGACCGCAGCCTTATGAAAACGTTTAAACGTTCATGTGCAAACATAAATGCATTGTAATATAAACTACTTATAAGTATATAAAATAAAAACAAAAAGAAACATTGTTTAAATAATAGGAACTAACGCTTTATCAGCGTTATATTTCACTCTATTTATAACTTAACCGCAGAGTGCAAAGTTCTATATTAGAACCTGACTTGGATTAATTAATTACTTGTTGGTAGGAATCACAATTCACAACATAGCTATTCAACATAATATATTCACAAGATTACTTTAGCAAAATCACATTTGAAATTAGTGGTAGTCAGCATCTAGCCAAACCCTGGATATCACGACACTATAAAACCTAAACTGAACGGGTATGTTTTTAATAAAGCTATGAGGACACAAAAACAAATTAATTGTTATGATAAAGTTGACATAGGGTACTGAATAATGACGTAAGTAACACGACATGAGCGCCCTGCGCCGGCGGCGTCTCCTCCAACTAAAATCACGAATTAATCGCCAATGAAAATTTCCGTCGAGCCGTGAAATTACAATTTAAGCGGACGCCTGTTTATATGACGTGTACGTAACTCAATGCTCTCCACATCATCCTATATTTCAAATTATGTTACATACATATGTGATTTACCCACTAACATTTTTAACGTTTTTTTATACTTTCATTGATAGTGATGACAAAACGTTAAAACTTTAAGGATAAAGCGTACATTTGCAAATACTTACAAGGAAAACATTATTGTGGTAATATTATCACTATTAGTCATATTGGTTTTTAAACATAGCTAAACAAATAAACACCGTTTAGAAGCATTTACTTCCTCAAAGTAGTTATTCCTCTGACCCTAAATATCGAAAACTAAATGTATTTAAAGCTACGTATCCATTTACAAGTATAATTAGATATCGGGTATATCCCACCGCAATCATTAGATTATCGTCGCTCGGACATGAAGCCACAATTCGGCGCTACTTATACCGGCGAAGCCTTGCGACGCCCTTACTCGATACTGACTCACACATTTATTACCTTATACGTTATAGGATTATCATATCAGCATTTTATTAGCTTCTATATTGTTTGTAACAGCTATCTATTTCAAATAAAAAACACCCTGATAAATCTTATAATATCACTTACAATTCGTACGGGAAAACACGTGGGAATCACAGAGAAAGTAGGATGTACATTGCAAATCAATTCTGTGGGAATAAACTGATAAGTGAATGAGTCCTTTAAACATATGTTAATATTTATCAGCTAATAGTTATGGAAAGTGCAGCTTTTAATAGGTATGTAATGCGATATTATCGTATAATTTATCGACGGTGCGCGCCGCCCCGCTATCCGCGCTTATAACCGCCCGCCCGGTGCGGCGCAGGCCTGTGTGCACGCCGCGCGCCGCCACAGCACGCGCGTGCCGCCCGCGTCCGTGGCCACGTCACGGCACGAGCGAGCCACTCCTGCCATATCACATCCAACCTCCGACCGCCGCGGACGCACTCTCGGAGCCGCGACCAAACTTCCTAACGCAAAACAATTCAAATCAAACATTCCATTAATTGAACCTCTCGCGGCGATAACGTGCGCCGTTTTATTACTCCGTCTTTTATTTTCGTTTTTATTTCGCATCTCCTAATGCAATTGCACTCGAGCAACGCGGACTGTATTATTTTTTACGTTGTTATTCTTGTTTTTATTGGTTTTGTGCGTAAGTGAAAATGGAGGCGAGCTATGAAATGGTGAGTTGGTAACATATTCCTATTTTATTTTCTGCACTTTCTTTTACCCTATGGTATACGATAAATTATACAGTCATTTAAATTTATTTGTTTTACTTACTTTCACAAACGAACTATACTATATTTATTAGGGCAATTAAATAAGATGATTAAACTGGAATTGAGTACCGAACTGTTTGTCAAACTCGAGAAACTTAGTACAATTTGAGTCTTACTTCAGCATGGGTTCACACAAATGCGTAAGTTATAACAATGTGACTTGTGATCTCGAGCACTCCACACTCACGCGCATTGTGAACCAATCAGCGACAAACATCCATTCCATTAGACCATTTAAACTTGTCACAGTAAGCGACAGTAAGCGTACAATAAATTTCTATTCTCGGATATATCACTAATCTACACAATTACGTGCTTTTGTATAATAATTTACGGAGATATAATTTTACATTCATGTATGGTTACACGTGTTAAGTTGGTCTTATCATATTATATTAAGTTTGGTATGCTTATAACACTGAATTACACATAGACAAGGGACAAAATTAAATATGTATGGAATCGACTTCATGAGGTTTTTGTAACAATTTTAGTTCATGTTCACAAATACAGGTACTATCGATTATTATTGGTGTGTCCTAACCGGTCGCATTATTAGCCTATAATATACAAATTACAAGTACATCATTCAGTTATCGATTGAAGGGTTTCCCTTTGGTCAGATAGCACTTGATAAGATATTTTATCTCGACCGAGCCCGCCCCTGCCGCTGTCACTCTCACCATGATAGCAGAAAAAAACATAGCGCTTAGTGAAGATATTCTCTATACAAACCACCCTACAATATCTTAATCAAACTAAATTGCATAACTTTAAAAAACACTTCTGATACGTATTCTATTGTTTGTAGCCGAAGAACATTGAAAGAAAGATTTGTGCGTCCCTAGATAGAGACGAACATGCATTCTTATTCAATGGAACATAAACCCAATTGAGCTGTAGGAAGTAGTAATCATAATTTTAAATTACTCAATTGAATATTGATAGAATAAAGTGGAAGCTCAAATACTCTATATTATTAGAAGTTGGTCAAAACGTAAAACTGGTCAATGCGTTATGCAATGATGACATTTGAATTTACAGTTTATTGTCTTAGATGATCAAATTATACATATGAAAATGAAATTTATTCGAAACACATATATTTGTTTCGATATCCTTAAAACAATCGATAACAATTAGTATGTATCGAAATCATTACTCTCTATTTCCTGGTAGATGTCCAATAATGCACGTGAGTGCAATGCCGACTACAGAACAATAGAGCGCTAGGCACAAGGAGCTGCCTAGCTCTTTAATAGACCATTATTTTCATAGTCTCTCAATAAGCATTGCAAGACCAAGAAACGCGGCTGTTTTGTTTTATAAACAAACGCCTTTGTGTGGCCACATTCATACCTACTCATAACTTACTCGATTTACTCATATCGTAAGGGAATTGTAATTTCTTATATTACACTCTGGAAACAAGTATGATTCAACGCAAGAAATTGAAACACATTTGAATTTCAAATTGTACAATATGTTGCCTTCATAATGTTGCTACTGTAGATTAATGAATAGATAGACTAAACGCAATTCCTTGTAGAACAACTGACGTAAGAATGTCGGGATCAATTAAGAGTAGTCACGTGAGCAGCTAACTCCCTTATTATCTCTAGTGATTTCCTCAAAACTACAGCATCCATTAGGAAAGTTAGTCCGTGTCCACCGTTACACCTTGGGCCGCATTACGACGTCATCCGATATTAGTCATCTGAGCGTGTTAAGGAAAACACAGTAGACCACAATATACCACAAACACATTCACATGTTTGGGACGTTACAATTGCTTACTCACTCGTCACCGATATCCCAATAAAAACGAAGTAAGAAATAAACTAAACTAGCTATTGTATTTTAAGAGTTTTAAATTTAATTTTTGATTAATTTGATATACTAGTTACTAGGTTCTTTAACCAAAACGGAATTATGTTGATTTTAGCACATAACATTTTGTATCACCATCTATTTTTCTCAAAGCATATTGCTGCGTAAACAAGTCATTAGTTATACCTGGATCCGCGCGAGTATCTTGCCCTTTCACAAAATGTATTGAGAGAAGGTGAACGTCACTAGTTGGTATAGTGGGGAATACGATCCTGGCACAAATTGATTGAGAGCGACATTTGATATAAAATTGTGTTGTGATTGATGCGACCCCGCCTCGAACGCGCTCCGCTAAGTGCTCTGTCGTGGTGTCGCTTATACGTACGCACCTATACCATAAGCATATGTAAGACCATTAGATACGCGCTGAAAGTATACGTACGTAATGGAACAACTAGAGACATCTCACATTATGTACTGATACACGAGGAGCCGGGTTTGTCGAGTAATCTTTTTTATATATTCATATCGCCACATTGTCCCTTCACGGGTGAGTAAACGATAGGTGATCGACCTCATCATTAACCTGCCTTCTTGAAGATACTATCTGTTTAAGGCGCGCGTCTGAATTTTCGTCTCGTAGCGTGCCATCGCGGTATTATAGTCAACTGGCTCATTTCCTCCTCGTTGACAACACGATATCTGAAATTATGTAAACGTGAACAGTATAAGACTCAAGTTTTAGGACTCTCAACGATGTTGTATACATGTTTGTGCTTTATTTGTGGCACATCTTGTTTATGATTATGTTTTCATGTGCTTATTGTTCCAATCCTTATTACCCACCGAATGGTGTCATCCCCAATAAAAAATCAATTCGTAATAAATCTCTTAACATAAATTCACAAAAATTCAAATAAAATATATAATAAAATATGATTTTTGTCATCATTTTCAACACTAAGTCAGTTTTACGTGAAACTGACAGCTTGTCTTAAAACTTTACTTCATTTCGCGGCTATTCAGAAAGAGATAGAGCTTATTTTTCTAGGTCATTCAACGCAAAAGGGTGAGCCGAAACGTTCGACAAATTACTCGACTGGTACGCTTAACTTACTTTACAAATGCTTTAAAGTTTTCAGCTGAATATCTAATTGGTTAGCAAAATTCCCCATTCAAGTGATTTTACGATAATGTTATAGGATCATAAGTTTATATTGCCTCATTTTGGTTAAATTCTCACATAATGTTATTGAATACAGCTACTTACAAACACATAGATTTGTTATCAGCGACATTTAATCGACTATGCATGGTTTTGCTCAGACCGATCCATCCATCACACTCAGGATTCATAAGGCTCCGTGCAGATGTCCCTTGTACGGTTATAACAGACGCGTTATATGTTCGCTATGATATAATACATGCTAGTGTACACTCGGCTTAGTTGGCGACACTGCCAGTATTAATTTGGGTTACAGTAAGTTATTGTTTGGTCAACCTATACATATTATTTATGTTCCATCTCACACTTAGTATATATAGATGATACAGCCATTTTGAAATAAAAAAATAGATCGTTTGGCCCTTAAAACTACCTATTTTGAGGGGATTTTACACAGTATTTTTCCGTAGTTCGAAGGTGATGATACATAGGCAACGTCTATCTATCAACAAGATTATGCGAAGTTCCCGTAAGTTAATGTTGAGCAGCCACGCCCTAGTAGCAAGTGAACGATGACGTGATTCCAACGCGATATATCGCCGTGCAGGGTAATATTGTGTCGCGGGACCAACTGATAGCTCGAGCCCTTCGGCAAAAAATAAGGTCGCCCGTTTACACGAGAGCAAAGGCTTTAAGTGACAGATACTAGATAAATGTTACGACGCATTAGATAAGGGCGGAGCGCATAAAAACGTTCGGGAAATCTCGTGTAAAAAGTGCACTAAACATTTTAATATGTATGTAGAATATTGAACGTTGACATGAAGGAGCGTTGAGCATGGATGTAATTATTGAGTATCGGGTAACTTTGCGAATTCTAGGACAGTCCCCATTTCATTATGCAGGGGTGTAGCGGACAGGCGACGGTCGAGCCAAAGTTAGATTGAAGGCAGCGACGCGAGCGCGTGCTTAAACTGTACCCCGGCTCACTTAGACCAAGATTTACACCAACTTTGCACTGTTCTCACGCCTATCTGCTGTCGCCGCTGTATCATACACCGCACACTTTTCAACATTCACAACCTATGCATAAACTCTAACTATATACACAGTACATATTAAACAGGTAGACTAATAGGTGGGTAGGATACTCGCGATCTAAGAATTAATTTCAAGAAAATTTTCTGAGTGGGATCATACGATGAATACAGTATAATTTCATTGGAAATTCTATAATAAGATTTTTATTTTCAATATGTCCGTCGAACTTATGTCCATATAGGTTGATATTGGTGAAATCGAATTCGATCTTTGTGCGTAGATATTCCTGTGTTATCTTGTATACGTACTGAATAGCTATAAATAAATAAATATTATAAAACTTTAATTAATAATATTACCACTCGGGAGTAATCTTTTGTCCAGGAAGCCTTATCATATCAGTGCAATGACAGATGTCAGACGGATGTATTGCGGACGGAAGTGTGCTCGTGGGCGGCTTCCTCCGTCGCGGGCGCATGTCCGGCGACACCCGATACGACGGCAGCGAGCCGGCTCGCCGCACGGCTCTGGTTCCACTCGTCGGATTCATCTTACATACTACGAACCTACCACAAACATGGCTAACTTATTAATTATGTAATTAAAACTAAAGTATCAAATGGAATTAGTCACCCTTGTTTTCTCAAGCTTCTCGTTTTCTCAAAAACAAAGCGTGAATACAAAGTTACAGCGATATCAAACATTAAGCTAATTCTAGGCACATTCAAAATAACCGCGCGCGGTAATAAACAGTTAAAAACAAATGGAGAAACCTCACAATTGCTCTAATTACCGCCTCCGTTACCAAATCACGAGAAAATTCACGCCCTCAGCCCTCCACGTCACAATGAGGGAATGGAAGAAGCCTGTGAAAAAGCAAATTAAATTAATTGTGATGTAAACGAGGGTAGGCCGGGCACAGTGCGTACTGTAAATAATAGATGGCGTTGCCTTCGAACCGCACCCCTTTACAATACAATTTTATTTGCCGTATAAAACGTTGGCCGCGTGTGGCATTACTTACGTACGTACTTAATAAATAAATCGAATCTGTTGCTGTGTCACATAAAACTGCTTGTGTTTTATTGCTGAACAAAGATGTTAAAACGAAGCAGCGTAATTTATTACTTTATTTTATACGTACACGTGAGTTTAAATTATCTTTTTATATGAACGTTTACAACTTGGTAACAAAACAGTATCAGCGAAAGAACACAGCAGTATGGGTAGGTATTAATGAGCAAGTGGGCCTCACAATACACCACACATTATAACTGACTGACTGGACTGGGCATAAAATTGAGAGCGGTTTGCGTAACCGCAGATAATAAACGAATATGTAGCTAATTAATCGCAAGTAGCGGTCAAGATTCGAAGGTGAAAGCTATAAGAATGTTTATTATGAAAACATCGTGTTCTTCGCGCTGAGGCCGAAATAGTCGGAGTAAGACGTTCGATCGGTTTACAAGCGAATCTTTACAGCGTGCTATTTTCGGCGCTCCATCAAACAAGCGTCGATATCGCTCTTATGGATTTATAAAATGATTTGAACATAATTCTCCGTTGCGGTGTCGGATTTTGCGAAAAAAATATTTAGTAAAAGGGATTTTTCTTTCTGGAAAATTCGATTAAGCTTGTTATAGTTTGTTCTCTGGATTTATGTATGTTATTTTAAGTACATATTACACATACACAATGCTTAGATTACATTTTTCTTTGTATTATGTTACAGCTTTCAAGTCATGTCCGATTCATAATCAAAATACCAATTGTATAAAGAACAAAATTCTAAGAATGCATGTTATGTAAATGTGTGTAGGTACATTTATTTGTAAGTATACTAGTTTTATAAATGATCATGAAAATCAAGCAAGAAGGTGCTGAGCTACACAAGAAAGACTTCGAGATCTCGTTCCCGGTTACTCACTCAACCTGGGTGTGATGTGTGCACTAGTTGCTCGGCCCATCACAACCTCCTTGAGTGAGCGATCGTGGAGGAGGCAATACGACGTTCTCAACCACTGGAAGAAGTCTGAAGATGAAGAACGTCGTTTGAATGTCGACCCTCATTACTTGAATTAAGTCTTAAATTAAGTCAACATATTTGTATAAGTTTGTACATAATTTTATAAGATCCTGGTTTTAGTTTGAACAAACTACAAATCTTCGGTCGGGTATTATTAATTATTCATCGGTACGCCAGTACATGAACGGCACACGGCGCCCAGCGGCCCGTAGTAAAATTCAACGCGGTGTATCAATACGCATCTTGTCGAAATTTTCATAGAAAAACTATTGGCCTGCTGGTCGGTAAAAATAGCATCACGAACATACAGAAAACAGGCGCACATCGATCACGTGATTTATGCGTTATTGGCTACAATTTTGGCGGTTTACGACATACAAATCGACAGTCATAAGCTGAGTACCAAACGGGATGTCAAATGAACGATAGATTGAATATCAAGTGGCACAAAGCACCTGCAGCGGCTGCAGCATTGTGCTCGCGGTAAAGAAGATTCGCAAACATCGTTACGTAAGAGCAGCGCTCTGTTTGCGTCAAGTAGTGCTTTTATCCTTTCCTCTGTTCCATTTGGCGCGGTTATTGTTGAGCACAAACCGCTTAGTGGAATAACTACAAACTAGATAGTATAATATCATTTATTTACTTTTTCATTTCGATAAAGCTAGCAGACTCACTAAATGCTTCGTGCCACAAATTATTACAAACTTGTGTTGCAGTACGCACAAAACTGGATCACGAGCAATATTTGAAAAGAATTCATGTTAAGTATTTTTCTAGAAAAAATGTATACATATAATAAAATTGTATTTAAATGGAAATACTGTTTGTTGATCATTTGTTGTAATAAAGTATACTTATATGTGATGTGATATTTGGGAGTAAGTTCTATTCATAGATTGTGTAGTAACGAAGTTAAAATATATCTGTCTTGAAACTTTATATGAAAACGACATTTATATTATTACATGCCTCTGTTCATATAAAACATTATGAACAGAAAACAGGTGTGTCGTTCACAATGACTACTTAATAAATATTTGTGTAATGAGTGGACGTCACTCACAGCAGTGGTGCGGCAGTGCTTGCCTTATGAAGCGATACAGTCATCAAGTACGCAATAGTTAGCCGCCATTATCTCGCTGTTACACCTGGCCGCATTGATATGCGCTTACTGTGCGCCTGATTAGCCATGCAATGTTTCACACTTAGACATCGATTGTATTCGCTTTACACCTGTCCGACTCCAGCTACCATATGTTATTATAATTACACACCTACCACATACAAGCACACTTATAATTAACGTGCCAACACAAACATTCAAACCTAACGATTAAATTAATATAATTTTAAACAGTAAATGGAAATTCTCGGATTTTCTTTGAGCGCATCACATTTTCAACATCCCGTCTGTTTTTATAATCCAAACTGCTGATACATTTATTGGTACCCACCTTGTAATGCACGCCTGTACGTGTTTTATGGTTCATAAAATGATTTTCCGCCTATTAAGAACGTAACTCAGCCTAAGTACGTACTGTGTCAAGTTGGTACCTTAGAGTCGTCGTATGTACCAGTAGGAGACTACGAGTACATAGGCTTGCCTTGCCATGTGTGTAACTGGTGGGCTTATCCGTTAGGCGCTGGCAACTCGGGCATTCGTAGCAGTTGCCAACTAACAGGCCTACGCGGCTAAGCCGATATCAGCTGTCGTCGCGTGCTACGCCGTCACCCCGTAGCCGGCTACGAGAGCTACACTTTCATTACACGATAGTAATTTATCGTTTATATTTATTGCTCTGTACGTTCGAATCGTTTGATGTTCCCTTTGTAATTATTTTATTTAGTACCTGAGCATGTTTATTAAAAAGTTGCAGTAAACCTAGTTATGTGAGAATGTTTTTTAATCATTGTTTTAATGAACACAGTCCTATGCGGTAAATTAATAAAGATAAACGTAATACAAATACCTACTGTATGTATAAATGTCGTGCCTGTGGGGAAATTATAAAAATGTAAAGTTAAAACATATGAACGTTAGAATTAGCCCTCTTCTATTGGTACAAGAGTGCCATCAGTAATAACAATAAAAGTTAATATAAAAACATCAGGTTATTACAACGACTACACATTAAAGGGCAGTGGTATAATTGTAAGGGCGGCACCACACACGCCGGTAATTTGGCAGCGGCGACATCGCGTCTATTGCAACACCAATTTCATACCGACAACGTGTAGCTAGAATTGCTTTTATTATACACGCTAACATCGACTGAGCTGCACACTGTTCGGCATATGCTCGCATTAACAGCAGCTTACAATAATATGATCTTGGAAATGAAACCTCCCTTAAACATTTTATAGACAGGTTCTAATTATAGACCCTATATAATAATACATAATATATAGAAGACTATATAGTATATTCTGTGTCTCTTGTTTGAAGTATGAATATTGTATGACACCGCGGAACACAAAGTTTGCCACATACCGCCTGCCTCGCTAGTTGAGACATTCAGTCCGTTCGTTAGTTATGTACCGTGAGTAAGGTAACAATATAATTTGCACGTGACTCCGTCTAGTTTTACACTTGACAATGGAACTTTGTTAGCAGCGCGCCGCTGTCCAGTAATTAATCAACTTGTTTAGTAGCGATTGAGGGTTATCACTGCGCGCTGCAAAGTTCCGCTAATTGTCAAACTTTACCAACATCCCTCATATACATTTATTATAAAATACTTATTTTGTCTCACAAAACTCAAAATCCTTAGAATATATCCACTCCATGACAAAATTCAGAAAACTCGACCGTTATTCTAGACGTTTACACAAGATAGTGCTCTTTAAACAAGCCAAAACAATTTCACTTTGCAGTTTAAATAAAAAAAAAACCCCTAAGTCACTTACGGTAAGGAGAAACGAGAGTCGAGTGCAATTTTAGGGCCGACACTACCCCTCTAGGAAATTGAAGGTGTTTGGTTTGAGAACATCTGCATAGGGTTGAGTTGTTTACAGTCTCCGGCCGGTCTCAAGACAATTTATTTGAAAGGTGTCGCCGTGCAATCCACTCAGCGATCACAGCCGATACAAATGCCCGACCTAGAATAACCTGGATATAAATCACTCGAAGGAAATAAGTCGCTCGGTCCATTTACCTAGCTGGACATGTGTTTCAACAACGTCCCGAAGCACCGACTCCGGTACCGACGCAGCCAACGCCACTCACGCTGACGATATTGTGAAAGCTTCTCTATTGATGTTGTTCGATGTTCAATTGAAACCGTTTTGCATATCTGTTTTGTTTGTCCCCACTTAACTTGAGAAACTTCTGCCGTTGTTTATTGCAAACATTTACCTACATGATCGCACGATATTATCCAACTTTTTACCAAAACAAATAATAAAGCAATTTGTCGTATCCTTCCTATTGTTCTTAAAACTATGCTATTCCATGAATAATAAAATATCATCGAGTGATTCTAATATTCTATCTTCAGAATTTTTCAAAATAAAGCTTCAACTTTTGCAAGCAATGTCAAATAATTCATCAAAACGGACCTCGGATCATAATATTTCACGGAAAACGTGATACATAGGCTGATTTCGTTAGTCAAACGAAATTCCTAATTACAAGAGAAGACAAAATAAGAGAAAATTGTATTAAATCGCGGGTTATCTAAGCTCTCACTTTTATTATTTCGGAGATGGAGCGCGACGACTACGAAATTTACTTAATTATGTTATAAAGATACTGATCTGAATAAAACGGAGCGCCGAAAGCCGAGGAAATAATCGTCTGGACCAACAGACAATTGGTATCTCATCGGCGTGGCTTCAAACTGCGACTGTTACCATTTTATTATTTAGTAGTTTTCAAAGCTAAAGCAATTTTTGTTTTAAATACAAAGTTAGTACAACATCCCAGTTTATGTATCGATAAAGATCCATTATAAATGGTCGTCCATGTGAAATGTTCCTCAATTAGTAGTGTAGGAAGCGCCGAAGTAATGAAGAGTGCTGTCATAACAGTACATACGGTGCAGTCTCAATTTCGTTAGCGACGGGCACGTATAGCCGTCGCCGGCTGAAATAGAAAACGGCTGGTGATTAATTGGCAATTACTCCAACTGGCGAGTAATTCCCGCGCCCACTTGTCGCCGAGCTAAGCTCGCATATTATTTTTCCATCGAGTAAATAAATTGATCGTGTGTGCTGCGAACGAAATACAATCAAACACTTAAGGCGCGGGTAATCAATATTTTTGTAATTGCATCACACGGTGCGGACAATAAAAATTGATTAAGAATTTTGGTTTCATAGTACATTTAACTAATACATCAACAGTACGATATTACATAAATGTGATACATACATTTACATTGTTGTACTTCTCAAGTATCAGTTACAAAATTCTTTTAATCAATTTAAACATATGTATAATACACCTACTTAGTCTTTGTAACGAAAATAAACATGCGACATTTGATAAATACATTTCTCCATAATTTTCTCATCGCGTCGTTCTAACATTTTTGATAATTTGCACAGAGTATAGTGTTACCCCGATGCAAAATTGTAATTTGCTGTGATATAATTCAATATTTAGCGAGATGTAATTGAATATTTTTCCAATTTGTCGCGCGTAATGGGGCAAGATTGAGTTGACGGTCCCCACGGCGAGCGGGCGGGCCGCTCCAACACACCGACTGGCGACACGACACGACACGCGTGCCGACCCGACAGCCAACGTCGACACATTTGCATAGTCATCATTAAATGCTATAAAATTGTCTTATTTAACTTCAAGACTGACTTGTCAAAAAAACTTTA
Organism: Spodoptera frugiperda; assembly: GCF_023101765.2. NCBI lineage: Eukaryota > Metazoa > Arthropoda > Insecta > Lepidoptera > Noctuidae > Spodoptera > Spodoptera frugiperda. The sequence continues at coordinate 8,599,767 of NC_064213.1, read as the reverse complement.
AAATAACTTATGTACATATGTACATATTAAATGCAAAAAAATATGTTAAAAACATGTTTTTCCAAGATATTCCAATGGGACGCGCCTCCTGTACCTCAATACGTCGGGATTACGAGCCTAATACTCTCACATACTAAATGCACATCACGTGCTATGTTTTCAGTATAACCGACAAAAACACCTCATCTTTCATCGGCCGATTTCCTTCCAAATAGCTTTACGGTTCCCCTAATAATACTCAATCATTATTTAGATACCATATAAGGACTTTAGCTACACGTGATATTATGTCAAGGCGGTTTAAATAAATTGTCGCCAGTTCAAAGGGTTAACGTCGTTTTATTAAAAACATCAAACGCGATAACAAGATTGTTTATTTAAATAATGCTTATTCCTCAAAGCAATTTCCGAGCTATCAGTTAAATAGATCGTTATAAAGCTAGACACCTCGTTGGCACTTCATGAATATGCACCGTTTTAAAATATTTACTGCATTAAACACAGCCTTCTTCTCCTAGTTTAAGATATTCCTGTTATTGCACTTTGACGTAGCAACGAGGAAGATGCCGGCTACGTCACGTCGACTCATTCCAGCGGCGATCGCTACTGGCATACTAATATTCTCTGCGAGCGATTCCATGTAATTCCAGTCGGTACTCCGGCTCCGATTGTGCCCCAGCCAGTATCTTGAATATGTTACTAGGACCTACCGAACGCTCTCTCGGATGCCACCGAAATGCCAATGTTCCAATCTGTGCTTACTCGTAATCACAGTTGTAGTTACATTTTGAACATATTATATCTGTGTATGTATGATCTCATAATGTGAAATGATCGTACTGCGTCCCAACAAACAAACAATAAAACCTTACATTTTATATGAAAACGTTAACCGCGTTGTATTTTTGTAACTTTAATAGATCCATAACATTTATTCTATCTAAAAAGCTATCCACCCTAGCTTGAAGGCTAGAGCGTTACGGCTTGACGTGATTCAGCACTCGTAATTCGTCTCAGCCTCAGGCTAAACAAACTCAGCTTATCGCATAACATAAATTGGCAACACATCGTTAAGGCGACCCGCACACTGCGAGCCGCGCAGGCTTTATCAGCGGCCTCTCGTAAACCAGCGCCGTCTGTTATTGCAGCTTGGTTGCGACATTTCCCGAGACTTTTTTCATATCGCAAAACGGCTGCCGATTGTAACGCTAACCGAGGACCGGGACGCGGCAGTCGAGGCGCGTAAACGATTTGGCTTGTACCGATAAATATATCCATTTGGCAATGTACACCCACTCCATGCTCGTATCAACTGCAAAAGCACGCCGCCTTGAGCGCTGCTGTAATTAGAGGCCAATCGTAAAACGAAAGGGTTGCGCCGGAACGTCCCATCTGATAATGAGCGCGACTGGCGCGGCTCCAGCCGCCGCTCATATTAGGCGGTCTCTCTACCGCTATCGTTACGACTTTTACACTTTTACGAGTTGTTTAGTTTACAGAGCCGGCTGTGTACGAGCGCGTGCATTGCCAAATGCTAGTTCGCGGCTCACCGCGCGCGACCGCTCCCTAAATATCGCCACCGCTACGTGTTAATGAGACGTACGTTTCAGCCTCGTTTGGCATAG